>NC_079302.1:9096838-10456838 GCF_023638135.1 Falco biarmicus
AGGGTGGCAGAGATAACTGTGTGAGGTACAACCAGGTGGACAATCTGCTCAGCCTGGTGGTGGAGCTGAAAGAAGTAGAAAAGTTAAGGGGTATCACAGAGTGTGAGAGGGAGACAGACTGGAAGAACCACTCTTTACCATCACTGAGACAAATGCACCAAATGGGCACACCACAAGAATCTGGGGCTCCCCTACCTACTCATCACCAGGCAGATGGAGGGGTCATAAGTGACCAGAAGGAATGGAAACAGGTCCCTGCTCAGGGCAGCAGGCGAATCACCCGCCGACCTACTCCACCGTCCCAGGTACCCCTGTACAGTAGGTGTGTGGCTCTGAAACCTGAGGGCCAGGAAGATGATGATGTGGATGAAAGCCCACCCAGGTTGGAGCAGTTGCCAAGGAAGAGTTGGTCAACCGCACACATCATGACCAGCTCTGCTAGGAAGAAGAGAGGTGGCTGTCGTCGGCAACTCCACTCTGAAAGGGCCAGAGAGCCCAATGGGCTGACTGGACCCAACCCACAGGGAAGGTGCTGCCTCCCGGGGGCCCTGGTAAGGGATGTTACTAGAAAAGTCCCTTCTCTGGTGCGATCCTCTGATTACTGCCCATGACTGGTCTGCCAAGTGGGCAACAATGAAGTCAAAATGATGAGAAGTCTGAGGGCAATCAAGACAGACCTCAGGGTTGAGGGATCAGGAGCACAAGTAGTGTTTTCTTCTATCCTGCCAGTTGCAGGGAATAATGGGGCATGTAATTGGAAGGTCACACAGATCAATGCCTGGGTCTGGGTCAGGCATCAATGGCTAAATTTTGCGTTTTCTGTTCATAGGTCAGTTTACATGATGCCAAGACTACTGGCAACAGATGGGGTTCACCTGTCTTAAAGGGAGAAAAGGGTCCTAGGTCAGGAGTTAGCAGGGCTCATTGAGAGGGCTTTAAACTAGATTTAGAGGTGGAAGAGAATAAGTCCAAGCTCATTAGAGACGAGCCGGGGGGCGGCATGCCAGGGCTGGAGGTGAGATCGGTAGTACAGGTGAAGTGCATCTATGCCAATGCCCAAAGCATGGGCAACAACCAGGAGGAGCTGGAAGCCATCGTGCAGCAGGAAGACTGTGACATAGTTGCCATCATGCAGACATGGTGGGATGGCTCATGTGACTGGAGTGCTGCGATGGATGGCTACAAACTGTTCAGAAGGGGTGGGCAAGGAAGGTATGGCAGTGGTATAGCTCTGTATGTCAGGGAGTGTTGGGAGTGTTTTGGTTGTCTAGAGCTGAATGATGCTGATGACGGGGTTGAGTGTTTATGAGTAAGAATCAGGAGGAGGGCCAACAAGGCAGGTATCCTGGTGGGAGTCTCTTATAGACCACCCAGCCAGGATGAAGAGGCAGGTGAAACATTCTACAAGCAGCTGGGAGGAGTCTCACGATCGCTAGCCCTTGTTCTCCTGGGGGACTTTAACTTACCAGATGCCCACTGGAAATACAACACTGTGGAGAGGAAACAGTCTAGGAGGTTCCCGGAATGTGTGGAAGATAACTGCCTGGCACAGCTGGTCAGTGAGCCAGCCAGGGGAGAAGCCCCACTGGACCTGCTCTTTACAACAGGGAAGGACTGATGGGTGATGTGGTGGTCAAAGGATGTCTTGGGCAGAGTGATCACGAGATGTTAAAAGGTTTTGATTCTTGGAGAAGTAAGAAGGGGGGACAGCAGAACTGCTACCTTGGTGTTGTGGAGGGCTGACTTTGGCCTGTTTAAGAGCCTGACTGACAGAGTCTCTTGGGAGATAGACTTGAAGGGCCAAGGATTCCAGGCAGGCTGGATATTCTGCAAGAAGGAAGTCTTAAATGTGCAGGAACAGGCTGTCCCCATGTGAGAGAAAGAGCTGGCGGGGGAGAAATCTTAAAAGATTAATCAAAAGCAAGAAAAATTTAAATCTTGGATTAGAAAGCAATTATTTTTTTGAAGTGATGAACGTAATCCCTGTAGCTGTTCTTTAACAGCAATATAAGCTGGTAATTCTTTTGGAAACATATAAAGAATGTAAAATACACTTGGCATAAAAAGTTACTCCAGTGTTCATTCTTAGCATCATAAACTCACATGTTTATAATTATTCTTTTAGAAAACCTCTTTGCTATCAACTATAAGATACTTACTGTTTAAAGTGCAACTGCAAACTCTCTGTAGCCATTTCCTGAATCAGTACAATTTTATGATGGAAATATCCTAAAGTTCTTAATGAAAAAATAAAAATACTAATTTGAAAACTAACATGAGTTTTCTATTTTTAGTGCACCTGAATAATCTCCTGGTGGAATAGTTGGGTAAAGTTTGGGTAAAGTGATCAAACAAGAGAATAAAAGTTCTTTGTTTCATACTGCAGAAATGTAAAAAATTGTAAACAATGAAAAAAACATATTTTCCAGATACTAACATTTAGGGAACATGTGCCTCCTAAACACCTTGATATTGGGTGGGGGTGGGGGGGGGTGGGGGGATAATTTTCTTTGTTACTATAACAAAATCATGTAGCTTGAGGGTAATAAGGCAGAAATATAGTTTTACTTATTTCATTTAGGATTTTGATTTTGTTTTGTACCAACTAGAAAAGGTATTCAGCTTCCATCTGAAAGCTATTTTTTTGGCCTCATGAAACTTAGAGAACTGGAAACCAGGTTTATGCCAGTTACTGTTAGTAGGCACTGTGAACACATATTACACACTACGTGCTGGAGGTACAAAAAATTAAGGGAAAATTATTTTTTCCTTGCTTGCAACTCTCCAGATGTGTGCTAACAAATCCGTAACGCCATAATATGAGTGCAGGAACTATTTGTAAGTGTGTACATAAAGAAGAAAAATGTTTTGTCACTTACTCAGATGTAAACCTAGTAGCTGCATAGATTGAAGATGTACAGTAGCTGCTGGTTAAACTGTAATATTGGGGTTTTGTTAAGAATTATAATCATTCCCACTAACTCAATTGTGTAATAGTGCAATATCAGGTTAACAGCAACTCCATCTCAGTGTGTGTGTGTGTTAAATACAGCAAGTCACACAATAAGTTATTAATCAAATATCTTGCTCTACCGGTTACAACAAGGCCTTAAATTGAATGCTGCAATAATTAACACACCCACACATACACTTACCTTATTCCATGAGGAAAAATTATCTTAGCTCCCTTTTAGAAGTCAGGGTTTTTTTCCTTATAATTCTAAAGCCACAAAATCTCTTTTGCTTACATTTTGAGAATGAAATCAAATTCAAATTTTTTGCAGTCTCACCTATTGGTCACAGACTCCCAACAACTAACAACACAATATAAACTAAAACAAGCCTAACTGTTAATCATTGGCTGTAGTACTTTTCTAGTTCTCTGTAAAACAAAGTTGTCCAGTAGTGAGTATGAGGATCTTTTTTGTTTGTTTAAAAAAAAAAAAAAAAGAAAGAAAGGAAAAAAATAATTAAAACTATGTCTATACTTGCCAGGAGTATTTTTGTTTACAAATCTTGAAGACTGTCTTTAAAGTACAGTACAAGATGGCAGATAGTAAACAAAAAGGGGAAAAACAAGGCAGATGATATTGGTAACTGGCCATCTAGCATAAACAATGAATTGTGCATTTTAACTTCCTCAAGACAAAAGTGCTACAAGCTCAAGACAAGTAGCTATTTCCAGTGCACAGCAACAAGAAGTTTATTGATCCTGCAAAACTTACAAAAAGGTCAGCACATTTCTTGGCATCTGCTTCTGGCACTTTATCTATTAAGTATTTGCACATAAACATATGTAAAGACCTTTTTCTTTCATGTAGTGAAGCACTGCTGAAAATCTACAGCTATTATATCAGTGGAAAAATGACAAGCGATACCTATTAAAAAAGCAACAGATTTTAAAACCAGTAAGAAACAATTATCAGCTAGTTTGACCTCCAGTAGAACAAGGATAAAATAATCCCACTCAGAATTTTTACATCACACCAATACATCCCTAGCTAATTTCTTTCAGTTAAGATTTAAAATTAAGGAAGAAGCTATCACTTCTCTCAATAAGTATATATTAACAATACATATATATCTTGAAATATCCATTGAACCGTGTATAATTTTCTGCTAGATTAATTTACTATCAGCAGTTTCTTCACTTTAGCAATCATTTTGTGGCTGCAAGATGAACACAAATCAATAATCCACGCAGCAATAAATAATGCTTTTTACAGTTCACCCACTTCTAGTTGAACATGTTTTTCTCGATGAGAACTTAAGGCAGGTTTCTTCCTACTTTATTGCAATAGCTAGGTTAATGTCTCAGATCATCTGCTAAAGTGGATATTGGTTTTTGATTTGTTTTTTGTTCTTTTTCCCCACGTCTGAGGAAGACAATATATATCACAACACCCCACACAATCAAAAAATACACCATAGTCAAAGGAAATTATGAGTTGATCAAACATCTAGATTAACAGTTGCAAATGAGATGAAGCCAACTTTTTCTGTATCGGTCTTGCTCTAAAGGATTCTCCCTCAAAAGGACCCCTCATTAACAAAAATATGGTACTACGATATAGTTCTAAAAAGTCTTTATTTGCTCCTCTGCCCCAAACTATTCCTTACAAAATACAGTGTACTTGTCTTTATTGAAAACCAGATTTATTTCAAGCCAGTTCCTCTGAAATTCACAGGGCTGTAACTGATCCCTTCATCTGCTTTGCTAGCAATGGAAAACTGGAGTTTTATCTTGTGCTTTTCCTTCACCATTTTAAAGACCCAGAGATAACAGGTAGCACAGATATGAACCATGTTCTAACCTCATATGGTACATTCTGTATTCCTAATGACATTTATCTGATAACTAGATTCTAAAGTGCTGAAGCCCTTTATGACTCAACCCTTTGAGAAAGTTACACGTGCCTCTTTTGATATTGCAATCATCAGTTCCAACCCTGGTATTTTCAGATAGCTATATGAATAATCTGTGTAACATTAATACACACAGAATTACTGTGGTCACTTTGCAACACAGAATTAACTCAGTTCAGTTCTCTGAAACCTCGGGCTAATTTCCACAGCACCTAGTGCCACTGCAATGCAACTACAGTACACCAAATTAGCAACTTCTCTTTTGGAATTTGCTGTTTTGTCTGCAAGGAACTTCATGGCAGCAAGATGACAGGATAACTTTTCAGCTGTGAGGAAAACAATGTTTTCTCTCTCATATACACTGAGCTTAGAACAGTACAAGAGCAGCAGAAACTAATCGCTGTGGTTGTACATGCAGAATACAGTGAGTCCCTTTTTTTTTATCTTGCAGGTAGCTTAATAGTTTCACAACAGAGTCTTATTAATGTAAATGAAGCTTTAATAGCGTATTGCATGAAATTCTTTTTTATTAAGCATTTCTTTGGAAAACAGCCTACAAACTGGATTAGTCTACTGCACTGTATTTTCTGTAAGCACCTAACCAAAGTGACTTTTAAAACAGATTGCTGAGTAAACTTTAAAGTAGCCAATAAAGATACTTCTGCTGCAAAAAAAGTGTTTCATATGTAGTTAATTTCACACTTATTTGCACTGGAAAATTAAATTTTTACTTATCAACATACCACAGAAATACTAGGGAAAACTCTGCTCTGATGTTCTACACAGTATTTTTTGCTTTAGGCAAACTATAATAAAATTAATTGATAATTAGGAAACTGACATTATAATCCTGCTAATATTGTCTAATTCTCCAATGGCACTGTCCACACTGCCAGTCCATTTCATCAAAAAGAACAAAATAATTTTTTGTAATGCCTGAGAATACACCTAAATTCCTGAATTATTTGTAAAAGGAGTCAAGGAACATTAATCATTTATGTCCTTTTGAAAATAATACCTTAGGCCTGAACACTGAAAATTAACTGTAATGAGAAAGAAAGTAGGATTGAGCCTTGGTGACTGACAGTAAGATCTTACATTGATTCATTACTTAAAATGAGAAGAAAAAGTGCAAATATTTTGTGGGCAAAACCAAGGAAAAATTAGTTGTTTGTCATTTCAAATAAAATGCTCTGGACTATTACCAGACAAAGTTTACAAGGCTACCCTCTACAGACTGACAATCTGCTTTATTTTCAGATATCTTCCAAATCAAGAGGTATTCTTAATTTGTTTTTAAATTTCAAATGTCTTTTGAGTTGTAAATATTACTGACAGAGATGTTTTTCTTCTTCTTGTTCTCAGGTTTTTCTCATAAAACAAATGTAATATCTAATACATTATAAATGAACTCTCCCTGACAGAACTTGAGGTTTATGCTGTAGAACAATTAAGACTTAAGCATAGCTGACAATGATGCAAATTTGATAAATTTTCAACAGTCCATCAATAATCTCTTCTACATTTTTCTTCTTAAATATTGACTCAAACATCAACATTAAATCCTATTATAATTTTGCCTCAGTGGCTTAAAGACTGCATCAATTTCAGTCCATAATATACTATAGCTACTTTAAATTCCTGGGAAATTCTGTATCAGTAGGTACAGAAAAATTCTGTTCTAGAAAGCTGTATACGGCTACTGATTTCATTTATTTAAAGTCACAAGAACAGGAATGCAGTGCTAATTTGCCACACAGCAGAGAAACAGTCTCAGATTTCCAGCAATGGCTTTTTACTCTCACTCTTAAGATTCTCATACCTCTGTGAGCACCTTTAAATTCTATTATAAATCTTCATGCCCTGTAGTGTAAGAAAACAATAAACAGCTACTTTTCCCACCCCCCCCTCACCACCCCCACCCTACCCCCTTGGTATTTTGTGTCAAACATGAACTTGGAGAAAACTATCTTTATCTAGGAAGATAGCTAGGAGTAGGTTCTTTACCACAGAGCTGAAAGTAAACATCAATTAAATAAATCATTTAGTGATCTACTGCTGACACTTACATTACATCCCTAAAACACGAGTTGAAGTTTCAGTCCCATTTAAACCAGCATAAGCCAATCTCACTGGTAAAGAATTCCATTCTCCTCCCTGCTCTCCTGGACCCCTTCGTCCTAGTACCATTGTTATGAGAGTTTCTACTGTTACATGGTGAGCACTCCTGAAAAAGGGCTTGTAGCTTCAGGTTCCAAGATGACATAGTTATACTTTGTCTTCCCTGAAATGATCCATTTTTTACAGCATTTGCAGCAGGCTTTCCCCAAGTACCCTTGGGTGTGAGATACAGCGGCCATCATCTTGGAAAAAAAACGCTGTGTCTCATTAATCCTAAAAAACTTATGAGGATGTCTTTCCCTGTTTCTGACAGTTTATTGGGTAAAGTCCACTGGCCTTAAAGTTTCAGGAAAGCAAGTTACAGACAGACCTTTTTTCCTATATTATCTATTTTTAATAAGTATTAAAAAGTAAAAGTCAAAAGATTTATCAAAAGATCCACAGCAACTTATAAACAGTACACAGTGCTCCATATAAACAGGGAGTATAAATACTGGCTGACTCATTCTCCCTACTGCTTATCTTGAAGTTAAAAGCCTATTTGGTATCTAAATAAACTTTCTCTTACTGAATTCCATTGATGCCAAATTAGAAAATAGAAATCCAGCCTGGAGGAGCCCTCACAAATTTAAAGGCTTAGATCTGAACAATCCAGATGCAAGATGCTAAAGGCACATGGTTGTAGCAAACCAGTTTGTTCCCTCATTGAATAACACTCAGAAATGTATCTAATGGATTGCTTGAGGGGTATACTTCTATATATTACTAATGGACTTACTACTCACAAGCAGTAACTATGGAAGAGTTATGAAAGTTAATCATTCATGAGTAACTAACATATACAATATAACCACTTAGTTGCTCAATCCTGCAGTGGTAGCTAATTTTTTTTTTTAATTATTGCATTGATTTTTTTCCACCAGAGGTGCTAGTTAGCTTAGATCTTTTTACTTTGCTTAATTTTTAGTGTTTTACATCAAAGATTTATATTGAAACAAGTCAGGAAATTTTCTTAAGAGAAACAAGAAACATTAATGTTGAAGTTAAAGTACAAATAAATCAGGAATGGCTGGTGATTTCAAGTTAAAGCAACTGTGCTGAAAGTGAGGCCTAATAATTTACAACTGCAAATAGCTAGTGATTTGTAGATGGAAAACAGTTTAAGTACAAACAACTACTAATATTAACCATGCAAATCAACAGTGTCATGATTGTCATATTTACAATCATGGTTACAGATTTGGCTGTTATGAATGTAAACACCCATGTCTTACAAGACTTAATTTCTCTTCTCAAGTGTCAGATGCTACTTTTTTTATTGCTATTTCTCTTTTTAATTGAGAGAGCTTCTGCTTTAATTCTTTTCCAGGGGAAAATTATTCTTACATGTAATTTCATTAGAGTTCCAGTGGAGCCAGAGATTAATTTATCTGTGTCTCTATCAATCCAACAATTTTTATGTTTGGTTCAGCATTATTACCCTTTATTTAATTCGTATAAACTTAATTTTGCTTTCCCCCCAATCTTACTACTTTTTCCTCTTTCTTTGCTTCTTTCTTGGTGAGGATAAATCATCAGTACTACATAAATAAAACCAGCCTTGTTAATGGTGAACATGGTATATGTTGTTTCATACTCTTCAGACACAAGTACCTTACTTTGTTTCTATGTTGGAAGGTATTATTTATAGTCTTGGTTTTAAAAGCAAAGTCTTTACTGACACTGACAGAATGCTCTATCCATATGACAGCCCCCTGACCGCCATTCCCACAACTGTCAAGAAATCTGACTCCAAATGCTTCCTAGGAGAACTCTGCTTGGACTCTATTTTTCCAAGATTTTATTGTAATTCATTTTTCAAGATCCTCTTACAGTCAATTCAGTTGGAAATTCATCAGTGTGTCAGAAGAGAATGGCATACACTACCTGCGTTCAGAAAGAATTTCAGCATGCAAGTAAAGAAAAAGTTCTATTACCTTTCTCTTCTTCTCATCTTTTGTCTTCCCTCAGTAGATGTGGACAACGAAGGTAAGTGAGGGCAGGAGAGGGAGGGAGAAAAAAAACTACAAAGGTTATGAGTAAAGAATATTTATGGATTTTCTCACTTTTCCTCCTTCCCTGTTCTACTATCCTAAGCTAAGCGGGAGGAAGAAAATAGACAAAGGTTATGAGTAAGTATAATGCAAGTATGTCAAAATGTCACATATTATTCTAACAAAGACATCTGACTCTGAAGCAGATGATGCTTTGCAGGTTTTAGGGCAAGTCAGCTCAAAAATAAAATAAAGCTAATTGTTCAGAAGTTTCACTTGTACCAGAAAACATCTTTGACCTCTGAGACAAATGGGGAATTTTGCTTAATACGGGAAGTTCCCATTTGCTTAGAAGGAACAGGTGGTATTCATATAGGATTCTACTGTCCAAATAAATCATATCAGCGAATGCATTAGTGAACTACCAATCAGCACCTCAGGATATTTTTTTACCTTTTCTTTTCAGATTTGTATCTGCAGTTGACCACTGCATTGTCTTTCACTCCTCTCACAGCATGCCTTTTCTTTCCTTTACCTTATTAAGTGTTTACCATATTCTTCTCCAATGAAATCTAGCTGAAGGCTAATAAGAGCACAATAGAAACAGGGTAACAGGTTGTACTTGCTTCGCTTCCACACACTCATATGGTCTAACAATCATTTTCAACATACTTTCTCTCCAAAAGATAAACTAAAGAAATCCTCTACTTCATATCTGTGTGCATGTGTGTATACAGCCTACCTAGACAGACAGGAGAATTGAACAAACTACCAGTTCAGCTCATTGAAAAGGTCTTTCCCTGTATTAGGGAATTTGAGATTTCATAAAAGACCACAGAAGTCTGCTGTTTTTTCTCCGCAAGACAGTCGTCCTTTTTATTTTTAATTCTATCCATGCTTCACATTTTAAAAATCATGTGCATTATGACAGTATCTGCAGGTCCCACTTGTGATCAGCTCTTCATGTTACTAAACACTGAACTTCAGTCATAGTTCTGAACTTCTAGGTCCCCAAGTGCTTTTAAAAAAAATTAGTTGTCCCATTTAGACTAAAATCAATTATTGGATATTTGATAACAATAAAAGAAAATTCTAACAAACTTGAATCACAACAGTTTTATTGATTCCTAATCTCAGATAAAATGTTTTTAAATGTCTATCATTTATTTTATGAAAATAGTAACAAATTCCATATAGCTAAATAGACACTTACACAGGGAGATCTGTATCTGCAATTTAATTAAGCATGCAAAACCATACTAAACTCTGGTGCAGTGTCCATTAAGAATAGAGGTTAACCATGTTAAAATCTCAGTTGAATAATGCTTATGAGATAACACTAAGTACTTAAAGGAGCATAACTGTTGTTCACAGAGTAGACCAGACCAACAGGAATTTGAACATGTAATTTGAGTGTGGTTAGATATTGCATCTAAGGTTCAGATACCCATGTAATGACTTCCATTTATTTGCACTATGAGATATCCTTCTGTGGCTCAAAAACATCTTGCCTGTAATTATATCTAAAAAATCAAAGAAGCTTCACATAATTTCCAGCAATAAACCAAACCCAGAAGTATGTACTGTATATAAAAAGTAGTAAAAGTCACAAAGACAATTTGAGAGCTAGGAATAGAGTGTCATGGAAATAAAATGACTGCTTAGGTTCAGGGAAGTAATGTCTGTGAAAAAGTATAAATCCTTTTCATAGATTTAGTATTACTCCAATAAATGCAACTCTGATAATAAGAACACTAAAGACCATTACGTATTTTAAAATACTTGGTATCTCTAATGGCCTACTCTGACCAGGGGACAAATGCCAAAGCTACAGGGTTTTAATTTGTATTTTTAAGCAATTTATTACTATTATTTATTTATTCTCATTACAGCAACAGTTAAACGCCCTCATTAAGGATCAACAAGGATGAAAAGATATCGGCTACACATCATTGTACTGACACAATTGCCTATTGTGATACAAATTACTCTGTGAGCATGAGTGTGTGTAAAGAAACATCAAGTTTTACTTCAAACCAATATTTTTTAATGTATTTCCCCTTTTTATACTTAAAACCTGAACAGAGTATTTCACAAACATTTCATACAGCTAGGAGGTAGCATCTGAAAGGGTAATGTTGTCAGCTTTCAGGCCAAACAAGAAATTGTGGACATATTTCAATGCAGTCTTTTCACAGAAGCTGGAAGTATGCTGAATAAATCAAGAGCCAAAATATTCTCTATTACCTTTTATATACCAACTGCTCTTACAACTCACTGTTTGTCTTTTGGAGCCATTTGCCCTAAATTACAACAAAGTATCAGCTCTTCTACACACATAACTGAGCATGGTTTTCTGCTTTAAAGTCAACTACTAGCAAAGCGTCGTATTTCTTAAGGGACAAAAGTACTTGCTTAGGCATTACAGAAAGTAATGCCTAGTTTTTGGCTCTTGGGGGATATGGAAGATAAATCCAGATCTGCTCAGGTCTGTCAAAGTTGAGATGTTCCAAAATATAATACACCTAAAGAGTTTTAGTGTAAAGACATCCACAGTACTACTATTGCAATAACTCCAGAATTAGATGGTGTCTTTACAACAGTTTAGGATTCCAGCTTCTATAGCCTAAATTCAATGAAGTACCACTTCGAGGAATAAATCCTTTCCTTCACAGACAATGATTTTGTATTCTTAAAATTCAAAAGGGGATGCTATAAACCCTTTCACAAGATTCTGAAGAATTTTGAAGATTTGCCGTGTGATATGTGGGATAATAAACTTCACAGGTTATCTAGGGTGTATTCTCAGACTAGTGCCATGGGCTTCTCACACAAATACATCTTTAGGATGACTTCTTCTAGCATATACAAGATAAAGCTAGCAATAACTACTTAGTTCAGTGGGGTTTTTTGGTTTTTTTGGTTGTTTTTTTTTTTTTTAGAAGATCATATTTAGTTCCTCCCTCACCGTTCTTCAGCACAACTATACTGTTCTTTATTATATTAAATTATGTGAATGTAATGCTAAAGAAAGGAAGAAGAAGGCGTGTCGTGGTTTAACCCCAGCTGGTAATTAAGTACCACTTAGCTGCTCGCTCACTCCCCCCTCACCCACAAGCATGGGGAGGAGAACTGGAAAGGAATGTAAAACTCGAGGGTTGAGATAAGAAAAATTTAATAATTGAAAGAGAATAAAAATGAAAGAACAATAATAACAATGATGACAATAACAGTTATAATGAAAAGGGGAAGGAAAAAAATAAAATCCAGAGGGAACAGAAGAAAGGAAGATGTGATATACAACACAACTGCTCGCCATCTGCCAACCAATGCCTGGCCAGTCCCTGATCAATGACTTGCCCATCCAAGCCAACCCCCTAGATATATATACCATGATGTCCCATGATATGGAATGCCTCTTTGGCTACATCAGGTCAGCTGACCTGGCTCTGTCCCTTCCCAGTTCTTTGTGCCACTCCAGCCTTTTTGTTAGCAAGGCCTGAGGAACTGAAGTGTCTCACATCAAAGCCAAAACACAGCATCACACTAGCTCCTAAGAGGCTAATTAAGTCCATCCCAGCAGAAACAAGGACAAGGACAAAACAATCACAAAACATTAACCACAGAAAAGTAAGCAGTATGTGCACTAGAGACCCCTGTAAACTACAATAAAAGCAACTTTAAAACTTCTGCACATATTGTTTCTACAGGGAGGTGTATTCTTTTCATAAAACCATTTCTGCACCTTATGCAGTTTCACTTTTGCAAAGCATATATACACACTACAGAGCCACAGTTTACAATTATTTCCATAATACTAAATTCAAGGTTACACCTTATAAAATGGTTGCAAACAAGACTTCAAGGAGTGGACAACTGGAGGTATGAATAAAATACTTTCCAAATATTCACGGAGACCGTAATGATGCCAGGATAAGCTGCTCCATGACCTTCCCCAGCACCGAGGTCAGGCTGACAGGCCTGTAGCTCCCTGGATCATCCTTCTGCCCTTCTTGTAGATGGGTGTCACACTGGCTAACCCCCAGTCTGCTGGGACCTCCCTCATTAGCCAAGACTGTCAATAAATGGAGAGCACCTTAGCAAGCTTCTTTGCCAGCTCTCTCGGTGCCCTTAAGTGGATCCTATCTGGCCCCATAGACTGGTGCATTTCCAACTGGAGCAATGGTAGTGACATTTTCAATTAAACAATAATCCTAACAAAGGAATTGAGGAAAGAGTAAAAATCAAAATTCTATTCTATGGAGAGTGAAAGCTGAAATAAACTACAGTTAAAATGAAAGATGAGTTTTACATGTACTAATAAAACAAAAAATGCCTCTCAACAAAGAAGTTGTGTCTTCATAAACTCCTACATATAACGATACTTAAATTTTATTTGATCCCTAAATCTATGTACTTCCAGAAATGTTTTCTGCAGTTCAGTTATACTGCAAAGTAGGATTATATTGCTATTGGGTTCATTTTCTCAGTATATAATACCAAACTAAGTTGTGGTATATGACAGATCTATGTCTATTCTGTTTTGAAAAAACAGGAAATAGGCATTTTAAAATATGCTGTATTGCAAGACCTCAAAAATAGTTTAAGAAACTCACTGTTACAATGGAGAGGAGAGCTCAATTTCTAAGCTTCGTCTGACTGACATATGCATAGTTCCATGTTTTAAGATACAATACACAGTTCTCTGCATTTTCTTTTAAAAAGCAAATACCTCCTATATGAGGCCTAACCGTAGCTCATAGGCAAATTAAAGCAAAACAGAGACAGGTTTACTACAAAGACACTTGTGACAACAAAAATTGATAGTTTGTTACTATGAAAAAGCTGACATTTACAAAGGAATTACCACATAATTTTTCAGTGCTTTCCAGCCTATGGTTACTAAATGGAGATGGTAAATCTTAAAGAAATAAAAAGAAAAAAATGCAGCATATTGCTATGTAATGTATGGTATGGAAATGTAACTGAACATGTACAAATCAATGACATCTACGATAGCTGTTTGGTGATCTCCATGATCTAAATTGGCCAGCTTCTGTTCAGCTCATAAAAAGGAAGATATCTTCATCACAGAAACCATCATCACGACTAGCACTAAAAAACACCCTGAATGGCAATATAAGCAGAAAACCTGAACGCTGAATAGGAAAAGATATTTGAAGTATTCTCTCAAGAAGTTTTTCTAAAGATCAGAGTTTGAGGAAGTGCCACTGTTTGTAGCTTCCATTGACACCACAAAGAAGAATATATTTGTAACATTGGACACGTCTGACAGGGGTTTGAGCAGCCTATCTAGGAAAATATGTCCCTGTTTGTGGCAGGGGGGTGGACTTGGTAATCTTTAAAGGTTCCTTCCAATCCAAACTATTCCATGAGTCTTTGATTTTAAAAAAAGCAATCCAAACTTCACATCTATATAGCATTCAGTCAGATGTTTGAGGCAGAAAATTCCAGACTTAAGCTTGCCCTTGTGGCCTCATTCTGACATCAGTTTTAAATCACATAGATTTTTTTTTTAAATTTTTGTTTGTTTTTTTTTTATTCCACCAAAACACGGGAAATATGTAAGAACCACTACATGCTTGAAACAAGCATATGCACATCATCAGCTTCTACCAGGACAGTTTTTTTCAAGCAAAAATCCTGTTTAGCTTCTGCAGGCCTGAACTGTCAGGTGGTATTATACTGCAGGTATGGGGCATGTTCAAAGCAAAGAATCTCCCGAAAATCTGATGGCCAAATGAGAAGGCTGTATAAAAGTAATTTTTATGTTAAATTATTTTGAAAGGTGGAATAGTTCAGATTTTTAAAACAGATTTTTAATTAATAAGGAAAGTGCTTTCTCATTAACAAATGCCACAGATGAGGAAAATTTAATGCAAAATACTGGACAAAACCCACTAAACTAAAAAAAATTGATAATCACACAGATTAAGACTCAACAAATTGACAAAATTTGTTCAGGCAAAACTATTACAATGCAGAGTGTGGTAGTTCTTTAACCTGCAGATCATTTAATGACAAAAATCACCGTCACTTTCTGCAATCAGCAATCACATGATCGAAGTCAAGACCAAAATGAAGGACTGATTTGGCAGGGAAATCTTCTCAACATAAAGGTTAAAGCTAGGATTAATGACAAGATAGAGAAACCCAATTTACTGTAAGGACAGCAGTGTCATACAAAGGAGTAAAAGACCACGTTTTTCTTCCTCAGGGTTATCTTAGACTTTACATTAGATTTCATAAGTAATAAATGTAATTCTTTACTTTTAAATACTTAAAAAAAAAAGACTTGAAACCCTAACACCTGAAAAGTAGTTAATACCTAGTATTATGTGTACGGCAGTATCTGAAATCTGTTTAGTCATTACAATCCTACAAAATGAGTACTTGTTTCCCCTACGTTCTTCAAACAAAAAGCTTGTAAACTGTTTACTGTCAACACTACCAAAGGTCAAACAGTTCTATTTTGCACAGTAAAAGTACAGTTAGACTGTAGTTATATCTGGCTTAAGGAAATGTCACTTTTTAAAAAAAATATACATAACAACATTGTCAAGTGCCATGCTTCAAGATTATATGCTTCTCCTGTGTACCTTCAATTCTGAGCTGCGTCTTCTGTTACCAGTATTCTCTATTTCCATACACTGTCAAAGTACCAAAAAAGAATATATATTGAATAATCCTACTATAAAATAGCATTTCTTATCACGTTCATGCAGTTCACTTGTTCCTTAGTGCTTTGCTTTTCTTCTTATTTCTCCTGTGGTGTTGTTTTTTGGTGTTTTTTTTCCCCTCCTCCTTTTAACATTTTGAAATAAATGAAAAGAAAATAACAATCCCAAAAAGCTCAAGCCAGTTGGCAGGAAAATTAAAAATCACAGATTTAAAAGTACTTTCCTAGTTCATGAAAACATCTCTAATGAGACAGATGAAAATATGAATTGCTCTTAATGAGCTCAAAATTGCACATATTTCCCTTAGTTTAATTTTGTACGCCTTCACAGATATTTTGTGTTATGCTTTATTATAAAACAAGAAGTGGCCACAAGGCTGTGATAACCAATTTGTGAGATTAAAGTACTCCACTTGAATGGTTTCATTAACATCTAAGTCACAAGCCAAAGTTTGCATAAAATACAACTCCTTTGCTATTCATAGAAGGTCTTACTCTCCAATGACTTCCAACATTTTGGAGTCATTTGCACCTGGGAAGAATAACACAGTTATTCTTGACTTGTCAGCACTACACTCACTTGCACAGCTATGAAAGGATAATGTACAGCAAAACGATGAATAATAACGCCCTAACGGCTATTTGATCTGCATTGTGTATTTCGACTATGACACAGTAGAACCAATACAGCTTCTGTACTGCATAGTACTCAGGTCAATCTCAGCTGCAGCCTCCATTGCTGCATTCTAAACAGATTTGGAACAGGATGAAACAAAGCCAGTGCAAACAATTTAACCAGCTTTTATGAGGAGATTTTAGGATGGGCAGGAATGCACTAAGTCACATCAAAAGTATGTGTTACTACACTGCAGACAAAAAAAGGAAAGAACTTGTGACAAGATCTGTAAAAGTGCCATGTCAGCTTATATTCAGTTGCGACTAACTCTCATGGATTGGTACATAATGCAGATAACATGAGGGAAGATAGGTTGATAATTAAAAAAGGGGAGGAAGAAAAGCAAAGACCCCAGAAAGACAGAAGACAGCCATGTGTGCTCGTGAGACCCAAGAACATGTTCAAATCTGGAACTTAACCAATTCTGAGGTAGCAGTATAAATGTTAGGATAAGCCTGTGAACTTTGTATGAGATTTTGCTGCAGAAACGGACAAAAAACAATCCATCACCTGCTTCAAACTACATAACAGTAGTTACGTAGTATGGTGTGCTCAAAAAAATAGATAAACTGTACAAGCTATGTGTTTGTTGTAAGGAGTGCAAACATGACCAGAGGTGTCCAGAACAAGAACACTGAGAGCACCAGCAACAGCAGTTCAGAAAATGACACCAAAGTTTCAAAGACTAATAACCAATGAAGTATTCCCCACCCAATTCTATAAACTAGGGAAACTTAAGGCAACAAGAACAGTAACATTATATGGGAGACAGGGTAGAGGAAAGTGGGAGAAGGCATTCACAATCCATGATCCTGCACCATGACTATACATCACATAGATGGAACCACTAGTAGAAGCTTGGACCACCTCTTCAATATCCCTAGTGTCTGAACAGCTTTGGTGGGGGAACCCTGCAATGCTGCACCAGGATCTGGGACCACCTTTTCAACCTGTTGGGTACTCAGGAAGTAGAGAACTACCCAGAAAAGTCCATGACTAAGGAAAGACTGCACATAGCACAGCTGGATCCACACACTAACCCACTCAATTTCTCTCCTGGACTGTATCATCTCTCCCACAGAACAGGGAAACAGCATAAGGAACAATTATGCTAACATGCCCAACTTCTAGGTGGAATATGTGATCTCTTCTACAGGAAAATGAAGTTATGTCATTAGTAAAATTGCATATATCTATGAAGAAAGTGGTTTAGTATCCAAATTCATTCAGTCTCCACACTGTAATTTGGTTTTAGACCACAGCATTGAGCGGATCACTGCTTTGCCCCATACCTAAACCTTCACAATTTTAGTAAAGAGCTTCACTTTCTTACCAGTTCTACTTAATACTTACACACGTAGAAGTTCAAGGTTCTAACTGTGTTACACCAAAAATGATTATCATAACACACTGATCACAGAAGAGTAGTATCTATATAGCAATAGCATAGGGCAGTACAGAATCATATTCGGCATGACAACATAACAAAAGAAAATATCACTGCTGAATATCAGAATGTACTTATATTTGTCTTGCAAGCACCTAAGAGAAATGTGTGCAGTTTTGTAAGAGAAGAATGGAAAGAAGTACATTTGCAATGAACTTATTAAAACTTTGAAGAAGAATTATGTGCTTTTGTTAAACATATTTTAGTAAACTGACTCTAGACAATTGTAGTTTACATTTAATTTATGACAATTTGAACATATTTAATAGCAAAAAGCAATTACTCCTTGCATTACTCTCAGGTCATTTAATCCACCTTGTTCGTTTCAAAGTATTTCTCTCCTCTTTCACAAGCCTCTGGTTGCATTCCACCTGGCAAGCAACATGTTGTTGCCCAGCTCATTTTTTCACTTTTCTCCAAAGTGTTCTTGGACTTCTGCCTGCAACGTACTCACCTTTCTCACACACTACATTTGCTGTTCAGCTTGCTGTATTTCACTTCTGAGCTTGGTGCACACTGATGCAGAGCAAAGAGCTTTAACACAATACACAGCATCATGATGGAGATCTCACTACTAAATATACTTTAATGAAACAGGTTCATAATTGAGACTGTGTTGCTAAACAAATATTAACCTATTTGACAGATGCCCTTAGGAAGTATGGCAGCTGGGCCTAACATTCATATATATGTAGAAAAAGATAAATGAGTAACAACACGCAATAGTAGAAAAGAACATTCATAGCTTCCTCTAATCACTGCTGTTTGATTCCACTCCCTCCCTCCATGCTGGGAACTGAAATAAACTTCCCTATAACCATGAAATCTGAAAGGACAATTTACTGACAGGATCAGGATTTTCCTTTTCTGTTTTGTAATACCCTCCTTGCTACAGGACCTAGGCACACATTTCTGTTTCTCTCTCTTTCTTACACGTGAAAGATGCATCCATTTTTGATACTGGATCTGACCTCAAGGTTTGTTAACTTAAGTAGAAGCAAAATACCCTTGAGGCAATTAGTAGTTCAAGAACTAGAAAAATTTTGGCAGCCAGTTCAGATGAACTCAACTAAATCAACACTATGCAATCCTGGTCACAGCATCCAGCCAGTCAACTGTTTATCCATTTTTTGCAAATGTATGAAAGTGTAAATATAAAATCTATGCTCACAAGTTGGGAAAACTGTCTTCCGCCCTTTCATTTCTGACTCCAGGTTTGTTCTTTGTATTAATAGTTTTCCCATGGAAATACCACAACTGTACTAACTATTCTGCTTAGCATTAACAAAAGGAGTATTCTGCTGACAGTCAATAAATGACAACATATTTATAAATAATTTAGTGGTAATCCAATTGCTTTTTGCAATTTTTGTGGATTTCCATAAGTTTCTGTGGATTTCCAAAAAAATCCAAGGAGTCTTGACTGAACATCAGCCAAACAGGTACCGCATTTTACCTCCAAGGAGATATAATCATACCTTGCTCATTCACAGTCAGAAAAACCTTCATGGAAATACTTTTGAAAGCTTGAAGGTACTTTGATTTTTTTTTTTTTTTAATATGCTTTATAAACTCAATTTTATATGTCTAAAAACAGATTAAGTAAAAACAAAAAAGAAGAAATAAATCTCTTAAGACAGATTTCATTATTTTGTAACAAAGTAAGAGGAAAAGGTGGAGAGGGGAAGAAAAAAGGAAATCACAGTTTCTGTGGTTTCTTCTGCTAAATAAAACTATTCATTTAGGGGGAAAAAAAAAAGTAAAAAAAAAAAAAAAAGTAAAAGCTTAAATAGATTCCAAACCTTCACAACTTCATTAAACTGGCTTTTAAATAAATCTGCTTATAGTGAAAGAAGCAGTCTAGGACAACAAGCATATGGCTCCTTTTTTAAGACCAGTTATATTTCTTAATTGGTTTCAGAAAATGTCCAACTATTGGATCCTGTAGAATGTGTGTGTGGCCTTTAAAAATCCTTGTAAATGAGAACTGCTGGCAGAACAATTAGCATTTAAAAGCTAGAATGACCTTAAATCTGTGCATCATTGTGATTAGTTTGGACTTTAATATCAAGTACAGAACCAAAAAGTACCTTAGTTGCCAAGATAAAGAGCTCCCAGCACCAACAAAAGAACATTGGGTAATAGGGTAAAGCATGTGCACTGAAACATAAAGGACAAACTTGTATGATTATGTTTGATTTGTGTTGACTTAGCAATCAAGCAGAAGGGCCTTCCTGGGCAGTAAGCATGGAAAAATAAGAGAACAAATCTGTTTCTGACACAACATGGATGAGCTAACATAGGAGAACCAGCCTAAATGATTTATCCCTATAATGAATATCAAGTTGCAGAAGATAATAAACTGTGTGTAAATTTCGTTTGCAAGGAATCACTGGATAACTTTAATTACTAACTATACTGCGCATCAGACATCATCTAAACAAAATAGACTACTTCACTTATCATGATACATATATTTATATGTGATATATATATATTATATATATATGAGGTGTCATTTTATTTTAAATGTAATTTGCATATATTGCATACGTAATATCCCCCCATTCTGAAAACAAGATACCTTATATTTCTAGAAATGACAGCACTAGCTTGGGGTCAGGAGTGGTGGTGTGCTGAAGGTGCTGATCTTACTAAAAAGCATGATTAAGTCAAAACCTGAACATGTCTATTGGCTGAGTATGCAATTAAAACAGAGTAATGAACTACATGTCCCTCATTTGTAGGTGAGTTTGTTTCCTTTAAAAAAAAAAAACCAACAAAAACTTAAAGTATTTGGTTCAATTTTTGTTCTAGCTCTTGTTCTCATAGACCAAGTTACTCAATAATAAATATTAATAAAATATAAATTTATTTCTATAGAGAAAATACTGCCAAAATTTTCCTACATTGTAATAAATACAATTGAGTTAAACCTTTTAAAATTACCTTGAATACAGAGGCTACTCTGAATATCATCAATTATTTACATGAATAATTCATAAAGGTTCAATTTTCTCGAAGACGTGCTACTTATCCAAGTAGTTAATAGATGAGTTGATACTAATACTAATACTACTGCAGCAGCAGTATCTGGAAAACCCACTGATGGCCAAAAATTTCACAGTATACAGGTCATTATACAAATAAGAAGGTACCACTGTGAATGTTAGTGCTTGAGATCAGTGACATTTGGTCATCTACTGTCCTTCCAAGAAATAGGCCTATCAACATTTCAGAGTGTGTTGCACAGATTCATTAGCATAGTTGTGCTAAACTTAATGGCAAGTGCATTATCTTGTCACTTTTGCACTCTCTGTGGGGATTAAGTTTGTGATGTGCAGATTGCTAGAGAGGAGACTATTTAAATCCGATGTTAAGTCACATTAAGTAATTTATGCAATTATGTCAGGTGCTCCATATAGATATTTCAGATGGTAATTTTCTTAATATAGCTTATGTAAATACTTTAAATTTTAAGAACAGTAAACACATAAGTAGCAGTTTATAATTCAGGAAATGATGGTGCATGTAAATATAGATTACCAAAGTATGTATGTGATTGTACACAGATTCAGAATATTAAGGTATTTAATAATTCACAGGGATGTCAGGGGTCAAACTAGACACCAGTTTGACACACACAAAAGAAATACTGAACATAAAGGCTTGACAGATTGCTGTGTTCTGCTCCATCACACATCCAACAAACCCAGACCTCCTACCAAATTCTTTCTTGTCTGTGCTCTGACTACCTTTAAATACTTTTACCAGCTTCTGTCTAATAATGTTCTGTATCAATATCTTTTAAACATCAGAATATGCAATAATTCATATAGGAACTTTCTGCTGCAGACACTCTTCATGCTGGGTTCTCACAGCATGTCTGTTCCATAAAGCTGGTTCAATTCTGAGTGCTCAGCTTCCAAAGAAAATCCCAAACTGTTGAAATACTCATCAAGTTACATATACTTATCAGTATAATTGCATTGTATAAGTATATACTCTTATAAGAGCAACGAATCTGGTGAAGGGTCTGGAGCTTAAGTCCTATGAGGAGCAGCTGAGGGAACTGCGGGTGTTTAGTCTGGAGAGGAGGAAGCTTAAGGGGGACCTTATTGCTCTGTATAACTACCTGAAAGAGGGCTAAAAGGCAGGTGGGGATAGGTCTTTTCTCCCAAGTAAGAAGCAACAGGACAAGAGGAAACGGCCTCAATAGTTACACCAGGGGATTGGATATTCAGAAAAATTTCTTCATCAAAAAGGTTGTCAAGCATTTGAACAGACTGCCTAGGGAAGGGGAGGAGGTATTTAAAAGACATCAATGTGGTGCTTAAGGACACAGTCTAGTGGTGTCTTGGCAGTGCTAGCTTAATGGTTGGACTATATGATCTTGAAGGTATTTTCCAACCTAAATGATTCTATGATTCTAAGTTTATACCTAAGTTTTGTGACTCTCCAATGTTAGAACAAGTGCCCTGATGAAATTTCAGTGTAGATAATCACATCCTACCTGCCTCAGTCGCTCTTGTAGTTTGAATTTCATAAATAATTTAGAGTTTCCTACCAAGATTATACTGTAGATTTTACAATTAACTTCCTATGTCACAATGCAGAGTGCTGATTCCTATATAAAAATGGTAAGCTCAACTCACTGAAGTCAAACAGTAGCATGGTAATGTCATGGTTTAATTCATCTGTAGTATACTTTGTTTTATAAAATTATGATCATTATTTTCTGCTTCAATTCTGTTTTACATATAATTATAGCAGCATTTAAAAAAATAAGGAATATTCCTGCTCTGTTTATCATCTTAAGAGACTAGCAATGAAGGTGAAGAGGAGGGGAGAACTATCAGCTTAGCATACTGTGAACATAATCAAGGCTTCCAAGCAGAACTGAAAGTTTAATATCCATATACAGTAGGCTTTAAAATAGTTCTGAAAGAGCCCAGGAAGCCAAGCAGATTGCAACTGGTAATATGGACTGCAGAAGTTCAATAAACAGAAGAAAAACACAGCAAATCAGAGATGCAGAAAAGGTAGAGGGTAAAATATGTATTGGTGGTACTGGGAGCACTGAAACAAAATTTCATCATGTTATGTAGTTACAGTACTAGTAGCATCTGAACAGAGTGCATACAGTTGACAAGCAAGACAATGAGATCTCAAATGAGAAAAAAAAATCTGGACAAGTAACATAGAAGAGAAGAGAACTGGGAAAACACTCTTCAAATATGGAAGGCATTCAACTGCACAACCTAGTGTATTAGCATAACTATGTGCATACATACATACATATAAAATAAAAATGGCAGCAAAGCAAACTAGGAGAGGATTTGGGAGTGGAGATGAAACAATCTGAGGAATGTACGAACTATAAAGAACACTGACAATTGTATTTGTCCTGAAAGCAGATACAGCTGCCTACAAGCAAGCTTCTCTCACTCCTAGGATTTCTTGAAACTTCTTCCTTGAAAACTGGCAAGACTCCTTCAAGTGTGGCTGGTCAATCATGGGCAGAAAGGGTTGACTAAAATTATTCTTCCTGCAGTTAGAACAACTTAGGACAATTTTATTGCATTTTAAAGGTTCTCTCACCTTCATAATAGTTATCTAACCAAGACTGAGTAACAGGGCATGAAACACAACAGGTTAGATGCTAGAACTGAATGTCAGAGTTGCTCACATAATTTTGAAAAGGTTGGCATGTTATGAAATTGCACGGGAAGATGACAACAGAATGGTGGTATTAGATTCCTTATTAATTTCAATTAAACTTACCAAACTGCATTTAGAACAAGGAATACTTGAAGAAACTTCACAACGATGATTTGAAAGAGATAGAACAATAAAATTAAGTGTGAAACAGCTTTGGACTATTCATTTTACAAAGTGCAGTTCTATTCTATGAAATACTTTGAACTAGAATGGACAGAATTAACGTGTTATTCTGAGTCTTAAATGTTCTAGATTTCAGTGGAAAGAAAAATTCTCTTTTTTAATGTTGCATTCACTTAGCTTTCAAAATCCAATCCATATTATGTTCTGTGTGTGCTACACAAGCAGTGTTGTAATCAATTCCATTTAGCACACTGAACTGATAAGATTTCATTATTTATTAATATTGAAAAAGTGCTAGGATGAAATTTTCCTTACAAAAGCCTTTTAGCAATTCCTACTTTTATTAGCAGTTAATATATTATATGGGTACCATTAAGATTTACTCTTAAAATCTTAATCCAATTTCTTCTCTGGTTACATGTGAATACAAGCATTAACAATAATTATCTTATTTCAAGTTTCCAATGGAATAACTGAGCCAAATTAGATATTAGAAAATAATGGTGGAAAATGAGAGGATGAACTCAATCCTGGTACAGTTTAATTACATGCTGTTGGGGGGTTTTTGGTTGTTTGTTGTTGTTTTTTTGTTTTGTTTTGTTTTTTGTTAGTAACACCATTTGCATGGTCACTCCACTATCTCACAATTTCCACAAGCCTCAATCCTGAAAGTCTCTCTCATTGGCTTTATATGAGCTTACAAAATTTAACATGACTATGAATAATACATCACATGTTTTAGCATGTCTTACGACACTGTGCAGGAGAGAGAAAACTGAAGGTCAGACATGCAGTCACCCAGCCTTACAAAAAAGGTTGTCAAGCATGCCTTCTCTCACACAGTAGCCACAATCAGAAAAGGTGATGTTATGCCTTTTTGTGATTTATGGAATTTGATGTACTGATTTGATGGTACTCAGATCTTAACAGTCATGATAGCTCCCTAAATGAACCAAATTCTTTTCCAACGAATCTGGTCCACAAAATCTGCAGCAAAAAGCCCAAGCTGGGTCGTCACTGTTGTAACTCTTGCTCAAAGCTGCTTTATTTAAATGGTTTCTCGATTTCCATAAGCAAGTTGTTCACTGCTGTGAGAAACATACTGTATATTGATTCTATGATTCATTCTAATCCATTCTATGATGCTATGATTGGATAATAAGAATAATAATATGTAGTTACAGTATATTGCAATGAACTATACTGTAAGGCAGGAAAAATGGGCTTAAGTATGTTTATGTGGTGAAAAGGCTGCCATTCAGATACCAAAGGCCTAAAGGTTATACTTCTCAAAACATAAACCCATGATAATTTATTAAATTTTGGAAAACGGATTGGTTTTCCCACTCTTATTTAACCCTGGTACTTTTTTGAACATTAAACATTGCTTCTTCCTCATAGTGTGCAGCAACACCCCATTCTTGGTTTGACAATCCGAATGCAGGATGGATTCCCATATTTACACATAGCACTGCAAAATAGAAAACAAGCTCTGCCTGGCTAGATGTCAGGTCAGCCATAGCACTGCAGGTTCATTGTCTTATAAAAACAGGGGAGGGGGCAAACCTCAGTTTTGATGACAAAAGTTTCAGATAAAGTTTTACAAATGGGTGATGAGATAACCTCCAGCACTTTCACCGATAGGTAAAATACCATTTCTTAGTAAAGGAGGGTGTTAAAAGAAAACATGTGAGCTAAACTATTCCCTTCCACCTTAGGTATGTGTTCATGTGCATCCTTTCACACTGCATAATATACATATTTCTCTAAAAAAAATCCTAAAAATGTAACATTGTACCCATGATGTGTTTATGAATCTGCCATTTATTTGGACTTTGCTGCATTTTCTCAGATGACTAATTACCACTAAAGCATCTCCCAGGGAGTTTAGCTAGCTGTTGTAAATTGAACTGTAGGACCTTATTATATTAATTGAAGCAGAAATGCAAACCAAATAACTTTAAAGTTCTTGTTGAAAGAAACTACATGGATCTAGAAATTCCTATAATTTATTATAGTTTTCTTAACTGTTTATTCCCCCCTCCCCCTTTTTTTGGTTCTTCCCCCTCTTCCACAGCATTCTTCTCCATTCTGATGTCTACCAAACATGCTGATAAGAACTTTTACAGATTCAAAAGAATTATATGCTTTGGTTGGTATACATATATAGCTAATGAGGATACAATCCAGTTTTCCCAACAGATAAGCTATCAGAAGCTTCCAGATGCCAGAGTTTACAAAGAAACTCTTTTCAAGTACAATCCCTCCCAGCCTGGTCACATAAAATGACCTGAGACTTAAAAAAAAAAAAGGTTCTTCTGCCTGAAAAATAATGTCTCAAGGACAATCAGACACAAAATTTTGGGCTTTTAGAATAACAAACTGCTGTAAGATTGAAATCTAGCAAAAGCAGCTTTCTTTCAAAGTTAATTAGATTTCCTCAGAAAAGTAATATTAATTTTGTGGTGCTCATCCTATGATTACTGGATGATTTAGCTTCTTCATTAGTACTTCTTCATATTTTGAATCATCTGTGAAGACTTGCTAGATATCAGTACTTTTAGAACTTCCTATTTATCAGCCTCTGTTGTGTGATGCTGAAATACTATATATGATGGAGTGGCAGGGTGGGGGTGAGGAACAACACATATACTGGAAATGGTTGTGTTTGGTGTTATTTCTCTAGACTCATGTAAAAGTCTAAACAAAGCAACTCTCTCCTCTATCAGAGGCAGAAATTTTGTATCTCTACTTTGGAAAAATAAGTCTGTTAAATGTTTTATAAACTGCATGAACACAGTACTTTTACAACAACTGACGTGATTCTGCATCAGTTTCTCAAATCAAGAAATAGTACATTTCCACAGTGAATTGTGAAACACAGAGACAGCAGGCTCTCTCCGTAACTAGCAATACAGAATGCATCTGAGTAACTTCCCTGAATTTAAAGCCATTCTAAAGATTTATATCCAGGAGTGAATTTTTATTCTGTGAGGAGTGAATTTTTATTCTGTGAGCGTTTCCACATTTTATTTTTTTTAATTTAAGTTAGCTCTAGTTGTATAACTACACAATTAAATCTAAAGACTCCTGGAAAAGAAATCTTACCACATTTTATGAGCTTATTGCATGCATAAATCTCCCAAATTCAGGCATTTTAAGATCCACATGAACATATAAAGTCAATGCAAGTCACAGGCCCTCAGAAACTCTTTGAAATTGTGACTGAATTAAAACCATGGGATCCAGTCCTCAAGACCAAAAATCAAATATTTTAAAAGGTGAGTCTCCATTTAGTCATTGGTTTGAATGATTTTCCTTCTTTCTCCCATTAATTCTCTGAATTTCTCCAAAGCCAGTGACAATGTTCCTCATGGACAGGCATAACTATCGATATATTATCTACATTCATCATCAGAACTCCTATAAAATGATGAAGAGTCTCTCAAGAAAGGTACCTCTTTTATTCAGGTATGGAGAAGGGAAAACCGGCTGGATTTTGTCTGATTTAAATTTCATTTGAACATCTTTCATTTTGTTTATCAAGATCCAACTTGCTTCTCAAAGCGAGTTTGTTACTCATTATAGAACAGAATTACCAAGATGTCAGGCTATAGATTTTCCCACTCACATCAGGACTGCTTGGTGTGGGTTCTGTACTTGATGACATGAGGAAACACTTCAGTCACTGTATAGCCCATTCTTCATACCTCATAACCTCTGTGACGTAGGCAATGCATCACTTCTTGAAGCTTTAAATAAGGTAATTCTTCATTGTTACATCTTATTTATTTTAGTGCTTAAACATAGATTGCTTTTTACTTCTTGTGAGAGCCCACACAGAAAATAATCAATTACATTAGCCACTTTAGTATTGAAAAAAATAACTGCATTAATTCTGAAATAAAAATTTTAGGGAGAGGATCAGCACTGAGCATATACATTTAAATAGGTTGACTTACATAATGATCTGCAATACAAAGCCAGAAGTCTATATTGATCTTTAGGTACCATCAGGATAAAATTAAACCCAAACAAATCACAAACACACCCACCACACACACTTGCTCTACTAGCTTTAAGGGATTTTCATAAAGATATCTGAGAGACAGCAAGGGGTCCAAGTACTGAAAATGCAGAATAAAATTTTAGATGCATCTATTAATTAGTAGAAGGCTACCGTGGGACATTTAAGTAGAAAACCACATTAATAATATGACTAGAGGGGGAATCATTTAGCTGTAGGTTGCAATGGTGATGAATAGAGGTTGCCATGAACTTGAAAATATAATCTGAAATTACAGTGCTGTGTCAAAGGTCAATGCTAGCTCTGTTCATTTAGGAAAAAGCTAATTATATTTACGTCATAAACCACTAGATTTATCAAGCCATAAAAATAAATAAAAAAAAAATCACTTTTATAGAAGGGAGTGAGCAAATGTATTGGTCAGTTGCCAATTCTATAGAATTAGTTCATTTAGAAACCCAACCTTCACTAAATGCCACTGAAAGAAAAGTGCTTGCAGAACCTGTTACCTCTTTGCTACATCAAGAACATTTTAAGTGTTTTCCCAGAAGTCAAATCAAAAGCTATGAGTTGAGGTTACCAAATAACTTACTCAAGATGAGGTAAAGCTACTTGCCATTGCTACCAACTTTGCAATCCCATTATATCAGCTGGGTCACTTTCTAGCACTTACTCTATAACCTACATTTCAAACAATTACAGAGAACAGGCAGACAAACATAGCTTTGCTAGGTACTAGATAATAATTTCCAACAATGAGAAGTTTGTGCATTTAAACAACAGCCATTGTGAATTTTTTCCACAATTACAGACCTCAATATTACAATAAATATTATTCTAAAATAAATAAGTTGGTGTATGCCAAAGTTGCATTTTTTGGAAAACACAATAAATTTGTTTTTGGGAGATGAGAAAATTACAGACCTGAGCTTTAAAACAAACAAAACAAAAATAACCCCCAAAGCCACACAGACACCACTACTCTGCACAGTAAATATTTCCTAGAAATCTCAAACCCACATGAGTAACACAATAACTCTGCCTTACACAGGAAATTCGATCATATAGTTACCACCACGAGGGTTTCATACGTGCTGACAACAATTGCATTGACTACTATCAGAAACAAATCTATATTATACCCTTTCAAACAGAGGAAAGGAGAGAAGACAGATAAAGCTGTCATGAAAGACAGCCCTGTAGCCTGCAATCTTTTTTCATTATTTTCACTTCCCTCTTCATCATCTCTTTTTCACCACTCCTATCTGAATATGTAATTTTAACACTAATATAAAGAATAGTATATTCACCACTGTGACAACTAAATAAGAAAAATGCATATTCAGGATGCAGAAAATTGGTGTGAATGA
This sequence comes from Falco biarmicus, assembly GCF_023638135.1. Taxonomy (NCBI): domain Eukaryota; kingdom Metazoa; phylum Chordata; class Aves; order Falconiformes; family Falconidae; genus Falco; species Falco biarmicus. The sequence continues at coordinate 9,125,923 of NC_079302.1, forward strand.
ACTAGTTGCAATGTTCTTTGAATTTTACTTTTACTGCTTTCAGGGTATTACGGTGTTTATGTAGCTGGTTGAGTTTTTCTGCATTCTTATTCGAACTGGACTATTACCATTTTTCAAGAGACATTTCAACAAGAAAGGAAGGAGGAAAAACTTTTCTTAATGTGAACATCTGCATTCACACAGTATATGGTCATAACAGAAAAATAATGTTTCTGTTATTCTGACATGGCTTGAAAGTTACATGCCTTACATATTGCTTTATTTTATACTTAACTAAAAACAGATATCATGAGAAAAAATAGAGATTTTAATATTATTTAAAGAGGAAAAATGTCAAATTATGTCAACCATCTCTGAAACGAAAGCATCAGCTGGAGGAGGTTAGTAATAATGAAGATTAATCTTAGAACTAATTTTTTTAGTATTTTCTTTATATTATCCTGGCACAAGAAACAGGCAAGCACTGCTAAAATAAAGTTAGGACTGCTGTCAACAAGGAGTAGAAAGGAGATATCATAGCAAATGCATGGGATTACCTCAGTGACTGGAGCTACAGAAAGGGAGTGAAAGTCATAAGAATAGAAATCAAGATGATTCAACAAGTAACTAAGAGAAAAAGCCAATGCTAGACCAAAGATCTCACAAATCAGGAATGACTCTGAAAAATAGGGATACAGATGCATTAGAAGCCACCACTGCAGTACACCCTTATTGCTACAGAATCCATTTGCAGAAGTCAAACACAATACTGTAATGCAAAAAGCAATGTATATTCACTAGAGGTATTAGTATAAATCCTATGCAAAAGTGTACTAGCAAAACATAATTTCAGATAGAATATGACAAATAGAAAATGACCTTGATTTGTTCATGCATCAACACAGATGTTAAATAGGAATAAATGACTGATATGTACAAGCAAATTGTGTCAGGGTTATGTCATTCATAGGAGATGATGTTCTGTAAATATTATGCCTTTGGTAGCTCCTGTTGTTATTGCTGTTGCCAGGTCAGCTAATAAAACCAGCTAGTAGGCAGCGCTCAGCCTATTTGAACTATTTCCTGTCACGGCCCTCACATCACCTGCTCCTGCCTCTTGCTTTGGGCCAGCCCTGACAACTAGCTCAAAGAGATTCTCCCTGACTAGAACACCAGGTAAAGATGCCTGGTCCCAAGGCTCTGTTGGTACATCTGCCGAGGATGCTGTTAAAGCTCTGGTATGGAATGGGTACAATTATAACCCTGACATGTTGTAGGGGAGAGAGAAAGAAAGGGAAGGAGCAAAACCAAAAAAGATTAAAAGAACTGTTTACCTTAAAGACCAACGAAAATTAGGATTCATAGCCACTTCACAGATCTAAGTTGGAAACCAGCAGTTTTCTGCCATTAAAGCCATCAAATTCTGGAACACTTTTTGGGACAGAGTTTCAGATGAGAACTATTAAGGAAAAAAACCCTAACATTTTAAAATGCATCTTTGTAATTTTAAGAAAGAAATATTTCATGTGGTAAGTGACTGATGGGACTAGACCAAATGACCTTTTCAGATGATTGCTTGAAGTCCAATAATCCCACCTCTCAACTCCAATAGCTGTTATTTCTTGTACATCAACACAGATCTTAGAAACATTGTTCTTGACTCTCTTCACTAAAAATGCATACTCAGGAAGTACACTGGAAAACGATAGTGTCAAACTTTTACCAAAATATGTATTCTAGTGTGAAAGAACAATGTACCAAACATACAACCATTATATTTCCTTTAGAAGGTGGGTCAGAATTATCTGCAGCACACAGCTAGTCAATTATAAAAGGTAAATTATATCTAAATGATCTTGCATGCATAGCTAGACATCATAGATCTATTAGCAGTTGATATGTACTTTACATAATTAAGGAGAGATAAACAGGTCCTACCTTTATACTTAGGAAACTATTAGGAAGTTTTTACAACAGCTGTTGCAAATTAATCCACCATAATCCTTCTACATTCTGCCATTCGTTACACAATAAAATCAGAGCTTCTTGAAAAACAAAAATAAAGATGCGTGAAATTGTTCTAATTACATACTTAACTTATGAAAAATGAGACTATTCCATTCATCTCAATTCAGATCTCCTAGAAAATTAAAAGATAAATTAAAGCATCTTACTTCAAACATGTTTACATTTCACTGCAGAATTTCCACCCAGTAAGACTTTACCTTAAATTAAGACACTTTGCTTCAATATTCTTATGACCAGGGAATTTATTTTCTCTCTTCAATTAATATACCAAAAATTTATCCTCAACTGTAAAAACCCCACCATAATAAACTACAGAAAAGTAGTAGGTTACATGCAAAAAAACCCCAACTCAACAATAAAGTACTCAAGCACTTTATTTCATTTTATACTCAAACTTAAGGAGCTTTTTAATACACCTTTCCATTGCCACATTCTTTATGAAACCTGACTGGGAAGACAGAAGTGTGAAAGGAATCAGAGAGGATTTAAGAATACTGAAAAATAAGAAAAGTTAAAAAGAAAAAGATAACCTGTTTGGAACATTGGAAAATAACCTGTCACCAACGACATTCAGCTGTGAAATGATGGCATCTTAATATCTTCATCTAAAGAAGCTTGATTTGAAATATTTATAAAATACATGCAATGGGACCCCTGATAACAATGAGAACTGTCAAGTGCTGAAAACAGTGAGTATTGCAATACATTTTTTTTTTTTTTTCATCAAGCCTAAATCCTGTATTTCAGAACTGGCAAAGTAGTATTACCTATAATGCAGAGCTGTGGATTTTGGGGATTTTTTTTTCTATTTTTTTCTTTTCCTTCCAAAGACTAGAAATAATAGGATTTTAAGTCATCTATATGGTATGCCAAGTCACATCACTAGCTGTGCTCCTCTCCACCTATTAGCAGCCAAAGTAAACAACCTCTAGAAACACTTAATACCAAAAGGTGGGAGGGTGTGGAAAACCTACAGAAAGACACACATTTATTACTACACCACCACAGTGATGTAAGTCTAAGATGTAAGTAGTAAGAAAGCTTAGTCTGCACTGTCACTTGAGAGAGGGAGTTTAGCGGTGCAAAGGAACCCCAACCTGTCAAAAATGCATACCAAACCTTTTTAGCACTCTCTGCTTAGAAGACTCTATCCTTATACACATGGTGTATCTCTCTTGGCTATTTATTACAAAAAGGGATTGTAACATTTTAACATAGTATGAAAGTAAAATTTGGATAAACAGTAGTAAAGACCAAGCAAAGTTTCTTCCATCAAGTTTCTTCCACTTCCTCATCTATAAACACCATCAAACAGCTCACTCCTGGTGTTTCTTTTCACCTATCACAGGCTGAAAAGGAGTGCCAACACATACATACAAACATAGCCCAAAGCTTCCTTCTCAAAAGTTATGTCTGAAAAGAGACTTCAGTGATAATTTCTATGTTGCAAGAAGACCAATATTTTGCCTTATTAAAACATCTTTTCATTGACAACTATTAAAAGATAAAACCTGATTTTTTTCAAAACAATTCTTGATGTGAACCATAATAATTTCAAGCAGACAACTACAGTCTCCAATCATTTGCCTGGTCTATGGCAGTGACAAATATAATTGGACAATGATGTCACAAGATTTCTGCAAGGTGACCTAGTTTCTCAAGTGTCTTAAATTATCATGTGAACATATTATTTTGGCAGACTTGGCAGGAAGTAAAACTCAGTTCACACCCCTGACCAAGACACTAATTCTATGAACCCCATAGATTTTCAACATTTTTCTAATTTGTTGAGGAAATTCTTTGATATATAGCTGTTATTAATACCCATTTAGTTAAAGATGCTAAAAAATAAGGGGAAAAGTCTGAGAAGTCATCTTGCCTGTCCTGGTGGGTCAATACGAGACAAGTCTTACACACACTTTACTCTTTAAAACCTCCAGTGACAGAGAAATAATTGTGATAATCTCCACAGTAATGAGAAAAGGGTTAAAGAAATGATTTTATATGCTTTTATTCCCACCCACAATAAACTTTGTTTCAAATTAAGCCATTTTCCCTTCCTATTGTGATTTGTAAGTAGTTCTGTTTATTTTATGAAATACTGCAAAATGCTATATAACATTTCTTAGTAAATACAAATCTGAATAAGCCCCCAAACCCCGTAATCTTACAAAAACATGAAATCTTACTTGTAAAACAAGTAAACAATATTCGTGAATCTTGTGATGCTAAGTGTGCTAAAATACTGTTGCTTAGTTCTATGAAAAAGTATCACTGACTTTCTTTACAACTTTGATTATGTTTGGCTTCTCCAGTATTTGTACATCTGATTTGCAGCCGGCATGCAATCCAGTTCTCACAGGAGTAAAGAAGTTCATTGATGTTACAGGCATTCCACTGACTTTTTAGTAATGAAACCTCAAAAGTATAAGTTTTTATATCAATATACTATTAAGACATCATGTAAAAATTATCTGGTTTTATTGCAAGTGGTATACTATTCAAAATAGTCTGTAAAAATAGGAATCCATTCAATGATAAACTGCTCATAATTGGCTGAATGCTTACATGCATGTTTGTATACATTTGGGTATGAATCTACATTTCCTGAATTCAAATTATCTCTACGAAAAGCAAAGGAACTGAATCCTCAGAACAAAAATGCTTTCCGGCTCCCTGCAAAAACATCCTAATAAATGAAATTTCCATGTTATTCACACCATACCATAATGCACTTCAACCCAACTGCTGAAAGAGATCTGGTACAGGTTAAGACAGTCACTTTTTTCATTTTGTCAGAGTAAAAGCTCATTGGCTTCAGCTTCTCATTTTACACTAAATCAGAGGGACTTCATGGAAAATATCAGTGGTCTTCCACTAATCACAAAGGATTAAGTTAAAAGGTTCATATTTTTTGCTAAACATTTGACATTAATCTTTTCATTTAAGGGTGGTGGTGTGCGTATGTTTTCCCCCTTCATATGGTATAAGAGATAATTTCCAACATTCTTTTTAAATTTTAAAAATACCCTAAATTAGAAAACCTAATTTTTCAGCCCAGGAGTGCACTTTAAATCTTTGTCAACATTAACCAAACTTACCAAATGCACTAGTCCTCTCACAACTGTCACAGACATGTATATACATACAGATATATTTGACAACATTGGCCTGACTTTTCAAGACTGAAGTACAAAACTTTTAACTAAAACCAAGATGCAACAACACGATCAGCTCTTGCTGAGATGGAAATCAAAGAAGAAAGCAATTTTGAGTACTAAACTACTTTTAGGTAAGCTATAACTCCTTTCAGTAGAGCCTATCACAGTCATTAACAGCTTCTGTTTTGAACTGACATATAAAACACTTCAGCTAGTGGTAAACATTATTGGAAAAAATCTTCACCATGTCAGAGACAAATACAGGTAGACAAGTATATAGATAACTATAAAACAATGTTTCATAAAACCTTTTTATTTGCCAATTAATAACTACTTTGCTACTTTTGTCCAAGAAGGATAAAAATATTTAAGGATATTGGCTATCACTGTTCTATACCATGTTAATTAAAAAAAAAAAAATCAGAAGGATGCTTTGCTAAACAGTATTAATTATATCTACTGTATATTTACAGTGAAATAACCATCTAGTAACTGTGATAAGCTTGTCCAGCAGCACCAGCTGTATGTGACTCCAGGGGATTCAACTCCCATATGTAGTTAAGAAGCAACAAAGTCAAATATAGTTCAAACTTATTTAAAGCAGTGTAAGAGATTGCAAACCCACTTTTAAAAACATTCAGTTTACAGAAATGTTGTAAAACCTTTTATTGTACCTGCCCTAGGAGACAAGACTATACAGATATGCCCAAGTAAAAATGCCTGAGCTGATATTTGGTGCAGTTTGAGAAATGTACAAGACTGTTAAAAACAACTGTAGAGTAAATTATGAAAACAGAATACAATACACACAGAAAAGACCCAATCTTATTTAGTATCAAGAGACAGACTTGAGACACCGATCACACACAAACTGGATTCTTTCCACACAGTGCCTAATAAAGCTATCATAAAAAACCCCAAGCAAACACCAAAAGTGTTAAACAAATAAAACACCCCACCAACTAAACTACCAAAATTCACACTTTCAAGATGTCAGGGTTGACCAAACGGAGAAATAAAGGATCATTCCTTCTCATACACATATCCTGCAGTTCTCAAGGACAGTAAATAAATTTAATGTTTAAAACCTTGTTAGATCATTTACACAGAACTTGTAGGGGTCCATCTGTTTGCTTAGGAAAAAGATTAAAGCTAGTTACATAAAAAAGCTTAGGATTACTTATAGAAGAACACCCAAGAGATCAGTTTGGTAAATAGTAAATGTGGACCAATAAGGAAAAAATATGAGAATTTCAGTCACTGGGTAAAAGTAAAAATCCATCTTACCCTGTACCCTGAACAATAATTAAAAGTTCTATATTTCCTTCATCAGCCTTGGGTATTTTGTTGCAGTTCATGTGATCATATCTGTCAACATCAGATAAAATATTAATTCCTGCAGATATATCTAATTTAAGCAAGTTCACATCTTAAGAATTTTGTTATCGCAAGAGGAATAGCAAAATAAGATCTGCTTCCTTTAAAATGCATTTTATACTCAGCTTAATCTTCCTGCACTGTCTTTTTCTTTTCCAATTTGATTTCAACAATGAGACATCCAATGATTCAGTAACAAACATGACTGGTTGCCTTTATGATATTATATGAATTGTCATAAAGAATGTTTTCTAGTTGAATTAACGTGACAGGTATGTAACGGATTCTGTAAAAATAAAGTCACAATATGCCATAATATTTCACAATGCTCTAAAACTGACAAGCAGTGCTCTAATTACTGCTTATACTGAAATACTAAACACCATTTTCATATATTTACTTTGCTAAGCTATCTATTATTTCAGTGCATCCTATGCTGAAAATGGAATTGCAGTTACAAAGCAAAAATGTGATAGATTTATCTTTTGTACTTATCAGAAAAACGTCAAAACATAACATGATAAATTAAACAGCTGGCAACTCATGGAAAACTCTGGATTTATAAACAGTACCAAGCATACAAATAAGTATTTGGTTTCATCTCTGTATTTTATTCTTACTGGCTAAAAATATTTACCTGCAGTGCTTCAGTTTCTAGAACTTACATACTCTTGTTGCTAATGCAAATCAAGTCTCAATGCACTGTAAAATGAAAGGGAGTCCTTTGTAGAAAGCCCTTTTTGAGGAACAAGCACCCCCTTAAATCCTCTCAAGGTGCTGTTTTAATAAGGAGGAGAAAGTCCCCTCTTCAAGAAAACCTTCAAGGAGATTCAAGTGGTGTAAAGTTCTTCTACCTATACATGGACTTAGGGTACCAGCTGAATTTTGGCAATAGAATTATTCTTCAGAAAGTGTCAAGCTATGAAAATTAGAACAGTTACCATGATTTATTTCTATTGTTAAAATCTCTCCTATTGAATGTAAAGTTTCTGATAAAAGTCAGACAAGAAGGACTGCAAAACAACCTAGAGGCCAATAGTTTAGCACCGGGGTGGGAAGAAGTGTAGCACAGATTCTAACCTCTCATATTTTGATGAATTCCATGAAAAATGAAAGCCAGTGGTACCCTTTTTCAACACCTGCCCCCCGCCATTAGCCCTTATCAGTGAACTTCCAGGGACTCTGACCCATGACAGGCACATCCAAGAACACACTGGTAAACTCTCATCTTCCAGAATACAGTGTGTACTCTACTCTTGGACATGCTAGTTGATCACAGTCTATTATGTGGTTTTAAGTTAAGTAAGCATACACACATGTAGCAACAGCAGTTTATGTTCAGCATATGATTTGCATCTTTAAATGTTATATTTAAAGATTTCTTGTTCTGCATATTCTGCTTGCTCTCAAAGTGGCTATTATAAACCTTATTAGCCTTTGATACATTGTAGACATCATGCTCTTAGTTTGCTATCTAACATTTTGTCAGTCATTTTATCCAGCTTCCTTTATTGCATTTATCATTGTTAGAGTAATTCATTCAGGTTTTCACAGCTTTGCTTCAGTCTGCAGTTCTGGTTAAGGACTGTGTTCACTATAAATTCAAATACCAGTTCTCTACACAAACACAAAAGCATATTATCACTTAAGAGAAGTACAGGAAATAGATAAATCACAGACTAGTGATGAAAAAATACTATATAATCTTGCAGTGATCTTGTAGGATTGTAACTTTATGAGCAAGCAGCTGTATTCTGTAACTGCATAGCATATTTCTTTCTGTCTCTTAAACCAAATGAACGTTAGTCTGGTTTTCTCCTCTTAAAGAATATGAACAACTTTGTTGTTTTCATAAAAAAAAATAATAATATTCCAGCTGCAAGCTGTTCATAGTGCAGACTATCACCTAGTCAGCATACAGTTCAGCCTCCAGGCGTATCTGTGAAATGTCGCTCAAATAATGAGTTTATAAGATTTTTAAGACAAGAAATTTATTTGGAAATATTTCTTCAGAAAACTTTAGATAATGGCATACAGTGTTAGTATAGCAAAAAAATTATTATGCTGAAATGAAACTCCAGGGTAAAAAAAAAACCACAAACACAAACAAACAAAAAACACATGTAAGAAAACAGATGAGATCCATTTTCTTTAAAAGCAAAAATCAACTTCAATTTAAAAAAAACGAACAAACCCTCATAAAATTTACTTGACTCTTACATTCTTTAAAAACTTAGCAACCTTTACCCTAAAACATAAAGAATGCCCACTGAATAGGTCTCCTTTACAAAATTCACAATTTAGAGCTAAGCATTTACTGTAGCAGTTATACCTCTCTATTTAAAAAAATAGTTACTGATGAAGTTGGCAATAATGTTAACACTTCAAAACACAGAACTGACTTCATGTTTTGTTTAATTAAAGCAGTTGCTTTTAGTATGCTCAAGAGCAGACACCAAAATCTCAAATGTTTTATTCTATGAAGCGAATAATAGCTAAATAAGCAAACCACAGATTTAATTAAGATGGTGAAGTGGTTCTAAAGGAAGCCCTGTGGTCTACTGTGACAAACCACAGCCCAAGAAAATCCACAGAAGAATTTAAGCCAGTGCAAATTAACCACCTAAAAAGGTTAACCTAAGGATAAACTTTATGGAATGCACAGCTAACAGCTAGACAAAGATTTTTTTTTTATTTCCTTTTTTAAAATCTTCAGATGAATATGAGTATGTTTAGCTGCCAAATAACAAAACCATGAGATCCAGCTGCAATTTTATGTTTCCTCTTCTAAGTAGGATGTTAGAGATATAGAATCCTATGATAATGTTCATTTCCTCTCACATCTACTGAAAGAACTTTTGCTGGTTTACTTGTCTGGTGTTTTGGTTCTGGTTTGGTTTTTTTCCTTAGCCCCCTATTCCTCCTTTATTAAATAAGGAGAGATCAAATTTAACTGGGCTACTCCATGGAGAAGCATTCTTATAGTGAATATTGTAAGTGATTATGTACCAAAGGTCTGTCCAGCGCTCCTTGCATACAGGAATTATTTCAGTAAATTCTGTTAGTCCTGTGGACACCCGCTCAAAGAAAAAACCACTCAAGATGTGTGAAAAGAAAACAGTATCTTAGTTGCAAATCAACAAAGCTCATCTCAGTCTTTCAACTGAAACTAGACCTGTGCAAGAAACTGAACTTTCCAGTCCGAGCTATACTTTTTATGATACAATGAACCTACCAACAGTAAATGAAAAAAACCACAAAAACACACCAGCTTACAACCAATACTTGCCATAGTTTCCTATAGGTTTCTAGTCGATCCACATTCTTATTTTAAGCACTAGTATCTTCTGGATATACAAACTACCTGTGTAAATACTTTAGTATTTGAGAAAGAGTATAACATTTCAGCCTACATCAGAGTCCCTTTAATAAACAGTAGTATAAAAGTTACTGCTTACAAGACTTCTACAATGGTAAAATAATTTATCTTTGAAGCATATATACTCCAGTAAAAATTCATGCTCATTAAAAATACTGATCATCCATAATTAATATACTGCAAAATAAAAAGCTATTCTCAACTTCCAAGACTCAGATCCATCAAAGTGATGGAAAAAATTTTCATGTTCTTCATATGACGTTGTCCATTACTAATTATGTCAGGGGCATCCTCACTGGTAATACTCCAGATGCTGGTATGAGGATGGGGTGATTTTACAGATGGTTTATGGTACTGGAACCTATTCTGATTTGCTACAGGTAGAGAATGATGCTTCACATAATCATGATTAAGTTCATTAGCAAGATAAAAATGATGCCTAGTGACAATTTTGTTTTGCAGCTTCTCCAGTAGCAGAAAAGAAATAAAACTAAAAATGGCAGGAGCTTTATTTTTGATGGCATTTTTGTTTAGTACAACCCTCCTACAGGAGGACTTAAAATCATTGTAATTTGAAAAGTTGGAATATCAATACATAAAAAAACAGTACTTAACATAGCAGCATTCTGGAGGATCGTAGATCCCTGCCCATACTGAATTTTTTCTTGAATATTCATCAGCCTTTTTTCTATTAAGCTGGCAATTTAAAACTAGAGGCACTTAAATACTTGAAAGGTGAGGCATCTTTCCCACCACTTGAGAGACAAGGTAGCACAAAACAAAGTAAGATGCAAATGTGGTTTGTCTTTTAAACCAAATAAAGCAAAACCTTAATGTGCTATGATTTCTTCTGCTCTTTTTTTGACATAGGGCTAAGCTATGTACTCTTTATCTGGTATTATGTAGAACATTGGCAGGTTATTTGTATTCATCTTCAGTCACCATTATCACCAGAATCTAAGAGTTCCCTCATACTTCTGAAATAAAAGTCACAAACCCAGGTAACAATGATCACTATATTTTCCTAAGCATCATCCATAAACACTTCAGAATTTTATCCAGGTACATCTAAACAAACTCAAATCATGTATAAGAACAAATAAGAAATAACAAAGATAATCTGACTGATATTCAGATGCCAATTGTTTTGTAGTTAAGCGGTCAAATATTTGGCATATTGCTCCAAACACTCAAAGTACTGAGCAATTGGGAAGCTCAGGTTCAGACTTTGCTGAAATAATCAGGGTTTTTGTCCACTATTTATATCCAGTTTTAATAATGCATTCATAAGATTTCAATGAATAGGACAAAGAAATATGTATGTGAACCAAGGGGAGAAAGATTTCCAGTAAATACAAATTTCTATTACACAAAGGAAAGAGACAAAGCAAGAATATGCTCTGTAACACTGATATCCACCAACTGACATTTTTTCTCTCACTTCTACTGTGCAGACATGAAATACACTTAGCATTTTAAATGACTATTAACCACAAAATTATGTCCTTTGCATTTTACCATAATACACTATTTATATTTTTTCTAAAAAGTTATGTTATATAGTCTACTTATGAAATGCCTATCAGCATATACATTATCAGATATTTTTGTGTCTGATTCTGAATAAAAAAACCCATGCAATCTATAATTTAATCTCAATTGCTTTGTAGCAATCTGTTGTCAAATTCTGTCACATTGACATAATAAATATAAAAGGTTTGTATGCTTTAAAACAGATCTAAAAAGCTACAAGAAAACTATCAATAGCTTGATGGGATACAAATCAATAAATTCTAAACTCATTAAATTTTTAAATGGAAGTTTTAATATGAAGTGTCAATTATACAGGACAATGTACAAAACATCTTTAGAAGTTACTACTTTGTAGCACAGAAAAATAATGTCCTGTAAAGTATTTTTAGGTTTTGGGTACTGTGCATGGAGCTATACCAGATTTCCACAACTCCCATATTTATAAATATGCAAATTTCTTTAAATGCTTCTGTAAAATATGGTATTATAATTCTGGTTTTCTGACCTTTGTCCTTATAAAGAAGCTGGCAAAACTAATCCATTTTCTAGCCATCTTTCTAACCAAACAAAAACCCACTTAAGAACATCTTGTAATCTGATTCTTACAACAAGATGAGAAGCAAACTAAAAGATAAAAAAAACCCAAAAACACACAAACCAAAAAAACCTCACCACACACACCACCAACCAAACAAGACATATGCAGGAGTTAAACATTCAGAAAATTTGAATTCAGTCTACTCATATTACATAATGTTAAACTACAGTTTTGCCAGTTTGAGAAATAATAAACGTTTACTGCAAAAGCTACTCCCCCCTTTAGAGTCTTAGCAGCAGAACATACTCATGTAAAAATATAACTCTATCTATAGAACTTTTATATGGTTCTGAAACCTCAGAAAAATTTAATACTCCTGGTTTCAATAGTAAAAAGAGAACACATGTAACACTTGAATCAATATTCTCTTACAAGCAAGTTATCATCTTTTTTATAATTTGTTAGAAACAGAATTAGTAGCTGAGGTTGTACTGAACTTAATGCATGCTCCCAGGTTTGATTAATCACACTCTCCTACTTTTAAAGCCCATTTTGTAAACCTTTTAAGAAATCATGAAGTCTTGTGTGCTTATATTGAAATACATTAACAACTACAATGAGGACACACGGTACTATGTGTCTCTGTTCACTGCCAATCCTACTGTCAGGTCATATTCATTTCATAAACGGACAAGCCTAACTAAACCCCAAAGTTTATTGCCCCAAATTCACATTTTTCTATGCAAAACAAACTAATATTTATTTGCTGGTAATATCTTTTTCCTTATGTTATTTTTAAATAAGTCAATCACCAGCATTTGAAGAATGAAATACAAAAGGTATATGGACCACATGCAAAATAATTCAGCTAATTCAATGAAGTGCAAAATAGATTCAGCAGTGCTGAGATAAGAATTTGAAAGAGAATGTTTTTCTTTTTAAAAGTGTGACTTGATCTAAAATAAATAAATAAATATCACTAAACAAAGTAAAGGGTAGACAGTTTTTCTGTCTGCATTTGGTTCACATCAAGCCCACCTAGGGACAAGTTTACTTAGAAATTAGACTACCCTGTTAGTAATGCACACAGAGTAATCACCGTAGGTTTTGCCTCACACACTTAATGTTCCCTAGACATTATTTTCTTGTTCTGAATAGCCAATCAACCCACAACTGGCTTCCATGAATGAGTGCCACTTGCTGAAAGTATGTGCATATAAATTTCAGAAGGTTTTACTGCATTCCCGGTAAAACATCTATCTTTTCCTCTAAATAGTAATCCAAGTATTTGCAAACCCCATAGCATTTTGGCTAAGAGGGTAGACACATTTTAACATGCAATCTAAAATGTACGTGAGAGTTCTCTACATAAATGATGATCTCAAGTAATATGGCTACAAATATGGTTGATTAATCAAACAATAGACTTGTGTTTATCATTACTTTTCTGTTGAAGTATGTTATGATTTAGATAATATTTCTTACGTTATACAGCACGTGTTATCTCAAAATTTGCACTCTTAATTGACAAAATCCAATGGCAAACAGGTAAATTCCAAACCTACCTAACAATTCATACTCTTAATAGAAACTTACAGAAGAAATACTCAGACATATGTATTTATACTGTTTTTTTTTTAAATTCAAATTGAAATATTGAAACAGTACACATAATAAAATGGAAAGTATATCTCAGGGAGTAAATATGCAGTAATATGTGGTATTTTCCTATGTGATGAGTATGTCTGGGGGCTGGTTTGTGTCCAGTCAATATACCTTGGAAAAATATGGGAAAGAGTTCCGTACTTCTAGTTCTGGGGGTTTTGTTGTTTGTTTTGGTTTGGGGTTTTTTGTTTGTTTGTTTGTTTTTTGTTTTTACCTAGAACATTGCCAACACTTATTTCTGATCCACTAAGCTGTGAAAATAAATTTACTAAGCTGACTAAGCAGACCGGTTGAAAGGTCAAGATTTTATCATTTATCAGCAGCTTAGGAATGAAGATACCACATATGATGGGATGAGTTACACCACAAAGAAACAGAATTCCTGCCTGTAGTTTTGAAATAAATGTGGATTGCCTTCCCAAATTGAATAGTTCTCTATTGCTCTAACTTCAGTATCCAGTGGGATATATTCTGTCACATTTCTATGCCTCATGTTCAAAGCCTCATGTGACAAGTCTAAAACCACAATACATAGATGTATCCACTTTTTACTAACAGGTCATTTAGAACATGTGCAGAAATGAAGCATAAGTAAATTGTTAAAAAGGAATATTAAAAAAAGTTACTGATATCTTAAACTTCCCTACATATGCTACAAGACATTAATTGGGCTTTACATAATACTGTAACACTAATAAACTATAGCTATGTTGACTGCAAGAGAATACTGTGTGGATATCAACTACAGCAACAGAATCACAAAAACTGGATGGGAAAGGATTTCAAGAAGCCATCTTTTTTTCCTATTTCCTGTGCTTTAGAAGTATCAGTGTAGATCTCGGACCTGCTTTGTAATTGCTTCAGATACATGCAGGGGAAAAAAAGTAATAGAACCTCTATGGAATAGTGCTAATAAGTTGACTATTCTACTCTTTCACTAGTTTGTAAATAAAACTGCTGCTTTGCCTATTCATATAGAACACAGTACTTCACTTGTGGGTAATCAGATTCAAATGCGCAGCCACAACCCCCATGCTTTCCACTCTGAATACAGTCTTAAGTTCACTTTTAAGCCCTGTGTGGTTGTGCAGTATATTGTGGGCTATATTGTCCTACCCCATTTTGCTCAGTGAAACCAACTGTTTCTGACTGGATCTTTGCATGAACCACAGAGAACAGGAATCTTTTGAGCAGTTAGTTATGCAACTTGTCTCTTTCTGACCAGACAGCTGTGATTTTAGGCCTCAAATTCTTTGTTCCTGGTTTGTTGGTCAAAACAATGATCATTACACTGTTCAAGGGGGCTCCCTCTTCGCATCTTCAGATGTGAAGGAAAACTTCAAATAGTGCAAAAATATCTATTAAACAGGAACAAAGCTAGCAAGACTCTAGAAGGTGAACGTGGTGTTTCAATAATGCTAGAGAAATGAAAAAAAAAGTGGTTTCTACTTACTGCTGTCATAATATATAGCAATTCCATATGGGAAATTAACTTTATAGACATTTTTTCAACTCATTTTTTATTTTTAAATCAAGTTAAGGCATTTTAAGTTAAATATTTTAAACCTCATCTTTTGTATATTTATGACATTGACCATCACATACAGAAACATAAACAATGAACTGAATCACTTTTTTCAAATGCAAATATGTGTAAAATTCATTGCTATTTTTGCCTTTTGCCTGCTTATTCTTTATGGCTGTTGGGCCACTGATGCAAGAGAACACAAATGGCAGAACCAATAGCTGTGATCCCACCACATGCTGCAAGAACAAAAAAAACCCAAACAAAAACAAAACACCCCAAAAAAAAGAAAAAAAAAGGAAACCCCCTCCCATCGCTAGATTTGTTATTAAAGTTATAGTTTCTTCTAAATGATCACAGGTCATGCATTTCTTTGAATTACACAGGTGAGAGTCAGGGTTTTCAGCAAGCTCTTGCCAAAAGCATGTAAATATTAGGGAGTTGTGCAAAAGTATCATTAAAGGTTTAGTGATTGTTTTCCTTCAATAAGTCACTCCAATTTAGAATCTAATGCTTACTCTTGTTGATAGTTTTTGCTATGTGTAGGGGAAAGAATACAAGCCACAGAAGAAAACTGACTCTGTAATCATTAATTTTTAATTTGTTTTGAACCATTTTCCAAATAATTTCATGGTATTTAAAAATAATTATAGAAATTTTGTAGTACATCTGTTAGCAGCACAGTGATGGAAAAGTTATTCTAAATGTCAAATCCTAAAATGTAGCTTGTATAGATAGTATGGCTTTCAGTACAGTGAAAAGGACGTTTCTGAAGACCACCATGAAGAAAGCCCTCTGGTCCTTCAGGAGTAATACATAAAAGAAACATCTTATTTCTAGAAGTAGTTAAGGATTTAGTCTTCTATGTGTAAACCATGTACCACCACCACCCCACCAAAAAAAAAAAAAAATCTCAAACTTACCACTAGTTTGGCATTACTGGTTTTCAGAATCTAAATTTAGAGCTAAAATAATCAGAGACCAATATCTGAGCATGAATACACTGCCTTTATGTTTATGATCCCCATACAGTAAATATTTAAACTTATCATATTGAAGAACTACATTTTTATTACAATTAACCCTTTGTCAATGCCTGCCTCCACTGAAAGCATGCTTACACTTCCCCCAGAAGGACCTCATGGTCACTGTAACTACAAAATGTCCCAGGGATGTAAAGTCAGCCACAACCCTTTTAACAGGAAACTAGATGGGTTACTATTTTATGTGTCTAGTGTGCCTCCCACATCCAGATCCCAAATGTTCATACTTGCCCCAGTTTCTGCCTGGCTAAATTCAGGAGAGAAATGAAAGAGATTATGCTCTACAGCTCCATGTACCAGGAGAAATGTAAAGTATCTGCACATCTTGGATCATGTATGTGATATTTACGACTACACATGGGTGAGGAAACACAGTGCATGTTCCTTACTGCATCTAAATCTAGAGGTACAATTGATTCCTAATGAAAAGCATTCTTAATTGTGTCTCCATCTACAGGCACCTGTGATACTGCTCAAAAAGGCTGAATTTGTGACACAATACCATGCATTTGCCTTTTTTTTTTTTTTTTTTTTGCAATCTAGTAATTTCCTAGCGCCCCCAGAAAATTTGTAACAAAATGACAGTTTTTGAGGACTTGTATGGTTACTTTACATTAAGAGGATCCTGTCTTCCTGCTTCTTACGTGTGTTAAGATCATATATTGTGTTCCCAAAGAATACTGATCACAACAGATTGGAGAATACTCTATTTCCAGAAAGCACTCTGCAAAGTATATAAGGATAACAAGCTCTTTGTTTCCCTGGTTACCTTCAATTTACATGCCACTGAATTAAGAACAAAAAAGAGCTGATTTTTAGTCAAAATCCTTATCAGTTGCATCTAGAAAGAGATTTTTAGACAACGTTAACCTCTGTATTTTTAAGGCTTACTGAAATAAAGAAAAAATTAATTGCAATATGATATTTAGAAACTGAAATAAGAAAAAAAAACACCAACAAACAGTGATAAGACTCCTGCGTGCTTTAGAGGCAAAATTTCCAGAAGATTGCCAAATTCCTTTTGGAGATGGCCAGTAGTCCTACACAATCACAGCTCGATACACAGATCTAATTATAAAGTACAGTACTTTTACATATGGAGAAAAGCTTACTATTTATGGAGTGCAAGATTAGGTTACAGACTTCTATTGACAATACATATATACAGGTATACTCTGACTTTTACCACACATAGAATCAAGTTTTGTCTATTTACAATCAGTACCCACCTCCATCTGCTTCAGAGATTTTACAAGCGCTGTTTAGAATACAACCTACTGGAGGAAGGAAAAGCAGCACAACATAACTGTAATACTACTATTTAAAAGGCTTCTCTGTTTGAAAGTAAGCTTTGACACCAGTACTTATTTTACCATCAACAATAAAGTTGTTCTCTATTTTTGCAGCTTTCATTGTTGCAATTTCATCAGCCCTTATCTGGGAAACATTAAATATTACTCGTGTCTTTTATTCCATCACGACCTCTATATTGCTTCACGCCACTGTGTAACAGTGTGAGAGTTCACATGGTGTTAAGAATACAGAAGCATTACAATAGTTTGGGAGACAAAGAAGAATACAGTTATCAGAAGAGATGAGGGGTGGAAAGCTAGGCTGAAAACAGGGTAAAAGGAAACTGGGTAAGGCACAACATGAGAAAGAGTAGGAGGAAGGATAAAATTTGGCAACCGCTGAGAAAGGAAAAAAGCGAGGTAAAAGAAAATATTACAGAAAATCTGTATTCTAAGTGGTTTAAAATATGTATGGGTGAGAGCATAGCTCTATACTGAAGTCTATAGAACAGAGTAGTAATTTTTGCTACCGAGAATTTAGTTTCCACATAAAAACCCTCACTATGCTCCTTCTAACTTAGAAAATTCCTTTTTCCTTGCACTCTTAGTTAAGCTTAACTTCATATAAATAGGATTGCATTTCTTCCTTTCTACTACTACTACATCTAACAACTCCAAAAAGACAACAGAAATGGAAGGAAAAAAATAATTATTGCAGTGGTGTTATTTTCAAAACAATTCTCAAAGTATTTCAGTGATGCTTTTGATTAATTCTAACATTTTTTAACTTTAAGTGAAGCATATGTGTTATTGTATTAGTAAAAGACATCCTTTAGCAATTTGTCAGAAGTTTGTTTTCTGTCCTGTCATCCTTTTTTTGGTTGAGAAAAAAGAAAAGGGGTGTGTGTATGTGTGTGTGCTAAAAAAAAGGGACTGCAAAACAAGGAAAAAAAAAAGAATCAATACCAAGAAAACAAATGAAAAATATATTATTTAAGGTGATATAATCTAATTTCTACAACCCACTTAACAAGCATTGTCTTTATATAGCGACTACACAGTATTGCTAATTTAGAGCACACTCCCCACAAAAAATGAGAACAGTAATTTTTCAGCAACCCAGGATCCTGAAGATAAAGGGATCATAGAATCACTTGGGTTGGAAAAAAACTTCGAGATCATCATCTCCAACCATTAACACAGGACCACCAAGTCCTTCACTAAACCATGTCCCTAAGCATCACAGCTACGTGTTAAACACATCCAGGAATGGTGACTCCACCACCTCCTTGTGCAGCCTCTTCCAATGCTTCACTCCCCTTTCCATGAAGAAATTTTTCCTAATACCCAATTTAAACCTCTCCTGGTGCAACTTGAGGCCATTTCCTCTTGTCCTGGTGCTTGTTACCTGGGCAGAAGAAACCTATCCCCACCTGCCCACAGCATCCTTTCAGGTAGTTGTACAGACCATAAGATCTATCCTGAACCTCCTCTTCTCCATACTAAAGAACCCCAGTTCCCTCAGTCGCTTCTCATAGGACTTGAGCTCCAGACCCTTCACCAGCTTCGCTGCCCTTCTCTGTACATTCTCCAGCAGCTCAACATCCCTTTTGTAGTGAACGGCCCAAAACTAGACACAGGATGAGGCACTGGTATTTATTATAACACACTCTTAGTTTTTTTTGTTAAAGGTAAGAAGGTTTTAATTTTCAGGACATATTTCTCTAAAATGAGGAAAACAAAAATTTTTATGCACACACAAAAAAGCACTTAGTAACAAGCTGGTGAATCACTGACTTCTATACCACCAGAAATAAAATTACATATAGTGCTACAAGCTACTGGCAATGTGCAACTGTCTGTGCGCTTCTTGCTGCAACAATAGGTGTCTTAAGGAGGAGGGGGGAGCCCAATCAGCAAGCACACCCAAGGATAAACCAACAACCGTATCTACAGGGCAGAAAACAAAGCACAGAACAAATACATAATATTACAATTGAAATTTTATTGTGACATCAGGGCCCAGCAGATAACACTGTGGAACCAGGCGTTTCTTTAAATACCATTAAAAGGAAAGAAACTGTTCTAGGACTCCAGATCCCTCTTCCCACTTCTCTCTATTAAGAGAGCTTTTCCAGTATGTGGCATGCAAACTACTGGAGAAATAAACATATAACTGCAATTCTACTTACTGCCTGAGGCAGTAAAATATATATATATATATATATACACACCACTGGTAAAGGCATTTTATACACCAACAGCCTTCTCTATGCCAAGAAATTTCTTCTCAAATGTTAGGAGTATTTCACTGCCAGTCTTATATAAAAAATGTCTGCAAAACCCAAAGCTGTCCCACACATTAGAAAAACAGGGAGTTTCTTGTGACATCCCACCTTGAGTCTGCTAACACTGCTTTGCAATTAGATAATCTCCAGGCATTAAAGCAAGAAAATAGCTCTGGAACAGAATCCTGCTCTGGAAGACAGGGAAGGAGTTCTCCTGACCAGGATTTTCTAGTGACCTGTGGAATAGAAGTATCTTACAGAAAACTGTAAGGAGCAATTCTAACACAGCAATAATGACAGTTACTCTACATCTGCAGTCTGTTGCTCAGCTGGTTGTTTTATGCAATTTTCTAATTAAAAATTAATTTTGCCTCAGTTAAAATAACATTACTGTTTTCACTTCAAACTTGTCTAGCATTTTTTCAAGTCGCTGACAGTAAGCTAAAAACCTTCACAGAGGCAACTTAAACTGGAATCATGCACATAATTTTTTATATAACTGCAAACAAAAGGTTTTGTAGATCTCAAGACCAGGAAATTAATACCTGTGAAGCTGAAAAAGCATGTAAGGAAGGTGCTATTGCCAACTATCTGGTAAAAAAGTGGGAAAGGGCAAAGAGGGAAAACACAATCCAATGTTTAAGAAAACCTTATCATAAAAAGAATCTGGCCTTTAAACCCGATTATGTACAGTTTGCCAGATCTTTTTCATTTATTCTTTTTTCCTTTTCAAAAGGCTTTCTTTATCACTTTAATGAACTTTATTGTTCTGACACTATCACAGAACGGCAAACAGAATTATTTCCATTCACTAAATAACTGAACTTGACTTCTGCAGAAGTCAATATAAGATCTATAAGTTTAATATCTTGCAGGATAGGATATAATGAATGTCATGGGATATAATACTTGCAACAAGTTATGAGGAAGGATGAGTGGGTTTAGTTCAGCTTTGAACCAAAACATTCACATTTTAAGCCTTTTCTCTGCCTAATTCAGAGCTAAGTCTTCAACTTAGGTTTGCAAATCTTGGGCTAGTGTGCCAGTTAGGCTGTATTACATTCCGGCATGTACTGATGTCTGTTGCTCAAACAATTCCACTTTGAATAAACCTGATGGAATAGTCATGAAAAATAAAAAGCCTAAGATCCATTCACCACACTTTCCTGATGAGCCTAAAGCATGGTGGATAGACATATGAAAGCTATCTTTCATCCTCCTGTAAAGGACCAACACAAAACAGAGCATGTAGCTCCAGCATGTAAGTCACAAATTTTTTTAGTAAACCTCATCAGGCTACAAAAGTGATCTTTTCCTGATGAAACTTCCTGGTGAAGGTACAAAGCATTTCAGGCCAATGTAAATTACCCTTTCCCAGGGAACAGGGAGCACAGCTAATCTGATAGAAACAAGCCAATCTCAAGTTTTGATTTGTGAAAAATTTACTTTGTCTTTTCTAGGAACAATAAAATAATCTGGCAAGTAACCACTTTTATTGTAAAAAACTGTGGTCCAACTTTCTCCTTTCCAATCTTGCCTCCCCCTTCAGCCCACATCAGTTTCAGTTGTGTTACATGCTCTACAAAATACTGGAATTGCTTGACTATTCACAAATTTTCTTCATTAACTTCCCATTTCAGTACATAAACAGATGTCATTTAGAGATGGTAAACTGGCATCATCAGGTGTTTACTGAAGTCAGCAATGACCATGCATAATGTGCATGATCAACTGATTCATTTTGCCAAATCCAAACTCCCCAACCCAGATGCACCTTGATATTTAGAATGCTTTAATCAGTCTAATCACATCTAATTCAATCACAGTAGCAAAAATGGTAACTCCCTTATGTCTTCAATAGCTTTGGATGTGTGACATTCACTAAAGTCTCCTTCCAAAGGAGAATATCCCTTTTCTTATTCCTAAAAGCTTGCTTTAACTGCCAAGATATAGGTTACTCCAGAGTACAATGAGAAGAAAAGCACATCACCTCTCACTATATAGGCTTTCCCATTTTTGTAATGGATCATTTAGAAATTCATTAGTTCAAAGAAAAGGGTAGGGGAAGGTGAACTGGGCTTATTCAAGGTTTGTTACACACTGAATGCACAACCAGCGTGAGAACTTAAAACGGACCATACACCAACAGAATACATACCAATATCCCACCAAGAATATGCCACAATCATTACAACATTCATGATTACACTGCCACCAAGAGCTATTGAGCAAAAGAAAGTGACTTATTCATGGTCCAGTATGAAAGATGAAGGATCTTGGTTCCAATCCCAAATCCGTATTTTACTTTTTACTAATATGTCTAATTCCTAACTTGAACTTAAGTTTGTGTCTTCTCCTTACCTTTCTCATTCCTGTTTCTCAAAGTCAAGTCACCCAAGTAAAATAAAATATTGAAAATCTGTTGTATGGATAAGTTATCTTGTGTTTGCTATGGAAAAACACTACATGACAGCAGATAGACAGTTATTCGTTATCTAACAGTAACTTGCTCATGCAACTAAGCATTATAATTTATTCTGCTAAGAGATTAGGTAATTTAACCTATTTGAACCTGTACTTTAAAATGCATTCAGTATATTCTCAAGGCAATTTGGTTTATCTTTAGGCTAGTTTATTAACTGTAAAATGTTGAAATCTCCATTTAATCTCATGTCCACATTTATTAATCAGCCACTGCACTTGTAACAAACATAACTCTTACAGCTGCCATTCTATTTAGTTACATCCACTGAATTTATTTTTATCTTTTTTTTTTCTCCCTCAAAAAGCAAGTCCAACTATGATTTCTTGATTATTATTGATACATTCTTTTTCTGAATGCCAGTTACTTCAGATGGTCACAGGCTATTGAACTGATGCAGAGTAATATGTAGCTCATGGTACTTCTAAGCACTAATATCCAGGATCATAACAAGTAGAAAAATATATTATAAATATCACAGCTTAAGTATGAAACAAAATTATTACATACAGATAATAAATATTTGGCAGATAATTACAACTACCTAAAAATTAAGCTGTTAAAAGTACAGACCGAATCTTCAAATAAAAGTATATTAAATATTATAGGATTAAGTGTAAAATTAACATATTGACATGGCACTTAAAGTCTTAGAACACAACGATTGTCTGAAATATGGCAAATATTCATTGAAGTTGTTCTATTTACAGTCAGGAATTGTTATTTCAAGTCCTCTTCAAATAGATCTACCTCAAATCCTTGATATTCAGTTTTTCTCAAGGGGAATTCTTTATGAGCCAAAGCATTGCTACCAAAAACATTTTCTAAAGAACCAGAAGTACAATGACTTTGTGGGGAAAAGGACAGTTGAAAACTGTATCAAGTTGTTTACAGTACCAATTTAAAAGGTTTCTAAAAGCTATGCATCTCATGTTTAGGTAACAAAGTAATAGCTATTACGTTGTTTTTTTCTAATTCACATGGCAAAGCATATCAGATACCTAATATGAACTTGTCCCACAGAAGAAACTATTGGACTTTTACAGGTGATAAAGTGTAGTAAAAGTTTTAGAGACATATTTTGCCTGGAGGTAAGGGAAGTATTTAAACATTTAAGATAGGAGAATGTCTTTGACATGGTACTAACATGCAAAATTCTTAGGGAGTATCTTTGAAAACTCTGAAAGTTCAAGGTGTGTAATGTTACGTTAATAACAGAATGTTGTGATTCCACTGCTAGGGTGTCACAGACTTTGTAGCAGTAGGCTTCCAGATGTGCACTGGCAGGAGCTGCTGAATTAAATGCTATTTCAGACTGACTTGAGTCAACAAGGAGGCCCTCAATTTTCAGAAAACTTTGAAAGCAAGTAAAACAAGTTTTCAGACTTCTAATCATCTAACTTTTAACAACAAATAGTATTTTTTAATTACATTTAATTTTTTAGAAGTATATGGTATTAATGTAATGCTAAGCTTGAACTTAAGTAACGCTTGAACTTGAAACTGATAAAAAGTCTTTCTGTATGTAATCCTTATTTAACAAATTGTAGCAAATTAATTAGATAGCATGTTTGAGATCTAATTTTTTTAGTTATGTGGTTAAATGCTATTTAAATTATGAAAATTTCCTTAGAAGTCTAATATAGCAATAGAAACATTGTCACATACCTACTGGCTCTGCTAGTTTGAATTAATTACATGGCAAGTATATTTACCTTTATATACTCTACCTCAACAGGTGCATTTTCTATGAATAATAAAATGGCATTTCTTTATAATTACTTCTAATTAAATATATTTAGTAACACTAGAACTACATGCTTGCCAATTCTTCAATCAGTGTATTACTTTTGTTTCTGACATTTTAATCTGCTTTTCACATTGAGAAAAGTTTGAGATGAGCACTAAAATATTACTCAAAAGATTTAACTTCTATATATAAAAAAACCCCTAATGCTTAAGCATAAACCTTAGAAAATCCACTAACCATGAGAACCTCAGACTAGATCTTTCAATGTCCTACCTTCTTTTATCAACTCCCTTTCAGCTGAGTCCCATCCACCTATCTGCATTCTTAAATTGCAACTCATTTCAAGGCGAAGACAAATGAAAACTGCTCATCTCACTTTTACCTGTCACCAAACTGCAGACAAACATCACTAATGCTCCACACATCTTTGAACTTCTCTTTGCAACCACAAGATTTAGAATTCTGCTTAGACTAGACTTACTAAGACTGGATAGACTGATCTTACCCCAGAACTTTAGGATCCATTACTCTTGATGCATGTCCATAGCTGCTACATCTAAACATATCTATGTACCTTCCCTAGTAATTATACAGGGCTGATCTCTCACTTCATGTCCTCACAAGACAACGAGCATCAATAAATATAGATTTTTTGACACTTTGAAGTTTTCTGTCCTTTCTCATAATTTTTAAAATATTTTTTGATGTGGCTTTGAATAATGTCTTTCATTTATTCCTTTTTAAATTATTATTTTATTTTTAAATTTATTTCCAGAAAGGGCAAAGAATCAAGTATTCAAACCCACATGCCCTTCTAATGTCAATGTTTCTAGCTGGAACTTGCATGTCTTATCTGCAGGCCCTAGCAAGTGCCTTTCACTGATCAGAAAGGAAGACTGAAGGGAAAATCACTTCCCCACATCCCCTTGTCTGGTTAGTTCATGAGTAAATTTGTTGTCTGTTTTGTCATGACAGTCAAAAAAGTGGAATAGAGTATAGCAGAGAAAAAAACACAGGAACTTTCAGTGGCAAGTTAAACAAGTATTTAAAAACACAAAATTAACCTGTGCACACATTACCACCTGCAACCAGAAGCAAGTATGCCAGCTTATCTGGTGGAATCTCTCAAAAATTATTTTACATCATTAAGAATTACAGTAAATTCAGTTTTATGAATCGAACATGCTTTCTCTTTCTTTTTACAGAGAAAGTCTGCATCTGGTAGAGTCACCAGTTGCCCTCCAGGATCAAGAGTGCTGTGCAGGTACATGCTAGCAGTATCACAATTCAATTACACAGAGAAACAAGAATTAAAATATTTAAGTCTGTTGACAGTGATGTTAACTTTCATATTAAGCATAATCTGTATGTTGCACTTAACAGCAGTTTCACATCAAATTTAATAGAGCAGTATTTGAGCATCTCTGTATCCAGATGGAAAAAAAAGAGGATTTTTCTCAAACAAAGTCCAGACATAAAGAATGATCTTCCAGCAGCTTAAATCCTGAATTGAACAGGATTACAGAAGTCAGAGACCTTTTAGACCTTTAAGGGCAAGTACAGGATAAAAGCAGCATCAAACTTAAACTGACACTACTTTTTATTTAGGCCAAAAAAATATGAGCTGTCTTTACAGTTCAAAGTTGGAGTTAGACCCACTGGTGTCTAAATATAAACCCTGTTCGATTTCCTGCTGCTGGTTTCATATATTTTAACTTATCAGGAAAATCAGCTTTCAGTCAGCAGAGTCCTATGTGTAGGTCACAAGATTTTAGGGTTTTCCTTGTTAGGCTATATACAAGGCTCAGGAATGTTAATGTGCTTTAGATTTAGAATGTAGCCTCCCCCCACAACTTTTGAAACAGAGGCTGTATCTAAAAAGCTTAGCCAAGAAGTCTGAAGAGAAGAACTTCCTAGCAAACAAAATGTACAGGTTTCTTTAGGCCCCAGGCATAGGTTAAGGCCCTTCTCCCCCCTGCTTATAAATGGATGATACATTCTGTTATATAGGTTAGTCTAGAAGGAACTTTTTTAGGAGTTGAGGCCTGATGCAAATGCCTAGAGACCAAAAGTCTCTGGATTCATCATAACCATAAATGCAAATTAAGTGCTTTTTTTGCCATAACATAACATTACCTGCAACTGTACCTTCACCGAATTCAGAATCTATATTCCAGTGGGAGGCTTTCCCAAAGGTATAATTTCTCAAAGGTTAACACGCAATTAAAGCAGAAAATTTATTATACTGGATGGAATTTTTAAGAAGCAAACACACGATCCGTGTTCAAATTACTTTGGAATAGATATTTCTATTAAATCTCCAGTAAATTATGTTCAATAAATCACAGCATTTGTAATTAGTTATTTCAATGAAGCATGTTCAGCATATCAAATATTCATGAATTGATGATACAAGACAGAAATCTATGAAATATAGGAGATAATTGAGTTCCTATGTGATTAATCCATCATTTTAGCAACAATAGCATTCTACATAGTCTGTTCAACTTGTAAGTAGTGACTATGTTTTAACAGGCACACAACAAGATTTAACAAGCTGGACACTGACTCAACGTATTGTGTTTGATTGCTCCATGAAGATATAGTCTACTTAAATGTGCTTTCACTAGCAGATGTCTTATCTATGTATTGTAAGACTGTTTCTCTTGCAAACAATTGCAAATTTTAAAAATATATTTCTGTAAGTTAGCATATAAATGGTGCTTGAGGGGGGACATGCGTGTTTGTTTTTAAGTAATCTCTGCATCACAATTTACACAGTAAGAAAACTGAATGTGTGTTCTGCATCACAAAGCCAGTTAGAATGTATTTGGATATTAGTACAATATTTTCATGTAGTGGTGTGATCTGAAGGGTCGCAACAATCAGATCGAGTGCCTTAAATCTTCTTGTGCCTCTTAAAGACTCTTTCCAAACTCTTAACGAAAAAGTCAAGACAGACTATCAACGTTATTTTCCTGTAAAATTGAGTAAAGACTATAGAAGTTTCTATAATATCTAAAATAATTCCTTGAACATTGCCATGTCCAACCTGGTTGTATATACATCTAAATGCCAAACAAAACAACGCTGAAATTAACACAATGCTTCCAACTCCGAGCTCCCTGCATTTGCTAAGTCAATCTATAGCTAAAACGTTTTAAAGTGAACAAGTGAAAGAAGTAATCATAAGAGAATGAAAACATGGAAAGATCTATAGCTTTCTGGGCACCTTTCTCAGCCAGCCACTATGGAAGTAACAAAAGCAGCCTCCTGGCTGTCAGTTTTGGATTTCATCCTTCAGAAAGGTTTTCCAAGACTTTATAAAAACTTAGAGCTGTATTTTCTAGTATCCTAAGACTGGTTTTAACCATCTCAAGTGACAAATCTTGTACTATTTCCTTTGCAAGGTTATGCTGCAATCTAAAACCAAAACAGGATAAATGAGCGGTCGGTTAATAGGTACCACTGACAAATCTTTCATATGCTTACGGAGCACTACAAACACAACATAGTTTTGAACTACATCTGTCAGCTGTGGCCATATTTAAACTGAAGACATTTCCTAATAGGCCCTTATCTGATCCTTTCAATGAAATACTAGAAATATCTTTGGCATTGGGCACTCTTTGTTGTGATCCAGGTAAAAGTTGCCTTTAGGTTCGACATGAACACTGGTGCAAGACAGGTAAAGTGAAAGAGTAGAGCTATTCATTCAGACCAAAGTAAGGTAAGTTGGTCGTTCTTACATCAGACCTGAGAACAGAAGAAATTTCACCCAAACACCATCAAGATAAAGAAAACAGATAACAGCCTCTGCCTTGCCCAGAAAATACCTTTTACAAGCCAAATGGAAGGCTTCTTTCCTTCTCTCTTCCCCTCCTGCCCCACACTGAAAAATACCTTTTTTTTTTTTTTTTTTAAAGAATGTTCTCTGAACTTAATCTTTTGTTTCATTGTATACTTACTGGATACCAATAAGAGGAAGAGAACTTCAGCACTTTGTAATCAAGCACCTAATAAATATTCATATGAGTACTTCCTTTGCTGTTCTAACCTTTCACTTTGTAGTCTCTGAACAGTAAGCTTTATTACCATCTTACTATATTAACATATTTACTATTTACCATATTCCCATTGTCATGGTTTTGTTACCATTGGCTACTGGAAATTTTCAAAATATGTAAATTTGTTGGTTTTGTAGGATGTATAAATTTTTTTAAGAGAAGATGGGTTTCCATCCATATAAAGGAAACAATTTTTCATATGCAAACTACTCATCATCACAAGTGACTTCCTTGACGTGTGTGAACAAAGACTCTTTGGAAACAGTTACCCGGTCTCTTAGCTCAGAACCAACCCAGGCAAACAACATTTTCCTGGAGAAAATTGTTGCAGTATTTCACAGAAACAACTTCACAAAGATTTTGGGGACATATTTGAGGGAATTCCCATTATAAAACCTCAAGAAGCTAGAACTCACCACATAAGTACTACATAACTGCTATATTTTGAAGTAGGCAATCTCTTCAACAGAATAATGATATTCTGTTTTTAAAAGTAGAGTGACACCTGTGGTCTGAAGTAGGCCCTTCCTACCGTTTCACATGCTTCCCAACCATCAAATAGATTAGTTCAAATAATATTTGGAAGATCAAGGCAGTTAGTTCATCCTTATGTAACTATTCTGATCCAAATGTCTTTGCTTTGATAAACAATCCAAATAAACATGGTTTATGGTTTTAAACACTAAGTATATAAGAAATTAAGATCAATCCACAATCTGCCAGTTTAAAGTGGAATCAATTGGAATCTCTGCACACAAAATATTTCAAGAAACATAAGCTATTTTTTCATAATTAGTGGCTAGAGTAAATTTTGCATTAGAGATAGTAGAGGGTGTTCCAGTTTGAACACTTTTTAGTCTTAAACAAAAGTACAGCTAAGAGGAGAATAATGTTACCCATTCTGATGCAGTAATTTATTATTACTGAGTTAGTGTGGAAAATAATGTTAGAATCAGCAATGATTATTATAAACCTGCTACTTAAGTATTCCTGTTTGTACTTATTAAAAGCAGAATCACCATCCCTTGAGCTCAGTAATTTATGTAACTACATCAACTAAACAAACCACCACTCACATCTAAAACCAGTAACAGTAATATTAAAAACCTAAAGATTATTAAAGCTTTGAAATGCTCTGAAGTTGGATAAACTTCACACCACATTCACCTGCTTATATAAAAAGTCTCTTTGCTTGTTCCCAAGTAGCCCAATCACAGTTCTAAACACTGATCACAAGTCAGTTCATAAATGCCATACTGCTCCAACAAAACAAATGTGCATGTATATGCCTTGTGAAGAGAAACACCACAGTGCATACACAAGGGTTAAAGAAAACCTTCCTTTCTTTGATTTTATACCTAATATTTGCATTGATTATAAACTAAATCATAAATTAACCACCACACTGAAAAATGACTGGCAAATACCATAGGTCAACAGTAACCTTAGTGCATATTTAGTTATAGTAAGGTACTCAACAGGCACCTGGGGTATGCTTGAATTACTGAAAGAGCTGTTGAAATTCTTTTCAGAAGTCAGGCAACCTCCCATAGTGGGGAAGAAGGATTCCTCCCCCACCACTGCATTCATTAATAAATGCTTAGATTGTGATCACAATTAACATTTACGTGGATTCTCAGTTTTCAAATTCATACAACAGAACATCCTAGTGACAACTGGAAACTACGTAGGTATTTTTAAACCTAACTAAGCCATACCTCATGGCTCTATTCTGTGCTTAATACTATTAACAATCTTATAAAGTTGCACACCCTACCACTCCAAATTTCTCCAATCCCTTCCTGATAAGGGCATTTTTCCCCTGCTATCAATTTGCAGTAAAAGTCTAAGTCTCCATTTCTTTTATCCTTTCATATTTTCCAGATCAACAAAGAGGTCAAGTGGCCTCCCAAGAGGTACTTAGCCTGTCTATCAACCTAAGTATATGCTCTGTACAACAAGATCTTTGAATTTCACAGCTTTTACTATAATTTTTCTTTATCAGAATTACCCCATTTTTCTAATTAGAATTTTCGCCTGAACTTTTCACTTGCAGTACTCCCCAGATCACCTCAGCACTTGAAAAAAAATGAGTTGTGTCTTTCCTGTAGCAAGACTGTTTAGGTCTCGTAATTATCTCCAGCATCTGTCTTCGCTGTTCCTTGAAACCCTCTGAACAGAAAATCAGCTCTGTACTAGTTTTGCCTTAGTGTCTTCAATTTCTGAATCTGCCATTGGTAGTTAGTGTCAACATAAATAATGCAGTTTAGTGTTTGTGAGCATGTGTTTTTAACAGCTGCCTGTATCCCAGTGCTACCATTTACTGTTGGTCACAAAGCTTTCCTCATTTGAAGAGTCTTGCTGTTTGCCTTTCCCTGCCCAGTCTTACGACAACACAGTTTGACTACACGAGAAACACTATGCTACTTCATAAGGATTTATAAAGCCACTTTCCGCCTATGGAGACTAAGCTGTTTTTTATTATAGGTAGCATAACTGACTGTTCTTCATCACCAGCAGAAGCATTTACCTGGCTCGACACAAGCAGTGCTTTTAATGCCATATAGGTTTTTTAGTGCACAGTGATGCTTTTCAACAGTAAATGTGACATCTTCCCTCTGCATTGTTTCTGGGAAAATTGATTGTGTTGCCCTGTCAAACCACACATTCAAAAGTGCAATATCTAAATAAGTTTTAATGACTGTACTTTTCACCTGCTCACTTGGTCTCTATAAATATTCCCAAATAGTTTCTGTCTAAAGAAATGGGTCTCCTAGCATCCTTTTCAATACACTATTAATTTTGTTAACTTTCCCAGCTCTGAATCAGTAACCAGTTTTGAAACATTTATGATATTTTTTATGCAATGTGAATACAAGTTACACAGCACTTGGTCCCTCATCTGTTTTACTTACAGATCCATCCAAGAAAGCCATTGTCAGAGCACCTTCTAATATTTAATTTTTTATTATTTTTTAATACCAAGCACTCTATTTGTTCAAGCATTTTAAACCAGGTTTCTTCCTGTCATCAAATTAATCTACTAGATCATATTCTTTGGTCATGTTATTTCATGAAGTAGTATTTCAAAATAGATTTCAAATCCAAACCTAGCATACACAAATAATAAGTTCAAAATTTAGAACTTTTTTAAAGAAATAATATGAAAGGAATTGAAGATTATTCTTTATTTCAAAACTGAGGCAATCGTATATAAAGACAATATCACATGATTTGCCTTTAAGTTTAACATCTTTAGTAAATACTGAACTGGATCTCTCAATTAAGAATGGATTATTGGTTTAATTTTCTTCTTCCTTAAACAAGATTAAAAAGTCTTTATAGATACATTACTGCATAGGTAAATGCCAGCACCTTAATGCTAGTATGTACAAATATATTCTAACTATCATTATTGACAGGTCATTACACAAGAAAAAAAAATAATCAGGTTTTATAGGAAGACTTCTTCCTTCTAATAATTGCCTGCCTGACAGGCCAGACTCTTGATCATACTCCCTAACCAATACCAAATAAGACTATCAGTTAAAGATGATGCACAGTTCCAGGTAAAGCTGTGCCTGAAGTGAGGTCTGGCCTTGTACACATCTAGAAAAAAATGTATTTCTCTGTTTCAAGTTTGCCAAAATGCCAGATCTTTATCTTTGAAACGCAACTACCAGTCAGTGACTCTGCTGGAAAAAAAATTAAGGTTGTGCTATGTTTTACATAATAAAATTGCACAATGCAAACCTGATGCACATAATAGATTGTTACATATATCAAATTACACATGCACAGGTAAATTTTTCAAAAAGGTGACCTTCTATAATTTCTTATGCATTCTAGAGCAGTGTTAAAAATATATTTAACATTTGAAATTCAGATGGTTACGGTTATAAAGCTGCTGACTCAAAATATCTGAAAATGTAATAGCAAGTAGGATCTTAACTTGATGTATGATTTACTGAACCTTTATAATTTCTATAAATTATTAAATTAACTCTGTGATACTTAGATGCACCAGTACAGAATTTCCCATAGATTTGAGCAACTAATACTACTTGTATTTAGCTTACTTTCATATTTTTAATCCACCCATTGTTACATCACAACATCTCAAAGCTCCTCTATTATTCTGAAAATCCTTGGTGGGAAAGGAGGGGAACAAAATAATAAATGTATCATTGTGTTTGTTTTTCAAGTGGATGGACTGCAATCCAGTATCTAGTCTAATGAGGATCAACTGTCACTAATATAAGACCAAATTCTGCAAAGCACAGCTGTATGACCCTGGCTCAGCTTCAAAGCAAACGACTACTGCTGAACTGACACAAAGAAAGCATATTAAACTAGAGATTTGAAATATTTTTATTTTTTACTAAGTAGAAACAAACAACAAAAACCTTTGAGTTGGAGTATTTTATAACTCAGTTAAGAGAAAAAATACAGACATGAAGACACATAGAACATTGAGACAGAAAACAAAATTAATTGGAACGTAGTAGTTCAGAAAGATCAAGAATCACCACATTCCAACAAACACAGGCTAACACCTTTCCATCTACTGATGACTTCCCAGCCAGCAGCAGCTCACAGGTAACTCTGTCAAGGGTGGTGAACATAATACTTAGTTCCAGCCACTTACTGTCTATATTAGTGAATAAATTTCTTTTCTCTATACAATCGATACATATTCCAGTTCTTCAAACAATTCAGTTGTCTAGAAAATAACTGTCTATCCCTACTCATTGCACCATTAAGACTCTCAATCTACTACTACTTTAAACTTTCTATGATTACACTTCTTAGTAACTATTTTGAATTCTCAGCTCATTTACTCTTTCACACATTCATATCTCGGCCTCAACTGCTCTTCAAGGATTAAATCCTATGATCAGTTAGCATTCTAGTGATTTATACTCCTCTCAAAGAAAGAGAAGCTTTATTAACACCATTAACATTTGTATTAGGTATTAAGTAATGCATAGAAACTAAACCAAAGGTTCAACGTAGTAAAGGGACTTAGATTTCTGCATGAAATTACCATATGCTTCTGACCCTCATTCACCATACAGCAGCCATTTACTAGTAGTGTAGAACAGCAGAATTGTCACCTAACTTTCCTTACCACTTTGGCAGAGTAGGGTGGAATAAAAAAAAGAGGGGTTGGGGTGGGTTTTTTGGTTGGTTTTGTTGGTTTTTTTGGTGGTGGTTTGTTTCAGGGGTGGGGTGGCGGTGTGTGTGTGTTTTATCTTAAGTAGGTCAAATAATCTGCAAGGTAGCATGTAAAATTCCATTCTAAAACAAAATTATTGATACCTAACCTTTTCAAAAGGGGAAGAATGTGAAATTAGAGAACATAGCTTGCCCACAAGCTACAACGTTGTTGTACAGTCCAGGCCCCTAAAATGTGTGGAGTTCCTGGCTACATGTATTTTATTATACCTTTAGAACTCTTGTTGCAAAACAGTAAAAACCATCTGAACTTCATTTATTTTGCAACGAAATTATGCATTCCCTATCGATTTTTGTCACAAGGGCCTTTGACAGCAATTTAATAGCCTGCTTATTTTGAATTTTTTTGCTAAGTACTTCTTCCTCATTTACTTTAGACTGACTTTTAAGTAAGATTTCTTCACAATACCAGATTATACTCCCCTGAAAATGCACCATTTCACAAGGACTCCAAAAACATTTATGCTACAGTAAATTGCTACAAAGCATCCATAAGGTAACATCAATGCTGTTTGAGACCTTGTAAAGGTTTTTCCACTTCAGGAAAAAACTCAAGCATGTGCAAATCTATAGAGAAATATAGCTGCTCTTGATGGTGCCCCAAAAGACCCTTCAGTTGTACTTCTGAACTGCTTAATCTTCTCTACTGAAGCCATGCAAATATTATTTTCTGTATTGTGTTATTATTGTTATTATTAACTTCATAGTATTAATCAACCTGTAGATAATAGTGAAAATGCATTATTGCACTCCACATCAGCCTTCAATTTCTTCATGCAATCTTCAAACCACCATTTGGTTTTTATACTTCCAGATATTCTCATAGTCCCTCTATGATTCCCACTACCATATGTCTGAATGTTCTCTCACCAGGCACCAACACACTCTGTAACCTTTTCACAGTTTTCTAAAACCCAATACCTTTTCTTTGTTAATGGACGCTCCTATCTATGCTTTAAATTCCTCACAAATATCTAACCGAATTTTTTTTGCTGATTCTTTATTGCAACACACTCTTCACCCTGAGTTTCACAAGATGGGAGGGCTCAGTCATAATCAGCTCTCCCTGATTATCCAATAAAGCTGGATGGCACTGCTCAGGGGTTTATCTTGAGTAACTGGCAAACTAATTCATTTCATGTGACTGTTATTAATATATTCCCTGTCAAGTGATTTGCAAACATTTTTCTTTCCTATTGACTCAGATGCAGATGAAACCCACATAAACAATAAAGTGCCTGAACAGAAGGCTAGATTTTGTTTACAGCTAAGGAGAGAAAGATTTCTATGAAGTGTTATGATTTCCTGTGCTTAAACACACTGTTCCTACTGTATTTGGACAATTCCAAATCCTTCAGGCCAGTCAGAAACGGGTTTTAGAGGCAGCTTGGCTCATCAGCATCTGGCAACCTGCAACCCCTGCCCGAAAGCTGAAGGCCTACCGGCCCAAACTCTTACTTTTTGCAATAAACTGGATCTGCGCTACAATTCAAACTCCTTCCAGCCTTCTACCAAATGTGTTTCTGAGCAGCAACCGTTAGCTGCCTGTATACTTTGCACACCCTCATCAAACATGACATCATTCTATCTGCCCATGTCTTTAAGTTTAGTCAACCTGTTAAACACAGTTCTAGTATTATCTAAACAATTATAGGTAAGCCCCATATTCCATAAATGGATATGATAATTTGCACAGTATTTTCTTATTAACAATTGCCACAACTGTGTAATCGAGTATAATGCATGTTTTGATAATGCATTGCAGTTCTGCGCTGCAACATACTCATTTCAGCAGCCTACCTGAATATACAGAGGGAATATCAGGGCATAGGCATAAGCACCTGTAGCTATCACTCCTTTATTATTTTCAGCTGTCCACAAGACCGCTTTCCATAGCTGTTCTGTCCCTGACTGGAGAACAGGAGCCTTTTCTCTAACAGCTAAAATCAGGCCAGGAGCTTAAGCTGGTGATTGAAGCTTATTTTGCAAGAAAGCATAAATAATTGGAAAACTTAGCTTCTATTTCCCTAGTCCCTTGTACTTGGGCTTCATTTGTGAGATGTTTCTTTTACTGAAAAGATGGACAAAGTACTCTTTCATATTTCTGCCTAGTAATTCATATTATCATTTGCTATTTATAAATTTGATTTTAGTTCCATAAATAATTCTAAAATTTTAACAGAAAAGGTACCCTGAAACAAAAAAAAAATATAATGAAGGCAAACAACCAAGGAAAGGATAATTGGATTTTTCTCAGGCTATGCTAATCTGTAGACTATAAATGCTGTCTGGTTGCACTTGAACACTGTTAATTTGCATGTAGCTGGGAGCACTGGCATGAACCACTAACATATTAGATCACGACACCTGACACTAAATGCTCTTTCAGACATCTAGCATTTCGTACCAGAATTAGTTGATTTAGCATACTTAGACATATAAAATGATGCTTTTTTATGAGTATAAATCAGAGGAGACTACATCTAATACATGATTAAAAAGATCAATTCTGCAAGAATTTGATCAAATATTTCTAGTAAGCAGAATATAACTACAAGCTATATATGCAATATCTGTTTATGCCTTGTTTGGCAAAAACAATCATTCAGACATTGGTATTCAGACAGTAAAGTGCTTGTCAAGATCAAAATGCTAATCATTGCTTCCTGAGAAATTCAGTTGTTCCCAGCTGTAGTGAAAGCAACATGTAGCTAGAAGCAGCTGCAGCATATTATCACTATCTAGTCTTAACTGAAGTGGAATTCCTGTGAAATTGTGTCAACAAATGGTCACCAATGAGTCCTGGAAAATTTACAGAGCACATGACTACAATGTTTGTATTGAACATTAAAAAAAAAAAAAAAAAAAGGTATCAGAAGGCTCATGATTCCTAAATCAGAATGCCACCTTTTCAATAAGAAAAACAAAATGCATTCTCCAAGGTTTCCAAGAATGCTTCTTTCTTTGAACAGAGGATTTGCTCATTGAATCCAGAGTAAGACATAAATGTTATTCAATTTTATTAACACAGTATATTAAGTCATACATACATAAATTTTCACATCTAGTTCTCCTACAATACCACTTATGAAAAAAAAAAATGTTGAGAAATTTTATCTTGTTTATGTATTTTGAAAAGGAGCAAAGGTTAAAGATTAAATGAATAAGAAATATCATAAAAGGACAAGCCTGGACAAAAACACTGTTTCAAATTTAGCCTGCAATCAGGTTTATGTATAAGAATCTTTTTGTAAGCCTCACTGGTTTTAATCAACTTTCCCCATCAGCAGTAAAATCTATTCACAGGGACTAGATTTCAGAATTAGAACCTAAATCATCTGTGCATGCTACAAACAAAAACTGTTCCATACACCCTTTAAGCTACCATACACACTGCAACTAGAACTCGGGGGGTCTGGATATTATGTAATTACAAATTGGTCTCTAGGTATCATTTTAACCCAACCCTGGCATCAGAAACTAACTTCACGCTACAAAAACATAATAAAAGTCTTTTAATTAAAAAAAGCCTTTATAAGATATCAGTTTGCAATGCACAATAAATTAATTAACTAAATATCTAATCTTACAACACAGTTAACTAGACCTACCAAAGATACTACTCCCACCAGCCTTTCCTTCTTCAAGGACCTCAGCAGCTGGCTGTGAGAATTGCAGGGGGTGTGTATGTTCATTCTCTAATCACAGAGAAAAGCCTGCCCTTGTTTGGAAGCACATCATAAACAGTGTCCCCAAAATACATAATCATGTATTGAGAACCAATTAAGGAAATAAAAAAAAAAAAAAAAAAGATTCCTTCTAGACACGACTCTGGCTTACTCTCAGGGATATAATGATAATGCTTAGCTTGGTCCTAGCTTCTCAGGCACACAAAACATTGTCCTCGCTCTGGACACACTTGAATTTCATGTTTTATCCTTTTAATTCTCTAGTGTTTCAATCTACTTTTCTTCATCTTATGCTATCCTCTTCTCTTGCAATACATCTGATTCCAAAACTGAGTCCATCAAACTACAGTCCCTTAGTCAGATGATTTAGCTCACTGAGTTTTCTATGATCCTTAAAGTGAAAGAGTAATAACACTGGATATGTTACAAATGTTTCTAATTTTCCATAGCCTGTTTTCCTTCATATTTTGGGAGCTTTTCACATTGTACTATAACATACAGCAGTTATGACAATAATTGTTGTATATATAGAAGATAGGCTACTGATAGCTGCAGCAGAAACCAACATCTGAAAAAACTAAACAAACAATTTTACTCTTCCAAGATTAAAATACTACTGATGTCAGAACAACCTAACAAGCAGACACAGGACTTTGGAGTTCAAAGTTCACTTTCAGCCTTTACAGACCACCTCAATGATTTGACAAGTCACTCCATTTCTGTTACTTACTATTCTTTGTCAAATGAGGATAATCACGGCACTTTAGGATCTACAGGGGAATATTGCTTTTGAACAATCAATGGATACAATGCTGATTATTACTATTAAAAGCACAGAAACCACTATCAATCTCTATCCAACTTCTGCCAATAACAAAAAATATAAAGGGAATTCTTAATATATATTTGTGAATATAAAGTTCTTTTATTTCTAGAAAGCCTTTACAATCACATAATTAGAGTAACCGGGGACACATGTGATGATGAGTGCTACTGCTACAGTATTCTTGGATACTTTTTTTTTGCTTTGATTCTTTCTTTTCACTTTCTCATTTGAAATATTAAGTGTAATGGCTTTGTATATGTAAACACTCTATTCACCTACTTGGTTGCTTAATCTCATGGACTGTTGTTTTAGATAATGGAAAAGATTGCTTTAAGTTGCCCTTTTATGCTAGCTGACAGATTTTATAACACGCTTGTTAATTCCTGACAACAAATAGCTTCTTTGGGACTGCTTTTTACCAAAGATTCTAGTAGGATTGGAAATGCATTTAGACAAATACTGAAACCAGTGTCACCTTTTATGAAGGGGAAAATTAAATTTAAAATAATAAAGTAAATTCATTTTTTAAGTAGTAAAATATAGAATAAATTAATTTTTTAAGTATCCGTATAGAATTCTGGAATTACAAGAACACACTGCAATAA
This sequence comes from Falco biarmicus, assembly GCF_023638135.1. Taxonomy (NCBI): domain Eukaryota; kingdom Metazoa; phylum Chordata; class Aves; order Falconiformes; family Falconidae; genus Falco; species Falco biarmicus. Next base: position 9,164,388 of record NC_079302.1, read on the forward strand.
GCATGCAAAAATCAAATTAGATTTAATTTTGTTATTAAAAACAGAACTTGTCAAAATTTTACTTTGGGGCTATAGTACTGCTTCTTCATTAAGCCATTACCTCTCCCTTTTCAAATGTTAAAAAAGGGGGGAAATTATGGGATTGAGATGCAGCAGCCTGGAGGTTCAGGCTGTTTTTATTTCTTTGATATAAGCCTTCAGGTACAGATATAAATAAAAAACTGTACATCAGGACCTCAAGAATTCAAATGTTCATCTTGAGTATTACCTGATATAGAAGTTCCAGTGAACTCAGCTGAATAGCAGCATTCAGAGCTATTCTGCTGTCCCAGTGCTACTTAATTACCATTGTTCTACTGATCTATTAAAAGACTTCACACTTCCAAAGAAATTTAAAGGAAAACTGTATATGAAAACTTCTAAAGATCAGGTTCATAGAATCATAAAATCTTTTAAGTTGGAAAAGACCTTCAAGATAATCAAGTCCAACCATTAACCCGGGACTGCCAAGCCCATCACTAAACCATGTTGCTAAGCGCCACAGCTACGTGGCTTTAAACACCTCCAGGAATGGTGATTCCACCACCTCCCTGTGCAGCCTGTTCCAGTGCTTCATCACCCTTTCCATGAAGAATTTTTTCCTAATATCCAAGCTAAACCTCCTCTGGCACAACTGGAGGTCGTTTCCTCTTGTCCTGGTGCTTGTTACCTGGGAGAAGAGACAGACCCCCACTTGCCTTACAGCCTCCTGTCAGGTTGTGCAGAGAGATAAGGTCTCCCTTAAGCCTCCTCCTCTCCAGATTAAACACCCCCGGTTCCCTCAGCTGCTCCGCATAAGCCTTGAGCTTCAGACCCTTCGCCAGCTTTGCTGCACTTCTCTGGACACACCTCAGAGCATCAATGCTGCCCTTGTAGCAAAATGCCAAAAAATTCGGCACAGTATTCAAGGTGTGGCCTCACCAGTGCCGAGTAGAGGGGGACAATCACTTCCCTTGTCCTGCTGGCCACACTGGTTTGGATACAAGCCAGGATGCTGTTGGCCTCCATGGCACATGGCTTGCTCATGTTCAGCTGGCTCTAAACCAGCACACCCAGGTCCTTTCCTGCCAGGCACCTTTCCAGTCACTTTTCCCCAAGCTTGTAGCATTTTGGGGGGTTGTTGTGACCCAGATGCAGGAACTGACACTTCTCCTTGTGGAACCTCTTATAATTGGCCTCAGTCCCTCTGCAGAGCCTTCCTGCCCTTGAGCAGATCGACACTCCCCCCAGCTTAGTGTTGCCTTCAAAGTTACTGAGGGTGCACTCAATCCCCTTGTCCAGATCGCCAATAAAGAGATGAAACAGGACTGGCCCCAGTAGTGAGCTCTGGGGGGAACACCACTTGTGACTGGCTGCCAGCTGGATGTAACTCCATCCACTACCACTCTTTGGGTTCAGCCATCCAGCCAGCTTTTAACCCAGCGTAGAGTGCACCCATCCAACCCACAGGCAGCCAGTTTCTCCAGAAGAATGTTGCGGGAGACTGTGTCAAGGGCTTTGCTAAGGTCCACGTAGCCAACATGCACAGCCTTTCCCTCATCTACTAGGAGGGCCATCTTGTTGTTGAAGGAGATCAGGTTCATGAACCTGCCTTTCTAACCCCACGCTGGCTGGGCCTGACCCCCTGGTTGCCCTGCACGTGCTGCGTGAAGGCGCTCAGGATGAACTGCTCCATGACCTTCCCCAGCACCAAGGTCAGGCTCCTCCTTCCTGCCCTTCTTGTAGATGGGTGTCACACTGGCTAACCTCCAGTCTTCTGGGACCTCCCCCATTAGCCAGGACTGTTGATCAATAATGGTGTGTGAGAGCAACTTGGTGAGCTCTTCTGCCAGCTCCCTCAGTGCCCTCAGGTGGATCCCATCCAACCCTGTAGACTTGTGCATGTCTAAGCGGAGCAGCAGGTTACTAACTCTTTCCTCCTGAACTGTGGGGACTTAATTCTGTTCCTTCCCATCCCTGTCTTCTAGCTCAGGAGGCTGATTACCCTGAGGGTAACTGGTCTTACTATTAAAGATTGAGGCAAAAGAAGCATTAAGTACCTCAACATTTTCCTTATCTTTTGTGGCAATGCTCCCTGCTGCATCCAATAAAGGATGGGGACTATCTTTGGCACTCTTTTTGTTCCCAATGTATTTGTAAAAACATTTTTTTGTTATCTTTCACAGCGGCTGCCAGCCTAAGTTCTACCTGGGCTTTCACCTCTCTAATCTTCACCCTACATAACCTCACAACATCCTTGTATTCCTCCAGAGCTACCTGTCCTGTGTGACAAAGGTGGCAAACTCTCCTTTTTTACCTTAGTTCCAGCCAAAGCTCTGTTCAGCCAGGCCGGTCTTCTTCCCTGCCGGCCCATCTTTTGGCACATGGGGACAGCCAGCTCCTGTGCCTGTAAGGCTTCCTTCTTGCAGAATGTCCAACCTCCCTGGAGCCCTTGGCCCTTCAGGGCTGCCTCCCAAGGAACTCTGACAGTCACACTCTTAAACAGGCCAAAGTCAGCACTCCAGAAGTCCAAGGCAGCAGTTTTGCTGACCTCCCTCCTTACTTCTCTGAGAACTGAAAACTTTATCATCTTGTGATGTCTATGCCCAATATGACTTCTGACCATCCCATTACTCACCAGTGTTTCCCTATTTGTAAAGAGCATGTCCAGCAAGGCATCTCCCCTGGTTAGCTCACTAACCAACTGTGTCAGGACTCTTAACTTCATTAAAACTTGAACAGAATTTTACTGTTCCGAATTGTATACATTAAAGTGGTTTAGTACCAAATATTTTATTTTTTTTTATAATATAAGCTTCAAAACTCCTATTGCAGAGGAGAATCTTATTTTTGCACATCTCAAGGAATTTCTCTAAATCTATTCACTATACAAATTTAGCAATACATACTAATCAGATGCTTTGTATTTACCCCAATGGGTTTCACTGACCCTATGACACCTTTAGCATCATATTTTTTGAATAGATCCCACAAAGAAACAAGTCATTATGTCCCCAGGAAAGTCCAAATATTGGCTATTACACTCATAAATACATGTCTAGTACATATGACTAGAAATCGAGATCATTCTAATGCAACTTCTGAGGAGCATAGCAAATATATTTTCAAAATCAGTGTTGTATTTTATTGAGCATTGCACATAAAATTAAAAGACTAGAACTGACATGTTATTCAGGCAACAAGCAATTTTTTCAATAATCAGGTCCTGAGCACCTTTCTGAGATGCCTGAATAAATTACAGCAGAATTGCTCTTTGTTGACTACTACAAAATTTATAACTCATTCTGTGAAGGTGAAATCACTTGTTTTCCACCTTCTGTTTACATGGAGATACATCCATATTTTTTTCTTTAGTTTTAAGTTAGCACAGTCATCTCACTGTTTTAGAGCAGTGAAACACTTATGACAAAGCCAATAAGCAATTTTAACAAATAAGTTTTAAACTAAACTTAAATGTAACTTTTGACACTGCATACAGTTTCATACTGCGCAAGCCAGCAAAGATACATTAACTTCAGGCAAAGTCTGACTTCAGTACTGGAAGTTTCCCAAAGGCAAAGCAAAAGGAGAGTGTTTGTCTATAGTCTTGATCCTGATTGTAAATAAGCAATAGTATTCACAGACATGAGAACATCAGAGCCATAGGCTCAATGAGAACTTGCCTTAAGAATCAGTGGTTGTGCTCTGCCCTGTAAGGTAATTACAATGCATGACACTGAACCTACTTCCAAAGAATAGCACATGATTTTCAACTAGCATCTTGACATTATAGACAAGCTACTTTGCTGCACCCCAGTCACTTGTGTCTAGCACAAAACCGATCAAAAACAGCACTCAGGAGGAAAAATATAACCCTCAGATGGCTGACACTAGTGTTTCTTTCTCAAACATTTTGCTACTGAAACACCAATAAATAGTAGTTGAGGCTTTGTAACCGCTTTTTTTTTTTTTAAACAAACAAACAAAAACCAACGAAACTTTTAAGTGTCCTTTAGGTATGATTGACTCACAATGTAAATTCTCTTCCGAAACAACAGCAGGAGACAGGATCCTGTTACACACAGCTGAATTAGGATCAGCAGAGAGAGGTGAACTATAAGCAATCTTATCCTTTGAAGTAAATTTTGGTCACATCTATTTGCCAGAATTAAACCCCAGGTTTGAAAGTTTTAAGTGTACACAAAACATCTTTAAGTGTATGGAAAAATATAAGTGTAAGGCTATCATCAGCCAGTGACCATAAAAGACTGAAATACATCTACCAAAGGGTAGACATAGTCCCCATATACTTACCACAAATATGCCTTTACAACTCATTCATGGAAAAGCACTTCCAGAAAGAAAGTTGTAGCAATAGAAAAAACAGGCAATTGTGGCAATTTTCTGAATTCAGGAATTTGCAACTTGAAAAGACTGGTAACAAAGGAAAACACTATTTGCCTTTGTTGCAGGGCTAGAAATTCAAGCAGAACTAAACACCTTTCTGCAAATAAAAGATGAAGTGGCACCAGATAAGTGAAATGCTGGTTTATATTATTCACATACTCATGTCAAGATGTGTTTGAAGTGTAGATGTTAAAAAAAGGCATCTAGCTTCCAACAAAACAAACAGACAAGTAGTCAAGTACTTGTTAAGTACACTGCTAACATTGCAAAAAGTAGAAAAATAACCTGCAAAACATGCATGTCATTGAAAACTTTTATCAGAATGCAATTTTTTCATTCACAAGTAGCTTTATAACTATAAGTAGCAGAGTACCCACTCAAAACCAGGCAGATGATAGTTAATACAAAAAAGTAGTGAAAACATATAAAACAGCATTATTAAGAACTCTGATGAAATTGTTATATTGAAAGATACACTTGATCAGTCTAGTATTCAGAATGTCACATTCAGTTCTCCTGGTGTAGGACTAGCTTTCTCTGCAGTTTTCCAGAATGAACTGGCACCACGTTTTTTAGGTTGTCATTGCTTTAAGTCTTTTTATGCTTTAACATACGGAAAACATACGTCGGGATATAGCTTCAGGAAACAGCCAAGCCAATGATTACTCAATTCCAAATGATGCAAACCTATTGTCCATCACTACCTGCCCTCTACCATCACATCCTGCCTCAGGACCTGTATTTCTATGACTTCATGGTGTAGCAGTTCATGAATAACCTAGCAAAACTGATCATATTTCTACTGACTTCAGTCCCCATCATCTTCATTATTTCATGTAGCTTATCAAAAGGTCAGGTGAGCACAGAGGGTGGTACAAAACAGCCACTGGAAACAGGCAGCCAGCATCTTTTAGACATCAAATAGGGCACTAATCAAGCAAGCTACATTGAAAGCTGGACCTGAAGCACATAGCTTCCGATGAAACTTACAGGATTCAGTGGGATCTCTAATGAGCAAATCACATATCATGCCCACCTAAACTTCTTAGATACCTAATTGTTATTAAGATTCTGATGTTTATTATGCCTGTTCCCAATTTTGTTATTTGTAAAATAGGGACAATATGTCTGTGTGTATGGTACTTGCTCCAATAGCAGAGAGCACAAAAATATTTTGGGCAAGATTTTAATTAACTGAACATTAAAAAAAAAAAATAAATATATATATACAGTGCTATTATGTGTTTGTATGTATGGATACAGAATAATAGCAGCTGTAAATGGAGCCAAACTGATGAATACATTTCATCATTCAGGTCTTTTAGCCTAACCTCCCTGTGGAAACTTTCAGGTTTTCAAGAGCTGGAGACAAATGCAGCTTGAAGGAGTCAAACCGCTCCTTAGATGGACAGTTTCATTGCTCTTACTCAGTTATAAGGACTCAATCTGAAGCTACACAGAGCACAGTGAATTACAACCTTGAAGTAATTCCCTGCCTTTTACACCCCAAATATGAAAAGCAGCCATCCTACAGTGTCCATTGAAGACACAATGTCAATATTTTTCTACATTATAATGCAGGCTTGCTTGCTATCAACACAGACGCAGCTGTTAAACATGCTTGGATGCAACTCCAGTGGAACCTAGTTGGACACACTTGTAAATTATGCCCTGAAACACTTTTTAATTCAGAAAATGCACTATTCTGTAGCACTTTTCCATTTACATCACAGCACCACATATCCTGCACTCACCACTAACTCCTCTTTATAAGCAACTGTATCATATGCCACTCAGACTTAAGCCATTTATATTCAAATGCCCATCAGATGGCTGGTACTTTCTGAAAGCTTATCCTCATTTGCAGTTCCTCAACTTGTCTTGAAAAAAAGACAGTGACTCTGCAAGGTGACTGCATACAAGCTAGTAATGTTCTTTACAACTTTTGATTCTTCACTAGAGACCAAAGGCTCCCTCATCTGAAGGACTGCTGACAATGTTTTGGTTTTGTAACACTCTTAGGGCTACATGGTAATAAAACAAACAAACAAACAAAAACCCTAAAGTAAATAAAGATCATTATAACAAAGCAAGTTCCACTTAAACATCCAACACAGCTACCCTGAAAATGAGGACAAGGCAGCTTGAGCTGCCAGTCTTCCTTTGTTTGCCATTAGGCAGTCACTGAAAGCAAACACAGGTTTAATGTAACATAAGCAAACAGGAGGAAAAAAACCCAAACAAAACAAACCACCCAAAGCAAAACCCAAACCCTAAAAACCCTACAGGGAATGAATGAGAATGAGTTCCTATTGAAGTACAATGATTTGAAATTATTAGCAATAAAACATAGGTACACATTATAGTTCAATATGAATTGCCTTTTTATGCATTTACAAGCACGTATATTTAAAAAAAGACAAACAAGGATACTGGATTAAATTCAACAAGGTTTTCTACCATGACTCTTCTCCTGCCTGAACACTCCAGGAATTAATTTATCTATGAATTACCTTATAAACATCAGTTTTAAGCTAGTATATTATTTACAAGATACTTTATGCATGTAGACGTTACCATGAAAATTAAAAATAATAAAAATATTGTATTTTTGCACACTGTGCCTCAGTTCACTGTATTTTCTTTTTCTACTTTTTTTAAAAAATCTTCTATTTTTACTATAACTTCTTCTGATTGCTGCCATGTGATACATGGAAAAAGTATTTTTAATATACACAGAGATAGGCACACAGGTTTTCATATATATACATGCAGACACATATGTATGTGGGTGCAGGCATATACACAAGTGTGGGGAAAATTATTTCCTTTCCTCTTGAGAAAATGAATAGAGTTTTTATGTTTTCCAACTGGCATGGAACAGAGAAAAACAGAAAAAGAAAAAAGAAAGATCACTGGCAAATGATCTGGTAGATCTATGCCAAACATGGGTTTGAGCAGGATGAACTCCATGTGCTTCCCCACCTTATGACAATATTTATAGATAATTATTTCATAAGCCTTATTTTTGCCCTTGCCATTCCATGCAAAATTCAGATTTCTTCATGTGTTTGAACATACCACTGCAATAAAGAATGTGTTTGAAAAAATCTGAGTAGGATCACTATTTTGCATTGATACTTGTTCATGTTAGACTGTGCCAATGTTATGGAACACTGAATATATTTACTGTGACAAGTGATCTAGTCAGAAAGCTAAATCTCTAGGGAATGATGATTTTGACCATCTGTCCAGGAGTAGAAACTAGACTGTATGCTTATGCCACAATATTTCATTTTCCATGTGTTAGTCTGAGCATGCTAAAGCTGAATATCTATCACTTGCCATGAAGGAAAAAAAAACCCTGCACACTGTTTAGAGAATTTCGAGGTTACAGATAAGGAAAACATGCAATATAGCTGCAACCATGACACACAACTCTTGTTATAATTTATTGCCAATGTTGTTTAGCATACTATATACTGTAGTGAAAACTCAACAGGGATACTAAATAATAAATTTCAATGTAATTGGTTTACTGTTCTGGGGGAAAAAAAAAAGAAGAAATAGCTTTTGTATTGCAATTAATATTTACATATTTGCAATATATTTAATTTGGAACTCAGCTTAACCTGAGTTGAAGACAGTTCTGCTTATAAGTATTCTGTTTATTTTCAGTTAGAACATTTCAGATTAGCCTCATTTCTTTTTTACCCAGCCTGTTTAACAAATTAACAAGTAAAAAAATTCAGTTTTTACTTTAACTGACAAGTCATGGACCTTCCACTAGCTACCCTGGGAAACCATCAGGAAGGCAAAACCGTTCTCCCACAACTTGTCTAAACCCCAACTCCAAACAAATGGTTAAACTGTATGAGATACTGCGAACTATATTAAAACTTGACAGGATAATTTGCAGAGCATATGAGAACATTACTGAGATAAGAAATAAAGAAAAAATTCACTGGAAGCAGACTAACTGTTGTATACTGTGCACTTAACACATGTAAACCTTAGAATCACATGCACATTAAAATTCAAACAATAGGGCTTGCAAAATATCTGACACCTTAAACATTCTGCAGTGTTTCTGAGGCCTCACTAGGGACCTATACCCTTGGTATCAATGTTACAAATGCACTGCTAATAGAACAAAACAGAATTATCTTACTCATTCTCTTCCCATCAGACAAATATACAGCCTATATGTAAACCTTGCAAAATTGTCTAGCTCCTGTATCAGCTAATATAACTCCCTAAATCTCAAACATTACTCAGTAGCAAGGAAACCGATAGATTTGTCTGGCATTGTTGTGTTCATCTCTACATTCCTAAAATAAGTTTTCATATTCCTAAACTAGAATAAAAATATGAAAATTATTCCCCCAAATACAGGTCCATTAGAATTTTATTGTGAAGATAAATACTGAATCGTCTAACAGACCAGAAGTGCTTGAAGTAATTCAATTTTGAAGAAAGTCTTAATAATGTATGTAGAAGCATTTTACCTGTAGTAGCAGTAATATTGATCTCACACCATTAAGGTTTGCAGCATTTTTAAAACCCATTACCTTCCTACATACTAGCTCTCACTAGCAGAAAGGACATCACTTTCGCTGTTAACTTCTGGCAGACATCAACACAAAAATGTAATTCTACCTGCTAGAGTGTTTGCCTGACTGCTTGATAATGTCAATCAATAAGCAAAATCACTGTCTTACAGTTATCATAAAACAACATGTCTGTTACAAATTCAAATACAAAGTTGTATTTCTGTATTCAAAATATGAATGAGCCTTAAGATATTTACTCATACAGTTACTAACATACACTTCATAAATATCAGTAGGTACTTTATATAAAGTATCAAAACTAGTGGATTAGTCTAACAGTGTCTGGACAACACCAGAATGGATTTACAACATTGATGGCCAGTGTGTACAGCAGGTCATCACAGACACTACTGAATTATAAAAGAAAGACCTGTCAAGTTTCAGATAAAGCTGGCACTTGATGATGATAAATAATTTACTAAATGCTTTTTTCTGAAGCATTAGGGAAATCCTTTCTTCTTCCTTCACCATCCGTTCAACTCAAGAGAACACTATGTGCTTATTTTAAAACTACATATAGCAAAAGAAAGCACATTTTCAGAACAAGCAACAATGGATGTAAATATGAGGACACCAGCTAGAGACAATCCTGTGTTACAAATCTGAAAGTGCTGGGATTTTCATCTGCAATATCAAAATTGTTCAGAATAATGTATCTTGTGAAAGGTTACAGTTAGGTTAGCAAAGGGACTGGGTGGGTGTAAAAGTACTGTGAATGCACATGCAAAAAAAAAATACATATAGCAAATTTGGAGGCCTTGTCACACCTCCAGTACCGATGTTTTTCCTTTGAATTCTTAGGATTTCCTGGGAATGCCAGCAGAAAGAGGGAAAGAGATTTTAATATGTATTTGTTGACATTGCCTTGGTACTTTATCATGATAAATAACAATAATAATGATCAGGATTCTTGTATATAGTAAGCCGAGGCAATTTTTTAGAAGAGTTTAGTCCCTTAAAAAAATTACTAATTACACTTACAAACATAAATGTGTATGCACAACAAGCCATTATTAACAACCTCTTTAAAAGGTGCAAAGTTTAAAAACTGATTTTACATGTATAACAAGTTACATACAGAACTATTTTTCTCATTAGATTTCAGCATGCTGTAAGGTTCTGCCTGGTGCCATAATGACCCTAGCAGACATTTTCAGATGCTTGCTGAGGGACTGCTATCTTGTTTTTGAATGCCAGAATTCACGGTACAGGTGCACTTTTCACCCTAACATCCACTGAGATCTGGCAGCTCTATGTAACAATGACAATCTTATCCTAAATAGACAGTTCTAGAAAACAACAGTTACTGATCACCTATGAATAAAATGCCTGCCCAACTCTGTTCTGCTGAAGGTACAGCATATGACCCCGGGAAAGATCTTACAGTCTAATGCATCAGCCCATACTGCAGCACATATCAAAACGATACAGCTTCCTCAAAGAAATATAAAAATCATAGTAAGAGCTGTTATTTTAAAAGTTCAGTCATAGCCAAGTTCCTTATTAAAGGAACAGAAGCAGTACAGCTACAAGAAGTTCTTAGTTTTCATCCATTAACTTCATAGAAAAAAAACCCAACTGTTATTTATGATGCTTACTCTAAACAGGAAGATAATCCTCAGAGAAAAAGTATGCTATTTCACAAGATCAGGAGTTCCAGGAGGTCAGGCCTTACAAACAACCCAATCCAAAGTCTTCTAACTGAAGCCTTCTGTAGGCTTCAATGACTTTTCCATTATGTCAGTCCATAATTAATATCACCTTTTATGAAAAAGACACGTTACTAGACATGCTCAAGTATAAAAATCAAAGCTCAGTTGCACCAAAAGGATTACTTGCTTCCACTCCTTCAGAGGCCAAAGATATTTTCAGCTTTAACAACAAGGCACTCTGATTATCTAGTTTATTAAATGCATAGGGGATTTTATTTTTTTAAATAATTAACATACCTGAAATTTGATATGATTTCTAGTATCTAATTTACACAGTAAGATGTTTGTGTTTTGAATTTCTGAATTGCTTCTGTGTGAAAGGTAGACTTTGATAAGTTTTTAATTAAATTGATAATATCGCTTTAAAAGCTAAAACACCTAGAGTATAAAGGACACAAGTAATAACAGATTTTATAAGGCTTAGCAGCTTTATAAAGCTTGCTTGCTTTGTGGAAGAAACTGCTTTTGTGAAAATGTGTATTTGCCATCTGATTGCTTCTGAAGAACATTTAAAGAAGGTTAGACACCTCTGGCTTTAAGAAGTATTGTGTATTACCGTTCCAACAATACGGTTTTGTTCCATATTTCAAAATGGGAGGGCTGTAAACCTTTCCTACTGAATTAAATAGCTCTGCATTTCATACTCTTTGCTCCTCTCAGAAAGTGAGCTTTGCGTGTGTGTTAGATTCTGTGCTATAAAATGACATTTCTACTTAATTACACGGTACTTGCAGTTTAACTACTACAATTATTTAGGAAATATTGCTAACATCAGAGAGGGCCACCACTTAAACAGGTGGGTTCCAATCTGGCTCACAAACACTGAAATTAGGCACTACATCATCTGTGGAATGTTTTACATGCAACTAAGGAAGGAAGCAACCAAGCAGTTTTCAAAGACACAAAGAGCCCGTAACTGGGGATAAAGTATCTCCAACAGAAGCTGAATATTCTGAGCTTTTAAACACCTCTGGCAAAATAACCAAGTAATTACAAAGGTTAAAAACTGGCAACACTCTGGCAAGTCTGCTTACATAGAAATTCACTAAACTGAACAGTAGAACTGTTTCCTATATGGGAACAGATACCAACCTAAATTAGTAAAATCCCAAAATCAAGACTTCAGCTACCACACTAACGATTTTTGAGAAATCGATCAACATCTCTTCACTGAAGAGAATACAGAAAGCCTCAGCTGGCACAGAAAAGCAGAGGCACCAAAAGGCACACTGCTGAACGCTTTGTCCGAAGTCTCCACATCTTTACCTGATTGACAGAAAAGCTGATTCTTAAACAGATACAGAGGAAGTTAGACTACTGTTACAACTGACTAGATGCTTCCAAAGCCAAACTTGAGGCAGCAGTAGCAGGATTTCAGTCAAAATCAGACTGCTTGAATCTGAGCAAGATACCCAGTTTCAAATTTGCATGGCTTACCACAGAAATTCTGCTGATATCAACATGATTCTATGCAGGGACAAAGTGCAAAATTTTTAAGTGAACCACAGCACAGAAAAGATGAATACTGTAATTCTGTCCTTCATTAAATGAAGTATTCAAGCAAGTCTTCTCATTGTCCCCTTAAACTGTAATTTAAACACTAACCAAGCATGAGTTTGACCTCACTGTATTGTTCAACAAAATGAGAATCTGACACACAGAAGGGCAAGACCATACTGTTTGTTACGTAGAAATCACTAGAAAACAAATCAGTATTGGTTTTGTATATTCTCTTGGATCCCTATTTTTGTGGCAGTTTTCTGCTACCTTTGCATTTCAGAGGAAGTATCCTATGAAGAAACAACTGAGTGCTAGATTTTATAAGTAAACATAGTCATTTAGTCTTAAGTAATTTCTTAGGGAGCACTAAACTGATAGATTAAGAAACGTGCAATTATAATTAAGAATTGTTTCTAAAAGGTACTTCACCTAATACATGTATATTTTAAAAAAAATATTTCCACAGTATAAATATTCTGACCTCAAACAAGAAAACTAGTCTGATACCTTACCAGTAACAAAAATGCAAGATGAATTCCAGGCCTTAAACAATTCTACAGAAGCAGATTCAATGCATATTATTTCTGTTTCAGTTATGTATTTTTCCTTCCGAGAATTTGCGTAATGCCTATTAACTGGAAGAGGCTGAAAAACATTCCTGCACACATTTTTCTTGCTCCAGATCAAAACCAAAAAGTAAACATTTTGTTTCTTCTGATGAAACAGGTGCAGCCCATATAAGCTCTGGAGTCAAGACTTGCTGAGTATTTGAGTATCAAGGCTACCACACAACAGGGATTTTAGGTAACTTCACCCTACATATGAAAAAAATTCTGAAAAGCTAAGGCAAACTCAGCAATAGCTCTCCACTTGTATTTAGCTTTGAAACCTGCTATTTCTATTTCAGACTGTGGGAAGGGCTTAGGTACTTTAAAAGTCATGTCTATTTTCCAACTCTAACACCAGGTCCAATACAAATTATTAAAAATTTTGGTCTTTACTTCCTTAGACCATCACACACCAATAGCAATGCTCCATGCTACACAGGCCTTCAAGAATTGTTTGAAAATGTTCATTCTCTAAAAGAGCAGATTTTAAATTTCATGCATAAGATCATTACCATCAATTGGAAGGCAAACTACTTTGTACTTTTCTTTATCTGGTATGGAAACAGGAAAGTTCTCACTAATATTGTTGACATTTGTATAATTTGGCTACCCTTCCCCCAGTCCCAGGTGAAATACTCATCTGAAATAAGACACCTGAGGTGCATGTGCCATATGGTCTTTCCATGGTCACAGCAGAGAAATAAGTTTGCTGTGTTTTACCATGTTTTGTTGAATTTTTTTTTTTTTCCTTCAACTCTTTTGAAAGGGATTCATACTGCAATCATCAGCTCTATTCCTTTCTCAGACCGGTTATAACATCTAATATTGGTAATTGCTAAACACTCAGGCAATTTGTTGCTATCAGATTTGGAAATCTGAATAACAAAGGGATGGGTGGGACTTATTTATTGATCATTGAATATATATGTACATTTACAGTACATGTTCTTTTAAAACATGTGAGTGAGCCACAAATAAGATGCCTACCTTATTAATCATATCTCTCAACTTTAGTATAGCTGTAAACAGGTATGCCTTATTTAGCTTTATTCCCCAAAAAGCATCTTCAGAAACTGGAAGTCTTCAGCATTTCTTTCAATGACCAAGAGTTCCAAACCTTTATCTCCAGTCTCTGAATAACTAGACACTATTGCAATTAATAGATTCTTTTACACAGAGTACAAAACATCTGCACAGAAATGTCCCTGGATTGAATATATTTAGGCAGCACCTTATAATATTCTGATCCTATATGAAAAAAATGTTTCTCTCAATGATTACCTGGAGGGGTCCCTATTCAATTTATGTTTTTCATATAAGAGGACTGCAACTAAATATTAAACCACCAAAGCTCTAATTATCAGATGAACTATTGATCATAACAGTTTTTACAGTGCTAAAACATAGCTTATAACTCAACAAGTGACAGGCCTGAAACAGAACTCCCAAAACTTTGGCAAGTTTTAATACGATCTCATCTTTTCTTTTTGCATAAAACTAAGTCCTATAATAAGAAAGTCCCAGAGAGGTTACAGAAAGCAGCTCTCCAAACAAACATACTTGAAAAGACTGGCATGGTGGTTTATAAATGGGACTCCCACTAATGTCCAACTAAGAGTGGAAGCGTGCAGGAAAAATTCTGCATGCTGCTTTCAGAAATGTAGAAGTAGGTGTACCTGTATTCACAACAGGGCTGCCACTGTCTTTCCACCCTCCAGCCTGTTGTTGTTGGTTTTGTAAAAGTGTTCTTGGAGCCTAAAAAGTATGCTAGGACACAGTTGAACTGGTATTGAAAAAATGCTACAAATGTATTCAGAATTCAAACTATTTCTGTGCTCCCTATAATAAATACTGTGGAAGCTTTAAGTTGTAAGTTGCTCTTGTTTTATTTAACTTTGTGTCCTGCTTTTGGTAACAGCCCTGATCCAAATCACAGAGGATGACTGAATGGAGAGTCTGGAAGGCTTGTGGCTATGAGATAACTGAGCCAAACTCTGGCAGCCCTAGAGAAGTGGAGTTTTTGGATAAACACAAAGAAATGGATGCTATAATTCATTCCAAATATATAAAAAGAGGCAAGCCTAACAATGTTGCCTGTCAGTGTACTATAGTGAAACATGGCACACAAGGATATGACAACCCTCATCTTTAAAACATGTTAAAATAAAAATTGAACCTTATATCCAAGGTGATATTTACCATAATATTATCAAACTACTGGTTTATACTTTGATTTCGTACTATCAGCTACTCTATTTACATCTTATGTTTTCCTAATATGCTTGCTATAGCTGAGGTTGTTTCATACGGTTTTCAAAAAGTATCAGGTTTTGTGGTTTTTTTCCTAGTGCCTGCTTAAAAGTTCCTGAGAAAGTAGATCAAGCAATCTACAAAGTAAGATAGTCAAGATTTATATCCTTTTTGCTTTTTTTAATAATCTTAGATAATCTTAGACAGCTTTGACAATCAATTTTTTTACCCTTCAGGAAAAAAGAATTGCTTTAGTAACAGAAAGAAAGTGACAAACTAAAGAAGAAATAAATTTTTATGAACCATTTATTTTAAAACAAAAGGTGTCTTTAATCTGTACTTATGTTACTATGGAATATAAAACCACTAAATGCATGCTGAGTGGTTATGCGTGTGGCAGAAATAATCTTTCCTAGGCAGAAAGTTCTGAACTGTGAACCCTGATCTTAGGTCAAGTTTCGTGAAAATCTAAGATGGTGCTGCTGAAAAGTTTCTCTTGTATACAAGTGTGGATCCAAATACTCCACAAATTTAAAATTTCTGTCCTTATCTGTAACCTCAACTATCACTCTTAAGTTGTGAATCCTATTGCCAGCAATTTATCTGTATTTTACAAAGGCATCCAAA
This sequence comes from Falco biarmicus, assembly GCF_023638135.1. Classification (NCBI taxonomy): domain Eukaryota; kingdom Metazoa; phylum Chordata; class Aves; order Falconiformes; family Falconidae; genus Falco; species Falco biarmicus. The sequence goes on from NC_079302.1 coordinate 9,180,123, forward strand.
CTTCAGAAACACTTATGTGACATTTGTTACATATAATTTCAAATATTGCTATGCATCTCTACAAAAATGGACATAGTAACATGAAATTCATCCACACACACCCAAATATCACAGAAACACCCATAAAGAAAAACTTCTTTAAATCACAAAATTTGAATTGTGGTGAAGGTATCACAGCTTTCCATGGATTCCTACACTGCTAAGATCTTCTTCTAAGTGACTAAGGTTGACAAAGCTGTGAAGACTCCAAGAAAAAGTACACAATTACAGGTACATTTTTGTTCATTTTCTATTTCAGAAGGGTTTTCTTTTTCCTATCAACAGAGACAATGGCATCATACTTTTAGAAATGCCTGAAGAAATCATTAGTTGTTTAACATTACACAAGAAATTTACTTGCTGCCTTTTACCCCTGCATGGACATACGTGGAGAGATAGATCATGGAGGGATTCAGAAAGTTTAATATAAAGGTTTAGAATGGTGATTCTTATATCAAATAGATAAAAATATTAGTACAAACTAGCAAGAGAGGAAAAAAAAAAAAAGTCATGCCAAAAAAAAAGCCAATGAAGGAAGCATGGACCGTACAAAAGGATCCTCCACACACCCAATGGAACTTTCTTTTCCTTGCAAAGGAATATTATGGAATATCTAAAACCAAGCAAAGTCTGTTTTTCTGTAACATTTTACATTACCTAGAGATAGAAGAAGAACCATGACTTCATTGGAAGGAGGTGCATAGCATATGGAATAGTTAAACACAAACCATTTCAAATTTATAAACGTGGGCAATATTTTTGTCCTGCAGATGAGTTACGTGAGACTACTATGCAAAGGGAAAAATTCTCAAGACATCTTCCTGTACGGATAAATACCAAAATGGATTGAGAATACATACAAGAGGTCAGCCAGAACATTTCATGGAAGAAAAATAACAGCTGGATTGGGGATTTTGTTTGTATGTTTTTGGGAGGGGGTTTGGTTGTTTGGTTTTTTTTTTTTGTTTTGTTTTCCCAGAAGCCAGATAACTCATGAGGAACCCAACATCCCTTCCTTTACATCAGGGGTCCTCAAACTACGGCCCGCGGGCTGGACACTGCCCCACAGGGTCCTCAATCCACCCCCGGTATTTACAGACCCCCCCGCCCCCCCCCCCCCCCCCCCCCCCCCCCCTTCTTCCCTGGGTTGGGGGGGGAAACCAAGCAGTCATAGATGACTGCCTGCCACATCATCTGCATGCTGGCCCCCTCTTTAAAAAGTTTGAGGACCCCGGCTTTACATGCTTTTGTGCATAAATCCTTTTCATAAGTCATTGACTTCTAACAATCCCATCATGCCAATAATCCATACCTACTAATAATATATATAAAAAAAAAAAGTAAGAAAAACTGTATGATGTTTTGGAAGAGCATTTCTTTCCCTACCAGCACCTATTTTTTAATATACAATAGAATATAGTGTACCATATACTTGACTGCCAGTATTTTTTTCCAGACTACATATTTATAACTTAAAATTACTGTACTTTTTATTGGATGCTTGATTGTGCCACACTACAGTAAAACTGATCTTATCTAAGAAGCAGCATTGTTAATGAATGACATTTCAACTTTTTTTTTTAATCAGTTGGATATGCAGTCTATTCCCAGATAATTTAATTATGGGCCACAAATTTTGTGTCTGCCTGTCAGTCTTAGACCTGTTTGAAGTCTATATGGCTTTCTTCATCTTTCAGCCTAGAAAATACGTACATATTTAAGTGAAGATATTTTAGCTTAGTCTCATACAGAAAGAAGCCTTAAAAAAAACCCAAACACTGCACTTCATCTTCCTCCCAATAACTTCTTAATCCCCAGGACAATTTTTCTTTTTTCTTTTGAAATGGCAGTCTCAGATAAGTTTCGGTCATTTAAGTTTTGTAGAAAATAGGGTAGGCTGACAGATTATTTAAACACTTAAGGGACAAAAGGATACTGAGAAGAGACAAAATCTACCTAAGAGAGCCCACAAGAAAAGCTTATGTACAATGGTGCTCATAATTAAGTATTTTGCAATTCTGCAAGACAAATCCTTACAACTTTTCTAACATTAGTGTTTGCAGGATTATTTGCAACTATTCTTACCTTCATTACAAGAATGTACTAACATAAGTGCTGAGTATATTAAAAGAGATGGATAGATACATTTTGATATGTAGCTTGACTTAATAAAAATACAAATTTAGTGGTAAGTACAGCCTGGAAAAAGGACTGATGTTTATAATGGTAATACTCCAGGAGTAAGTTTTTGAGGCTTAGGATTTAGATTTCAATACATTTTTCTTATTGTCCTCCTCCAGGAAATTAAAAAATGCACTCATGCTTCATGTTCAGCTAATGCAAACACCTAAAGTTGCTTCAACTGACTTTTTCACTGAAGCTCTAGAGCCTACCTACAACCTGTTACATCTTCAATGACAGCCTTGGGGAGATGCCAAGTAGGCATGAATTTGTCTGAAGGTCAGGCAGTCTCTCTACGCACCATGAGGACTGTGACTACCCAAATTACTTTACATCCTGCGCCATGCATCAGCTCACCAAGCTAAAACTAGATGAGGCAATAAAATTGCCCAGTGACCATGGTTACCACTTATTTATGACAATTTCCTTTTGCAAACATAAAACTTATACAGATAGTATAGACCCAGTGCATCAACCACTTCTTATATACTAGACCTGAAGGATAGGTCTGCTTGCAAAAAACAAAACCAACTTGAATAAAAACCATGGCGGGAAAAAAACCCAAACCTCTAAGTGAAACAGAAAAGTTGTTCCATTTCAACCCCCCCAAAATCCAGTGATAAATTTGCAGAAATCTCTCTAATCATTGTGCCAAAATTTAATCATCTCTAAGACCAGACTTGTCAAAAATCTATTGAACAAAGTTGAAAGTAAGAGCTTGCCTCCATAATCCAGGCTGCGTTAGGTCTGTGCTGACTCCCAAAGGGAATAATTAGGTTTGCAAGTCTAATCATCAACTGTAATAGAACAGTGTTTGTTCTCACCAAGCAGGCCTTGTTTCAGTTCAGCATCCGAGAAATGGGAGTATCTGATGTCAATAATCAATTGACCTGAAGAAAACATTTTGCACTTCAAGAACTTCAGAAGTTTTGAAAACAAAGAGTTCTCCTCCCCTCTCCCTGCACCAAAAGCAGATATTTGTGAAGAATATTTAAGACTGGCTCTTTGAATCTTAATGATTCAAATGCATCACACAACCAATTACAGATACAAAGTTTAGATCACACAGCCTTTCCTTATGTAGTATGTAAACAGAATTTAACATGGCTAGATCTGCTGTACAATTTATTTTGAGCTGTTTGTAAATTCTAGTCTACAGATCTCAGGTGTCAAAAATTGAACAACTGTATAAATGTTTATGCTACCACCCTTGATACCTCACAGTCTAACCAGTTTAGCTGGAATGCCAGTAAAAAAACAGGAAAAGATTTTAATCAAACACAATATTTCTCTTTTGGTGTAGACTCCCATACTTCTGCAGCAGAACATCTGCTGGACTGAAACTTGTGCACGTGCACGTGGTGCAAATGATTTGCTACACATATTATTTGTATATAAGCATTAAGTCCAACATGTCCCATGCATTTTGTTTTGCAACATGTGCATAATAGATCCCACAAAATCAGGTGCATAAAGGTCTTGTGATCAGTGTAAGACATGAACTGGATTTCTGAATGCCTGCCAGTTTAGCTGGAAATACAGCTCACCATACAAATACCTGAAAACTCTACACAATCCACAAACAACAAGTCTGGAAGGAAAAGACCAGCTGCTTGAGGAATTCATTCACAGTATCAGTGGGGATAAGAATTTGTAAATCACTACATGGTGTGGTCATTTTTAAAAATCTTAAATTACTCAAATCTCAACAGTGATGATAACTGTTCCTTAACCGAACCAAATTATTTTCTAATGAATCTGGTTCACAAACTCTGCAGCAAAAAGCCCAAGCTGGGTTATTACTGTTGCAACTGTTGCTCAAAGCTGCTTTATTTAAATGGTTTCTCTATTTCCATAAGCAAGTTGTTCGCTGCTGTAAGAAACATACTGTATATTGATATTACAGGAATTCTTTGAAAGCATGATTTCTCACAGCTTTTTATAAATGAGAATATGTATACCTGCCTAAAAAATGTATTTCTATCATGAAGCAAGTCCAGAGGAGGGCCACAAAGATGATCAGAGGGCTGGAGGACCCCTCCTGTGAAGACAGTTTGGAAGAGTTGGGGTTGTAAAGCCTGGAGAAGAGAAGGCTCTGGGGAGACCTTGTAGCAGCCCTCCTGTATCTAAAGGGGCCTACCCGACAGCTGGAGAGGGACTTTTTACAAGGGCATGTAGTAGCAGGGCAAGGGGGAAGGGCTTTAAACTGAAAGAAGGTGGATTTAGATGAGATATTAGGAAGAAATTCTCTACTGTGAGGGTGGTGAGGTTCTGGCACAGGTTGCCTAGAGAAGCTTTGGATGCCCCATCCCTGGAAGTGTTCAAGGCCAGGCTGGATGGGGCTTTGAGCAACCTGGGCTGGTGGAAGGTGTCCCTGCCCATGGCAGGGGGGCTGGAACTAGATGGTCTTTAAGGTTCCTTCTAACCCAAACAAACCATTTTATGGTTCTATGAAAAATAACGTTTGTAATGCATTATACACTCCTAAATTTCTGCACTTGCATTGCAATGGATTTTGTACTAAATACCCAGAAAGAGGGGAACCCATACATAGTGGGCAGAAGAGGCCTTCAAGAAACAGCAGGAAAGAAATGACTGGGAGTTCTGGGTGGGTTTTTTCCTCTGGATTCTTAATAGTAGCTTTTTTCCCCAACACAGCTACTATTCCTCAGTGGCACTCATCAGACATCACACTGTCACTAGTTGATAGTTCTAGCCAGCTCGGGTTTCACACTGTGAAAGAAACTTCTTTAAATGCTATTGTGGTGACAGAGATTATTATAGAAAGGTTCTGTTTTAATTTTAAGACACCAGAGATTTAGTATTAGTATTTTTATTTGCAGGACAATGAAAGTCAGCACCCTCCCTGCCAATAACAAAACACATCATTGAGACAGATCTGCCTCCATGTTTGAAATACCTGCATTTTAGACCTTTTTTTCTAAGAAACAAACTTGAACCAAACCAATTTTCTTGCAATAAAAGGGGCATAATTCAAAAAACAGAAATCCAGACCTCAATCCCAAAGCATCACAATAGCAAGATGAATTTGGAAAGACAAGGTAGTTAACACTGCAAATTCTAGATCTGATGCTGAAATCTGCATCATTCAGGCATCTTGCTCTACTGTTTCTTTAAATTGCATCATCTTGCTCAACTGCGTTAGAAGTTTTAATTTTCTTAGCCAATTCAGAAAATCTTTGTATCTCAATAAACAGAAATTTTCATTGAATAGAAAGGTAAACTGAGAAACACATTCTTAGTGCTTATCACTAGCAATTATAGAAGCAATTATCTGCTTTTTCACCGAGATGTCTTTTGCCTACTTATGCTATTTTAGACTGTTAATAACACTGAAATTTGACTGTGGCAAATAACTGCTACTATATATTACCTAACTAAACCCAAAGCAATCCACAAAAATGTTTAGAAATTCCCTGCTGCTTCTGAACAACTTGACATACTCTATAATTCATTATTTCTCAGTCTAAGAAATAATTATGCACCCAGTAGATCCTACCCTACTTTCAGCTACCTCTAACCCACAAGTCTGACAGCACTTCCCAATGCTTAGGTGAATGTGCACAGCTGGCTGATTTTATGTGCCAGAGTATTTGCTTTATAACCTGGTTGCCTTGAGATAGAAGATTGCACACGCGGGCCAGAATGAGTCACAACAGGTCCATAAATTAGACAAGAAGGGATCAAAAAAACCCAGTGAACATTACACAACACAGCACATCTTCCCTGCACTTTAAATAGGATAGTACTGCAGTGAAGTGCAGTCTCAAGAGAGCACTACAAAAAAATAATTGAAACAATATGCAAATTGTGTGGTTACTAAATCAGATTCTCTTGCCATAACATGTCATATCATCAGTGTCATTTCAATTTCCCAAACTACGTCAGTCACAAAGTTACTAAGCAAAATTAAAATAAATTTAATTCACAATCAATACACTAAGATCAGATTGCTTGACTGAAGAATTCTGAAAATCATCCATACTGCAGATAGCAAACCAAAGCTGTCTCGCAGGTTAGAACATTTCCAAAACAACACAGTGGTAACCAACATTTTCTAATAAATCAGTTTCAACACATGGCTAGTCATCAGCTCTCTTCTATTGACTTTCTCAGTTGCAAAGGTAGGCACCAAGTATTCAAACATGTACATGACTTTCAGTAAATCAAGCTTGCATATCAGTCTGCATTTCATGTTTTTTTCATTGCTAGAAGGGTGAACTCTAAAATGTCTTCATGCAACATGGAATTTACAGTTCTAAGTACTAAAATCCATTTTTAAATTGGGATTAGGTCAAACTAGACAGCATCACCTAACCAACACTAGACTCCCTTATACATATCAATACATCTACCTTACTTCTCAAAAATTCTAGTGCTGTCAAGTCCTCAAATGCCACTGCACTTACTAGAGGAAAGTTCATCAATCCTACCTCAATAACCTGAAAAGGATTACTTCTGCCAACAAGAAAATTTTTCTCTACAATCAGAACACTTTTTTTTTTAAAGAAAAGCCAGCCAATCCACACAGGAGAATCTTTTCAGTACAATATTTCTTCCGTCACCACTCTTTAAAATTGAAATGCCACTGCCTCCCCATTTTATTAAACGCATAATCAAAAGCAAACTTTTTGTCAGACCATAACAGAGACCACACTGTAGAAAGACAAAACATGCTAACACATCTACCATCAAAATAACTGGCATAAGAAAAATAATTTTTTTCAGATCTTTCATCCTAGAGCTGAATATACTTCATTTGGCCAAGCAAATGCATTCAGGTGAAAATAAACAGCTATGACACCACACAGTATATTAAGAATGGAGTAGGGGGGAAAAGGGAACAGCGTTTGTCAGGGGAACCTACCAGAAAAAGTCATTCTTGACTGTGGAGTCTCTCTCTCTGTCTCAGATACTTGTCGCAGCGCAAACAAAACTAGCAAGCTGCAAAAGGCTTTACCATTGGTCAAATTCTACTGTCCATGCTGTTTCTCCATCCTCCAGAGGCCAGCCCACACTGCTCCTTGTCCCAGCTTCTTCCTTCTCCAGACTCCTGCTTCATCCAGTCTCTCCTTCTCCCGCACTCCTCAGAGCTATTTAACCACTGCGGGAATGAGCTACAGTTGCACATTGTCCATGTCAATCAACAAACTGCCTTCAAAGCAAGGCCACAGCAACATACTATCAATGTCAATCAACCCACTGCCTTCATTCCTTTGCAGATACCTATCAAAAATGAGCCTAGAAACCAGAAAATAGTAATCTGGATACCAGAACCGCTAACTCGGTAGAAAGGACAGTGAACCTTCCGGATCAGTTTCATAAAATTGTAAGGCAACTGTGACTGTATCCTCTTCTAGCTAGCAAGTATTGTTAATACTTCCTTACCTAGCACATTCCTCCAGGCTGGTTCCCACTTCCTGGGCTGATGATGCTGAATCAACAACTTCCTCAACTGCAACAAACTTTGTCCATTACCCTCTGGGTTCACAAGCAGTTCCTCTTGAACTGTCTTTTGCCTGGCTGGCTGGGTGTCCCACTCTGTGTGGCAAACTCCAATGGCACCATTCCTACCTGGCCCTGCAACCTCTTGAAGCTTCTTTTGCAGACAATCTTTCCTCCAGGAGATCCCTCACAGTGGCCACTTCAAAAGAACCTAGTCTTTTGAAACAGAGCAAAAGAAAAATTAAACACAACCTAAATATTTCTGTCACAATCTTTCAGGAAAACACAAAGGAAAAGCAAGGATGAACTTTCCCCCCCACCCCGCCCCTCCCGCTAGGGTAAAAGAAAAATAAATCAAAACCAACAACAGCAAAAAAGTTCCAATAATATTTCTTCAGAACATTTTAAAAAAAAAAATAATCATCCAGCTCAAACATTTACGATTACTCAAGTGGCAAGGCTTTGTGACATGTCACTTGAATTCCTTCTCAGATTCAGAGAAACTGGGAACATTACTGAGCATACAAAAGAATCCTGTGTAAGAGTGAATCCTATGTTCTAACATATATGAGTTGACAACAGCTACTCCCTGTATGATAGAAGGGGGGAAACTATTAAACAAAATATTTTGTTGTTTTTTCTCTCAACACACACATTCTGTGTCATCTGCTTGACTCCTCATCTATCCCTTCCCTTCAGGAAAAAAATACAGTGTAGCATAGAAAAGTCACTCTTTAGAATACAGTCATTCCCTTCAGCAGGTCCTAAGCTGGTGTCATTTGCATTTTTCCACAGATGGAAGCAGTGGAAAGCGTGAATGATGTCTTTAGAATCACTCTTCATGGAAAATGTGGCAAGGCTGATGAAAATTAAACCTTTGAGGCTGACCCGAAGACTGCTCACCAGTAAAACTTGCAAGCTCAGAGCAGCTTTGTTAGCCTGAGGACACTGCTGAAGTGCATACCTTCATGTAGCCCCAGGTTATTTCCAGTTCACATACATATCACCACAAGTGATTCCTAGCAGTAATATAAATAAAACTAATATTGTAATTTCCATCTACTGTTCTTCTTAAATTTCACAAAAATCTAATCTTACTTGAAAAACATTTCTATGATTAGTTCAGTATTTCATGTTCTTTAGCCTACATGAAAAAGAACCTTGATTTGGCACTTGTATATAACATAGCCTTTGATCGGTTTATTTTTCTAATACATATAAATTCCCCTCCCTTTCCTAAAAAAAAAAAAAAAGCAGCGTTCCTTTCCTTCCATAAAATAAATTTTAGGGCTTTTAGGGCTGAGTCATTATATAAGTTTCACCTGTTAAACTTGAAGAAGGTATATATAGAGCAGTTAATATCTGGGACATGTATCTCAGAAAAAAAGAAAAAAAAAAAAAGCAGGATTTTATTAGAAGCGTAGAAATGTAGAAATGAACCAAAATTCACAACTGAGTCTCTAAAAATGGATAGGCCTCACTTCCCTGGCATAAAAAATATATACACTGGGAGTTACACAGCATTGAAATATTTAATGCTGTTGAATTGAAACGAGAAAGATACTGCTTTAAAGCATTTCATCCTCTATAATAATTTTTCTTTTACTCTATTTTTAAAAAGTTACTTCAATGTTTTAATAAGCGGAAAATATTTTTAAATAGAAAACTAAAAGTCTATGTTTCAATAACTTTTTTCAAAAGAGGTTAAAAACTAGCAAATTTTCTTCTGAAGGACTAATGATAAAAAAAAAAAAAAAGGAGTTGCCATGGATATGAAACAAAAATTACTCCACCCTAGCTCTCCAGCTAGAAGATAAGTATTTTAGACTACATTTGAAAATGTTTCAAAACAAAAAGCAGACAGATGTATATTGACAATGTAATTACTCTGTTAATGTCACTTAACTAAACAAAAGTCTGAATGTCTTGGTTTCACCACTCATTTAAATTAACGTCCCCAATGAAGTGAACAGGCTACTTTTATGAACAGCCATGCACCCTTTTTCTCCACTAGTGAATGATCTGAACTCCAGGGTGGTCGTTTTTGGTCAAACTCTACAGTCCTTAAATTGCTAGCTCTAACACTAACTAAAAAAAGAAGCAATCTGTTATCCTTTAGAAGAAAGGAGGAGGCAGAAAGGAATAGAAAACAGAGGCTGTAGGAGGTACGGAAACCTATTTTAATATTGAAACTATTGATTTAGTTTTTGCTGTGACCCTTCAGTCTATGGTTTTACCAGTTTACCCTGCTTTAAATTAAACTGCCAGCACAGCACTAGAAATGAGTCAATGAAAGTGGTAAAACTTTGACCTCGTAAATCTCCAATGAGGACAGGCTAGATGCTTTGTAGAATCAACTATAGAAATTTTGGTATGGACAGACTTTTAATTACAAAATTATTGTTTGGACAGATCATCTCCATGTGTAAAAGCTTGTTTAAACTTAAAGTTTACCAGAATTGTGGCTGATCCACATGTTCTAGTAACCAAAGATCAAGCCCAGCCCACAGGGAGTGCAGCTGCCTCTGTAAGTCACTGAAATAGAGAGAGCTCTACTTCATCCTATGTTAAATCCATCCATAAACATGAATTCAGTAGAGGCAGACTTGAAGTCCAGTGCAGAGCTGCCACATAGCCCTATGCTGTGCAGTAGGGACTGCAACCACAGAACCCTCTGTTCATGGCTTATTGTTTATACTAATACACTTTAGGTATCTTGGAGTTTATACAGAAAAGTTTATTTAAATATTCGTAAAACTGAAAGGTCAAACACCATTTAGAGAAAACATAGAAATTAAGGTGGTCCCATGCACCTTAATTTAGTGAGCCTGCATGCATGGAAACAAACAGCACCTGCATTTATGTGTGTGTATTAAATTTCCTTTAGTCTAGCAAAACGTAAAAATCACCTTGAGAAAACATATCTCATTTCTTTTAGTCTGGTAAAATGCAAAAATCCATTTGAGAAATATCTTTCTCATGCACTCAGTCACATTGTTAAGAGCCAAGGAGGGCAAACAGCTAAACCTCGTTTCTTCAGGAAACCAACCTACAACTGGCCACGCAATCAGGCATTTGAGAGTTAAACACTAACTCACCACTGTTAAGCACTTTATTTTGTAATCTTAAAAAGGAAGTAATAAACTTTGCAATTTTTTTCCCCTTAAGAAGACACCAAACCCTGTCAGTTTCTTGTCAGTTTCACAATTATGTGACATCCCCAGGGATTAGCAAGCAAGCTGGCACAGGGAAAGCTGTTGCATGGGCACCTACCCTTTACACCAAAAAACACCAGCTGGAGATTGCCACCAGCATGCACCTGATTTAAGACAAGGAGGTAAGAGACACTCAACAACAGCAAAGGATCATCGAACCAAGGAAACTGAAACTGTAGGAATAGCAATTCTCACCTTTTTTTTCAGGTAAGCTTTGTAGCAGCCATCTTCCCACAGCACTAGTAACCCAGAGGGGTAAGCCGCAATCAGTTCTGCAGTTACCAAGGGAGAGAAAGTGTGCAGGATTCACATAGAAGAAATGCAAACAAAACAGGAGCATAGCAACACCAGCGCTGGGCCCTTGAGAAACCAAAGCATCCACCACCTGCACAGCAAGAACCACCAGCAGCTGCTTCCTCTCTGCCCCTTAATTTCCAGAACATCCTCAGCTGCTAGACTGAATTTGCCTCAGCAATGCCCACCGTGGGGGGGGGGTTTCAGTGCATTTGAACCTCTCCTTTCCCACAGTCAAGGGCGCTGCCCCTCCGCGCCGTGTCCCTCCCTGGCTGCCTCAGGCAGCGGGTTTTCCCGCCTCGCGCAGTTCCCGCCTCAGGCAGCAGGGTGTTCCCGCCTCCGCCTAACGGCCATTACGGCTGTTGATGGAAGCGGCAGCGGCGCTGGGTCAGTGTGCGCCGGCTGCTCCCACTCTGCTCCTCCCCGTCCCCAAGGTGAGGCAGAGGAAGGAAGGAAGAGGCTGTAGGCATTTGGGGGGTGGAGGGATGTAAGCCCCCTGGCAGTGCTATTCTGCAGGAAAAGCAGAGCATGGAGCAGGGACAGCCTTGATCACTCAGCCTTCTCCTCTCTTGCCAGCCTGTTATCCTGTTGTGTGGGAGCACGGTGTCAGAGAAACGTGCATGTGCCCAGCTGCCGCGGGTTGCTTTTGCTTTTTCTCCTCTGGCTTTTCTCTATGGCATTTTTGGCTCAAATAACTTTTAATTTAGGAAAATGCATACAAATATTAAGATTCCAATGGTGTCTGCTAAACAAGAAAGGAGAAAATATCTAGTCCACGTATAAGAAAGACAGTACTTTCAAAGGAAGAGATTGCCTTTTATCCCTCAGCAGGGGCAAAAGCAAGAGTCCTCTTTACGAGCTGCTTGATAAACCTTTTGTCCTGTCTTGTCTCCCACTCTTCTCTCATCCCCAAAATCAGAGGAAAACTTCCAAGCTGGAAAGCTTTTAACTTAAGCAATTGAAACTTGCTGAAGTCAAAAGCAAACAGAAGTAGTTTCTTGTAGAGAACAATGTCAGAAAACTTTAACGATAGGTGACTATGTCTTTCCCTGAAGTAGATTTCATCCTGCTGAAAGATCTAGCAGCAATAACAAGTGACTAATTCTCTTCAACACTTAAAAATATTACTTAAATCTGTGATTTAAAAAGTTGAGGGAATGATAAATAGAGAAACATGAGGAATATCAGCAGTTGTTAGGGTTAAAGTACAGATCACTTGCGGGGATTGTAACTACTTGGCCTCTAAGTGAAACTTAAAGGGATTTCCAAGGCATTGGCCACAGTTTTATATTTGCCCGTTAGATGTAAGCTCAATGAACTGTGAAGAAAGGAAGCAGAGAGGCTGCCCAACTGCTTTTTTCATCAAAACAGCAGCGGTGGTGATAAAAGATTACTATAGCTTTAGGTGGAAACCTGGAAATTATGAAACTAGAGGAAATATAAACCTTAAGTGAATTATTTTTGACAAACATGCCAGTGCAGAAGGCATTAAAAAGTAGGGCTTCATCAGGCAATGTGCTGCTCAAGAATGAGGAGATGGCCAGGCTGCTTCTTGGCTGCTACTCAGTACTTGGAGGACCAGAAGGTAGACATCTACTCTAGGTTAAGTCAGCATTCAGACAAACATGAAATCTGATTTCTATCATCCTGCAAACATACAGCTCTGGGGGTTCACTCCGGCCTGTCCTTTCATGTTGATATCCCCGTAGCTAAATACTTTAGAACCATAAGAAGGGGGTCAGTTTCACAGGTAGACTTTTACTGAAAATTAACATAGCTTAAGCAATACTAATAGATAGGCAATTGTGTAGTTACAATGAAATCAACTAATTAAAGTGAAGCCAAATGGGAAATATCCACTGTTCCGTTTTGGCAGGCAACACAGGAAAAATTGCCCACTGCTTGTATGTATCCCTAAGCCATTTATATCTCTAATTCCAGACCTTTTCTCTGTCTGAGTTAAGGATTAAAATCTCTTATGAAAACAGTGTTAACAACAGAAAAGCAAACAGGAAAGCTTAGTTTTGAGATGGTAGCTACATTCTGAAATCTCAATCTGAAAGTAATATCCTCCCATCCTGATAAAATTTCATCTTTGCAGTTGTTCAGCACATAGTTCTTTATGGCGAAGCCCAAGTTTCTTTTCACCAAACAGTGAAATCGGAGACCAAATTAGACTAAATCAATTTTTAATTGCCTTTTATGGTGTTAGCCTTCCAAAACAAATATGAAGGATTAAATGGGATTCTGTCCAATCCTCAGACTCAGTGTCAAACATTTACTGAATCAGGACTACACCGTTTGTTGAGGATTACAGAAGATGGGGAGTGGTGGGGGAAGAAAAGTCAAGTCAATTTATCTTAGTCTTTTGCTACTTAGAGAATATTCAGGACAAGCATGGTGCCACCCTACTTGCACAGAAAACCAGAAATGGTTTGACTGGACAACAGTTCCTATCTCCACCTTGTGCATCCTACTCACCCCCACTGATGTAAAAATTGAAGCAAAGACAGAATAGATGAGAAAGCAAAGAAGTAAAGAAATTTATTCCGTAAGTTCAACCATTTTTATGAAATGCTGTAATTTTTAAGAATATGTGTGTTGTCATGCATTTTTGTTATGAAACAAATATGATTTTTCCCATCACTTGTATGAAGGGGAAAGGGAGTGTTCGTTGTCTGTTTTAACCTGTATAGTCCTCAGCAGTAAGAATAGTCTCTAGAAATAATAGGATGAAATAACAATAGTAAGGAAAAAATCTTTTAGTGGAAGCAGCAGCTATAGGGATAATGTTGAAGAAATACTGGAAATCCATTTTCTCAATTTTTTTAAAGGTAGCCAGACAAGCCATTAGTAAAACTAATGTAAGGCATAATCCTACAATAGCAAAAATGACTACATGACTTAATGTATCCTTTCCATTTTTCTGTCTCCCACAATTCTTTTGATAATCTTATCATTGTGTAACCATCACAAGCAGCATCACCAGAAGTAATAGTTAGCTATTCTCAGACCACTTTTAAATTATTCACAGCAGCTAAGTTTCCATTTCTCTGACTCATTCTTTTAGAAATAACAGGAAGTAGAAAACATGGAAATGGAAGAGTTATGACATTACATTTTTAGAAAAACAGAAAGCTAAAAATTATCTAGTCTATTATTTCTTTTCTCAGCAATGCAAAAGACATTGTCATTTTACTGAGTAATGACCAACTGAACCACTGAAATACCCTCAACACCAACACCAGAACTTGCTTAATGCTGAGCAGTTCCATAGGTTCTTTCCTGCTGCTCTTACAGGAAGGACACATGTAAAGATTAAGTTTTGCTAGGACAGAAACAAGACTTATTTTTTAATTTATATTATTTAAATATTAATTTTAACTAACCTCTATGATAAGACTAGCCCTAAAAGGACAATCTCTGCAGGTACTTTTTAGTGTATCTTGCACAGGAAGAATGCTTTTTAAACATCACACTCCTACCCTCCCCAAATACTTCAGTACTACTTTCTGGTAAAAAAAAAACAACAACAAACAAACAACAAAAAAAAACCACAACCAAAAAAGTTATCAAAATAAGAATAATAATTTCATCTGTTGCTGTTTATCAGAGATCTCCAAGTAATTTACAAAGGTCAGTTTCATTATCCTTATTTTAGGGAAGACTGAGGTACAAGGAAAAAAGTATTGGCAAAGAGTTCCAGGCAAAGAAACAGAATTGAGGTCTGAACTCCAAAAGCTTACACACCATCTCTCATTACCATCTAGAAACTGGGCAGTTTTAAAAAGAGAAAAAGTTCTCCACAATGTATTTCACTGTCCCCATTATTTTTAATTCTTTTAAACTTGTATTATAAAACAAGAATGTAATAAATAAGTAAACTGATATTTCTAAAAGGTGTATGTGATGTAGAAGACAGCAAACATGACAAGAGGATGGGGACTCTATAGCCCTTGTCTGCCACAAAAGTATTCCCTCTGCTGGAAAAACTCCTCCAAAGGTTTTGTAAATTGGTTTCAGGGCTGCTTCCCCTTACAGAAATTTCAAGAAGTATCAGTTCCTGCACTTGGATCAAAAAACCCCCGCGAAACACTACAGGCTTGGGGAAAAGTGACTGGAAAGGTGCCTGGCAGGAAAGGACCTGGGTGTGCTGGTTTAGAGCCAGCTGAACATGAGCAAGCCATGTGCCATGGAGGCCAACAGCATCCTGGCTTGTATCCAAACCAGTGTGGCCAGCAGGACAAGGGAAGTGATTGTCCCCCTCTACTCGGCACTGGTGAGGCCACACCTTGAATACTGTGCCGAATTTTTTGGCATTTTGCTACAAGGGCAGCATTGATGCTCTGAGGTGTGTCCAGAGAAGTGCAGCAAAGCTGGCGAAGGGTCTGAAGCTCAAGGCTTATGCGGAGCAGCTGAGGGAACCGGGGGTGTTTAATCTGGAGAGGAGGAGGCTTAAGGGAGACCTTATCTCTCTGCACAACCTGACAGGAGGCTGTAAGGCAAGTGGGGGTCTGTCTCTTCTCCCAGGTAACAAGCACCAGGACAAGAGGAAACGACCTCCAGTTGTGCCAGAGGAGGTTTAGCTTGGATATTAGGAAAAAATTCTTCATGGAAAGGGTGATGAAGCACTGGAACAGGCTGCACAGGGAGGTGGTGGAATCACCATTCCTGGAGGTGTTTAAAGCCACGTAGCTGTGGCGCTTAGCAACATGGTTTAGTGATGGGCTTGGCAGTCCCGGGTTAATGGTTGGACTTGATTATCTTGAAGGTCTTTTCCAACCTAAAAGATTCTATGATATATAGAATAAATACAGGGGAAAAAAGCTTCTAAAAGGATGATCTAGCTTGAGATCTCTATAATAATAAACTATTGGACAGAATGTCTTTCATAATCTTCCAAAAGAAATTCAGAATTACTTGGAAACAAGCCAGCTGGACTGGAAGCTGGCTGAAGAACTGCAAACTAATGATGTTACACAGTAAAGTATCAACTTCTCTGCTCAGACACCAGAAAGAGCAGTGGTTCTGTCAGGTCTTATTTAAAGCATTGCTCTGCTCTGGAAAGTGACAAGACAAAATGACACCTTCTTTCTCAAGAAATCTGATCTATATATGTATCCAGTCATTTCTAATTAGTGACAAAAGTTTATTCCCATCACTCTTGTGGAGCCAGAATTTAGAGTTAACAGAAGGCTATTGCTGCCAGTATATCATTGAAATAGTTTGGTAGTTTTCAGTCAGTTATAGCTGTACAATAGAGGTTACAGAAGTGCCACTAGGGTCTTAATTCAGCAAACAAACTCTTTATTACCAGTAGTAATGGGAAAAAACCACAAACCAACACCTGTCTGACTGAAAACAGGCAAGAGTTTTCCAGACTGGCAGCCAGATCACTCTTCTTGAGAGACAAGTACATTCAGTAAAGACTCATCAAGGCATTAACAGCCATGGATCCCTCTAATACTATGTTCACCAAGAAACTTTTCAGAGTGAACTGAATTAGCAAGCTTGTTTGTGATTTAAAAGTGGCGAGCTATGGGAGTTCATCCCTGAGGCTCATGAACAAATGCAAAATTATGATCTAAAAGGAAAGTTAAAAAACCTTGAGAAGTTTAATATGTAGTAGATAAAATTGGTCTTGAAGCATAATTTCAGAATTTTAGTAATTCAACTCTTTAATCCTCTTTAAATGCTTTTAACATTAAATTTCTTAAAGTGTACATAAGCTGCTTTAACTGGAATTATCTTAAAGTGATAAAAAAGAATATACATTGTGATTGGGCACTCATTTTCCTAGCCACAATGCTAGTGAATGTCTTGAAAACTGCACCAAATTCAGCAGGTGGTATTGATCTATCTTAAAATAAACTAAGCTAAATAATAAAATAGTCTAAGCTAAACATACAATATACTACAGCATTAAAAGCTGTAGCATACCACATACAATTGATTTCTTGCGGTTCATGAGTAAGTGCCAAGTATTGACTGCTCACAATAGAATCTAGCACAAATTAGGGATGGACAGGAGTTTCAGCAGATTCCAAATGCTAATATACTGTGAATTTCCAAAAAGTAAACAGGAAAATTCCTTACAAAGGCATGAAATAAAAAAGAGCAAAAAATGAAGAGAAGACATTAGTGCTTTCTGGTACATTTTGATATAATGACTAATGCATCCTCATTAATAAGCAGAAGACTGACCCACACATTTCTGTAAGGTATCTTCCCACTTTGTATAAGAATACTGCTTCTAGCAAATACCCAGGAAACAGGAATGCACCCTAGCTTATTTCTTCCCTTATGCTGCTACATTTATTACTCCAGCAAGTTATATGCAATACTTTGCAAAATATGTCTGATATAAGGATTTGCTTAATATTTGCATTTTGAGATGCACATTTACCAGGAGCAGGCCTTACAGATGGCTTCAGTCCTATAGCCAAACGGAAGAGAGCCTGCCATCTATCTTTAATTTGCCCTCACACTCCCCAAATATGAAACAAACTGTTTCTACAGCAACCAAAGTCTAAAATGCAAAACTAAAAAAATACTCAGAACCAAAACCAAACATCCCCTACCTACTCATATGAAAATTTAGCAGTGCAACTGAGTTGTTCCCCATGCCACAGGATGTTTTTGTTGCAAAAAGTGCTATTCCAGTTCGTCATACAAAAGAAATTCTGAATACAAATGAAATTGCAGAAATAAACTTGTGTTAACTTTCACTTTTTTCATACATTTCAGCATGCGCATGCTACTCCAAACTTTGGAATTCATTCAATTTTTAATTGTGACCTGTAAATTAAGAATGAGACCTAAAGGCTTCTACCATGCTGAATTACAAAAATAGGCTCAATAGCACTATCAGCAGTTTAATTAAATATATTATTCCTCCCAGCAGACCTTGATTCTCTCACATTCTTACACCAACTTTCAGTATGACTACTGCACACTTTTGAAAAAGTTATGCTTCTGCTTAGAATAGCCATATGTCTGACTATTGCACTTTAAGTAAAGTGACATGCTTACTTCTATTACTTAAAAATTAGTCCTAAATTCAGGATCTTCTTTCAGGAATCCAAAAGACACTGTCAACTTACTGTAAAGAACACCAGTTTCTTGATTACTAGTGAAGCCCGGTAAACTTCACCTTATTCTCGCTTTATTGCTTGTCAGTGCCCATGACAAGAACTGCATGGTATAAAAACAAGTTGTTGTAATTAAAAATCAGTAAATGTGACTAAACAAAGGGATACAATGGGTAAAGAAACTGCAATTTTTATAACTGCTTGTCAAGTGAAATCACACTCTGGAATACCTCATAGTGATGTTTTAAATATCTCTACAAATAGGTATTTCCATTGCCTAATTTTTCTTATTGTGAAGGATTTTTCCCCCTAATGTCTGATTTAAATATTTCCTTTTATGCAGTAATTTCACACTATTGCTCCTTATTATGCCATTTTCAGCCACTGTCAATAACACAACAGGGATTCTTGCTGCTCAATTATTTGTAGACATTTATGTCCCTATCATAGTCCCCTTTTGACTTCTTTTTCTCCGGGTTGTGCATATCAAAATGTGGCTCTGTCTGCAAAGTGTAAAGTATATATAATGGGATATGGTATTTATCATACATCATTTGCCTTTGTACCAAAATGATACAAAATTTGCATGTCAAAAGCTTTTCTTCCACTCCTCCCAACTGCTAAAGCAGCAAACTCAGTCTGGGATCTGAAAGTCAAGCTGTGTTCCTTCTGCTTCATACATCATCTTTCTAATAAAAGTTCTACAGTGAGACCCAGCTGCAATTCTGCTGATGACGCATGCAACAAAATATGTACCAGCTCATAGTACCATTGGCTTGACAGTCATAACAGAAGTAAAAACTAGATGCCACTCAAGTGATTGTGAGTGACTGGAATTAATCAACTGGGACAGAGTGACATCAGTAGCTTACGCCCAATATCTAGCAGAAGTCTTTCATTTAGATATAATTTCTGGAGCTTAGCATTATGTATAAGATGTTATCATTGTAGAATGCGGTGTGCACAATCTCAAAACATTTTCACAGGTTTAAAGTAGTGATTCATATTTCGCTATTTTCTGTTCTTTTCCAAAAGTCCTAAACTGTCGTTAAATGTAGTTCCTTCTTTAACGTGAACTCTCACTGCAGGATTTAAAAAACATTCTTCTGATACGTGAGGGTGAGTTTTAACTGAGTAACAGCTTGTTTGATCCATTTGAGAGCTATCCAGAATTAAATCCCACAGTATAGGGCACAGGTCCTTGTATAATCTTTCCACAGATGTGCCAGCAGATACCCACAAGTAGTGTTCAACCCATGGCAAGATGGTATTTCTCTCCTGTAGGTCTTAGGGGCCCTCTGTTACCTCACAGATTTTCCCTTGCATGTCAATGTATTAAAGAACTAGACCTCCTATCCATTCTGTTAGAACCTGTCCTGAACACGATTGGGAACATGGTCATTTTTTGTGATTCTCTAGTCCACGCTAGAAGGTAGGTATACCTCTCTCCCTATCAGAAGGTAGTACAGACCATACTCTTGCGGTGAAAACCCCATGTCCTTCTTAACTTCTTGCCAGTCTAAACTTAGATTCACTTTTCCATGGAAGCTCAGAATAAAAGTCACAACCTTTACAGAGCCGCAACCCTGACGAAAGCTCTCTCTGCAAATAAGTGTGCTAACATTCATGCTGTGTGCTGAGTTAGATGTAACATTGTATGTCCTGCAGGACATTTTTTGTATGTTTACTGTGAATTTAAGCATAAGGTCAGCATGTAGGCCTGATGTTGGTAGTGATATTAGCTACAGAATTACCAGACTTCTCAAAAATCGCTGACTTTGATTAGATTTGTGAAGTTAGCCTGGCATCGATTAAGGTCATAGAGGAAGTAAGTTATCAAGGGTTTGCTGACTTCATTGGGTTATGACACAGATAGTTTAATGCAGATTTCACATATTACATTTAAATTTTATGAAAAGTGGGCATTGTTTCACTTGAACTTGCAGCATCAGGGTTGGCTGTCCCCTACCTTACCTGCCAATGTCTAGGAATATAGACTAAATATGAAAGTGTGGAAAAGTGTGTGGGGGTTTTGTTTCAAGTAAACACTTGACTCTGGATTCCGTTTCAGTCTGTTTCTTTTCCAGACGCTTGACTACAAGGAGCTCAGAAGCAGCTTTCTATTTCTCTGCACTTCCATATGCAGTATAAAGAGAGGCCAGAACAAGCACAAAGAAGAGTGAGTAACAGAAGCAGCTTATATTTGGAGTTGTCTTGATACAAATATTTCTCAAGCAAAAACGAGGTATGGAAACAAATGCTAAATTAGGACTACACTATGTTTCTTTCATAAGGACAATATTAAAAAAGAATGCACGAAAGTAAGGTAAACTGAAACACACGACGGAGCAATCACTTAGACTTTTGAAAGCAATAAGCAATTTGATTCAAAACAGAACAATTAATAGACTTTGTATGAGAAGACTAATACTTCAGACTTGAAATACCTGAAAAGATGAGGGCAGAAACATCAAAACATGTAAAAGGAAGAGTCCCTGTGGTAGTAACCAGAGTGCTTGCTTGTACACTGAAGTTTGTCAGTGGAAAACAGAATCATTAGGCATCCTAGAAATTTGGTCTACCTATACTTTAAGAACATTCCTTTAAGAACATATTCCTTTATTACATAACATCATACTCAGGCTGACACGTTATTTGAAACAATACTACTATTTTCAAAATGCAGAGATGGAAAGCTTTCCTAAAGCTATCTTCTTAGATTATTGCTTTTTAAATATATTTAATAAAAACCGTTAGTTAATGGAGACTGTAAATGCACTACTGAGCTACTCTCTATTTGTGGTATTTTAAATTTGATTGAAAACAATTAGCAGATGAGAGAGATGCCTGTGAGCATTCATTAAAATGAGGCTTGTGGATTGTGACTGCTGAATTTCACTGTGCATCTGGAGCTGTTTACACTGATGGCACAGTTTTCCATCATAATAAAAAAGGGACTGTTCCCTATAAAGGTTATGCTGGCAAAATATAAAGTGTATTAATTTTTTCCAAAACTTCCCATTGAAAAAGCAGCAGCTTGTTACCCATGGGGAGTTTCTATATCGGATGATGATGGCTCATGGACAATTTAATTTGTTGTTTAGTTTAACAGCTTGTAAATCCCTCTCCTATAAATAACATGCAGTTGTAAAAGCTGACTGCTAATGAGATGATTGACCCTAAAGGTCATACTGGCAGAATCCCCCATTGTTTGCTTAAGGATATAATTTTCATTTCATCTAACTGAAAACTGA
Organism: Falco biarmicus; assembly: GCF_023638135.1. Classification (NCBI taxonomy): domain Eukaryota; kingdom Metazoa; phylum Chordata; class Aves; order Falconiformes; family Falconidae; genus Falco; species Falco biarmicus. The sequence continues at coordinate 9,201,663 of NC_079302.1, forward strand.
CATTCAAGTATAATACAATGAGAAATTAAACAAAAATATTGCATTACTGGAAGAACTATGTTATTGTTTTACCTTTGAGGAAGAAAAAAAAAAATTAGCTTGGGCTGAAATGCTACCAAGTCAGCTGATGAATATGTGGCTCTCAAACGGACTGTAGGAAGAAATGAATACACTGAAAAATATCCAATGAGCAAGTACAGTATCAAAAGTGAGCATGTTCTGAACTTGAACATTCAATTTTATTTTTCATTGAAACAAAGTTCAAATCCAAAATTCATCTCCAAGTGAGGTGAGTGGGGTAAGGAGGTTTTATTAAGGTTTTACTTGTTTTATATTAGAAATTTTTGTTGCTGCCTGCATGTTTGCAATTGAATGAATAGAAGAATCTCAGGCAAGATCTAAACTTAAAACACAAGAGGACAAATACTATGGACAACAGTCCTAACTTAATAATGGTTAACAGAGTAAAAATCTTTAAACTTGCCTAATCCATTCTTTGTACCCAGTATTCTGGAAAAAAAAAAAACAAAAAACTCATATTTAAGTATGAGGCTGCTATGTTACCTTATATATTCTTAGTATCCACTGTAGCAGATGTACTCATATTTCATTCTTTTTCTGCACTCCAAGTGAAAATCATGCAAGAGAACCCCGAATTAGTCTAACACTGTTCTGTTTCCACCAGCTGTACATCGTCTCCAGCATTGCTTGTGTGATTTCAGCTACACACAACTCATTAACTGGAGTTGTGAATAGTCATGTAATACTAACAAAATTAGTTCTTCGGGCAAGATCAAGATCCCTCTTTGACTTAGATTAGCAATAAGAGCTGTCAAAAATCCTAGGCATACAGTAATGTTATAAAATAACATCTTAGAGAAGTCTGAAATTTAACTTTACTTGCTCAGACCCATCATTAGTTCTCATACAGTTTAGTTACCATTTACATCTAGGGAATATTTTGGCTTTTGTGTCAATGTGCATCTTGAGTCATGAATTACTTGGTTAATGTTTAACAGTATACCCAAAAGAGAAATATTTAGCAAATACAGGAAAGAACATGCATTACTCATCTGAGTTAATCCAGTAAGACTAAGTAATGTAAATGAAGTGTGCAATACGTTGTAATTTTCAACACATTAATTTGGGATAATCATGGCGATTATATAACCAGCTATCTGATCAAGACACACATGAACAGATGTGTAATAATACCACAGTTACATCAAATATATTGACAGACTTCTCAGTACCTCTGCTATCTGCTAAGGAAAACATCTCCACAGGAAATACTATTATCATTCATATATTGTTCTTATCAAAACATTAGTTATATAAAAAGCTCAAGATAATAGACCACTTGGCAGTAGTATACTTATTTTACACACGATAACTTTGTGCAATTCTCCATCTTCTTGGTACACATTTGAAAATTCAAGGTACATTAGAAGGGCAGTCTCTGCCATTTAGTTCACAGGAAATGTAATGTATACCACAAAAAGACTAAAATTAGCACTAATGCTCACAAATCAATCTGAAGAAAATTATAGGCTGTATGTAAGTAGGTGATACCTCATTTTTATATTTATGCATATTCAAAATTTAATAAGAGCTATGTGCTCTGCATGTTCCATTTGCATCTCTAAAGGTTCAACAACAGGGTATTCAGGAATTTCAAGGTCTCCATGGCAATGATGTGGGTTGAGCACCTGTTCCCTATGAATAAAAAGTGATGACCATATTTTTTTTCTTCTTGGCACTGGTTAGTATAGTAAGAGTTCAACTCTTTTTGAGATCTTCACATTCCATCATACTTTCCCCTGGTTTTATAGGAAAAGTTGAGAGGTCATATTAATTGACGGGAAGCAAAACCAAAGATTGCTTGCTGGACAGAAGAAAGAGTGGGGAAAAAGAGTTTCCAGAAAAGATCTGGTTATACTCTTGAATTTCCGTTTAAAAAATAATGGACTATTCAAATATGTTTAAGTTTCTTTTTAGTTTGGAATCCCACAATGACAAACAGTATCAGCAAGAATGAGTGATCATCTGCTTAACGTCCCATTCTTAAGCCATTCTATCTCCTTTTAAAAAAAAATAAATTCCAATTATGCTGCTCTGCAGACATCAACCTAACACTGAAGAATTTTGTTTTCAATATATATCAGGACATTTATTATAGCATCACCTGGCTGTATTCTCCCATAAGATCCATGTTCTTTTTAGCCTACAGCACAGACTTGAACCATCTTAGTTAATGAAGATTCAACACAATTTTCTAGTGCAGGGAAGCCGTCAAGGAATAATGAGGTAGCTATCATTTATCCACTATAGACACTACTATTTGTCGGTTCAAAGAAATCAAAGAAAAGGTAAGTTTTGTGATTTAAAAAAAATCCCCAAAGAAGTTGTTTAATGTTAAGCATCAAACACCCAGCCCCACAAAAAGTGATAAAGCATCACAATGGTAACTCCAATTACAGATGCTTCAGGGTTTTCCTGTATAGAAATACAGTGTTTAGGGATTACCTGTCTAGGATCATTCAAATTTTTTGTTTATTGATCAGCAGCAGGTCTGCTGATTTCCACTGCTATGCTCTCCACACTGGCATTTTGTTTAGCAAGTCTGTAGAGATGCCTTTAATAGTCATAAGTCTATTATATTAAATGTAATTCCTAGACCTTGTTATCAATTATCTTCTTAGCTTCCTGGTGTCATGCACAGCCAAGTACAACCCATTGTTGTCCTTCTGTTTAGGGCAGTACTGTTCCCTCTTTGAAGACTGCTGCTTATGATTAGCTAGCTAGTACTGGAGTATCCATTGGTGTTTTCTACTAAAAAGCCAAAATTTTTACTGCCCTTCTCAATCACCAAAAAAAAGCTACAGTTCAAAAAACTACATCTTAGTCTTTGCATGAAAAAAGGCTTCACTGTGATCAAGGACTTGAGGAGGTTAAGTGGCATGAAACATATTTTGCAGCCTAAAACTGCTGAAAAGAGAATTAAATATGTTTTTATTTCCTTAGAATTTGTCACAGTTGACTCTTTCACTGCTGCAAAAACATGAAAACAAGACTTTTGTGGAGTTTTGTCTCAGGGAGAAGTAGTAAAGAGCAGCAGGTAAAAGTAGTGCAGGCAAACATACAGGTTTTCACAGAATGTTAAAAGTCTGTTACTTCTCCCTCAGTGTCATTTCACTTCCAAAAAGTTTTGTGTGTTTTATCAAAAAGATTCAACTTTGAATAAGTTTCTGAAACTTTACTTGTGAATTTTAATGGAACACTGATAATAGATTCCATTCCTCTGCCAATGTGAATGTAGTATATATGTGCCATTTTTCATTTGCTAGCCACTTAATTGAGTATCTGCATATGTGATTGGAGAGACGAACATGGATGATTGCATTTATGCTAGTATATGAAACAATATATGGTATGTTTGTTTATGCCATCTCAGGAAACCACAAACTTCTATGCATTATATTTATGGCAGGGACTTAGGATTCAACAAAGTGTCTGCAGATAATACTTAAATATCTTCAATAAAGGGCGATTGACTTTCCCTTTATCTCCAAAATGGAACCTAACTGACCTTTAAGTTCTCTGTCTAATGTGCATCTGAAGATGCTCCCATGTCTTAATCATACTAGCCCCTCCCTAGCAAACATTGCTCCTCAGCAGTTTCATATGGCAGTACTTGTAGGTAGGAGTGTATAAATAGAAGTACGATAGAAACACCACTTGTATCACAGCCATAGGAATATGATTTCCTTGTGCAAGGTTGTTCAAGATGGGCGTCATATGCCAGCTCTGTAGGCACATTGACAGTAGGTAAAAGAATGCATCTAATAGGTTGAGTTTCTTTTAGCCACTCCAATCCTTCCAGTTGGAAGCACTGGTTTGGCTTAATAAGGACTGAGTAGAAGGGGCAATTTTTAATGCTGATGTGCAACATAGCTGTGCAAGTACTGCAAACTGTTTCCAGGGGTGTTCTTTGCTTTCTTCTGAAGGAAAAGTGATTACCAGTTAAATTATACTGGCCATGGTCATTTGGGAATGAAGCTGTCCAGGTGTTAGCAATTTTTAGAGTACAAACTGTTAACTGCTTGTTCCCTGCTGGGGAATGCATGGTCATTCTCAAGTCAGAACTTGGAATTCTAGATCAGGATTGAATACTAAGAAACCTAAAATAACACAATAAGGGCATTTAAGTCTTGGGTATTGTGTATCAATGAGAAAATAAGTGTCTGTGGCTGGAATAATTCTACTTTATTCATAGGCTGGCAACACAGGGTAATATTCTGAAAGAATTCCACAAAGGATTTTATTGGACTAATCTGAGCCCCTGGTGAACAGACCTAATTACTAAACTGCCATGGAAACATCAGCACAGTTCCAGGTGATTGATAATTTTTGTTATTTCCAAAACACAGAGAACAGGGAGAAGGAAATATTTAGATAACAAATAATGCATAAATGTGAGAGGAAATGCCATACCTTTAAAAGATGTTGTTCTTTTATGGAACTACTGTTATCTCATCCTTTTATCCATAATCATGATAAAAAGCAAAACAAGTCATTTGCAGACATTCTCTTCAGGCCTTCTGTTTTTCCTTAAAACGCTGACGGAAAAAATGCCTAGGACCTCTTATCATACGGGACAAATAAAATAGCAAACAAGATGAAAGCAAAATCCCTAATGGGGATAGTTACACAGATGTTATGAGGGATCAATGTCCATATGCGGGCATGATTGCTCTAGTAGAAATCAAGAAGCATGGTATTAGGTAAACCCAGTGATGTCGGGTTTTTTCACAGGCTTCAGCTAGCTCTGGATTACAATTTCACTGAAATTATTGCAGATTCACATTGGTGTAAGACATGGTTAGGAATCTGCACAGATAGTTTGTGGAATGTCATTACCTAAAGCCTTCTGGATCATAACTGTTACAAAAAAAGCTTGTCTATCTAGAAAGCCACCCTGTTTAGTTGACAGCCCGACACATTATGTTATAATAAAAAGGAAGAGTAACAGCATTTTCAAGCATATTGCATTTCAAGGATTTAAATAAGAAATCTGCAAACTTTCTCTCAGTTTTACACAGAATGTGTTATTTTCTTTCACAAGATGCACCCTTCAATTTTTTTCCCAAGGTAAGGTCCCCTGTATGTCCTCCTTGCAAGCCATCTGAGAGCAGGTGATAATGGCCATTTGTTGAAGATCTCCACACATCAAAGCTGCTCATTCAGAAGTGTAGTGCCTTGCTGTGTATGCCAATCAACTTCAGAGCATATGCTCAGCAGGGCCAAATTACACAAGGATGCAGCACACTCGTAGTGCCTGCTGTGCAGGGCTAAACTAAACATCACTGACATTTAGAATCCTCTCCTCTAGTCCCAGCTCCCTCAGGAACATGAACAACTAACCCATATATACATTTATTCACTAGCTTGCAGACAGCACATTCCAGATTCAGGGCATGCTCAGATCACTATGTATCTTTATCTGCTTAGATCTAGAAACACAAACATATCATTGAAATGTAAAATTTCTGAGCATGGGAACAGCAGCTCGTGCCACATGATCTCCACTGAGATTGCTGTCGAGCGAGTAAAAGCCAAATTCAAACTAATGTCAGAAAGAAATAATTTTAAACAGGGCAACCTTCATCTCCAATTCATCTCAGTGATGTGATGCAGAAAAGGCCTTTTATGAGAGAAGGATGATTCTAAAATTTTTGAAGGTTCATTTCAAAAGCTTTTAAAATTATTATCCAAAGCATCCCTTTTGTATAAAAAGCAGGCTGGAGCAATTTTTTTCATCTCATAAGCCTACCATCCTCATTTGGACTACTCAGAAATACCTTTCGCCCATAGTACTTTCATTCCATTGATAGGTACCTCACAGGAGTGCAGACATGCAAATTATTAATTTACACACCAAAAAATATCAGGATTTTGAGCCAAACTGAGTAAGAAATTCTAGATTGGTTAATTTAAAAATATTACCAAGGAATGAGGCAGCTCACTCATCCGAATGTTGAGAAATCATTAATTAGTTGGTCATACTGACACGAGACTCAAAGTTTCCTGTTCACTTCAGTAGAGACTGGGTGTGATCACAATTATTTTAAAAGATTGTAATAAAAAACCCGAAACACATGAAATCTGGTATTTTCTATTATACTTTCTTCAGTTATAGTGTTTTCTGTTAACTTGTTCTAGCTATTGTAGAGTCTAGTGGTCTAGAAAAAAGGCTGTCCTGGTCTTGCAGGACATGCATAGTTTTTAGCTTATGATTCCTGTTTTATTACATATTTTGTGTGGCCCTATAGAAGGGTTTTAGTATTTCAGTTTCTTAGTTTGTACAAGCTGGTTAATAGCATGTTACAACATAGAGGTGTTGTGCAAGTAACAAAAATGAGGAGTTCAGCTACTACAATGGAAACTAATGTACATTAAAGAAAAAGAATTATGTATCTCCCCTCTAATTCTCTTAGACTTTTGATGGAATAAATCTCTCAAGAAAAAATTCTTAGAGTGTCTTGAAATGCTAGGGTCTCTAAAGTCCGGCTATTAATTAAACTATTAATGTGTTTTTTCTCAGCTCTACTATGGAGGCAAAGAACCAGTCTAATGCTTGAGGAACCTCCTGTGAATAACAGCAGGTTTTTAACCTCCATTATTATTTTGCCTCTCACCAATCCAGTATCATTCTCTCTCTTTTTTCCCTTTTCTACCTTTCTACTAACCTCCGGAAATATAAGGGCTAATTGTTTATATTCTTTCTTTATTGATGAGATAGACTTAAAAATTATTTAGCTTGAATGTAAAATTTTAATTTTTTTTCAGGGACTATAATTTAAAACGTTTGTATTCCATTCTTTTCACACAGGTACCACTACCTGAAAAAAGACACTATTTTAGCACATAACATGCCTGTTTAGATGAATGACGTTATGATTAAAAATCACCCAGAATTTAAACATACCTCATAACATGTGATGAGCATAAAGTTCACCCATAGCATACCAAAGGGGGTTATAATTAAAAAAAAAAATAATTAAGTGGTATTCATCTTAGTAAACTACATCCACTTTCCTGTCAGAAAAAAAAGCAGAGGTGAGAGAGGAAAGGAGAAATGGCAGGACAGCTCATTGTTTTTTTGTTTCTGGCCACTCCACATGAAATAAAAAGTTTGGCATGCAGCACATTCCACAGGAATATAATCAGCAAAGCACACAGACATAAGTCATTAATATTTTTTTGAGAGAATAGCACATAAAATAAGAAAGGCACAGAGTAAAGGGTAATGAGAAATTGACCTTCGTTCTGAAGTATCTGCTTGGGAACTATATGAATTCTCTTTATTGATCCATGTATTACAATGACAATTTCTACTCAAACCCTCATGTTATTTATAGTATCATATAACTTCTTTAAGCTTATTGCATATTTTAACAAAACAAGATCTGAAAGTCCTTTTCTCTTAACTCTCAAGAAGAATTGCAGGGGACTAGAGATTTTATTTCTAATCTTTAACTTTTGTGGTTTTGATTCTAATGCCTTTCTTTACTCACACTTAGTAATACATTCAGTATTACTGTGAGAGAGCAGAACAGTCATACTCTGGTACCCTGATGAGACAGAATAACACATTCTGATAAACCTGCGCTCGTTTAGGCTACATCTAAATAGACAGTCCCAGGAATGTATCTAAGACTCAGTATCCTACCTCCATACACAGTCCTTCCTCAGGCACTAATTTTCATGGAAAGACATTCCAGACTCACAGGGGGAAGGAAGGCACTACAAATTTTGGACTTATTTAGAACTTGTGCCAGCAGGGGAGCAGGTCTCAGGAGATCTCCTCCAAACAACATTTTTTCTATAATTCTATGTAAAATATGAGAAATCTCTCTGGCATCATGCTTCTGTGATATTCAGTGTCTGCTAGACAGCTGTGCACTGTGCATGCTCATTCCCGGTTCAGTCAGTATTGTCCACAGTGTGTGTATCACGCTGAAAGATTCATTTGAAATCAAATTCAAGCTTTAACCTGTGACTTCAAGAAAAACTTCGAGTTATCTAGCTCTTTCTTAGCATCAATACTAACATCATCAGGATCATTGTAGTTCTCTCCCTAATACATGTACAAGTTAGTGGTAATGGGGAAATCCATCTGTTCTGGAAAATGAAAAAAAAATATTAGTATGTTTCTTTGTTCCTGTGAAATTCTGCTGAATTGGAAGAAAGTAAATTCTTTACCCATGCTGTTTCTCTGAAGCTGACCAGTTAGTATGGTTCCTTTTTTTCTAAAAGGCAACTTCATATATCTTTCCTTCAGTTTGCAAAAGGCAAAGGAGCTGTATAAATATCATCAAATCAAAGACATGAAATACTAAAACATCAGAAAGAAATACTGTAAGATATTTGATTGTCTTTCACCTTTGGGTGAAAGACAATCTGAAATACAAACGTCTATTTAAGGCATAGTGAGATGATCAGACATATATTACTGCTCAGCTCAGGTGACTCTGATGATAATTCGTTTTATAACAAGAAGAAATAAAGTTGCTTGTGTTGCAGATAAGAGCAGTGAAGAAAATAACCCAAGTAGAAGTTCTCTAATAGTTGTCTTACCAGAACAGAAAAATGCTTGAGAACCTTGTAAACTGGACCATCAATCCTGTTTATAAAGACTGAATGTCAAGGTGTTAATGGTCCATGCGTGCAGAATCTTTCTCAAATTTTTGATATTTTCTTTTCATTTTCTCCCATACTCCATACACATACCCTGTCTCATATTTACAATGTATTTGTGAGAAACAAATTCTGTTGGGTTTTTTTTTTATTTATTCTCATTTATACTGCTTTCCGCTCTGTTACTCATCCCAGAAATCACTACATTCCCAATCTGATTTGGGGTTTACTGCATACACACTAAAAACAATTATACTCAGACTCAGATTGCAACACAGTGATTTGATTATAAGTGACACCTTATGTTTTAGCTGCTCATTCACTTTCAACTCTTGTACATTATTTGAATTCTCACCAGCTGACTTGTACAATTTTGAACATTTTCAGCTTACACTGCACTACAGAATTGTAAAGCCATTGGGTACAGGCATGAAAGTTACAATGATGTATGAGACTGCCAACATAATGGCAATAGCCTACAAGTTTGAAGCTTATTCTCTATGCTTGTGTCCTCAGAGAAAATGACTGCAGTGCTGAGGGCCATATTTTGTGGGTTTAAGTGTTAATTAAGTGGTGTATAGGTCTCACTCTGGTTCCCTGCACAGGGGAAACTTATACCCTTTTTTGCTAGGTGAACTTATTCACAGCAGATTTATTTTATTTGTTTGTTTTGTTGGGGTTTTTTGTTGTTGTTGTTGTTTTATTTACTTTTTTTCAGCTGTACCCTTTTTTATCATTAGCCCTTCACAATTTATAGAAACTTGTTTGAATGTTTTATGTAAAGCATCAAGTGCTATGAATACAAAAAACATTCTATAAGCACTTCCAACTATTCATTATCTGAATTTCAGCTTTCAAAGAAAAATGTTTAGGTTCCCAGGACAAATGTAAAAATGATTACTACACACTTACCTGGTCAGGTATTACATTAGATCCAGACATTGACTTAATGCCTCGGTTTCTTTCTCACTGTTTTTTGTGCTCCACCTTCCACCTAAAAGCAATCAGGAACAAATGCCAAAACAGAAACAGGCAAATTAGATCCTCTCAGTCTACAGCACTCACACCTGGTGCAGCTGGCACTTGTTAGGACTAAGCTGTTCATTATCCTTTTACTCAGTAGTGCATTCCTCACTTAGAAATCTCCGCAATAACATATCATACTGTATGGAGCCATGCACACTTCCTCCTCTACCTTAGGCTACTATATAATGAAAGGGTTGCTTATCTCCCACCCAGAGTTTGTGTGGGTAGGTCCATTCTCTGAAATGATTATTCAACCTACAGTTTTCTAGTCTCATATGAAAACAAAAAAATAGGATGAGGAAGCATTTAACAACATAACACTAAAACCTGGAGTGCAAACTGTGTCTTCCCCACAACTTTTCTTATAACCTGTAAACCTCCTGTTCAGTCTGAAGCTGTCACAGTTTTTACCTGTCATGACTTCCAACAATGGAATGTATCCACACTCTCCATGAGGACTACAGCTCCCATAATTTCCACGTTGAAAACTAAATTGATATCAGACCATCAATTTTCATAATTCACATAAAACTACCATCCGCAGCAATAATGTCTGTTCTCTTAATGGAAATTACCCTATAAGTGTCAGCATACATATTTGTTTCCAGAAAATATTCCACAAAGCACAATGAAAATATTACTGAAATAAAATGCTGTAGCCACTGCTCAATTTTTCATAAGGAGAAACAATAGACTTCAGCTTGCAAAAGACTTGTATGTATATTGGTACTTATATTCAGACTTGAATGGTTTGGAGGAACCCAAGAATGTTCAGCAGTGAAGACACAGTTTTCAAAGTAAAATATAACTTTCTATCAAAATAACCTTTTCTGAATACTCATTATATCATCTCATGAGTGGAGAAAAAGGATTTTATCTGTAGGATCTGTTCCACAATGCAAACATTTGGTATAGCATTTCTTGGGGCTAAATCTAGCCCCTTTTGTCATGCAAAGCTAGCTAGCAGGCATTGATTTCAGTGCAAGTACCTTTTGGGATTATTAGAATCCGTACATGGGAAATGAAAATGAAAATTAAAACTAGACTGAGTCATTCTAAAATATATAGGTAAAGATACCTAGTTTTGCTTGTTTTGTTTTGTTTTTTAATATTTTAAATATATTTCTTTTTCTATTCTCAACTAGAAGTTGGTTTGTGATAATAAAACTCTTCACATCATTACGTGCTGATTTGACCATCATGCTGACATAAGGGGAAGTACATTCTCAAAATCAATAGATTCTGTTTGTGTCACATTAGGATTGCAAAAACCCCACTCACCTAATTCTTTCATGCATCTTTAAGTGATAAAATGTATTCAGAAAGAGAAACTGTGGAAAAACTTGAAAATCAGTTATTAAGGCAATCATAGATTCATAAAACAGTAGTTTTCTTTCCTACCTGACATTAGCACGCTGCCTGAAAGGAAAGGGTTCTTACCAGAGTCTGAGTTAAAAAGCTCTCAAATAAACTGCCATGTGGACAAGACCAGGCACAATGGTAAATTTAATCAATTCATTAATTAAACAAGTCAAAAACATTCATGAGGATAAGACAGAAAGAAAAGAGTAATGTGGTCTTCTGTTCTGGTCAGATATTAGGCTGTGTCTATACAATTATGGTCTGAAAATTTCCTATTTGTTTTGTAAATTATAAAAAGGAATCAGCAGACATTATGACAGTCTGAATAAACTTCCTTTATCATCAACTTTTACTTTCATTTAAAGAAGAAATATTATATACAATAAAATAAATGGCTGGTATTTCATGTGAAGTGAGAGGGTTGGAAAATACCCATTAAAAACCTACAGCATTCGATGATTCATACTTGACCTTTTTCTGGAAGGATTAATTGTATCTCCTGCTCTGTGTTGCAATGACATTTTACCTAACAATACCCTGCCTTTATTTGGTATAACAGGTTATACTGGGTTGCTACAACTTGAAACAATTAAGATCTGAAAGTGAAGAATTTGAAAGGAAGCTAGTACTGACTGAAAGACTAAAAGCTGTCTTAATACAAGGACTGTAAAGCTACACCTGCCCCTCTGTAGATGGCAGGCTCTGGGCAACCTTCATAGCTTTGTCATGGAACTTACCTGGCAGGAGGCTGGGATAACACCCTGCCTCAGGTAACCTACAAAACCACCATGCGCTTGATAGTTGTACCAAGACCCCTTCGTTGTGTGAAGGAGGGAAGTCATATGCATTGCTGAAAAAAATCTGTTACTTGCCTCTGATCAGCTGTCCACTTGTCTGTATCTTCACAGCTGAGGTGTTGGACCAGGACTCAGTTCTGGATTCTACTTGTGAATATGTTTTTGAGTATAAAAACCTACCCTTTCCTTGTCCATAGGTTTAAATCATGACATACTTTTTTTAATAAAATATAGGAAACTTATTCATCAACAATGTCTAAAGAGACTGAGGTATTCTCTTGCAAGTAAACTCATGCCAACTGCATGTGAATACAGGTATACCAGTGTATTTGAAAATTAGTCCAAAAGTGGTAACATCTGTGGCTGGAAATGTGGGACTGCTGGAGTTTATTTTTAAAGGTGATTCAACTGGTTTTGCATTACTTGCAATTCTATAAATGATATTTCAATTAAAATTACATATCTTTTATATTAATTGTTGATACCGCCAGCTTGTGAAATCTGGCATAATGAACTGTGTCAATGTTGCCGTCACTGGAAGTTACATTAACAAAGAAAGAAATGACAAAAAGACACATATACCCCCCAACATAAGACCTGTCTTATAATTGAAAAAACAAGCTGTTATGAAGAGCAGGGAATTTACTTTTTTGCTGTTAATATTTTGAAATGAAAAATAACCCACAACAAACCAAGGCTAGATTTAGGCAACAAAAATACTCAAGTAAGATTCAAAATGAGCACCTATTCCAGAATCATCCATCCTTTTACCATCAGTTATCAATGCTACCTACCTTTTGTCTTACTGGCTGTTTATTCCAAACTTCACAAATCAAAACCTTTCCACATCAGTAAAGATACACATCTATGTGTTCATAAGCACTGTGGAGTGAGTCTGTATATAGGTATCTACCACAGAATAGCTGGCCCATTTTCGTTTGATGAACAGGAATTTGAGATGCCAGTATTGGACTTCAAGTAGTTGTTGGGAGTGCACAGAGAAAGAACAGTTCTATTTTGTATACATTGAGGAAAAGCTTTGCCTGAATATGTGTGGTGTGATGAGCATTCCCTAGAGGAACATCTGCAAGATTTTTATTTTGACGAGATTTTGAGGAGAGTGCACTACTGCCTTCATACTATAAATGTTTTCTCCATTCATGTAATGAAACAGGTAACCTCTACTCATCCTTCATATCTGCCTGTAATTGTCACACAGATTTCATTCAAGCAAGCATCTGAAATGGTAGAAGGAGAAGAAAGGGAATTTTCTAAATCATTACATATCCTTTCTGAAGACAAGGCTGACATTTTCATTTTGTTTATTTCACTGGTTTAATTTTTGTGATGGAGGAGTGGGGGTAGAGGGAGAAAAAAAAAAAAAAAGAATAGTTGTGTTGCAATGCTAATGAACACATTTACAGGGCTCTGTACAGAAACTCTGCTTCAGCTCGCTTTTATTAGCCGTGTTGGAAGATGTCTTAGTTGCAGTTGCACAAAAAGCATTGTCAGGGCTTTTATATTTTCTCATTTAAAATACTATGACATTGGAGAGGGACTAGTTCTGCAGCACATAAGCCAGTATAATACAGCAGCTAGACTAATTTTGCAGTGTGATTACAAAACCCATCACAGTGACTTATACAGCAAGTTGAATTGGTTTCCATATTCCACAAAGCCAGAAAATTGTCTTGCACAAACAGTGTACAAATGTGGAAATAATACAAGTCCAGCTTCTCTGAATGATAAGACTACAGAAAGTTTCCATTGCTCACTCCACCAGTACTCTGTCTGCTGCTAATGACACCTGCTACATTCTGAAAGAAAACTAATAATGATGAATACTCCCCCCACCATTTTTTTTGTCCTTTTAATAAACTTTAATTTACTAGGACATCCTGCTAATACTAAAACCATTCCAAATCAGAAAAATATTTTTTTGAGTAACCTCTTTTCACTTCGCTTGATCAGAGGTACTTATGAATGTGTGTTGCTACTGAACATTCTTTTTATTACCTAAAAAGCACCATCATTAGCTTTAGAATTTCCAGTGTGTTTTAAAATACAGAAACAGTTATTTGGTATAAGTAAGCCAGACTGTTCACTACAAGTCTTCCTGTGATAGGGTTTTGTATTGCTTCTAGTCATACCTTTTATTTATTTATTTGCTTATTTTATTCAGCACTTAAACTTGTTCAAGTAACAACAGAGTCCTCTAACTACAACTGAAAAGTAAAGTCACTTGCATACTGTTGTGGGTAAGAGAGAGGGAAGAGAGTTTGGTGAATCTAACTATCCTGGCCTACCTGCTTACTTCCAGTCAGTGAGCACACCAGCTGAAATAAGCTGAAATAGAGCTATGTGATCTTAATGAACTTAATTCCTAATATTATGTTCACAGTATTACAGCTCAGGATAGTGAAGTGGTGGAGAGAGGGGCAGGGAAAAGGGGAGAAACAAATGGCTTAATTAAGACTTAAATTTTACATCCCCCAAAAATCAGATACAGAAACAGATTACCTGCCAAGGTTTCCTCCAGCTGGACAAACTTTGGAGAAGCTTTCTAAGCCCATTTATCCATTTCTAGAATTCCATGACCATGCAGGCTGTTAAAAAAATATGCCAGGCACACGTGTAGGTACATGCAACTGCATGGAAATAACATAATTGATTTATTTTTCTCTGTATATGAGAATCAGCAGATCCATCTCTAGCAGACCTGTACAAATAAAGTTATTTTGAACATACTGTATTGCAGACATTCTGTCAGTTCTCCAAATTGAGGATTGTTACTGCTGTACGGTAACATAGTTGATGGTATTTGGAGTTGCCATAGTGCTAAATGTTTCTCCTGTGATCAGCAACTGCTGATTTAAAAGAAAATCTTCAGCCATTTTATTTTCTGTATATTTCACAGTCATTTCAAACTCATCATAGACAAAAAGGTATAAATAATACCAGATAGAAAATTTATTGTGTCTAACTGAGCTTCCCATGATCTGATTTCAAGGTCATAGCACACAAATAGCATGTGCTTTCAGTTACTGGAAATGACAGGATATGTCGAAGACCTTTAGTCATCTGAGTTATAATTTGTAAACATGTACACACATTCACTTCTCAGTACTTGCATATATAAGTGCCTCAGCTTAATTTTGTATCTGGACAATGCCCATGCCAAAAATGTAGAATTCCACCTTTCATGTGTGGGATGATTTACTTTAGCAATTCTGACAAAATGAGATAGCTAGGTGAAGGTAAGCCAGAATTAGTGGGACTCTAAGGCGCTTGGCACTTGTAAAAGATTTTGAGAATTTAATTCTCAAATTTATCAGTATTAATAATTCTAATTTAATGCATTTTCCGTGTCACTTACAATGAGTCAATTGCTAATTAAATGTTGTTGAAAAAGATGAATTACCATTTTACATGCTTAAAAAGAATGTCACCAATATGTCTAAATCTAGAGGTGAAACGTAGAACAATATGATTCTAATCCCCCTCAATACCGCTGTTATCCAAAACAATTTTATACTGAATTAATTTCTTTGTCAAAAAAGGAGAAGTACTAGAAAACTAACGATCAACATTTAAACCCCTAATGTGTTTTGGTATAAATTTTATATTCAAATTACATGGAATTAGTTTGCAGAATGAATTATTTCCCTTTGGTGGGGCAGCAATGACTTCAAGAAATAGCACGTTGCTATTGACAGATCACAAATTCATTAATTTCTTTCTCCCCTCTGCATTGTAGATATTCATGTTTAAAACCTGTATAAATGCACAATTTACAGTATGCCCAGCAGTAGCAGCTACCATCTCTTTTCGACTGACAATGATGAGATTTCTGTCATGCTTTGCCTCTCCTACAGTGCCAGTGATGGGATTTTTTTTTCCTGGAAATCTTATTACTGAATGCGCTGTCATGGTCTCAGATGGAACTTTCAATCAAAAAGGCAATCAAAGAGTTATCCATTTGTGAGTTTTCCTACAAAAGAGCTTTGCAAAACTCTGCAGTAGATAATATAACTCATAGTCAGAGCTACTTGCCCTAAACACTTATGTGACTATAGACAATAATGTGATCCATATCTCACAGCACCTTCCTTTGCTCCCAGGATTGGGATGTAGTCTAGAAATTGGCTTAGTCTAAATTTCAAATCAGACTTTTCCATTTACACTACTATTAGATTTGGCATGGCAATTCAGAACACCCTGACACTTGGTCCAAGTGATTAGTAAGAATGTGTTTGGCTTTGATTACAATCTGTTACATAAACCTGTTTGATTTCATTGAAATCTTGATGACTGCTTCTTTTCTATCTTTAGATTACCTCACTGTTCAATTTATAGTATTATCCAAATTGCTGTATAAAGTTATTCAGAAGCAATTTTTTTTAATGCAGTGTAACTTAAATGAATTTGAACTTCATTAATGACAACAAAATCTTTATAATACATATAAAAGTGGTGTTAGCATGTTAGTTGTCCACAAACTACAGTCATTACAACCAGCCATGCCACAGCTAAAGTAAATGTTTCCATTTTGAAATATAGGCAAAATTGAGGGTGATGCATTAAGACATTTTTATCTGCAGAACAAACATTACAGGAGCTTAAAAAGAGGGGATTGTTCTTACTAGCAATAACAAAAAAGTGTGAGGTTATTTTTCAGCATGGAGCAGGGAATTAGATACACATAACTCCTGTGGTCAAGGCTGCTGTGTATTTAATTCTGCAAACATTGTCAAAAATTGCTTCAAACATTACCCTTTTTTATTTTGACTGTATTCAATTAATAAATAAATAATTTTTAAGGAACTACATTCCTCAAAAAACTATGAAGATATTCAGGCAGATTCCTTTCTGCAGTGTACAGGTAAAACTGAAAGAAAATCAGTAACAAGAGAAATATTTATAAAAATATATTTCACAAAGTAGGAAACAATACAGGAGTTTCTCTGAATACAATACATGGAGTAAATAAACAAACAATAATATAGCTTCAAAACAAAGTAGAAAATTAAAATGATTTGCATGTAATACGCAGTTTTATTATACAATTGCTACTTCTAAATGGCAAGTTTGCATTACAAATTGAGTATGCTCGCAGCTTCTAGTGTTCTTTCTCTGTGTGCAAGAGCC
This sequence comes from Falco biarmicus, assembly GCF_023638135.1. NCBI lineage: Eukaryota > Metazoa > Chordata > Aves > Falconiformes > Falconidae > Falco > Falco biarmicus. The sequence goes on from NC_079302.1 coordinate 9,218,696, forward strand.
CTGGTGCATCACTATGAATATTATAGAAAAGAAATGCTAATAACATAAGCAGTAAAATTATGTACACACTGGTTCCTGCTCTAATACAGTGGAGAACTATAAGCATGTTTTTTACTGTACTGTTATGTGTATAATTCTAAAAGTCTATAGTTTAAATATTCACATGAACCAGTTTACTTCCAGCTGTTTGTGCTTGTATTAAAAACACCAGGTACTAGATTTATGAAGAAGATATAAAACTGTCAAAAGTTTTCTCTGGGAAAGTTTTATTCCTGCCAGCATTCTCTTAAAATTCAGCTACTGCAAATGGATAGGTTACTGCTTTAACCTGCAACAATTTGTAATTTTTCTTTTCAAAATGTACATGTATTAAACATTCATTATATATAGAAAAAAAATCTAAAGGATATAATTTAGTTTTCTTCATAATCTTACTCTATATGTTATCAGTCTTAATAAATAAAAGCAGTAATGGACATCAATAAAATACTTATTTCAAAGATTAAACAAATAAATTTGATCTTTAGCAATAAAATCAGCAATTCTTTCATATATGTAAGTCCATCCCCTTTCACAGTTTTTTCTTTCCTTTCAGAAGATGAAGCACAGGATTGATCCTTCTTATAGAAAAAGATCCTTTTGTAAAACAAGGTTTTGTAGCCCTGCCTCTGAATCTCTGCACATTAGTAGGCTTTATTACCCATCACTGGAATGGATTAAGAACATGTGAATATTTTAAGGCTTGACACAATATTTAAAGATGATATTCAGTCTGTGGTTACGTGGCCAACAATTACTGTATGTACAATGTATGGTCACTGCACAGTAGAAGCCAGTAGGAAATTACAATGCTATTTCTATTCAGCATTGCTAAGAAGACCATGATATTGCTTTTAACATTTCTGTGGCAGGATCTTTGTTGGCAATGCAGAAACAAACCATTAGCTTTACACATACTGGCAGGAGATACTGTTCAACAGCAAAATCCCTGCAAGTCCGTTTTCTAAGAAAGCACCAATTTCTTTTTGTTCTTTTCAATTCACTGAAGATAATCAAAGATCCAAATCTCCATCTTCAGAGTGGTCAAGTGAATACCAAATATCCAAAGACTTCTAGACACTCCACATACTTTACTTCACACTCCACAAGACTTAACCTCCTAACATATACTTTTTTTTTTTTTTTTTTGGTTCAACATTACAATGTAATTGATTTTATAGATGACCGGCGCTAAACTTGCCTCTAAAACAAAAAGCCACATCAGTTTTAACTAACAGCAGTGGCCCTAGAATATTACATGATCATTAAGTCAACATTGAAAAAGTTTGTGATCCACTGTCAAGTCTCTTTGTCACTTTCTCCAACTGAGTAAAGTTCTCCAAGTCTTTTAAAGCGAGGACCCCATTCACTGAGGTAGTCAAAATTCTGATCTGAGTCTGATGTAGAGGACTCCAATGAGCTAAGGGAACCAGCTGCTGACCCTCTTCCTTCATAGCCATAAATCTGGATAGAGTCATATGGTGGAGCAGTGGGATCATTATCAGCTTCATGGAGCCTTACATTAATAAATTCATCAACATCAACACCATTAGGAACAGGTGCAAGACCCTGCCTGGGCATAAATTGAAGATCAGGTTTAATATCCTTGCGAGGCAAAAATCCATTAATTCCATCTGGATTTTGCAAAGTTGCAATGTCAAAAGCTTCTGTATCTTCTTCTCCACCTCCTTCATCATCATACCGAATAATATTTTCCCTCACATCTTCATCATCTTTGATGATTAGAGGCTCATTCTTATGTCTTCTTAGTGTTACAAACAGCACCACAATGACTGCAAAGAAAGCATCACAGGCTGATTAGGTAAAAAGTTTCCAATCAAAGAACTACACGTTAAGGGCAGTTGCAGAAGGTGATATGTTGCTTTTTGTGAAAATAAGAGCAATAAGGGTAGTGAAAATCTTGAAGACCTATAACTTCAACCCCATTCACATGATAAAAATTTGATCGGGAGCTGTGGTTACTCCTCTAGTTTTCTATTATCAGCTTGTATTTACATCTGAGTCTCAATTTTATCTAAGCAGTAAGATTTTGCATCCTTCCAGTTTTAAGCCTCAAAATTAAACAACTTTTCCCTTTGGAAAAGTTGCAAATCTAAGTGAAGTCAACCTATCATCATTCACTGAACATAGCCTGTAATGATCTACATTATGATGGAATTTTCCAAAATTAGAGGATGTTTTTCTGAAAACATAGCCCTGATGACAGAAGGAAATTGGTGTCTATTTTTTGTGTTGCAACAGGCTCACATTATATAACTGAAAAGAGAATGAGACAGTAAAGCAAAAAAGAAAGAGCTTAGGTATACCATTTTCAGAATCATGGACAGATGCATAAAAAGCTTTAAAATGGTTACACTGATGTTTTTGCAGCTTAATGCTGAAATCTCAGTTACTGATGTAAATCTCAGTTACAAAGTGAAGCTGCAAAGTGCAGAAATAGGCCTCTTCCTTCACTGTTCTCTCCCTTGCATGATGTTTTATACAAATTTTGTATGTTTTATTGAAATATAGTACTTCTGATCTTGTAAAACTGTAATATCTCTTGTGCCATTCCAATCCAGGATAAACTCATACAAGCCTTAGAAGATACAACCAATTCATTTTCCATCTGTGCAGTACATACTGTGTTCATCTTGCTATTTAACATACCTGATTTTATTTTCAGTTTCATATTCCATACCTGTTTATTATGTAATGTGTGTAAGACTATTTCAGATTGGGACTTTGTTCTATATGCTTTTGTTCAAGTCTCAGTAAGTAAGGATGCAGTCCTGAAATGTTTTTCAGTACTGCTGCACATTACATTGTATTAGATTGTATGTCCTTCCATGTGACTTCTTTGCTTGCTTACAGCCACCCAGGAATCAGAAAAATTTTGAACACCAGACTGTGAAACGAATACGTACCTAGCAGCAAAATGATGCATGCTAATATTGCAATTAGGGCTCCCATACTGAGTCCAATGGGAAGTACGTATGCTTCAACATTACAGGACTGGACAATACCATCACTGCTGCAACCACAGACTCGAATAGTGAGAGTGCTAGTGCTGCTCATAGGAGGGTTCCCACTATCGCTTATTATGATTGGCAGTAGATACACTTCTTGCTTCTGTCGGCTGAATCCACTATGCTTTGCCAATATGCTGAGAGTGTTATCTGGAAAAGGGAAAACTTGCATTGGTTTACCACACAGAATAACAGCTAAAACCACAGCTTTTTCTTAATGCATTCAGAAAATCTCTATACAAACACATATGCACTTTATTACACTCATTATACCAGCAGCATGTGGCACAGAAATCCTTCCCCTTTCTGTCTGGCTGCCCATGCCCAAAAATGAGTGAATGCAACATATGCATTTTCTTGTGTCATGTGGTAGGAAGTTTATTTGGTATTTAAGCACATGGGTAATTGTTTCATACAAAAGAACAATGAAGCCTCGTTGTCCCACTCAATGACTAAGAAACTGGAATTCAAGTAGGCTCCTTCTGAAGTTCAAGGTCTTTGATTTCACAGTCTTACTGTATCTTTCCATGGTGCAATCACCTACCAATCACTCTTACACAGCCTAGAGAGGTTCTTACTATAATTTATATTGCAGATTATGTCATCATTTCAGCATTTTCCTTAGCATTTAGCGCATGCAACACATGAAGATCAACCTAAAAATTAACTACTGTATAAAGAGTACACATATGCTCACTTCATAATACCTTTGCAGAACAAAAAATATTTCTAATTATTTGTCTTTCCATGACAGAAGTTTTTTATCTGTTCAAGTTGGAAACAGTCACATCAAAACTGATGGCACCCTGGAGCTAAATAATTAGTCTAGTCCTTCTTTGTGGCCTTTACAAAATTAAAGGAAGCATATGTGCTTACTGAAAATAAATTCCAGGTATAAGCTTTTAAGAATTCTGACAGCTCAAATAGGAGCAAACTCCTTGACGATACCCTGTATCGTATGTGCCACTATAATGCAGTGGAAAAGTCAAGTGTGTTTTAAGACAACAACTAGCACACATTAGAATTAAGCAAAAACTGCACTCCTCCTCCTTGCTTGAATGTATCCGAGGTTTAAACTCATGAGTGCAAGTTAAACCACTTCCAGTGTCATGCTTACTCTCTAGCTGAACTGCAAGGAACAAAAGCAGATGTTATGTTAGTAAAATAATATTGTAAATAAGTTTTCCTGAATATCAGTGTGTATAGCTTTACCAAAGAGCGCCACATCTATTGTTATGTGTAAAAGGTACATTTTTTTATCTGATAGCATTCTTTTCCTCCTCTGCACACACACACACACATTTTCAAATACTGGAAAATAAATTTATCTGTCTATTTGATTTTCTCCTACAAAATTAAAAATATCTCAGCAGAAGTTGCATCCTTAATCCTTTTGCTTTAACCTTTTAAAGGAGAAAAAACTGTGGGGCTCAATTTCCAGTTCTGTCTGTCTTTGAGATAAATCCCACTCAGAAGTATCACATCTGTAGTCATTTACTCAGAACTCCAGAGACTTTCATAGTTATATTACACAGTGACTTCTTGTGCTGTAGAAATCTGTACTGATACAGACTGTGCCTTCCTATAAGCCTGGTACAGTCCTTCTCTGTCCAAGCTGGAGGAAAGGATTGATATGCTGAGCCCTGGCATCCCTGCCCTTTACAGATACGCAAAAGAGCTAAGGCACATGGCTTTAGGAAGAAAGAAAAGAAAAAAGAAGCTCCTCTTGGTGACAGCTTCAGACCCCTTCCATCTTTCTGACACACTCACTGCTGCTCCTCCTCGTTCAGAAAATTCTTGTAAACCAGAATCACAGAATAAAACAAAGTAGAAAAGGAGGAGTGCTATAAAGAGACAAATAGAAGAGGACATAAAAAACGAGAGGAAGGAGAAGGGATAGAGAAAATAAAGTGCTCATTTCTGCCAATCAGTAAAGCTGTGCTGAGTATAAGAAACTAACTGGTACCAGTAACAGTTATCAAATCAAGTTCAAAATAAATGAAGCAAAAGATATGCATGGTATTTGGGAAATTTAGCTGAACTATTTAAGTGTAAAAGAAATTGTAATGGCTGAATAGTTAGTATTATGTAAGACGAGATAGAAAACAAGGAGAGAAGATAAACTTTTTTTACAGAGGTGTGGTTTGGGGGGGGTGTTTTTGGTTTTTGTTTGGTTTGTTTTGGTTTTTTTTTTAAGCTACTATGTTAGACTAAAGTTGCATTTGTTGTGCCTGGGAAAAAACTGGCAATCAATAGTCAATAGGAAAAGCAAAATGAAATGACCAAGTTATTTTGCCAGTGGATGGTAAGTATTCAGTTTTGCCTTGGGAATTTTGTTTAGCAACAAATTTCTTCCCTTTTTTTGCTACGTCTTACAATAAATATACCTTGGTGTTGCTGGAGATGTGATTCTTGAGTGAAGAACAAGGACTCTTTTAACTGACAATTTAGTTGGTTCCTAGAACTTGAAAATAAATCCTGGCAGCTGATTAGCAATAAACTCAATCTGTATGATTTGCTTTCTCCTCTCTGTGGACATTCCCCTTACCCATAGCCGACAAAACAGCAGGAATCTCCTCCAGGAACAACCTCCAGGACTGCTGCATGAATTAACTTGGCAGCAGGTGCTCAGCAGGAGAGGGGACAATCACTTTCCACTCATCTTTCCAATTAACCCACTGATTCTTCATTATAGCGCTGTTCAGGCTATTTATTTTTTCATGTTATTTTTAGAAAAACATGGAAAATTACACGCAGAAAAAAAGAGCCCCTCTCTGTTAACAAAGCTCTGAGGCAACCTGCCATAAGCAAAGAGATACACTAAGCATTTACCTCCAGTTAGTGAGGTATATTCAGGAGGTCCTTTGACATTCTCAACCAAAATAAGCCCCCCCCGACTTCTCTACCCTTCTGTGTGGGGAAGGGCTTGAAGAAGTTCACTGAAATGCCAGAATCCTATTAAATGCCATTTCACTGATGAAATGTACATCAACACTGATGTTGATGTACCAGTTACACAGGATGGACTAGGAAATATATTCTGTCCTGTAGGCTTAAGGAATAGTGAAAGATAAGTGATCTTCATAATTATCTTAACTCATCACAAATTTTTGCATCAGTGTAAGGTCAGAGTAACACAGCTCCAGGAATATATAACTACAGTTTAGATCTGCAGCTCATTCTTACCTTTTTTAAACATAAAATCAGATCAATCATTTAGATCACCAGATGACTCTGAGTTTCTCAAGTTTATAAGCAGATTTGCAAAACAACCATGAAAGAGGCTATTACGGGAATATCTCCCTCCTAGCTGGAACAAATAATGACAGCACAGAAGGTCTTTACAAGATGTCCAGTGTGATTTCTAGACAAAAGTACTTTGAATAACCACAACCAAGGACATGCTTACCACAGAGCCAAGTGCTTCCTGCAGATTCCCAACTCTTGTCAAGACCCTCTGATCTCTTTTGAGGTTCTTGGATGAAAGATTTTGAGAAAAGTAAATGTAATAGTTTCAATACAAAGCTACTTTTGGATTTGCTAGACACAAGTGATTTTAATGGCATGGACATCTATCTGGACGTGAAATTAACAGGCAGAAGTCAACTTATCTCCCACTTCGTGCAAGAATGCATGTTGCAATTTTAAGTCAGACAGTAAAATGATAGAACAAAAGTAAAAAACAGAAGCAGCTTACATCCAAGTGTCATTTGCTCTGTGCATATTATAATTCCCTCACGGTCTCTAATATTGTGAGATCAGTGGACTTCCCTGCTGTGTAACCTTACACCTACATAGTTCTTTTTCCATCTTTCTTTTTCTATCCCTTTTATATGTTCTCAGAAAGATCAAATCATTTGTGCTATTAAAGACTCTGGTAGAATTTTTTATCCGTGCTGGATATATTACTTATGTGAAGTAAGAATTTTAATTGGAAATTTTACAGTTGGAAACACTAGACAGAAATAAATGTTTCTTCATGTTTATTATAGCCACCTTTTTGTGTACATTTTTTAGTCTAAAACAGATTGTCTGTAATAGAGTCCTTTGGCAAAAGTAGAAGAGCAGCAAAAAAATCCTTACTGTGATACTCCCTGCTTTTTTTGATAATGAAAAGAGGAGGACAGCTCATTCATTTCCTTCCTCAGTTCATACGTGGCATCTATTCTCACATAAAAACTTGAAATAACTGAGTAATTAAGTTATTATTGTCAAATTTTCAGTGGAAACTACCAAAACACAGGCAGAAACCCCAAAATATATGACATTCCAAGAAAAGTTTGCTATATAATACGTAGCAGTCATCTGCAAATGCTCTAGAAAGGAATGTTCAAGAGAATGCTAAGATAACATTTCAGCTCTTTGTATAACTATTAATTTATATACACACCTCCTGTAATACTTACTATACATCCTGGAGACCTTACAATGTTAAACACAGATTTTCAAAAGATTTGTGATAATACTGGTATTTTTGTTTTTCTTCAAAATTGAAACCTAATGACAAAGAAACAGTGGAATATGGGGAAGACTCCAATCCCCATTTTAGAGGCTGGGAACCAATAAAATTGTGCAAAGACATGTAGAACTCTCAGAAAGTCTCTATATACACTCCATGAGATATAAGCCATACATTAATCATTATTCTTTTGCATATTTTCTCAATAGTACATACCTTTCTGTGAAAGGATTTACAAATAACACATATTTAGATTGGCAGCATCATGCTGCACAGAAAAGACAAGTGAATGTAGCCCCAAAAACTCAATGTCATAGTCCCACGTGTGATATCTCTCTGTCAATTCAACTGTTTCGAAATCTTTTTTTATTCTTATAATTACAAGAGCAGTGGGAAAGAATATTTATGACCTGCTTTCTGATCTAGTACAAAACCCCAGAAGCTGCAACTTAAAGCATACCTTCATCAATGTTCACCGTGTAAAAGGCTATTCACAGACAGGCCCTGAGCTGGAAAACTGATTTGTATGTTTCAGACTACGCTTAGGTACAAGGTAGAAACGTTGGTTTTTTGCTTCCAAAAGAATGCCATTAAAATGCTTGGAGAGATACACCTGTGTTTATGTAAGACAGGGTTTTTTTGTTTCTGCCTTAGGCTGTAACACTTTCTAAAGGAATACTTGATTAAAAGGGAACAATTTTGAGTTTGCATGTTATAATTTGCCACTCGTTAGTAGATGCAAAAACAATCTATTTGTTCATTAGTATCCGTACAATATTTTTTTTTAATTTTTAAACTTAGTATTTTTAATATCGGTGTGTTTATGTACACCAAATAAATTTTTATGAGAAGTCATATATGTATCTGTGTTAATATATATAACACAACTGTGTTATGTGTAATATTTTACATGTGCTAGATCTTTCCTGATAACTGTCTCACACAAAACCCTGTTGAACAGCAGTTTACAAGAAATATGACCCCTTGCCTAATCTGTGTGGTAAAGGCATAAATGTTTTATTCAAGTAGAAGGCTTATAAAATAATCTGAAAACAAAAAGAGGCCATTTTTATAGTATATTTTGTCTGATTTATGATAGCCAAACCATATGGGCACTGAAGCATTCACAGGTATTTCAAACTGACCTGCTTCTCATGAATGTCAAAAATTTGTGATGTTTTCAAAAATGCAGATTGATGACTGCTATCAAATTTGATTGCAGACATCAGGTTCAAAAGAAAAAAGTTTTTGTGCTATAAAAATCCAGCTGACTGATCAAACTGTCTCTCCTGCACCACAGTAAGTCACATGCCGTACCAACATATAAAATGGCAGTTCACAAAACATTCCTATGATACTTCAGCAAGCACCTGAACAAATTTTTATTTTTAGAGAGACCTGGACTTTCTGGAATCCCTTAAAACACCAATAAGAACACAGGAAAAAAAGTATTCATTCCATGTGAGCAAATGTACTGATAAGGAGAAGAACTGGAAAATGTCACATATTTTGTATATTTGAATATTACTTTTTTCTTTCCCAATTGGCCTAAATAATAATAGCTTATGCCAGAATTGAACTGCTGAATCAACTAACGAATAAAAAACCTAAACACATTTCCAGGTCATGTATTGCTTTGCAGAAATAAAAAGTGCTGCTGGGAATTTTGAATCATGAGCAAAGTAATATTTAATCATGTATAAGAATACATCATTGTCATACGGTAAAATTTCTTGGAAAGAGAATAATTGTGTGAATATTACTTTGATGCAAAACTTGTAGTAAACAAATTCTTGAATAAAAAATTGAGGCAAATTTACAGAAAAGTGATGGAATAAGCATTTCCTCGTACATTTTTCCTTTGAAAAATGTGAACTTTAGATAATAGTCTGTATAATTTCTAGTTATATTCCTTTGGAAAAGTTTGAACTTTAGATAATTGTCTCTTAAGTATTCTAAAACTTTCCTTTGACCTTTAGTCCAGCAGAGCTATAATCAAACTTATCTATACTGTCACTTACAGTCTAGCAGCAGCTCTTAAATTTTATACCTTGTTTTTGTAACCCATTGAAGGAAGGAAGGAAAATCCCTGCTGAATAAATAATGATGTAGAAGCATGCACTGAGTCTGAAACGATACTAATTTCATTGATAATGTGGTAGAGAAATTATTAGGACATAATACCTTTTTAATTCTCTTTTTAATTCATGGATACTTATGGCAAGTCAAACCAGGAAACTTTGTGCTCTGGGTCTGTTAAGTTACACTGTTACCACGGTTGTCTGAACTGTACCCAGTATGCCTGATTTTAATCTCACCTGCTCTCTGATGTTATGCCCATTTATCTCTTCTGAATCCTCTGGTGCCGGTTATGATTGACAGTCCCACAATACGAAGCAAATTCAGGCCAATGAAGATGCTAAAACAGCACTGGCTTTTGCCTCTCGTTTTTCTCTGTTGTATTCAATAAGCCAGCCACAAACTTGTTTACTAATAATCACATTGCTTTGACATGCTTTACTTTATTCGGATCACATCACTACATGGCATGTGCATTGAATGTTACATCTGTAAAGTGTAAGAATTAATGCAGGTTGCCAAGCTTTAGTTTAGAAAGAGATGAAATGGCTGTCAAATGTGCTTAGCATTAAAAATACATTATTAACAGAGCAATTTGCATAGAATGATGGATCATTTTTGAAATCTACATATTCTAGTTAATTCTATTAACTTGTTACTTTAACCAAAAAGTTTCAGAAAGTAATACTGTGTTTTAGAATGCTTTGATAAAATATTGGCTATATTTTGCATTGCAACCAAGAGCTTTCCATTACTGTGTTACCAGATTCCAACAAAATGCTGCAGATAAATAAAAACCCCGAAATATCCCCAGGTTTTGCCATCTGTATTTCTCTTTAGGGATAATGGATTCTTATTCTTATTATGAATGCGTACTTACAAGTGCAGTCTAGAAGTGAAACAAATGAAAGACAGGTATCTAAGCCCCTCAGGTGAGATTTACGGTTTTACACATTACATTGATTTGGGGTTCTCCTATACGTAATGCTAAATCTCAAGCAGATTCACTGGCATTTATAAAATGTAGGTTATGGAAGAGTTCCAAGGATTCCATCCTACTTTCTTTACCTTCCTCACTTTATACACATCCTTTAATTCTTACTTCAGTGACTTACTTCTAGGGTCTGGAAAGTTTCAGAGTCTTCATGACCATGAAGACAATCACAGAAGTTTGAAGTGAATCTTTCTTTCTAGAATGTAAACTATGAATACCATAGTAAGAAAAAGAAAACTTAAGCAGGAACATTTTGGGTTTTAAACATGATATATTCTTGGCATTTAAGTGAATTCCACACTAAGCAACTTAAGAGCCACTTCTCCATGCCATGATAACTGTCTTTTCTGTTCCAATACTTTACGGAACATATACATTCACATGGTGAGATTTTAAAACTATTTACCAGTAGATCTTATAACAATCTATTAAAACTCAATCTGTAATTGGATATATCAACCATACTGAAGCTTTGTTATAACAGTTGGAGAACAAAATTCAAGCCATAACAGTGTATTTCTATTATGCTATTCCTTTTTCTTATAATGTTCACTTTGAAATATAACGGCAGAAAGCAACCACCAGACTATAAAAAAAAAACCAACCAGCATTTATTGAAATGCAGCCTATTTGTACTGGTGTAATAAAAGCCTTATCAGAACTTGCATTACAAAATGCCAACTTTCAGAGGTTTATAACTGATATAATAACTTACTATGAGAAGAAATTTAGATTGTGTACTCTCTGCCAAAGAACATTGAAAGTTAAATATGACTTACATTGCTTAGGTATTTTCAGTAGAGAAAATAAATTAAAAAAAATTGACTTATCATTTTGTTGAGCCAGGGCCACTTTTAAAAAAAAAAGAAAAAGAAAAAGAAAAAGAAAAAGAAAAAGAAAAAGAAAAAGAAAAAGAAAAAGAAAAAGAAAAAGAAAAAGAAAAAGAAAAAGAAAAAGAAAAAGAAAAAGAAAAAGAAAAAGAAAAAGAAAAAGAAAAAGAAAAAGAAAAAGAAAAAAGTGGCTTTGATTTTAAAAACTGCCAGATCCTACAGTTCTTATATACGCAGAACTCCCTTTAACTTCACTGAGAATAATTTCTGTGAGAGAACTGAAAGGAGTGCCATTATACATTTTTGTAAATGTCATCAGGAGTTATATTAGCTTTTTGTAATTTGAAAGACTGAAATGCTATGGTATAAGATTGCCCCTGGGCACACAGGCAGCATGATAATGACTTTTTGAAGACATTCTCATATGCAGATTACATAAAACAATAAAATTTATTATCATCAGGCCATTAATGGCAGTAATTTATAGCTCTGTCTTACACTCAAAGTATACACATAATGTCTTATTGTATGCACACCTCTCAACAAGGACGTGTCTCCTATGGTGAAGACTAACGGTCATTTGATATGCAGAGAACAGCAAAATGCATCCAGAGAAGGAATGTCAGCAAGTGAAAAAAAACCAATTACCTGTCTATAGAGTGGAATAAATTGCATAAAGTTTTCAAAGGAAATATTCCAGATACTCTTGGGAACATTTCTGCATACCATATAAACATTACACAGAGAAAACCTGGCATAGCCAGAAGTTCCAGACTGCCATCACAGTCAGATTACTGAGAAGCAAAGCAGGTCTACAGGAACACATGTGCACATACATTTAAATTTCAAGACTAGGACATACCACAAGACCCTAACTTTGCTATATATGTTGTGTGACACAACACACAACTTGGAAAAAGAAGGAGCAAGGGAAAGATGTCAGCATATGAGTTCTGCCTCACCACTGTAGAGATATGATAAAGTTAGTGCTTATATTGGTAAATATCCTCAAACTATAGCATCAGTTCATAAGGTGTTCTAGTGTTTTCATGGAATCACAGAATGGTTGAGGATGGAAGGGACCTCTGGAGGTCATCTGGCCTACCCTCCTGCTCAAGCACAGCTGCCTAGAGCCCAGGACCATGTCCAGGCAACTTCTGAATATCTCCGGGGGTGGAGATTCTGTAAATAGTAAACCAGGTGTTAGTCACTATTGAAATATATGTGCAGCAAAACGAAAGACATTTTGTTTATTCATTCTCCTCCTATCAAGCATAGAAAGTATAAGGTACAAATATATAATGCATCTCTATGCATAGAGAACAACTTGCATATCACAGTGAAATTGTTTCCTGTTGTCTTCTGATTCATGATGAAGTACAAATGAAGTATATAGGAAGAAGCTGCAAGGAGCAGGATCAAATAAAAGTAATACAAGAGACTAGGCAATTCTACTGGCAAAAAAGAATACATGTTAATATGCTAAAAAACCTCCGAGATCATGAAATAAACTTAAATAGTCCAAAAACAAAGAGCAGAAAAAAACAACAGATACTTTGAGAAAGATACGTTTCCTTACTAGAAAAAAAAAGAAAAGAAAAAATACTAAAAGAAACAATTTTAGTCTAGAAGAAGCTAAGCTTTTATATGAAGTTTTGAAGCAAGTGGTTCTGCTAGACAGACTGCAGTAGGATTCTAAAGTTTTTAGCAAATACATCTTTTGGTCTTGTGTGTTAGCAGCAGACAAACAAAAAATAAGAGAAAGTTGATTTATTATAAAAAAAAATAAATTTTCTTATTGAATAATAGAAAGTAGTACAAAGAGGTTGTAATGTTGTGGGATAGATAAAGATGGTATGTATGGTATGTAGAATCAAGTGTAAAACACCTTCCTCTACATTTTGTACTCCAGCTTGTATCAAAGATACAACAATGCTTCCCTGAGTGGCAGAGTAACTTCTACATGTTTTCTACCTGGGAGCTTCAGAAGGATCCAAATGGACACCATAAAGCACTCTTGAAGATCACAGTCTTCACCGATCCATAGGGAGCCATTAATGCCATAGGAGCCATTAATGTCACATGTGAGTATCACATGAATGTTTTACAATACATCTGCAGTATATGCATGGCACAATGACAGGCGTGGTGATTAAATGACCCATCCAAAATCATATAGGAAACCTGTAACTAAGATATACAAAAGTATTCTGAACCCCAGAACACTTCGTTAACCAAAATAAACATCCCACAACTGCTGTAGAGTGCTCTTAGATCACAAGGTCTTATTCTTTGTTGGCGTGAACACTGTATAATTTACAGAAGGGTCATATATAATGGATGAAAATGTTATAGAAAGTGACATGACGGAGTTAAGCAAGGTTAGAGAGTGGTAAGTTCAAAAAGGCTACATGAAATATTGTTACCTTATTTCTTATTATTTCCTATAACCTAGATTCTAGCTTTAAGTTCAACTGAACAAACATTTCCTAACAAAACACAAACAATCCCAACAAGTTCTATATGATTTTATGAAAACAATGTGAAACCGTAATGTGTTTTATTACATTATAAAAATTAGAGAAGAAAGTCAATGTTCGTGTTCAACAGTCCAACATGCTATAGAATATAGGACATACCAACATTCAGTGATTATTATTGATGCTCCTTTTAAGGTTTATGACTGCAATACCTAACTCCATTCAAAACTCCACAGATAAGACTTTATTCCTGATTTATCTTTTGTTATAGAATCAGATAAAAAAAAATATTACTACATTGTTACATTTACTGCTCAAAAATATACATAGACCTTAGCCTATAGCAAAAATAAAGGTTACTTGCTTAAGCCCACAATTACTTTAAGCCAAGCTGGGGTGATCTGACTTTGTTATTTTAATATGGGCATACAACTACTACTGCTTCGCTGATTCACTGTACTCTGACTATGCATCCATCCATGTTACGTTTGAAGGACCCCACTAGCTCTCCCTCTTCAACACCATCAAGCAGACATCTGGTCCTTTTCTTGAAGTTCTTCTATTTATCTCTCCCTAACAAGCTGCCTTATTATCTCACTTCAAACAGGGGCCCATCTTCACTCCCTCTATAATCAGCATTGATTACCAAGTCTGCACATCCTATCATTTTAGGATATGCAAACTCTCTCCCCAGACTAGACAGGTCAACCTAAGTGTTTCATTTATTTTCTGCATTTGGCTCCATATGTAAGATCTCTGCATTCAGTAAAATCATGTACTCTACCTCTTTTCTGGCCTTTGAATGGATTGCCTTCTAGGCATATTTACTATATAAATATTAAATACTAATACTTACATAAATATATCACTAATTACTGGATGCTTCCCAAATGGAATACATCCTAATGAGATAGAATTAAATGAAGACCAACAAAGTGAGTCATTTGACAACAAGACCACCCATACAAATTACAAAATCAGAACTTGATGGGAAAATATCATAAGTGGTACACCCCCACCCCCCACCCCACCCTAAACTGAATAAAGCCTTTGTCTCCATTATTCTTTAAAACTTGACGTGAGAAGCTCTGGTCAGAATCATTAAAAATGTTGTATTTCCTTCAGTGTGTCACTGCTAGATTTGTTCTTGTCAGAGATATACAGCCCATTCTTGAACCTGCTTAAAAGGAGTAAGGAGAAAAGGAAAGGGTATAGAATAAATGTGAGCACACCAGACAGGCTCGGTAGAATGTATAGGCATAGACTTCACATAATAATCCGTGTAATGGTCACCTTGTAGGAAGAACGACTGTGATTCCAATAATAAGTTCTTCCTTCCTGTACACCACTTCTGTAATTGGTTCAAAACAAGATGCAAATTGGAAAATAGTCGGTGTCTTTTTAAATCACATTATAATGTTAGTTGTGCAATAGTTTATCATACAAGCCTTGAGGCTAAGTGTGAAAAGTTAGTACCTTTTATTTTAATGGAGGAACCATATGCAAACTGTTTGTATAATTTATATGTGTTATTATGATGAAAGGAGACTTTTACTAATCAAATGAAAATTTAACAGCTAATATGTGATTATCCCTGCTCATATTGTTTTCATTCTAGCTGTTTAGATTCTTCCTCTAGTGGAAGAGTGTTGGGGTTCTTTTAATCCTGACTGCAAGTGAAACTTTAAAATGGGACTCCTATCTAGTTTCTCAGTAATTGACAAAATAAATTACAATTAGAGCAACTAATAAATTAATATTTACTCCCCCTCAAAAGCCTGTATTTAGAACGTGATAACACAAAGAAACATTCCATAATGAAAACAACCAATACATTTACAAGGTGGAAAAAAAGTAAGAAAAACAGTCTTGTGCCATAATTACCAATTAGACACCAATAGAGAAAAAATCAAGCATTCAAAACAAAGCCAAATAATAAGGAGAAAACAGAGGGGGGTTCTTAAGATGCAATATGTCTTTGTCAGATAATATATTGAGGTGGTGAAGGGGCAGAGACTCTACCAGGACCTTCAGCTCTGGACATAATTTCTCCTACTCAGTGAATTAAACCCATTTATAAGCAATCAAACAGTGCATTGTCCATCAACACTTCCACTACAGGAATTGTTTCTTGCAGAAAACCTGGAGGAATTAGATCTACCCATGAAACCAGAAGTGGTACTTTGGCAGAAATCTTATTTTCAGAAGACGGTTGATTAAAAATCTAGAAACCTATCTTCAAATATTCTGTAATCACTTAGTTACAAATACTACTATGAAAAACTTTTAAAGTCATAGAATGTAATTATTGTGGTTGCTGTTAGCTTTCAAGGAGTTACATTTTTAAAGCACTTAGGGAACCTTTGAAAATTAAAGGGCTATTGGAGCAATTTGCATTGGAAGGCAAATTCCAGAGAGATGGTACTACAGATCTTACTGTTGTCCTGATAGCACTTAGTTGAGCAGTTTTTTACTCATTAAGAACAATGCCATTCTGTCTGCTAAGCAGTTCCGTTTTGAGACCCTGATGTAATGTTTATTTTCCGCAATCTGTGTCTGAAATTAAGTCAAACTGAATATTCAATTTATTCTTCTCTCCGTTATTTCTTTGAGTCATGTTCCATATTATTACTAAAAACGATTTCTTTTCATGCTAATTTGCTGACCAAATTATTTTCCTCTTTTGTTTTCATAACCTTTTACCCCTTAGTTCGTCTTTTTAAGTCACAGCAGTGTTGCTCACTTTTCTTTAGTTTTCTTATGAAATTAAAGGAATAAACTGGAAAGAGAGACATAACTATGTTATACTATCTGAGCATGATGATACTCCTACAGCAGGAAAATTCACAGCTGTCCAATCCATCTCCTCACCATGAGTAAGCACTGTTGTACATATGGTGCACAACAGTGACCTCAGATCTTTTTCACTCACATTGCATCTGGTTCTTAATTAGTTTGATTTATAAAATGAAACATAATTGATGCCTTGACAACATTTTGTTGCTTAGCAGCACAAATAATAAATTAAGAATGAGTGAAGTAAAAGTCTCTTTGGTCATGTATGCATAATGGTATACTGCATATATACAGTATTATCCTGTACTTCAACACTCACACTTTACGGTTTTTGGGGGCTGGGTCATCGTTTACATAAATGTCCTGAAATAGCTTTGTCATTTTTATTTAGTCAAATAGTTTTTAAAAAAGGCGCTTTCTGCAAGGATGTGATGCTGTGGAATTTAGTCTTATTTTCCCATGTGCACATACAACTCTTCTGTAGTTGTCTGAACGTTTGTATTGGTGAGGCTTGGAAAGAAGTTGTCATCACAGAGCTGAATTAGAAAGGACTGAAAGGTTAAACAGCATGTGGAACAGAAGCGCTCCCAGAGAAACGCTTTGCCAGCTACAAAACTATAAAAAGTACAGACGTGCTGGGGAACACAGCAGAGATGAAGAAGAGCCTAAAGATGCCTAAAAGAGGACAATCGGCTTACCAGATGGCCCCCTCCTTGCTGGTTCATTCATCAGGTTGGCCTGTCCAGTCGAATGAAGACTTGATGGACCGCATCTGGCTTAGGGCGGAGGAGAGAGGGAATCTGTCTGGAGTCCTGCATCCTGAATACAGGAGAGGAGTGAATAAGGTTTCAGATGGACAGAACAGACAGAATGGTCAAAGTGTGGAGGAGCTTGGGAGCTGAGCTAGCGTTTGAAGAGTTGATTCTGTTTTTCTGACATTCAGTTTCAGCTAGAGCAGCTATGTGCACCAAGAAGGATTCATCTTTTTAGCCTACCAAAGTGGTGAAAATCACATAACTAGTGTAAGAAGGTGCAAATCATCCAGATAGGGCTAAAATGTATGTTTGCAGAGGAACTGCACAGAGTCTTCACATGTTCTGTAGTTCTAATTAGCAGGGAGTCCAGAAAGAGCAGTGATCTACATGCAAGAAGAAAGATGGTAAAGACAGCAGAAGCAGGTGTCAGTGAAGGAAGTGGCACACAAAGGACTGGAGTGGAAAAATACTGGTTTCCAATCTACAGTAATGTAATCTTCACTTCAGAAAAAAACATCACATCCTTCTATGCCTGGGAAGTTACTTCAAATTGCACTCAATTGATATTAAACATCAAGGAAAAACATCAGTGAATAACAGAACATAGTCAATAGTGACGATAGTAAAGAAAGAAGGGGTAAAGGAAGCGGAAAGCTATCAAGTATGAAAGATATATACTGAGAATATTTTCACTGACATTCTCAGACTAGATGGGGCTAACACTACTGTACCATGGAAAAGTGTAACCTTGCTAGGACTGCAAAATGGTATAGCAGAAAGGAGTTGAATACATTACTTCAATGTGAAATCATACAGAGGAAATGGAAATGCATTCAGTGCCTGGGAAGATAGAACTTCAGAGTATTACTGGAATGTATTTGGGTGCCTCAGTAATATTATCAGCAGCTTGAAATTCTACCAGTCTTCTAGAATTTAATAGTCCAAAGATCTATAGTACTGATTTCCACCTCATGTTGCTTATCACTTTATCACTAGCAGAAAGGGTTCATCTTTTTGAGTCTTTAGACACAGTCTATTACTTCACAAGATGACATTACATCTTAGAATTGTCAGATATGTAAATAAGAAAATTTATTATTTTTCCTACAAAAATGATCTAACACAGTTTCTGATCCAAAGCAGTTTCAATCAGGTCAATTGTCTAAGGGCCAAGGATGAAGGAACCTGAGTATAATATATAAGGAACTGCATTTCCTATGTTATAAAACCAAATTATTTCAGGGACTTGACACTTACCGCCTTATGCACAACCAATCACTCCAGGAAAAGCGCTTGCACCAGCTGAATACCGCTTTTTGCATATTAATCAGGTGGATGCTTGAATCTGTCCTTTCCTTTTCCAGGCCGTGATAGCCCTGCCTGCCTGCTCCATAGCGAGGGAGGTAAGGTAGCATAGTGTTCTCTTATCACCACACAGCCGGATGGTAATTCCTACATGCCTTCCAGCCCACAGACCATGACACACCTGGGGCATTCTCAGAAAGGCACTCAAACCTTGAAGTGTAGTATAACTTGTAGATCATAAGTAGAATGTGGTACTTCAGGCCTGTAAATCACATTTTGTTTTTAACTGAGAAAGGTAAGTAAGCATCTGAAATGTAACTAAGAGTTTTCTGAAATATGACTTAATGTCAGAAAAATCTAAATCCACAACTAAAATGCCTCATGCAGTTTAGCTACCTTAACTCTCGTATGATTTGTTCTGATAAAACTTAGGCCTTTCTGCTCGGCAAAATATCACCACCATCTTTATGCTTCCTTGTTTTAACTTCTGTAACTCAGAATTTATAACATAAGCAAAAAAGAACTTATTGAGCAAAATCTCTCAACCACACTAAAAAGCAGATCCTTCAGTAAATTTATATTAACAATATCATTATTAACTATATTATTCATTTAAAAAAAAATCAATGCTTTGAGGTTGTTCTGGTATCCTGAGTTTATAAAAATGTTGAACTTTGCTTTTTAAACTGTTCCAACTTCAATGCCATGCTGAAAAAAAGACTGATAGTATGATATTTATAATACCTTTTTTCACAATATGAACACTCCTGGAGAAACACGGCGTCTGCCTGTGGATGGCAGATTCTGGCACAGAAGTGCCAGATTATAGGTTAGCTTGTGTTTGTTAGGGTTTTTTTTAATACATCAGAATAATCAATTTTTAACTCTACTACTGTCACACTGAACACACTTCATTATGGAAGTATTCTTTGTGATTTCTGGTGCCAAGACTATGCCTATTAAGAGAGATGATAATGTTGTTTTCTAGATTATGCCGCATATTGGTTTATAATTTTAGATTCAGTCTTCTAGATGTTATTCTATACCACTAATATTGACAGACATGGTAGAAAAATATTTAATTTTAGACACATCTCTGATCACATCACTTTACTTTTCAAGAAAACCACTAAAAAGGATGTGATTTCATATGTTTTAGAGTTCTACCTTGAAAGTCTAATTACTGATATATAAAGAAAATTTGGATGATTATTAAACACATGAGAAATATATGAGCATGTGCTTTCCCTTGAGAATTGCCATTGTCAAACATTCTCTGGCACAGATGGCAGCTGGGCCACAAAGTTTCTGAAGGCTCATGAAAAATTTCATGAAACTGCAAAAGTGTATGAGGATTTACTGCTCATATCCAAGGACCATATGGGTGCTGTTATTCTAGGTGTACATTGTACATCTACCAAGAAATGATGCGTTTAATGATGTCCTTGCTAAGGCAATTTGTACCTGAGGTCAGTGGGTTAACTTTCAAATTGGGCAAAGTGGAAGGAGGGCAATGAAATAGCAGTGCCACCTCTTAGCTCTCTGAGGCATATATTTGGAAAGAAAAGTCAATCAAAAACACAGAAGGAGATTTAGCTGGCAGCTGAGACAATGGCAGAGATATCGAGAAATGCCAAAAGAAACTGATTCAAGGAAAGAAACTCATTTTAACACATGAGAGTTACTCTTGTGGGAACAAAAGACTCATCCTCCAGGTATGCATTTGACAGACACTGCTAAAAATATTTTCAGGGAAAAGATATGGAAAAAAATCTAGGTTTATTACGTTAAAAACACAGTGACAGAGAAGTACTTTAAAAAAAAATGAAGTAGTGCTGATAATTTGGTTTTATTATTTGGGATAGCTAGAAAAGAGGTTGCATGTAATTGTCATCTTTGACTATTTCAAAATAGTTTAGAAATATTTATTATTGTAAAGAGTTGATGAAAAATAGAAAATGTGCAAAATACAAAGGCATGTATGCCAGTTAGTGGTTGAAGTGATTATACCAGGCTATTTCCATTCAAATACATGACATTGCCTATACTTTCAAGGCAGCACAATGAGGACGTAAGTGACAGATTAAACTTGCTAGATGGAAAGAACAGAAGAAATGGACATTTAAACATGAACATTCTTGGAGCTATTATAGGTATAATGTACTAAGCATGGGTAAGAATAAATATTAAGTTCATTATAGAGAACCAACAGAACAGTTCATCACTGAAGTACTTATAATGCTTCAATTTAAAACAAAAAGAAAAAAAAAAAAAGCAAACCCTCTTGACTGTGCACTCACTTAAATCAGTTTGGCCCAAATTTGGACCTCACATGGATGGACACTGAATATTTTGGGGTGAGGGAAGGCTCATTACTTATAAGGCTATTGGACTTCTGCAGGAATACAAATGTATGCCATTAAGATGGTTCTCTTAATCCAAAGATGAGGCTTTCCCACGTTTCAAGCCACCTTGTAATTGATTCTACTACATAAACCCTGGTAAGAACTATGTAATATCACATTTACGCAGTAGAGATGCACCATTTCTTCTGTCAGAAGAGTTACTGCATCCAAAGGCATTGTAAAACATTTGATTCAAGGTTTATTCCATTAGGAAAAAGAATTTGGTATAAGAAAAGTAGAATAGCAATGGAAATATCTTTTGGGAAAAACTTTTAAGACTCTCTACTTTATGGCAAAGATGTATTTGCTAGTTTTCAAAAGTAAAAATTGCATTGGTAGGATATCAAAATGTTTACATCTTGAAAAGGCTTTCATCACAAAATTCTGTTCTCAGTTGAACAACCTAAGGAAACCATAAGAACATTAGGAATTCAATGCTGAAAACAAGTATTGCTGTAAGCATATTGTTTAGGATGCAAGAGATGATCCATGTACTGGCATTAGATTTTAGGTAATGGTTTGTGAAGACCACTCACCTGAAGAAAAGACTATCAACAAATGCCAATTCCATTTCCAGAGGTCTCATTTCAATTTACTGATGCTGTGACAGTACAAAATCTTTATCAGTTGTCTAAATTCCTGTCAGTTTTTTGTCCTTTATTGTGATCCTACAGCTTTTTGGAAAGGTTAATTCTAATCAGCTAAGAAATCTAAACCACACTGCTAGAGTGTATCAACATCTGTCTAAACATATTTTCATGTCAAGTTTTAGTTTTTTTCTGTTTTGAAGTTTGTCAGACACACTATACAGAATATTTTCTTTCATTTTCCACATTTCTGTTCCTATGCACAAAGACATGAAAAGTGACCAGACAGTCAGTCTGAGTTTATGGAGTCAAGGATTTGTTATGTTATGGAGTCACAGGCTCAGTCATCAGGACTAACACAGAAAACATTACATGATTTTCACGTTGCGTTAACTTCTTATATTTTTATTGCATAATTTTATTCTTTCTCTTGTGAAGGAATAAAGGTTTATGCATCTGGAAATCTAAATGATCAGTATTCCTTGCACTGCAGTTTGAGAGAGTAGGATAGCTTTACTTCAGATTATCACTAGCTGCCCATTCAACCAAGACAAAAAGCCTAAGAAAAACTACCCAGTAACTGACATTTGAGCTCAGAAAAGAACAGAAAAAACAGATCAGGAGATAGGAAAAATAAAGATTGCTAAGAGATGATTTACAGACATTCAGTGAGATGTATGGCAACATTTAAATTCACATTTATAGATTGTTTACATCAGAAAGGCACTACAGCATCTACAGAAAGACAGTACAGCCTCTACAGTTTTGGGCATCTTGTCTACAGAACGGATTGTAAATATGCAAATATAACAGACCAAACAAATAAAGGATACTGGTATATCCTTTCAAGGAACAGATTCTGCTATGATCACAGGATAATTTCTATAACACATAACATGACTTTAGGAGGAGTAGGGGGTTTTGTGGTTTCTGAGTAAGATACACTGTTGTGTCACTCAGTTAAACATCTGGCAATAACAACATAGCAGATCATAATACTTGTAGTATTTTTTGGGCAGCACAGTTGATTACTGAAATATCATGTTAACTTGCCTTAGTGCAATCTGGGAAGCTTAAACAACAGGAATAGCCTGTAGGCAAGAAACTAAATTAATTAATGGTTATGCTTATGTTCCATATACCAAGAGAAAAATACAAAATATATGCATCATATATTTTTTAATTTGAGGAACGGAAACAAAACATCATAACTTTCTTCCCATGGCAGATGCCAAGCTGCATTGTTTGCATACCAGTGCCACCAGATCAGATAACATCATTATTTCATGAAGCAGAAATGGAATTGCCAAATGCCACAATGTTACCTAAAGCACAAAAGAGGAGTCCAAAATGATAATATCATTTCATAAATGCTCTTGAGAAGGGGCACTTTTGTTTATCTCTGCACTTGGGAGAATTTTGGAGAAAGGCAAGATGTAAAAAAAATTTAAATAAAGGAAAATACATAGTAATTCTAACAAATAAAAAATTGGGTTTCTATATTAGGTTTCCTGAGAAAATGCAGTCTATTTACAATACCCATAACATAACATATGTTCAGCAGCCATCAAGTCAGTCCCACTGCCTTGAAGAACTTGTCAAGGCCAAGAATGTGGAGGAAGTTGAGGCTGAGGTCACCGTCAGGAAGATGTCAAGGATTTTGCTCCACCATTATGAGGAAATGTTTTTATGTTCCAAGCCTAAGTGGGCTGTAGACTGATCTACCCCTCAGAAATACAATTATCCAGAAATGAGAGTAGGGTTTGTTATTTTTTATATTGCCTCTAATAAACCATACCAAACTGGCTTTTGGACAGCCCAGGCACTCATTAGTACAACTAAGGAGAAATCTGACTTGTGAGAGATCAGTTCTTTTAGGCATACTAGAGTTTTTTCAACACACATAATCATTCACCCTTACCTAGCATATATATGCAAGACAAATTCATGGTCAAGTCTATCGTTTAAGCAGCATAACTAAATAAAGACTAAAGATTTATTGTGTTTAAATGACATGAAACCTCACCTCAACAAAATGATACCCTGATTTTGGCTTTGACAGGAATATTTGCTTCCTGTGGGAGATCGTATTCTAACATCAACCATGGACTGCATCCATGGCTGAGCAATCTTGATAGAAAAGGATGGTATGCATAGTTGGAATTTTATTCCTGGATACTGAAAGATTAAATCAGAAAAGTCTCTTCAAATGGGTTTTTGATTTTGAGATTTCAGTTAGCTGTTTTAAGAGAATTTACACATTTAACTGATGCAAATGCATTCAGAACTGTGGAAAACTGAGCAGCAATGTTGTAAAAAAATTAGACTTATTTTTCTAAACCATGTTGTATAGAAAAGTTCCTCACTCCCACTCACATCAGGAGTCATTTTTGTCATTGGCTGTGACTAGGAGTAAGAGTGGGTCTTAAATGGGTAACAGATTGGGAGGACAAGGCTAATTAGTGATGTGTGCTAAATATTTAACCATGAAGAGAAATGTTAAGACCTTTTTTACTTTGTCATGCTGTGCAAAGCAAACCACCTCACATTTAGGATGTTTAATTCAATTTGTGTTATGCTACTGATGATTATGAAATGCATTTTGAAGAAGTTTGTTTTATCTTGTCCTGTAAGTGCAGAAAACATACAGAGACTTATTTCCTACATGAAAGTACAAATAAAAGTAGAGACAGACTTCATGAATGCTACAAAAGAAAACCATATCTAATGAAAAGAAAAATTCAGCACATATTTAAGCAGATTTAAGAATTTAGGTTTTTATAGTATCATTTAACAAAATAGCACCATCATTCTTCTTGGTTGGAACAGCTAGAATAAAAAATGAAAACAGTATTTTCTCTTTATTTGACATTTAATGTATTACTTTTACACTTGTGTAGATACACCTCACACATACATCTTCCTATTAGCAAAGGACTAAATAGGGATTTCCTTTATTATCATTTCAAATAAGAGAAACAGGAGACTGTATTTGACTAAAATTCCTGACCGGGTAGTGTGGTTTGTTTGTTTTATATATATGTATGCAAAGCCAAAGTGGAAAAACTTCGCTGAATATTCAAGAGAGTACAAATACATAAAGACATATAGCACTATTTATAGCATTCTTGTGATATAATTCCTACCTCTTTCTCACATGACCTTCAAATGTATCTGTGAGCCTAAGAAAAGGTTCAGTGTAAATTTATTGCTCAACAATATTAAATGGGTCTTTTTTTCCATCACGCATGAGATTCCACTCCTACAGTACTACAGAACGACACTATGCCCTTCCAGAAGTGCTCTAAAGCATAGTGACACAAAGTGCCCTTCTGGGCTTTGCTGACCTAGCAGATTTCTCTTCCTAGTAAAAGTGCCTAACTGAAATACTTTGAAACCATTATGCCCACAACAAACAGGCTTAAAAGGTGTTTCCATTGGGGATTTAGTAGATAGTTAATTTTATGTTCCCATCTATATCCAGTCAATGTAGGACCAACATTTATTTATCAACATAGTTTCAGATTTTCATCTTACAACATATCTCTGGAATTTCAAATTAACACAAATAAAACAGGCAGTAAATCCATCCTTTTATTTTATTTAAGCTATTGAGCTGTCTTCTGGATCTAAATTCAGTATTCATTTACTTTCTTCTTATCTACTGCAAAGATATTGGAAATAGCTTAAGAGATATAATGAAGGTACCATTATAACAGGTTATCTACACTGTAATTGCCCAAGGGACAAACTGGTAAAGTAACTGGAAGTCAACAAAGCAATTCAAAACTAAGTTGTTCGGATACACATTATGTATGCTTTATATTTACCTTCATTTTTCTTGATGGTGAAGTTTGGATTGTTGACCATTTCAGGAAGAAGACTGTACAGGAAATAGTGCCCGTTTTTAGGATCGTCTTTGTCGATGGCACTGACAATCTGAATTACCTACAACAGAAATCTCTCTCATTAAGTATTCACACACCTGATAAACACAGTATTGAAAAAAACAGTCCATTCTATTGGACACACTCTCATTTGTCTACATGTTAGATTAAAAATGCTAATTTATGATCTTGCAAGGCTTTTACAGAGCTTAGACTGAAAGTCTGGGGAACAGGGACTATCTGGCCCATTTAAACTGTTTCCAGAACAAGAAGACAGGGAATAAGGAGAGACAAGTACATAAGAAAGGCCAGTAAAAACTGCTGCTGATTTAAGCATGTAATTATTACTCACCAATAGAGAAGGAAAACTGTTTCAGAAACACTCATGATGCTTATGGTACTCTTTCTTTCTATAGCCATGCTTCTCACTGGACCGGAATGTATAACCTATCTTTAATCCTTTCTCCTTTCTGCCCCAGCCATTCTTTACTTAATTGAAGAAATTTATTTTTTCTTTATTAACTTCTGGTGTAAAGTTTTATACTACAAATAATCTGAACTGAAATAAAAAATAAATTATCTAAGTATATATATATATATATATTTTCCCCCCTTAATTTTAATGAAACCTCAGTTATTCCTGTGCTAGGAACATAGGTTTGTTCTAAAATATCATTATTAACAAATGATTCCCAGAATAATGCAGAGAACTAAGGTTAGAAGAGGAGAGAGTGTTCGGATAGTCTGAATAACTTCAAATAATCAAATAACTTTGCATGAAGCACTTCATACAATTTATACGACCAACTACAGTATCTGTAGTGTATTTACATCCATTTATTTCTTTTACCTCCAACACTACTTAGAAAGATACTGCAGCTGATCATCTTCAAATCTTAAAAAGATGCACAGGAATATGAAAGGAAGAAACATTTTTTTCAAATACTCATGAGGTTTTATGTTGTTGGGTTTTTTTTTTTAAATATTTGGTGCAAATACTTTTGATTCCAACTATTTTCCAGATAATTAGAAACAAACTGTGGATCCAGATCCCACACTCAGTGCTGAATTTCAGTAGTATGAGGCTTATAAGAAATGTAATGAGAATTATTGACCTTTCCCATGTCCATTGAATTCAGTAACATTTTTGTCTTATGTAGTCAGTTTTGTAATGCCTAAAGCCACTGACCAATAACTTCTTAGACAATTAAATTCAAATTAGGAATCACTACAAATTTCATTTTTAAAGTGCAGAGTAAGAAATAGAAACAGGGTTCGATGCTATCCAAATTCATTACTTCATACTTTAAATTTTCAATGCTTCACTAGGAAACTTCTAATAACTAATATTTTATACTGGTTTTACTGGAGAGAAAAGATTATCAATCTTTCTACATTACATATACAATAATAGTCAATTTCCCATTCTTTCTTCTCTGTTTTTCAAGAGTCAAAGAAAGAATAAAATCTTACTAGATAACCACAAAGAGCAACATCTTACCATAAATATTTGAAATTTTGTATGTAAAGAGATGTTTGAACAGGTATTGATATAAGCACACATAATTTGTAAGACAACCTAGCAAGCAAGTTGAGACAATTAAGATAGGTCAGATTTGTTCTAAAAGTCTACTGGAAAAAGGTTTAGATTGTTTAAATACCACTGAAATAGTTTGGTGGGGTTTTATTTATTTATTTTATTATATCTGCCAAGGTGGAAACCTTGATTGATATGATTTCCAATACAATGTATTAGAAGAGATGGATAAAAAAAGGCCTTCTTTTGCTTAAAGAATTAGGTCTCCAATTCTACACAGTGTGAAAAAACATGAACAGCTAAAAATTATATAAGCAGATGTTGTAAGTCCCACTGCAGAGATGGACCTATTTACAGATGTGGAACATTTTCAGATTTTTCTTTGCAGAGGAGTAAGGTACCAAACTATCCACATGCATTGGGCCCAGGGTTGGACTAAGTACTAGTAATTCTGCATCACAGGGAAGCGCAATTTAGAAGGAATCCCGAACAAGTGTCTTTAGACAGATCTATTATATAATTGTTCCACTTTTCAAACACTGCTAGAATGAGAAAGCAACAGGGAAAAAGGACAACGGCACAGTGAAGTTTGGAAGGTCAACTGCACATAATAGGTGCAGTTTATCAGATAGTTATGCAATTTTATCTCTGCTGGCTACATAACTGTTAATTCTTTCCAGCACTATGTAAGAGAGTTGACTGTAAAAATTCACTTCATTGTCACCAGATTTTCAATTAATATACACAAAGAACAGTAGCCAAAAGCATTAGTAATATGAGTATTCAGGTCATGGACATTTCATGAAATAAGCTTAGAATATCATCTAGATTGGAAATTTTCAAGAAACAGAAACCAAGTATATTATTTGTCCTTTTTTTTTTTTTTTTCTTTCCCCATGAACTACAGATACCTCTTAATGTTCTATAGAATTCTTTCTTATATTTCAGTTCTTTCCAGCCATTCCCATCATTGTTTGTGAAACCATTCTTTCTCTGAAAATGCACCAAAAATTATATGCAAAAGACAGGCTTAGTGGAATATTACATTTGTTGTGTTACATGCACACATCAAGGAATTAGGAGTTAGTGTTCCCATAGCAACCTTATTTCTTTGTGTATTTGCATTAAAACAAGCTCTTAAAAAAAAAAAAAAAGACGGCTAATATATATACAGCGATACAAAGCTCTTGTATCTTTTACTCCATAGGGGTGAGAAAAGTCCAGTAATTCTCATTAACACATTTTTATTAGTATGCTGATGAGCACACTTTATTGCTCAGTGTTGTGCGATTATGTAATGAAACACTATTGAAGTAATTCTCCGACACTTAAACTGTGGTTCATAACATGGTAGAGAATCTTCCAGGGCTGACCTGCCTTACTGATCACTACAGATATTTTTTCTTTCCTAGTAATTACATGCATAATGGAGGTGTTCCATATATAAAATTGGTCAATACTAGTAACAGCGAAAACAATGACTGACTTTTTTCACTAAGTATCCATAACTAGAGTGAAAGTTAAGAGCCCTTTGTCTGTTCAATCTTGACTTTTCAGAAATTCTTCCATGTAAAATTTCAACTATGATGTTGTATTAAAAATTCATGCTTATACTTGATTCTGTACATATATTTAATAGAAACATAATAAATCAGCATATTTTGCTTAACAGGCAGCTCTGGATTGAAATGAATAGTTAAGTGATCCCCCAGGACAACTCTGCATTATGGTCTGCAGATTTGCATTGCATTTCTATAAAACCTCGTGTGCCTGAAATAATATTTATAAAAGATCACCAGTATAATCATAATGATGTAGAAGGATAAATAGAAAAACAAAGTTCTTATCAATGTACTGTAACTACCTATATGCAATTTTAATACATGATGCCGTTTAAAAGCCTTTCCCTGCAATGCAACTTGTTAACCTAACTTAGAATGGTTCCTTACCATTAGTAAACTGTTCCCTTCTGTTACTAAAGATGTTCTTCCAGGTGTGAAAAAAAAACCACTTTTGCAGTTACATGGGAGTTCATGGTTCTTTCTGAATTACTTTGTAGACTCGTAATACCATAAACAGCAGACTCACAGTGGAATTTTAACTTTGCCTTTTCAGCTAAAGCCAGCCCTTTACTGCTAGAACCTGCATTTTGCTGTTTGAATGAGCTTTGGTTCTCCAGAGAGGCAAAGATCTATCTGAAGATTTCTTCCATTAGAAAAAGGCAATTCTATTAGGAGAACTGAATAAAACAGAGACAAATTGCAAGACTGGAGGAACATTGTGCTCAGTTTTTATATTGTTCTAGTTTAAACTGGCTTGAGCACTGACACATCTTTGTGCTACTTACATGTTTGAAAATTTTCTAGCTTTGTTTTGAGCAAGCAGCACTTCTGGAAAAGTCTGGGTATGGACTAGGGAACAGTGAGTGTGGCACTTTTCTTACTCAACAATACAGACACTCTTTTCTAGGAATATTGGAAAATAATTTAGCTGGGCTGGAGACAAGTAAACTGTACAGCTACAGCCAGCAAAACCATGAACGTTCTGGCTTTATTAA
The DNA here is from genome assembly GCF_023638135.1 of Falco biarmicus. Taxonomy (NCBI): domain Eukaryota; kingdom Metazoa; phylum Chordata; class Aves; order Falconiformes; family Falconidae; genus Falco; species Falco biarmicus. Next base: position 9,248,435 of record NC_079302.1, read on the forward strand.
GTGGAATTATGCAATAAAGGGAATGATATGAAAAGGCATGAACTGGTTTATGGTTAACTTAGACATACTTTAAAAGCACATTCAAATACTTTTTTTTTCCCCCTTAAAACTGACAAAAAACATTTCCGACAGCTTCCTGTTGCGTGTAAAAATGTGCAACAAGCACTTAAATATGTGTGTAGACAAATATACTTCCTCCTCCTGTCCCTTTCCTCTCCTACTAGCTGTAGTACCCTCTACTGCTAGAGGTAGATTAAAGCAAAGAAAATGCATCTGGCAACGTTATACATCAACAGTTTTTAATACATTCTGTCACATCACCAGCAGCTGCACTTGCCACTTGCAATTATATCAGAACCTAAAATAGAACACTTAGAAAGTGAACTGGAATAGATGGTTCAATATGTTTAGGGGCTGCAAATAAGGTTTCATAAAAGGTTCAAATGTAATCTCCCTTATGGTAATTCAAATTTGATTTAAATTTAGATCTAAGTTGAAATGCAAATGTAAATAGATTGGAATACCATAACACAATTGCCCCTTTTCTGCACTTGTAACATCAAAGTTTAAACTTTGGCGAACTATCCTAATTAGGCTTTTGTTATTATGTAAGAGGGTAGCATCTTTCACATATTAGCTATTTCATAGCTGAGATATATTTAAATTTTTAACACTTCATCTTGACTAATTAATATGATTTCTTCCAAAATTTTAATATAGAATAATAAGCATAAGAAAAACCAATCAAGCAGTGTAGATAATTTTTGAATGATGACTTAAATTTAGAACCTAACCTTGGTGATTCTTCTGGACTGGTTACTGTTCCAATAATGTTATTTGTTTAAAACACAGAATAAATTACAGGATCACTGCCACCTCATCCATGCTGGCAGCCAAATATTTAATAACCATCTGTAAAGTTCACATAGGATTCATGCTCAAGAGTGACATCTGCCATCAGATCAAGAGTGTAAGAGATGATGGGAAGATGAAGGATATCTTGGTTTAATGAAAGTTTTCTGTAAATGCTTAAACAAAAGCCCCTTTTACCAGCTGACTCGCAATCATTTATTTTATTTTTTTACTCCAAAATGATACGTGAACAATTTTTACCATCTCTTTAAACCACCTGAAATTTGATAGAAATACCTAGATATATTCAGAAAACACTGTGCGACACAGCTTTCTGATTTTAGGGAGGCTTACTGAGTCCTGGATAAAGGTATACTCATTAGAATACAATATATCCTAGAAAACTTAACTTCTCAGCATCTGAAATCCACCCTGCGTGAAACAAAAACCCACTTTGAGCTAGAGGAACTTAAGTACCAACCATAGCATAACTGTCTGCCCATAAGGGCACATTTCAATAATCTGCTTTTCAGTGGTTAGAGAGAAAGTTCATTTCTTAAATTACACATTTTTGACACTGTATAAATAAACAAAAAGAGGTCTTAGAAGTCAAATCATCTTCTGTAACAATCCAGTCTTGGCAGAGGTAGGTTGTCATATAGTACTATACAGGATTTCATTTAATACTACTGAAAGAAAATAACTTCAGCTCTATTGTCTGGTAACCTTCTTTGGCGAGTAGTAAATTTAATGCTTAACACCCACACGAGGCACAGGAATAGTTGGTTTAACGAGACTAGTGTCATGTTGTCAGCTGCTGTTTATTTAAATAAAATGTCACAATCTAGAAATAAATTGGAAAGCTTAAAACCAGTGAATTTCTTAAAAACCAGAAACACCCAGTGCTTATCAAGCTGGACAAAAGTTAAATCTGATGTACACTGCATTACTTTCTAAAAGTCTGTACATTTTCTTGAATCTTTATCTCGTAATTTATGTGACGTATGATATATCCTTCCCTACTGCTATACATTTGTCCTTCAAAATGGATGCCTTTCAGGAATTCTGTTTAATTTTCTTTGAAAAAGGCTACACAAGTTAAATCTTGCTTCTGATTATTAGTCTATGGGGCCAGATTGGAGGGCCTAAGGCCACTGAGGGAGCTGGCAGAGGAGCTCACCAAGCCCCTATCCATCATTTATCAACACTCCTGGCTAATAGGGGAGGTCCCAGAAGACTGGGGGTTAGCCAGTGTGACACCCATCTACAAGAAAGGCAAAAAGGAGGATCCGGGAAACTACAGGCCTGTCAGCCTGACCTCGGTGCTGGGGAAGGTCATGGAGCAGTTCATCCTGAGCGCCTTCACGCAGCACGTGCAGGGCAACCGAGGGATCAGGCCCAGCCAGCGTGGGGTTAGAAAGGCAGGTTCATGAACCTGATCTCCTTCAACAACAAGATGGCCCTCCTAGTAGATGAGGGAAAGGCTGTGCATGTTGGCTACGTGGACCTTAGCAAAGCCCTTGACACAGTCTCCCACAACATTCTTCTGGAGAAACTGGCTGCCTGTGGGTTGGATGGGTGCACTCTACGCTGGGTTAAAAGCTGGCTGGATGGCTGAACCCAAAGAGTGGTAGTGGATGGAGTTACATCCAGCTGGCAGCCAGTCACAAGTGGTGTTCCCCCCAGAGCTCACTACTGGGGCCAGTCCTGTTTCATCTCTTTATTGGCGATCTGGACAAGGGGATTGAGTGCACCCTCAGTAACTTTGAAGGCAACACTAAGCTGGGGGGAGTGTCGATCTGCTCAAGGGCAGGAAGGCTCTGCAGAGGGACTGAGGCCAATTATAAGAGGTTCCACAAGGAGAAGTGTCAGTTCCTGCATCTGGGTCACAACAACCCCCCAAAATGCTACAAGTGGCTGGAATAGTGCCTGGCAGAAAAGGACCTGGGGGAGCTGGTTGACAGCCAGCTGAACATGAGCCAGCAGTGTGCCACGATGGCCAACGGCCAACAGCATCCTGGCTTGTATCCAAACCAGTGTGGCCAGCAGGACAAGGGAAGTGATTGCCCTCCTGTACTTGGCACTGGTGAGGCCACACATCAAATGCTGTGTTCAGTTCTGGGCACTGCACCACAAAAGGAATGTTGAGGTGCTGGACTGTGTCCAGAGAAGTGCAGCAAAGCTGGTGAAGAATCCAGAGAACAAGTCCTGTGAGGAGTGTCTGAAGGAACTGGGACTGTTTAGTCTGGAAAAAAGGAGGCTGAGGGAGTACCTTATTGTTCTCTATAATTACCTGAAAGGAGGTTGTAAGCAGGTGGGGGTAGGTCTCTTCCAGGTAACAAGCAACTGGACAAGATGAGAAAACTCCAAGTTACGCCAGTGGAGGTTTAGATTTGATACTAGGAAAAAATTCTTCACTGAAAGGGTAGTCAATCATTGGAATATGCTGCACAAGGAGGTCGTGGGAATCACCAGCCCCGGAGGTATTTAAAAATGCTTAGATATGGTGCTTAGGGACATGGTTTGGTGGTGGACCTGGCAGTCCTGGGTTAAAAGTTGGACTTGATCTCAAAGGTGTTTTCGAACCTAAATGGTTCTATCATTCTATGGTATTTTGCTATGTTTATTTCACCTTGTAGAGTGTTGTGTAAGTTCCATTAACAACCCTTATACTTCATTAAATCAAGAAGGAAATAACCCATTAAGCTCTTAGGGTTTTTTTTTTTTGTTTGTTTTTGTTTTTTTTTCCTTTGGGGTGGTGGTGTGTGGGGTGGCAGCGGGAGGGGAATGTAATGAAAAGTTGAACTCCACTTCAACACCCCATCACTCTTTAGATACTTTAAACACAGTTACAATTTACTTCATTTTCCATTGAGTTCTGGTTTGCTTGCTCCACATCAGAGTGGAAACAGAGGGACCTTAAAGACACTCATTATTTTTTTCTGGATATTGTCCCAAGATACCTACCTTCAATTTTAAACCTACATATTTAAAATATTTAAATTTCTAAATTTCTAAATAAATAAATAAATAAATATTTAAATATTTAAAAATAGTTATGTCCATGTATAGAGAGATGTATCACAGAATATGATCATAGGTTTATCTTGAATAAATGTTAAGAGTTGTTAGCATGGACACACAGGCACATATTTTGGGAATAAAGATGGGATAAGATAACAGGGAGAAACTGCACCCCATTCTCACACAGTGAAGTACACAACATAAAAACATGGAGATACTTACTTGTCCAGCTTTCCCATTCTCACATAAAAAAGCTTCATGCTCTGATGCAAACTCAGGAGCGTTGTCATTTACATCAAGAACCTTGATAGCAACAGGCACCCGGGACACTTGACTGTGGTTCCCTAAGAAAAGAAATCAAAGCATGAAAGCTTTGATTTAAAATATATAAGTATGCTTATATTTAATTTAGGACTGATACATAAATGCTTACAAAATAACCATCCTCTTCCTCTCTTCTGTCCTTGCTTAATTGGGTTGTCTTATCTTTAATGGATCGTAGAGTTGGAGCACGAGATAAAGAAGGATGGCTGAGATTTTATGGTTGAAAAGAATAAATAGATCCCTATTGCAAACAGCATTTGTTGGAGATTAGCTCAATGAAGACCTTTCTTGGACTAAACGGGTAAGATCTTTCTTTGATGAAGTTTGTATTGTTTTATTGATAAAGTCCATTATACATGGAAAAAAAGAAGGCTGTAAACAACATAGATTTATTTCTTTGTTTATCTTTGGCAGAACACAGAACATTTTACTCTATTACTTTTCTTACTGCACATCTATTATTTCTTCATTATAAATGCGATTAAGGTGGAGACCCACATTGTGAGAAAGACAGATGATAGACTGACATAGGGATAACTAGATAGTACTTTGGACTATTAAAGCACTACCACTACTGACCAAAAGTATGACCTGTGAACTTCTTTTTTCATTGAAATAAACCACCATTATTTATTACACAGAGCTATTTTGCATAAAACTGTTTACTGTAGAGAGCAGAATAAGCTTTAATGCAAGAAAAGCTAAACCAACAGTTCACATTCTACTTTGAATACATTTCCGTCAGTTGCTGTCTTTCCTTCACTTCAGTGGAGCTAATTTATTTTAAGACATTATTTATAAACACATTAGATTATTTCCCCCAGAGAACAAAAACACAAGTTCAGTTTAAACTGAGGTGAGCAGTTGATCGGAAGAGTTTAAAAAACCATGTTCTATAGCACATGCATACCTCTACATGTAACTCAAATACTAGTTTTAAAAGCCGTCTCCTGGTGAGTATTGTTTTACAAGCATAGTAGTTTGTCTTGTTTATATCAACAACAATTTGAAGACCTGCACGCTGTATGAGTTAAGCTCTGGGTCTGACTGGAACTGACCTACCTGGTTTTGCCTAAATAATTGCTGCAGGCAAGAAAGCTGTTACCATAACTCAGGGTATCAACTTACTGACTGTTGTGACAGTTGGCAGCTTCCCAAAGCTGTCATCAGTCTTTGTGGGTTCTATTCTCTGGCAATACAGAACTGGCTTAGGGGAAGGCAGGACAGAAGTTCCTACTGCCTGGTGTTCAATGTACCTCAAACAATAAATGCCTACAAGGTAGAAGTAGGTCAGGCTCCACCAGTGAGCAGGTGGCAACTTGGTGGCAGCCTTACAAGTGGCATAGATGACAAAAGGAGGAATCACTATATACACTGTATTTTTCCTGGTTTCCATCAACATTAATTGTGCTGTAACCTAATCAAACCCTCCCTCTTGCATCTTGTATGCTAAAGACAGTCATAAGTTTTGAGGCTCCACTTAGAAATCTAAATGTGTAAATTTCAATTGCTCTGCTAACATTACTTTGAAATAGCATAAAAATAACTATTTCAAAAGACACAAAGTCAAGCTATCACCAAATGTACTAGTACTATAAACAAAGGCTTTATGTTTGCTGGGTAGCCTGAAATATTAAAATTCCACTTGTACAGGATATTGAAGATTACAACACATCAGACAGAGTTTTAGTTCAGGAAGAAAAATGTTGCAGAAGAAAAAGAAATCCCCACCAAGATATTGCAAGAGTAATATTTATGTCCATTTTGCATCATATGGTCTTATTTCTTAACAGGTGAGGTGAACACTAATGCCCGGAAATAACAACGTACTTGAAATCACATAAAAGCTAACATGCAAATAATGAATCCCAAACATTTTAAACACTTTTTTTCCCTCTAACTTGATAAAAATACAGACAATGAATCTTGAGCTTATCAGAATTCTCAGCAGCAGTGTCATATTTAAACACTAAAGATTTACTTTTATCTAAATTAATGAAATGATGGCAGTTCAAATTTTAAAGACATTACAGAGAAATGTAATTAATTAGATAAGCTTCTAAAGAAATTATTCATGTCCCTTGTGACTGCCCCCAAAATGTTTGTCTTTCATCAGAAATACAAACATTAAATTTAAAGATATTATAATTAGAAACTTGATGAGAATTCATTTAAAAAATTAATTTACTAAACACAAGAGAGACCCAACTGGTTTGGAAATCTCCAAACAAGGGGATATCCACCCCCTATTAGGGTTCTTGTGACTACAATGAAATTTGTTGTTGAGAAAGAGAGAGAGGGATGGAAAGGGAATTTTATCTACTGCTTGTACTGACCACCACACTGATTATATTGTATTATTTCATCATTGCAAACTTTTCAATGAAATTTCACTTTATGCTAATTTTCCCTGTAAATAAAAATCACCCTCAGTATACCTGTGCCAGCAATTTAATGCATTCTCACTAAGAAAATCCAGATTTCACTTGTCGATGAGAACACTGTCAAGATAAAATAGTTTCATCTGTCCATTTTCATACTTTCAATATCTGCAAACTTCTCAGTGGTAAAAGATGTATGCAGAGGATGTCCCTCTCCCATGTAAATCCATCTTTGTTAGCAGTGCCCAATATCCTTGAGATAAAAGTAGAAAGTGATTGAAGTGGATCCACGCTGGTGCACAGACTGTTACGTTTGCATGGGCAACTGTTCTTAATGCAGTTGGGCTTCATACTGATTAGTATTCAATGTTCAGAACATTTCCTCATTTGTACGAAATGGACAGTCAGCTCTTTCAAAATTAGTGACAAAACTGAGTTTTAATTACTTTTTTTGTTTGGGTTGGTTTTCTTTGCCACTGAACCAACCCAGTCAATTGAACCAAAGGAGGCTGAGTCTTGCATTTACTGAATAGACAGTAAGACCGGTTGCTTAAGTTCCAGTCAATTATGTAATGGAAAATCATAAAAGAGTTTAAATTTAGAGACTCCTCTTTAAGGAACTAACTGAATTTGTAAATGCTTCATTACCTGTATTTATTGTGATGCACAGTTTAAGAAGACCTGTTGTGAATCTTGAAATACAAGTATTATCATTAGGACTGTCACTTGAGAAGCAATGGCTTGGTTGGAAAATGTAGCACACTGAGGTGCAAAATTAAAAATATTGAGAAAATTTCCCATAGTCTAGTTTACCAAAACTCTATTCAGAGTTAAGGCTGCATGGAAGTTTTTAATTCCAAATACATTCAGTTGGTCATCTGTGGACACCACTGCCACAGCACAGCATGTAACTGTAAGTGACACATATGCAAATTATGTACATAATTTCCTAGAAGTACAGCTCTTCTATTTCTCTGCTGAAGTCTCAATTACTGCACAGTTCTAAGATCCAGTAGTCTGCTGTGGATGAGCACAGCACACACAGAAAGAAAGGAACATCCGGACACATATAAGGAAAGGATGACTCTATATTAAAATAACTAGTGAAATTATTAGTGATAAAAAATACATTTCCTAAAATAATGGAAAGTCGAGGTGAGTTTAGAAATAAATATTGAAAGGTTTACAAGAATTATACGCACCTAAAAAAGCTCTTCTACTTTTCTCCTCAGTTCTCAAGATTCTATTGGAACATTAAATGCTTGAAATACGCGACTTGCTGGTACTCATCTTTAAATGCCATACCTATTGAAACTTACTCAGGATCAAAAAAGGCTGCAGAGTTTGATACAAAAATGATGCGGTAGAGGAGATAATCAAAGTAAAATTTAAAAAATCCCATTACCAAGCCATTTAGTGTCTCCAAACCTGAAAACTTAACTTTTGGAGGCTTCAGACCCATGCTATTTCTTATTGTGATGAATATATTTCTTCCTTCCTGGGAAAACCCTACACAGCTGAGATGTGTGGGTATCATTGGAAATTCTTAATGCAAAACACTAAGCACTGTTAACATTGTTACTGCATGCAGCAAGTAATACTAGGAGCAACTAAAGCTTATAAATCAAATTTTTGGTCTTATGCCATAACTAACTGAACATAATGCAGCTATTCAACTCCCACAAACACTTAAACACTTTATAAACATGCTTAATATACTTCCCCACTGTCTTTCCTGGACAGATACACATAAAAGTGGTCTTCAAGAGCAAGAATTATTGGATGTACAAAACGAAGTTTATGATTTGTTTAGCCCAAGGAAATCCAGTTTAATCCATTTTTCCTTTATTTAATTAAATCATCCAAAAATCACTTCAAGATTCTCTTTAAAAAGTCATAAGCTGTCTTGCATTTTAACTAAAATTAAGTACCTGAATGGAAAGTAGACTCCTAGAAAATAACATATCTTTTATTATTATTATCACCACATGGCTTGGAAATGGCTATTTCATGCTTCTCTGATTCAGTGAAATTTCTACTATAATAATATTCTAAATTGGAAGTAGAGGAAGTCCTAGCTCTGACAGAGAAGTCAAAACAAAATCTGAATCACTGACTTAAAAACAACAGCTCTTGTTTTACATCCCTTCTATTTCAAATGTACCAGGTTGTATTTTAACAGACCCATTCCCTGTGACTTTATCACGGCTTTATCTGGTGACTTTACTAAGATAATCTAAATGGAGGACAAGTTTATTTCTCCTGTTAGGGTTTATGTAGTTTTCTTCTTTGTGCAATCCTTTACTTATATAACACCACAGTTTATAACAAATTTTTTGCCATATTAGACTGACAAATCAAAAGTCAAGAACCCTGAGAAACAAAGATTCTGTTGTGAAATCAAAATTTATGTTGGAATTTAACTATAGCAATTACATACTGCAGCGAATACTATGTTCATTTGTCTGAAGTGTTGTGTAACGATCTCATTCAAGAGAGACCGAGTGCCTGAAACTGACTCTGAAACTGCCAGGAAAAGACATCAGTAATTGATAATATTTCTTTTAAAAATAACAGAGCATAAGCTATTTCTGAATTAGCATAAAATTCAAGCAACCAAACAAAAAACCCAAATGTGATTGGTCATAATGAAGATTTAAACCCACTCTGAAATTCTTATATTTTTAAACGATGAGAAAATACTAAGAGATGTAGAATATCTATTAAGTAATATAAACATATCAGTGCATCACAAAGGCTTCTGTACAAGTTGCTAAGACAAGAAACAAACACTGTTTCAAAAATAATGTTCCATTTATATTTCTGTCAGCACACTGGTATATTCGAGGAGTACAGATTGTGGCGAGTCTGCATGAACATATGTGTGGGAGGGAGGCAGAAAGTAAAAGATGCAAAAAATATTTCTCAGGTTTGTCCCTTAAGTCATTCTTTGGGATAAAAACAATAATGGAGTTGAAAAGTTTTGTCTGCTTTTAGTAGATCACTTGGATTTTTTTTATTATGGTCTCCAGAAGAAAGGTGAACAGGACAAGAGCAAAGCTATATTACGTTCTATTTTTATTTCGACACTGATAGACTGCCACAGGTTTAACCAAGGACTTGCTCAACATCTTCCACCTCCTTTATTTTCGTCCACTTTTCTACCTCTCACTGCCATGAAAAAGATGTCAGACTCTTGCAAAATGTGTGCTTCCACAGGTGTGGACAAATGCAGAGCCACACATACCCACTATCCTGGTGGAGCACAAGGAGTGTATTTCAACTGTATATCCTGGTGGACAAGGAGGAGGGGAAACTGAGGACAGACCACTTTTTCAAGTCCTCAAATTCAAAGCTGCATTTGTAGTTAAGAGGTTTCCAAAATTCAGCAACTCCGTCTGTAAAGAGGTGGCTAACATAGGCTACACACACCTACCTTTAATCAGTATATAAGATGCATAGCTTGGGACTGAAGGACAGATTATACTTTCAGGTTGCTGATAATACCAATACAATCACAAAAAAAGAGTACAATTTCTGTGTTAGATGGAAAAGCCATGCCAGAAAATGGTAATAAAGAAAGCCATATTCTTCAGGCCCTGCCAAAGTTTTCACTCATGTTAATTTTCTGTGGTGTTTTCTTTTTTTTGGCTTAATATGCATAAACCACAAAAATTGTCTAATATAGCCCAGAACCAATGATAATTTTGAATCAATTACCTAAAATCTGCAGAAAAATGAAACATGCCTGCAAAAAGACCAAACAATTTTTTTTTCTTTTTTTTATCAGTGACATTACACCCCTGCCCTGAGTTCTTTGCTTGCCATTGTAGTAGCAAAATAGCGTAACCAGACTGTGTTGGTACACACTTTTCTCTTTCACTTCAAGGCCTGATTGAGCTTCTACTGAAGTTAGTCAGATCTCTTCTACTCTGGAAGTTTAATCTAGTCCTTGTCCTTAATACTACATTATCTACTTCCTACGTTCTAAATAAATTTTTAAAATGTAAATACAATTTAAATTAAAATGAGGACTTCAGCTGGGTACTTTGTTAATTTCAAAGTGTCAACACTGATTTATAAAACTTGATAATCAAACTATGCTTTTAAAAAGTTAGTATATTCCTTTCATACATATACAAATCATATTGATGGAATGGGTGAACCTTCATTTTGCTTACCTGAGGGCAGGCTACAATTTGACATTCAAATACAACCTCTGTTATTTCTCATACCATCAAGCTGCGCAGTTATTCAGCAGCCTAACAAACAGTTACTCTGTAATCACCTCTGATACTCTGAATTGAAAGGTCCATTTGCAAACCTGGGAAATGGCTGCAATTTTTTGCAGAAGTATCACATTTTATTTGGTGTATATGCACAATATTGTCTTGTCTGAGTGCACAGACAAATCAAAAGGGCTTGGAAAGGCAAAACTAGATGGGAAAACCTAAATATCCCCTCAAATGTAGTTTGCAGCTGTGAAGAGGGTTTCTTCTACCATAAGCCTGGTTGTAAGGGAAAATCAAAAGACACCGTTCTGTTTAAACTTAGTCATGCACTGTAAGAAAGGAAAAGCTGTCTGCTGCTGCACTGTGATTGAGAATCAGGGTAAGCAAACTGTAATTTTGCCCTTGAGGGAGCAGAGGATGCTGAAACCAATTCATATCCACCTTAGAGCTGAAGGGGAATGGGAACTATAGGAAACCCCACCCCTCGTGCCACCCTCCCAAAAAACCAACAACCCAGAAACTCAAGGGTTTCTTGTTATGACAAACCACTTTGAATGGCACTCTCCCTTTAAACACAATGTTCATGTTTTGAAAAATCCATTAGTGTCACCACATCCTATTCATTTTAATGGACTCCAAAAAGAAAATGCTAGAAGACATAGTAGATCTTAGTTGCACTAAGTAACACATGAATACTTCTCACAGGTAACCTACATATTGCATAAGAGCGTGATTAGACTGCATGGGATATGCACTAGGAGGGAGAACTGGGGATATTAAAGAAGGGGAAACAAAGGGATGAGGTGAGGTTTGCAGAGAGTTAAAAGGGGCATCCTAATCAGAAACTGTAGCACCTTTTCAATATTGGAGTAGCAATTAGGGCTACTTGTCAGAAGCTCTGGATGCAAACAGCATGTCCTTAGAGACTGTTCTTCTGCATATCTAATTCTGACCGCAGTGAGCTTTATATTCATAGTGACACCTAATCAAGACATATGTGACACATCAATATGAGTAAACAAATACATAATTCAAAATAAATTATTAGCATAGCTGCTTGAGCGGGTTGTATTGGAAGCTGCTATAGTCATGTCACTTTTATGACAATGAAAACAATTCTGCTTTATTCACAGATCCTAAGTAAATTCTTAAGGGAAAAAAAATAAAAAAAAGTACGCTGTCAACATCCTTCCACCCACACATCTATCCAGAGACCAAACTGAAACAAAAGCTGGCAGAAAACAATCTGTATTTCTGATACAGTACTGTGTTACTGAGTCTTATTTGTCTCTAACGAGGATGCAAGTCAAAATGTATTTTGCAGTTATGTTGCTTTCAGTAAATGAACTGTTATGTATTTCAGTGGTTATGAGGGCAAAAATCAAAACATGGTTTAAGTTTTAGCAACTATCAGCAGCTGACTTATAAACTATAAAGAAAGGCAAACTAGAAAGGTTTGAAGCTACATTTTTTGCAAAAAAATCAATGCAAAACAAACAAAAAAATACCTAACTTCAAGAATAAGCAATAACAAACCAGCATTTGTAATTTCTGGAAACATCTGCAACTAGGAAGCGGTATTCTGTTGACTCATCATTTTACCAAAAGTCAGAGTCTAATAAAAGCTTTTGAAAAAAGTTTTTTCCCGTTCCTTATGGCAGCTACCAATAAGAAGGAAAAGAGTTACGAAAACCGAACCACAGAAAAGCATAGGGAGCCACATCTTTCTGTCGTCTTTATCATTCACACTGTAATAATGACAGCATCATGACATGCTACTGAATCTTTACTTGTGGATCACAGCACCACAAAACCTAATCAGGATTCAAGCTTTTCTGAGGCATTGTAATGCCGTAACTGTTGTGAGGAAGTAACAGGTTTCAATTTCTAAATAAAACAATGAGAAAAAAATCCAGGCAATAAAAAGTTGCCATTAAGTGACAGAAAAGGATTTACCTCAAAAAAAACCAACCCACCCCAAAACCCCAAAACAACAACAACAACAAAAAAAAACCAAACACCAGTGAACGGGCAGGAAGGAAACTGATTGAACAAAAGTTTTAAGACACAACAAAGTTCCCAGGGCGTGATTTGCTGCTGTGTTGCTCAACTCCAGCTTAATCAAGGGAGTTGCACTACCATAAAACAGTCAGGAATCTGGCCAACACTTTAGAGCAATTATATTGTTAATATGCTAATACATCATGCATATTAAAATGTTATAAAATATTGACTTAGATATGCAAGGTTTTATTGTCAATTATATTTGGCTATGAAATTTTATAATGACTAGCAGCAGTAATAATAACAATAAGCAGACTGATTGAGGACAAGATGCCTGGAATATTTTGATTATTTTTTTTTAAACAATTTAATGACTGAAATAAAACAATTAATAGCTCAAATGAAATCCATCCTTTACTGATGGACAAAAATCAAAATGCTTTAACAAATGTTTTTTATTAAACAACAGCTTATTATAGAAGTATTTAAATGTCATTCTTCTTAGAGCTTATATTCCCTTTTGGTACTGATTTTCTCAACAGTGCAATTTAATACTCTTATGTTTCTTTCACAGAAAAAATATTGCCGGATATGCTGGATTTGAATCAGGTTCTAGGAGTTTAACATCAAACTATTCTTTTTTGCATAACTTCAGCAATAAGCAAAAAGATCTCCCCAGCATATCAGCATGTATCTTTAAAAAATTCTCTCTGTTTTTCAGCCAGAAAAGACTGTCATTCTTTGCTTATCCAGCAACTTTATTAGAAGCTCAATGCATGCTACTCTGAGTAGTGTCTTTATTCTAGAAAGATATGTGCTTAAAGAAGATTGGCTGAAAAGAAACTCAGTTACAAACCTCTGTTTTGACCTATTCTCATGCTTCAGCCCTACAGAAAAAACAGCGGAGATTTTAGACAGTCACATTCCACTTAGAAGTAAATGGATTCAGCTTATCAACTCGATGAATACTACACAGCATTTTTAAGATCAGTCCTATTTTCTTCAGAAATTCTAATTCAAATGTTCAAAGCGCAGATGGCCAATTGTTAGTTGTTCAGTTTAACAGTGCACTCATTTTGCTAATATGCATATCGTCAGTTTAACCATGCCTCCAGTTTTCTCAAAGTAATTAACAAACATACTTCACATGAATTAGTCAAGTATGTTTTCACTAACAACCCCTGTATGCCTTACTTGAATCCTTATCTGTTTTGTGCCCCAGAAAGCCTTATTCCTTTCTCAAACACCACCTAGTATCCTAACATTTTGTGTTTTCAGCTTTGAACGGTGTTCTCAATTCCAGTATGTTTCTGTGAAATCAACATTAGCAAACCTAGATCTAAGATGTCTAGCCTGGCTTTATAATGCCCTGAAACCAGAAATAAAAGAAATTAGACTGCTCATGCAAATCTCTATCGTTTTCCTTGCCATAATTATGTTTATTACCTCCTCTAACTTTTTCTAGCACTATATTACTCAGATGCTTTATTCACAGCTGCCTTACATGCTTCCCTCTGAAATCACAGGTTGCTAACGCTTATTCAGCATCCCATACCTGCATTTTAATGTTTGCTCCTGAATGACTGAGACAGAGATTATTTTGTAAGTACACTCCATTCCCATTCATATTTCCTCATAATATGGCCACTCCCATGTTGTTACCCATGTGGATCACCTCTCCTACTATGAAAAAAACACTATTGGGAAAGTTTGCGATATGTCTGAATGCATTTTCATAGCTGAGAAGTGCAAACTAGCTTTATGTGATATACCAGCCCACCACTGACTAATGGCAAATGCTCTGTGACCCATTAGAATCTATGGAGTTCCATGTAACCCTGTATTTATGTGCAAATGAATAAAAATTACCTTAATAAATTCTGAGTTTCTGTGAAAAAAATGATGGATTATCTAGTTTCAGTTTCACTAAGCCAGATAAAAAAGGGTCAAGCAAAAAAGGTTAATATTCCTGAGCTTCTCCTGTTTAAACCTTCATAAAGGCTTATTTCCTTTTCTTTTGATAACTGACTGTCATTTACTCAGCCCGAAATTAGAGGTAGTTATACGATGCACCAAAGTAACTCCCTAAAATGTTAGAATTATTATTATTAATGCCTATAGTAATCTTTACAATAAAAGGCTAAATAAAATTAAAAAAATGAAAGCATGAGCAAAGGTATTCATGGCATTAAAAAGTACCTTGTAGCTGAAGGCTTATTCTGAAAAGTAATTATGTCTGTCTGCTTTTTAATTAGTGTCCTTGTATTTTTTAAAGGAATACACAATATAGATAACTTTAGAAGAGCATGCGCTGGATGATGATTCAATTATTGTATTTATATTCTTGGTAAACCATAAAGAGTCTTTCTGGCTTTATGCCCTTTCCCATTAGGTGATAAAATTGCCTCATACTTCTTCATTTCTAAAGAATGCCATTGGTATGGGTAATTACCTTTGTCAGATAGAGCCCACAGCTTTGTCCTTGAGATTCCTATGCTCTGTGCCTGGAAAATATTTATTGTTGTCAAATCACGATTTACATTTCAAGATCTTGTCTATACTTTCATCTCTTGCTTTGACTAATAATTCATGAGAATTTCTACTAGTTGTGGCAGTTCTGGTACTTTCCCAAATACCTGGGCGGGGGGCTTAGCTAGCCACTGGTACGTTTTTTGTTTGGCAAGTGAAGGTGAATACCATGAATCATTTGATAAAGGAGTCAATCAAAATGAAAGTAATAGCTCCGTGACTGGAGTGCCTGCAGAATAAGGAAAACAGAAATTCCATTAAAAGCCTTCATTCAGAGATGTAAAAGTTGGTTAAAAGCATTGCTCTAGGCTAAGGGAAATATCCTCTCCCAGGCAGTCCTGCACAGCCTCTGGAGTTCCTCAGCAAACAGATTTGTTGCACGTCCGTGCACAGGATGCACAGAGTGTGAGAAGAGGGAGGAGTTTTAGAAGAGCCTTCTCGTACCCTGATGCAACAGAGCCAACGGGTGCACGCTTCACCTCGGTATTTCCCAGTAGGTCTGAAAAGGCTTGAGTCTGTACTAACGATAAAAAAGCCCATCTGTGCTTGGATATGCTCATGGTAGTACCTCACAAACAGGAACGGAGATTCAACCTGAGTGTGGTCTGAGGAATCCAGTGCTACACATGGTCATAAAAAGGCTAGGAAGGAAATACAAATCTTGAGTATCCCACTCAGTGTTACGTCAGGTGAAAGAAAGATTGGGAACTTTAAAGGGATCATCATTTAGCTGTCTTTACATTTTATGAGCCATGGCTTCTGTTATTTGTTGGTGTGTTTTTCACAAATCTCAGAGGCTGCCAACTGGAATAGATTTAGAAGGTTTTTCTTGTTGAAATCTATGACATCATTCAATACATTTCTACTATGTAATACACATATTCTTGAGAAAAGGATTACATTGCTTTTTTGAAAAGAGAGTTCCAGGTAAGCATTGCTAATAGTGAATGCATTACAGTATACTTCTCATTTTCAAAGAATTCACTAGAATCCTGTATCTCAAGCAGATTTGAGCTACAGTTTGGGAGGGACGAGTATGCAAATATCAGGATATTAATATTTAAACTGGAGGAATGTTTTGCAGCTAAATTATGTTACTAATATACTTCTTTTTTGCCTAAGTTAAAAGAGCTTCTCTGAGATAAGTCATTACTTTGGTTTCAAACTACATTAGTTCTCCATTTATTACTGCTTTTGTTGCATCAATTAACCAGCAATGACTGAAGTACAGGGCATTTCCTTAGTATTAATGAGACACATGAGGATGGTAGGGAAGTATCTGTAATGTGGCTGTTACAGCCATTAGAAGATGGAAATGGAAACCCATGGAGCTGGAGGCAGAAGAAAGGGTTTCATTATTATATGCCGTAGACATGTATGACAATCTGATAGCTTGAATGATCAGGGATTCTGAGCTCCCTTCAGAATCTGGGTAAACTGAAGCAAAAATGTTCTAATAAATAAATCATGGCTATTTGATTTTCTTTTAGTAGCTGAGTAGCATTGACAACACATAACCCGGTAAGTACTGCCAAAACTGTACAAGAAACTGAAAGAATACCAAGGAGGTTAGCCCAGCCTGAACTCTGCCTTGCTTCACTGCCCAGCAAAATTGCTAACCAGCTAATGCAAGCAACACAAGCATGCCAATGTGAACAGTAGTTACAGCTATCATTGTAACTTATACAAACTAAAAAAATGTATTTGTGTGTTCAGATGAATGGGATCATGTATGACTATTAGGAACCTGACTTTATTAGATTTTACTGAATGGCAGATAATTCCATTTCAAAAAAGTACCAAAGGACCAAAGATGTGATGAGCCTTTGTACATACAAAAAAGATGCACCAAAAGAAAGGTCTGCAAGTTAATCATTCATTCTTACTGCACTGCAAATCAGACTTTCAGAGAATACTTGCATATTCCCCAGATTCCTTTCCTGTTCAGGGCATAGCTCCTGAGAGCCCAAACATCTGAGCAGCATAATCAGCCCCGACTTACAAAGCAAGGCTATTATCCACCCCCGTTCTCTCAAGCATCTAGCCAAAATAAACCTCCCAACCTTGGCATACAATTTTAAGCTCATGTAAGTCTCAACTACACCAGAAAACAATGAGAAATCTCATTACTCCAGCATCTAAAGTCCAGAGACTTTGAAAACAAAGATCACCCTTTATATCTACAGACTAAAAGGTACATTCTCAAGGCAAGGTCATATTTTGTCAATAAGCCTGCTTCATCCAGCCTGCAATAACCTAGATGTTCCTGCTCCTCACTCATTCAGCAGAGAAAACTTGGGGGTATGGCAATCTAGAAAGAAAATTTAAGAATCAAGTCATAGGTGCAATAACTTTCAGTATCCCTCTTGCCATGAGTGTTAATACATCTATTTCTTCTGCACATCCTACACCTGTATTTCAGAGTGATCTTTCAAAGATGTCAAAGTTCTTCGCAACATCCTCTTCTCTTAAAAGTCCATGTGACAGAACTCATCAACATAAAGGAGTCACCACATGACCAGAAAGGAAAAAAGCTGAACAACAAAAAAGCAAAAATTAATTTGATGATATAAGAAAGAAATATAAGAAATCATACAATAGAAAAAAATGTGCAAAATGAATGGAACATTTAAGAGTAGACACTCTTGGAGAGGGTCAAAGCTACAAAAGGAATTTATCTACCAATTTTTCACCAAATTAATGAAAAATTTATAACTAAATCTGAAATACTGAAACTGCCACCTAAATATCACCTGTACTATGTTAATCACTTTCAGTGCAGTCTTCACATTGTTTTATCTTCAGTAACCAAAAAAAGATGCAGATGGATGAGGTATTTGAAGAATTTTCTCTAGGGGGCATGTAATCAGTATGTAACATAGTTGCTTTGATTTAAACAGGAGGGATAAAACTATATGGCACTCATCTACATATTTAAAAAACTTGAACATAAAAGCAGTACCAAAGTCTGGGCAACTGTCTGAGGGAAAGAAACTCCAGGCAACTGTTCCTTAGTCCGTCTGTCTAGTTTACCCACCCAAAAAGAAGCTGCAGACAAGAAACTTCTTCACATAGGCTGGAAGGAGCCTGCTTACAAGGGAAAATGAAAGGAGGGAAATGTCACCCTCGGCACAGGTCTCAGAATATGATGGTAAGACTATTTGTAAACAATAGTATGAACTTTGATGCTAGTTCTGAGTTAGAACTATCCAGACACTTGCTTATGTATAGGAAAACAAAATGTTCTCCCCCAAAAAACAAAACAATCAAACTTTTGCATGTTAAGTACTTACAGAAAAGAGTCAAAGTCCCCACTAGCTCATGCTTTCTCCTCCCAATTTTGCTAGACATGAAAGGGTTAAGTTCACATTTTAGGGAACTCAGATTAAAAAGAAGTAGCATGTTTAAAATTATTCACAGAAATTCTAAATATGGTTGCTTTCAAAAAGATCAGCCAATCTGAATCTAAATATCCTCATCCTCAAGCCATGTGAAAATACAGAAGTAGTTATGCTCAATTCAGCCAGGCCAATCTTGTGTCTCGGAACATTCCCACCTGAGACAGTGGCTGAGGGGTGACATAAAAGAATAACTTTGTCATGGTGGCAGCAGAAATCTGCCAAAAATTACCTGTGCTTAAAGCACAAATTTAACTGCAGGTAACTCACCAGCACAAAGTTCTGAAACAATGACTCATGTTTTGGCAAAACTTGGTGTTTACCTATTGAAGTGTTGATAAATCAGATATAGATTAGGATCTACCATGCTGAGAATCAGAAAAATAAACCCAGTATCATGGCTTATGATTGGTAAGCAAGTTTGATGGCAGTGAAATGCTCTGGTCGCTGCCCCACAAGAAGAGGGGAGCCTCGGACTGAACCTGGAGAGCAGCTGGCCTGGGAGGAGAAAATGCTCCTGTATGAATGATGCTGACATATTTATTTTTATGGGAGAGATCAGTAGTCCATTAATATTACTGTCAGTGAAGATATCGTAATGCCAAACTCTGAATTTTCATTTGATGCTTCTGCCTGCCTCCAACAGATTTCGGTTCTTTTGTAGCAGAGATTTTGCTTATTGTGATGTTGAAAAAAGACCTTAAAATGCCCATGTTACCCTGCTTGACAGTTCTATGAACAAATTTAGTTTCTACATGAGGAGTTTAAAAATAATTTCTCTTAAAAAAAGCAAATATAGTAGTCTATGAAATTAAGCTCTTGTTTTATGTAAATGTCAAATAATTATATTATGAATGTGAAAATAAGTCATCAGCAGGAATGCAAATGCTTAGAACAAGATTGGCATTATTATTTTCATAGACAATCTGATAAGAGGCAATTTTACAATGGTGATAGATGCTGAGGCTCCCATGAAGACTAATGATAAGGCTGGTTTCTAACAAAATTCTTGAGTATAATTACGTTTTAAAAATCTGAAGATGCAACAGGCAGGCTTGATTCCGATGTGGCTCAGTAAAGTGCACATCTGTTAACGCTGCAGTCACGCACACATAATGGAGTTAAAAAAATAATTGGAAGAGTTTCTGAAAAAACTTATTATTATTTTGTTCTTTTTTTACTTTTTTTGAGAAAAATGTAAAATTACTTCATTTTACATCTTACTATTCCAGTGTCTGAAAACTTTGGATCACAACCTAATAAATCTGCTTTCATGCCACTGGTAAATCTCATGATCTGACATTCCTCATGTCTTGAGAGAATTGGTATGGAAATTTTATATCTTGCTTCTTTAAAAACATCAGTACTATTCACTGGTTTGATATTAACCTGGGCAAAATATACCCTATGCAACCAGAGCTCGCTTACTTTCCTTATGTAGTTTGATTCCCTGTGTTGGCTTGGCTTTCCTGCAAGCAGAAAGTATTCTTGCTAATTTATCAAAGCAGTGTTTGCCTGCAAGATTTAACAGTAATTAAACGGGTACTGTTGGCACTACTGGCAATGAAATACACAAATTATTAAGTTATGTCATAGGAATACAGTTTACAGGGGTTGTCAGTTGAGACCATAGTTTATACTAAGAACTATCTTTCTCATTTCTGTATGGCATTTCAGTTCTCTGACACAGATTCCCAACAAGTTTGTTTCTGAGAACAAGTACCACAGAACAATATTGGACAACAAAAATGGGCCAATTAAGCATATTTTATCCTCCCATTCATTATGTTCACAGCTACAGTCAGTATTACGAAACTGAGCATTAAAAGTTCTGTATTATAATACTATATCCTTTAAAAAAGATACTCTGGGGGAAAAGCAAGAATTAATATCAGTATTCTACATGCAAGAACTAGCAGCACTGATCATCAGGCTCTGAAGACAAATTTTCTTACAACAATGTGTCAAGCCTGCTTGCACATATGGGAATTATGCATATACATTGATTGCAGAATAGATACATCAGCAGAAACATTTTCATGGTTTGTGTTTCAGTTAAGACAAAGACATGGGATGACAGACCTACGTTCTGAATCTGTTCTTTTGCTGCAATAAATTTATGTCAAATGTATACTCTAAAATACAGTGCTAATATCAATACTGAATTATACTGTCACCTGTGATCCCATCAACAGCGCTTACAATTCCCAATTAATCAAGAATTCTTTTTGATTGAAATCTAGGACCCATATTCCCAGACAGGGTGATGCTCCTGGCTCTCCATGACTTAGGTGTACGGATCAGTCACAACAGCTTTGCGGATCTGAACAATCCATGTCTATAGCTGTGTATCAGTAAATTTATTCATATATATCAAATAGGGCTACTTTCATGTAACATTACCCATGCCCTTAATCATTTATGGCACTGAAACATAATATCACTCAGCATTAAGAACTTTTGGGTTGAGTCTACAATTTACTTCTACAATAGCAAAGCTTTATTTTTTCTGTGTTAATATAAGTAACTAAATATAAGGCTTTGGTTTTAGGTTTTCTGAATTTTGTTTTAACATTTACCATGTATACCATTTACAAATGTAATCATGTGTCTCTTCAAAATCTATACTACTTTATTCACTGAGAATAATACAGTTTTGAAGATGAAAGGGAATGAGTGAAACTTCAGCAGAAATTCAGTTTCCTTTCAAAAATTCTCAAAAGTTAAAAATCCAATGTGCATTACTTTTTACTGAATTATACACAGTTTCCACTGCAAACGTTGCTTAAACCATTTACAAACCCAACAGAACTAAAAGCCAGTATACACAAACACTTACTAGTTTCAGTAGCTACAATGGTTATGTTGTGCCACATATTTGTTTCTCTGTCCAGTGGTGTTGCCAAAGTTATTTTCCCATCTTCTGCATTAATGTTGAACTGTCTCTCAAGGTCAGTGTGCCGATCAATGGAAAACCTACAAAATAGACATCCCTGTAATCTACTTAATGAAGTTGGTGTAATCCATACAATCACAAGACAATTTAGGGAGCCCTCTGAGGGCTACAGTTTTATAGCCAAATGGATTCAGAAGCTCAATAGCATAATAATTTATAAGACAAAATGACAAACTGAGACTAAAAAAACTTAATAATTATTGCCCAAGGAGTAATTAGCTGTATACCCAGTGTGAAGGTCATAAAATGCCCTCAGGTTTACTGGGTAACATCTTTGAAAAACGGTGCTGATCAAGAGTTAATGACACAATCCATCACATTTATTAGACTGTTTCTATGGTATTCCACAGTAACTGATGATAATTTTGACAGTAATGTATTAAGCCCACAAAAGTGGTGGGCCTCATGGTTATTTTAAAAAAGGGCTGAATAATATTATTTTACCAATAAATTTCAGATTAATGAAGCATGAACTATCCAACGAGCATATTATTTGGTTATGGTTCAAGCAGCTCCATGGGCAGAACACAGTGAATCACCGTTTTCCTATAAAACACTTCAAACACTGAAGGACTGATTGTTTTATGGACTGACATCACTGATTTTTAACAAAACGAGTTTCATCTGACAGGTAGTCAGAGTTTGCAAATGTGAATGTCCAGGTAAATTATGCAGCCTAAACAGAGCCAGCCTGACAACAAGAGCGAGCTGTAGTAGATTGCTCCAACGGTGCATTAAGCAGGATGATGATTTAAAGCTCAGAACAGGATCTCCAGGAAAGCTTTTATGTTTGTCCATTTTCACAGAGTTATTTTGTTAACATATTATTCGCAAAAAGAAATTAAATCACAAAATTAAGCCTTCCAATTTTTTGACAGGAAAGGTATGAAATGAGAGAGTTTAGTGATAAACTATTGATATGGTTCAACAAAAATTGACTTCAAGGGGTTTTACTGAATCCCAATTGTGGATTTATGGAAAAGCCTTTTAAGCCTTTGTGTCTATGTATTACAGAACCTAACAGCATGCACTGACAATTTTTACATCTGTTCTGCATTATATCTAGGCATAATAGGGTGAGTTAGGGTACAGTATTAGACTGGATTACATGATATAGTGGTCAGAAAAGTGACTCAGACTGTCAGTTTCCCATTACATTCCTACTTTTTGCAAATACGCTGTGAAATTCACTGATAAAAGAACAAGAGCATATTTTGCTACAGTGACAATGGCAGAGTTATCTGAAATTCAGTTATTCCATTGTGGTTTATGCTTTATCATAAGCAATTTCTGAAAAAAAGTTCTAATTTGGAAGTACCTCTATATGCTACAATAAACATATTCTAATGAACTCAAACTCATTCCAGCATAGCACAATTATTTTGATAGACATAGCATTAGAATCTGATTTCAAAGCTTAGGATTATGGTGTTAATCTTTTTTTTATTTCACTGTCAGATATTTTCATATTCAGAATGAATGATGCATTGCAATTAGATTGCTTGTGCAATGCATCCAGCCAGATAAAATTCACTTTCAGAAAATCAGTTCTAAACTACAGAAATCTATCAAAATTTTAAAGTCTAAATGTTCAAAGACTGTTTTACTGAAGATCAATGCTAGCATGATCATGTTGGTAAGGTATTTAACAACTAATGGACTTAAGAGTGAACCCCCCTGCTTAACTAAGTAATGGGATTTGTTAACACATTTAAGTTTCTGTTTTTAAACTCAGACAACCTAGTTTTATTCACTTTAAAATGAGTGGTTTGGTTAAGAAGAGTACCAGGAAAAAAAGTTGAAGTAAAATTCCAAATATATGTGCCTAAAGCTAGGCACATGCATCTATATTTGGATGTTGGAGTAAACTCATTTTCTAGTGAACTCCACATGCTCAGCTCTCAATGCTTTAATGGGAACTGTACTACCCTCAGCATTTCTGAAAATCAGGTCACTTGTGTGGAAAAATAAAGCTGTGGGGGCCTAACTTCACACAACCATTTTTGAAAATGCATTGTAACTTTATTTGAATGTCTCCCTAGTTCTAATTAAAGTATCAGAAGTGAAATTCTGGTACTAGTGAAGTTAGTAAAAAATATCTTACAGACTTTCACGGGCTTAAGATTTCACTCAAGAAAATACAGGAAAGACCACAATCAACTTTTTTTAAGATGTCATAACTTAAAACCAATTTTAATTCTTGATGTTTACGTAATGTTGCAGAAAGAACTCTTCTGATACCAAACATTTATGACTTTTTTACAGTCCACAAATGAAATAAAATATGAAATGTTTATATGTTACTTAATGTTTAGTTGACCTGGGCTTGACATAAATTCCATTGAGATAAGACACAATTCTTCTCTAAGGATCACACATTTTTAAACTTTTTAAAACATTTACAGTCTTCCAGCAGTTCCTTTTTTTGAAGATATAAAACTGAGAGCATAACATCTGTGAGTTTATTAAATCGCATTTTATCTCATCCCAACACTATTTATTCACAATGCAAAACGAGCATTCAAAATGAAACATTTTTAACATAAGTTACATAGCTTTACAAGACTACAGAGGTAAAACCCTCTTGTGATTTTAATTTGATAAATATTTGGTACAAAAATAAAAATTAAGATCTGCAGTGTCATAAAACTAGGAAAACTAATAGTACATTTGCAGTTTCCTTTTCATGATAATAGTATTGTAACTCTTTTTAATGGGAATGCATTGTCAAATCCATAAGCTATACATAAAACATAGATTTCTCTAAAAATGAGAAAAGAATATCTTGGGAAATAATATCATTTGAAATTGTAATAAACCCAGCACAGGTTATTGGGAAGTTTTGGTTAGTTTATGGGTCTGCTATGGCAATTATAGGAACACCCCCATAGTGGTTTAACAGAAGACTTAAAATGATTCTCAGTCCTGCTCCTGCACAATAGCAATTGCTATTATGACTTAATTTTATCTATTCTTTATTTGCCTCAATGTAAATAAGAGCAGAAATTCTTTTTTTGCTGCACCTGCTGAGATTTAAATCACAGTACTGATACCTCATCAGTGGTAAATCACCATTGTTTATTAATGCCAGGCAGATCGGACATACTACTTAGTAACAGATAAACAGCTGCACAATTAGGGAGGCAGAAAATATCATATCTCAGTTTTTAAGGCCTGCTGTGAATTAAGAAAATGATCAGCTGCTGCCAAAGATGAAATCTCTGTTGATACGAATGGGGAAAACCTGCCAGTGAAGCTTCTCTCTCCACAAAGACACTGAAGGGCAGTGCTTTATAGGAGGGCAGGTACAGTATAGGAGGAAAGTTTATTACTCCTGCTTTTTTCTATGCACTTGGATCATGCTTTATCGAAGATAACTTACCACAGATAAATAGACCGTGGTTATAAAATAACAACAGAAACATGAAATAACTACAACTGAAATCAAAAGATTTGTATGCTAATGGATAACGATCTTTCAAGCCTAATTATACTATAAGCCAGAATGTACCACCCTTACTAAATAAAGTGCAGTAAAGCTTTATGACTAGCTTAATTGAATTCACTGAGTCCCTTTCCCAAGAGAGACGCATGTGGTCTAGTTGTGGTAGCGAGCCACTAACGAATACTTCTGAAGTGACTAGGCTAGAATAAGACAAACCACTAACTGTCTTAATAACTGTTAGACAAATTTGTAAATTCTTTATACCATCAGACTTAAAAGTGAGCCAGGCCCTTAACCGCCATGCACAGCAGAAGAGCAAACAAAGACAAAAGAGAAATTCTGCTGTTTATTTTAAAAATACTGGGTTATGTAAGATATGATGTAGTTAAACTATATGAACAACCAATATGAAGAGATTGTAGAACCATACAATCACAGAATCACGTAGGTTGGAAAACACCTCTGGGAACATCGGCTCCAACCATTAACCCAGGGCTGCCAAGCCCATCACTAAGCCATATCGGTAAGCGCCGCAGCTACGTGTCTTTGAAACACCTCCAGGGATGGTGACTCCACCACCTTCCTATGCAGCCTGTTCCAATTCTTGACCACCCTTTCCTTAAAGAAACTTTTCCTAATATCCAGTCTAAACCTGCCCTGGCACAACTCGAGGCCATTTCCTCTTGTCCTGGTGCTTGTTACCTGGGAGAAGAGACCGACCCCCACTTGCCTTACAGCCTCCTGTCAGATAATTCATATTCCTTGGAGAAACAGGTAATGAAAGCACAATTCAGCCAAATACCACGTTAGCAGTTAGCCATACAAAGGTGCCTTTACTTATCCACAATTAGGGCTCAACAACAACGAGAAAAGGCCCATACAACATATGCATCCTTTAGCCCCATCCATCTACAGATGTCTGAATTTCTGTGGCTGATACAGAGATTTCAGGCTAATAACTGCCAAACCTCTGCATTTGACACCAGACATCACTAAATAGCCTTCTTTAGGTATTTACATAAGGGTGGCACGCTCAGAACCAGACTGGTAACCCACCTATACACCTGCTTGTAAATCTGTGATAGGGTTCATATCTTTTATAGCAAGTAATGGAAAGACCAGAGAATGTGTTTCATTTCTTCTAAGCAAGCATAAAGCCAAAGTACTGTTGTATTGGACAGAAATGAGGTTAAACTTTTTTTTTTTTTTAATGAAACCTAGGAAAAGTTTCTTTCCAGTCTGTTTTCTATAGTATTTTTTCTAAATTCTCTAATATTTTGTCTCATTACTCAATTATCAGACTATTTCCATGTTCAGAGATATCTAAGTTTTATTTCATTTATGGTACTGCAATACTTTGAGTTTACTGAGCCTTGGTGTATAAGACTAATGTGCAGGAGACATGGTATTGGTAGCACCTAAGTTGATTCATGTTTTTTTTCTTTTGTTAGGGTTTTCATAACAAATGCACACAAAAGCTCTCACCAGAATATTGATAGAACAGATAGCTATTGAAAAATATTATTTCCTTGAAATGCAATTAGCTATTGTCTCCTAAAATTCTGTTTTAAAGGAAAAATACATTAAAAAATGGCCAGGCAGCATCAAAATGTCCATTATTTTTAGAACAGAATGTTTTCATTCTGATTTTCAATTTTTAACTTATGATTATAATATTTTTGAAAGTGTATCATTAAACATACACATTAAAATTTACATGGTGCAATAATGGAATAAACACTTTTAATGCACAATCAAAATGATGCATTCTAATCCAAAAACCCAATGCTTCCACATATTTTTGTTAGAAATTGCCATGTTCTAATTTTGTTCCAACTTGGAAAGAAAGAAAGTACATTTTTGCTCCCTGCTTTCCCCTGATGAATATTTTTGCTTCTGTAATAGTAGAATTACTGACTTGAAATCCTTTTTTCTTTTTTTTTTTTCTTAAAATATTTTTTTGCCAAAAAAATTTGAAAAAACAGAATTTGGACTTTCCAGAGCTATGCCAGATAAAGCCAGATTAATGAGATGAGCAAGCAAGAAGAAAAATAAGTTGCATAGAAAATCAAGCTCTTTATCTTGAAGTAGCTATCAAGCCAATACTGTAGAAAAATTAAATCTTACAAAGTACTGCATATAACATTTTTACAGAGGACATATGTCACACTAATTAAATGCCTTTTTTTTTAAATATAATGAATTTTGGCTACTTCTCTTTATGTATATTGTTTCTATATAACTTGATGAGTAATGAAATTCTAATTCAGTTTGCATATATAAAATACTTATGCTTTTAAATTTTTGAACATATCTATAAAATTCTGAAAAAATGGAAATGAGGTAAATATTTTACTCAGTTCAGTTTTACAGGCTTGGACAAAATGGAGAGTGACAGTTTTAGGATATATGTAGGCCTGTAGCTGGTCTAAATTATTAGGGCTTTGAGGCAGGACTAGTAAAGAATTCCAGGGAAACAGAACAAGACTGGAAAAATAGCCAAGGTAGGACTGAAACAGAGTTGAAGTCAGGCTGAGATGAGGAGCAGAGGGGACACAATCAAGAGGCAGAGGAGCACAGGACCAAGCTCAGAGTAAAGCAGAACAGGGCAGAGGGAAGGAACTAATGTTAAATTGAAAGAGAAATGACTATCAAGCTGGAATAAAGGGAAGAAAGCCAACTTGCTGCCACTGTGGCTGGTTTCAGAAGACCCTGTCTTTCTAGTAGCAGAGTAAGTCCTTTTTCACAGATGCCAGGGGACAGCAGTAATAAAATTAGGGGCGGGGCCACTGCTTAAATTGTAATAGATCAAACTGTGAATTCTCTATTACTTTTCTCTGTTTATGTAACATTTTTCTGATCTAGGTAACTACCCTCATTTATTTCCTATTTCTATGATCATATTACCATCTGAGCATCCTGAGAGCTTCTCTGGTAAGAAAAGGAATTTGTTGCCTATTAACACTGTCTGAGTTGTGTGCTGCAGTAGAAAATATATTAATCAATTAATTTGTCTAGATATCTGTGACAGTGAATGCTACATTTAGCTAGTTTTGGAAGGATTATTTAGAAATGAGAGACCAACATAGTCTCCAACATCTTCACACACAAGTGCTAATACATCCAAACGTGTTGGAAATTCTGAATTTCTAATTCTGAAAATACTAAAATGTGCAATATGTAGGCCCCCTAAATAAAGGTTTAAAGTTTTGCTCTGTGACAAATCTGATGTAAATGATGATGATTAGAAAATGGTCTTAAGTGACAGATTATAACAATTAACATCATCCTCTTGATGCTGAAGACTGCTTGCATAGCTTAAATTCCCTAAGGCAGTAACACACAGTGATGATTATTATTAAATAGACCCTCTCCAAATATACCTTTCCTATGCATTTGACATTTTGGTGTTTGTTTTCATAATGGTTTTAACAGGCAGTACTACACATAGCAAAATGTCTTTTGGGAACCTTTGCATCATACCATACTAGCCATGACAAAGGAGGAGTAGAAGGTGTGTGGTCATTAAACATCTATGTGATGAAACTGGAATAGCAGATTTTGTTCAAGTTAGATCAAAAAGGAAAATATTGTAAACTGAAGATGCAAAAGTCATACAGGCACAATCATCTCTGATTTTCTATCTTTAAACCAGGAATGGGTTTAGCCAAAGGAATACAAAATATGTTTTGACAACCTTATAACTACATGGAATAAACTCAGTATTGTTAGTGCAGGCACTAGGAGATTACTCAAAATAATCTGCAGATCCACACTGATGATTGAATCCCATCCAACCTTGTACACCCGGTTTCTTATTTTCATTGCACTGCTACTGTTTCGTAAGACTACTCACGTGGCAAGGAGCATTTTTGTGATTTTGAAAATGATCTGAACTGATAAATGTTACATGATTAAAAAATCTTATGCAAGTATTTTCATAGAAATCAAATGGCATGAGAAGAGTGTCATATACCGCATGGGAAAACATACTTAGCATCCTGCCAGTAGGTTTTTTCAAAGGGAACTTCAAAGCAGCACTACCTGATAGGACTGGAAGACACGTCAGGGTCATGGGCAGCCACCTGACCAATCACAGAGTTAATAGCAGCATTTTCATGCACTTCCAGTAGGTAAGTAGGTGATGAAAAGACTGGTGGCTCATCAGCATCGTCTACTACAATTTTTACCGTTGCTGTATCCTTGAATGGTCCTCCACTGATGAAGCGAGGATCAATATAAATGTTGGCTGCTTCTACCTTCAGAGAATAGGATTTTTTGGTCTCAAAGTCCAGTGGCTGTTAAGAATGACAAAGATAAATGTCTTTTACTAATGGCCACAGAGAAAGAACAAGTGAATATAATGCTGATGGATGGAAGTTATGTGTATTTACGTACATTCAGTGAGTTTTAATGCAATCACTTCCCACTCCCAGAAATCCAACCTGTAAACTTTCAAGTCATATATTGATATCTGTTTATTAACCAGCCTCAGAAAAAACAAGTCTCTTTGTTTTCTTGCTTTTCACAAGAAATTTACCAAGTTATTCTCTCTCATGAATTATACTATTACAATTACATATCAGATAAATACTACAGATTTGTTGGTGATGACATGACTTGCATATTAATCACGCACTTAATCACTGCTTTGTTAGTTGGAGATAAGAAAGGAATTATACTAGCTCCACAGGAATAAATATTTTATTACTTCCAGAACAATGTGAGAAATTCAAAGAAATAACAATTATTATTTGTTGGACATAAGAGGCATCATATGGAAAAATGTAGAGCTAATCATATAAGAAAGTGTTTCAATATTATTGCACTTCAGGTAGCTCTGCATTTCTGTTTATAGGGGTAAATGAGGCAGACATCTCTCAGGAATTTCTTAAAACTAGCAATTTCTATTTCTGTATCTTACTACTATTTTTTTTTTTTTCAGAGAGAGAAGCATGAAACTGATTACTTTATTCTATCAATATACCTGCCATGTCACCATTGTTTTTACTGTTTTACAGTTCCATATTAAAACATAAAAGATGAAAACACAGTGGGTTTAAAGGAATGAAATGCCAAATAAAAAACAAATCTGTGACACTTGAATATTAGAATTTTTCATTATAGGAGATTCAAGTTTGTGTCTTAAAGCACATCAGTAGATTCACTACATAATTCTCTTGTGTCTCACAACGATTCAAATTTCAAAGATGCAAATTGCCAAGCATTGGAAAGATATTAAGATTTGCATTACAATGTCCCAGGGATAAAAAGAAAAGGACATAGAAACTCTAAATCTGCAATGCAAATACCAGCAAGAGCACAAACAGGAACCTTCAGGAAATCTGTCAAAGCCTTCAATATGTATACTTTCAAATTTTGTTGATTTTTTTCAGGTATGAATCAAGCTCTAATGGGATTTGCTCTTTCTTACAAATTCTAGTAAACACGAGGAAAGCTTGCTTCTTTAGCAGCTCTTAAATTAGTAAGCTTTTGTAATTATGAATGGTGATTTATAAATCAGCATATTCACAATTTGCCAATCATAGCTCCTGTATCATTTTTTCAACGGCTTTTCATGTACTTTACAGAAATGACAGTACCCCAATACATTTAGTCATGCTTAATCAGAATATCATATTGAAAATTTACTCTGCATTGTCTAAACTCCATGAATTTATGCTGGAGAAAATCTGTTGCTGAACAGCACCCTCCATACATCATCTACTGTAGCAGAACCAGAATGATTATTGCTGTCAAAATGAATATATGAAACAACATTTTGTTAGAGGCTCAGTTGTGAAATAAAGCCAAGGGAACTGGGGCAAAAGGCTAATTGCCTTAGTTTTCAAAGGAGGCCACAGCATACAATAAATAACAGTAAGAAAGATCAGGATTATATATCATAATTTTCTCTTTAGGAAAACAGATCTAAATTTATGTAAATACACATAATTTTATTATAAATCTACAGGGCTGACAACTAAGAAACAGAAGATATAATCTTTTGACAGGGACTCTACCTGACCTCTTTAATCACAGGTACAAGCTGTATATTATTTACCTGTACTCACTGGATTCTTCTTGGGTTTTGTTTTGTTTTGTTTTTTTCCATTGGAATGTCATGTTTTAGGGGTTTATTTTGGGTTTTAGAGAAAACAAAGATTAATTTAGAGTGCTCTGTTATGTATTTAAAACCCTCTATGCCAGAGTTACAAATTATATTCGTATCCTTTTTCAGAACACAGCATGAGAATCAGCTCTCTCCTCCTTCCACAAAAAATGATGATAATTAAATCTGTAATTAATATTTCATTGACATTACTGGCCAAGTTTTGTTCTAGGTATGCTGTCTCTCTGCACATTTCTGTATATAATTGGGTGGTCCTTCTGTTGTGCACATTGCACATCAAGAATATATCTTGATGCACCTTCCATACATCAAGACTGTACAAACATAGAAAATGTAACAATTGCAGACTCCTTCAGGGCCTGAAATTGGCACTTCTCATATGAAACAGCACTGATCTGCTTGATAAGGTTCACTGACATCACTATTCATTGAGCAAAGAGAGTTCAGCATGAGAAAAGCTGGAAGACAGTCTCTCATACATCAGGTGATTAAATAATATGCCTCAAATTATTTTTTTTTTCTGAATACTATTTTACCAGTCATACAGCAAATCAAATAATAGAGAAAAAGGTATCTGATTTTATGATTTTATGGAACAAACAAAGCATATCAATCTACTCTTCTCCTTTGGAACCAAGAAAGCAAAACCAATCTGATTTGACCACATGGAAGCCCAGATAAGATTAACACATTCCCAGCACTGCAAATACTTCCATGGACGTCTCCCCAGTTGTCACCTAAATGGCAATTTTGAGGGACATGGCTAATACAACCCTTTTTTATCAGTTCACAGGCTTGACACCCCATCCATAGATAAAAGAATCCTTGGAAATCCAGTATTTTCTCATAAAGTAAAGTGTGGCTGGGTGTTTGTATGTAAAATAAACATTTATTATTTTTTTTAACAAAGATACCATTTACCTTTCTCACTCTAATAATGCCATCTTGAGTCTGGGCATCTGTAGTAATTTCAAATATATCCATCCCATCTCCTTCAATAATATCATAGGATGATTTCGCATTTTCTCCAATATCCAGGTCATTTGCTTTCACCCTTCCTATTGGCTCACCAAGAGCAACATCTTCCATTACTGAGAAGTGATACAGACCTTACAAAGAGGAAAAGACTAAATATTACACCTGTTTCCAGTATCTCTTGTGTGCTCTTCATTTGTTTATACTTCCCCAATGCAAACTCTTGAGATGTGCAGCTGATACAAACCACATTTACACAAGTTATTTACAGAAAGCAGCAAAACATGTTCCTCATACAGGAATATTCAGTTTACTATATGTGAATGTTCTTTTCATTACAGTAATAGCCTGCTTCTTTCTTGCAGGGATGCTTAGTGCTGGCAAACATCAATAAAAACCTACCTCCAACACTGGAAGTATGTAACTTTCTCTACTGCAGACACCACTGAACTTACCATTTTATTTATAGACATGCAGTTAGAGTTCAGCTATGAAACTTTGGCTTTCACTCTGTAGAAAAATGGTCTAATGCTTTAAAGATGCTTTATACAATTTCAGGTCTTTATCCTTTAAATTTAATTTGGTTTTGTCAGTTTAACCCTTTCCAGCTTCCTTTTTGTGGTAAGAAACTAAATAGAAACATTGAAGGAAACTCTCCAAATATTTCTTTTTAAAGGCGATAATAACTTTTCATAGCAATCATTACTGCATTTACTATTTGGTTGTAGGGTTAAAATAGAATCCACTAGAAAGTGCTATTCAAATTGTCAAGTTTTTTATTTTCTGTAATACTTGCTTCAGACCTTCTGACCTAAGAAGTGTCAAAAATCTGCTTAGAACTTGCAATATATTATTTTAGGTAAATGTGTTTTTTTTAAAAGAAAACTCGAAATACCAATTCTGTTATTGTATCTCCCAGTTCTTACCAGTACTCTGAAAAACAAAAGACACATGCATGCTTTACATCAAAAATTCTTTATGGAGTGCTTTTTTTTTTACCTCTCACTAACTGACATTTATTGAAGCTACAGTTAATATGTGATCTAATCAATTGCAGTGCTACTTAGTAGTTAAAATAGTTAAAAGGTATTCAAGGTTAGTACCCAACACGAAATAGTTTTTTACAAAGGGTTCTGGACTTGTTCTTTTCTGTCCTCACAGTTGTTCCAAGGCAACAGGTGGTTTTTGCTGTTACATGTTGCTATTAGTTATCTAAACCCAACCTATTTTGGAATTGTTGCTTTAACCGTTTGTAGGCTGATTGCATTACCAACAGGAAACTGCGAGGAATTCACAAATACATATATTGGCTCTACATATAATCTGTCCCAAAGTGAATTTTTTTTGCTTTCATATTTCTAGGCTAAATTATTAGTGATAATTTGGAGATCATCAAGATTACTCAAGAATATTCATAATGGCTCACAAACAACGAGCAGCCAAAGCAATCAAGTGCCTCAGGAGACGAAATTATGTGTTCATAATTTATACTGCTTTGTGGTTTGAATCTCCAGACACAGTTGATTGCATTTTTAAGTTGGTATTTTTCTCTCAGATTTATTAAGATAATTTACAAAATGTTGTAAAAAAATATTATGATGCAGCTGAGTGTTTTACACAAATTGCTCTCAAGAATTATGAATTGTCCTGTCAAGAAGTCATAGTGCAGAGCTGACCAAAAATCCGCATTATGCATCTTTGAAAACCCTTGGCTTTCACAGGAGTGCACAGTTATTCTCAGTACAATCCTATGGTAAACTTCCAGGTAAAAAAAAATCTGTGACTTACAAAATGCCTCTAAAATTATTTCAGAGATCATAGAAGTAGGGAAAGTTCATCTTTTTCATTTCTAAAACCCAGGAGGCTAACGCTCTTTGAAATCAAACCATAAATATACATTTCTGTCCTGCCTGGAAACAATAAACGATAAAACACACTGCTTTCTGAGTTCATTACAATTTACTGTGAAAGCAGCATGTATTACATCTTATGAATTCCTATTTCATTCTGCTTAGGCTCTATTGTAAGTTTGATCCTTTCTTATTTTCCTTTCCAAGCAAATGCCAACTGTGCTTCAACAGTGTAAAAAAAATACATTAAAGACTTGATCAGCTCTTGTATAAGGCCAGAGTCATGACTAATCTGTAATGCTAGGCAGCATGCTATGAATGCTTAGTTTTAAAAGGCAGAATTTGCAATAACATCCAGTTGCAAGATTTACTATGGCTCACCCTCATTAAATGCAGTGTACACATAATGCAAAGTTACAGTACATGCAGGTTTTTTCTCACGAGGTTGCACAACGGTCAGTGTTGTGACAGGGTGGCTATTTCTAGGTGGCAGCTTGAATCCTGCACTGGAGTGCAATAGTTGTAACAGCTTCAAAGACAGCAACTTATTCTGTTGAAGGAAAACTAACCTACATTTTCCACAGAGGAAATATTTCAGGGATCTGTGATGCAGTTTTCCTCATGTTCCTGAGTCAGTGTGTCACTGTATCCAAACTACTGGAGAACAGATACGAGCAAACTGCACCGGGGAAATACAGTTTCAACTCCATATGCATCCACTCCTGTGCTTCCTGCTGAGACCTCCGGCAAATGTACCAATTAGTACCAGTTGTGTTGCTGATTTTCTGATCAGCTTTTTTTCATACTGGCAGGCAAAAGCTTTTTGAGACAGAAAATGCTGATACAAATATAAAAGGCAGGTAAGCTGGCACAAGTAGATCTGTAGTCACTGACTTAGAGCTACAGTACATTGCAGGTGTAAAAGGCATGCCCCTCTGCATTCTGGTGATACACTTCAGCCACGAGTCTCAGCTATAGATGTTTACATTATTAGAGAAATTGTCATCATATGTTGGAAAACACTGCTACGTGAGTGCAAGCAATGCAATGTGATATGAAGTAAAAAATGTATGCCTTTCTTATGAGAGAAAACCTTTTACTGTGCATAGAGTGCTTATCTGTTAAAAACCACTATGATGAGGTAATAAAATACATATTTTGTAAATAAGCTTTTCCCACTGCAGATGTATTTTATAATTTTTCTCTATCTGTATGTACATTTTCTAGACTATAGCAGAGGTTTTATCACATGCCAAGTACTAGGACAAACCAATTTTACTCTTTGTGTCTTCAGACAGGGCAAAAGGGGACTTCAAGTCATACATATGTGGAAAACAATTAATTTTACATTGGGTACATAAATACTTTGTTAGAAAAACATGCCTCTGATAAAGTAAAAATGATACAAAGTCTAGATGCGAACATTCTCCAACCCCAAACCAGGCTCTTAATACCTTACAACTTTAGTTTTTCAGAACAAGCTGGATAAAAATGTAGGTTACTTATAGTGCAGTAGATTGTACCTGTTCCAAATAAAACCAATACAGTCATTACACTCTTCCCTCTTCTTTTTTCTTTTTGTCTTCATCTTTGAGACAGACTACCAAGCTTGTAGAGAATCTCAGCAGGATGCCAAATCATTTTAACCTAGCCCAGCAAGATATCCATTGGAACCACAGTAGTAATATGGATTTTGAATTAAAGATCAACAATTATCTAGACTAAGGCTTATAGCCTTTATTTTCTTCACTATTACCTAATTAGTCAAACCTTTATTTCTTTTATCAGTTATATATGTCTTTTACCATTGGT
Organism: Falco biarmicus; assembly: GCF_023638135.1. Classification (NCBI taxonomy): domain Eukaryota; kingdom Metazoa; phylum Chordata; class Aves; order Falconiformes; family Falconidae; genus Falco; species Falco biarmicus. The sequence goes on from NC_079302.1 coordinate 9,284,350, forward strand.
GTCACTTGCCTGCATGAGATGGAAGCATGTATAACAGCAACTAAAACTAGCACTTAGAAACAGCTGCACTGAAAGCAAATAAATATATGTTAAAAAATCTCCAAGTCCTTTTGTGTGAATGTAAGAGGGGTAACAAGGAAGACAGAGAGCTGTGTGCACTGTTGTGGACATAAATCCCTCTTTCCTAAGCTCTTAATCAGACAGAGCACTATTAATCTTTCTCTAGTAGCAGCTACATATTTTTAAATTACACTATAAACCCAGGCAATATGATAATTAAAAGAAAAAAAAAAACCAAACCACAAAACCCCCTACATTACTTTTTTATATAAGAGAACATGTAATACATGCAATAGCACTTACTCTGTGCAAACTTAGGAGGATTGTCATTAACGTCAGTGAGTGTAATTGTCACTGTTGTAGTTCCAGAGAGTCCACCCATATGTCCTCCCATGTCCTTTGCTTGGATGACCACAAAATATTCTTCTTTGGCTTCTCTGTCCATATTGGGAAGAGCTGTTTTAATTATAGCTACAATAAGGGGGGGAAAAAGTCAGACACAGACCAAATCCAGTTTTGCAAGTATTCCTATGGATATGTGTAAATATTTATATAAAAATTGAACTTCTAAACAGCCAGTTCAATTGCCTCTTAGTACCAAGGATAAAGAAGAATTTGAGATTCTCAGAAAAGTATATTAGAGGTCACTTACCTTTATTTATTTAAAAGTGCAATGAAATTGTGGTCCAAAAGCCAAGAATCAATCATACCTGTGATACATATTAATTTTTACATTTTCTTCCTGATAAACATTTTGGTTTCTGTCTTACCGCCAACAGAAATCCGTTGTTTACCCACAGAATTCACAACCAGAAGACAACAACAACATAATAAACTTAAGCTGTAAGCACTGTTATCTGTATTTGTCAGATGTTTTCAAATATTTTAAACCCCAAACCATTACTTAATCAGCTCTTGTATATAATGCAGGCTACAGCTGTTCCCTTAACTCCTAAACTGAGTGCCTAAACCTCTGCTGGAGAATGGCAGCATCTCCTTCTGTATGTCTTTCAGCATAGTCACCAGTACTGCAAACTCCTACAGTCACCTCACAGTCACCTCATTGTCCCTACTCAGGAGGGTCACTTGTTGGACAATCTCCTCAGTAAGCTGCTATAACCCACTTTATTAGGTTAGAAGTTTTTAAAGACAGAGAAGTAAAATGATCTGTAGTATATAAAATACAAAATGTCAGTGAGCTAGCAGGAAGGTATCTGCAAGGGACAGTCCAGTTAAATACAGGGCCAGATCCAGGCAAACCCCTATAAACTTTATGGACATCTAACAGAAAAAAAAAAAAAAAAAAAAAATTCTGTCCAAAAATTTCTCCACCTGTAATGTGCTATTATATTGAAAACATTCAGTATGAGAAGTGCAATACTAAATGTTTAATGGTAGATTTCAATCATACTCATGACAGTCTAGTAATGTTCATTATAATAAAAAGATCATAATCAACTAAAGAACTCCCACTAGACCTAGGGAAAACAACTCTAAATATTAAAGTAAAACATGGCATTTATTTCCTTTTAATCCTGTTTTTGAGTTCTATTTTTTAAAAAAATAATTTGTCTGTGAAGAGAGAACACGAAGTTCAAGTTACTGAATTATCTTAGTAGTTAAGCGAAGTGTAAGAGTGCTGAGGGGAACCGAACCACCATTGCAGCAGCTCCTTTAAACCATGGTGTTTGAGGGTTCTTATGAGGCATAAAGAAGAGCGCCTTGTACTTACAGAGTTGAAGGGCACAGTTTATGGGCAGACATTGACAGTGACTCACCAAGTCTTTGGAAGTCATTAAAAAAAAAAAAGAAGGGAAGATTTCTATATTGTACTGTATATTTGTTAAGATGTGCATGTTGAATAGAGTAGCCAAGTTCACACTCTGAATCATACATATCTGTTACGGGGCCTGATCATACATTTCATTAGCTCTCAGACTGTATTTATTGGTTTTCTCCCCCCCCCACACCTCCCCATCCCCCACCCCCCCGTTCTTTATTAAGTACTGTCAGGAGGGTTTGGATGTCAATCAATACTTACTGCAAATCCCTTAGTTTTGATTTCTCTATTGGGACTAACATAGCTATGGAGACTTCAAACAGCAATTTTTCTTTCACATGGGATAGTTTATATTAAATAAGCTTCTTAGATATGACACTGGCTGAAATGCCAAGATTGTCTATTCATGTACTTCTGGTGAATAAAGAAATGTTCCTGTTCCTTATCATTAATAGAGATGCATTTTAGTAAATTTTAGAATCCATTTATCTTTAGTATTGTAACATTAGGAATCTGATCAGACCTTCTCTTCTTGGCTGAGCAAAGGACCAAGCTAAGAACAAGGGGGTGTAAGGAATTCCAATACAGCAATATGCTTGCTACATAAACTCCCAAACAACATAATATCAGTCTTGTAACCTACCCTTTTGTAAACGACCACCATAAAATATTGTGGGTTGTTGTCTTACATATTTTATAAATATAATTCTGGATGAAAATGAAACCTCTGTTTTATGTCTGCAACTGCATAATCTCTTGCTCCCAAAGAACTGGATGCGTAATCAGTGATTTTTTCATTCCAGCATGGGGCAGGAGGGGTTAGGAGCAGCAAGGCCAGCTGCAGTGCAGTTAGAGGTGAGTTAGGAGCAGAGCACAGAAAAAAGGCAGGCAGGAGCTGTGACCTCCCCAACGAGGAGCCAGACTGCAAAGGGGCCAGTCAGGGTCCCTCTCAGATCCAGAGACAGTGGCCAGGCTGAGCCACAGAGTCTGACGGTCACCCAGCAAGTGCACAGCAAAAAGGTAGGTCTGAAACCAGGCCAGGAAACCCAGCCAGAGGGTCTGGAAGTGGGTCAGAACTGCTAAAGCACAAGACCAGCTGCAGATGTAGCACAGCTGGGGGCCAGCAGAAGAGCCTCAGCCCAAAAGCCGTTCCCAAGGACAAGGAGGGACAGCCTCTGCATGAAGCTTTCTTCATGACAGCTCATATCAGCAAAGCAGTTGACCTTGAATGCAGCCAGCTACACTTCTAAACTTAACCGACTAAACTCCTTGAAGGAGGTTGTGCTCAGGACCCGACAAATCCAATGAAATCCAGTGCTTATAAAACCAATGAAGCAGCCTTGAAGTACAACATTTGTGTAATTCAACTATTCTATTCCATCTATAGGAGTGGACAGAAGTTATTCTGCAAAACATTGAAGAATATGCTTCTGTTGCATTTTTTAAATTAAAACAGGGAAACAGTAAAACTCAGAAGATAATAATAAACATTTATCAGATGTGATAGGTGCAAAATACATTCAGTAAAAGAGTAGGGTCATAGTTCCTCTGTAACAGCCTGGGTAAGGAAGGTAAATTATACTTACGTCTAAAAGCATTTGACAGTTGTGACTGGTTTGGACTGATTGGTTTACTAATTGGGAATAATAATGATGCATTCTGCAAATAATTCTATTGTTATAAATGAGATGACTCAAGAAAAGGATGCTAACATAAACTTAGTGTATAAGAATTTGGTCCACGTTAATTTTTTTTTCACTAACAGAGCTGATCCAAAGATCAGTGAAATATTTGAGTGGGTTTTGTGTTGTCTACTGTAGCTTTTCCTCCATTACTATTTTTTAAGCAGCTTCCCTTGCTTCTTAATTATTTTCTTTTTTAAAGCCTAATTTACAGATTTAAGTCTAGCCTACAGATGACTTGTATAAGATGCCACATTTTGTATCCAATTTCCTCCAAGAAAAGTTAATTATTTCAATAAATGATGATTTTTCCTAGGCATGTATTTTAATTTGTCTCTTAATGTATGGAACAGTCTAGCCCTTGTCTAAGGTTTGGAAGAGATCAGGAAGATTAAATACCTTAAAGAGCACTTAAATCAGAATTAGAGTTTCTGACTTTCAAGATGTGAAAAATTGGGGGGTGGTGAGGGGGTGTGTGTGCGTGTCTCTCTCTGTCTGTATAAAGATACTAACACAACCTGTTATTTCAATAGTTTTATACATATTTCTATCTGCTGTCTCAGCCATAAACCATTTGCCTGATTAAAAAATAAAGTCAGGTTTCAATTTCAAACACGATAAAAAGCTAAAAAGCCGTTTACTGTTTTAATTACTATATGAGGAGCTGAAGATTTTTAAACACCAAATATAGCCAAATTACACAGGATGACTGTAACCACCAGCATTTCTGTATTCAGACTCTATAGAACAGAGGTCAGCAAAAGAGAAGTGTCGATATCTCTTAGAAGGCAAATTACTAAACATACAAAGTCTCCATCCTCACCTAAGTAATGTGATTGAGACAAAGACAGACTAAGAGAGTTATGCATAGAGAATTTCAAGGTTAACTATTTGTTCTTTTGCTTTATTCACCAGTTCTTAGACTAGGCTCACAGGAAATACTAAAATTTTCAATCTATTTTTAGAAAACAATTCAGGCTCACCAAATAATAATGCATATACAGTACACAGAACATTAACTCATTGAGCATTCCACCTGCTCTACTTCAATTCAACACAGAAACAAATTGAGAATAAAAACATAATCACGTTCAGCATGCTATGATGGATGAAAATGATATGTGCCAAACAGCAGAGTAGTTTAAAAGCGAGGGATGAGAATTACCGTAAACTAATGTAAGGTAGGTAGACGCTTGTTGGAAGATTGTATTCAGAGCAGTTATCAACGGCTTACTGTCAAAGTGGATAGATGGATGAAGTGGTTCATAGGGTTTGTTCTGCTTCTAGCATCATTCAATATTTCCTGAATGATGGAAGACAGGAAGAACTTATCAAGCCTGTCAGATGACAAAGTTGGGAGCCACTGCAAATGCTGGAAGAACAGGATTAGAGTTCAAAACCATTTTGACAAATTGGATGGTCTAAAAAAGGAGGACACAACTCAGTTTGGCAATTTAAAAGCATCTTGTGTGGGTGAAACAATTAACTTCACAATTACAATAGAGCAGATGACTCACAAGGCAGAAAAAAATGTGGAGTCAAAATGAGCAGAATATGAATCAACAGCGTTTTGCTGATAAAAATGTTCAGACATTTCCTGGTATATTAGCTAGTATGTTATATGGAAAAACTGCGGAATAATCCTTCCAGTTCACTCATATTGGTAAGGCTGGAATGGTGTATCCAGTTTTGAAAAAAAATGGTTCATATAGTTAGGGGGAGTATGAGGAAAGACTTTACAGCCAAATATGTAAAAATTACTGGAAGCTACTTTCCTTTTCCACTGGGGATAAGAGAAGTGATGGGCCTTAAATATAACCCACAAAACAGGTTTAAATTGCAGTGAGCGAGATTTCAGTTAAACAGCAGGGGAACACTTCCTAAAAGAGAAGGTAAGTGCAGACAGAAGGCTGCCTGTAAAATATGAAGTACTTCCATTACGGAAAGTTTTGAAGAACCTCTCAGAAAAATGTCTGTTGAGAATGAAAAGGGACAAACCCTGATCCATTCTGGGGGCAGGGGCACTCACTGCATTCTCACTTGAGGTCCCTTCCCTCCATATTATGTACGATAAGGCTTTATCTGTATGTACTCTAAAATATTTCACCAACCTTAGTCCTGGGAAAATATTCAGTGGCCATGTAGTACAACCACTGAACAGATACCTGCATCATAATCCCGCTACGGATCCTCTGACTAAAGCTGGAAGCATCAGGAAGCAGGTTGGAAGGTAAAGAAATCAAGGAGTAATCTATTCCTTCAATAAGGAAAACACCCCCAATATATGAAGTACTTTTTTTTTTTTTTTTTTTTTTTTTTTTTGGCTGAGTTGCTTTTCCTAAACAGCTATTGGTGTCACACTGCTCAATAGCAAATAAAACAGCTGCAGAATGGGATTTATTTTTACAGTGGTCCTAAATGTACACACTGAGCAATTTGCACAATCTGCCTCACAACTTGATGCGGTTAAAATGCACCCCTGTGGACTACTTTCAAAAACCTATTTAGAAGAATATACACTGTCTCACACTGAAAAAGATCAGGGGAAAAGAAACAATAAGTCAGAGGCTACAGCTGATGAAGAGAAAGAAGAGAAGCAAGAGGAACAATAGAAATGAGGATCTGTTTTTCACTTTTTACTTTCCTCTCCATTATTTTAAGGATCTCTTTATGCTAACACTGTAGGACTACACATAATAATAATTGAGAACATGGAACAAAACCAAGCAATCGTTATGCAAAATTGGAATCTGGCCCTGAAAAGCCTTTCTTAAGCATCTCATTCATCTCACACATTTTGATGAAGACTTCCTGCTATTTCAGCTTGCCTACTTTGGAACTTTCCTTTCTTCATTTTGGAAGAGCTAAGTAATTGCTTGGATCTTCCTTCTGTGCTAATATCTTGGTGGAGATTCTTATTAAATGTAAAAGTCATTTAGGACCCAAACTCCTGAAAAATCAGTCCTGTAATTTCTTCAGAGAGCTGTGAAGTGCATTCTTTGTATTCCCATGAAGAACACTGACTTCAGTGACGTTTTAGCAGTCCATAAAAAAGTTTCACCTGGAGATCTGTGGAAAACCTGTACCATAACTCCCAACAAAATAATAGATCACAACCAACTTTACCGAAAATTAAAAACAAATAAATCTAGTACTTTGATGATGTGATACAAGAATACTGATCCACTTTTTTAATGCATAAAATTGTATTTAAAAAAAATAAAAAAAATCAAATACACTTATTTCTTACATAGTTCTAATGCCTTAAGATTTTTATTTTAGCAAGACGAGAAAAACATCTGCAGTCTCTAGCAAAATAAGCTACCTTCCTGGAAAAATTATCAATTACAGGAGTTGTCTGAACTACATTCAGATGTAGATACGTTTCAAATCTAAGACATTAGCCACAGTAAATGTAATTACTAGGTAAGGAATTAAATATTATGTTATACGATTTTATGTGGAGTGATTTTGTGCCATTTTTGTAATTTTAAGTGTACGTTTATGTGGAGTGATTCTGTGCCTTTTTTGTATTTTTAATCGTACATACTTTATTACCATATATATTTTAATAAAGTTAATGGGGAAAATGCCTTTCTGTTAAACTGAGAGATGAAGGTTGAATATTGTTCTATTAATTCTCTTGTTTCTTGTTCAGCCTATAGCCTATTGTATTTTCCTTTTCAGCCCATATTGCTTCTATTTTTCTGTATTCTGATCTTACTTTCTTTCTGAAGTAGACCTTGCAAGTTTGCCATTGTGCATAAATTAACACTACCTACTTTTCACTATATATATTCTACTTGAATATCATATAGGATATGACTGGATAACACCTACTGAAATACTGCCTTTTTAATTCAGATGAACTTGTATCATGTTTTATAGTATAGGTAAAAGCTTTGATCTGTACTTACCAGCCAGTCCCTTTTCCTTGGGACCAAGTTTGACTGGCACTGTGAAAGGATCACTGTCACCAACTGAGAATGAATGCAGTGAATAAACATTCTGCACTGCATTTATGAGCTTGTTTCCTTAGGACTTTATTTGCAATGATTCTCTAATACCTATAATTATAGTAGACACTTTACAGAATTGGAATCTTTTTTCTGATACTTTCCCAATCTAGCTGTGTAGTTCAAACTCCTTTCTCTAATTCAGTCTCCTGAAGCACAACATTATTTAGATATATAGTCCCTGTTTTCCTACCCAGCATGAGTAAAATGGTTAAGTCCGAACTATCTCACTAGCTTTCCAAAACATTAGCGGTATTGCTCTGAACTGCAAGAAGTATGTGTGATATCAGCTTTTTTGTTATTACTATTATTAGATAAACTCTAGAAGCAGAAATCACTTTTTTCAAATGCCAGTCTCTCTTGATCTTAAGCCACTCATCTTTGCCTTACACAGAACATCATAACTGTTTCCAAATGTCTCTGCAGTGATTTTATACTTCCTTATTAAACAGAAAAGACAGCTCTTACTGTTCCTGAAGGACCCAACCCTACATACCTTATCCATAACAGTTGCACTTTATATTTCTAAATAAAAAGCAGGCACTGTAGGACTGAACTTCAGGTCTGCTGTGCTAGCGGTTTGCCAGTACAACTCACTCTCTTAATGGGCTGTCACCAAGACAACTCTCAGAATCACCAAAAAATCTCTGTACAAACACCTTTACACAACTCCTTAGGTTGCACAGTATACTTGGTACAGAATGACAAGAAAAGGCTTATACTAGTTTGAAAACATATTGTATTTTCAGCATTGAGCCTAAGTGCACGCAATGCTGTCAAGACAGATCTGAGGGTGCTGTAGTGGAAGTGTCCATGTGTAAACTCCAGAAATCAGTGTAAACTCCACAAATCCTTGCATGTGCTGGAGCCGATCCTGCTTCTTGGGAATGTTGCTGTCTGGGCTGCACAGACCTACTTTCTGCATGCTGCTGCACACACCTGCCTTCTCTAGGAAACGGGCACCTACACATCACTTGCTAAGACATCTACCCATCCCAGTTCACGCCTCTTAAAATTATTTCATTTAAAATTTAGTTAACTTTAAATCTGTAGTAGTTAGCAAGGATATCACAGCAGAACTAGTACATAAAATGAGCTAGAAAGCAGCAGCTCAATCCAGGCTCGGACATTAGTCAAACAAGTTCTTTCTCCACACTAATCCCATGAGGGTTTAAATCTAAACTGTTTAGAAACGGAACTGTTTAGAAAGGCTCTGTTGAACACAAGTTCGTTCTGTTCCTAGCATCTCATTACTTCCCCCTTACAGTTCCAGATTACTTCCTCTATCAAAACTGTTTTCCCATCTCTCTCTAGTTTGAAAACGCTACTTAGTCATTTTACCATGAGTAATTACAGAAATAGTCCCTGTGCCTCTCTTGTTAACACTTCTCAAATATTTGTGCAGTGATTTCATACCCTGCTTTAATCACCTCTTAATCCAGTTTAAACAAATTAAGTTCAATCAAACTTCCATTATAAGTAATATTCTCTCACCTTAGCTACCCTGCTTTGAACTTTCTTCAGTATTTCAGCAGTCTTTCTTATGATGAGGGGTCTCATGAATACTACATGCAGTATTTTGAGGGCAGCTTGTGCTATCATTGATATGTACCACTAAACTGGACATTAACAACCAGATGGAAGAAATAGTCTGAAACATCACAAAAATAGGTGTAACTCGGAAGTTGCTGTCGTATATCCTCTTGCTACCTTACTTGTTTTTATTTTGCTGGACTGTATGTCAAGGTATAGATGAAGGAAGATAATAAAGGAAGTGAATTAAAAGAAAAGATTCAGACCTGACTTCTGCTGAATGCTGTTCTCATTCCGCCTAGGCCTACTTATTTATGTTCTGATTTCAGAACCACAGGTTCAACACTGTGGTCCAGAGAGGACCATATACTAAATCATTAATAGCTCTGTTGATTAAAGCATATGCACTTTCACCTGAAAGTAAAAGCTAGGTATATGGGATGGGTGGGTGGGGGGGTGGGTGGGGGGGTGTGAAAGAAAAAAAAATAATATTCATTCTCCAAAGAAATATCCACATTCTATTAGGAGAGTTTTTATTTTCTAGGTCTCCTGTTCCAAGCTGTACTAACTTGAACTTTGGCTTCGTACCAAATGACTATATCCAAGATGGCAGCATTTAAAATCTATTCTTTTTCATATATAGTAAATGTTTTTGCTTGAATAATGCAATGTGTTTTTCAGTGCAGTAGGGCATTTGGCGTAATTTGCCTTCTTCATATAACTATGTTTCAGGTATGTGTAGGATTGACATTATTTATGTTCATGTGAAACGTAAATAAGTCAGAAACAGCTGACAATGTATTTTCTTTGCCATTCCTATATTGTAGAACACCATGTCACTTTATATTATGTTCCATTATGATAAATTCATTTTTAAACTGAGAGTCATGATCTATATTAGATCTTGAAAAACTTAAAAGCAAGAAGTGCACTTTAGCTACTTCTAGAAGTCTTAAGGAACCCCATTCCCCAGCATTGTGGTTGTCATTATTTAGATTATAAGAGAATACATACAATATATACAACATATAAAGCCTTTACAAATAACACACACTAGTCAGGGTATGTGACTTCAGTTAGTCAGATGTAACTATAATGATTTATGGAATACATTTTAGTTCACCATGAGTTTCGTTACTAATCTGATCTCATCATGTTGTAAGTTTAGTGTCTTGTAGAAAAAAACCTGAATCTGTATCTTTGTAATGTATTATTTATATTTACTCTCTATCCAACAAAACCCGAAGCTATATGAAAATTCATCTACAAAAAGTGAAAATTATTCAGAACAAGCCATCAAAAAAGCATTTACCCTAAGTCAATTCAGAGCACTGAATGAAAAATAACTTCTGAATTACCTTCTTTCATGCATCTATAACTCACACAGAAGAACTTGCGTACTGGAATTACAGAAGTATATGCATTTTTCATCTAAGGTAATGGAAAATTATTGTTTTATGGGTCACTTACCAATACTTGCCTCTGTGCACCCAGTATTATAGAATTGTTTCAGCAAGGAGATTGAGAGTAAAGTCAGAGTTTCAACCAAGACTGTGATTCAGATAAGGACTACACATAGTTAATGTCAAACAGGTAGGAACAAAAAAGCAGAATGTAAGCAACTGCTTTCCTCACATTTACCCTCAGGTGTAGCAACTCTTTCTACCACAGGAGCGAAGCCATATCCTACACCTTTGCTCCCTCTCTTTATTCAGAGTACTACAGAAAAAAAGAGGAATTGGGAGGCATGATTGGGCTTATTCCTGATGGTGAGCTCTCAGCATACCATTAAAACTAAGCAGCAAGGTCAGACAATCTTTAGTCTGAGCCAGGAAATGAAAAGTTATAGTCAGTACAGCTTATCCATGGCTGCCCTGGTGCTGGCACCTGCACAGATCCAAATCTGATCTTAACTCCTAATAGACAAAGCTAATGAAAGGCCAGGCACCTAGAAAAATAGTAACTAGATGAGCTCTAAGTAACTATACTTTTGATAACATTCGATACACTCCCATGAATGACATAAAATCACGGAATCACACAGAACGGTCAGGGTTGGAAGGCACCTCTGGAGATCATCCAGCCCAACCCCCTGCTAAAGCAGGGTCACCTACAGCAGGCTGCACAGAGTCGTGTCCAGGTGGGATTTGAATGTCTCCAGAGAAGGAGACCCCACAGCCTCCCTGGGCAGCCTGTGCCAGGGCTCTGTCACCCTCAGGGTAAAGAAGTTCTTCCTCATGTTCAGCTGGAACTTCCCGTGGTGCAGTTTGTGCCCGTTGCCCCTTGTCCTGCCACTGGGTACCACTGACAAGAGCCTGGCCCCATTCTCTGCATGCATTGGTAAGACCTGCTCTCAGTCTTCTCCAGGCTGAACAGGCCCAGCTCTCCCAGCCTTTCCTCATTAGGGAGATGCTCCAGTCCCCTCATCACCTTCGTAGCCTCCAGTGGCTCCTCCCCAGTAGTTCCCTGTCCCCCTTGAACTGGGGAGCCCAGCACTGGACACAGCGCTCCAGGTGCAGCCTCACCAGGGCAGAGGCAGAGGGGCAGGATCACCTCCCTGCACCTGCTGGCCACGGTCCCCCTCATGCACCCCAGGATCCCACTGGCCTCCTTGGCCACCCGGGCACACTGCTGGCCCACGGGCAACTTGCTGTCCCCCAGCAGTCCCAGGTCCCTCTCCGCAGAGCTGCCCCCCAGCAGGTCAGCTCCTAGTCTGTGATGGTGGAGGGGGCTGCTCCTTCCTAAAATGTTTACATTCAGAAGTGGATCGGTTCAACACAGTCCAGCTCTTAAAACAGTTGATTCCATTTGGGGAAAGACACAATTGTAGACACAATATCTGCATTCAGAAACAATGACGTTTCAAGTGAATTAGAAAGGTTTTCAACTTAGCAGAGACACTAACGAAATGTAATCACATAGAAAATGTAGCTGTACACACATCCACATCTCTCCCCCTTCCCTTACCAAAAAAAAAACAACCAAAAAACCCACCCCCCCAAAAAAAAAACCCCAAATCTAACAAAACACCCCAAACTGCAAATATACTCCAAACCCTAAAATATCTTCCACACTTGGAGGATCATCTTCAGTTTTGATTTCTTTTGGGTAGCACGCTGCTATACCTTGCTGTGCTGCTTTAATCTGTACAGTGTCATAAGAGTATCCATCCCACATGAAGACTGCTGAATGTGTAATATAATGTGCTTTCCCAGCCTAGTTACTAAGAGTTGTGATGGTTCACATTGCTAAAGTTGGATAAACATAGAGAAACAATCAAACATCTACATACTTTCTATTTGCTTTGGACATTTTCTTGTAAAAATGTCCACCGTATCTGCCCACAGTAACAGCACTAGTATCCAAACTGTATAGCAGCTAAACTAGTGTGCATGTTTTATGCATCACTACCTCTAAAAGGTAAAACATACAGTGCCACAAGCTACTGCAAAATTGTAGCTATCTTAGCATAATACTATTGGTGTTTTGAGACTGTGTGTAACAACCCATAAACCTCTGTCTGGTATGTAATAAACGTTATTACACCCCTGCTCCAAAATTCTGGTATTACGAAGGAAATATGCTGCATAGTTCCTTACGTTTTTTGAAATCAACACTCCTTTTTTGAAGAACAACTACAAGGCTGCTGGGTTTAGAGCGATCTTTTTCACCCTGTATAATATGCAGCTGCAGTTTCTACATGACTACCTGCATCTGGTTTGCTTAATGACTACACTTCTATGTATATTTATTGTTTACATATCCTAAACAAATGTATGCTGCAGGGCTCTACACAACCGAACATTTAGTACGAAGAAGATTTCTCTAAGTGAAGGAAGACACATCTGAGGCAAAAGAACAACTTCTGCAAATTTTAAAACACTACAAGCAATGGATAGGTCTGTCTAATATCATAGGAATGACTGCATACTCGGGAGGCAACACACTATTTCTGGGTGGCTGTAAGAGTACTATGGTATTTACACTACAGATGAAGGCCATTACAAAAAGATGGCGAAGAAACAGAGGATGGCCTCAGTACTTAAACTCATCCAGTTGCAATGACTTAGAGAAGAACCAAATCGATGTCCTTCATACCTCTAGAAAAATGGGGAATGTGAAACCGCTGACTCATTCAGAAGTAGCTCCACAATATGAAGCCACTTACTCAGGGACTCTGGCAAAGCCACAGTTGCATTCTTTATGATTAAATTTCTGTTAGAAACCATCATAACTTTCAAGGTAACTGAACTGCTACTCAAAGGAATATTTGTAACTGGAAATGAAGGTAGAGAGGGAATTTAATGCTAGTCAAACACGAGAAAAATCAGGATTTTCGGGTTCACCAAAAAACTTTGGAGTGGCTTTCATGATGATGGAAATCACTTTCCTAGGTGATGAATAGTTACTCCAGTGGATTAAGCATAAGGTGTTAATGCAATACAAATAATAAACCTGAGTAAAATGAAACTTTTTTTTTTTTTTACATTTGAAATATTTTTTAAGCTGTTTTTGTGTGAAAGAAGTGAAAAATCTGTGTAGATTCAGCTCCTCTGTGAAAGCTGATGTGTTCCCATGCTAAAGCACTAACTGCCCCTGGTAGTGAAAAAGAGCCTTCAGCTAATCCCCCTCTAATTGAGACAGCTAACTCAAGTCATTATTTCATGCAATAATTTGCAATATTAAAGAAAATCAAATCATATATTCTGATACTTGATTGTCAGGGGTCTATTCAGAGTTTTATTTTCACATGACTTGTGACAAATCAGCCAGCACGAACTAAGGTGCTTCATTAATAACACTCTTGACATACTTATTTTTGAAAGAAGATACTGTTTTTCCATTGCACTGTGCAGAATTATTCTTTGCAAAATTCTGTTTTACAAGCAGCATAAAATAAAATACTGAATCACATTCTAGAGATCGTTTACACATTTAGGATAGCTGTCTTTCTATCAGAAGAAAATACTTTACAGGATTAATCCATTAATCTATTAAAATTTGTTGACTTACACTGTTACCTAAAGTCCCTGCAAATCCGGACACTTCTAGGAAAGGGAAATAATTTTTCCCATACAATCTCACCAGAAAGAGTTACAGAACTTCTGGACTTCAAAGAGTCTAAGAGTACTCTGTTTAATATTGGTAAGAAAATTTAGCACACTTGATCTACCAAAAGCATCCTTTAATAATTTCTCCTAACATTTATTTAATAATTCTGTTAATCTGCACGAGGACAAGAATTTGTTCTCCTGCTTTACTCCTTTGTGGTCATATATGTTCAGGTGTGTTTTTTATGTTTTAAAATTAGTTATAGTTTTCTTCTCCTTAGAAGATCACAGCTGCTTGACTCACAGTGATTAAAACCAGCTTCTAGTAGCAGGTGAAAGAATACAAGAAATAATATCAAATCACTTAAAAAAAACCCCACTTCTCAGACACAACTAAATGAATTTGTTGTAAGTACGACACATGTACAGAAAAGAACAAGAAATGGATTTATTGGCATTTCTTTCAGATGACTTTCAAGACTTTAAAACCACTGAGAAATAAAGTCATCCTAAATGCATACTAATAAAACTTCATACCAACACTCAGTATCGTGTTCTTTCTTTCCCTCATCCACTCAATCAAGGAAGAAAAAAGCATTTTTAATGAAAACACACAATATATTCACAAAAATACCCAAGCTAAACTGTACTTGGAAAATACTGGAAATACCATAGTCTCATATTGAAAAGCATGTTATGCTCATTAATTCCCTCATGCCAAGTCTTTCAGTCCCTAATCAGTCACAAGCCACATGGCACTTTCGCTACCTTTGCTTTTGCTTCAGTAGTTTCTGTAATATTAGCATCACCATTACTTAAATTATCATTAATACAGATTTTTCTTTGTCTTTTCAATGATCAGACTCTGATGGAATACAAGTGAGACACATGTTATAACTTGGTTACTTCTTACATCTACTTATGCTCCCTGTTTAAGTATATTATATGAAATAGGTAAGAGGCACAGTCACTCGTGTAAGTATAACCCAGGGATTCATGGTCAGAGTCACCCACCTGTATGTGGCTCAATAGAAAAGTAAGGCTGTCCTTCCAGAATGCTATAAACCAGCTTGGCACTGTTTCCATAAACTGGATCATCTGCATCTGTAGCTGTTACTTTAGTAACAAAGGTGCCTAAGTTAAAAAAAATATACACAATTAATGTTTACACACTTACTTGAAATTTGCATAACTCAAAAAATAATTTGAAACAAATATTAATTTCCTTGTGAGTTGTATGACAATAAAAGAATACAAAACATTAACAACTTAAAATATCACTTGTTGAACACAAAGGAAATGTTTTTCAAGATGATATATGCCAGTAGAGTGAATGTCTGGGTTAAAAAAACCCACACCTTTTTAGTAGCTGTATTATTTAAAGTTTCTTTGTAGAATGCATTTAAAGCTACCTGATAAATCTCTGTAGACTTCAAGCATTTGCAAAGGAGTCATATCAAAGGGATACGAAAATACAAGGTTAATAATACAATATAATATGTTGCATTTAAGATTTGCAAAATCACATTTGAAAGAACCTTGACAAGTTACAGAGACCACGTAGAAAAGCAATAATAAAAAGGCTTCTTTCTTCTTCTCTTGGCTTGCAGCCATAATAATGGTTTGATGTGGCCACAGTGACAGAGGTAGGACAACATCTATTGTCTCTGAAATGAGTCTCTGCCACTGAGGAGGCCATTGTCTAGCCAGAGTTATAAATCCCACACTCTGACTAAAAAAATAGAAGAAAAAAAAAAAAAAAAAGAAATTGCCCTTTTTATTTCTTAGGCAACATTGCACTTGCCATTTCTGTAAGAAGCAAAACCAAATGAAACTCAGTCAGTTACATTAAGCTTGCTACAGAGACTTTTTTTCCCCCTAAAAATATAATGATGACATTAATTAGGCTAACAATAAAGACAATATCTATGAGGGAGAGAAAGCAAGAGTAAGAGAGAGGTTAAGGGCTGAATTATGTTTCTTATGTTCAGGAAGGAAAAGAATTATAGCACTCACCAAAATATCGCCCTTTCTGGGTGTGCTAATAAAAATAGCCTCCTCTTCTTTCTTATACTTTGTGTGCTGTTGAATCCAAATTACACGTCACTTCAGGACAGAAACAATAAACTAAAGGGAGAGGAGATCCCTTTGGCATGTCCTTGCATTGCACTTGCTGTTCTTTCTCTGTAGGGCACATTGCTGCTACAGCTTTGGGCAGTTTTGTTCTTTACACTACACATAAATTATTTAAAATGTGTGCATGTTTAGAGATAACGTGCATATCACTCAACAGCTTCCATTTCACCCTTTCCCAGCTGGCCACTTCAAACATCAGGGCAAGATACAGGGCTAGCAAAATGCTGGATTGTCTAGAGGGATGGAGAAACCTCACTTATGGAGTGGAAGTTCTGCAGTGCCTGAAGTTGTGGCAGGTTTGGTTCATGGGAATAATGGGATTATTCCCCGGGAAGGGAATACAGCTTGCAGAAACACATGTCACTAGAGAAAAAAATGCCTATGTCGTGTACTGGTAATTAATTTTGGCTACCACTGTGAATTTATCTATTCTTACAGGGGGGTGACATCAATGAAGGGAAGCAGATCAGCTGGCCGTTATGCAGGCTCTACCATGGCCTCATCTGGCAGGAAAAATGCCCCACCAGCATCCCTCCTGCTGCTCGGCAGGGTCCAGAAGAATCCACGTGGCCTGCAGCTGATGCATACAACACGGAAAAGGAATCCAATGCTGATGAATATTATGTTGCATATGTCTTTGGCAGATGCTTGCTAACCTGTTTCTGTAAGCATGTACTGTTCATGTTTTTAAGCTTAACTGTTTTTGATGTTGAAAGGTGATCTTATACCTAACATTCAATATAATAACCTTTAACCTGCCACTGGGCATGAGAAACAGACTTTATCCTCAACTTGATGGTTGGTTTGTAAGGAATTAACATCAGAAATTTGTTTTCTAACCAATTCCAAATTTTGCTGTACACCCAGACACTAATAGGCAATGCCTGGTAGCTTTGAATGAAAATGATAAAGGGGATAGATGACACAAATGTGGCCCCCAGCCCTGTAGCTAGCACAGCAGCCTCAACCTATAGATGATATCCTGAATGACCTCCTTCACACAGAGATGAATGAAAACAGTAACAGGGAAGCAACCACGAGGCATACTCAGAGGCCATGGCATAGGCTACAGTGAATAAAATAGGGAGCAATGACAAGTAAGTATGCAGGAAGCTTGAATTTGGATGATGCAAGAGCGGAGGATCAAAAGGACCTTTTGTGGCTTGCCCACAGTAGTTACAAAGCCTAAAAAGTAGTAGCTGTTAGAATTGTCGCACATATTTAAGGTTTTTTGGCTCACTTTCTGTAACTTACAACAGTTACAAGTTCTCTGTTACGATGTTCCTACAGAAAGCAATCTCTTAGCCGAGCTGTACCTCCCCTCTCACAGGATTCAGGCTACCGCCCCACCACCCCAGCAGGACATTCCCTGCAGTTCACAGCTGCTGTCCCATGCATGATAACAAATATGAACGTAGAGGACAGTGCTTTCTTCAGCTAGATTCAAACTGCAATAGCAGGAGATGTACTAGGTTTCCATGGATGCTATCATAAATTTTCTCTTTTAGAAGATTACAAAACAAAAGAGGTTTGCGCAGAATATCATACAATAGGACAGGGCTGCAATAAAATAAGGCTCATCACAGAACAGTGAAAATTTCTGTAAAAGTATTTTATCTAGGCTGTTTCATTTTGTTTCCATGATATAATTCATACACAAAAGAAAATAAAGAAGTTATTTAAAAATAAGTTAAAGAAGTGTTGACTTCTTTGAGATTGTGTTTGATTTGCCTAGCTGGCTCTCATTTCAAAGGACTTCAGAAATAATTATATTGCTTGTTTAGAAAGATTTGATATATAATGCCTATCGTTTTCTTATTTCACTTGAGAATTCTTGAAGAATTTTATAGATATTTATTTCAAGTTTTCAAAACTTAAATGGGTATGTTGATTCTTTGATAAAAGTATCCTTTATCCCAAGTGTTCATTAGATACTGAAGTTGAATACACCATAGTAAAAAGAGGCAATCTGTCTAACATTGCTTCCAATCCTAATGCTCAGCTCTCAATATTTATTTCTTATGACATAAAATAATTTAATTGCTTATTGAGGCCCCAAGTTTATCTGAAATTTATACATACATTAAAAAACCAGACATAATAGTTACTATTCCCATTCACTGTTTATATATACAAAACAGGGGAGGCACGTGACATACCCTTCTTTTTTTTCCCTTACGTGACTATAATCTCACATAATAAAACTAATGAAGGGAACAGAAAAATAAGATATTCTCCCAGCCCTTAGAAATCAATTTCTTACACTGCCAGTCTCTGCCACTTAGCACTTCATTTCTGTCATACACAATTCTGAGGTCACTACAATTCAGCAATTTGCTCCCTAAAACCTTATTGATGAAAATTATTTATGAAATATGCAAGCAATCATGAAACAGAAAGTAAATAAATTACTTCTACTATTGAAATTAGTTAAGCTTTTACATAGTTTAAATTTTATCTCCTTTAATTTGTTGGGGGTTTTTTTTGTGTTACGCCTTGAATCAAATCTTCTGCAGGTGTGAAACATGCCACATTAATATGTTCACACTGGCAATAAGAAGTATGTCAGAGAGCAAACTGTCCCCTCTGCAGCTGTGGATGGCATTGCTGCTCTGGTTCCCCTGCAAGAAGGTAACGGTCCAGAAGAAGTGGCAACCCATCCCACTCCCACAAGTGATAGAACCCTATCCACCTAAGCTTTGGAGATCTGGAGAACTAAGGGTGAAAAATAATGCAGAAAAAAGGAACTCAGAGCCACCATGGCTGATACTTAGACAATCTCCCGAACACAGCAGAACTCTCTATGCTTTGGTCTAGAGCTTTGAATTATTGATATTTAAGCAGGATTTTACTCCACTACAGACTCTGCAGTTATAAACCGCGTGTACATAAATATTTTTACATGCATAATGTGTTTAAAGTTTTAAAAATAAAATTACTGATTGAAAAAACAGTAAGAATGTAGGGAAGAGCATTTATTAAGTAAATGCTTTTTGAGAAACAACATTCTGGGTTCTACCCAACAAAAAAACAGCTAAGGTTTCTGTTTGTGTTTAATTTTGACTGCATTTGGCTTGTGTTTGTTTCTTTGTCAATGCTACAACAAACTCATTTAGCTAGAGACTATAAATTTGAAATGGTGCCATTTTTACAAGAAAGCCACTATTATAGTCCAAGTCACTGTTGTCCTAATTACAATAATATAGCAGTTTTATATAATCTGGCCCAACAACATAATCACTGTTTCTTTTTTAATTTATGTTCCTAATATTTCCTTATGTAAAACAAAACCATCTTTTCAATAGATGAGGCAAATTTTAAGATGTTCTGTTGAAAAAACGTGCTGCATTTTTTTCGGAGGTGCACTTTTGCAATGCTAATGACCCTGCGATTAAACACGGACTGCGAAGAGATTCAACAGATTTTAATTAATGAATACTTCTAATGTGATTTCACCACTAACCATTGCTGATTGTTTTAGTGTCAGGTTTCATAGTTTCTCTTTGCAACAGGCTAGCAATCAGAGAAGCAATTAGCAATAAAAGTATTTTTATATGGCTAGGTAAGAAAGCCTGCATTTGCTGGCAAACTGAGATTAAAAGCTATCATAAAAATAAGATGTGTGTGCTCAGCTAGTGCTCTTCTGTTGTTTTGGCTGTGTTTTTATGTGCAAGTCAGGGTACAAATTCTGCACATTAGTCAGAAAGAAAAATGCATATGCTGCCACAGGGAGTCGGGAAGCAAATTTTTTGGTGTGGCAGTGAAATGTGTGTTCTGGGAAAAAAGAAAGAAAAAAACAACCAAAAATTCAACAATAAACCCCCCAAACTTGTATGTTCTAGAGGAGGTAACGCATAGCTGTTGCCAGAAATTTACATGAATCCATATTCAATGAAGCAACCATTTTGTTGAAAGATTGTAATGGCTGGTAAAAATAAAAAAATGTGACCATAATGCAATATAGTGGGACCATGTTTTCTCATTTGCCCAGGGACTTCAGCATTTTTTTTCCTTTTCTGATGCCCTTTTTGGTCTCACTCACTCTTTCCTCCTCTTCCCAAACCCTGACAGGCTGAAATCTCCATTCCATTCAGAAGATCTGATAACAAGTCTGACAGGGCATTAAGAGTATATATGCATGAAAAAGATCTACCATTATTTACAAACTGTTTTGTTTTTCTAAAAGAATCACTGTGCTTCACATCTCCAGCTAGATTTTGAGTTTGGCTGATAGTAGCCCTGCAGTCAGTAGCGGTCACAGCAAAGCATTGTTTGCATTCAGCAGGTCAGATAAGCATTCTTTCCAAAATGAAGCCTTTTCTTCACTGTCCTTCTTTGCTATAATCTCACAGGTAGCATGACAGTTGTTGTCATGGTAACAATTTTTTATTGAATAAAACTGCAATAATCTCATAAAAACCTGTATAACTTCTTGACATGTAAATTATTACTGCCTCAAAGCTTAAGAAACTTATTCTTATTTGTTTTTCATTGTTGCTGATTTTTAAAATACAAAAACATAGTTTTAAGCCTTATCATCTCAGATTATTCTACACGAGACTATTTCTAAACCAAAAATCTATGAATTAGAGATTTCACTAACCAAATAAACAAATCTTATATGGAATAGAAATCTGTGTAATGCACTTCAGGACTTCCTAATATGTGTAAAATGCACACATAAAATATTATCATTGGCATTTTAAATTGCATAGCTTGGTGTCTATGCAGATGCATATATGTGGGTATGTTATACGAGTAGTTTAGCGTTCTTTGCAGATCATACATAATTTCACTCCTAACTTCTACACTAGTACTTGACTATATTTTTGTTATTATTAACAGCTACATTATTGCCAAAGTTCTGAAAACAAAATATGTGGATCAGGTCTCATAAGTCAAGAAAGTCCTCTCCCCAAAGACTCCAAGAGGCAAGAACCAGGGCAGACAAATGCAGGCAGACAACTGAAGAGAGACAGGGAGATGACAAGAGGATGTAAATCGCCCTGGGAAGCCATGCTGTCAGCAGGCAGTGGTGCTGTGGCCTGACCTACCTGCTGTCAGGTTAGCACACCTTCCCCACAGCACCTACAGCACATAGGCATCACGGAAGAGTTTTAAGGACTGCTTTGAGAACAGATGACAGTAGTCTTGTGTAGGTTTTTCAGATCTTCCCACACTTAAAGGAAAGCATGTGAAAAATAGGTAAGTATTTGCTTTGTAAGCAGATGTCTTTCAGTGATGAAAAATTAATGGAGGTGAAAGATGACATCCTAAGCAGCGGTAAGGGGTGGAGATATGGGCCAGAAGGATCCACTAAAGGAAACTATAGGCAGCTTACGCTTGGCATGCTAGAGACACAGGAAGGCCAGAATGTATTCTACTGTATTTATACTAGAGTTCTGTATACAGCCACTCCTAGAGGGAAAAATGAGAAAGAAAATGTGTGTACTTTACAGGTGTAATACTGATACGTGGGTGATGAGAACCATATAAATACATAGATAGGAGACTTCATTTAATCTTCTGCAAAGACAAAAACAACAGCAAAAGCTTCCTTACAATGAGAAATTGTACAAGGAGGAATAGCTCCCCAAGGGAAATAACAGAATCCTCCTCACTGAAGAGTTCACTCTATTGCACAGGATGCTAGATAATGTATTCTAAGGGAAAACCCTAGAAAGACAGGAAGATTAACTAATAGGGTAATTTGTCTTTCCCAGCTGTAATTTGTTTGACTCTAAGTAGTGAAATACTGTGATGCTGTCATGATCTTGTTTATGATGATTAAGGTAAGGAAGAAGGAAAAGAGGGTTATTCATACCACTCAGTTTTGGTCTCAACTGGCTAAATTAGATACGTAGCTGCACTAGCTTTCTGCTCTGTATAAGGGAGGAAAACAGAATTGTCCTTTCATGGGAACCTGCTTTCTTGGTCGACCAGCGAGGAATCCAAATTAAATTAGCCAGCTAATGCAAATGTCTAAGTTTTAACATATGACTACTGTCTTATGCGTATGTACTCAAATTAGGCCATACCAATCTATAATACTAACCCTCCAGGAACTTCAGGCATGTAAGCTGGCACATCAACATATAGGAAAAGCACAAGTATTGCAAGACTTTTGTTTCTGTTTACATTATTTTCCAAATATATATATATATAAAGACCTATGTGCACTTACACACTCATTTAGACAAATACATATAATTTCTGCAATAAACTGCAAATCATTTCATATTCAGTTTTTTAAAGCTGATCTTAAAAAGCAGAGTAACAAAGCATTACTGGTTTGTTTTGCTAGTTGGTTTTATATATATAGTTGCGCTGTTGATGTCACTGAAACACACAGAATTTGAGAACCCAGTACTCTACAGACCTACAGCAAATGGCAGATGGTGCCCCATACAATTGATAGTCTAACCCAAAAGTTTTAACACCTGAAAAATCTGGCTTAATAAAGGGATCTGAAAGAACCCAACAGGAGCAGCTTGGTCAACAGTAGGAAATAACCACTACAATAAATTATGAAGTACTGTGCCAAAAAAAATGCAAGAAACTCTTTCCTGTTTCCAGCAGGAAAATACTTTTTTCATGTACCTCTGATATACTGAGTCAGGTTTAGCTCCATAAGCAGAACAAAAATCCGAGTTATTTCTTCCAAATGTTACATATTACTTAATGCAATTTTTAGAGTAGTTTAGAAAGTTAATGAAACCTTGAAAAAATGTTAGCATGCAGTATGTGTATGAGTCAAAATCTCTGAGCAACTGAATATCCTACCACATATAACACAATGATGCTTTTAGATTGCTCATGTGTCATTTTAAGGACTTTTCATCATGTGAGGGAAAAGGGAAAAATATATTATATGCAAATGTGTAACTGCAGAAGTATGAAAGGTGCTTGCTATGCATAGGAGAAGAAAGCCTTCTGTACAGCCCACAGACAACGGAGCAAGCTGGCAGCCTTCAGCATTTTACAGCTGTATAATGAGGACTGTAGGAAGCATGGTTGTGAAGTCTAATAAACTGTGTATTTTACAAAATTTGTGCACAGATTAATCATTTTAGAACTCTGATGCTGCCTTTATAACATGAACTTTTGGAAATAAAAATGTTTAACATCAGAAATGTATATTCAATCTAGTGATATAGATAACTCTTTGGCAATTATCCTTGCTGATTTCACCTACTGCTTGGATTTAGCCTGTGTGACTTTAATAAGAAAGGACACTGCCTTTTCAGTTTTAAGGTTAGCAGCCTTTCTTGGTACAACTTATAAGATGCTGCCATTAGAGAGCCCGCAGATACTCCTTTATAAATTCCCCTGGGTGGCTGTTTGTTAGGATTAGAATAAAGTATGTAACATCACAGGCAACAGTAGAAGGGTAAAATATATTTTATGTTTGGCTTAAAGAATAATGTTTTCTTTTCATTTTTTTAATTGTTTTATTATTATTCTCCCTTTAGGTATCACCCACACTATAGAATATTAATTGATATTTGCAAGAGATGTGGGAAATAACTATTCTTTTGTTCAGGACTTTTTGAAAGACTGCTTGTCTCTAATCAATTGACTATTTCATCAGCATTCATTCTGCGAGGTCCCCAGGCAAAGACAGTGAAATTGGATGATCACTGTACACTACGTTACCAAGGGGGAGGCGGGGGGGTAGTACGGTAAGGCTTGTTGATTTCGATGGAAGTTTCAGGTTATGCTCAGGTGTACTGTATACAAGTATAAATAAATAATAAAATAGCCCTGGCTGTTTACTGCAGAAATCCTTTCATTTATACCTTTCTATCATGAAAACAGAAAACGGCTGGTATAATCTTGCAGCTTTGATGCCCTGCTTGCTTTATTTGGTAGAGCGAAGCCTACAGTGCCAGTAACTGTAATCCAGGTTACAAAAGCAGACTTTGAAATATTGCCCCCTTAGGCCACTGCGGAGCAAGCATATGGCAGCACAGACCATGAGGGCCCCAGGGAGCGGGTACAGTTGAATCAGCTGGCCAGCAGTCCTCTCCTGGCTGATTCATGAGAAAGCTGTATTGACATCAGCTCCACAGGCAATTGCTGCTCTGTATTCACAAAGAAACCTCAAGTGCTGCAGATTCAGCAGCATACAAAGACAGGGGAACCAACTCAGGGCAGGGTGGGGAATGA
This sequence comes from Falco biarmicus, assembly GCF_023638135.1. Taxonomy (NCBI): domain Eukaryota; kingdom Metazoa; phylum Chordata; class Aves; order Falconiformes; family Falconidae; genus Falco; species Falco biarmicus. The sequence goes on from NC_079302.1 coordinate 9,308,777, forward strand.
CCAATGCCAGGAAAAAAAATAAAATAAAATAATGGGTTCTGAATTGCGTCTGAATCTCATTTTCCCAAATGTCAAGTGTGTCAGTCAAAGAGACGCCTAACACAGGCTATCTCAATTAACAGAGTTTGAGGACTATTGGTCTCCAGCATTCTAAAGCTAAATCTTTTGTGTTAGCAGAGTGATGTAAGTTATAGTAATCAAAGTTGCTATGAAAAAAAATACCACACAATTTAATTTTTTGACCTAGAACTTTCTAACTCATGGTTAGAATTTGTCTATGTTTCCTATAACTAAAAAAAAAAGAGAGAATACATTCCAGTCCAATCCTGTGGTATTTCACAGAGCCTAAGTCTGGCAGAAATCTGTACTAGTCGGCTCTCTCTCATCTGTTTGCCACTTAGGAAATCATCCACTGGCCAGCAAATGGGCTTATGTCACAAGCATAGTTGTTTGGAGAAACAAAATGCATGCTTTCAAAGCCAACAAAACAAAACTACCACAGTTTTGAACATTCTTTTCTATAAAATGTGAAATTTGGAAAAACTGTGAGAAATGCTTGTTAAGAGTAGATTTAAAGTGGCAACCAAAAGAGCATGTAGCAGAAACCTGAGTCAAAGACTTATTTGCATATATTCACCGAACAGAACTATGACTGTGTGAAGTGTATAAATGAAAAGAACCATAAAGAACTTCAGAAGCAGAATATCTGCAACAAGAACAATATATAGCTGTGACTATGAGAAAAGAATCACCTGGAAAAATAACAGTAGGACAGATTCTTGTAGATTGCTTAGGACTAGAGAAGCAAGCACCTAAATGCCAAAATTTTCTTTGCTCTGCCCTCATATGGTCAACATGTGTCTATGTCTGTCTGTTCGTCCTCATCCTGTGAAACAGGAACATCACAGGAAGATGTAAAGGAGCTAGGACTTCAACTCTGGTCCAAATTAGCTTTTTCCTGATGTCACTTCACTATGCGTCATTTGCAAAACTTTCCTTTGTGCAAAGGGAATGAATGTGTGCAAAAAATGGAAAAATTGTAACAAATTGCTGCCAGTTAATGGAGAGGGAAAAAAGGCAGTTTTTGTCTAAGAAACCACTGCACATTAACAGCTCCACACTTTGCACGGGTAGTTTAGAGCTTATTTCTAAGAACCAGGTAGTATCTTCAGAACTTGAATGTTCACATACTTGTTGCCACTAGTACGAAGTATTTTGAGCAATCCCAGTGATTTTAGCAATTTTGTGTAAAGTCAATGAACTAATTTAATACATTCAGGACAATATAGGTCAGTGCAACTAAAGGGTCAGACTATAAACCCCTAAAAAGCAATATTGTAACTTCATCTGTGGTCCTTGAACTCATCATGGTCATTTACGAACAATGTAAAAAGATAATGACATTTTCAAACAGACCTCGTGAGAAATGGAAAGTACAAAAAAATCCCAAAAAACAAAAAACAAACAAAAAACCCCAACAAAAAAACCCACCAACATACTCAGAAATGTTTATTCAAGGCTCAATAACAAGTAAAATTAGGGAGAATACTGTCTTGGTTTTCCTAATCAATATCCTAACCAATTACTGAAGGTTACTTATGACTCTGCTTTTGGAACCCTGTCTCAGCCACACAGAATGTACAGAAGATTTTAAAGACATGTACGCTCACTAAATATATCTTTCATGTAAAATGTTCTTCAGTACCACAGCTAGTGAATTTGATTATGCACAAGATGACTAAGTAAAGGAACAAGAAAACATGAAGATATACATTTTCTAACAGCTGTTGCCATATTTTAAAACATCTGCTGGTTTTTTTCCTTAGCTTTTGCACTCCCTTTGCATTTACCCTTTGGGCTAATTTGTAGCTGACCCCAGTAATATAGTCCTTTTACTCTACAATTTTGTGACAAACTATCATTGATTTAACAGTCATGCTCAGTGCCTTAAAAAAATCAATGAATACAGAGGGGAAAAAAAACCCCAACAAACCAGTAAGACAGTGTGGTTGATCTTGATAACATTTCAGGTGGGGTTTTTCTTGCATCTTTCTAATTTATCTAGTTATTTTATCACTATTCATATCAGGTGTTGCATGTCGATTTCGTATTCAACAGATTTTGTTCTTTTCCAAACAATTTGTAACTGGAAGAGGAGTAATATCTTTAGGAGAACTGGAAAGAAAAGCTAGACCTTATACAGTGCGCTTCTACTATAAATAGATACACTAAATAATTCCAGTTTGCTTTTGAAGAAAAAATAAAAAAAAAGATTGAATTATTTCTTATTTACAGTAGTGTAACCAAGGGTAAACTTCGATCCAAAGGAAAACATTGCTAAGTAGATGTGCTTGTGCCAAAATTGGAAACTGATATTCTGACTTGCATGAAACCCTAAGCCTTTTCCAATAAAGACCTTTTCCCCCACTAAATAGTTTTCATGGAAACATTTAGGGACAAAAATATTCTAATCTTTCTCACACTGTTAATTTTTTCTAGTGTTAAAGGCAAAAGCATTTCTAGAGTAATGGCAGACTGGATTCCACTGCATGTATTTCAAGATGGTTTTTTTTTATGACTGTGAGGGGACTTAATATTTGGAGGTTATTAAAGTTTGTCTGTTTACCTTAATTCAGGCAAACTATGAAATAATTCTCTTCCCTTATGGCTTTTGTTCTTTTTCCATCTGTGTCCTTTTTTATTTCACCAACACGTTTGTCACTCTACTTCTGTCATCTTCTGTCTTTCAACATGACACTAGCTGTCTAAACACTCTTGCCTTCACTAAGAAGAAAATCAAGAAATTTCACGCCTCATCCCACCCCTGAAAAAAAGATCCTGCTATACTGTTGGGAAAAAGTATCCGCTTTTGTTTCCATCATCACCTCTGCAGCACGCTTTCAGGGAAGTCATACATCTGTGCACAGCTAAGAAGGCAACACAGAAATAGAACATACTTGGGTGTAGTGTCTCTCTTTTTTAAAAAAAAAAAAACCAAAAACTTTTTTCTTTTTTTTTCTCTCTGTTTTTTTCTTTTCTTTAAATAAGCTACAGATCCAGCTACAATTACCCTTATGGATCTTCTAAGATAACTCATTCATTTACATAATAAGCTACCTTCATTGCAGGCATATATACACATCTCAGACAAATGGGGGCAGGGGGGAAGTCATGGGGTTCTTCCACCCAGAAGCTTAGGTGAATCTCTTTTTAAAAGGTTTCAACTGGGTTTCATTACCAGTGCATCCCTGTACATCTAAAAGTGATTAAGCAAGATGTACAGACAAATGAAATTATTTCCTATTTGTGACATGCAATACTGTCACAATAAAATTATTGTACAGATTTCATTTTTTGATCTTTAATCCCTCAAGCAAATTAATATCAGAATTAAACAATTAAAGCACTAAGTTTCAGCAAAGAGCATATTCTCCATATACATTATTAGCTTTTACAACTAAATTCATCATTTTGGAGTTGGGGAACAGGGTTTACTACAGTACATTATATAGGAAATGTGTAAAAAAAAGAAAGGAATACAAGGATGAAATAAGGGAAAATTCAATTTAGTTCTCAAAACTTTTTCTGGAATGTGCTCCTCTCGTCAAAGAGAGAAATAATTTATTTTAAAATAACTCTGCACACAGTGTCGATACAACACCACTCAGTATGTGTGTGGGTGTGCGTTCTGTAAAGACAGCTGAAAAGTGAGCATCATTCCTACCGGAGATAACACAGTGTAATACTAATTGTCTTTGCACCAGGTAGTGGGAGGAAAGCCATGCAAAACCTTTTCTTTTGTTTTAATAGCGAAGCAGGACTTTCCAGATATCACTGATACGTAACAAAAAAATCTAACAGGCCGGATTGTGGTCATGCACTTGTGATAATTTCATATACTGGCATACACACACATTCATACATATCACACACACAAGGTTTGTACATACACCACAGTTTTCACATCCCCATAATGTGTCTTTCATGTCCTAGACAGTCATGCAAAAATACCACTGACGTTCATATAACGCATCTCTTCCAGCAAGGAATGTAACACCAGTGTCTAATACAGCTATTAGGAAAATCACACTGGGTTAAAACCTCAACATTACATTAGAGAATAATGACAGGTTAATGCATTCATCTGTATTTTATGCATTGCTTTCCACAGAGGTCCAAAAATAAAATACCTTGTCCAGCATCCCCATTACATAAGTACACTCTGTGTGTGTGTGTACACACACACACACACACACACGTATATATATATATAACATATGACTTCCTCTTCTGTTTCAGAGCAGTCAGAATTTGTATAAGGATTTTCAGGAAAGAAGAGATTTAGTGGAACCTTTTATCCTGCATAAGAACACTGACTAGTAATGGCTGTGTTGTAGAAATGTCAAGGCTGAAATTAGCAGTGGGTGGAGATCTCTTTAAGGAGAATTAAGTAAGTGAATAATGGAAGTAAAATACTCTTAGTGTGGCAAAAAATAAAAAATATCCCTGAACTCTGAAAGGAGACAGTTTTCTTATAAACATTATAGAGAAGTAAAGTAATTTTAAGAGGACTAACAAAACTTAAAGAAACTTAAAATAGTTTATGGAGATTTAGTACAACTTGATATTGCTACCTGCAGGTTAAAAGAGGAAGGCAGAAGGAAACAGTAACAGCAACATTAGCGAAGGGGTAACAGTCTGATCTTCATCTTTCTAGCCTTGAAAATTGGTTCCAGCAGAGATTGCAATGCAGACTTGACTGCATATGCTGCACAGATTTTACAGTCAGTTGTGACCCGTGTAATGCAATGGCAAACATACTCTGAGTTCTGAGGTGACAGTTTAGAATTAGGTTTTGTTTTTCAACAAAAGTGCAAGCGTGTATATTTGTGCTTCCTCACAGAAATAGCCTGAAAATGTGCACCCCTAGGAATGTCACATAGAAAAATATGCAAAGTTCAGGCATCATAAGGGATAAATGTGCAAAACTGGCATAATTTCACTAATAAAGGTAATAAATGGTAGACCTCTTGGATAATCTATGACAATTTTCTATCTGTATTTGTGGTGTTAGAATAAACTCATTTTGGACTAAACTCTTCCATGCAGCCTAAGGATATGTAAAAATGTGGAACTACATGATTTCGAGGCAGTTCAGTGAAGAATTACTTCTCTTTCCCCCACCATGCTAGGGAAAATAGTGAAATGATATCCTCAAAAAGCCAGAGCTTTTCACTGTTCCAAAACCTGACATCTATGTCCAGGTACTGGTCATTTCTTCTACAATCTCCTACTGTGAAGTTTCCCCAGATGAAGTTTTATCTTCTAATGCATCTCTCATGACCATCTTTACATTTCCTCCCCCCTCCCTGCTTCACCCTAACACTTTTCCCAATTGTTTCACTTCCTCTATCTTTCATTAATGAAATTATTCATGTTTCATTTCCCCTCTCTTGCTTTCATTGCACTCTCACCATCTTTTAAACCTCATGTTAACCAATTCACTCGATTTTTATTCATCTGATCTTCTGACTAGTTTCCTGTCAATGTTTTGGATTGTTTTTTTTTTTCCCCTCATCTTCTGCACTGTGAATACTCCTTGGATAGAAGCCATATCTTTACTAAGGTTTATAAATATTGCTCATATGCACCGATACAAATTACTTTTAAAGCAGCCTTGTCTCAATATATATTCATTTTCTTTTTTCCTAGAATACCAAACAAGTCCCGTTCATATAAGGATTAACTGCTTTCAATTTCCTTTCATCCTTCTCCTATTTCCTCCTTTATTTTATTTTTTTCCCTTTGTTTTATTTAATTTAGCCATTGTATTGCCTAGAGCCTGGCAAAAATATATTCCGAAAGCAGGTTCGTATCATGTTTATGCTGCTGTGTAACTGAAAGTAACTTACAAATTAAACCTATGTTTTAGTAAAAACTGATGTGCAGGCTTGAAAATTCACATATCAGTTTTGGCACAAGCAATTCAATACAACCAAGATATGAAAATCTGTTGGAGAATTGTTGATTAAAAAAATGAAGGCTCGGGTATCACCTTCTAGTCAGCACACCATGCTTACATTTGAAAATGGCCTGGTACAACTAATTGTACTGAATGTGAGTGAGAGGATGGTTCTGGCTCCTTACATTCCTCTTCTTTTTAACTATATAAGACAGAATGGTGGTTTTGAAACTTTTTGATAGGGTGCTGCTTTATTTTACAAAGCGCCTTGGCATTCTTTCAATTATCTTGCTGTGACAGATGTAGACAAATTGCTGAAAAGCATGTTATGCTCAACCTAATAGTAAAAAAAAAAACCACATTAGAATTTACTCTGAATTTCATGGCCAGATTTTGATGTCTTTGCTTATACTGAACTCTGAAATTGACTCTTTTGGTTTAATGGGTTTACTTCCCTTTTGCTTTAGTGACAGCTACGGGTCTTCTGCACTCAATATGTTTGTGTCAGTAGGGACTGAGGACCTGAGTACATAATTACGTACCCCTGTAAGTAGAGATGTATACACTTGCAAACACAGAACACAGGAGAAACTATGAAAAAAGATTAAAATCTAATCTATTAATCCATGAGAAAATAGATTCACATTAATCTGGCAAAAATAATAAATATAAGTAAAACATATTAAGAAGATTATTTCCTACTCCTTTCGTTTTCTTTGTTTTCACACAGTTAATTTCCCTCTTCACCATCTCTTTCCAGAGGTTTCTCTGTTTTCCCCTTCCATCTTCCACACAAATCCTATGGCTAATTGGTTAAGTCCACTCTAGAGTCTAACCATCAATTCCCAGACAGAGCATCATTCATTTCAATGTTTTCGGCTGATTAGAGTTGCACTTAGAGGAAAACAAATAAGTATGTATCAACATACTGCAAGTGCTACATCTGTGTATGAAAATACACAAACAGATAATTAAACATCAACAAAATATCAATAGGATTAGAGTGTCATGTTGGAACAAATCTTGATAAATCCTTCTCAGTAACAATACTCTAAGTACAGCATCATAAGGGGAATATAAATTCAACCCGTTAAAGTGTTGTTGGACAAAGACAGACACATTAATACATCTGTTAGTCATTTTCTTACTACTAAGGGACTCCACTATTGTGCTGCAGATGAAAGCTTTGGCCAAGGAGAGATTTGTAAATATGCAAATTAATGCTAACAACATAATAAATATCTTATTATTCATCAACAACTCAACAGCATACTGGCACAGTTTAAACTGTGAGTAATCAAAGTTTGTTGATGTTTACACATACGTACCTACAACAGACATTTCTGGAACCGTAGCGTGATACGGACCATCAACAAACTCTGGGGCATTGTCATTGATGTCTTGAACCTTAATAATGAATTCTGAAGGAGGCTCCAGAGGTTGGTTTGTGTCCCTGTCGACCGCTTGGGCTGTTAGCGTGTATTCAGCTTTTTCCTCACGGTCAAGCCTTTTCATTGCATGAATGTCTCCAGTCTTGTCATTGATCACAAAGATTGTTCCAGCTCCATCTCCTGACAGAATATACTTGATTTTGCTGCTGCCAGGATCCAGGTCTGTGTGCAACTAAACAGGGAAAAAAAAGCACTTTAGAGACAAAATTTACACCCAGATTTTTTTTTTTTTTTTGCATTGGTCTAACCATACATTTTGTCAAGCTGTTCTTTTGTACTTTAAGCTTAGCACCAGTGATCCACATCTCAGCTTGAATACACAAGGATAGTAGGGATTTGTATACATACTAATCAAAAGTGAATGTAATCATAGGCATAATTAGACTTTCTATTTAAAAAGCAGCTGTTATATATATATATATTGAATCCCTGTTCTAAAATGTAAATGTCTTCAGAACTATTATCAGCCAAAATGAACAAGCACAAAATGTCCTTAACCTATTAGATCAAAGGGTGAATGAAGGATTAACAGTAATAGATATTTTAATCCATTTTTTTCTTTTTAGTTATTACTTTCAGCTTATTTTCAGGTGACTGAAAAAGGCTGAACACTGGCATCTATGCAAATGTTGTAATGGACAGCATTCACAGAAATTTAGAGCCATATCATAACTCAGCTGTTAGCAGAACTTAAAGGATTCTAAGGTATTTATTCTAAAAGTATTTCCCCTAAAAAAACCCAACAAACAACCTTTGTTAAAGCAAGTTTCCAGAAATATTAAAACCACCCTCACGCACATCTTCCCATTCTCCTCAATGCTGCATTAGAAAAAAAAAATTAGATTCTATTTGGCTTTTCAAAAAACAACACAAGATTATTATAATCTGAAACAGTATGGGAAAAATAGAATTCTTCTTTACTTTGATTTTTTATTTGTTAATTAAAAGCCTAAACTGAAGAGCACTGGAGACAAACAAAGGGCATTCATTGATTCTGAGCCCACAAAAAAATCAAGTATTAAATATTGGATTATCATCACAAATTCTTAATTTGTGAGGGTGAGTGTACCAATTGGTGGACCATATGTATTAGGGTTGACACACTCAAAAATACAGGATAATAATTTAAATATACAGTAATAGTGCTTTAAATTCTATTTACTATAAAGTCCAACACAATATGAACAATAAGAAGTGAATAACATGTCATTAAAAACCTAACTTGCATTTATTATTATTTACCTCTGTCTCACAAGAAGTCTGAAGGAAATATGTACAACCTGTTTAGGACAGCTGCAACATGACTTACAACTACCACTAGACTTGCTCCTGTTTGCTTATTTTTTAGCAGGCAGTTCAACAGAAATTGTTGCTGGTTATGCATTGTACTCTTCAATGGATATCAGGGGTTGCTAGGGCCAGCATTGTCATTTGATATAAGAACCTGTATTGGGATATTAATACAGGTGTGGAAAAAAAGCCTTGTAACACCTGTTACAGCCAAGACACAAGTGGATTTTTATGTCATACCACAAGCAGGCTCTGCAGGTTTTTCAGTAGATAATGACTCACATACAGTTATATCTGCAAATTAGCTGTTCAGGAATAAGGGCTTAGAAAACTCATTAACAGCACCTTAGAAAAAAGGAATCTCAAATTGTTGCAATGAGCACAGCGGACAATGGCAGTCAGGTTTGATTTTCCAGATGATCTGGTTTATTATACATACAAAATCTTGGGCCGCCAGTGTATTCTCTGCTTTGCAATAACAGCAGAACTCCCACCAACTACAGGAGGTGTGACTTCACCCTCGGTGTTTTGCAGGGCAGCACTTTATTACCACACCAGCTAACACCACATCATTGTTTTAACAAATTTCTAAAAGCACTTGAACTGTCTGTGAATTTGAATGACTCAATCCAGTTGACTCTTCCTACCCAGCCCACATGAGCGCACATACAGACATCAAGTGACAGCTGAGTCCTTTTTCCAAAAACTGAGCTTTTCTTTTTGTAGTTGCTATCAGCTTTTACTTGAGAACAATCAGTGCCATTTATTAACTATACTAAATCAGTTGACAGTACTTCCCTGTTGTTTGGTATTGCAGTTTTCTCTGCTCAGTAAGACACATTAATACATTTATTTTTATTTATTTTTTGCCTTAAAGTTATTGTCCTTATAAGCAGAACTATAATCAATCTAGGTGTCAGCAACACAAAAAATTATTTCTAGGGTACCAGAGCCTGTCAAGATCAATCCAGAATCTGTTTATGTTTTAAACAGATTGTTTAAACACCTGTTTGATCCCTGGATAAAATCTATACTTTATTAACATTGCATATGAAGATTTCAGCAGAATATCCATAACTGAATTACAGTGATGTATCACAACATTGTCTGGACACACACAACTCAGCAAAGCAATTGGGAACATCTCAGTTCACCCAACTACAGAGCCTTACAATGAAAACTATAATCTGAATTTCTAAGAAAGCACTGGCTGGATAAAGTAGATATCCCATATAAATACTTGAGAATGCTCAAAGATCTCCCAGTTTGCTATTTGCTAATAATAAGTAGGAGAAGCTGTCAGTATAATCTCTGGTGTAAATTTTACCCATATTATTCAACACAATTTATCGTTCATAAATCAGTTCTGGTATAAATTAATGTGGAGCTATAAAACCTTTACAGTGCTAGTAAGATACCAACAGTAAAAACAAAATAAAGTCTATGATTACTATTAATTGTTTCTTCTAATAAGTTAAAGTTCTTTGCATCAAAAGAAACAAATAGATATTGGTATTTGAAACCCTATAAAATAAAGGGATAAACATTAAACAAAAAATGGAAGAGCTAGAAGCATTTTATAATCTTAAATTTGGAACTGAGGCTGATTAGTGGAAGATCAGTCCTTTACCCAAAGATTAAAAAAAAATTACTATCATTTTTGCCACTATTAGTTTTTAATAAAAAATCAAGCTGTAAACATGGTGTTTACAGAAATGATATGTATACTTTTAAAGATGAACATTCAGACTGACAGATTAAAATACCTTTTCTGGGTTTTGAAGTTCTTACAATATAATATCAAAATATTATAATAAATAACTCACGGAAATATCCATTTTTCCAAAATCAATTCATTGTTTGGATTTAGGATTACATCATCATCATCTATTTACAAAGTTAAATCATGGAGCTGAAGTGAAACTCCAGACCAGAAAGCACAGTATTTTTTCCAAGTAATATTTTCTCTCTTCTACCAGATGTGAATGATAATTTACAGCAATCGTCAAGCTTCAGCAAGCTGTGTTCATGTGAAGGTTAAAGATCATTAAACACATAATTATATAGGGTCTAGGTGAATGATAGAGAGGCATAATGAATATGATAAATGAATATCGGTTTCTGCTGAAAAAGCCTGACAAATGTTGTAAATTTGAAACTGGTTTCCACACCTGTAGCTTCATTTGTTGTGCCTGTGCTTGAAAGCTGACCTCTTATTTTTCAGAAAAATATTGAGAAAGGTAAAAAAAATTCTATTTAAATAAGGAGACACCTATAGCTAGCCCCTATGTCCCACTATGAGACAGCAGCCCAAAACAAACAGAAAAGCGTGTTTACTGGAAAACTTAATCATGTTCAACTCACTTCCACTGCATGAGATTCAGGTAATCAGACTTCAAAGGAAGTGAAATCTTCTTCCTCCACCACTGCCCTGGCTGTGGGGCTATAAATTCAACCATCTCTCTTCTTTAAAGTAGCAGATGCAACCCCATCACCCAATTCCATGCCTGGATTTACGGCAACAAGAGAGGTTTTGGATCCTTTCCTAGTTTTAATGGTGATGCAGATGCCTTGTATTCATACCCTACTAATGGCTCCCATGCAGCCCTCGCACAGGTCCGTTCCTAAAAAATGAATTTCATCCAGAATGAACCCTCTGAACACTGCAGTTTCTAATTATTATTACTTCCTTTGCAATTCTATGTTATAATACAGATGATAACCAAAGAAGCCAGTATTAATAGGTAAAAGCATACACAGCGTACTTCCACAAAACTAACATTATTTTCACTAATAACAGATGCATACTTAAAAGTACTGCCAACACACTATTCAAATATATAACATATATTTATAGTCTCCCACATAAATACATTACAAAAATGCATAATTACAATCAGTGCAAGAGAGATTGCGTGGATGAAACTCATTCAAGGAGACTCTATATGCTGTAGATGTAAAAGTACTACTCTGCAGTAAAAAAACAAATACATGAGCACGTTACACTGGTACTAAATTCTTCCATTCCACAGGTATTTGTTCATCATATTTTTAATCACATTTTCTTAACAAAGACTTACTTCAAAACTACGTATGCAGCCAAGAACTTAATGTGTGGACGAAGGCTGAAGAAGCTCCAAGCTAGGTTTGGGAAGTGCTTTTGAAATTCTGAGTATGCAGAAAGATTGGTGAGTATCTTCTGCAGATGGAACCCATCTCACCTGCTCTCAGTCAGCTACCTGGCAAATCATCAGTAGTCAAAACAACAGCTTGCTCAGCGCAATGAATTTCATGTTCAAGCCATGTGTTCACCATCAGGGAAGTACATAATGCACTTGGGTCTGGTCTGTGCCCAGCACTAGCAGAAAGCTGTTGACTGCCCTTTGTAGTGGGATTAGGCACGTCCAAGTCCTCTCCAGGCGTGGTGTTGATGTACAACTTGATACAGACTAGCCAGTAACAATATGCATTGTGAAAGAGAGGATTTGTAACCCCAATTTCCTCATATTAGTGAAAAGGTATATATATGTCAATAAATCACAAGAGGGGGGAAATCTGCATATTATGAAAATGCTCCTGCACATTTTTAATTAAGAGAAGACAAGGCAGCATTCTGTAGTTGGGTTTTTATTTAAGTTTGTTAGAAAGTAATTAATTCATCCTTGTGTAATTACAAGGGAATTACCCCTTACTTGTTTCAAGGGAAAATGTATAATCTGCTCTTAAAACTTCATTTTAAAATTTGCATCATTCTTTTACATTCTAACTCTGGAATTTTTTTTAAGGGATTAACTAGTGCATCACCAATCTTCACCTGATGTTATGCAGATATACACACAACACACCAACATTTTCCTAATGCTCCAGGTTCTTCTATTATTTAACTGTGCTTTGAAATAATATTTCTCATTTATGAGGCAGACCCCATTTAATGAACTTTGAGACAGAATTTTCAGCTTTCGTGACTCTTCTCCAAAACTGCTGGGTTCTAAGAAGCTATAGCTAATTTTGTGAAATCATGGAAGGATTTTAGTGACTTTTACAATCGTTTATACATATATCAGTGCTTTCAAAAAAACTGTACTGCACCTGACTCATCATATGATTCTTTCTGTATGTGACTTTGCAGGGTGTTTTTTTTTCCCTAAAATATGAACATCATTAGGTGTTACAGAAGGTTTCTGTGTGTATTGTTGACATGCTCTGACACATAATGGAAAATGAGCACGTTTATTGATGACCCACAATTTAAAAAGCCATTCATAATTAAACTATTATAGATAGATTCAATTCATTTGCACACAACGCAGAATTAATAAAGTGAATGTAATTTCAATTGAATAGACTCTTTCATTTTCTCCATGGATAGGCTGATCCCATCTCTAGTAATGGGAATTATAGCTGCACAATGGGGGAAGAAGAAAACCAAATATTCTGCATTATTATTCAGGGTAATGACAAATTGGGGCACAGACTTGATGTACCTGACATAATGTCAGTACTTGGAACACATTCAGAAAGGAAACAGACATGTCCATGGGTGACAAAGGTTTCATTTAAGATATGAGAATCATGTAACTTGGAAGCCTCTAGAGTAACTGTCAAAAGACATTACTGCTCACACTTCTCAGCTGCAGTTTCACAACCATATTCAAAGAGAATTAAAGCAATAATATCCCTAACACTTTCATTTAAGAACATAATCTCTGCTTTTGTCTGCCTCAGTTTCCTACCATGTCATTTGAGTATCTTTGATTCCAGATGGCTTCTTTTATGTTTCTGTTTATTCTTTGCTGTTGCTTTTTTATTCTATTTGATTTGCTAATTTTGTCTCTGTTTATATTCATGCTGCAACTGTGCACAAACTGCTTTCCATTGCTTACCTTTTGGTATCATAATACACTAGAGTGAACTGCTTTTAAAAAACTGGAGACAAGATTGGATCTAACTATGTGTTTGTTCTAATTCACTGATTATGACCAACTGATGCAAGAAAAGAGCTGAGGAATGTGACTGAACCCTGATCCAAGTCATTCCTGGTTAGAGCACCATTGGTCCTTTCTGTACGTGTCATGTATTGCCTTCCTCACCAGTCTGAATTAATAATTTATATCTATTTTCACTCAGTGTCTTGGGAGAAGAGATAGATACACTTGTTTTTACAGATGGGATGAACAGAGGAAGAGATAAACCCATGTTTAGTCTCACAAAGATATATATTAGGAAAAACAGTCCAGCCCATAGGACTACCCAAGCCATTCCTAAAGAGCTCTACATATTTATCTCCAGTTAATCACAGTATTAATTTTTAATTAGAATTGTTATGTATTGCCAGTGTTGTTTCACAAATTTTTTTCTGCCTGCCAGGGGAGCTAGGAATCAGGAAAACATGTCCCCACATGCAAAGTCTTCCCCAAATCCACAGTCACAAGTTCATCTTCAGGGGCTGTGATCGCAACAAGGACCAGGTAATTTGTTTCTACTCTTTTCTATCTTCATTCCAAAGCATGGTCTCAGGTTGATTTTTCTGTATATATTTCTTATGTATCTTGCTTCTTCTGAATCCTTATGTTAAGCCAGAAGATAGCTAAAGCTTTCTGTTTTCCTAGTTCTAGCCTTGGCCCTTTCCATTTGGGAATACCATCTGTCTTCCCTTCTGTCCTGAGAACACGGCCACCACATATGACCTGTGTCCCACCACAGCTTGGACTGTTGCCTTTAGTCACTGCTTTCTGCAGCTATTTAACGCCCAAGTGTCCTGTGTTAAGTGGCCTCAGATGGCTGACACCTTTTTGTAGTTGGCTTTCTGCCTAGCTTGGAGTTCATGTAACTATTTCTCAACCCAGACTGCTGTTCCTTTCTTATGTTCCAGCAGACACTGCTCCTGTAAAAAGGTCTTGATTTTTTAACCCAACTGTTTCTGATACTTGGAAACGTGCAACGAAGTTGTGTCGTGTTGCCAAAGACAACTCCTTTCCCATCTCATTTACTTCTCTATTATTTCATCTATAGTATACTGTGGTTCACCACAGGAGATCTGAAAGCTGGATATAGAGAGCCTCAAAAATTGCATGCAGTGTTAGTCTTGTAAAACATATTCTCTCCTCTGTGTTGGTTTTTGTTGTTGTTGTTTTGGGTTTGGTTTTGTGTTTGGGTTTTTTTTTTGGGGGGGGGGGGGTTGGGTGGAGGGGGAAAGTATCCGTCTGTCATCTCCTACTGTTTGCGGTCAAGCACTTATATTAACAATTCCAGTGCTTCAGGCATTATAATTAACAGTGCCTCCTGCACTTGTCACTTTTCCCAACTCAGTAAAATAGCAGTGAAATCATTTACTCTCTCCTCTATCTTGTCAGTCTTGGACACAAACTATGCTGCAGTTTCTACTACCTGTAAGATTGCGTGAAGTCTCCCAACACAACTTCAAAAGTGTTCCCTTTTGGCTTTCAATTTTACTGCCAGCAGAGACTCTCTTGCTGCTCCTTCCTCAATATAGGCAAAAGATGGGGAAGGCTGTAAAAAAACATAAGCCACAAGAATTTCCCATTCAATGTGCTAGCCACAAGTCTGGCAGCTCCTATACACCGAATCCTTCTCTTTTGTTCCTTTAATAATCATCATCTTATTCACAGTGTTCTGAGCTTTTCTTCCATGTTGTTTGAACTCTATTTTTCCTTTCCTCTTTAAAAGCTTATTATAACTTGCTAGGCTTCATTCTCAGGCACAGAGTACATTACACTGGAGCACTAAGACCTCTTTGTGCTTTTCAAATTATTTTCTCAAGTGCATGTCAGAGCAATATCTTATAATACATACTCTTAGGATTGCAGAAGAGGAATAAAAAAGTTAATCACTACATACCCGCAGCAGTAAATTGGAAGCTGCTTACAAAATCTGTCAAACTAGACAAGCTATAGCCTAGATCAGCAAAGGCAGAAAGAAGTACAATAGGCCAATGTGGTCAAAGGTGACAAGATATTTCTATTTATTTAAGCATATTTAAGTTGTCACAATTTTACAATCCTTCAAGGCTCTTTTTTTCAGCTGCTTTTACAACCCTGGCTTCTGATCACGCTTTGCTCACAATGATGAGGAGGAACCCAGTGATAATATATTTAACCTGTCTTCCTTCTAATAAAAGAATTTCAAATCCATGCAGAATGCATTCTGTTACTTAATGCCTTCTGTTATTTAATAATATTTAATAAAACAAACCTGAAAACATTAAAATACCTTTTTTTGAGGGTAATTTATCAAAGTTGACTGCTTAGCAGACTTCCATGTCTGAACATAAGGAAGCAAGTACTGTCTAAAACCACATGATGTGTAAAGCTGGCAGTGCAAATAGAAGGCTCTTTTCTAGCAATTGGCTGTCAAACACATCTACAGTGCAGAAATATAAACATCAGCTACGCAGCCAGCTTTGAGCTAAAATTGAAAAACGTTGAGAAGGTAACAGAGTGAAATAAAGAAAACTAAAAAATTAAGTTGTGAGTACTCACATATTGATTATCTTATGAACTATCTGCTTATATGTGACAATATAACTTTAGAGTACTTACAGTAACCTGTGAACTGTGCACATGGGTGCAGTATAATTTTTTTCTTACTAGAAATGTTTTTCAAGTTACTTGGAATGTGGAAATAAACACAGCTAAGAAATGCTACAAAGCAAATTCCTTATGAGATGTCAAACAAAACATTAGTTCTTCAGTTACCATGCTTGCAGTTACATAGTAACATCAGTGTCATACATCAGAATAAGTACATACAACATGAGGATAATTTGATTATTTTTTGCCATTTTCTTGCAGTTAGATGTTTATTAGTGATAACTCGTGCAGAATTATAAATTATTCAGAAGAACCTGGTTGAAACTAGTTATTATGACTTCATACAGTTTCATAAAAAATTATTTGTCACATCACTAGTGTGGTTTTCAAAGCTTCCTAATGTAATTTCCCATGCATTTCCACTAAGTCATGCATTCCTGTGAATTTCTTTCAAACTCACTTGCAAAGGTTACGTCTCTCATAATGCGATCAATTTGCAATACCATTAAATTTGAAATATTTTTTTAAACCACTAGAGAGAGATCATAGCTTCTGCCTTTGTTAATGCTTTTCTCAAAGAATTGACAGAGAACACAAACCATTACACACAGACAATATTAAATATGCAGAAAGAAACAACTGTGCCAAATCCAGCAAGGTTTGATATTTATTAATGTTATTACCTCTGATTGTCAAGCAACTTGTGTGGAGTCCTGCAGTCCCCTTTCTCAGTTATTCCTGAGACTTTAGTCTGCATATGAATTACTACATTCTTTGGCATATCAGATAACCTGACCTGTTTCCAAGTCGGAAAAAGCAATGCTGTGAGTATAAGCGTGGGCATCATTTTGGAGTATTTATGTCATTAGCTGTAAACACCTAAGCTGCCCGTGTTTCAAAACATGCAAAATTTGGGGTCAATGTCCCATTAAAAAGAAACCCTGGTTCAGCACGAATACAGACAAATTGTATACAAATCAGTATCACAAAAACTGTAAGTGTGTAACATATGTCAGTCTCAGAACAGCCAGAATCCATACAGACTTAGCAATGATTTAGTCTAGACCTTTATACAAATCGTCTGAGCTCATGGTGAAAACTACTGTGGGAGGCTGCAGGAGACATCTGTACTAATTTAATGACGGTTGAATCACTGTCAGTTTTCTCTACCCACACAAGCTTGGTAGTGCTCGTATCACTCTGTGAGCACAGAACAGCCAAAACCCCATATGGTCCTCTCACCATTCAGCTGTTCTTTGCGTTTCTCTAATGGGACATTCTTCTTAGAAAGAGAGGTGAGCAGCCATCATGTATTAATATCTTTTGGGGTTGCGAGCAGCAGAGAAGATGCATGATACACAATAGACTGAAGTTAAGAGGCAAAGAAACATTATGATTTCTCAGGACCTCTTCTCAAACAATACACGTAGTCCCCCTCCTCCGAAGAACTGATTATTAGGTTGCCCCCTAGAAAATATAATGGCCATAAAAGGAACATCAAAGGAGGGAAAAGCTGCATAAGGGAGATCCTTGAAGATCTCCAAGGGCATTGCTGAGGTTTTTCTAATAAATGAGTTCAGGTACCTTTTGGAAGGGCTCAGGAGAAAAAGAAGGAAAACCACCGAAACTTTAAAAATATGAGAAAGAGGTATAATATTAAGAACTAAAGTTTTTGAATGAGCCAATTCATACTCTAGGTAAAAGAATGACACATAATCCAAATATCAAATGTACATTCCTGCTATTTATCTGAAAACTCTACTGAGAGAAACAAATGACAGCTGGTTAGCTGGGCAGCTGACAACTGCAGACTCAGTACTCATCTATAAATAATGATTATTAATTACTTGTAATACAGTAACACATAGAGGTCCTTGTTGGCACAAGGACTCTGTTATAATCTGTGCTGCAACCTTCACTGAGCTTACTTCACTGTCCTCTGCTTACAGTGAAATACCAAGTGGCTTTTTCCCCTCCTTCCTTTCTTCTGAAAGAGGGACAAGGAAGAATGAACCCAAAGTACATAATTTTAGAAATTAATTTCTAAGACATTGGCTAATTTCTACAATTACCACTTACGGCTTCAGTAGGATTCAAACTCATGGAAAAAATGGGGCTGAATTCTTGCATAAATTTCTAGTCCAAAAATGGTATTTTAAATTTTTTTTTAGAATTTTTAATAGTTTTAATGGTTTCGGGATCTGATATAAGACCAAGGAACTCAGTAGGAGCCTGTATCAAATTTCAAAGCACGCCAGACAAAACTCTTTATCTGAAACATGTAGAGAATAAAGATACAGAACCAAACAAACTCCCCCCAAAAAGACAAAAAATCACAACTGACATCTAGTTATCAATTTGGATTATGACTCCATAATTTATAGTCCAACTAAATTCAGAATTTACCCCTAACCTACAAGCTTATTTTTTATACTTTTCTGATAACTAATAGGTCATGTATAACTGATTTTCACACAAACTAGATAAATAATGAGATCAGCAATTATCTGACTGTGAGATAATAAAGTGTTGAAAATAGCAAGACCTTGAAGTAAAGTAAAATATTTGAGATTATTTATCAAGTCAGTAAAGCTGCCTTTTCACATTTACTTAGGATATAGGAGATGGAATATTTTGTTTGCCTATGGAGATGGGATCATTGGGTATGTAAATGGACATTGATAGCCAAGTTAACTGAAAAGATAATCTGCTGTATCACATTCTTCAACAAAATATTAGCAGTATAAACGCACTGTTGCTCAGTTCTGTAACAGATATTCTGACACAAAACTTGATACAGTTAAACATATCTTGGCTTATCAAATGTTAACTCTGTTTTGACACAAATCAGGATCATGCCTACTCAAATATCACAATCAGCATGATTAAACCAAACTTTTTTCCCCACCCATACTAAAAATTCAAAGCCATATTTAATATCTCACCACTGACCACAATTGGTTTCTGAGTTTGTGTATTTTTATCAGTGGGACCATAATTCCCTGTCTCAACTATGCCAATTCCACTAACAGGTAGCTTTTCTCAGAAAAAGACAGAAGCCCACAGGACAAGAATGCCTGGAGCCATAATTTTCTCCAGTCTGGTGCATAACTACTTCTGATTATACAGCATCGATGTTAGCAAGGTGGCTAAACAGGGAAGCCCCATGAATTCTCCCATCTCCTTTTCCTTTTCCATATGTGCTATGAGAGTGTGAGATAATAGTAGAAGTTTCAGCATTATTTTAAAGAAAAAAATAATTAGTTAGAACATAACCCTGCCCTTCTTTGCCAGCACAAAACCCAAGCAATTTCAATCTGGCAAAGAGAAAACACACAGAAGTTTTGGAGGACTGCAACACCTACATTGCCTGTATGGGATAGAAATTCATAAGAAAAGCAGAGTCCCTGAGCAAGCCATATATTCTGCTGTTGTTTCATATATTATTGATCTGCAGGTTTAACAAACAGTTCCAAGTCTCAAAGAATCCAGACTGGCAAATTCTTAGGTTTGTCAATTGTTACAAATAGGTCATGAACAGTCCCTTACATGTGAGTCACACTCATGGAGATTGTAGTGTAAATAAGTATTGCTGGAAATCACCATGTAAAGATTCGGTTCCACTTCTGGACTTGCAAATACCATGGATTTCTTACAATTGACCTGTAACTTTAAACCTTTGTGTGCTGTTTGCCAGCATGGTCAGTCTCTGCTCAGTCCAATTCTGTTTAGATGAACACTACATTAATTTCAGTCCTTCTGTAGACCTGAACAGAATGTATATTTGCAAGCCAGAATTGAAGATAGTAGTGATGTTGTATTATATACACTGTACTTATTCTTTATACCATGAAAAAGAATTTCAATATAAGAGTTAAATAGTTAGAAGTCTGACATCTGTCCTTTACCAATAAAAAGGAATGAGATCATGCAGAGCAGGTGATGGATAACACAGAAAATGTGAAAAGACTGTAAAAAGCCTCCATCTGAATTATGCTATATTGTCACCAGGAAAAAAAAATCCTCATATTTCAGCTTTCTTCTATTTGCTAAGATATGTTCCAAAGGGATAGTGGTAGTGAAAGTCAAAACCAAAACATCAGCCAGTTTGGAGGATATAAACAACCACAAAATAGAAATATCTAGAGTAAAGTAATGGGAAAGCAGGAAGAAACAAAAAAGAAATAAATACCAAGCATATGGCTCCTAAAAACACATAGGAAAAAAGTTACATGACTGTTAGGCAATTTAAATCTTGCCGCAGAAAATGAAGTTGAGAATATTTAACTTCCAGATGCCAGTTCATTGATGACAATATGTTTGGTTTTAGGTTATTTGGTTGTGGTTTTCTTTCTTTTTTTTTTTTTTTTTTTTTTTTTGTGTGTGTGTTGTTGTTTTTGTTATAAAAGACAAATAAAGCACAGCCTTACAAATACCTAAAGCAAAAAAAAGGAAAAAGCCCCTAACAATCTATGTGTACTTGTGATAATATTCACTTTAAGGGTTACTTGGAGAGTTTTATATTTGAGAAATACATTTTCTTTCTTTTTTCTGTCTACAAGAGATTGACAATTACTGAATTTTTAAGCCTGTGTGGACAAACATTGGAGAAGCAGTCCCACACCATCAAAGGGATGGGGGAGTTGCTTGATAGGAAGAAGCTCTTTGAGAGATCTGCATGAGAAAAATTAGAATACCAGCTAGTTAAAAATCAAGGAGTATACAAGGAATTACATTCCTGAAAGGTGACCCACAAGTTGTTTGCAAAGATAACACAGATTTCAATAGCTTCTTTGACTGCAGGTGATACCTAAATGAATGGATACAGAATATGAGATCAATAGAAAACCTCATGTTTTTGTTGGTGTTTTTCTGTCCACAAGTACTACCTGATTTGGATCTCATTATATTCAATAGTGAGTGTATTTCTTTGCTAAGCATACTCCCAAACCTTATTTATTCTGCCTGGAATCTTACTGCCAAGCTCATTTCTTCTTACTCCCTGTGGCTAAAGCTGTCTTCTGACCTGATTCTCTTCTAGAGGTGACACTTTATATTGATAGCCCAAGCAAAGACAGTCATCATCAAACTGGCTGTGTCATTCAGCCCCGGGGCGCAACGCTGAGAGCGATCACACATCTTGAATATCAGCAATTCACTCACAGCTTTGCACAAACTAGAGATAACCTTTTATTTGTCTTCCTACAATCAAGGTAATGTTATCATTATTTAACTATTAATACTTGGCCATCATGTACATTAATCCACAATTTCAATGTGTCACCACAGTAATGGTAGGACCGTCACTACACCATTTCAAAGCAAAAATTTTTTTTCCTATTCTGCTGATGGGGAAACAGAGTCACAGAATAAAGAGGCCCAATATTCAGAACAAGCTGAATAGCTGAAGGTCCTAAGGATAGCTGCCCAAGACCACTAAGAAGCAATACCCAAACTACCAGCCTTGCCCTTGTACCTGCATGTATTTTTTCACCTCTAATTTTTTGGACAACGATGACTCAGTGACACTCACTTCAACCATCCACTTGCATTTTACTGAAAAGGTGATTTAGGAAACAAATATAGGTATGGGAAAACACCAATGCAGTATTTTTTTCTGAACATTTCATGACAAGAATGCTTAAGTGATATTTTAGATTCCAAAATCTTGTTATGCCTGTGTATGCATTAATTTCATTCTTTTAAAGTATTTAACTTTTTAATACATTTGAAAAGTAAACCATTGCTTCCCTTTATTTTTTTTTTTTATATTAGAGGTTTGTTTTTCATATAATAAAGATACTATGCCTAGCCCAAAACATTTTTTTGATATTCCAAAACTTTCTATTTGGAGTGACACAGAGGTATCTTTTCTCCAAAACTTTCAAAACTGTGCATGAAATAAGTATCTTTCACTCAGCTCAGAAGAAGCACTCAAGTTCAAGAATTAAATTCTTATTTGCTTTAAAAGCAAAACCATTCCTGCTGCCAACACAAATCCTCCAATTAAACCTTTACTTCCAACAAAAATAAAGCCATTTCATTCCCATTGTTTATAATAATTTAATTATTTTCCCCATTAGAACTAGCTTTATTTTAATGTTTTAGTGCTTTTATGCTATGACTCATGCTGTAGATATTAGAACAGCTTTCTACTGTGCCTTTACTTCTGCAGCATCACCAACATAATTAGAATATATTTGCTGTGATTATATTTCAGTATATACAGATCAACATATATTTTGCTCTTAGGTATAGAAAACCTATTGTTCATGTAATTACTATGCAGAAATAATGCAAATGACCCTGCTGAAGGCAATTATTGGACTTTCTTTGTAACTTTATAATGTTATAAACAAGAATTGGCATTCTACTCAGGGGTGGACAGCAAACACTCATTTTATTGAATGCTTTAAAGACTTCAAATTAACAGAAGCTAAGTGATCATTGTAATCATTCACCTAGTACATATTATATCTCTAAAATCAGACCTTAGATCATGCTATTGAATTATACAGATCAAGATATCTCTGATTAGTATATCCTAATGAACAAAATTATTGTGCTTCTGCGATACAGGACATCACACCTATGATGTGGCAGCTGCCTGCAAAATGTGAATAAGTCATCACAGCAGGATGAGTTACAACTGAGGTAAAATCCACATTTATGGTACCTGCTGAGAGCACTTCTTAACTTGTGTAGGAATTGGAAAGACCTTTTAATTATTTAAACTTTTTTTGTACTTTATAGTGAAAGTCATGGAACTATATCACAGGATGATAAACATCCACATACTGTGTTCTCTTAGTTTCCTCGAATTCCCTGTGACCAAATTCCCTTCCAGTTACTCACAGGTCCACGCAAACATTTCACCTGTGAAGACACTGTTTTCCCCCAGTAAAGAATCTCTATTAATCACATAAATGTTGTCATGGTCCAAAAGAACGTGAAGGCACTGCCAAGGTCTACCACTGAAATGGACAGGCACAATCAGCTCCTGCCACTCGCACAACTGGCAGTGCTCAGAGACAGGGAAGTGACAGGGTCATCCCACCATGTCAAAGCCCTAGATGTTCAGTCAAACCAATCTCACAACTTTTGCTTTCTCCCCCACTTCTTTTTTCCCTACCCTTTACATTAGTTGGGGTACTGTGCATAAAGGAGTATCTTGCTGCTGTATCTAACACCCATCTGAAATTTTTGGCCAGTACTCTGCTGACTAGGATGTGCAAACCATCTGCACCAAAGGAAAGGATGACAGGGGCCATTGTAGATCAATGATCCCTTGGACAGGGTCACTACTGGTGCCACCTGATTGATCTGTAAGGCACTACAGGCAATTCCCTGGACTTGGTCTCTTTCCTCTGCTCTTCAGCCTAGTCTGAGTCACAAATATAACAGTGGATCTAATTGCTTATTTTTTCCAGGCACCAGAAAATTATTTTTTTTCAAAACATACTTTCGTCCTGTACAGGATATCATTATGAAGAAAGTCAAGTTTTCATAAATAGCAAATACCATATAGAAGCCTGATAAATTTAACCCTAAGGCAAAAGGTCAATGCATAAGCATGCCTGAAAGCTGACAGATTGAGTTTTGGGAAAGGAAAAGACATGATTAGACCCAATACCTTCTTAGTTCTTCAACAGTCTCTTCCTAATAATTTCTTCTTGCTTATCTTTCATGGATCCTAACTTGGCCAAAGGATTTTGCAATAAAAGTTTTGATGTGCAAACCAAATCATTCCTGTGCACAGCTCTTTCTATTATTGCTTTGTATATATTTTACTAACAAATAAATCAGGCTGAGTTTGCTCCAGCTTTTGGAAATCTCCAGTCCTAATTTTTGAGGCTCTCTTTGAAATTATTTATTTACGAAGCAGTCCATATTATTGCCCTTTCAAGAAGTGCAATCAACAGAAAGGATACCAACTCTCCTCTGAATGTGCCATGATGTCTAGCTTAAGTACAAACTATGAAAAATGCAGATACAAGCAAAACAAAACTCAAGATAAAAAAATCCCACTGTTTTTATGTATGCTGCACTAGTAGACTCTCCCATCATTTCAAAGGGAGAAATGTACTTGGATATCTCATTATGATACGTAGTAGCAAATTTTTGTCTATCCCTATGCTGAACAGAAACCCAATCTTGTAATTATTCCAACATTCTAAGAATCTCTCCAATGTCTGTATTGACAAAGTTGCTCTTTGATGCTAAATTTTGATTTATATTTTAGTAATCTCTTGATTTTAAGGAATGGAATGGGGGAAGAACTCAAATCATATTTGTTCACATAGAAAGAAAAAGTATTTTTGAGAACACTAAAATTAAACTTCAAACACTGATTTATTTTTTTTGTGCCTCCCTGTAATTATAAATATGGAAAGAAATTTTTACTTGATGCATATCTAAACTCCTTCAAGTTCTGTAGTATGTGAGCTTAAATTAGAGTTAGTGTTATTTTTGAAAGGCTAAGAAGTGCAACCATAATTTAGCTCTGCTCAACCACGCGGTGTCTGTGCTTTGAACTGACAGAAGCCTTTAAGTGCAAAAGCTTAGATAAGCTGATAAAGATGAAACCAGCCACGTCTGCAGTTACTTAGATCCAACTCAATTCAGCCCTATCATACCACAAATCTCAGATACTTGCATATTTCAAAATAGTATTACTATGGTGTAGTAAATAATAAGCTTGCACAGATAATGAGATCTCAGACAAAAAAAAAAAAAAAAAAAAAATATTTCCTGGCTCCTGCTCCCCCAGAACAGAAGATGTCACCACCACAATAAATTCATTACTGTGGATTAAAAGTCCCAAAACGATTTTACTGAGTTATTAAT
Source organism: Falco biarmicus (assembly GCF_023638135.1). NCBI lineage: Eukaryota > Metazoa > Chordata > Aves > Falconiformes > Falconidae > Falco > Falco biarmicus. The sequence goes on from NC_079302.1 coordinate 9,333,877, forward strand.
TAGAAATTTCCCCTTTAACATAGAAAGGGCTTTCCATTCCCAACATAAACTTAACCAGAAAAAAAGAGCAACATATTTTATGCATTACCTTGTTTTGTTTTTACATTTACATTTGGCTAAGATCAAGCACTGTCCATACTGGAAAAAGAGCAACAGTGGCATTACATTGCATTCAGTACTCCCTATACTATAAACTTAGATGGAATACGAAATGTGGGCTACTGCAAATTACAGTTTACTTTCCAGGAAAAAAACCAGATTGTTGGGTACCATTCCCCCACCCCTGAATTTGAAGGTCATTGGAATTAAATACAGATATCTTCTTTTTAGAGAGCTGAAAAGCTCATAGTGCACAATACCAGAAAGCAAGTGGAAGAGGAAATGCTGCATCTGTGCCACCTGAGGATTCTCAAACACCATGGCAATCAGGACAGAAATGAATCCACACCACCACACTGGCCCATGGTGGCCAGATCAGTTGAGTAAATGTCTTTTAGCAATCTGTCTGGCATGACGCAGTTCAGCTGCATTTTACCCTCCTTGTGGACACAAATGAACAATATAAACTCCAGATGTAATTGGCCCTGCCGTGCCCTTACCAAAGTCAATGTAACTCTGCAGTGCCAATAAGTTTTGTGACAGCTTTTAATTAAAACAAATAAACAGTGAGATTCAAATGTAAATTACAAAAACACCATTCAGGTGTCATGTTGGTTAAACTTTTATCTATGTAGCCACCAAAAGCACACAGGTAATTTAGTATTTCAAACTGATTCTGCAAATAGATTAGCTCTTGATATAAAATTGTTAAGCAAATCATATCAAGAAAAAAACATTCTGGGATACAGTCATGGGAAGAGGTCACATACACAAAAGTAAGCTTTGCCCAATTGATTTCTAATTATAAAATCAGAGGCTCTAGTTTGTGGTCAATAGTCCTTCTCTTTAGCCTGAAAAAATAAGCTGTGCTCACACACAAATATGCATAGACATAAAACAATTCTCATTGTTTCAGTAAGCAAGTGTGTGCCCTGGCACCATTCAGCTCAGAATGAATCAGGCAATGCCTCACTGAAGGCCATCTATGGAATTAAGTCTACGATGCCTCACTGATGGCCAGCTGTGATACAGCAAATTGTTCCTTATAATAAAGCTACAGTAATGTCTGCCTGGGGAAAAAAAAATCCACAGGCAGATTCTACAAGGGCTGAATAAATTTAAATGCACATATTGTATAATTACACAATTTTATGTTTTCCTTTGTAAAAATATAGTGGCTAAGAATTTCATATATTTAATTCATTCATTCTTCAGCATGAAGGGTAGGCTGCCAGGACATCTGAGTCTCTTGTCTCGTTTCATCTTTGTATGAAATTGGACAATTCTCAGGATGCAAGAAAGCCAAATAGTACTGCTCTACATATTAAGCATGCTCAATATAAGTATGCTTTCTAAGTACATACTACATCTTCATCATAGACTAAAATAGCGTGACGGTGAATATACTTTATCTATATAAACAAATTAGGAAAAATCTTTAGTTACTATATGATGTGTAAGAGCATTTGATTCACAGGTCTACCTATTTTACACAACAGCTGTGTTCAGTGTACGTGCGCTGCATTTCAGAAATTGATGAGTTTTTCTGACTTCATAATTTTATAATGATAAAATTCTAGAACATTCATAAACATTGTGAATCTTTTCCTTGGGAAATCTAAAATCCGTGCTGTGCTGCATGATTACTTAAATAATGATTTACTGCTCCCCATGACAAGAAGAGAAGAACTGTGATCTATATAACTTGTCATATCCATCTCTGATATTTACAAATGAATGCATCTAATGATCTGGCTGCTAGAAATTTCACCCTGTAATATTTGCTAAAACTTAGTAATCTTCATTATTTTTCTCTCTAAAGCTGTAAAAAAATTCAAACTCACAAGAAAATTACTTTTTAAAAAGAAAAATATTTTCTTAATAAATGATTACTTTCATTTCCAGGCTTGATTCTCTGCTGCATTATTCCACTTGCACATCTATGAGAGTCAGCAGAGATGACATTTCTTGAAGAAATAGGTCTTTCCTTGCTCTGCTCCAATCCCTTTATCACCCATTCAAAGTTACACAAAGTAATCTGGAAAACAGTGCCACAAATTCAGTTGCTTATATCTGAGTAACAGGTTTTTAATCATGTATTGCTAGCGGATCAGCTTGCAATCCGGCAGTCAAATTTTGTGGTGGTATCAACCACAGATGTTTCACGGAAAGTGAGACACAGGGAGTTGTCAACCCACTGTGAATCAATTTATTCATTCTCACCAACTCTCCAGTCAATTTCATACTTCAAGGTGCAAATTAGAAATACAGATGTATTCTCTGAAAAGCTTTAGAGATTCAGGTTTTAAAAAGCAAGTTTAGAGCCTGTTGGCTCTCATCCAGCGTAGTATCAGTTTAACACTAGATGAATTCTTCTGCGGGGAGCCACATCCCCCAGCTTTGAAGTGAACTTTACAAACATGTCTTTATGTCAGTTATGTTGTCTGCAGACCATAAGTCCTAAGACTTTATAGCCACGTTCAAGACCTGGCAAAAGACCTTCTGCTTTTCAGCCATTCCTACCACAAGTGGAAAGTGGAAAGCTCTAAGACTGCACCACTGTCTTAAACCATGTGGTTGACATTGTTAGTACTGGGGACCAGAATCTGGGGGACAGCAACTACCCAAGACCGCCACGCAACTGAGAAGGAACTTTAGTATTTCTTAGCTATGTAGAACAGTGAGATATCTTGCAGTAATTCAAGATACATTCTATCTGCAATGACCTGGAATGGAAAGCAAAAGGAAATTGGAAGCTGAGTCAGCAAACTATATCATAAAGTCATTACAGGTCTGTGATGTGATGAGATGAACAGCAACAAAGGATAAACTATGGTATGTTACACCTGTTGCATACACTTTAAGCATCACTGACTGGAACTGTGTTCTTGTAATTGTATTTGCTGTAAGAATTGCACAAGTCAACAGACAAATTAATAAGGGTCTGTCAGGGTTTCTACTACCCTAATATTTAAGGATTATTTTTTCTAACATTACAAAGTGATATTAATAATGGTACAATATTACTATGATAGAAAGCAGATAGAATTTATTTGCCTAATTATGCCTCACTTTGGCCTAACAGTAAACACTGAAGAACAGGCAACTCATCCCAGTAGGCTGCTCTGCTGTTCTGGGTTATCAGTTGCAACGCTGGTTTCTCTTGATAATATATTTGAGGATGAAAGCAGAAGACTATGTAAGTAACAGCAACAAAAATGGTTCATTCACAATATACTTGCTACCCTTTAACTAGCTAAGACTGCTTGCAGCAAAATATTTCATTCTAGCTCAGAGAAGCTGCTAAAATTTTTATTAATGAATTTTATTAAGAAATTTATTTCTTTTTAAATCTTACAAAATTGAATCTAAAATAATACTATTCTGGATTCTGAAATACGATTATAGCTGAGAAAGTATGATTTTCTACTAGTCACAATGGCAATGCTACCTCCTTATTTTCATATTCACCCTTTATTTTAATATGCAGATAATAACAATCCATAGCTACATAAATGTAAATACCAGAGAATCCATTTTAATCCGGATACATGAAAAAAAAGACAGACCAACCCCCCCAAAAAAAAAACCATAGAGAAGCACAGAGACAAAGCAGTGATTCATAGAAATAAAGAGTCATACACATATGCAGTTTACATGTTTATAATTGCCCGTGAATTCTTGACTTGCTCTCACATATAGCTGTAGGATAGTGACTCAGCCAGGGTGAGTGTCAGCCAAATCCAACCAAAGGAGGAAATACAATGCATACATTTTCCATTTTGTTTATGGCACAAGAATAAACCCTCTACTCTGACCAAGGCTGTTTCAAGAGGATGAAGAATATGTGCTACAAAGGCTTTAGGGTGCTCCACAAATGGCTGTTTCCTTTTGAGCTACAGAAAAGCTTGTAATGGACTTTTCTGTTTCTAGAGACACTTTTAAAGCCTCAACAGAAATTCAGTAATATTTTGTAGACAGTATGAAATTGCTGCTATAAACCTAAATGCAGATGCATAGCTTATATATTTAAGCCATATTTTTTAACTAAAGAAGTAAAAAAAAAAAATCAGTTTTGAAAGGGTAAGGTTTTATCCAAATTAATAGGGCAGTGCATTGCAGCTGGTTCATGTATGGCTAATGTGGTCCTTTTCAGAGCTTTTAACACACTTTGCTGATTGTTTGCTCAAGGCATATGGTTTGAATGAGCTGGGCAGTGCACAGTACAGCTGGCAGACTAGATATCAAAATCTGGCAATATGCCTTAGAGTTATCTGTGACTAGGTATCATATTAGCCTGAATTTTATGTTTTGATTTCTACCATATCGGTATAAATTGGAAGTTACTTCAGATTCTACTACAGTAGATGACATCGCTTCCAGTCTTGCAACAACTAGATGTAGATGACCATGTTTTGAGGAATGGTCTTAAAGGGCAAAAGTTTTTTTCTAGACAAAATAACTATGAAAAGCTTCCATTAAACAAATCCAGTATCTTCAAAATCTGCAAGTAATTTTTTCTAGTGCACAGACTGGGAAACAGTGGCAGGTGCTGTTCCAAACACACACTCATTTCACTCAAGCAAAGAATAGAAAGGTTTTGGCAGCTTGTTTTGTTTTCACTATTACCTCCCATAACCAAAGTCAACGGTTTCAGCCTCAGCTCTGACATCCAGGAAGATCTAACAAAACTCTCCAGCATTACCTGAATTTTTGTACTAATTTCATAAATAAAGCATCATTTTTAGACTCTCAACATAATAAACTCTCATTTGCACTGTGTAGATTCATAAATTCCCGCTGTTAAAAAATGCTTTCATCAGAAATGGGCCAGCCTCCCATGATGTCCATTCATATTCCAGTTTTGAACTGCAGGAGGGTGTTTGCCAGTTACAAGTGTTCAGTTCTTATTACAGAGTTTCCTTTATTGCTGCTTGAAAAGCTAATACAGATACTAAGAGTGACATTCTCATCTCAGGGTACATACAACTGTGAATTTCTGAGTATATCCACAATTTTTCAGTGAACTGCATCCCATTTTTATGCCACATGAGCTCAACATAATGAATTAAGGTGAATACTAAGAGATCTAGAGAAGCAGCAAGTTCCTTTCTACAGACCTGCGTGGATATGCAAAAGTATTTTGTAATAAAATGTGAGTTGTAATGCAAATGCTTTACTGAAGTCAAAGAGCATTTCAAAAACAATGGATCTTTTCAAGCAAAATAAATAAACCAGCACATAGCCTCTATTAGTCTCAAATATTATTCTCTTAAGTTTAGAAGGAAACTAATTTTTAGAAGCCTCATACAGTAGAAGTCACATACATTTGAGAGGTTGATTAATATCTGAAAAGTGAACAGCTGGACAATTTTGTGAAAAAAATATTTCAGTTAAAAAGAAAAATTAATTCCTTTGAAATCTTTTTTGCTACTCCCATAATCTTTTTTTCCCACTCCCTAATTGGTCCTAATGACAATAATATTGAGCATGCGGTCAGCACAGATACGCTATAATTGGACAAATTGGAAATATATAGTAAAGGATTTTTTAAATTGTTTTTTTACATCTCTCAAACTTCAATTTCCTTATCAACATAAAGGAATATAGAAAGGGAGGAAAGTAAATATGAGGGAAAAGGTTGCATATTCGTATAATAGAAGTACTGCCACTATGTTCTTGAACATTTAGAAGATGACCCCTCAAATAATGAATAAAATGTGCAAAGGACACTGTTTTACAGTACAAAGAAATCCAAATGGAATAAAAATGTGAAATATATTGAATTTTGTGGGAGTTCACTTCAGTGAGTGAACAACAGAACTGGAAAAGATGTATAGTACCATTTCTATAGCAGCAAATAATACATTATGTTTGTACAACTTCATGGAGAAGCTCTTTAGAAAGATGGCATGGCATATGTTCTGACACATGTAAGTGAGCGTGCCACACCTCTGACTTTCCTGCTGTGGCCTTTACAGTGTTTCTAAGGTTGATTTTTCATTATTTTTAAATAATATTTTTAAAACGGAATACATTATCCAGCCCTAATGCTTGACAAAATGTACAAGTATGCATTTCTTTACCTGCAAGGCCTGATTTGCAGACACGCTCAAACTACACAGAAGGTTCACAAGAGCAACTGAAACACTGAATAATATTAGATCAGCTATATACAAAATAGACTGAAGTATAGTTCAAAGAACATTGAGAGGAAAAAAGGAATGTTACAGGTCATGTCACCTACAAAGAAGTGTCAGAGGATTACAAAATTTTTATTTCCTAAGGAGCTCTCAGGTCAATTAGCTACCAGGGCCATTTCAGGTCAATTATCTAACATTAACATGGACATTAGCAGATGGCTTCTTAGATTCACAAAGAGACTTAGAAATCTACCAGCTTTATGCAACTATAAACTCTCTCTAGCCCTGAAACATCTAAATGCCTTTTTCCAGGTTTGCATGAAAGCTGACAGCTGTCAGTTTGCATATATTTCAGCCTTCCACGTCACATGGATGTAAAAATAGACACACCCTCTCTCAGAGAGCCTGATTTATAGAATCACGCAGCTAACTTTGAGAGAACACAGGAAACGTTGACGATTTCCTCATCCCACATTTTAGTCATAGAATTAGGCAGGTACTTGAAAATCCTCTCCCCCAAAACCAGAACACTGACGACCAGCTTTCACTCCTCTTAATTCCCTTCCCCTAGGTTACACCATTTCTCTTTATCCTTATTCTTTATTTTGCTCGTTTATGTTTAATTTTTTTGTGCAAAGGGAAGAACTTTAAGAACACTCACCCCCACCTATCAGGACCCCTTGAATGAAGGCACTCTCCTGAAGGAGGAATACTGGCCTGAGCTATGAGCCTAATGCACAAAAAGATTCACACTGACTCCGCATCAGAGGTACTTTCTGCCTGGGCTGAAGTTTCAAGCAGAGACAGCTGATCTGAGTTTTTCCTATTAGCAAATAAATTCAACAGATTATAAAAAACTATTAACCAAGTCACCTCATCTTCATTGATGTTTTAACTCAGGTTAAAAATGTAACTTTTGTATTGAAAGGTTTTGCTCTTTCTCTTTTTTTTTCTTTTAATCATACTTGCACCACATTTTAAAAGCCAATTACTGAATATCCTGTTTTTAAGAATGTTTTCACAGTAAATTAAGGCAATGTTTAACAAACTCACTAAGCAAATTGTCTTAGAGCTGAAGTGTTATAATTGGAAGAACTCAGTGAATATTTTCATGGTAATGCAAAACAGAAAAATCTTGGTCCAAGAACATAAAAGACCAAATTCAGACCTCAATAACTAGGCTTTACATATCATAGCCATAGAATAATCTGGCAAACTGAAAACGGAACTTAAAATAATCCAAAATTTGTTCTTTGAGAATGAACATATCCACACCAAAAAATTCTGAATTACCAACATAAGCCTACTATTGCATTTAAATATGCAACTAATGTAAAGCCAAACTTTTAAACTAGAACAAGGGGGGGGAGGGGAAATTGTCACTGGGAAATCTAGCACCTTATTTAAAAATAAACATTGTCAAAATGGCAGCTATCTTGCTGGGTTACACACTACCAGATTCCTGGTAAATTGTTTACAGCTGGGGAGTCATATCATCTTTCAGTATCATCTTTCTCTGGGTTCCGTATTCATAAGAGCCCTTGATACCGAAATGAGTGAAAATAGGAATAAGAATGTTCAATTCCACAACAAAAATAGAGACCGAAAGGTTTCGTTGTAGGTCTGCCATATACTAGGCTTGACAATGTCTGCTCTGCCCAAAACCAGACAGCTTTGTATCCACTTAAGCATGATATATATCAGAAGGTTTGAAATAAATGCAGTGTATTGCAACCAAGATGATTCTAAGCACATGCTGATTTCTGTCATCCCCTCCCCCCCACCCTATGTTTATTTTGCTCAGCCAAATAAGATAAAAACTGTATCAAGATGTGGTTTTGACTCCTAAGGGAGAAAAAAACAGAATTCTTTAGAAAGGCAGTAAACTCCTGGTATAATCCAGCATTTAAATAATATGTTAGACATATCTATATATACACGGACCAAGACACATATGCATACACATAGAGTAATACATATATTGTCCTGCAGTTCTGTATTAAACAAATGGAATACCCTGTAGTAGAAATACAGTACTAATAACTCAAAATAGCACTTCTGTTCAAGTTGCATTGTACAAGCCTATTTGAGTTCTAATTGTGTGCTGAGGTTCTCTCTTTTAATGCCTTGGTCTATTTGAAGGTTAGCTTTTGGTCCCATGGAGATAAAGGAAAATGTGCCAACATTTCAGAGATTTGATTACCTGTATAAAATTATACTTGCTCATTTTTCCTAGGCAAGATACTCTTGGGTAAAGTTATATTAAAGAGGGAATAGAAATAGTGTACATCCAAAGAAAATATTTTCCAATTACACTTCACAAGATGCAGAAAATATTACTTGTTATAGAGGATTATGAATGAGATAATTACTGAGAGCTTAATGTACCTAAAGCTAGAATAAAGGAGAGAGAAAAATATTAATAAGTGGTTACTGACTGTTCTGTTTTTTTGTAATAAAAGGCCAGAACAGTACCAAGGACAAACCTTTCCACAGTTTTGCTATGATACGTTATGTACAAGAACTTCCTTACTTACACAGCCCATCATTAATTTCTATAAACAAAAGTATACCAGTTTTTCTTGAACACCCAAAACACTTTATGCATCTCAAAACAAGCTTAACAATATTTTTTCATATTAAGAATTGAAAATAACAGAAATTTAGAAATACATAGGATAAAATTTTCATTTCACATATTCCTAACGAGTAACCTGCACTTTTGAAAGAATCCTAACTAATGTTAGGTTGGTAAGGTATAGAATGACAAAAGACTTTGAGTTTTAGAAAATAAAGTACGACTCATTATCACTTTTTGATTCTCCAGCAAAATAAGTATTCTTTGCAAGGGCTTATCAGAAATATTTGAGCTTCCACATGTAGTATTTCAATACAGGTGTGATCAATAGGGAAGATTATTAAAAAAAAAGGATTTTCAAGTAGCTGCAGCTCTTTTCCTGCTGCAAAGCAGAACTTGGTATGACATGCAAAATTACCTTTGGCAGGTGATGTTTTTTTTTTTTTTCTTTTCTTCTTTTTTTCTCCCCATTTTTGGCTCACAATACTGCTGCATCAAGCATGAAGGTACAGTCACTACAGAAAAGGTTAAGAGGATTTCTAAAAGGATTACAAAGGACACAAACACTACAAGGGTCAATCTACACAGAGCAGAAGCTGCATGAATGCTGTGGCTTTCTTACACTCCTGTGCTTAATTAATTCTGCTTACTTAATTCCAGAAAGAAATGGTTTCAGTAACAAAACACATGCCCTACTAAGTCTTATAGTCCCCTCTTATTAAAAGGAACCCTTTTAATATTCTCTTAGACACATGTAATAACGTATATATGCACAACACAAGAGTTTTCATCTTAGTGTAGTCATTGCTTTTTCTTTCATCTCTCTGCCACCACCAGACACCGCATAAACTGTACATAGGACTTTACATTAACTTCATTAAGACAGGCTTAATGCCTAGTGAGTTTACTAACCAAATTTTGAATGAATTTGACCTATTGGATCTCAAGCAATTCAAAGTATCTGGAAGACTGGACCCCTCAAAATTATTTTTATCAGCTAAAAGCAGTACTGTGAAGCATACAGCTTCACAAAGCAGAAATTCTGCCTCTGTAACAGAGCATATCACAGGGCATAATAAGGACAAGTGATTTATCAATTAAGTGGCAGAAAAAAAGAATAAATTAAGGATTAACTATTACTGGATTATTGGTCTCCCTGAGAAATCTCAAAGACATGCTCCTGAGAGATTTCTTTTGATAGTGTCTCATGGGGACAATGAAACACCTGAGTACCTGAAGACTGTATGACGGTTATTACAGCAGGAAGGTCACCAAGAAAAGAGACTCCTGAGGTCAGTTACTTTGTCCTACACCAGCCTAGATCCTCCTGTGCTTCGGAGGTGCTCAGAGCTAAATACAAAGTGGACTATCACGAGTCGGTACTTGCATTCTTCCAGGCTGACAAACTGCCTTCCTAACATGACATCAGAGAAACTGAGCCTTAAGACAAAATGGAGCCACATTTGCTGTCTTGGAGTGGGGAAAGTATCTCTTGTGTTTTCCAGTCTTTCTGCAATTTGCAGAATTTACAAATATATTTCTGATTCTGCATAGGATATGTCAGTTGGAATAATAGTGGCTCATGTTATATTTTTTTCCCACTTTACAGGTATGTAACACATACATTTCATAACACAGTCAAAGCACTGCAGTGAATCTATTGTCCCAGGGGGGCTGAAGCCTAGCTAGTGGAGCAAAATTTTGCTTCACTATCCATCCAACTTTGTCCATAGGTATTTGTCTATTACAGTACTTCTGCAGAATGCATTTGATTTAGAAACATTTATTCACAGAAAGCTCCATTAAAAAATCCAAATATTTATTTACGCATATATACTACTCAATTCCTATCATTGCTTATTGCTAGCTTGCAGTAACTAGCAGGTGGTCTTCTGGAGTGACAGAACTTAGATCAATTACAGAATGATTACTTAATGGGGTATCAGTGCAGCTACCTTCTAAACAGAATGAGAAACCTAATTCTGCCTTGCATTTTAAAGTGCTTGTCATTTTCCTTATTTTTGAGGTATGATAATTCCACTGTGTCAGTAAGCCTTATATTCACAGAATGGTCAGGGCTGGAAGGCACCTCTGGAGATCATCCAGCCCAACCCCCTGCTAAAGCAGGGTCACCTACAGCAGGCTGCACAGCCATGTCCAGGTGGATTTTGACCGTCTCCAGAGAAGGAGACCCCACAGCCTCCCTGGGCAGCCTGTGCCAGGGCTCTGTCACCCTCAGGGTAAAGAAGTTCTTCCTCATGTTCAGCTGGAACTTCCCGTGGTGCAGCTTGTGCCCACTGCCCCTTGTCCTGTCGCTGGGCACCACTGACAAGAGCCTGGCCCCGTTCTCTTGACACTTGTCCTTAAGACACTTGTATGCATTGATAAGGTCCCCTCTGAGCCTTCTCCCGGCTAAACAGGCCCGGCTCTCCCAGCCTTTCCTCATAAGGGAGATGCTCCAGTCCCCTCATCAGCTTCACAGCCCTCCACTTGCCCCTCCCCAGCAGTTCCCTGTCTCTCCTGAACTGGGGAGCCCAGCACTGGACACAGCGCTCCGGGTGCAGCCTCACCAGGGCAGAGCAGAGGGGCAGGATCACCTCCCTGCACCTGCTGGCCACGGTTCCCCTCATGCACCCCAGGATCCCACTGGCCTCCTTGGCCACCCGGGCACACTGCTGGCCCACAGGCAACTTGCTGTCCCCCAGCAGTCCCGGGTCCCTCTCCGCAGAGCCGCCCCCCAGCAGGTCAGCCCCAGCCTGTACTGCTGCACCACATTGTTCCTCCCCAGGTGCCGGACCTTACACTTCCCTTTGTTGACCTTCATGAGGTCCCTCTCCTCCCAACTCTCCAGCCTGTCCAGTCTTGCTCAAGGGCAGTGCAGTGTTCTGGGATATTGACCACTCCTCCCAGTTTTGTATCATCAGCAAATCTGCAGAGGGTGCACTCCGTCCCATCATCCAGGTCACTGATGAGTAAGTTGAACAGGACAGCACCCAGTACTGACCCCTGGGGAACACCACGAGCTATTTGGTCTTTACACCTTGTGATACTATTACTTGTTAGTGGGAGACAGCACTGTCTATGGAAATTAACAGAAAATCAGAAAGCTTGTCCCCTGGCAATGCCACAGACTTGAGACATAATTGCGGACATTGAAAATGACTTCTCTGCCCACACCATCTTTCTGCATTTACATTTTCTTCCTCAGCTACATTCTGCATATCCTATTTAGACAGTAACGGCTTCGAGGCAGGAATTTTCTCCTATTCAACAAAATGTATCAAAATTTTAACTAATGCTTCTTAATACAAACAGCAGCACTAGCAGCTCTCACATTTACTGTTACTTAGTGTACTATTCCTCATTTGCTGTAGTTCACTTCATAAAAATGCCCTTCATGTATGCTTTGAGGGTATGTACAACATTTTAGAAAATCACAGAAGAAATAAGTCCATGCTGAGATTCCCTTAAAAAAACCCCATGGCTTAAATCTCAATTTGGTATATAAAACTGTTTGTGCCAAGTAAAATCCTGGTACATGTTTTAAATTATTCAAGTAACTTCTTTTTATTCATATGAAAACTCAACAAAAAGTAAAAGTCCTTGTATATTTAGATCAGCACCTGCTCTCAGTTAATCAAATATTCTAACAGATATGCAGGAAATAGAAAAAATAATCAAGATCCATTAATTAGAAGAAACAAACTATAAATTTGAAATATTGTTTTGGCATTAAACCTTGGTTTTTCATAAAGGAAGAAACACAATCTTTTTGCCTCTGGACATTGTATTTTCTTGTCTGTGTGACATGACAACAATAGGAATTGCAAAGTGTGCCAATACTCTACACTAAAAGTTTTAGACCACATAACAGAGAACAGGTTGTCTGCAAAACAGACAGCTAAAAAAAAAAAAAAAGTTAAAAGGGAATAGCAGTTATGTCAGTAAGGGTATTTGAGTTGAGTAATATTGGATATTACCTTTTGTATCATGCTTTAATATACAGGATAATGTTACATCAGTTATGTTGCAGGTTATCCCAAATTAATTTAAAAATATGGAGGTTTTTTTCCATTCCCTTTAATATCCTGATTTCTTATGTTGGGTGTATAACATGTCAATAGCTTTTAATGATGCTTGTAGCTTGACGACCTTAGACAATTATGTGATAGATGAGCTATGGTTTGGTTCAATTCCTGTATCCTCTGTGTGCTTCACGTCTGGATGCCCGCCACCAGTTTTGTATATACTGAAATTCACCTTTTCTCAGTTGGTAACAATACCCCTATTGTATGTATTGTATGTAAGCAGTTCTCTCAGCAAGGGAAAAAAAAAATTGGATAATATGGTTTCTGGATTTAAACCAGGAGATGACTAGGGCACTCTAAACTGCTAAGAAATATGTTTCGCTGGTTCTACCTACAACTGGGTTCCTTGCCTCCAGTGATCCTTTCTGAGTCAGTCTTTTATTTAACTACATTCCCTCTCATTGAGGCATGATGTAACAGCAATGCACAGTACATCAAGTTGAAACACAAACCCTCAGCTTTGCTTCTATTCACCAGGGGCTGGGTGCATAACAGTTCCTGAGCTCAGACCCTGAAACAAGAAAAGGGATTTCTTACATTGCTCCTAATGATTCCTCTGGTTAATTCAGGAATGGCATTGATAGTCCCCAGGGAAAGCTACACTTACTTTTTCTTAGCTGCTGGCATGACTGCTGTAAAATAAAAGCTTTGAAAGAAATTATGGAAGGAGAATCTTTACACTAATAGAGAGTCCTCAAGGAAAAAAGAAAGTTATATGTTACTCTATATCACCACAGGTGTTCCCCAGGGATCGCCAAAAGGCTGCTCAGATACATAAATATTTGCTTAAATATCTTTAGGGAAATTATCTACATTTATTTTCAATGCCCCACACATTGATTTCAAATAACAGTTACCTTTAAACATGGCCTAAAATACTAATTGAAGCAAATTATTTCCGTAATGAGGTTTACTGCTTTGCATCCAGATTAAATTGCATAGCATCAACATCCGAATCTTGTCCAAAAAAATAAAACTCATCAACAACCAAATAAAAGACCCTCAGCTGTGAAGTCCTTGGTCTGTTCCACTACACACATTATGCCTTCCTTTTTCTTCTTTCACTTTACTAAAATAGGAAAAAAACCCAATTTTTAAAACAGAACTTTCAAGAAACAAAATTTGTGCAAGCTCTTTCCCATTATTTTCACATGCAAACTAATTTTTCTTGCAGTTATGGTGAACGTGTGTTTATTACATCCTAAAAATACAGAGCTATCCACCAGTTAAAAAGTCAGCCTTTCTCAGATGTAATTCAGTTCATGAATTACTTCAGCTCCAGAGCTCTTACTGGAAGCCTGCACACACTGAAGGAATTAGTCCCAAAGTATTTATCATTTTAATGCAAAAATATTTTAAACGTTTTTATTACGTAAATCCTTGAAAAATTAAGGATCATATCTGGACCTGAAAGCAATAAATAAATTCTTTCACTTTACTGGTTGAAAGGCAACATGTTCTGTCACTTTTGGGAAGTCACTACTATGTTTTCAGCAGCCTATGGGAAATATGTTTGTCAAGTTCAGAAAGGATAAACTTTTAGCAAAACACCACCATCACAATTGGCACTAATTGGTAGTTAAATTGACAACTGGAACTGAAGCATCCTGACAGCACCAGAGGTGGGCCCTACAGGTAGAAATTGAAAACCATTTACTAAAGCAATGTTGGAAAGACTAAACGATTATAGGGCATCTGTGTAATATCATGTGGAAGGCTCTACTTAATTTTTCATACTGTCACTTCAGCAATTTGCATGCACACATGGAAAACATTTCAATTAATTGTGAGAAAGATAAAGTGTTTAGATCAATATATTGAATAAAAGTACGCAAGCTTCTAATTCTTCACAAACAAACAAAAATTCTCAATAACAGCTACTTTTTTTTTCAGATTAGAAATCTTTGTGGCTTTAGAAAAACATGACAAGGAAATTTAAGCAAATAATGTTAAAGTAACATCAGGGGATCCAAATGCCTAAGCACACACAGTGAAATCATATCCCCCCATATATACCATTCTGCTTTTCAACAACAACAAAAAAAACTAAAACAAAAATCTCAACTCAATTCTTTGATATTATACCATGCTTATTGTCTATGAAGTCTTAAACTTAAGATGTTAATCACATCACTGAGGTGTCCCCACCTCAGTAAAGAAAACACAGAGGGCTCAGAAGGTGCTTGGTGTTTTGTAGGTTGACCCTTTACCATGCAGGATTCATAAGTACCTTGACATTATAATGCATTCCTTTAAGTGCTTACCACATTGGTGGTCCATACTGGTACCTATTATGTGCCACTTTTTTTACTCTCTTACCATAATAGTGTGAAGCAGAAATAAAGGAAGCAACTGATGAAATGCCTTTTGGTTATCACCAGTGCAGTTGTACTAGCTGACATACAAGTGTTGAAAGTTGTGACTCTACTTAAAATGTGTTTATGTCATGCCCCCAGACTAGAGATAAGGGAGCATGAAAGTGTTCAGCCTTACCTAGTGATACTCCCAGAAATATACAGCAATGAGATTTTGTAGTCTGAGGATACGTCTTTTTTGTCAACTCTAAGAAAAATCATGAAAACTATTTTATACTGTATTAGAGAATTTACATACCGTTGGCTCAATTCAGTCAAAATTTCCTTCTTTAAATTCATGCTTTCCAAGAAGAAATTTCTTTGAACTCCTACTTAATTAAAAGAAAAATAAAAACAAAACCCAAATCAAATTTGTGTAGGCTCAGGAATATTTTTTTTAAAAACCAGTACTTTTATCAGGCTTTTATAAAATGTTGTATAGTATATTTATTGTCTTTGCAGCAACATTTCTCAAAGAGCTTTTCTCAGAACTACTGACACTCCGGCTTACCACACTGATTTAGACCATATAAGCTGGAGCATTCTATGAAGTATATAGGCATCTCTTCTCCTTCAGAAGCACACAAAAGGCAGGGGGAATTAGTATTTTCCATGAAGAATACAGTAGCAAAATAAATGGTATGTTTCAGCTGCTGGGAGTTTATTAAACATATGTAGGAAAATTAGCGTATAATTATGGTTGCAAAACAACAACAAAAATCTAGGCCTTAGAAAGCAGCGTTGACTTTGCAACATTTCAGATACTAAATATTTTATGGCTTGCATTTAAATCATAGATACCAAAACATACAAGCACATATTGGAAGGAAAATAGAAGAATCTATTTAATATGGTGTTCTGATTTCTGCTGTTCTAATGGTGAAAACTTTAATGATACATTAATGTAGGACCATGTTATACCCTGTGAAACTTATGCTAGGTCTATACTACACCTGTATTTCACAATGATTTCTTCCATTCAGGGAAACAACTTGTAATTCACACCTAAAGTAATGACAGCCTTAGTTGTATACATTACGGGTTTGTATCACTTTGAGTACAACAGTACTTTCAGGCAGCCATTATAATCACAAGCTCAATGCAGGAATAAAAAGGAAAGCATATGGAAAGAACTTGCTTAATTAAAACCTTGTTTACTTTGCATATATATATCACTTGTACTTCAACAGAACTATTTATGATTTTAAACAAGTAAGATTTTACCATTTCCTTGTTAAGAGATAAAATGTATGTTGGCAATGAAATCAAAGATTGCATAAAACATGTATAATGTAGAACATACAGCTTGAAGCTATTTATAAGTGCTCTCTGCATTTCCAGGTTCGGTTTTTGCAGTAGCACAGCCTGAAGCACTTAACCGTGAAAACATGATGCCTTTCTTCTACTCCTCCTACAGGAAAATTATTTCTCCTCTAAAGGCCTGAACCTAAGCCCCATACATCAAGTGAAAAATCTCCATTGCTCTAAAAAGCAGAAGTTGCCTAGCTCGCTCATCCTACAAGCCGTACAAACAAAATCTGCATTTATCAGAGTGAAGACACACATCACGTAAGTGAGAAACAAGGAAGAAAAACTCCACAGTTACAGATAAAAAATGTCTACCTGAGACTACACGACACTGAAAAGTTGACTCAGGAACGTTCTTTCTGAGTCTCAGTAACTCAATCTAGTTTGTGTCCTCCCCGTCCCGACTTTTCAAAGCAACTTCTCAAGAGCCAGCACAGCTCTTCTGCCAACCACAGGCCACAGATGTGACACAGCAGCTGTGCCTGTGAAAGATGCAGGTCTTCCTTGGCTTGCTCACTTTCAAATCTCTCATCACAAAGACTGCATGCAAAATATGCAATATATTACTTTGGGACTTGAAATTGGTAAATACCAAAAAGTCTGGGGAAGGTTAGGGGTTTTCTAAATAATTAAATTAAAAAGAAACCAAAAACTTCTGTCACCTTCATGCCTTCTTTTGTTCTCTCCACACATTGTACTTACAAACGACAACTATTAACACATCAAACTATCCCAGGTTTTTGCTTAAAAACTTCCATTAAAGTAGGTTCTATCCCATTTAAAACATCACAAACAACACGTTCCATAAAACAGGAGCTACAATTAGATACCCAGAACCTAGTTTCCTAATGCTTTTAAACACTATTACCTATTTCTTGTAAATTTGGTATCTGTCTCCTGTGAAAGAAGAGCAGCGTTTGCCCTTCCACAGATTTCACAGCGCAGCTGCCATGGTGCTGTATACGCATGCAGAGGAGACAGAGATGCAGCAGTGTGTATCAAGTAAAAGTTCTATCTAACTAACCAAGTCCACAGGGACGGCATGCAGTGTCACAAGACATATCACTCTACACTCCAATGAGGTTGTCAGCCACTGGGAGGCCTGCAAACTGCTGACAGCGCTAGGCAGTGTACAGAGTCCTCTAAAGCAGATGCACTCGCTTTGTAAAGTATGTACCTGTTTCTATGGATGAAGCAAAAAGAAGGAAATTAAGTACGAAAAGGTATTTGTAAATCTATCTTTCTGTATTGTATTGCTGTGAACAAAACCAAGCTCATTTGAAGTATGTCACAGGAACATGAAAAAGGTTACTGTGTAGGTTTCTCAAAATGCATATATACATTTCTACATGTACAGATCAAAACAATATGGAATTTATTACAATATCATTTGTCAAAATAAATGCAGTATTAATACAGACAAGAAAGAAAAACTAGAACGTTTGTAGCATTTTATGGAGAAATCTGAAATTCAGAAATCACCCTAAAAGTAAGATTCATACACTTTTTACAGATGTGTGAACTCAAGTAGAGCTGCATATTTTGAGTTTGTTCCTACTGAATATAAATATTAAAATTGATATTAAAAGTGCATATTGTTCAAACTCATTGTAAGAAGTTCAAGACTGAAAGCAAAAGATTTTATCCTGTCCTTTACTCAAGCCATCCAAAAAATGGCCACTCTTTAAGAAAGAAGTGACATTAAATACCCTATCAGTCTTACCCCAGATTCTTTCATTTATTTGAGCAAATACATTGGTAATGCATTTATTAATATAAATTTGTGCAGAATAGCAATAAATAAGTACCTTTGAAGAGTGTGTGGTTGTACTGCAACATTTAAAATTCTGAAGAAGGGTCTTCATGCCTAGAAGCTGTTTCTCTCAGAAAAATGGAGCAGCCTAATAAAATGTATTACATATCTCTATAAACCCTGTGTTGCTAAACTTTCGCTGTACTTCAGAAACTTTGGTATCACATCTTTTTAACTAATTGAATGAATGCTTAGTACACTCTATATGCCGCCTTTTATTTTGAAAGTGATTTGTATTGTTTATATTTATTATAATTAATCTAAATTTTCAGTTTTATTTTGCTGACATACATTTCAATTCCATTAGAATCAAATGCTTCTACTCAGTGTCTTTCCACCCACTGACATAAAAACCGTTATTTAAGTATCAATATTATTCTGAGCAGTTCTTAAGAGCTGAATTTTCAGTGGGCTTTAAAGGTACATTTGAGAACATAGATTCTGCTTGTGTGTATATTATTTCTGATTGTGAAAAAAATATATATTTTTGTATTTAATATCCAGAGCACCTAATTACGTTGTACAATCACATTGTACAAATAATATATGACCACAAAACATACCATATACACTCTAAAATAGTGTAGAAATGGAAGAAAACTGCAGCCCAAACCTACATAACTAGATTTGCTTCAAGAATGTTTACTTTGGGACATTAACTGTCAATAAATTTGTTTTAGATTATACTAGTACTTTGAACATGTAAAAAAGCACATATAAGAAACACTGTCTCTATAATGTCAGAAAAGCACATATATGTCCAGAAAAATGCAGCAGATAGGTAGCATACATATTTGGTATCCACCATGTTAAGCCTCTCTACATCAATTCATTATATCGTATTTTAAAGAGTGTCCTTCTTTCAAAGGCTGGCCAAAAAACCCCCAAAGAAAATCAAGGTAAGTCAGAGGGCAAAAAAATAGTTGATAAAGAACGTCACAGAATGAGGGAAATATTCCAAGTGTGCAAATCCTTTGGCAGGGGGCAAAACTGAAAGGCTGGAGGAAGAGTGTAAGCAGAAAAGAGATGAGGAGGAACTAGGTAAATGCAAATCTACTGTGAGTTCTGAAAAGGAGGTTATTTTTAACTTGCAGTGGATAAAAATGCGATGAGGGTGACAGAGGACAAACTATAGCCCAGCTTCATGAAGGAGGAGAGCATTTTGGTGGTGACATTCTGTATACCTTGAAGTTTCGGCAAGAGGGCTTGCTAAGAACTGTGACTGAGGGAGCTGCTGCTTTATAGTCAGGAAGAATTAAGAGCAGCTCTGAAAGATGTGGAGTACCTCTGTTCCCACTGACTACAGCAGAGTTTGAAAGCACCCACAATACTTGTAAACCTTAGGAAAGAAAAATAAGTCAGAAATAGGGATTATTTTTCTGGAGAGTGTGAAAAATTACAAGAATATTTTAAGCCATTTCCATAAATAAAACCAAGCATTTCTCCCTAGGGGAGCAAATGTCACTTTTTTCTCATTTCCATCTATATCATGCAGTGTTTTAATTAGGTAGACGTCTCAACAAATAGATTGTCACAGCATTTTAGAGTAGCTAATTCTATTCAAAATGCCAGCAGAAGATGGCATAATGTCTTCATTGGTTTGGCTTAGTTTAACACACCCACTTCTATTCACTGATGACTCAATTCAGGATATTATACTCACCAAAAAAAACTAATATTGTAGAAATATTAAGACTTGGATACACCCTGAAAATAGAAGTACTAAAAACTCAGGATTCTCCTCAGCTACTCAAAAGCAACTCGAAAAAATTTTAAAAGCTTGACCAAAATATTCTGAAAAGAATAAGGTGGATAAAATATTTTAAGATCTCAAGTAAGTGTATCACGATCTCTTTGACATTGTGATATGTTACTAACTGCAGAAATACAAATGAGAACGGATGTATAATACCTGATATAAATATAAATTAACACAGCACTCAAAATTCACTGGATATAAAACTCATTACACGTTCTGATGCTAACTTTTGACTGGAAAGTGGCTACACTAGGGAAAATTTAGGAATGCACTTGATCTGTGTTTTCTTTAGCAATAGTTACAGCTATTGACAGTACCTATATTATACTATATCCTATTCCTTTAACCATAGAATTTCCAATATTTACATGAAATTAACTGATATCTGTAATTTCTGTTCACTAGCGATTTGTTTGGGGGGGTTTTGTTGGGTTGTTTTTTTTTTTCTTTTTCACTCAATTTCAGTAGCCAGGTAATATGGCAATAATGTACCTGGTGATTTGAAGGGATCCGAACTTTAGTGATACAACGATCAAGTATTTATAACTGCTCACTATAGGCCAAACACCCATTTAGGAACAGAAAATTCTTTTCTAAGAATAATTTTAAAGATAATTAATTCCTGATGAATGCAGACAGCCTATGATATCTTTTTACAGAAAGTGCAATGCTGATTCACTGACTGAAGTTAGTACACACCAAACTACAGAGTAAGTTAAAGCATGGCACCAACCAACGGTTTAAGGCAATAGCCAAGCTAGGACACATAGAAAAACATTATAAACTTCCCAACTTTGAAAGTACATTACAAAATCTGTGACAACACTATTATTTCATATGTGTGCATATCAGGACCTCTCTAAAAACTAGTACATTGTAATATGCTATATATAACACACATCCTTTTTTTGTTTTTCAGATTCTCAGAACATAAATAACTTTTCTGTAACCCGGCTGGAAACAGAGAATGATCTGTAGGTGTAAAAACCTTTCTGAATGAATAAATACGAACATTTACAAAAGGCTGCTTTGGTGAAAATCTTCAGCTGACAGAGCTGAAGAGTGGTGACTAATATTAGTAAAGAAAGGAAGTGTATATGCCTGCATATTTTTGTCAAATGGAGTATGTGTAATTTTGTTGTAAATAGCAGGTTAGCTAACCAGGAAACCATAACCTAAAAATGAAGTACCTTTAAAGCACAAATGTATGGATATTAATGAAGAATTTCAGAATAACAGAGCACCTCAAATTTGAATTTCTTAGAAGAGTCCAAATGACTAAAGACCTTCACATACTATACATTTACATACTTGGGGGGGGGGGGGGGGGGGGGGGGGGGGGCGAAAAAAAAGAGGTAAAAAAAAGTTGTGCCTTACCCGGCCTACTAGTATTGGTTCAGGTCCAGAAAATTCTTCTAATACAAACATTTGATTCCAAACCCAGCCTCTCTTGGAACGGTTCAAAACTCTTTGTTCTTCAGTTAGCCTTTTCAGTCCTGTACTGAATCCACTTGGCAGTACTTGAGATTGATTCATTGGAGCCATATAAATGGAAGGAAGGACAGTAATCCATAATATTATTAATGGAGTCCATGTATCCATAAGCATTTCCGTTAGTCTTTCTGGCATTGTACCACAAGCTATGCAAATCACCACAGAAATGAAATTATTATTTTGCCTTCCTCCAGACTGTAGCAATCCAATTCATCATGCAGTACAGAACATTTACTTACAGCTCCTCCATGTGTTTACAGCACAGTCAAGGTAAAAATATTGTAGATTATAAAAACATGATCCATTGAGTTTTCCGATCATTAAGGATTCCTGGTGGGGGGGAAAAAAGGTTAAATTAGCTTAAAGATCTTACTTTTACATCATAAAAAAGCTATATTAGGTTTTAATTTTGTAGTGTATAATATTAGTGCATATTAAATAAGTTCAAAAATATAATTTATTCTGTAAATTCTTTCACTGCCTAAAATAGTAAGAGAAGATCCAGATAAGTGATTACACCCACAAGAAAACATTTTACTTGCAGTTTGTTTTGAGATATGAAGAATCTCCCGGCCTCCTTGCTAGCCTCTACTTTTTATGTAGTCAACTATAAACACTTAGCATGACAAATAATAAAAGGCAAACAAAATAACGTTCTTGCATACAGACTTACTCTCCTTTCCTCCACAAGAAAAAATAAAATACATCTCATAAGTGCACAGGGCTCCAGCAGTACATTCTCATTTTAGTAATCACCTAGCTGCAGAGCACACAGCTCAGCAAAACCTTCACAGTCCAGCAGAGGAACACAGCTGCTAAATCCACTGCGATTTCCATGATTCCCAGACCAGACCACTACCAGAATCTAAGCAAGCTTATTTACGTACATCTGCACTACAGAACTCTCCGTGTCTCTCTCGCCTTCAGAGAAAACACACAGTCAGATTTTATTTCAAAGACATTTTCCCTGTTGGACACCTGGGATAATTTTGCCTGTCTTTCCCCACCCACCCTTTCATGTAGTAGGCGGCCACATCAGGTTTCAACTCTGTGTAAATATTCCTTGAAATGGACAAGAAAGTTAGCACAGTAGGGCTTCCTAATGCCACAGTGATTGACATAAACCTGTAGAAAGGTAGCTGGGCCATGGCTCGGGGAGAAGGGCTGCATTGCAGTTACTCTAATGAAGCTGGAGCTATGTAAAAGTTTCCTGATACATTTTCTTTGATTCATATCCAAACAATCTCATGAGAAACCGCTATATACACGATATATAGAAACATCTAGTGGTAAGCTTACACTCTGTCTTCCACTGGATTTTTTTCCACTTTAAAATGAGTCCCTACTGTCGCAACTCTATGAAAATTTTGGGGAGTTGTTTTTGGTGGGGTGGGTGGGTTTGTTGGTTTTTTTTATGTTCATATACTCTCATAGAAGAAAATACCTGAAAACATGAATAGCACCGGTGAAAGTCAGCTGTTATTTTAAAAGCAAACAATGTAAAAAGTAATTTATTTTTTTTTAAACTTCAGTAATTGCCAAAGCAACTGTGAAATCTGTTGCATGAAAATCTGAAAGTGTGAGAAACTTGTCTTGTTAAAAGGGGAGAAGAGCTGTTATCAACCTAAAACTCAATATCTGAAGTAGCATGGAAGACTAGTAAGCTAATAGTGCAGCGCTTTGACAATGCATCAAGAATGAGGTGAATATCCATTACAGAAGTAACTGTGTGGCTTACAGGCCTCGTTGCCAACTGAGATGGAAAGAAAGAAATCAGAGAATACAGTACACTTGCAATGAAATTTTGGGGAAAATGTGAGGTAAGTAAGGGAGGCCTTCAATCTCTCAGCATTCTCTCAATACCAGGAAAAGGTAAAGGATGAGGAGCAAACAGTCTAATTGCTTGATAGGAAGGGTCTGTCAAATCACCTGAAAACCCTCTGTGGTCTAAGAAATTACATGGAGGTTGACTGCTTCTGCTTTCTGGCACATTTTAAAAAGATAGATTTCCTGGGCCATGTTTGGTGGTAGAAGGTATCAAAACGTAGAAGCAACCAAACTTTCAATGAAAGTGGTTAAGATTATTTGTACATATCTTTGTGCATATGTGAGTGGGCTTGCAGTTGCATGTATCTGCCAGGGGACAGATTTTTCTGATTTCTTCAATGGAGCAAGAATTGAAACGCAGGAAATATAAAACCACCGCAAAACAGAGCAATAGACATCATCTTCAAACAATATTCAGGATTAAATTCAAAACTAAGGGCAAAAACTGAAATCCCAGTTTAAGAGTCCTTTTCTGTAGCTGAGCTTTCAGTTTTTACATACAATGTGATTTTTGACCCAGAAATAGAGGCCATCAGAAACAGAATAGTATGTTACACCTTTGTCCAAGAAAGTCTGAAAAAGACCCCAAGAGGGCCATGACTGACTTTCTTACCCTTCCAGTACAAAGTAGTATAGTTCTTTTTACTCACAGGACTAAATAATAATAAGGCAAAGCACTTCTTTTCATATTCAAGAAGCTTTATGAGAACAATTCCTAAATAATCTACACAGGCTGCCTTCTAAAAGAGATGATATACGAGATAAAACAATACGATGCTCACAGAAACATTTTTGTTTGAAGAACAGGATATGTGCTTTTTCAGACTGCCACTCTGAATCCTGGGCAAGCATTAAATTCATTTCAGTGCATCCCTTCTCAGTTCCTCCCCCAGACCTCCTGCCTGTTTCTCTTCACTTACTCCAATCAAATTCAGGTCCTATCCACTAGCACCAACGCATACAATTCACTATGACTGGACCATCCTCACAGTAGCTCCCTATTCAGCAATACTTTAAGGCAAACAAATCAAAAGCACACCAAAAATATTAGTAATGTACATACCATGTAATTAAATCTAACTCCATAAAAAAAAAAAAGTGAAGAGTACAGTTATACAAGCTCAGTGAATGCAAAACTGTGAGACTCTCAAGTACTGACAGAAAAGTAAGGCACGTATTGTGCAGTGCAGGGAAAAGAAAAAGATCTGACAAGACTTTGGCATGTATTGCAGGGGAATACGACCAGACTGTAACAGCAGAACTCGATAAATTTCTCTACAGTTCAACCTAGACTGCTGGAGCCTTTTGAGATTTATTGGAGGAACAGACTTTCATTTGGGATTCACTGCTCTATCAGTAAATTGTGACATTTACTTTGTGCAATGCATGGAGACTGTACCGCCCCCAAATTTCTTTACCAAATTTGGAAATTAATTTTCTTCATTTCTGGGGCCAGAACACCATGTATGTGGGCGGGAGCTGATAGAAGGCATTATTAAATATTTGGACCTGCAATTTTCACATTGGCCAATACAAAAATCAAGAAATGTCTTGTAGCTAGATAATAATCCTCTGGATTAGATGTGTAGGAGAAACCAACAGGGCTACTGAACCAGGCTACTATAATGATATTAAAAAGCCATATGTAAAGGGAGATCTGGCAATCAGGGAAGACTACCAGGTGAGGCACAGTAGCATTTTTCCTTCTTATATTATGCCAGGGTCTAAAGAAGTGGCAAGTATGCAATGACAGCAGAATGATTCCAGCTAAACCAGAACTAGCTTTTGCTAAGCAACCAGAAGAGGACAAGCACATGGCCCTTAAAGAGTGTATTCCCACCCTTATAAAGATTTTGTTGGTGTTGATTAAAGCATAATTTTTGGTTTGAAAGTCCACATATTCAAATGGCCCTGGGCTGTTTTCTTTAACAAAACTTCACTGTTCTAAGAGGTTTCCCTGTATAGCATATGTTTTATACAGCTATAGGTACAACTCTAATCCAGAAAAGCTGTTGACAAAACAGCTTTAGTTCTTCATTCATCCCTCAGCGAGGAAAGTGATATTTGAAATAGAAATAATTTATTTAATGTAGCAAAGAGGAAAAAAAAAAGTGACATTATGTCAGGTAGCAGATATTCAGATAGCTGTCTTATGTTTTAAAAACATAAGACTGTATTCATAAATTTGGTTGTCCATGCACAGCCTATAGAGAAATACAGATAAAGCTGAGTGGGTTTTTTTTCTACTTACTGTATGTGCTGATATAGTTTAGAAAAATATTGTTCTATTAACAGAAACATGCATTTTGGAGCACTACTTGTACAAGGCCACAGAGTGCATGAGTTTTATACAACACCAAGTGATTACAATGAAGTAGAATTTTATAACCTAACACTAGAACATAACTAGCATATCAACTTTAGAAATTAATGTAATATACATTGCAATGCTTTTTGGAACTAAAATCTATGTAGGTTACCTGTATGAGTTAATTGCCTGCATAAAGTTAGAGCAAGGTATGGCAGTAGGTAGTTATAGTAGATATACTAACTGATGACAGTTCTCATTTTATATATGAGTGGCGGAACGCTTTATGACACCTAACATCTCTGATATAACTAATTTTGCTAGTTATTTTAGAATCATCTTGTAGCTTTAAAAGGTGAACACTAGAATGCAGTAGACTTGTTAAAAAAAGATTAATAAAGTTAATAAAAGAAGTTTAAGATATATAAACTTATTCTTGAAAAAGAAGGAAAGAAAGATCATAACAAGCTTTAAAAAAAATCGATTTATCTTTAGATTTCAAGCCACAGAATACATCTGGTCAAGTAAACCACTTTATTGCAACGCCAGTGCATTGATTTACACCATAATCTCAGTTCAAAAGATTTTAGAACTGGTCTAGTTTTTCTTCACATAAAAAACACATAGGGTTGTCTTAAAATCGCAGCAATTTTTTTTTCTTTAATTCTGCATTTACCTTACCATTCGTAGTGATGACATATAACAGCTAAGCCCTTTAACCTCAGTGTTTCATTAGGGTGGATTTTATCAATTCCTAAACTGTTAACAACCAAACCAACCAACCAAAAGTACTGGTTTATTTAAATAAGTTAGACAAGAGATGCCAGAAAAAAGTTGGTGATCTTTGCCTAAAGCAGTGTTTTCGGTAGAATTTTCAAGAATCTTTTGTACATTAAATGACCTCTTCAGCATGCATCCAGAAGACTGCTATTGAACTGCCACAACATGAGGAGATAGACAGTACATAAAGGCAATGGAGTTCTAGAAAAATGTTTTAGATGTCTTTATACATACTTTCTACCTTTGCCACTACTTCAATATAAGCAAATCTACATTACAGTACAAACAGCCTCGAATAATTGATGAGAGGCGTTGATTTACTGATCACCTAGAGAGTTCCAACTATTGCTGTGCGACAGCAAGCAGATAGCTTGTGTACTTCCCATGCTTCCTTCGGAGCCTCAAAATGCCCCCTGACCCACGTGGGCTTTCAGGACCAGAAGAATGAATTTAATTTAATTTCTGTCAGAAATAAGGATCCTTACATCTGCAAAACAGAGCTGAGGGTAATAGTTTTAATATAGGTTATGAGAATGAAATAGGAAGGCTAAGCAGGTGTCCATCACAAAAACTTACATCTTGTGACTTCCTTTACCTGAAATTCATTAAGCAACAATGAATTTCTCTTTACATTGTCACAGGTTTCCCACAGCTCATGATCAGGTATTATATTTCTCCTGTCAATAGGTCTGCAAAATTGGGATCCATTTTGACAGCCTGTACACACGTACAGGTATTTTGTACCTTTTTTTGTTTCCTTTGTAAACATCCAAGTAAATTCCCTGTTATTGTTCAAATTACTATTTTTGTTTTACCTCTGGCCATTTTTTTTCTTTCCTAGTGTTTTTGTCTCCACAGTAACTGAAGTGTTTGTGGTTTTTTTTTTTTTGTTTGTTTGGTTTTTGGTTTGTCTTCACACTGTTCTTCCTGTCCCTTAAGTTCTTTAGGTTTACTTTTACTACTGCAGGTATTAGCTACACTACCACTTATGATTCCTAGTCCCGTTTCTCAAGGATTCAGAGAGTCCTTTTCCATCAACAGTAACAACATGGTGCAAAGCTTTCCCACCATGGGAAGTACAATTATTTTTTCTTCACTGATCCTCTTTTAGCAACACAATAGAGCCATATACAGCCTTAAGTTTTTAGTAGTAAAAATGTAAGGCCTTAACACTCCCTAGCGCTCCAGTCTCACTTGCAGGAACAATTCTTACTCATAAGACAACTGTAGTAAGGATTTTAATTTGTCATTAAAGCAGAACAAAACCGAAGTCCATCAGAATAGAACTATCAAGACATCAAAACCAACAAATAATCACGTCACCCCTGCCTGCATAACTTTGCTATATACTTATCCTGTTTCCAGTACGTATCCTTTATATTGTACTTGAACTTGAATTTAAATTACCTTGGATAAGGCAGGATTCTCTTGTTTCTGTTGCAAACGAATGAGTACTTCTTGCCATAAGTAATAACTACTGTTCTTTAGTGAATTACTCACTTGGGTAAAGATTGCTCACATATCCCCCAAAAGTTAAAATTACAAAGCAGTTCTCCACCTTACTGCGAGATGAAGAGGGACTGAGGCTGTAATCAGACATGCTGCTATGGCAGTAGCTAAGATCATGCTTGGAGTGCCCACTGCTCAGTGCCACTTGCATGCCCTGTCTAGACTTCACTGCCTCTCTTATCTGCCATCATAATTGTATGTTAGTCACTCCCTAACCCAGTTCTGTCAAAATGATCTTGTTAACTTAAACGCTTTTAATAGTAAGGTGTTTTTTAAACCAAATCATTTTGACAGAGTTGGGTTAGGCCATTGCTCATGCTATTCTGCCACCAAGAGCAATTTTAATTTAAGAGGTTCTTGCCCCCGTCCCCATCCCTGCAACACGCCAGCTGCACGTTTCCAATAATACTTCTCCATCCCCATTGCTTTCTCCGCTGCAGCTCACTATCCCTGCAGTTGTGCAAGGCAACACTGTGAGGCAGAACAGTGATATGTGGGTTAAGAAATAATTGCAACAAAACCCTGTTTCAAGAAGTCTCTTCCTTCAAGTTTATAACCCAGATCATTGCACAGCTAAGAGCCCATAAACTACAGGACAACAACAGACAGTTCTGAAAACAGCTGTGCTGCCAAAGAGCATATGAGGTTTAACTATATGCTTTAGAGAACAGTTGGACAAATAGTTGAATCCACAAAACTGAGTGGAGGATAACTTCTGGAAAAGAGTAAAGAACAGGGAATTAGGGGCAGCAAAACTACTTAAATAAAACTCTGATGGACTCCTAGTATATAACCATGGCAATCTGATGCAGCTCTGTCCATTGATACTGGCAGATTTTAGGGATGGAAACCTCTGCACTGCAGCCAGGCAGCAGGCAGATGTGCTGTTCTGAGAAGAGTGTCTGTCAGGAGGGGAACTCCCAGCTATCCTGACCCTGAGCAGCACACAGGACCACGCAGTGGAGAGGGACTGGAAATGGCAGTGAGCCAGCAAGCAGATTCTGGGCCTTGCGTGTTCTAGGCATTGCCCCAAATCATAATTATCATTTGTAGCTGCTCTAAATTTCAGTGAGTAACAGTGATTTTAAGGGACCTGAATTTTATGTCACCTGGAGTTAACTGTAACATAGAAATGCATTATCCACACATCCTTTCCTTCGGCCAAGCACCTTCAAAGGAGGGAAAATGAGATGGGAAATGTTACACTAACTCTGCTATAGCAGCAGGGTGACATAGACTTGAAGTATACTTTGTGCTGCCAGAGATGTGCAGGAGAGGATCCTGCCAATACAAGTGCATATCAATTGTCCAAGTTTATTTTTATATATTCTGTGTGGCAATTTGCTTATGGCTGCTTGCAGAATCAAAAGGCAGTTATCTAAAGAATTACTTGTTTCAGCAAAAATGGTAACAGACACTACCTCTTCCTTTTGGTCTTAGATATTCTGTCCTACATGCGCGAACACAGGGTAATTCAGTGTGCAAAGATATGCCACTTTATTTTGTAAGCTTAGTCATGCATTGCTACTCTTTATAGTTACAGACATCTGAAAGTTCTTCAGGTAAGTGACTTCTTAAGCTCGTGTCAAATGCTAAGGGACTGTTATAAGCACAATGTTCATCAGCCTTTGCATTAGACATTTAGCTGATGGAATCCATACACTTGCACTGAGGATATACAGACATGCAGATATACACACACAAGTATACAAAAAGGTAGCAGTTAATTCAGTATTTGGACCTTTTGTATTTCTTGGATAACTAATCTATACACTTATTATTAGCAGAAGCAGGTTATTCAGTTTTAGGGGTCTGTTTCAGGGACAGAGGGAAGGCAGGGTTAGAAAAGCTTTTCTAAGAAAAAAACCTCTTCCTTTAGTTTCCTTACTCTTCTTGCTTTAACTAGGAAACCCCATGACGGGTATTCTGAAGTAGAGAAGAAGCTGCTATAGGATATAGGTCATTAAACAACTTGACTAATGCTTTGGGATAAAGAGAAAATGACAAGTACATCATATTGAAATATACCTTCTTTAATCAAAGTAATATAATGTAACAAATTGCCTGTTAGTCTGATTGCTTAACATAGTACTTCATCATATCTACAAAGTCTATTTTGTGTTAGTGACTACCTAAATATTTTTTATACTTTTTAGAAAATAGTAACTTTCAGGAAATCCTTTTTCTTAAAGCAAGCAAACAAAACAGAACAAACCAACAAAAGAATATCCTGGCCCTATGATGTCATGCTTATTGCTTAACTTGTATTTCTTATTGGGGATACTTTTGTTACTCAGTAAAATCAACATGAGTCAACTTTAAAGCTGCCAAACGCTCTGATACTTGTATATAAAGTTGTCAGTCTTTCCAGAACTGTTCACTACTTTACAGAACCAGAACACATTTAAAAAAAACCCCACTGCTAGCACTTCCAAACTATTTTTTCTCCTTTATTATTTCTTGCATTGTGTAGTGCTCAGGAATTCTAGTCATGAATCCAACGGAGCTACACATATACTGATACAAGACAAAGAGGCAATATGTGCTCCACAGTTTGCAATTGAAGTACCATGACTTTTTTGATTTCATTTCCTCTCCAATGAAATGAGTATCTACAACATTTTAGGGTTGGAGAGTTTTTTTCTTGTGGATTTTCTTGGTGTGTCTTTTTTTTTTTTCTTTTTCATGACAGCTGATACCAAAAGAGTAGGCATTGAAATGACAATATAGCTATTTTAGACCTACCACAGGCATTTGCAAACTTCCCTTTCAACCTCTTGTACTTAGAAAAGGAAAAAGGGTTGGTTTGGGGTTTGCAGGAGCCAGATACTCCCCAGATGTGTGTCAAAAACATCACTTCACCTCATGGCATTGTGTTGAGACGCTCACGATGCAGGCTCAAAACAGAGAGGGAAGAAAGTAAAAATCTGTTTGAACAACCAAGGTGGACTAGAAACTTAAACATGAAAAAAAATAGTTGTATCTGCATTGTTTTCATTCTATAGTAAGAGGAAGAAATGAACTGAAGTCATTTTTATTCTCTACAGTCCACTGATTAAAGCAATTTTCCTTTGACTAAAATAGAACTGCATTACATATAGATTTAATAGCTTCAGCTCATGCCAACCTCATCTCTCAAACCGATGCTCATTTTTATGAGGGTGTATTACATAATTTGAAGACCTATATCACTTTTAAAGGAGAGAGGGGAAAAAAGGCAAGTTGTGCACAACATGAAGAGAGCTCATAAAAAGGCAAACAGATTGGCCTGCGACTGAGAATTAGGTGTTAACCGTGCTCTGCCTAGGGCATCGTTTATCATGACAGTTTCAGCAGCTGGGATGTGCTTATCCTGTACTTGCTGAAAAATGTTTAAATATTAATGGAGGACATAAATACCTTGCTTTCTGGCTTCTTTGTCAGTCTTTTTTTTTTTTTTTTTAATATACAACAGAGCTTTCATTTTCATTGGTTTCCTTTAAAGGATATTAGGTATTCTCTACATAATTTAAAAAAAAACCAAAATAATTAAGGATAAACTCACGAGTGTTTGACACGTATTCTGATTAAAGTAAGAATATAAAATCATCACTGGTCATGATGATTTAATGAAAACTATATAAACATTCCAGCCATATGCATAAATGTAAATGTACATTTTAAAAAAAAAATCTTTATAAAGGAAAAATTTGAACATAACTGGACTTTTCTAACTACATATGGTACTGCTGCGGTAAACCTACTCAAATCTTTTTGGCTGAAACTCATTAAATTAAAAGTGAGGATCTTTAATTTTGCTGGCTGAATTTGATGGCAGTTTTATCATGAACTTAAAGGAGTTGTTTGGAAAGAACTGATGTCCTCCAACATAAAAACTATTTCTTCTGCAGTTGGCAGGTAAGGTTATTTTGGTGGGGGTTTCTTCATTTGTTTTAATCTAACTTTTAGAAATGCACAAAAAAATAAAGTCCACAGACTAGAACACAGTGCTCAATCTAAACGTCTGCGACATGAAGAGTTAAGTTCTGATGACATATTACTTAAAAGGTGATCATACCGGTTACATTTAATCCATAAGACAGGTTCACATCGAAACTGTTGCTCCATTGCAAACCTCAGCAAATGTATTGCACTACCTCTGAACGCATATGGTCCATTTGTATTAGTATTTAAGGGCTTTGGTATTAAACCCCAATAAAAATACAAAATATACACAGGTATATGATTAAGGTAGTCAGTGAGCGCAAAGGAAATAGGTTTAAATGGTTGTCTGAGTTCCGCAAATTAGGCTGAGCGTTGCTTCCCAGGAGCAAGCTACTTCAACAGAATGTACACCAAAGTAGAAAGTTGAAACTGTGAGC
The DNA here is from genome assembly GCF_023638135.1 of Falco biarmicus. Classification (NCBI taxonomy): domain Eukaryota; kingdom Metazoa; phylum Chordata; class Aves; order Falconiformes; family Falconidae; genus Falco; species Falco biarmicus. The sequence continues at coordinate 9,366,298 of NC_079302.1, forward strand.
TGATGACTGCCAAGACTGACTGAATGCATAATGGTTTGAACTCCCCCATCCAATTGCAAAGACCTGAGCAAGACATACAGAGAAACACCTTTATGAGCTTGTCTATGACTTTGGCACCGCAGGGTACAGTAGACAGTTCTTATGGAAGGTTTCACTTATTCTGATCTAGTAGTGTTGACATCACTAATTTAAAATCCAAGCCAAGGTGCTGATCATTCTCAATTTCAAATAATTTTCACAAGACACATCATGCTGAACACCTTGGAAAATCAATTCTATGAGTATTATCATTGCAGCTCATAAATAAAGGTTACTCTCACAAATAAGGCAGGTAGAAATCAGCCTCTTGCCTGGAGTCAGATGCTGTAAACTATCTGTTGGTAACTGAACTGCTTCAGAAATCATCTTTCCTTTTCACCTTGCACCTACCACTTCAGATACCATCAGTACCCAGTGTTTCTTTGGAACAAAATTTTACTAATATAGTTGAAATGTCACTGTGTTGATGTTATTTATTTGGCTGACAAAATGAGAAACATGCTGAACAGATTCCAGAATGAAGGAGTCTGAGGGGTTGGGAGGAAAAATACACACACACACTTGAAACCTTCAAAATAGACTTTATATTGTTCTGTGTCTATCTTATGCTCAAATACTTTCAGAAAGCTATGAAGTGAGCCACCTTTTCTATGGCAACAACACTAAGAAAAATGTTGAATTTCCATCATCTAATTTAATTCTATTGATGGGATCTTATGATAGCGATGATGCTTAAAACGTTCCAAACTCAAAATGCCTTAGCATTTCCCTCCCACTGAAAGAATTTAGTTTGTATTATTTTAAACTCATAGTTGAAAATACCTTATGATACAACTGTAACGTAGCACACAATTGTCAGTATTAAGAGTATATCTAAAAGGTCAGGCTGTAATAATATCAAAATGGAAAAAAAATAGAAAAGAAATACTGCTAAGATATCACCTCTTATGGTTATCAGATACTCTATAAAAATACCTGTTTATACTATGTAGCATGAGCAGTTGTTTTCCGTTACAAAGTATGCATATTCATCACTCAAGAGATACACAGCACCAAGAACTTAAAGTATGCATTCACATTTCATTCCTGTTCATAAACTTAAAGGTCACTATTTTTTCCCCATGAAAGTCTCTCAAGTGTTGGAAATGAAATTATGTGTGTTTGTCAAGGGCCAAGTGGGTGGGATTCCAGGCCCCTGACTTCAATAAGTGGCTGAAAGTCCCAGCTAAACTCTGTAGGGCATTTAGGTCTTAAAAGATAAAATCTGCAACTGTTCCAGAAGAAATAAAGAAAATTCAGGAAGTACTTCAAGGGGTGATAGACTTCAATCTATATCCACAACTGATTGTATGTTCTTACTTGTGTACCAGTTCTTTATCCTGAAGAAAAGTGTACACATATATTTTTTCCTAGAGAACACTATGTAGCATATGTTAACAGTGACATAAATAAAGTGTCCAGCGATCAATTAATTTCTTTCATAAAGGTGCAATATTATTGGAAAAATTGTGAAGATTACAAATAACAAAGAAAGTAAATTTAAATCTGATTGGGGGACTACTTCCTTCTTTACAATTTTGTTTGGGACCTCAGTAGCAGGAGCTGGTGGGAACAACTGAAGTATATTGGGAAAGCACTGAGCGACTTCCTCAAGGGAAGATTCTACCTTATCCCATGAGATAAAAACTTTTTTTTTTCCTCCCCTTAAATGAAAAGTATAAAAGGAGTAGATGTTCTATACAGGGAATTTTTTTTTTTTAAACCAGTTGCATGTGTTAAGCAGGCACACATACTACTTATTATTTTTTTCATATTTAATAAGATATCCAAAGTTAGTATCTTGGTCAGCAGCCTGCTCAGTTAACAGATTGCTCACCTGTATAACTTAAGGACCAACGTACATAAAGTACTTCAATCTCTGAGGACACTGAAGACCCTCTGCTTATAACTAGGCACAGAAATCAAAGCCAGGACGCAAGTTTTAAAACAAGAAAGGAGAGTTAATAAATAGCAAGCCTAGGAGGAAGGTAGCAGAAAGCTGTGCTCATTCTGTATGCAGTAAGGTAAAACAATAAGGCTGAATAGATTAAAACCTTAGCCTAGAATATCACATAATAATCGCTTCCTTTCCTAGGGTTTTTCTGTCGCAAACATTCATACAATTCGGTTGGGAGGTGACACTGCAAAAAGCTTTTGGGTTTTGATGTTATCACATTTTATAGCTGTGAAATTTGATAATTTCACAGGTATGCAAAATACTAAGTTCTTCTAGCTTCTTTATCATTTTCTTTAAGACAGGTACGCTAAGGTAATCTTTTCAGTCTTCTGAATGTATTTATTATTTACTTATATTTACCAGGAAGCCTATTGTAAAGTCTCTTCTTCGTAACAGTCTGGTGTTGAACACAGAGGAGGAACATCATTCATATAAAAGTACTGTATATTTCTCTTTACCCTGATTGCAGAGAAACTCTTAAAAAATATCCAAGAGAGGATGAATGAAGTTAAGAGAATTCTTCAGCTGTAGCTTTTGTGGTTATGAGCTCTGTTCTTTAATTGAAACTGAAGTGAGCAGCTGTTAGCTTCCCCTCTATTAAGCACTAACATGGTAGATTTGAAACAATAAACAATGTTATTTGATTTCTTACAATCAACACCCCCCCAAAAAAAAATCTGGTTGTGATACCCAGAGACTCAAAAGGCAAGCCATTTATATGATCAAGTTGGCCGTTTAGAAGTGTCAGCCTTTATGAAAGTTGTATGAATATTTATTCCTACTTACACAGTAAAGAAAGACAAACTCGTTTGCATGAAAGAGAGTATGTGTGTTTGTGACTGTCTAAAAGACAGGAAGAGGGAGGGAGAAGTGAGGGTATAGAGTTTGATACCTGTTGGCAACACCAGCAGGTTTGTGTAACTCTGTTATGTGCCAGGTTGGACTGATTCCACTCTATTTAATCTGGTACTAAATGCAAACTGTTTGAATTGAGACAGATTCAAGACACGACTGAACAGCAATGAACCACAAAGGAATTCCTGCCTATGTTAAGTGGTGTCACCTTCATGGCGGTAGGCAGCATCTAAATAAGGATTTGAATTAATCCTTTCTATAATATCCACGTAGGAACTGCCATAGGCTTTCTGTGCTGAAGCTTTGCAGTGCCTCCTGGGCTCCCCAGCCAAGCACCGTATACAGGTCTGATACTGTCTAGCAGGGATGCTGTCTGACAGCTCGGGGCTCCCAATTGAGATGCTGCTACCCAGCAGATATTGTAGCCAAGCAGAATGCAAGTATGTGTTACTCCTCTGCCTTCCTCAAAGAGAAGATGAAGCGTTTAATAGAACAGCCAGCTTCAGGGGTCGACAGACTCCTGCATTTCTTCTCTGGGAGCCCTGGCAGTGATGCAACTAATGAGCAACTGGAGCTAAGGGGCTTTCTCCCTTTCTGAAGTTTCAGCTGGGTGCATTATCTGTTTAGCCAAGCAAAGGAACGGAAGGAAAACAACTTGTGGGACAGGGATGACTCCTGGCTAGTTAAGGGTAAAGATTCATTCCCATCTCTCCTTTTAAGAGGAAGAGCGGTATTTCTGGGATGCTTTCCTCTCTGAAAGTAAGAAAGGAAGCTATCATACCACTGCTATTTATTTATTTACCTAGGGGGTGCAAAGCTTTAGGGGGAGGAAAGGTGGTGATAAATCAGAGGGATTTCCCCCCCTCATGGTTCTTGCAGCCTCCTCCTCCCTCATTTACATATCTGGCTGGTGGGTGATTTTTATTCTCAGCACGAAAACTGCAATCTATTTCAATGCATGAATGCAGCCCTGCATCTATTCAACCCACTGAAATAGCCCAGAGACTTATTGTACTAAATAAGAAAACAAGGAGAAGAAACGCATTCTCCAGCCTTGGAAACAACCCTCTGTGATCCAAAGTCCTCCTGATCCTTTAGAGAGGAGGAAGAAGGGAAGAGGGGGGCAAAGCAACACACCCCAAGAAACAAACATGAAAAATAGCCACACCACCACCACCACCACTCCTCCTCCCAAGGGAATAAAAAAAAATAAAAAATCCTAACTAGCACCCCATGACATTTTCATTATCAGGAATTTCAAAACATTCGACTTAATGAGCCACTACAGTCAGCCTAACACTGTACCTATTAACGAGAAAGGCACCGGCACAGCGCACCTTCCAAAAACACAGACACTTAAGTCAAAAAGAAATCTACAGAGAGACAGCCCTCTGCCAGCGAGACGTAAATAATATTAATAAAATACTCACTCTTCCAAGGACCAAGGAAACCGGTCGCCAACAGCCACTTCACGCGCAGATTTACAGGGTGAGGTAAAAAACATTAGCCAGTCCCTGTGAACAGGCAGGATTCTCCAGATTTTCTTTTCATGCTTTTGGAGGCTGCTGATGCTGGAGGAGATGCTGGGTTTTTAGCTTCTCGGGTTTCTGTGCCTGCATGCTAAAGTGCGGTTATTAATTTCTCCCTTCGCACAAGCCAGCGGCAGCAGCACGTCTCCAGGAAAGCAGGGATATTCCAAATAAATCCACTAATTCCGGGTCTGAGCGCTCCAACGTGCCTGCCTGCCAAATGTAACTGTGAAGTGATGTGGAAAAGTGAGCCGGGAGCCTCCCCTGACAGCTCTTATTGGGCTGATCTCGGAGGCAGGTCTAGCGCTTGGAAATTCATGTAAGCAGTTTTGGGTGGTGGTTTGCCTCCCTCCCTCTCCTCCGCACCCCCCTACCCCGCCTTTAACCCGGTAAGCACACAACTTTCCAACAAACGGCGGCGCCGCTCGCTCCGCGGCGGGCGCCCGCACCGCCAGCTCCCCGCCGGGGCATGTCCCTGCGGCCGGCCCGAGGCCGCGGGGGCGGGCGCACGGGCGGCAGCCGGCGGGGGCCGCGGGAGGCCGGGCGCTGAGGCGCGGGGCCAGCGGGGGGGCGCCCGCCGGGGCAGCTCGGCGGGGCTGGGACGTGCCCGGGGCGCCGGGAGGCGGGTGGGGGAGGGCGGGCGAGCGAGCGGCGGTAACGCGCCGCGGGGGGCGCGCAGGCGGCGGGCGGGAGGGAGCCCCGGTCCCCCGAGGCCGTGCCCGCCGCAGGGGGGGGCGGACACTGGGCAGCGGGTAGCGGCCGGGCTGCGGGCACCGCCGGTCGGGCGGAGGCAGGAGCCCGGGGGGCTGCGGAGGGGCCAGGAGGGGCGGGAGCAGCTCATCCCTGACAGGCGCGGCGGGAGAGGCAGTCGGACGCCCCGGGGACGGGGAGGGCATCCTTCAAAAACCCTTTTCCAAACAAACCCCGAAGAACTGCAAGCATTTAATTTTTCTCTCGTGCTGTTTTAAAGCCAAGGGTGGCAATCAAATTATAAGCAGGAGCCTGAACCAGCCTAAACGCAGAGCAGAGCCAAGACCTCCACACAGCAAGAGATGCTGAAGGGCACCCTCAGTACAGTAAGTTTTGACCATCGCCCAGTTTCCCGTTCCTCCTTGTGACTGACAGTGCTGTTATCCTGCAGAACCGGGCTGGTGAAATGCCAGGAAGAGGCTGAGGGACCCTCAGCATTGAGGATCCTCAACTGTCTTGGACTTTAAAGAGCTGGAGGGTGCTCATCCCTGCGGGGGGCTCAGCACAGCTCCAGCAGGGCTGACAGCAGAGGGCTGAGGAATGCCACAGCCCGTGCCATGACAGGCCCACGCGACTCCTTTGCCCATCTTCTTTATCAATTGGATTCATGAGTCTCTTCCTTTTTATGCTGCATGTATTATCTACTGGCAGACTAAAGGTATTATACTTGATAATTACATACAACATAGCTCTAACGTTACCACTGCCTATATCCCTTTTTTTCCCCCAAGTTTAACCTTTACCAAAAGAGAAGGGGTCAGCATTGTGCTAGGAACACAACGCAGAGACAGGGTCAGGTACAGACAAGGACTCTTAAGATGGAGGAATGAGTCAACACTTAAGCTTCCACAACAGTACTAGTTAAGTGCACTCAGCTCCATCCTCATTCTCCAATTTCTCATCACCAGTATTAAGTTGTGTTTAAGATGAGTGTTCGGTGCAGTTCTGTATTATTAAAGCTGGTCCATTGCTCAGCTTTGTTTTTAAATGGCTAGTCATCTTAAACCCACCCATATAATTGGAAAACCTTTTAACCTTAAGCACAAAAAAATGACTGCATTGTTGAAGATCTCTAGGATTGCAGAAATTGGACCTTAACATTCCTCTATATTGTAAGAATACCATATAATGTAGTTTAATGATTGTTAACCTTATTTTTATGCTGATATTATGTGTGCTCACATGTATAGTGAATAAGACCTGCATTTGGAGCTTTTATGTGCTTCATTTGAACTAAACACAAGTTACTGCAGATAACGTGCATTTCTTGCACAAGTATTCATTCTGAGAAGCCTCAAATTCATCAGAAGGTAGCAAAATGTACCAAAATTTTACATTTTTCAAGGGCAATGAGGAAACATCTATTTCTTTGCTTCCCTAAGCCCAAACATTTACTTTCCAAGCTGTGAGCCTGGGATGATTCCTTGGAGAAGGATGGATATAAAATACACAATACTTACTTGAAGCAGGCAGAAAGCCTTGAGGGAAATACAAAACACTTTGCAGTGCAAGAGATAACATCAGAAATCTGGCTTCCTTTACCTGAGGTCCTGCTGAGGCAAAGGGTATTTTTCTCCCCCGTCTTTCCACCAACTGAACACCACAGTGAGAATATAGGTGCTGTCACAAGGAAACATGAGGATATTTAGCCTATGTTTACTCCTGGCAATTAATGACAGTTTTCAAACTTTTTTTTTTAATGTTTCAGTAAGAGTAGTTGCACACCTTGTTTTCATTTCTACTAAAAATACCTGATGGAAGCAACCAAGAATAAAAATTCTCGCTAATAAGATTGGGTTAGATCCCTTGCGTCTGCTTTAAACTGGCAGTACAGTTATGTGTGGGAAGAAAGCTAATGGTAGAGGTTGTACCTCTAAGTACAGCTTAAAAGTTTAGGTTTTGTTTTGATTTCAACCTTTGACTTTTGCCATTTGTTCTATGTGACCTTTCTTGCAGTTGGAAATTACTGGGGCAAATGCTATGCTCTTTCATCCTCAAGTTGTAGGAGAGGGTGGTAAGTGTCTTGTTAAAATGGATTGAGTCATCCGTGGAGTCCCCTGTTGCAAAACCTTTTGGATTGAGTAAATCTTGACAGGAAGAAGTGTACAGATTAATATTTAATTTAAAAAATAATCCTGGAATACTAAAGGAACATTTACAACTTTCTGCGTCCTATCCAAACTAAATGATTTAATGATATTTGTTATAGTGACACACAGAGACAATATCACATAGCACTGTTGAGTCTACTGGCTAAAAATTGTTTCTTCTTAAATATCTTAAATACATATTATAAGGAAGATCCTTCCTCTGTCTCCTCAATGATCATTTCATTTTTTAAGCAAAAAGCAGCTCTGACTGCAATTGAAATAGGATCAAGATTTTTAGTTTAATAACTCTAGTAAAGAAAAAAAATAAATCTACAAGATGTGTGTGACAATGCATCCTGGATCAAACTTGAATTTAATTTTTAGTATTAAATCTTTGTACCAGAAAAAAAAAAAACAAACAACTTATACAGAAGGGGGTGGATGTTTCTAGGTTTTCTTTTTCCTTTTTTTCTGTGTCTTTTTGTTGTGGGTTTGTTGCTGGGTTTTTCTAGTTACTTTTTTGTTTTGTTTGGTTGAGGGTTTTTTGTTTTGGCTTTTATTTTTCTGTTTGGATTTTTTTGTGTTGGTGTTTGGGGTTTTTTTTTGGGGGGGGGGTTGACTGATTGTGACTCCTAAGGGGGGAAAATTAACCTCTGCTTGGAAGAGAACCTGGAAATTTTCTTGCATATTTGCTTTTATGAGTAAGAAGGATTAAAACCCCAATGTGACTTCTTATTCATACACAGACAGGAAATACCTGTCTATCATCTAAAAAAAAAATGTGTGGCATAAAGTAATTCAAGCATCTTTTCACCCTTTTATATTTTTGTGAAAACAGTTGTTGATTATCATACAACTCTTTGTTCCTCAGCATTGCAAAGCAGTGCAATAAACTGCTTTTTTGAAGTCAGAGAATTTAGACCTTACTGCTTAAAAATATTCAATAGAACTGACCTGAAATGAGCTCTTAAGGGGCAACTCAATTACAACACAGCGTCATCTTATTTAAATAGCAACGTAAAAGTCAGGAACTTGAAAGGGGTGGGGAGGTGAGTGAAGGGAAGTATGCCTGGGAAAGAAACCAGTGTTAATTCCTCATATTCAGATTTTATTTCATCAGATCACCTAGTAATGAGATATTTCCCTCAATGTATCAGCAGCTGATTTAAGTTTTTAATACACTGTATAGGGCCAGATCCAAAATTACCTGAGGTTAATGAGTTCAGTGGGAATTACTTGATCAAGATAAATTACTTTACTGCAAGCTACTTTTGCTTACAGGGATTACCACTGCCATGACACTTCAAAGTAATATTAATAATATAAATTAATAATTGATCTCAAAGTTACTAAAGCAAGTTTACAGAACAGTAGTATAACCTTAATTATTCTAGTAAGCTTTAAATAAATTCAGTGCTATTTTCTTAGGCAATATCCACACACTCTACCTAGCTTGTACCTTTTGCTCAAGTTGTGAGGGACTACTCCTGAATTTAATTTGCTTTGAAAGGCTAGAATTCACATTCCATAAACTAAGAAGAAACAGGGAGACTTATCTTAAGTCCAGAACATTTCTGAATAAAATAGTGCTCTTATCAGTTCACTATGTCAGTAGAGAGACATAATGACCTATGAAATGTAGGTTCTTATCACTGTCTTGTAACCTTTAAACCCTACTTGTATACAGTTATCACAAGTTGGTTATCATGAAAAATAATGATCCCCTGTGTTTGGGAAGTCACTGAAGACATCCATAACTTGAAAAAGTTCCATTATATAATGCTTACAACGGATATTATGGATTAAAACAAAGGAAATCATACAACTGGCCCATGGGATGAAGGTTTATGGGTTAGGGTAAGGTGGGTTTTGTTGTTTTTTTCGGGGGTGGGGGTTGGTGGGGGTTTGGGTTTTTTTGGTTGGATTGGTTTTTGGTTGGTTTTTTTTTGTGTGTGTGTGGTTTTTTTTTGGGGGGGGGAGTGGTGGTGACAGAAATTAATGATTTCATTTTAACAGGGAAAGCTAAAAACAATGAGAAAATGAGAAACTTAAGTGAGGTATTTGTAATGGAATGCCAGATCTCTTTATAGAGATCAAAACTGTTAAAATTGAATATCCAGTACTGGTACAGAAAGCTTGAAAAAACCCACTGATGAAAGAACAGACCATAAAGCAACAGCATCCATAAGTGACAAAAATTCTCAATCACTAAAAATACTTGCTTTCCAGTCTAGCTTTCTGTGAAAGGTATCTAATCAAAGTCCATTCCCTTGCTACTCAATACATAAAAAAAATAAATGCATTGATTTTGACTAAGTTATTTTCACTTGGATTGGGCTTTATAACCATGCAAAGTCCAATCCAGCCCATGGACTGTCAAACAGGAAGATTAAACCCAACAGCAGCCCTTAGAAAAATCTTTTTCCTGTCCCAAAATTGCTCTATTTAGTAAAATAAAACATAACTAGTTCTAAGACCACTTGAAAATCTCTAGAGATTTTAAAACATAAAAAAAATCCAACTACTAATTTGTGTACCAGATGCCCCAATGATATTATGGCATGCATAAAAATAACAACACATTATCTGGTTTTATTATTCCTTGGGTACTGTTTGCAATTTTGATTAGCTGCTGCCAGGTTGACTATTAGAAACACAAATATTTCTTTTGTATATCAAACACTAAGATAAAGACAAAGGAAAATTATATCAAGCAAGGCAATCAACCATTATTTTTGTACATAAATGTTCTGATACAATTTGGAAAGTTAATATTTTGCTTTTAGTTTTCAATATGCCTTGTGAATGTAGGTAACTGGATCAGTTTCAGTAGCTGTGCAAATATTGTTTGCTCTACCTCAAGTGCCCTCTAGTGTGCAGTAATTAAGCAGGTTAAAATAATTTTTTCCCTCCTTTTTCCTAACAGCCACAGTTTTAAATCCCAAAGTAACGTGTAACGCTGCTTTTCTTTTCAGAGGAAAGAGAAATTCAAAGAGAAAATCATGTTCACTGCATTAGTTGTGTGTATATAAATGAATTAGCTCCTTTATATAAAATCAAATCACCCCTTTGCTGTCAAGTTTTTATTCTCAGGGGTATTAGTTAAATAAAGCCTAATACTTCTTCTGGACATTGTGCAAGTGTTGTTGAGACACAAACAGTTTTCAATGTTATCAGAATCAAAACAACAGTCTTCTCTATCTGAAAAAGGAAATTAACATATTCATCAGCAAAACATGACCCTAGAACAAAATTTAACAACAAAACCCCTAATTATGCTTCTACAGTTTTTTTGTTTGGTTGTGGCTTTTTATTATTATTATTTTTTTTAAAGTACTGGGGAGCACTGATAATCCTAGCTTTCAAAGTTATTTTTAGCTATTCTAGGCAAACACAAATACACCCTAAAAATATACACTAATTTGTGACAAATAGAAGTACTCATATATAAGACACCTATATACCATTCTTTATCAGCACATGATTGAATAAGGCCAGAATGAAAGTCTGTGACTTTTTGTTACCAGTTTAGAAAATAAGTAATTCTACATGAATATAAATTAAAAAAAAAAATAAATAGAGGTACACATGTAACAAGTCCTGTGTGTTTTCTTCTGTCCTTAAGAGCAGATTAATCTGTCCTTCCGTTATGCTGATGTGCTCGGTCAAAATTTTGACATTACTTGGCTGGACAGGTTGTGTCATGTCTGTCAGTGATAGGAAGTTCTGTACGATGTTGCTCTTTGGCTGCAGGAGGCAACGCACGCAGCCAAGCAGCTATAGCTGTTTAACTGCCGTATCAGCAGGACAGAAGAAGGCTGTCTGACAACAGATAAAGAAGAAAGGGAGGATGCGAAGAGAAAGAATGTTAAGAGTTGATAGTCAGGAGAGGTAAAATTACCAGGTACAGCTCCAAGAACAAATAATGAAAAATATCAGTAACTGTACCTGCAAGAGGTAGTTAATCATATTTCTCAGGTGCTCCTCAATTTAAAAAGCAGACTTGAGTTGCCCACCTGACTCTCCACTGAACAAATGAGTGAATATTTGGGGGAGAAACACTGAAAACTTTTTCCTATTCCTCATTTCATTGTGGTCTGGCTTCAGAGCCAAGTCTTCACTTTCAAGCAGGATTTACCATAAAATTTCATAATAGAAAGCTTAAGCATACTATAAACAAAACAGATTTTTAATGGACTTCTATCTGAGAGCTGAGGTAAGAGGGATGGGTGGATCCCAGGAGAGATGAAATGCTTGTATATACTAGGGATATGCTACAAGGTGAGAGAATTGAATTTTTTATGAGTTGCAAAATCAGTTGGACTTCCTATAAGTGGAAAGAGTCATCATCAGTATCTGAGCTAGGGCTGTGGCTGCAGTGTTGTGGTTTCCAAGTGGGGTGCTGAGAGAAGCCAACAGGATTGTTTCCTGTTTGCTTAGCTTAGACTCTTCCCTGCTTAGCATGTTGGCTCTTTTGATTTTTTTTTTTTTTCAATTTAACTATTCCTCATCCATTCCAGAGAGAATGCAATTTTCTAGCATAGTTTTTGGCATACATATGAAGCTAATAAAATAGAAAGCTGAACAACTCTGTACACCAATACACAGTTTTCTAACACTCAACAGTTTATTTAAATCTGTCTCAATAGCCACACTATGCCCAGGCAATGTGATGGCAGTAGTGCAACTAGATTTATTCCAGAAACACCATCAGAAAAGACCCTCTCATACTTTAGAGCAAGTACAGACCCAATGTACATGTTAGTAGGGGCTAGACAGGGCTTGGTGGTGATTTAGAGAAATAAACTATATTAATTACCATCAGGTTTGAGCAAACTTATCCAGACTGTGTTCAGCCTTCATCATAACAGTGCAGTGATATGGGTGAACTGCTACTACAGCATTAGTAAAATATACCTGCTATAGGTACTAGTAGAACATAAGGAAAGGGAAAAGCCTTTCAAGTGGCAAGGATATCTCTGTGCCATAAAATGGGTAACTTCAGAGATTTCTTGTTTGGAACAAAGGTAACAATGCTGTCAATTTTTAAGTTTAAACCAGCTCATCATGAAGGTGCCTTCCTCAACTAGAGTAGGAATAGCATATCTTAGGTCCATGTGAAGGTGGCAATGATAAGTAGAACTGAAGGTAGGTGTGGTTACTAATAGAAACAAAAGGAAAAGTAGCACAAGCCTCACATTTCAACACATACCACCTGAAGAAACTCCCAGAAAGGTAGTTTGCATACTCCATAACCCAAATCTAATAACAACACAAACTGAAATTTGGCTGCCAGTCCAAATTGTATTTGTTTTCCCATTCTGAATTCAGTGACAGATTAGGAATATATACTTATTTCAAAGTACTTTTCTTCAGAGATTTCTGGTTTGTTTATTTAATTAGGAAGGTAAGTCAACATATTGCCCATAAAGTCATTTTTTCAGTCACTGTTGACATCGTAGTTTGGCAGACTGATCTAAAAGAAAAAAAAAAGGGGGGGGGGGGGGGAAGGTAATGCTGTGGTAAAATAATCCATTTCCCCTAAAAATATTTCTGGTGCATATGTATCAAATACTGCTAATGAAGGAGAGTATAAATCATTTAAATCCCCAGAATTTAATGCTGAAGTACTTTTCTTTCTCAGTGAGTAGCTAAAAAAGCAGAGTACGTAGAAGAAGAATAATTTTACTGAAAAGAGCTAGTTTTAATGCCAGTAGTTTTAGTGAATCAACTAAATACTTTCTGAAACATCTATCTGCATTCATTTTAAAACTTTGAAGGTAGTATTTGTCGCCATACAGTAGTAAAATCAAACAAATAAGTGTCTGAGACTGAGATGCTAGAAATAACATCCTCCACGGGAAAGAACATGAAAATTGTGTGGCAAATAGTTGTTACTTGTTGATCCTCAGTTTCTTTGCAAGACCTTTGAAGTAAAGAGACAGAAGTAAAAGGCAGTGTTCTCCATGAATTACTAGAGTCAAATAAGCCAGTTGTGGCAGCACTGCAGGAATAGTACAGCCTGATTCACTACTGTGCTAACTTCAGTAATTCCAGTTTAACACTGGAGTAACAATGTGGTAAAAGACGACCCATATTTTTATTTAAATTAAAGTATCTAATATTCATCAAATATTTATAAGAATATATAACAAATAATTGTGGCAAACATTGCATAATAAAGATGAAAAGGAAATTAACCTTGTGAATTTTTAAGCTGAAGAATAAAGACCATTACATTAATAAGACTTAATTATATCATTAAATATTTAAAATTATGTCCTCTAATAAATGTTTTTATTTAACATATTTCTTTTTTATCTATTACTTTAGTAAAATGCCTTTAAGATACGAATAAAAACCCAGCAGAGCTCTTTCTTTTGATAGCCATGCAATTACAAAAAAAAGCGAGAAGGGAGCCATATGTTAGTTCTTCAACTCAAGGTCACCTTTCAGGACAGAACAGTCTGTACTTCTACAAGCCTAAACTCCCTGCCTGGATGGGCTGGTGAGGGGCTGCATCTTTGTTAAGCATTTTTGTTCAATTACTCTTTCTTTTCTTTTTCTAGGACTGGCTTGGCTCTATCTGTGCTAATGAAGTAATTTAAGCTAGCGCAAATAAAGCTTATTGCCTTCCATGTTTCTAACATTCCATCTAAGACCTAACCCTATTGAACACCTATTAAAATGGATACAGCGGACAGTGTGTTCAAGTATCAGCTTCTAGCCTGCACTGATGAGTCCCTCCCTTGCTATCACTGACAGAACACGTGCACAAGCAACAGTTGGAAACTAGCAGGAAATCTTCAGCACCTTGCAAACAAGAGAAAGGGTCAGTTTGCTTACAGAGGGTTGTAGGGTACAACCTCTGCAAGGAATTAGACACACCCCATCATGCCTGTGTCAATGTCACAAATACTTTTCCTTACATTAATTTACCCCAACTTACTCTCTCCAGAGGTTTATGACTATTCTGCAAAGAGAAATCCAAGGAAGACTTACAGCAAAAAGCTTCTGATTCAAACCAAATGCCAGTCAACAGTTCAACCCACAAGGTTATACTTCTATTAGAAAGATATTTTTTTTTCTCCAGCACACCTCCAAAATTATGGCACTTGAAAGTATTTATGTCTCTTCAGTGTACTCCAGTTATTCTTTCCACCTTGACTGTACATACAAGCCACACACCCAGTTAGCCTGCTCGTCTCAGCTTTCTGCTGAAAAACCATGCATTACATGCACTTGCAGAAACACTGATTAAAATCAAATGGCAAACACTAACAAATCAAATCTAACTCATCAGCATTTCAGATTTATCAGAGGCTACAATTTAATGATGCTTTAGTGAAAATTCTCTTCATTTACAAGCCCACAAATACAAAGCCCTATCTGTTTAGCTATTGTGCTTTTTCAAGTTAAGCCATTCTTTCCATTTGCCACAGTAATACTTATTTGGATTTAATCCCCACAAATTGTTGTTTATTTTTGTAATATTCTTTTGATTTGTCTTCTGTATATTGTGTGTTTTGTTGCTGTGATTGTCTTCCCACTATTCCTCACCATTTCCCACTCATCTATCTGTCATCACCCATACTGTAATTACAGAAATGTTATTTGCTGGTAGACAGATGCATAGGGTTGCTGGCAGGAGTACTACCATTATGCAGTGCAAATACTGTGCAGAATATTAAAGAATCATATGAATCAAATCTTAGTGAAAGAGTATTCTTCAGAGTTACCAAAAAGATGGAACCAAGTCTGTTTTGCTTGTTTAGCCTTTGGACAACTCATCTAAAACTAGGTAACATTTATTTACATTTGGCAGCTAAGAGTGCACTGGAGATATAGTCTTCTAATTAACACGCATGATGCTGCAAATATAAACAGGGATAAACACATATTCCATTATATATAGCTGCCAGTCAAATTGTTACAGTATTCTTTTCAGTGCACAAGTAAAACAATACTACAAAGCAAACAAGCAAAACAAGCATTGAGCTTTCACTTCAGTACCTGCCTAATAAACGAGTTCCCTGAAGATAAGGTATGACATTATTTGGAATAGCTACAAAAAAAAAAAAAAAAAAGCAAGTTTCCCGGTAGTGTCATGTCCTACCGCTTCATTTAACTAAAGCTCAAGGGGCAACAGAAATAACATGTGAGCTTCCACTAGTGTTACGTTTTACTTTGCCTTAAAGTTTCCATGGATAAGACATCTGTTTCTAACTGACAAGGTTCAGAACAGTGATAAGTGACATGTGCTTACAACTAAAAAGCTTAATCTGCAGAACAAATAAGGAATAAAATATATATTATTGGTCCAAATGGATCACCACTGAAACTCAAGGTAAAACAGTCTTGCTACACACATGTACAAACATGTTAATGTTAAGTGGATGTTGGAAATTCCCTGGCAACTGCTTATTAGCTGTGTCACCACTGGTGCCTGCGTCACCTGGGTGCATGTTTCAGTAGTATGTATGGTCTAGAAGAGTCCACTACCATGTCTTCCTTTGCATTGGTCAGGTTGGCAAAGAACATGTGAAGATACTGCCAGCACACAGGAACACTGGAACCACCAAGCTGAAGATACTTTCCTGTGGTAATTTTTCCTTTCCTTTTCACTTCAGTGAAAGAATGATTCTCAGCAGTGTGCCTCGAGTGCTTTTTCCTCCCAAGTGCTAGCTTCATAACTGATATACATGCGTGCACATCTGGGGCCAAGGTGCACATGTGCTTGTATAGACTGCTTATACCATAGAGGTTTTCAAATGCTCAGTACATTGTAAGATCTCTTCTGAAAAACATAGTGACTGCTGCCATTGAGAGTGAGACTGTGTTTATCATTTGCTTTATTGTTCAGCCCAGATGTGTTTGGGCAGGTGTGTGGTCTTCATACAAAGCTCTCTGTTAAAGTGCCTTCACACAGACTTTTAGTCTCCACACCACAGTTCATTGCACACCCTTATCCTGAGTAGTCTCATACATAATTTAAATGTTTAATGCAAAGTAAAGCTAATGTTAACAATACATATTTTTGAAGCCTGACAGTATAATGCTTTATTTCCTAAAGGAATAACTGGAGTGATCCATAAGCAAATAGAAACTCAAGTAACACCATCTGAACAGATATAAATTGTGCTCATCCTTGAGAAATCTTAGAGTGTATGCATCCCTCCGTCCTCCTCAAGCAGGCAAAGTACAATTTACCATGTGGGTTCCTTTCAGATAAGGTATTGAAAGCTGCAGTGCACTCTATTCTGTATTAGTATTAATGACACTTTTGGAGCTGTGATGTCTTTGATATGTATTGTGCACTGCTGACTGATGGCTCTTTCTAACCTAGAAAGGTACTTTGTCTTAGCAGCTTTGTGTGGGCTGGGATTGGAGGCCACAATAATATTTTGAAGTTGAGGATTTAAATTAATACAAAGTATCATATCATGAAAATTGAGATAGTAATACCCTTTAAAGTCACCCTAAACTTTCTTTGTCCATGCAGGAAATTATTAGATATTATCCTGTTTTGCTACTGGATATTCTTTATTGCTATTCATTCTCAGAGTCAGTGGATGAGAATCCACACAAAGAAGAGCAGGGACAGCAGAATCATCCTTGTTGTGCACTTTCTTTTGCATACTTGCTGCAAAGGCCCCCAGATTCTTTTATAAATGCTCAGAAATAACAATTCTGGTAATTGCATGACTAATAGTTTCATTATTAGAAAGCGGTATCTTTTGCATACAACAAATGGAGATGATACTAATATCAGCACTGAAAAAAAAGGAGGGAATTATTTATCAGAGGGAAAAAGATAAACTTAAAAGATTAATTTGTGGCATGTCATCTTCGTAACCTGTGTTATAACCTACCTATAACAAATACACATTAAACAACAACTTGCAAATTGATTCCACATATTCTCATCTATTTCTTTCACAATACTAGTAATACTTAAAATAATTTTGCATAAGAGAACACTCATTCTGCTACAAGATTTTAATAAAGCATCTGAAGTGCAAGCAGTGATTAAGAACACAAAGAATTGGGGACAGAAGAAAATTTTGGCTTCGGTAGGATATCAGATGGTTGCTAGGAATGGAAAGCTATGAACAACTCTGCTAGTGATCAGTGTAGTTTCTAGTAGAGCACTGTTTACTCTGCAGAAGCACTTTTACACTAACATTGAGCAGTCATCTTAGCAGTCTCAGAGAGGAAAAGGACACAACTGCTGGCTGAACTCTTGCTCTTAGGAGCAGCCTCTTGAGATCAGGTTTGAGAAACACCAGCTGAGGAACATGGGAAACAATCAGTACTGTTACTCACACTGAACCTGTTCTATGAATAGAAAACTTCATTCGCTAGGCTTGTCAATCTATCACCAAGAAAAAGAAATAGAGGGGAAAATCAAAAGGTTAGTATGTTATCTTCTCCAAAAATCAGATTTCAGTCACCCTGGGAAAGTGCTGTGCTTGGATACTTTAACTTTGGTTCTACAGTCTGTAACATGTCCCTAACTGTCATTGGTACTGAGCTTTCTCTTGGTACTACTAAAAGGTCACAGAGCATCAGGGAGGTGGAAGGATACTTCCACTTAAGTGACCATAAGAAGATGTCTTTAGGTTTAATGTGAAGCAGAAAGAATTGAAACATTTTTTCTATGATTCTTATCTGTCAATGACAAGACTCAAAAAAGTAGTGCCTTCCATCATTGAGCTTTTGTCTCAAGTCTATCAAAGACCAAAGGTTAGCTCCTCAACAGCGATGATGCTGGCTGGACCAGGCATTCAGGTAGTCTGGTTTCTCATATTTCTGAGCTAACATGGAAAACAAAGGATCACAGATTGCAAGAGCAGAAAAGACAAGTGGAAAACAATCTAAGGGAAAAACAACTGGTAAGTCTCAAATATTACCTTCAAGAATGAAGAGAAATTAGTGAATTCCACTATCCACTTTACTTAGAAAGACAGAGTTCAGTGGCATCAATATAAATTGGAAGAAAATCCTCTGCTATGAAAGCAAAGTGAGTGACTAATTCAGTTCTCAGAGCAAAGTAGAGGACAGTAATGGTTAAATCTGACCCTGTAAGGTGCCACATGGTAGCCTACAAGCATAGAGTGCTCAGCACTTCTGAGGGTCAAGCCTTTGGCACTCTGGCATTTGAGATTCAGTCACTCTATAGATTAGGATTGATCTCCCCTGTCTCTGGATAAAAAAAAAACCAACAAACAAACTGTAACCTTGAAACTGTCATCCAAACCTGGAGTCCAGCCAAAATAGCAGAGATAGAATCCCCTTGAGAAGCAGAACAGCAGCCCCAGAGGTCACTATCGAGGCATCAAATAGAAACAGTGGATTTTGATACAGCAAGGATTTGTGTAATTTCATTTTTTATTCAAAAAACAAAAGTGTAATCATATCCCCCGTCATCCCCTCCCCAAAATGCAGAGTTGCATCCATCTCCATTTAAACACAGACACTCAGAGGGTATCTTAATATCCTTTTAGAATAGAAAGTGCACAAAAGCATGTTTGAAAGCAGAGCCGTTATACAAGACAACATTCTTACTCTGTGGCAACAGGAAAGTTTTTTGCTACTGTTGTTTTGAGTCACAGGAGTGGTCAGCAGCTTTGAAGTTGTACAGATGAAGCAAACCATATTCAAGCTAGGAATGGCACCAGCCAGCTCACCAGAAGGAGGAATAACAAGTTATCAAGCTTTTACTATCTGTTGCAAAACAAGACAATTTGGATTCTGGGGTGAGTTGGGTTTTTTAGTTTGTTTTGGGGAGTTTTTTTGGTTTTGTTGGTGGTTTTTTTTTTCTTTTTGGTGTAGTGTTTTGGGTTTTTTTGTTGTTTTCGTGTTTGTGGGGGTTTTTTGGTTTGTTTTTTGTTTTTTGGTTTTTGGTTGGGTTTTTTTTTGCTTTAGGTGGGGCAATATTCTGATTTCAAATAAATAAAAAACTCAAGCAGCTGTAGGTTCTGTTTCCTCAAAAGCCCAAAACTCTACTTCAGATTCACTGAAGCAGAGGAAAGCAGACCACAGAATGATGTCAAATGATTATGACTAAACATAGCTCACGGCAATGTCTGCATTGCATATTATTTCCTTATTTTTAATGGGGCAACACCCAGAAGACACCAAACGTGCAACTGTACAGAAAGATGCACCCTCAATTCCTAGTGGTTAATCAAATCTAAAATTCCATACATTTAAACTTCAGGACTGCAGCATATCAGTCTAAAATGAAGAAAAACAGGACAGTAAATGGGAAGCCATGCAATAGTGTATCTTATAAATAAAACCAGCTACAAAAAAAGTAAATTAAGAGGCCCTCGAAGATTCATCCAAGGGAGAAGTAATATACAGATAGGAATAAACAGAGAGAAGGAAGGGTTTAGAAGGAAAGTGCAAGGAATTGGATTACTCTATCTGTGACTACATTAGTTATACAGTACACCTACCAGGAAAGCATTTTATTATCTAATATTTATCACTTTTGACGGTCACAGGTGTTCCTACTTCAAAAAGATTTTAGCAAATGCTCCTAACTGCGTGACATCTGGATACTGTCATCACACTAACAAGAGGTAACTTTTGCCACTAGGATCTGCTTTGGCAGATGTGTTTTTACTGCCACTGTTCATTTCCCTCCCTGTTAAAATGCAAAACATTAGCTTTTACTTACAAATAGATATAACCTCTTCTTTCTACACCGTGAAGTTAGTCAGATCCTTGTAATTTGTTAGTCCAACCAAAGAAAGTATTAATAGAAAAAAGGCTTACTTGATAGAATACCAGGTCAAATTCTCAGGTAATATAAATTAATGCCCATGGAACTATTATGATTGCCACTTTTTGGTAAGTATCCTTAGCATGTTTTCCATGTTGTTAAAAAAATAAAAAAAAGTCTTTAGTAAAATAAAACCTCAGGAAGGAAATCCAAAGTTTTCTGTAAACCCATAGAGAACAAGCTGCTTTGAGGTAAGGCCTAGTCAAGCTTAAAATATTTTGCAGAAAGTATTTTTCACACAAACCTAAACAAATAATGTTTGTAAACTCATTGTTTCTGGAACCCTATATGTAGCTGAGTAAAACCTACATATTGTTAAATCCCAAAGAATACCAATTTCATTCAGCTGCTCAGGCACTCCTATGGGCCTGCGGAGGGATGGCCAGGGTACCTCATGTCTTCCTTTGGCCAGGAAGGACCCTTTGCCACTTGGCTTTTTATGATGTCTAATCAGTCCTGTGCTACTGACTTCATGATTTCATTAGGATTTCAGCTCCACAATAATCTAACACTGAGCAAGATCTCTGGCCTCAGATCCAAACCACCTCATGGCTAGCTGTCTGCAAAGCACAACAGATCAAAGGGAGGTTGCTCAGCTGATGCTAGGAAATCAGATGCTTGCTGTGGTTCAGTCAGTCCTGTCAAACACTGTATAGCTTTGCAAGATTGCCTGTTGCTGGAAAGCTTTTTCCTGACAAAATCATCTTTCTTGGGATGAGAATATGGTGGAAGACATTTAAAAAGTTTTGCAGGAGGGTTTTTACCAACTTACATTTTAATTATTATCCCTTGCAAAAGAAAGCAAAAATACACAAACAGAACCTAAAAAGCTATAGCAAATATATGCTTATCTAAACAACTATCTTCATTAGATGACTGTCACATTTGTACTGGGTACTATACTTTAGTATTAACTGGTAGAAAAAGACAGTAGAATCAACAAGTCTATGATTTATGCACAATCCACCAGAGACACCTCAACAATCCAGAGTGAATAAAGAGCAAGAGTATAATGAAGTCAGAAGAAAATGATAGGATGTTTAACTAGACAAAGTACTGCAGTTCGTAAATTACTAAAGATGGACATCAAATTGCATCTTGACATTTTTAAGTGTGAACATGAAGTACTCAACAAAATACTACAGGTCTACAAAAATTCCAATTTTAGGTAATGTAGCAGTATAAAACTATGTCAGGTTAGATAATCTATACTGACAGTGATATAAATTCTATTCTGTGATCTGAGGGGTTTTTTTTGCATATTATGTTACATAAAGCATTCTACACTTACACCAAATTCTATAGGAAATTAAAACCTGATTATCAGTTGCCCAGCATCAATGTTATAAATCAAAGGCTTTGAATAATGTCCAGCATGCATCTCAGCCATGTTTCAAACTTTTAGAAAATAATTCATTTTTGGCAGACCATCTGACAAGTTTACAACTTATGATCACGGCTTACATTATGTGTCATCAGTGTTCTTTTGTTCATCTCATACCTATCAATTTTGCTCATCAAAACCTAGGGCTGTTTAAAGTGTGGAAGAAGTTTGGCATGTTATGTGGGTCATTTATGGAAATCAAGAACATGATTTAACATTAATATACATGAAAATGACTGGAAATTATGCACCAGAAATCCAGATCAGTTTGTGGCTTTTTAAACTCCATTGTATAATACAAAGCATTTTCTCAGTGAGGGAAAGAAAAATTCAGGTGGAAAAAAATATAATTACGAAATGGAAATCTAGCTTAGTTGCAGCTATGTAGTATATTAATGTTATTCTCATCACAGCAGGATATTGGTAAATAAGACTTACACCTATGAATGTTAATTTTTAAAAGCAAAATCTAGCAACTCCTATGTGTTTCTGAGTTCTGCTAAAATTTACAGCAGAACTCTAGCACCACCATGTATGGCACGATCCTTGCTTTTATAAAGAGTGAAGCAAACAGTACTCCGTTAACTAAAAAAAATGCAAACAATACAGAAAGATGTTTTTATTATTTAGGAGCAGCTGAAAAAAAGACTTTTGGAAAGCAAATGTGTCTCACTGCAATTAGGGCTATCACTGTCTCTCTATCGGAAGGTGGATCTCTGCAGAGAAAGCAGTTGTTCTTAGGTGCAACAATAAACTAGCAGAAAATGAACCCAAATTATAGGCTCCCCCCCTTCCCCCAATTAGGTGAGATTTCTGCATTTAAGATTTCCTAAACCTAGTAGAGTTTAATTTGGGCACAAGACAGCACAGCATATATCGTACTAGGAACGGTAGCCTAGCATTCATTCTGTTGTCTCATTTTATCCTTTCACAAACACAGCTAAGTTGTCCTCTTTATTTCCTTCTCATTTCTGCCTATTGTATTTATCTCTCTGTAATGTTAAAAAGGTTGGAATAGGAGCAGAAGGATGACACAAACCACAAAAAAATCCATTAACTCAGTATATTTAAAGAGGTTTTTTGGTCATGCATTATTGCCTCTTCCAGGCTTCAACAGTACATCAATCTCCTACAGCTATTTATTCCTTGTGTATAACCTGCAGTAGCTTCACCGTGCTTTTCTTCTGCTTCATTGTCACAAAGGCAACCTCCCTAACAATAAAATGAACAGTTTATGAAGGCACCATCCAGTAGGTTGAAACTTCACTGTGTGTAACGCACCTGGGAAGCTGCAGATCACATTCCAGAGCAGGACAGCTGCAGCAGGGCCAACAGGAAAACCCAAGTCACCTTAGTGCTCAGGCACCCAGCTGCTCACCGAATAGCAAATCGCAACTGAACATAAATTCCCTAGCTTTTATCTGGTGCATTGTAGATCTCAGATATGGCTCTTCTCTAGAGAAACCGACTGCTCAAATGCTGTGCCAGCACTTTGTAACTGGGGTTTTACAGACCCTCATACCATCTGCACTGCTTGGCCCTGGTCCTCTCCCTCCTCAGCACGATCAACATATAGAGCCATCTTCCTGGGGGGACGAACACCTGACTACACCTCACACTGACTGCGTGGGGGCCGAAAGCCAGTACCACAGTGAGAAACGAGTACCTGAGGTGCTGCACATGGCTTACAGCTGAGCGGCACTGCAGCCGGGCCTGCTGGTGCTGGTGCCCTGGCTGCTTCAATAAAGTGCCTCTCGCTTTCCAGGTTCACATCAGAAGTTTAGCTCAAATATTATCCTTATCCAAAAAGGATCTCTGCTGCAGCAAAGCGTGGGGCTGCGATGGGATTGCCAGGGAACGGCAAACAGCCTTTTCCAACCCAGCGGTTACCTCAGCGCTGCAGAGGCGAGCGCAGGCCTTGCCAGGGGCCCACAGAGGCCTCCCAACTAGAGGGTGACACGCAGCATTTCAGCCACACACGGCTGCAGGCAGTACCTACCTTGCGCTTGCCCAGGTGTCACTGCGTTTAATTTAATGTAGGTTTGTGATGAAGCAGGGTGATAAACATGTTGGAATGCCGCTTCTGCTGCCCCTGGTTGCGGGCCAGCGGGGAGCCGAACCGCTGGGCAGAGGCAGGACTGTTCCATCGGCAGCGTTCCTGCTGTTCGGCACTCCTCCCTCAAGTCCTTTTTGTTAAGAAAGGGCACCTTATTTGCTGTGTTGGACAGGTACGCCTCCTTTTTAACTAGGCATCAGAGCCCGCTTACAAACACGAGGCCAAATTCAGCTAAAACTAAAGAAATCTGTAATCCTGCTAATGTCAAAATCAATAGCTCTGCCATTAACAGCGCTGCGAATGAAGTCAGAACACTGAAATACTTTCCACTAAAAATTTATTTCCTCAACTGCACCTGACATAGTGATTCAGATTTGCTAATCCATGCATATAGTGTATGCCATACACCCTCTATACATAGCACCTCCATTTCACAAACTAGTTCCAATTGCAGGAACTTAATGTCTCATATAAGAGAATAAAAGAAAACACATGACAAAACTCTTTCAAGGGACAGCATAATGAGACTGTAGCAACTTATTTTCTGCTCCTTCCCTTGATTTAACTTTTATTTTTCCATTTCTTTAATGCACATCAGCTCTGGCTCTCTAAGGCTGAGAAGACTAAATTTAGAACCGATGTGTAGAAGTTACATATCTTTAAATAGCTATTGAAATTAGTTATATCTTTATAACCAAGTGCATGTTGTTTAGTACCAAAATAAATACACGTCAGAGTGTGTTTTATGAGATAGGTACTGATGATGTTCTTTTTGTTAAGATAAAGAATGTTATACATTGTTGGAAAGTGTTACACTTTCAACCTTCCTAAAGAACACTAAGAACATATAAATTCCATTATAAATGCTGAACAAAGAAATACAAATATTTAAATAAAAGTTATAAAAGATAGTGAACTGCTGTAAATTATTTTCTTGGATATATCTGCTATGAGTATTCAAAAAATATGTAATTTTAATAATATACTAACTTACATTTTTTTAAAAACCCTTTCCTCAGAAGACAGATTCTGCTGGAGTTTTCCTGTGTGTGTGTGTGAATATACAGAGCAAAAGAATAAAACCACAAATGCTTACCGTCTCATCCAAATCTGATATACCGAAGTTTGATTCACAGACATGAGACATTACTGTTTCTTTGCAAAAACTATGGTGTTTTATTCTGATTCACAACTGCTCATAAAAATGCTCTGGTTTGGGCTACGTAATATGTAAAATCCACTTCCTTCCACATGCACCATATAGAAAGTGGAAGAAAAAAATCATAAAACTATAGCTATGTTTTTCATCTTGTTTTGCAACAGCAAAATGCATTAGCAAGAAATAATCCTGAAGTCTGCTGTACTGACTCCCTTATCTATTTTTGTTTAGATTTTGCTGAAATCAACACCTTCTATCAGGGTAAAAATTTCTGTTTCATTTGTTTGCTCATTAAGAACAAGAAAGTGCATAATCCGGAAAGGCTTGATGTACAGATGAAGCTGTCAAGAGCAATATGAATTCTAACAATAGTTTCTCAAATGTGATAATTACTGTTTATTTTATAGGCTTACACATGACACCCGATTATTAAAGTAACTCCCACTTCAGCTTTCATTATTAACCACGTGTTTCAATCTCTTATTGACCCCAAGCAAAACTGTATTTTTCTGCACAGCAACAACAAAAAGCTAACACTCAACATTTACTTTACCAGGAATTATTCTCAAAGCTATTTCTACATTTTAAAAGGTGCCTCATTTGAAAATACTGATGGCATCCATTAGAGATTGAAATTGCCCTTTAGAATAGACTGGATAAATCAAAGTGTAGGGAAAACCAGTAGGACTTTCAAAAGCATTTGGAGGTAGTCCAGCTGAGTTCCCATACAGATCAATGGGGGTTTTAACACCACTTTCAAGGACTATAGCAATCAGAAGTGAAGAGCCGCATAGCTGCTTCATGCAGAATTCTGTGCCATTACATTGGATAATTATGGGGACTTTACAGACTTCCTAGAAAACTGTACCTGGCAGTTGGGTCAACCTATGGTTTCATTCAGAAACATAGTATATAATCTTTGTCAGTGCTTCATACAAGCAGATTGCAGTCTGTCATAGGGCCCTACTCAGTATGTTTTGGCTGCAGATCCTCTTTCTAGTCACTGATCGTTACTACCTCCTTTATTATTTATTCTTCCATGAGCATGGAATGATGACCTGTCACAATTTTAGTTTAAGCCAGTGTTCTCCTGAGCAGAGCTTACTACTGCATGTGGAGGCAATACAAAACGTACAATGACCTACAAGCTGGAAACACACTGACACCAAACTACTTTAAACCACCAGGAGTAAATTTCCTTTTTTCCTGTGCCTATGTAAAGGTACCTGTCACATAGTACTATAGCAGGAGAGCAGGGGGAAAGAAAACTAAAACTCAAAAGATGAAATTGGCAAATTCAGAATAAACTAAGAACCCAATAACCACAACACTAGGAAGAATCTCTTGCAGAAAAAGAAGAAACGGAAATCACATGGATAGAGTGAGAAAGGAAGAATGATCACAAAAAGGACCAGCAATAGTTAATAACAGGAGCAGAGCAGAACAGGACATGCTGGGTTGTGTCCAGTGGAAAGTGTACAAGGAAAAAGCTCAAAAGAGCAGAAGAGTAAAAAAAACAGTCCAGAGACCACACCTGAACTTTGTAAAATGGAAGGGACATGAGATCAGAGAGTCTTACAGACTTTGAGATCTCACCTGACCTGTGAAATAAGTGTTCCTCCTCAATGGTTCTATATGTATTTTTGTTACATGGATGATCGATTTTTGATCATACACACTTGCAGAGACGCAGTGCCATAGCAAAGCACACTAGCAAATGTCACAATAAGTTTGAACAGAAAGCATGGGATTTTAGGGGATTTACACTGAACGTCTTCAAAGAACACAGCTGACTGAGAACACTATTGAGGATCTGAGGAGATTCTAATAATAAAGATAGCACATATATGCCACACGACTAACCCTAAGATTTAGACAAGCTGCTTTCTCCTGACAAGCACTCTTTCATTCATAGGACAACAACAGTCTTGAGGATCCCACTGCTTCCCCCCCGGCACCCAGTTGCACACTGTTGCCATGCTCCTTCATGCCTACAGTTTTGATAAATGTACCAGTATTTTTGTGTTATCAGATTTTCCCATAGTGGTAAAGTTCTTGAACAAAGGAGCAATAACGAACATATAAAAGACCTGCACGCTAAGTTAAAAAAAGGAAAATAAATAAGTATCCAGCAAAATTTTGTTACAAAAACATGGGTGCTAACATGTTTGGTTGCTACCAGTAACAGGGGAGATTACCAGCATTCAACTCTGGTGTTTATACAGTTTCTTTGTTCCTTTACTTCTCTGCTGCATTTGTTTTGATATGCTTTTAGTCTAGTGAATTCTGCTGCTTTTTTTCTGTAATTGGAAGTCATACTAGACTTTTTAACAATGTTAATTTTTTTGAGAAATCACACTTTTTTTCCCCCTGAATTACTATAATTATATTCAATGCACTCTTTATTGCAGCCTATGGTCCAGATGGCTCTGCTGAAGAAATAGAAAAGCTAATATAATATACAAACATGAAAATTACCAGTTGATCTGATATTGTTTAAGTTTCTGGAGACATCATTTTCCCCCCAGAGATAAAATGCAGTGTCCTCAAAACTAGCACTCATATTCTGTGATACAGAAGAAAGCAGAGATTTGTAAACCCTTAAGAAGCACCTTTGATGTTTAGGATTTTATATTCCTTTGATCAGAGATTAGTTGCCAAAATGCAGGAGAAGGATCACT
Source organism: Falco biarmicus (assembly GCF_023638135.1). NCBI lineage: Eukaryota > Metazoa > Chordata > Aves > Falconiformes > Falconidae > Falco > Falco biarmicus. Next base: position 9,393,630 of record NC_079302.1, read on the forward strand.
TACTGATACACAATGAACTTTAAGAACTGATGGGGAAAAAAGCCCCTAAAATATCAGATATATTAGCCAGCACAGCTGAAATAGAACTCAATTTTAAGCATGAATAAGTAGAACACTAATCTGTAATTTCACCTAAACCATTTCCTAAATGATCTTTTTTATTTAACTGAAGGGAATATGATAAACAGGTCTCAAATGAGCATTGGCATGTTCTACTATGAATTTCATTATACCATTGAATTCTAATGTTTTGGGAGAGTTGTCACATAGAACTTGATTAGTATTCACTAAAAATGGCAACTGTAACAAAATTCAGAATAGGATATAACACCCATCTCCTACTGCATTTGTCAGATTGCATTGTCAGACATGTTGGAGTCTGAAGTTTCACAGCAACAGCAAGAAGGTATAGCTTACAGTCTTAATTCTCCATTTCTTGATTTAAAAGGTTTTTTTCAGCAAGACGTCCTAACATAGAATTACCATAGTGAGAGATAAATGTTAGCCATTATGGGACACAGAAATGGGATGTAACTTCCTGAGATTTCATTTAAAGGGAGTATTGAATAGACACTTGATAAGTTTTTTCCTGTGCAAGAGTAAAATTATCTCCACATACAGAAGTAATTTTACAACACTTACACTGTATAGCTCATGTTTAAACATGTAACATATCAAGGAACTCTAAGAGTCCACTAATTGAAGGCTGGGTTATATTGCTTTTTCCAAATTATTTCTACCCTCTTTTATATGGTTATCTAATGCATTCATTAAGGATACATACGTATCTCACAAAGGTATTTTATGGAGTCATTTAGAGCTACATCAGAAGATACATGAACACAGAAAGAAATGGAAATATACATAGTGGAAAAATATTGGTTTGTCTTTCCCCAGAAGGTTTGACTTTGCAATTTTTGCTACATCATTTTTCTTAATCCCTTTCTTACTTCCCAACTTTATGTGGCTTACTTTGTTATGGTTGGTAAAGCACTTGAAATTCTTGAATATAAGCTGCTAATGAAGTACAAATAATTTCTATTTTTAAAATAATTTCAACCTCAGAGTTATACTTCAAAAAACCTCAAAAGTCTTATAACAATCTTGTGGACTATGAAAGATTAAGAACTGAGATTTACATATGCTAAAGGGAAATTTGGGGTTCTGCCTTAATTCCCTAATTAGTGTTGAGGGTGTCAAAAACAACCATAGATTTTATTCAGTTAGGTAATCACTTAAGTACAGAACTCTTAGCCACCCTGATAACAACATCGATGATAGAGCTTTAAGACTCTTAACCCCCCGACATCAATCCAAACTCTCCTGCAACACACCATACCACTTCCAATTTTCTCGTTCTTTTACTGGCATAAGTCAAACGACATTAAGAAAGACTGGAAAAATCTGACCTTTCTAAAACCCCAGCTCTCCTCCAGCCTCTATCCTCTGTTCAGGCATGAAGAGGTGGAAGCTGAATTGTAAGCCTTTAGCTCTCCTGATCCAGCTCTGGCAAAGGGAATGACAAGCTGGGAGATAGTAACAGAGGCTGCTAATACTTTTTTTTCCTCCTGTCTTTCCAGGTTCACTGTGAACTACTTGAACACACTAGCAACTTCAGTTATGTTTCCAGTACATATGGACAACTGTTATTGATGATTATTCAGTTTGACAAGTCTACCAGCAAAATAGCTGAGAAGTAGACTCCAAAATGAAAATCACTTTTCACTTCAACTGATATGGCTCCTTCTCCAAGTTAACAAAATAGAGGAAGCAGGCAGCAACGTGTAGATATGGAATAGTGCAGAACCAGTGCACAAGACTCCAAACTGATATGCAGAGAAAGGTTAAGGGCGAAAAAAAATAAAATAATTTGATTTTTTATATGGGACTGTAAAGCAGGTTAACAACAATGTTCACATCACTAATTATGTTATTTTGTCAAGTGGATCTCATCCAGTCTGAACTGAGTGATGTTAACCCCCACATCATCTTGCTAGCTTGATATCCAACTTCATATAGCATGACAAGGCAACAAGCCTAGTGTCTGTGATCTGCCTTCATATGAAATTAGTTTCTTCCCAAATGCCTGTTATTCCAGTTGTTAAATTACTTTTAAGTCATGCTCCAAGGCATGTATAGTATACTACAATCAAACAGGAACAACACTTTGCATATCATTAAATGCCAAATTCTTTCTGCCACTCTGAAGCAGAACTGCAGCCAGAAATGTGCGCTTTCTATGCTTCTTTGCAATTCCAATTGCCAAGTGAACACAGGCTGGGGAAGCAGTTCTGCCAAGTGTCAGTGCTGCGTTAATATTGTTATTATTCTCTGGGAGTGAAGTATATAATGCTATTTTCTCCAAAGGCATTATTGATACCAAGGATTAGCATTACAATTTGTATAATTATTCCAGTGCCCACAGGACTTCATGTCATCAAATATTTATACAACTCAGAATAGTCAAGTGTAAATGATTTTAGATGCCTTGCTGGACCTTGGAAGAAAGAAGTGATCCGATCAGGTAGGTAATTCAAAGGAAAAGCATAATACGGTGTTTTCACAGGATGCTTGAGAGTTATTTGGTCTCAGGGTAGCCTTGAAATCTCTTCACACTGCTTTTCTTAACCAAGGGCCCTTAGCTTCTGTTGGTTTTTGTTGGTGTTTTTTTTTTTTTTTTTTTTTTTCTCCTAAGTACCTATCTAACTTTAAGCATCCAGTGCCCCCCGACACTTTGGAACCTGTCCCTCCAGTGTCCAGTGTTTTCTTTTTCTGCTTTAGGCCTCCACCCCACCAATACCTGCTGCAGAACACAGCATATAGCATTGGTTATATGATAACTTGGCATTTTGTGGTATCAGGGTGGTCAGGGTGGCCTTCAGTAATAATATTACAGGTTTGCTTTTTTTAATGGCTACAGGAGGATTACTTATGAAAAAAAATACATTTTTTCATTCTAAAAGACATGTGGTAAAATAATTCTAAATTAGGAAAGTATCAATGCAGTTTATTCAAACCCCTGTATATTTGCAAGTCAAAGGCAAATATTCCTTTGTCTTTTTTTTTTTTTTTTAAGAGACAAAAGAAAGTACCTTTACCTTTGCAAAGGCTCCAAGACCATGACAGAATTTAGAACCAAGATATGAACAGGGGACAGAAAAAAAATAAAAGTACGAATTGCACACTTCTTCAGGATAGCTGTTCAATGAACAGGCCTTATTATAAGCTCTGCTCCAGTACTGATTGCACCAAATTTACAGAAAGTGATCAAATATATTCACAGGAACATGGGATTCAGCATCTAGGCCCTATGCAGCTTTATAGTGACAGGATTGATGTCCAATTCAGTAATAAAGTTATGTGCAAAAGAAGGGTCATACAAGCTATTTAATATACCCTTGCTAGTACTCCAACAATTAGCCTTGAATCACCTTTTTGCTTTTCTCTGTTTGTTGGGTTTGAAGAAATAAATGTACAGAACTAACAGAAAGCATAAGATTCAAATCACAATACATTTACTACTGCTTATTGGGTATCAAACTACTACAAAGTTAAAGTTTTGGTTAATTAGCTACATTATCATCAATATAAACTGCCTTGACATCTAACAATATTTGACAAAGAGCACTAAATGACATGGCATTCGTCTAATAATGCCCTGAAAAAGTAATTTTGACTTCTCAGATTGCAAAAAGGATGACTATAATGCTGCCTCTGAGTAGCTGCTATTACTATTTTTTTAAAAAAAGTCAGTATTTCTAAAAATTGAGTTACTGTTGAACTACAAATTACTTAACACTTCCAATGTCCTTATATATGCCAGTGTAACTGCTCTATCCTCATAGAACTCAGTGAATTATAGAAAGCCATTGATCTTCCTTTTGCTGCACTCCTGCCTTCCTTTGGCGACTCCTCCATCTCCTCCTCCCCAGCTCAGGAAGGCCAGTTGCTCTGTCAGCAGCACAGTCGAGCAGAGCCAAAGCTCACACCATGCTGTTGCACTCCGTGGCTTAACTTGGCTCGTAAACGGAAAGGTGCCCCTTACATTTTTGAAGCAACTAATGACTCCTAAGCTAAGTCTAATGTAATAACTTACTACATGACTGATGTTTATAATATATATATGATGGTTACAACCCCAAAACCTCTGGACACACTAAAAGCAAAGTGATTCTCACAGGATGCAGCCATATATCAGAAACAGCCAAAAACTTAAGAATGCTTAAAGTGGCATGAGCCCTTTCACTTTTTTATACACGTATCACTGCGTAGTCTGTTATCCCAGGTTAGACAACGGCTAACCCTCCACCCCCACCCCCCCATAACCAAAAAACACCAAAACCATAGCCTCATGACAAGCACCAGCAAATTAGGCTTCAAGGCAGAGAGAGCAAATGAGACATTCAGAAACCAGTGATAAGATATTCTCACTCTATAGTGCATGTTTAATAAACATACCTGTAAAGAAATGGAAGTAGTGTGCAACTGTTAAGTATTAAGAGAATTAACCTGCCCACTTTCAGTCCTGAGAAGAATTGCATTTGAAATTGTTCCAATAGATAATACCGAGAAGATCAAGAGCAGGACCTAATAAATAACATTATTCGAGACAAAGCAATTAGCAAATTAGCAAGATACCATGCTACTATCATTTTAATGTCAGCATTATAGGAGAAACAGTATAAGCATGGGTAGGGATGTTAGCAACACCTTGCATTAAGATTGTCAAAAAACTATTTTTTTTCCTTTCTTCAGTGTCTTGTATTTGGTCCCCTATCAGAGTATGTACAGGCAATGGTACTTTACAAATGGCTACAGTATTCTGAAGTCCTGCCTTTTCATTTTGCAGCTAGAAAAATGTTCACACATGTAAAAAATCCAAACAATATATGCTGCCTTGTATTTTCACCTTTTTTTCTCTCCAATTATAGTCCACTGGTAACAAAAACTCTGGAACTGGAAACATTGTAATCAAAGCAGTGTTACACTGTTGCAAAAACAAAGTTAAACAAACATGGGGGAGGAGGTCGTGCACATCTGTTCTGCCAGGTGAGTTCCTATCCAAAACAGATCAGGGCTTTGGTGAGTATTTCCTTGAAAAACAATGGGAACTGAAAAGTCACTTTGGAAGCAGCATAACTAATAAATTTTCCAACTGTAGTGACATCAAATCAAGTTAACTGAAGCAGACAACCTGGCCCACAATTTCACGACACTGAAATATTGTGCGCATCAGAAAATTCAGGTGTCTGATTTCATTTTAGGTAAACATCTGAACTTACTACCTCGAGGCATCTCATAGATACCCTTCAACTAAATTAAGTTCATAAAAACAACTGCTAAATAGGTTATCACTCGTTTCTAGATCAGTTCTCCTTTTAGCTTGTCTTAACCAAATTTGTATCACAGTAATTGCAAAGGACTTTACTATCACTAATTTTACTAATCTTCATAAAGAAAGCAGTCCTCAGCGACATTAAAATAAAATCAACCTTGGAAAATTAAAGACTCAACAACTCTTCTTTAAGGCACTGTGAGGCTAATTAACAAACAGTTGCTTTCTAGTTGAGGATTTATCTTGATTGTGTACATCAGGGAAGATGCTACATTTTGACTTACAGCAGACAAATCAGCCGGCTCTGGCTTTTGGGGGAAGAGGGGAAAAAACCAACCAAAAACAGCATTCCAAGAAGAACTGGTAACCAATTCAGTTCAATGAAAAGGTATTGAAACACACACTCCTCTGGTCCAGGAGACTGGATTTAGACAGAACACTTCATGTCACATGATAGCTATTAGGGAGGGAAAGTTTCAGAGGAGTCTTCTGAGTAAACACCAGCAGTTATCATTCTAGCTGTGTATGAAACCTTTCCTTACTAATCATTGTGGCTGCTTCTTACATGTGTCAAGATCTCTGCCTTCTCTGGAACCGATGCTGCACTGCATATATAGAACAAAGAAAGAGAGCTTGGGACAATCAACACTAAGGAAAAAATATATGCTGCAGTTTCACCACCTTAAATTTTTCACTTGTTCCCCTGGGACAGAAGAGAAAACAGTTTTACATTTCTGTATGAGAAAATATATTGCCATTATTTGAAAGAAAAAATATTTTTAAATTTGGAATCATGCTTTAAACTTATTTTTCCTAATTTAAACCAAACTTTTATCCTGCTTTAGAAACAGTAGCAATATCCAGGCTCCCCTGAACTCCTTTATTACCTCTTCTGCCTATTAAGAAAGAATAATGATTATGCAGAAACAAAAGGGACACCTCTGGAAACACAGCACCAAACAGAGACCTAGCAGGGAGAGTGATCAGTCAGAAACCAACCCATAATCCGGACTGTAAAGGAGATTCTTACTCCGGCTGAACAAGATCTATGGAGTGAGGCTTAGGACTAATGTTAGCTAAACAAATTTTATGATGAATTACGATTGTAATTATTTTTTAATTACTTAAATACAGAAACAAACATAAGACTTCTCTAAAAGTAGAGTGTATGTTTTCAGTAACTGATTCAGTGGATACAGTAGAGTTTTTCAAATAAAAGCAAAGCACTGGTTCTTTGGACCATGCTATCTTTATAAGATGCATTGCTTTCAGACAAATCTGTTGTGACATTAGCAGGTGGGGTTTCTTTGTATCTCCTCATGTAGATAAAAAGTAATTAAGATTCGAAGATATGACAGTGGCAATTAATAAGTACTTATAGCTATGTATCTGGGTTATACAGATTCTTTAAATTTAGGACACAACACATCTCACTTGCATTAAAGAAAAGAAAAAAGGAAGAAATATTTATATAATAGTGCATTGCCAAAGAAGGGGTATTTGACCATTTTCAGTCATTAATAACAGCACTTAATATTACCAATAGCATGTTATTTTTTTAATAAAATATTTTGAATAATTGCAAAGTCATGGAAACGCTTAACTGGTTGAGACTGTATAATCTGCTCCTTTCAGAGCAGACACCACGACCTCATCTTTTAGGGAACTATCTTCCATTGTTGCCATGATACACAGAATCACAGAACAGTTGGGGTTGGAAGGCACCTCTGGAGATCATCTAGCCCAACCCCCTGCTAAAGCAGGGTCACCTACAGCAGGTTGCACAGAGCAGTGGCCAGGCGGGTTTTGAATGTCTCCAGAGAAGGAGACCCCACAGCCTCCCTGGGCAGCCTGTGCCAGGGCTCTGTCACCCTCAGGGTAAAGAAGTTCTTCCTCATGTTCAGCTGGAACTTCCCGTGGTGCAGTTTGTGCCCCTTGTCCCTTGTTCTGTCACCAGGCACCACTGAAAAGAACTTGGCCCCATCCTACTTGAAAAGATAACTAAAGCCTAATATACACCCACCTAAATATGGAGACAGCCTTTAAGAGGTGTCAACAACCGTAACTGATATATTAGAATGTGGTAGTTGGGCAGAGTCGACCATATGGAACAGAATATGGGGCCTCACAAATGCAAACCAATGTTCTCTTTTGCCAGGATAGGTTGGACTAGTTGATCCTTAAGGTCCTTTCCAACCTAGTGTTCAATGATTTCTATTGTATCAGTATGGAAATAGGATCCCTTAAAAGATAAGTTGGTTTCTGTTTGGATACCTAGTAGGAAGTTTCCCAAAATAATGGTAAGGGAGGTACTTAAAGCTGACCCCAACAGGAGCAAATGACATCATTTTCAAACCCTAACAGGTGGAGAGGAGGATCTTTGCCTCCAAGAGCTTTGGGTCCTCCTTGTACCACCTCACACAGAACAGAGACAAGAGACACCGCAAGGCCATCCTTGCTCAGTCTACTTCACTCCTGAAATTCCTCTCTGAACTGCCCCTCTCCCCTCTTCAATCATAAACTCCTGACCCATTCAATATGCCTTCTGTTCTACAACTGTGCATCTTCAAGCCTCCACCAACCCCCAACTCCCTGTGAAAAAATCATTCTTTCCTTTCTCCTCCACACTGTTTATCCTTCCCAGCTACTAAAAAACAACACAAAAAACAAGATGGGTAAAGAACTACAACTTTTTTTTTTACTCCAGGAGATAAGTTAGAAGAAAGATATACCACCAGGGCAGCGGTCCCAGAAGATTGGATTTTTCCAATTCGTAACTGTGATAAGGCAACAGCTGAATCTTGAAGGAGTGGCAAAAGTAGAAAAAGAGCTGAGCTGGAAGCAGTCAGCTCACACCTCTTCAGACATCACATTGATTTGTCCTCCCATCCTAGATGGTAACTTATTTTTGTATGCCTTCAGCCTGTTCTGCATAACTCCTAGCTTCGCTGTTCTGTACCGAGCAGTGTAATGTCTTGACACTCTACTAGTTCCTAATGATGTGGAATGTAATGTGTCACAACAGAATGCAGTTAAGAAATATGCAAAAGAGAAAATGTTAAACCTTGAAAGAAAATCCTGTCTTGGCATACTATTAGACTAATCATGTGAAAATGTTTATTTGCTGTGAAGTCACAGTTATTAAACAAATTGGTCCATTCTGCAGTGCCACAGTACTCTTATACGGTGTTGCAAGATTTCTTTAAAATTATGATGAAAAAGATACATTCAGCTAATGAAATTAATGAGCTTTAATACTCCCTTGAAGTACAGGTTTTCAGCACAAATTTGCTTCATTATCACAGCTCTGTAAGCCTTGTAATGCATAATGGTCACTGATCTTACCCAGAACACAGTGAAACATGGCAAAAGTTTAATTGTACATGCACCTACATTTTAAGGCAAATAAGGCAGTCTCCAAGGCTATTAATACAACAGACGCCTTTTATAATTAAAGGGATAATGTCCAAAGATTAGCTGGAAAGTATTTTAATTAAAGTTAGTAAATTACTGTTGAAGTTGTCATTACATGGAAACCCAATTAAAATTAGATGCTTAATTTTGCAGCAGTACAGCAACAACAGTAATTTTTCCAACATCTGTGTCACATACAGAACCCCACCTCACGCACTGGAACACCCGATTTGGTACAAGTTTTCCTCAGTTGCTTAATAGATACTGTATTGTAAGGAAAAGAACCAAGTCTAGTGCACCATAACATGGACTTTATTTTTCTCCTTGCTGTTCAATAGAAGACTTCTAAAAAATCTCAGTCAAAAAGAGTAGCATTTACATAAAAAGCCATTTTAATGATTTTATAAATATGTATATACACACACAAAATGCAGCATTAGTGCTGGAAAACACTTTCTATGGACACCATCTTAATGAATGGATAAAAAAAGCACAAGGAGGACTATTTTTCTTGAATGCATTGGTAGTACAATACAGATCTACTACAGCAAGTCTATCTAAAAGTGAATTTCAATAATTCAATTTAGTAAATGTTTACAGGATCTTTGGATGGTACAAAATGACTCTGGCAAATATTTAAATAATTATAGGAACACATATTTCATCCACACAGAGAAAACATTAAGCTCACGTGTTGTGGTGTTTGGTTTGGGTTTTTTTTTTTTTTTGTTGTTGTTGTTTTGTTTTTTGTTTTTTTTTATTTAGCTTCCTAAGAGCATACACTTTTTGTCTACCTTGTTGGTTTTATGTGACATCAGACTGTATTTCTAGTTTGCTTTCTGTGTCACAAACATTTATTGTGTACTCTCCAGGCCATTCACAGACTGGAAAAGGTCAATCAAAAACAAAGTTTAAGAAAACAGTTACATAGATATAACCTTTAGAGAGTATGGTGAACCCCTGAATGAACAGTAACCGTTTTTACACCCACTGTTCACCAGAAACCTGAAATTAGATTTGTAGTTGGTACCCCTCAGGAAGCAGTAAGTCCCCACATTTTTGTGCTGTTAGTCAGGATATGTGTCCAGAAAGGGTTTAGAGCAGTAATCCCATGCATGCAGTTGTGGTAAAGGAGCTACTAGTGATGAAACCTACAGATGAAGGTATTTTTCTTTGCTGAATAGAGACCCCTTATGTAAGAAAGTAAATTTAAAAGCTGACAAAGATATCAAAGTTGCACAGAGGACAGCTAGTGCCAAGGCTGAGCTGGGGTGAAAAGAAAGAAAATACCCAAACATTTGAGTATCCTCTTGTCAAGCAAATGCTCCTGCTGAGAGCATGAGCCCAAGAACTTCCTTCTTCAGCCCTGAACATGTTCTACTCTACCTAAGTCCTACCACATCCCACTAGTACATCAGTTGTCCCCTCTCCCCCAAGGGAAGGGTGGCCTGGTATTACATGCAAGTATTAATGTGTCAAGTGATATATAGCCTGTTGCAAATAACTACTGTAATCCACATTGATACAAGATACAATATCCTTTGTATATAGCTTTCAAAAATAGCACAAGCTATCTGTTGGAACTATTTTATAATTTATTACTGCACTAACATTCAGCACACTGTGCCACATAGTGTACACTCATCCTATTTGATCTGGTACTAGTGAATCAGTTATGAGTACTCAAGTTCTACCCAGACCGGACAAGTGAGAGACTACCTTTGTCAATATTTCCGTTTTACTACCAGAATTAGTAAATTCTGGTAGTAAACATTATACTTGCACTAGATATACCGCACTGTATTATGCAAAAGAGGCCAAGCCAGAGTGATCTTTAATCTGCTGGAAAGGCCATCTATGATGGCTTTAATGGCATGTGGGTGCTGCACAGTTCCCGTGCTTCCCTTTACAGTTTCATTAAGAAGGTATCCCTTACAGGCTGAAGTTGAACAATTGTGTGGTTTGTATGTGGCAGACATCTTTTGAACCTAGTAACAGTGAGAAATATTTTTATTACTTGTTAATTCACTATGAGTCAGCAGACAAGTTTAACTGTTAACTCAGCAGGAAAAGCATTCTGGTGTGTGCGCTACTGGTCAGGCAAATGGAGTTTTCCATATCGGCCCGTAATTACTAATAACGTGGATAGAAATTTGAAATGTGTGCTTTAAGAGTAAACTGATGCACTACTTATCACTTTCTGTTTCTAAATTAAAATTACTTTTCCTGTAATGATGGGCAGAGCAAAGGTTAGACTGTCAAAGCTGGCTGACAAATAGAATTCATTTCAAGACACAGGAGTGTACTGCACGACTTGCACATCCACAGCACAGATACCTCCTATTGAGTCAAAAGCAGAGATACACCACAGAGTTGAGCATATATCTAAATGGAGTGTCTGAAGTGTTATTGATTTTTATAGCCAGTCAGAATATGTTCAACAAAATTGCTGTCCTTTTACTGGTTCTGACCAGCTCTGTTGACTCCATCTACAAGACTGTCTTTGCATTTCAAAGCAGTGTTTAGTCGGGATACAAGGAGGGATCTATCAAGAAACTCCATACATTAAAATGCTGCAATCAAGAATACGATGTTAATAGCACTGACAATGCTGAAATTGCCTTTCTAGTTAGTTTGCTCCCATCTTAAAAAAAAAAAAATAATATTGAAAGCTTACAACTGCCTCTTTCTACCAGCTCAGTACTGTATATTTTCTTTTTGTAACTAGACTTACTTGGAAAATTCTTACAAGCATTTTTAACCTTCTTGCTACTAAGACTACTGCCAATATCTCAGTTATACCATTCCCAATTACCCAGGAACTTAAGAATTTCTGCTAGTTTGAACTAATTGCATGTGGTTTATTTCCTGCTTTTTCAATAGCAGGATATTAATTAGCATTAATATTTACTTAATACATTCTATTACAGCAAAATGAATTATGATCTTTATTAACTTGAACTGAAAAATTATGATATTGTCTATTCAATCACTGAATATATTCACTGCATTTGTATTGTGTTGGCTTTCTTAGGATCCTACTATATTTTCCTCATGCTGGGATAATGAGTCTCCTAAATTGCTATCTGCAATAAATTTCTTGTGAAATGGTTCAGTTTCCTTCCACTCCTTCATTTTCTGCTTTGAATAGAGAACCCTATAGCGAGATAGAGATTGCAAAGAAAAACGACTCAGAGAAGACAAATCACTAAAGAGTTTGGAAAAGGATAAAACCAACAGGTTCAGGGATTACAAAAGGCACCAACTGGTCATTTCAGTTGTATTCACACCAAGTCTTACTCCAAAATACATTTGATAAGTTTGTCAATAACACCATTAACTTTGATATAATTTTTCTCTGCTTCTTTCCAGGTCTGAATCTGACAGCTATGTCCTGTTGATGCCTTTTGTCAGAAGCATGTCTCCCATCCTACAACAATGACGCACCTCTCCTCTATCAAGACCCTCTTGTTTACTCCCCCTGTCATCATCCATCCACCCCCTCATTCCCCACCCCCCTTTTTTTTTTTTTAAAGAGGAAACTGCTACACCTCCTGGGTGCTTTTATTCTCATCCTTCAAGGTAGGACCATTTCCTTGAATCTTTGACAGTTAACTCCTCAAAGTCACAAAGCAAATGAACATGGATTTTACTTCAGCAATTTTTTCTTTACACTGTAAGAATCATCTCAAGCAATACAAGGTATGGTGCAAAACCCCTTTAGAGGAAGAAATCAGAAGCCTTCTAAAGCCTTCTCTTCCACACTTAGCTGATGACAAGATCAACAAGATAGCAGGGAGAGATACTAACTGGGTAGAAATCCTGTGCAGCTGAGTGCAAAGGCCTGATATCTACTTAAAAGCCTGATATTAAATGAAATAATGTTCTGACAAAGAGCAAACAGAAAAAGAAGTCCCAAGAATTTTGCTCTGTTGTCCTGGTCACTCACCAGAACCAGTTATAACAATATTTTAACAAATGCTGTAGGACCTATGGATTTACAGTAAACTGTTTCATTTAGTCCATTTTCTTTTGAAAAGTCTATTTCTTTCAAACTAAGTACTGTTCAAGTCAGCTTTATAGCAGCATCACTGGCCTTTACTGCAAAGGGATACATGTAAGATACTTCGAAAAGTGTATTTCCTTTTTCTTTATTCCAACAATAAACTGTTGACTCCAGCTGAACCCCGGATCACACAGATAGTTACATTCATGAGAAAAATGCTCCCAAATGAGCATTTGAGCCTGACTGTTTGGACTGTCAGACATGACATAGATTAAGAGCAATAGCAGGGTAAAGCATGCTACAAGTATCTGCTTTCAGGCTCTTCATGTATTTTGGCGTTGCATATTCCTGCAAGAAACAAATTAATGTAACTGCCCTGCCCCACCTCCCCCCCACCCCACCCCCCACACCTCCACCCCCATTCCCATAAGGATTCCAAATTACTTATTTAAATCATTAGTTTGCCTTCTCTTTTCAACTTGGGACAGATCTATCACATACTTCATCAATTGAGGCTGATTACCATCAATCTTATTATCCTACCCAGCTAGAGATACATTCATGCACACCTACCTCTCACTTTGAAGTCTAATATTTAGCTTCTAGGACTTAAAGGATCCATGTATTGTCCATCACACCTTTAACAGACAAGTTGTGTTTCAAAGGTCAACAACAGAGTTGCATTAATTAATACTAGAATTGGGCTTTTTTCACCTTTGAGGGTGCTTGATTTAAATAACGTGTAGAAGGTTCATGCTCTGAACCTAGCTGGCTCATGAAAGCGATGATCTACATTAGCTGACTGCAACTAATTCTGACTTGCCACTCTGACAACCCTCTTGCAGTCACACCCCCTTCTCCATTTTTAATGTAGTACTTCTCTTTTTATCCCACATCTGAATTACTGCGGTTTTGAAGCAGATGCATGGCATACTAAATTGCAGTGGCTGTACAGTACAAGAAACCAGGATTGCCAACACAGATGCATTTCTTTAGTATGGTTTTCCCATACTATGTGGGAAGCCTAGGATACTATTAACGTAGTATTTGTGCTGTGGTTTCCTTCAACTTGTTTCTCACTTTTCTAATACTTTTGTCTTCTAAAGTTTCTAATATTTTATTTTTCTTCTTGCTCTTAGAAAAGTTTAAGAAATTTAGTGAACATATACCAGTTAATTATAAAATTAGTCATAAATCCTGGAACTAATAAAGTCTCAATAGCATTCTGAAGGTTCACTGATCCTTTGCTTGCTTGAGAGCTATATGTCACCATCAATATTGTTATCCCTCAAAATATATTGTCCCATTACCTTCATCATGAAGGACAAAGAAACCACCTACTTCTCTCTCCTTCAGCAATATGTGAGTTTCTAAGATCTTTAAGAATGCACTTTCTGTACTTGTAGGCCTAATTAACTACTTTTCCCCTTTAGTTAATGACAGCTCTTTAGATAACATTAAATATATGCCACAAAGAATGGCTGCTGTAAAGAACAAATTATCCGAATGGTATGCATTTAATTGTTGGGTGTTTTTTTCTCTCCTGGAAAGTTCAGCTAATAAAAGGTGTTCAGCTTTGTTCACATAATCAAATAGACTTAAATGCAAAATTGTTTGTGATAAAATGCAAAAAAAATTAATCTCTAATCATCTTTCTCACCCGATCATCTTTTTTTAAAGATAGTTACCAATAAAAGCTTTTTTGGTGATGTTTATTGTAGTAACATAGCCTACTTTCTCAACCAACACAAATATTGTTTACCAAAAGTTTTTGGGTTTGTTTCTTTTTTTTTGTCTTGTGTAAGAATTTTTTAATGTTTTCCCACAATTTTACTATTAAAAATACAAAGCCCAAAATACAGGGCAATATCCTGATATATGTTGTTTTACTGGTTTTAATACAGAAGACTCAAGTAATGAAGCTCCATCTTTTCCTCAGAAAAAGATGAAATTGAACACAAAAAAATCTCTGAAGTTATGGAGATTCAGATGTATTTTTTACCAATATGCCTAACAATTTAATGAAGCTTCTATGAGTTTTCCCCAATATTAATAAATTTTACTATTCTTAATTATTACTTTTGGAGGGTAAAAATCCAACAATTAAAAAACCACCTTGGATAAAATCCAGTTAAGAGAAATTTTGAGAACTCCAGGATCTGTACCATGGAAAGGCTGATCATGGAAGCACTGCAGTATGGTTTTGCAGTAACACACTTAAGCTTCACCTCCATCACCTTTTAAGCTTTTAGACCTTTTCCCCACTCCTATACAATTTATAATGCGTAAGTGATTTAAACTTTAAAGCTCAAACTGTGACTGCTCTTCCCCTTTGAGCCACAGTACGTAGAAGCAGGCAATTTCCTGAGGATCCAATTCCCTCCATCATGAGGGTTAATGAGTTAAACAGTATCAAGGTAGGGAGGAAAAAGAATGAGTATCTGATTGACAGGACAATATCAAAGTATATTTGATGTATGTACATACCTACAAGCAAGCACCCTACCTTCCCCATCTGGCTCCAGGGAAAGAATGACATTGTTGAAGGACAACGTGAGGATACACTAAGAAACACCCTCACATGCAACTGTTAATTCACTGATTCTTTTCTGCTTTTTATGCCTAACAAGAAATCATTCACAGGTTTTCTCTAATTTAAGATATTGCATTAATAAATAAGGTCATTTAAAACAGAAGGTTTCAGTAAAATTTAGTTATAATGTAAAATTAATAAAAGTTATGTCATCTTACTTATAGGATGAGCAGCATTGCATTGGATATTTACATTTTTGAGTAGCAGGATTATCTCCCTCTCCATACAAAAAAAAAATAATTAAACTTGTACAGACCCAGTCAGCATTCTAGATCATTAAAAGAATTCAACACATCAAGCCATGTGTCTTATTCTGTATTACTTTATACTTGCTTGATGTAAAGTATTCTGTTACACATTCCACTTCCTCCCGCCCCGCCCAGATTCATCATCATTTGGCTCTTTGCTTGTGCTTTTGCTGAGCTAAAGAATCAATATCTGTATAAGCCAATTTTTAATTAAACAAGCTGATGCTAACATTTTCCTGTTTTTAATAGTAATATATATATATCTACACACAAAAGAATAAATACGTAATTATCTACTATAAGGCATATTCAAAAGTTTCTGAGGGGCAGACTTTTGATTAACTTGAACTTTTGAATTTGGTCCTAGAAACAAACACATCACCAGAGATCCACAGCCAACTGGAAGAGATAGATCAATGTTGTTCTTTTCTCCCTTGGTTGGTCCTACCCTGACTACAACAGAAAGCAAAATGAAACGCTGAAGAATCAGATGCTCTGATTTACTCAATGAATGCTGTGGAAAACCGTCTGTCCAAAATTTTAGATTAAGGGTTAGTTAAGACTGAAGATGACAAAAGAATCTAGTTTTACAACAGATATTTTGAAAAGCCTCAAAGAGATTTGAAATACCAGAATGTAAGATGTGGTCTCTGCTAGAAGGCAGAAGACAGAGTGCAGAGGAAGTAAACCAAGACTTCCAAATCCAGTTAAAAAACACTTTTCCTCCTCAAAATTTCCTTTGCTCTCGTTTTTTAATACCACACTAAATTAATTGGTTCAGGATTTAGAGTGTGATAAGATGGAATTCTGTAAAAGTATATGAGAACATTGCTGAATTGATATACCTTATTTTAAGGGGTGTCTCTGCAAGATCATTGCTTGACAAATAATTGCATTTTCAAATAGTGGACCACCAGGTCCTTCTGTGGTATGAAACACAGATACAGATTTACAAATATTCATGGAGAGTATTGATAACAAGCTGGACAATCAGGCTGAGAAAGACTCAGCAGAAGAACAAAAAGTGCACATGTTACAGCTATTTTCAAGGTTAATATGTGCTGTGAGCACTGCAGTTATACCACTTCCGAAAAGAAGTATGGGGAGAGCAAATGACAGCTGAATGAACTGTAGTTTCAATGAGAGGTATTGGTGTAGGTAGTCTCATCACCAATTGATATTATAGAAGCCCAGAGAAGAAGGACTTCCATCAGCATATTCTCCTCAGACTGTCCTACAAGCTCAAAGGTAGAAAACTATTTCCAAAGCATTTGTCAAGAAAATGAGTCATGCCATCGAAAGAAAGCAGCTACTATAATCTCCTCTTCTTGCAGTGCCTACTGTCACACTGGACACAGTAGCTAGATCCTGACCTCAGGTCTCTTCTCAGCCACAGGGGATTTAAACCCACGTGCTTTGGTCTTACTCTCAGACTACCAGCTGATCTGTCAGGCTGTGGGGAGCGAAACACTGAGAGCAAACATCTAGAATTCCACCCTTCTGTAAAATGTTTAAGATCAGAATTTGAGCTACCTATGCAGCTTTGGTATCTATAAAGGTTAAATGACAAGTGATGATTCTTCAGCATTACAAGATATGACTTGGCCAAAGCCACAGCTTCTGGTTTAGGATGCTGCATCACGTTTCTATAGAGAAACCCAATGGCAGGGCACAGTTCTGCGTGGCATTCTGCAAAGGTGCTCAAATCAGGGCCTACTACATAGGATTTAAAACTATCTTTTTATTGAATCTTCTTAAGACATTCTGTGCAGTGGAAGGGAAATAGTTTTGTGTCAATTTATACAGGATTCAATAATAGCAAATTAAAAAGTTGTTTCCTATTAAAATCTACACAGGTTTTCTATTATCATGAGTATTAATAACTGGAGATATATATGCCAGATCTTCATTTAATTACAGGCATATAACTTACACAAAAAGCAGTCATATCTTCCAAGTAATTACAGGCAGCTCTAAAGTATATTATTGTATTATTAAATTAAAAATCTGCTAGTAGAAAGATCAGAAATTAAATACAGAATCATCCAGAATTCAAAGAAACAGGCATAGAAAGTGAAATAAGCTAAATTATTCAAAATTAAAATACAGTTTTTACACAGAAGAGAATTATATGCAGTACTGTTTTGCTGCAGTTTTCCAAATCAGATATAGCTACCAGAAAAATATTCAACTTTCATTAAAATAAGCCAGTTTATCCTAAAGAACAGGAACAGCCAAAGAATACTTTTCCCCCAGTGAAAGTTTCCAGAAAGATCACCCATGCCTAGTAGGATGAAGAGAATTAACAGCAGCATCATACGATCAGGCATAGTGAGTGATTAAGCAATATTGTCAAACCTCAAATCTTCAGAACTTGTACATATGTATTTGATTTATGCCCTCTTTTTGAAAGAATAGAAACACTACCAGTCATAGACACACCACATCTTGAACTCCACCATTGCATGGTCACTGCAGCCAAGGCTGAGCTTCGCATTCCCCACCAGCCCCTCCTCGTTGGTGAGAACAAGGCCCAGCATGGCACCTCTCCACATTAGGTCCTCTGTCACTTGCACAAGGAAATTATCATCAACACATTCCAGGAACTTCTTGGATTACTTATGCCCTGCTGCGTTGTTCTTCCAACAGATGTTGGGGTGGTTGAAGTCCCCCATGAGGACCAGGGCTTGTGAATGTGAGGTTGTTCCTATCTGCCTATAAAGGGCTTCATCTGCTTGGTCTTCCTGGTCAGGCAGCCTGTAGCAGACCTCACCATAATGTCACCTGTCCCTGCCCATGCCCTCCCTTTAATCCTGACCAATAAGCTCTCAGTCAGCTCCTCACCCATCCCCAGATGGAGCTCCACGCAATCCAGCTGGTTGCTGGCAGAGGGACACACACATCCCTCATTTCCCCTGCCTGTCCTTTCTAAAGAGCCTGTGTCCTTCCATTCCAACACTCCAGTCATAAGTCAGCCTACCATGTTTCTGTGATGCCAGTGAGATGACAGCTCTGCAGGTGTGCACACTAACTCCGTGTTTATTTCCCATGTTACATGTGTTTTTGCATAGGGGCATTTAAGGTGGGCCCCCGATGAAGCAGACTTACAGGCTGGAGCAGCTGGAATTCCTGTGTGATGCTCTTTATATGCTGCCCTGTGACCACTCTCCAGGCATCTCTTGATGGCACAGGCATCAAACTGGTAGGAGTGGGATGGTTTGGGGTTCCTCTCCCACCTGGCAACTTCAGTTTAAAAACCTCTCCACCAGCTTGGCAAGCCTGTGACCAGAGATCCTGTTACCCTTCTCTGACAGATGGATCCCATCGGCTCCTATTAGATCAGGTTCCTCAAGTTAGTGCCATGGTCTACGTAGCCAAAACCTTGGCTGTGACTCCAGTCCCATAACCATTTGATTTGATCCCTTATACTGTCCAAAGGTAGCAAGACAAAATCTTGAAGTAAGAGACACAGGCCCTAATCCAGACGGCTTAAACTAGCCTATAAAGTCTTCGTTAAGATACCAACAATCCAAGTCTGAATATTTTGTCCACATCTTTGTTCAGCCCTCAGGAGACAAACCTGGCTGTGTAATGATCACAGAGGACTTACAGACCCCTGAAGTCATACTTCATTTACCTTAGTCTCAACTGCCCCATAAATTGTACTGTTCAAACATAAACCAGTTCAGGTTTCATTCTACTCTAAGTCAGCAAGATTCACCCTGAATTAATGATGAGTCTTAGAGATGGAAAATAGTACAGATTAAAAAGGACCATAATACATAAAACTGCATTTTGAGGTTGATCTGGATATAGACTTTAAGCTAGCTGTTACATATTTTACAGTCTATTTAGAGCAGAATATCCAGGAAGCATTTTCAAAGCTAGTTCTAGGAGCCTTTACTATATGACCATAGAAAGGCAAACAAGTTAGGTAAAATAAGTGAATCTGCTAGACACGTACCTAAAGTGTACTAGTTTTATGCTTAAAACAAATGTTTAATGTCAAAAATATTGAAATGTTATAGTTTTTTTTTACTCTTTCCAGTAGCGAATGGAGCCAGAACTGCCAAAACATTGTAAGAAAGATTATGCTAATCAGATTTCCTTTTTGGTTTTGTAAGCTCAACAGGTTTCTAAATTTGTGATTAGTTCTGAACTTCTGGATGCTTTTCTAAACTGAACTCAAAGCAAACCCTTTTGAAATCTGCCCTGCTACACTTGCATTCCAGTAACATCACAGACTGGGCACCACTTCAGAGGCTAAGCCAAAGTCCACATGCAGACATGAAGTGCTGAAGATCTACCTCAAGGTTCTGCGGCTTGCATGTCAGCTTTTTAACTTTGTATTTTTATAAATGACTCACACTGTGAGTTTTGTCATGATATTGTCAACTATTGCCTTTTTCTCAAATTCATTTTCTCATTAATGTAGACAGAACTCCTATAAAATAAAGCAGGGCATTTTCTCTCCCTATTTGTCAACACCACAGATATGAATACCTTTATTGCTGATCCTCTCCCCCATCATCTTTAGTTGGGAGTTTTTACTTCAATGTGTAAAATGCCAGAGAGGTTATTCAGTCTTAAACTATATGAGAACCTTTACAATTTTAAACAAGTATCAACTACATTCATAACAAGATTAAAAATAAGTTTTATTAGTAACCTTAGCAAGTGCATTGCAAATATAAAGGCTGTTAAATTTTATAAGGCAGTAACATCCTAGTAAGTGCGTGAAATGTCTATCCACCCTCATAATGACCAGCTGCCTTTGACCTCATCTCAGTAGGGAAATACACAACATGTATTAGTTGGAGACTACTTTAGAAAGAGTGTGCTGGTTTCAAACTCTTACTGCACAAGCGAGTTTATTCTGGCTAATTCAAAGTGTCATTAGAGTGGATTAAAGGGAGAAGGAAAGAGAAAGAGCGAGGGAGAGAAGGTAAATTAATTCCTTCATACCAGAAAGCCAACTTTCAGTCAGCTTTTCCCTGGATGTTTGTATCTGCAAGCCTACTGAGGATTCCAGCAGAAGAAAGTCTATTAATTTTCCATGTACTTGTTGACGAAAAAGCTATCAGGATTACGGGTTGAATATTTCTAGAGTAGGGAAAGTAAGGGATGCAATTAATCTCTGTGAACTAAAATATACCTCTTTTCATTAATCTTTTATTGTAAATGAGCAAAGTAATTGAACCAGTAACACACTGTCAGAATAAATGCAATGCCAGTGGGATATGCATGAGAGAGCACATACTGATTGAGTATTAAATATCTAACAGCAATAATTTATGGTTCATTACCTCTTTTTGGAGTTCCTTAGTTGCAAAGTGCTTGAATTTTAAGTAGACAGTCTTTCAGCAGAAACTGCTTTCAAATGCTGAACATAGCAAATGCACAAAACCCTCAGCAATCTACTTAATTTTAAGAGTTTTGTACTCAGTTGAGCCAAACTCGGTACTGCCAGAAACATGCAATCTATTTGCAACTTGGATTAACGCAATTGAAGATGCAGTGATAAATACTTCAAGGACCATACACAAAATGAAAGTTACAGATTATGAACAGAATAATTCATTCTATACAACAGAACTGCATATAAGCAGACCTCATTTAAAAATGACCAAATACCTTGTTATATGTTTTTGTGTAAGACTACTTCAAAAATGCTGAATTCTAGAAATGTGATCAAAGCATGGCCACTTAAATGGCTATATTACATGGTATAATTGGCATAATCAAATAGAGTAATTACTCCAACTGTTCATAGGAAAAGTCAGACATCCACTTGTATAATATAATAAAGAAAACATTATTTATACAACTAGAATATTCCTGACAGCATCAGCTCTGGAGATTTGTGGCAATGGTAAGAGCTAGTAAGAATGTGGCCTTTTTCCCCCTCGCCCCTTTCGCAGACTCCTAGCAGGATCACTTGCAGGGGAAAGATGTTGCTTTTGCAAGATTGACACACCACGACCCTCTTTACCTACAGGCCTCCTGACAGATTCAAACTGTCCTGCTTTGATGGAACCTTTCAAGGATCAAAGAAAAGATCAAACTGAAAGTGGAAATAAATGCCTCAGTGTTTTTATACCCTCTTCATATTGACTTCACATGAGTGTAGCTGACTAAATCTGAGACAAAATAGAGAGGAGTCAGTCCAAACACGTATTTTAATCCTCTTTCTGAATTTTTCTGTTGCCTCTGGAATTGGTCCTGGAATGTGTGCAGGGCTTTGTAGACTCCCAAGCCTATCTGTTCCTGGTGAATTCTGCTCATCTGTTGAAAATTAAGCTGTCCTATTCAGACACCGTTCACTTGGCAACAAACCACTCTATGTTTACTGTTTATTGATTTTTGCTAACTGGGACTATAGAGAAGAAGCATTTCAGTTTCAAAGTCGTCCCAGAGGACACTGGCAGGTTACAATCACTTATACTGTAAAAAAGATTCATGTTAATTGACTTTATATTTACATATTATGAATGCATATTTTAATCTGTTTTACATGAATAAGTCCTCCACAATGAAGATTTCATTTCCTTTTTTAAAACAACATAACTACTTGCCTTATTTGAAGAGACAAATCTCTTCTAAATTGTTTTGACCTTTCCTAGTGTCCCTTCTTAAAGTAGAAGTTGTATCTGCCTTCTCAGTTCAGGAATTTCTTATCTTAAAAAGCAAAGGGATGAAATGAACTTCAAACCAAAACCATTCCATTGTGCTCTTTCTAGTTTGGCAAGTCACCCTATCTGTCTATATTTGGAACAGCCAAATCCTTGACCAGCTCAACTAAATTATTTTTAGTCACAATAGACGAAAGGGTGAAAATAGACCGACTTCAGCAATACACTGGAAAAGGTCTCTGGTCAAAACCAGGAAGACATAGAGCTATCCTAGGTTATTAAAATAGGAAGATTGGGACATTTATCTTTTCTAGAGCTGAACCGACTGAATGTGGCACTCCTACATCTCAGCAGAAGCACCCTCGGCTTCCCAGTGTCCTGCTGTTGCTGTTTAATCTTTTGTCCTCAACCATGGCAAAGTTTTATCCTCCTCCTGTACAAATCTTTTGTTTGAAACTTTCGAAGAAAACCAGCATTTAGATAAAACACCTTATCCAGCTCTAATTTCTTCATCAGATCAGGTCTCAGTCAAGACAGAGCTGAGACTTCAATTAAATAATGCCCAGTTATTCAGCACAGTCTCTGGCCTCAGTGCTTCATTTTTATGCACAGAACATTTTTAGTGGCAGTCATCTCCACCCCATCCTCCAAATATCTACGTATGCTCTGCTGTATTCCAAGACCACGGTAAATATTAAAAACCAGCTGTGCTAACTTCTGAGAACAGAGCAAGACAAAGCTTTCCTCCAAGTACCTGACTTTCTTTGCATAGTATCCATGCATTTTCATAAATTATTAGCTCATATACAGCACATTGCTACTAGCAAAGAGAAACGCCTCCATCTTAAGGCTTCAGGTAAAACCCTAATAAGGAAGCACCTTGCAGGTTGCTATTTGTCATGCATCACATATAAAGCATTGCAATAAAACAATTAAGCATATTCACAGGTGTGAACACTGCAGCCCTTAATGTTATCATCTAATGTCTTCATTTTCAAAACACTAATATCCTCTAGGAAACAGATTTACTCTAGGGTCTTATCTGTTACTGTTTCATATCTTTACAGCGCCTTTGTAGCAATGCTCTTTTGTGTTTGAATTACACCCTGCAGAAGTTGCTTCCTGCCACTGAGACAGACCAATTTGTTTCATGACTACAAATCTATATTACTGTCTTTTCTATACTATTTAACAAAGCAAGTCCTTCCACTTGTTACTCTTAAGCAATTAAGGCCTGTATTTCTGGAGACAGTAGTACATGCAAAGTTCATAGCAGGTTTTATTGCAATTAGAAACTACTTCAAGTTCCCATGATCAATACAGTGAAAACATATGTGCATTAAATTAAGAAGTTAAATATAGACAAAGAAAAAAACAGTGATAAGGAAACGCAATGGAATAGTTACAAAGACATAGTTACAGTTTATTTCACGTAAAAGCCATTGTAACATCATAGCATCATCCGAATGGGTATAGCAGCAGAGTGCATATGGAATTTAATTTTGAATGATATTGAAAGGTCAGTACAGAATTGCTCAGCTCATTTTTGTGAAGATAACATGTGTGAACTAGTTATTTCCTCCTTTTAACATATAATGACCTTGTCCATTGATTTAATGAGAAAATTATACATGCTGCACTCAGATTTAACAAACTCCTCAGAATTAAAGATATACCAAAGAAAGGAAAAAAAATTAAAAAAATGAATGAGATTGAGACCTCACGCTTGCAACCCAACCATCTGGCAGAAGAAAGCCCAGAGATACCAACACAATGACCTGTGGAGCCTTCGTTATGACAAGCGCTGGAGCAGAGAGGGGAAAAAGCTGTGCAATAGCTCATTCTACCTCAGGTGCACTGACCTCTATTAATGTGATATAATATGAACAATGCATATGGTTAAAGTGCTAAGCCGCATATGTGCTGCTGGTAGAAAGAATGGAAAAAAAGACAACAGTTTAAAACACTGAACTGTAATTATAACTAAAGACTTCTATAATCTTGATTATTCTTATGTTGCTTAAGCTATGTTAGGGCTCTATGTCTCAATTCTAAAGACTCCACTAGTATCCCACGTCACAAAGGAACATTCCTTTGTTCATTAAAGTTTTTTTTTTAATTTTCAATGAATTTTAGCATTTTAATTGATCTCCTCAACTCCTATAACAAATATTGAGACCTGACACCATTAAAGAATCTCTTCTAATGCTTAGAAGTGGAGGAGTGAATAACTCTTAATTCTCTTTCTAGCTCTGTTACAGCCACTGTATAACCCTGGCTATGTTTCTGTTATTCTCTATGCCTTTAGGCATCTGCAAATTGCCAGTATTCAAAAGATTTGAAATTTGTGTGATTAACATCCCTAGACCCTGAAAGACAGAACTAAATAATGTAACAACGTATTGATCTGCACTTACTTTCCTCTGCTCGCTAGTCACAGCTGAAGAAATCAGGTTTGAGACACAGAAGTTTAAATAGACTGATAATTGCTTGAGTATTACTTTTCTTGTTGATGAAGTAACTCAGCAGTTAGAACATGCAAGAGAACTGCTCCCAGATTGAAAAAAGTAGAAAACTATTTACAGTGCCCTCACTAAAGTTTGGTCCTGTCCTTTTATTTTAGGTCAGATGTGATTAGGCTTCCTCATCTACTAGCCATGTGCAAAAGTGTCCTCATATGACAAAGACACAGCCCTGGATCAAAGGACATCCACACTCAAGTGACACATGCCATGTTCCCCATGGCCGATCCCACCATGCCAAACAGATAACAAGGCTGAGCAGGGCACGGAGCTGCGTCAGAGACAGCAATATTCATGCTGGAGCACTGCCTTGAGATGGCACTGGCATTGCTCGCAAACCATGTGCTGTTTAACAGGCGTGGGCTGACAACTCTCTGGCTTGGGCAACAGGTACTTAGAGAAGCTTTAAAACTGTGGTTTGTCTCCCTGCTCCAGTTTATTTCATGGATTATGTGCAGGTTTTTAATTTCACAAGCATATTGAGTGGAAAGACAGGTAAGATCAGAAAGGGAGTTCTGAAAAGGAACAGTACCACAGGGATCCCCTAAAGAAACCCATTAGAGACTCTAACTGCAGATAAGTTTTTGAACAATGAACTTTAAGAAATGCTTAATGAGTATTAGATTATACTCAATATACATGTTCCATCTGAAGCCTGAGTAAAATAACTAGATACTGAAATTTATTTTGCTTTGGAAAAAAATGAAAACAAGAACAAACTAAAGACTACTGAATTTATGTTGGTTCTTGTGATAATCCCCTCTGTTTACTTCAAAGCAAGTTACAAGAATATTAAAGCCTCCCAAAGACATGCGTTGGATTGAACAAAATGTAAAAGAAAAGCAGAGGACAAACACAGTTATGCTGATACTCTTCATAGGCATCAGCCTTATGTAAACCACTCTCATCTGACAGAGATTAACAAGGACCAAAGCTCTGTACTATGGTTTAGGGGTCCACAGATGAGTTTCTTGCTTATGATCTATCTTCCAAATAACCACAGTGTGGCAGTGTGTCATTCCAACTGCAAATGTGTGTTTATTTCC
Organism: Falco biarmicus; assembly: GCF_023638135.1. Classification (NCBI taxonomy): domain Eukaryota; kingdom Metazoa; phylum Chordata; class Aves; order Falconiformes; family Falconidae; genus Falco; species Falco biarmicus. Next base: position 9,419,426 of record NC_079302.1, read on the forward strand.
CTAGAGGCAGATGACAGCTAATGAAAAAAAACAAACAGAAAAGCACATATGGTGGATGACAGGTCCTCTAAAACAACTCTTTTGTTCTACAGTGCTGCTTCCAGTCTACATCACTTGCAATCATAGACACAGCTAGGCTCCCATTCTAGAGTCTCCTGGGGTCCCATTTTGTATGAATGCTTGTGAAAGCAAGGGTGCAACACAGAGTGAGTGATAGGTTATGACAAGAGCTACTGAGGTCTGTGTTTTGGGATAGAGGAAAGGGAATAAAGGCGGCTTCTTCTCTTTTGTAGTGTCCTCGTCCCCCCCCCCCCCCCCCCCCCCCCCCAAAAAATAAAAAAAATCAATCCTAGTGCTAACATTTTATATTCAGTGAAAAGGCTTCTGACAAACCAGTATTTTCTATCAGAAAAAAACCAAGTAAAATATCAGAGCTCCACCCTCAACACCCATGTGTGGCAAAAGTCCTGATCTGTCCCAGTGAATGTTTCTGTACCATTGGAAAACATTTCACAAGGAAAACTTCAATTCTGAAGCAAACATGTAATTGAAGGTCATGGGATAAAACAAGACAATCACATAATGTTTACAAAGTAGTCTAATAAAAAGGTATTTCAGGCAGTAAGACTAACTAGACTGGGGTGTTTTTTTAGGTTTTGTTTTGTGTTCCATCTTAAAATAATAGAAGATCATGAAAGGCTGCAGCAGTTCAATCCCTCACTGTAAAGGTAGCATGAGTTGCCATTAAGCTGTCCTGGGGCCCATCACCAGCACTACTTCATGCATCTCATGGCTTTCAATTGAAATACTGATCAAGTCTGGCCCTACTGAATTTTTACAATTAAAGTTTCAAGGTGACATGCTATGGCATAACATTAAGCATAGATTTCATTTGTCCTTCATTAATAATCAACCTTACAGTCAAATATCCATTAACATGAACTGCATAATAAAATCAACAACAATTTCAAATGAATTCCCATATGAACAAAACACTTCAAATGCTTAATATTTCACATTCCTCTTTCACCAGATACAGTTCAGTAACACTCTAGGTCTTTGAAATCTTCATAATGCTTTTTATCTTTTGAAATGAAACATTTTCCTTAGACTTTCATATCATACTTATTACTTTACATCAGTGCCAAGTCAATTCCCTTTCTGGATTGCATCAGTCCTCTTGTATCTCCTTTACCATTTAGCCAACAAAATCCTTCCTCTGGATCTTCTCTGGGCATGTACTTGTAAAAAACCCAACACTGTTCTAAACGAAATTAACAGAATCAGATACTAAGACACCCTCCTCTGCTTCATAGGCTGGCATGTACAATAAGTAAAAATTCAGAGTTAAAGTACATAAAACAAAATCACAATTGGCTTGCTATGTATAGCTTGACTTGGCAATGCAGGCCTTTTAGTCACCCATTGGTGTACTGAATTATTCTAAAAATAATCCTTCAGCAGTGTAAACTCATGGGTTTTTTTTCCACTGTCCTTTAGATGTGGCTTTTTTTTTTTTTTCAAGGAAGGAAAATTTGATCTGGTATGCACATGCAACCTGGTACTATTCTGTTGAGAAACATTAATGTTCAGCTCCAAAGAACAAAACTTTCGGCCATTATCAGTGTTAACAAAGAAGATTTTACCAGTTGTGACTGGAACCTCTCAAGATTTCAGATTTAACTACTTTTCATGGATGTGAACGGTGTGATTGCTCCTGTTCTGCAGGGTAGAGGTGAACTTTGTCATGCTCAAAAATCTGTGCTTTTTGATGTTAACTACCTTCCTATAAAATCCTGTGAATGCAAGATAAGGAGGCTTTTACCTGAGAGCAGCTAAGTCTGATAAGTGAGGTGTTTGATTAAGCTCAGCTAAGATTAGGAGAAAGTTATTGATGCCTTATCTCAAAAGGACTATACAGTTAGACAGCTATCTCAGTAAGAAGCCACCCTTTTTCTCAACATCAGACAAAGCTGGAATATAACCATTTTTAATCCAATTCACTTACAGAATTCAGACAATACTATTCATTTACTATAGTTCAAGTTGCAAAATGTCTAAGGCAGATTAGAGACAATATTTATGACAAGATCCAGAACAGTACATATGGAATTCTCAAGCACTGAATATTTAGACAATAAAGATTTCCTAACACTTCTCCTTCTTGAGATGAAAGCACGTGATTTCTGAAGTACTGCTTCCATTACACGGTATCTCTCTGAACATAATGCAGAGCAATTTCCCAGTACTTTATGAAATCTGTTCCTTTAGGCTGCCATTTACATTCTAGGAATTACAGTCCCATACCAAGCATTTGCATAGAGATCATTAATATTTAAAGTGGGACATAGAACTTAAACAACTGAAAAAAATTAAATTATAAAACACATGCATGCACCCTTCCTTATATGCCTTTTTGCAGTGGAAGGAGCTATGCATCCCCTCTCCCCACTGTTGGTTTTTGCAGGGGTGGTGGTTTTTTACTTTAAGTTTGAAAGTCTCCTGTTGCCTAGACAGCACGAGCAATACCTGGGGAGAAGAGTCTTGTTATGGCAATATTGAAACTGTTGGGAATGGAGAACAGGACAGAGCAAAAGACCCTTAACCCCACCATGTTGGATGACCAAGATTTCTTCCTCACCTCCCTGCAATCCAGGAGTGCCCTACAAAGGAATTAAAGAAGTGGCCTGCACAGCTCCATGCTCAGCACTCCTTCCTTGTCACGTCCCTGCCCCTCCAGCTCCCGTTCAGGGTATCTGCTTGTGGCATCTCTCACACCATGGTGCCTAGTTCTCAAAATAATGCTTATCTAATGAGCAGTTCTCAATTGCAGACTTTAGCGTTTCAGTGGCCTCAGACTTCTAGGGAAGTTGATTTATTTTTGTTGGACTGATGTGAGACCAGTCTTGGACTTTTACTGAACTTGACCTTCTCTCTCTCCTCCTGTAAGTTGCCTGACACATTGTTGTAAGTATACAGAGTTAGTCAAGAAATTGCAATTATCAAAATGCTTGAAACTGGAGATGTAATTTGCACTTGTTCATCACACCATTTCATTTCCATACTGTTGTATTTTTTTCTCATTTTAATTGAGTTACTATGCTGCAAATTAGGGTTACTTAGCATTCCTGCTCTGTAGCTCTTGCTTAAAGCAATCATCTATGAGGTATCCCACCGAAATAGCTAAATTCTTGCTGTAAGGGATATTTAACTTTTCTTGCTAATCCCGACTGTATTAGCTAATTTAACAAAGGTGTAACATAAATTCTGAATTATTTTTCAGATCATGCCTACTTCCAACATACAAAAGTGAATGTTAAAAAAAAAAAACAATGTTGGAGCTACCTGTTCTAAATAGACTTTTGAGATTATAATGATGGTGCAAAAATACAGATACGATCTCTGGAAGTTGTGCAGATAAGCAAACTAAACAAAGCTAGGTAATGCTGTATTTATCTAGGAGAAATATGTATGTCCCTGAAATATAAAAAGAAAGTATCGATTTGCTACTGATACAAAGTCTGTTTCCTTCAAGCACTACTGGCTTAAAGCGCTTTCTGGAGTATACTATTGTTGATCATCAAACACAGCACTTTCCTACATCAGCAGCGTAGGAGGTAAGATTATTCCTCTGAGAATTACGGTATTCAAGAGGCAAGTGATAAAATCATTACAAAGTAGACAAGTTATTTAATATTAAATAAAATAGTGCACCAGAGGCTTCTGCACCTACTAATGCTTTTTTATTTCTCAGACTTGTCTCCTACTGGATCAGGCAGAACAGTGTTTTACTTCCATAAATTTTTAATTTGATTTTATCAAAACTGTGGTGAATTCTTCCTACCTCTTTCTGATGCATACTTGAAAACAGCTTGCTGAATTTGTACAGCTGTACTGACAAAAGGAGGCTCAAAACGCCAGATGAAAGCATCTATTTTACCTGTCAGTAAATAAGCTTGTTTTGCCTAGAGCTCATACTTTGGCAAGTCAGGAAATTCAGTTGTTTGCAAATTTAATTCACTGTTTCATTAATTTCATAAGAGATTGTAAGGCTCATATACCAGCAACTTTATGCCTTGAAGTAAGAAAAAAAAAAAAAAAAATCATGCACAAACCACTTTACCATTACTAAAAATCTGCAATACATCCAGATCATCAGCTTCGCATGTAGCATCAGAGTTGGACGCAGCTGTATACTCCAAGAAATGGTCATTCTGAACAGCGTATTATTAATTCTTCTGCAGTGAACTGCCTGTTTCCAGATATGAAACATTTATATAAAGCAACCGTTCTTCTGGCAGAAACATTGTGGTGACAGTTTCCACTGCAAGAACTACCAGTGACTAAGTTTCCACACAGTGCAGGGTGGCACTAAAGTGCTGTAAAGAATGCAAGAAATTTCTGTACTAACCTGATGAATACAGTTTAGACTTAATTTCTCCATTCATTTTTTTCTAGCTTTGCATGCAAGCAGTAACAGCTTTGGTTAGTATGAAGAGGCTGTTTTGGACTGTCAACATGTATCTAAGGGAGCCTTGAGATAGAGTGGAAGACAAATAGACCAAACATTGATTTATAACAACAGTCAGCCAGAGAAGGCAGAAATGTGAGAACAGTGCAAGTAGAGTGTGAAACAAAAACCTGAACTGTCAGGGAACTGAAAGAACAACCAGATGCTTTCTGCAGTGACATAAATTGAAGTAGAAGTCACCAGGCAGAAATATAAGCAATGCTACCACAACAACACGTAAATAATCTGACTTGCTCTAAAAGAGTTGTTCTGTGGAGCTGAAACCAACTGCTGGTTGCATAAATCACATCCACTCTCAGACACTAACAGGCTAGAACATGCATTCTTCAGAGAATGGGAACTATGAGCAGAGCTGGAGTACTCTGTCCTGCTAGAAATGCAATCTAGAACAAAGCAGTTGTCACATTTAGAGTCTGAAACAGAGCCCATTGATTAGGGAGTAGCTGCTGCAGGTGCTACATTCTCAATTTATTACTGTTAGTGCTTTCTTTCTGCATTAAAAGATGAAGGAATTTGTTATCTAGCAGGGAACATTCAAATGAAAAAAAACCCTACAAAAGCAATAACTTTTTACTGTACGTACCATAGCATTACATGATGCATGAATTTGTATTGAATTCCACAGATGACTAATTTTATTGTTCCTGTAAGTCAACAGGCAATCACTAATTAATCATCTTTTCAAATAAATGTATTTTTCTGTGTTTCAAAATGTAGAATTGATATAATCTATGCACACGTCACACTGTCATTTAATCTTTTTAACTGAAGTTTACATACAAGCACCTTATGAAGTTTATTCTGAAATAATGGTATTGCTACGGAGTACTGAAGATCAAATCTTTCAAGTATGTGAACACTGATTTTGAAAATATTACCTCCAAAAGCTTAGATCAACACAACACACTTTCAGCGGTCAACATGCAGTAATTAGGCCTACTTAATCTCCCCTACAGTTGTGGTGGGTTCTGAGGTTTTTGGGGTTTGGTGGTTTGTTTTTTTTTTTAATAGACATTTATCTTTGGAAATGTTTAAGTTTTAATATCTCAAATGCACCTAAAAATATAATCTCAAAGCTCTTTATAAAGGATAGCATACATTGATTAACTTAATTAATTATTACCTGTGTTTTTGTGTGACAAGGCAAAAGCAGAAAAACCCACCTATTTTCCTCAGACAATTCAACATTGGAGAAAGGTGTTGGACTCTGCAGGGAAACGTCTTTTCCCAAAGCAAATACAATTCAGTCAACAAGAGGAAGGAGTAACATAATGCTTGGCTATATCTGTTTCTTTTCCACTTACTTTGTCCAAGCTGTAATGCAAGAAATAAATGATACTTTCCCTATATGACTATTTTTGCCTTAAAAACTACAAATAAATACACAAAGCATTATTGGGAAAAGAGAACATACTGCTGGTTAAGTGTGTTTTAGCACTATAGAACCTTTCTCACCTTGCCAAAAAATATACACTCCATAGAGACATGAAGCAAAATAAGGGGAAAAAAAGATACCACATTGAGGTGTGAGATAAAGGTCAGTAAATCACACGAGCTTTCTTATGTCAAGACTGAGTCTCAGGGTAAATTACTCTGAGTCCCACGTAGCATCTACAGAAAGTTGTTTAGAGATTCAAAACCTGCCCAAACTAGTATGCTGGAAGAGAATGGAAATCAAAACTATGAACTCAATCACTTCTAAGTAGATAAAAGAAATCCAAACAGAAAGATCGAAAATATTCACAAACTGAAAAGAAAAAAGTGCATGCTCATTTTGTCAGTTTCTATAAGCAGCAATTAAATATGCATAAAACTAGTGGAACATTTTACACAAAATTGAAAGTTTTCAGAATAATCATATGGTGTCTCTACCCCACCACCACAAGTCAAAAATAACTCCACTTATTTCTGAGACAGCTTTGCTCTGTTTCTTGTATTCCTTAACTGCTTCAATTCTGTCATCAGGTTTGTTTTGGCAGGTAGTTCCATTTACAACTTTGACAAAAGTTTGTACTGTTTTCTTCCGTTTCTCTTTCTCAAATATGTTGAAAGATTTGCCTTTAAAAAAGGCTTTATGCTAGCACAAAATGGTGATCTTACACTAACGCTCAAAAGGGCTGAAAGGCTAGTACCAGACACATTAACCTTAAATTCAGCACAGGAAAAACAAAACCAAACCAGCAGAAATTCAGTCTTTTTTGTCACTTTCTCTTCATCACCATTTTGCCCATCATTATTTTTTCTGAATCTGTTGGCCAAAAGGGGAATACAAGATTAAACCAACAAGCCAACATACATTTCAAGACAAGACTAGGTAAACAATTGTGTCGATTGATAAATCATAGTTTCAATGTCCACACACATACAATCTGAATCATGAGTGAAGTTTTTGAAAGATCAACCAGGAAACATTGCAGCATTATGACATTTTCTAGGAATGGCTGAGCATCTGAGGTTTCCAGAGACAACAGAACATATGAAGGCTAGGAAGGTATTTAAATATTTTTATAAACATTTCCTTTTTATAAAGGAGCAAGGATAATTTGAAACAATGCAAAGCATAGATTTTCAGCTTCTGTTACTTTTAGAAGCACAAGACAGACCTTGTTCTGTAGAACTCCCAGTCAATATTTGTGACTATGCAAGTGTCAGTATTTAGGATTCCCAGCACTGTGAAAAACACGCATAGTGTATTTTGGTAAGCAGTTAAGTATTTAAGAGAATTGTTGAGAGGCAGGAATTTAGTTCCTGAGAAGTGTGTGAGAGCTTCACGCATTACTCCAAACATATAACTCTACACAAAATGAAAGGGATAGCAATAATTTCTACTTGGTCCTGTTTCTTTTGTTTTCACCTGTTTGACCACTACAGCACACAAGCTATTACTCAACAATTTACAGCAGGAAATAGAAAGTGCCATCAACACCTCTCCTACAACTATTTCTTCTGTTTGGCCATCAAATAAATGACTTAAAATTTCAAAGATCAGTGGATCATGCAATTAAAAGAAGCACCAGATCATACCGCACTGAAAAGTGCTTCAGGGACATGGATGAGCTACTTCACCTCAGCTATGACAGCTGTCTCTGTATATTCTTTTAGTCTATATCAAATATACAATAAATCAGCTCAGTTTAGTCTGAAGTGAATGACTTTATCTACATCAAGGTTTTCCTGCATTTGATACTGGCAGGCAAGCATCAAGCATGGCAGGGGCAATTACCTTAGGTCGACCTGGTAGCTGTGTGTATTATCTGTAACTCATTTTGCAGAGACAAAAATCTGGAAGCCAAAGGTCTTTTGGAAAAAAGTAACAGAAAACAGACTTTCCTAAATACTTTTCTTCACACGTTAAGCAAGTTTCAAAGATAGGTATAACTCTGCTAATGGAAAACTAATAACTGTATGCCAATTTACTAAGAAAACACAATCAGTTGTACAGTTTAATTCTTCCTTTGCCTCAGTATCAAAATAATTTTAATGTAACTGAAAAAAATATATGAAGATGTTTTAGACTTTTCCATAAATACTGATAGTTACTACCCAATCCATACTTCATCACAACCTTCAGAAAACTCCTGGCTCTGTTCCATATTCTCTATAACACGTGGTAAGAACCTGTTACATTTCAGCCTTATTAAATATCTACTTATTTTTGATAGAGTAATACACTCTATTATTTCAGTAAATAATCCTTTTGTCTTGCAAATACAACTAATACATTTTTCCTTCATAGCAGGTAAATTAATCACATTTGAAGAAGTGCATTGTAGGTGTTGTTTGTTTTTTTTTTTGGGGGGGGGTGAAAGTGGGGGGGTGGGTAGGTAGGGGTCTTTGGATTTTTTTTTTAAATTTAATAACTATTAATAACAGAATTATGACTAAATGATTACAGGAGAAAATTCTGGAGCCTCAGTTTTTATCCCCCAGACGATAAGATCTGCCGCTTCATTGAGAGCTGGAATATTGTTTGTGAACTTGCATAAACTATGAACTTCGCAAGGATAAACAACATGTATAGCAATGAACAGATCTGTAAGTGGAAAGAAGTGGATTTAAAATCTCCCACCTTTCACTCAAGAAAAATGACTTCACAGAAAACCTTATTGTTATTGGTCACAGAGTTCATTATAAAGCAAATGACTTACTCTATGATTTTAATTACTTAGTCTTAACAGACCATTCTGATTAAAAGGCTGATGTTAATTTCACACTTCCGCTTAACAGAAAATTATCATTTTTTTATCAGTTATTAATATATCAATTCTATCAAAACATCGTATTCACAAAGTAAGAAAGGGAAACAGAGAGGATTCATTTTTTAGAGCAGATACAACATTGCTTTGCTTTCCTAAATGCTAGCTTCTTGTAGTAGTTTTTACTTCTGCAGTGATCACAACAAAACTCCATATGCCCCTATGCTGGCAAATGAATTCTTGTATTCCAATTAAAACCCTCAAGTTTATACTTTTATCTGGTCTTACTGTTGTCAGCACCAATTTGTATTCCCATTGTGCATAGCTAATTTCTCTTCATTCTCTTGACTGTAATCAAGGTTGTTCGTGCAGAGCAGTAAGAATAAGATTACAGAGACTTCACTTACAACACTTGGTATCTTAATCCACAGCCACCTTTTCAAAAAAGAATTTAACTACTCAGGGTAGGTGCTTCACAGTTTTTCTAAGGATACTGCAACTTTTTTATTTCTTCCCTTTACTCGCCAAATATGATAACATATTTCACCAAGCAATATTAAGTACTACGCTTCCTATTGTCCCTTCAGCAATTTCCTAACTGCATTTACAAAAATATATTAATGATCTAGCTTTTGATATGTAGATATAATTTCTTTACTGTTCCCTGGTTTTCTTCAGCACTTCTTAAATAAAAATTAATAATTAGCTATTTTGTGAATCTTAGAAATTGCAAATTTGTAAGTTTTCTTCTAATCTCTAAATTATGCCTAGGAACTGACTCAAAACCACCAAGGTGATTCTTAACTACAAAAAGTAAACACTGATTTCAGATTCTCTAAATTTCAGTGTTACTCCCATTTCTTTAAAAGCAAAAAATCAGAAATGCAGCGCATGTTCACATGAAACAGTTTTCTGGGGGGTTTGAAACCACTTCATTATTTTAAATGAAGGAAAGCACCTGGATGAGTGCTAACAATGGAAGAATAATTTTGATTTCAGTTACTCAAACACTAAAAATAAACATTTTGCCCGAAGTCAATTATGTAAGATTACAAATCGACACACATTCAGAACTTCCTAACTGCAGCTAATCAAGGAAATTGGAAAGGTATGGTGCTTCTCAACTGGTGAAATAAAAAAACCTTTAAAACCAGATGGAAGCATAAAATCTTATAATACAACAGTTTTCACCATATTCCAAGTTCACAGACTAACACTTCCAGACAGCAAGAGCAAGTCAGACTCAAACTTTGTTTGAGAAAAAGGAAGCACTTTGGTTAAATGCTTCAGTTATTTTTGTTGCATTAATATACATATTTTCAGTGATCTCAGGAAATAATGTTTTATCTGAGGACTTTTTTTTTTAGCTTGATACACTTGCTTTCAGTCTCTGCCTTGGAGCATTCCTTCCCATTTGTCTTTAAACAGAAAAAACAGCCTGCCTTAGAACCACGCATCCTAATCAGTCACCCATCAGCAAAATTGAAAGTAATAATATGCAATAATAGATATAATCATAACTTCTTTACCATTCTGTAAAGAGTCAAATCTTCTTACCCTTGCTTACTCTCCAGTTAAAATAATTTTCTTATTTTGGTACCAGGCTATTGATCAGACAGCTTATATTTAGAAACCTAAAATTTGGAAAAGTTATTTTAAGCTGAATTCTATTTAACAATGTAAAGTTAAAAAAAGTAATACCCTGTGTCCATACAAACTGCAAGCATCACAACAAACCGCTCATCCTGCTTCATGCCTTGGAAAGGGCATCCTATACCTCTGCATCATGAACTCCTTCACCAGTGCAGCCATGGCTAGCACACTCACATTCCCCACTGCCTGCTTCTTCCATGGACTTATAATTACTACATAGTCACAGACTTTCAGAAACAGCTGTCCAGGGTACCCCAGCTGAATGCATATGGGGCCTACAGGTTAGAAAACATACATTTGGACATCTTCAGTGTAAGAAATCAATATTTAGCAGCAATAATATTTTAGCAGCAAGCAGCCTAACCAATATGATATTACAAAGAGTATGGCATTACATCTGAGATCACTGCCATTTAAGAAAGAAAATGGCGATGCTCAGCTCTTTCAGATGTTTTTCAGGCATTTACTTTTAGGAGAAAGCTACAGATCTGGTACAAGTCTAGTCTAAGCTCCAGAAGTGATATGAGTCAAGCTGTGCTACCATCTTTAGCTCGCTATCAGGTTGCTAATGGAGGGCCGTTTGTAGATCACCCTCAAGAAGCAACCGGCTCACCCTTCACATGGTAAAGAAAGCAAGGCTCCTAACTCGACAGTTCAGGCAGCAACTGTCATAAATTAATTGGAATTCCCTTGGTGTCTTAATTGCAAACACTTTTGTGAACTACAGCCTCCGCAGGTAAATGTACTAAGACCAGCTTAGCATTGTGTGAAGGCTTTGGTTCTCCTCACGTGCACAGAGAACTTACAGCACACTTCACCTTTGGCACGAATTCACCTTTTATTTACTGCTTCTAATGAAAACTATGAAAACTTAAAACAGTTAATTGCAAAACCTTACATATTTAAAACATGTAAAATAATTGTTTTAAATAGCACCTTTTTCTTTTAATTTTAGCAAGAAAAAGAGGCTTTTCAGTTTCCTCCTGTATAAGCACATAGTTAATTCTAAAAAAGAATTAGATTTATCTTGGGGAGAAAATCTTTTTAAATATAATAGTAATGTATCAATAAATCCTCAGTAAAACCTCAACAGTCCCAACTCTAGTTTCAGATAAAGGAATATAAACAAGTCAAGTAACTTCACTAAAGTCAATTGGATAAAAATAAAAATAGAAGCACATTCAAAGTCTTTCCAATCAGTCTCTGTATTAAGATTACCATTAGTATAACAGATCCCTCACCTCTTCTTTACAGGATTTTCTAAAAAAAAAGATTAATCTTATTCTTACTGACATTCTTATGTAATACTGAAAACAAATGTTAAGATCAAAAATGTATTAGAAGACATTCAGCACTTTAGAGCCAGCTGTTTAGCCAGCTTCTCCACTTAAGTCTTCCTGTAGAGCCAAAGCTCTGTTCTGATGAATCAGGCAGACTCAACTTCAGGAAATGTACTGTATTCAAAACATATTTTGGACATAGATGTATAGGAAGTAAAGTTACTTTAGTGAACTCTCCTTTTACTGGTGATTTTTTTTTTTTTAAGTGGAAACCTGTTTACAAGTCAATAGATATCAGCAACAGATTTAAATTCAATAATCAAATTGTAAGCAAGATTAATTTACTTTTGACTTCTATGGGCCTTTTGGACTCGGGTCTCGCTTCTGCTGGAAGCCAGTTGCCAAGACTATTACAACTTAGACAACTGAGAAGCAAGCCTCAAGTTTCTTAATTACTAGGATCAATTTAATGAACTTACTCTCATTAAGCTTTATGAGCCGTGCCATCTATAGGAGTGTGTGAAAGTTCACAACAGTAACACAGTGATGTCACGAGGCAATTAACAGCACTGATGAGACATTTTGTAAGAAGAGGAATAGCAAGGCAAATGTTTTGTGAAGAACAGCATTATTACACAAAATTAAAACCACTTAATTGAAAGAATCAAGTAAAGATAATTTTAGTCCCAACAAGTTATCAACAAAGTATATTCTCATCTGAAAGCAGACAAGCATGCACTACAACCCTCATGTTAGATGGCACTCCACACCACTCCTTGGGTGAGAAATTGCATAACAAATTTCCCCCGTACCTTAATCTACTCATTAGTGGAACCAAGCTACTAGTCTTCGGATATCAAAAGAAAATCACTACTCATGTGAAACTGATACTAACAGAACATGATTTAAGAAAACACCACGATACAATGCCATTCACAAGTACTTTTTAATTTAAAATATGCAACTACAGGAAAATCACAAAGTACCACTTCTAGAACAAACCCTACTTCTCACAATTAATCAAATTTACACCAGGAAAAACCAGCATCAAAAGAGATTACAACTACTACAATTACACAAGACATTTTTTTTTTTCCTCTTTATCACAAAAGTTATAACATCCAAGAACCTCTAAGCTCCAGATAGCTAGATTTGATATACCAGAGGAACTGTCAGCTTCCCAAAAACATTTCAAATAACCTATCATTTCCAGTAGAAATAATACTGTCCTACCCTTCTAGGAAAAAAAAAAAAAAAACCCAAACCACAAAACTAAACAAAAAACCAATCCCCCAAAAAAACATCATAAGTATATTACTGCTTTAAAGGCAAACAAAGATTATTTAGAACTTACCTGTTCTATGAAGGCAGTAGTGAGGCTACCCAACATACTCTCATACCCTGCCTGGAAAAAGGACAACCCCCCTGTAACCCCCTCCTAGCACAGCTTTATAGATTGGAGTGCAGCTATATTAATCCACCCCATCTGTGAGTCTGGCTTCAGCTGAAACATAAAACCAATTAATACATATATGCACTGGGTTTACCAGGCAAGGTTTTGGTAGTGGGGAGCTGCAGGGTGGCTCCTGTGGGGAGAAGTTAGGGCTGCCCTGAGCTGGACACGGTGTGTTCCAGCTGGTTCTGTAATGGACCTGTCACAGCTGAGCCAATTAGCAAAGCCAGTGGTGCGGCTGGGAAAATGTGTTTAAGAAAAATGAAAGAGTGCTCAGGGAGTGCGGGACCAGTTTGGAAGGGGAGTGTGAGTGCTGGAGCAGAGAGGCCTCTGCAGCTTGTACAGGGGTTGTTGTAGCACAGGGTTCCCTTGCAGTCGGGGGGAAGAGCCGGGACCCATGCTGCAGGCTCTGTGGGGTCCTGTGCCAGAGCAAGTGGCCGTTCCTGGGGAGCCCACGGTGGAGTGGGTTTATCCTGAAGGACTGCAGTGCATAGAAGGACACATGCTGGAGCAGGGGAAAAGTGTGAGAAGGGAGAAGTGGCTGAGAGTAGCTGTTACAGGGTGATTGCAGCCCTTGTTTGCCGCTCCCCTGTGGCACTTGATGGGGATCTGAGCAGTTGAGAGTGAAGGGCAGAAGCTGAGCCGGGGAAAAGGATGGGGGAGGTGTCTTTAGTTTTGCCTCTGTTTCTCATCATCCAAACCTAATTCAATTAGTAACAAATAAAACATTATCCTGTGTTGCCTGTGAAGATAACTGTAAACAATCTCTCTGTCTTCAGCTTGACCTGCAAGCTTTTTCTATCCTGCTTAGGTAGGGGAGGTAAAAGCATCTGGGTGGGCATCTGGCAGTCTGCCAAGGTCACCTCATCATAATATATAATTAATTACGTACCAAGGCACAAGTGCAATATTTTTCTCTGAATTGTATGTGATATGCTGAATACATTGTGGCTTATATATGTAGCTAATGGGTATGCTCACCATAAACTCAAGAAGAAAATAGGCAACTGTTCTAATAATGTGACTATTTAGCATTTGCAGGAGCAATTACTATGCGGAAGCTATTCATAAACCCCATCTATTCCATTTCCTTGAAAAGCTGTTTATTATTACTTACGAAGTTTTAAGGTTGTTTTGCTGTTTTTTTTCCCCTGCCAGGAAGAGGGTTTAGATGGAAAAAAAGTACTTTTTACAACTTCTACCTCTAAATAATGCTTGATATTAGTATTTGGATGCTTAAGGCTTGCTATTCTCTTAACTAAGACATAACAGCTATTCTATCCTATATTGCTTTTTGAGAGCTTATGGTATGAGTGTATTCATACTGATTAGGTTGAACACAGGAGGAAGAAGAGGTAAGTGTTCTCTTTAGTATGAATACAAGACAATGAGTGGGTGGTGGAGAATAAATCTTTAAATTAGCTACCCTTGGGGAAGAAAGAGAAATACAGCAGCATTTTTTTAATTTGTCTAACACAAGGTATAGACAAATGTTTGATGCTGTTAGTGAAACGGCGCTAATTCCCTACAGAAGAGTGTTATTTGTAGCTTTGATCAGTACACAAATATTCAGGTATTAAATACTGACAATAGAAAATGGACGTGACAAGTTCTACTTTCAGTGTTTAAATATGTAAAGTTAAATAATTTCAAATAAAATGTGTTTTCTAACTTTACAGATAACTACTCATTAGCTACTCAAATACATTTGGAGAGTATAGCATCTTCTCCCTTCTCCATGAAACATTCTATAAGTGTGTTGGGTTCCAGTAGGGTTTTAAAAATATTATTTTAAAATGCAAATCTAATTTGTTTGTTATTTTGAGCTTTTGCTGGATGTATGGGTGGAATTGAGGTAACCATATCCATTCATATTTTTTGCTTTAATATTAAAGTAACTATGGGAAAAAAAAAACCAACCAAATGAAACCCTGGACCATAGAGGTCTGTCCCAGACTGCTTACGTGGTGAGACTACTGTGGCTCAAAGAAAACACCCTTTTAGATGATGATACAAGTTGAAATGGTACATTCATTTTAAAGGTTTAATGTCATAATTACTATGATAATCGCATTTTCTCTGGTAAAAACACAAAAATGGCTGGGTGCAGCACTTGAGATTAACACTAACAGCATATTATTTCAAACAAGTAGGTAACATTAATGGAGTCTGTCTCCAGCTAAAATTCTTCATGCTGCGCATTTCACCACGGCAAGCTCAGCTTGAAAGTATGGATAGGCTCAAAGGCATTTTGTATGCTTCTTCCAGAACTGTATATGAGAACTGGAAGGAGATTAAATTTGTGTTACTATTTGTTACACATTTGAACAAAATCTCTGGGTCTCTGATGTCAGAGCAAAAGGCGGTTTCTGGTGTTTCATCTTTGATGTCGATGTGTTACAGTGGTAATTAATGAGTCAAAACATGCAAGTAAAAATAAAATACAGGTTGGGATACCTACACTTCTTGGGTGAAATCCTGTAGCTCCTCAAAGTTGGTGGGATTTCTGCCTATGGGTCAGTGAAGCTATGAATCCTGTGATTTTTATTCTGTGTGTGTGTATCTATGTAAAATGAAGAAATACTATGGACTGTTTTCTTCCCTCTGGCTGTGCTCCTAAGGATATTAGGTGTATGTATATTCACAACTAATATGTACATGATACAGGGATATGGGGTCAATATGGAAGTGGAAATAGGAACGTAGCCACATCTTCTCTACTAATGCTGGGATGTCGGCAGGCCAATACTAGAGGAGGTCTGTGAAGCTGGTATTCGTAACATCCTGCAAGAAACAGTGGCAGAAAACTGCCATCTCTAATTTGAAATGAAATAGAAGATGATGTTTTTCCCTGTAGTGAAAGAAGGCCGGAAAACTAAAGGCTATCAATAGATGTATGTACACTTTTCCTTTTATACATACTTGTAAAAATAGTATCTAAAAATCATTGCATACACTAGAACTTCTGTACTAGTCAGAGGTACTCTGAGTCCATCCTTTCAGCTGTGACGTTATTCTTGGTTTGTATGAAAATCCCCTGCCTCTAATAAAAAATAATTATCTCACATTATTTAATGAGTCATGCCAATCCTGCTAATTGTTTTAGCAAAAGGTTAGCACAGTGATTTATTTCTACTCTTTTACTACTGCTCTGAAACTCAGGTGTATTGCAAGAATTTTATGACAGAAATGCTTCTTTCTGAAAATAATTTGTGTGTGTATATCTAGATATGTACATTCTGAAATTGTCAGAATTATAACAAAGGACAACCTTTCTAAAGGCTTGATGGGTTTATGCACAGCTGCACTTCCCACCTTACTTGCAGATGTCACACTGCCTCGTAGGAATTTCTACATCATGATTGATGAAATGATTTTTTGTGTGAAGAAAAAATCCTGTTATTTGTTGTTGCTCAAATATAATTAAAACATAAAATGAAAGGTTAGCAGATACTGCTTGTTTGTTTGCATATGTTAAGTAGTACTCAATTTCACAAAAAACACTTTAAATCAAATATAAAAATGTCCTAGCAAAAAATTATTTTCAGGACTGCTAATATAATTATGAAAGTTCTAAGACTCACATCCTCACCTAGAACTGTAAGTCCTTAAAAGTATGGAATTATAATTTGTAAGAAAAGTACTTACAACTCTTTCTTAAGAATTAAATTTTTTTTACCTTTTTTTTTGTTTGTTTGATGTTGAGCACAACTTTTACTGAGAATGTGAACAAAACCTTCACAGTACTACATCCTCATTGTTTAAGATTTGTGCCAGGAATGGTGAAAGAAATGATGACTATGGAGTGAAAATGTAGTTAGGATGACAGAAAACAGCACTGGAGAAATACTAGTAATAAGATTTAGATAAAAAGCTTCAGTAAAATTACTGGGGACAAAACTGACAAGTCCTAGATTTTAAAACAGGTTATGTGGAGGTAGATGAAATGGCTCTGAACTTACTTGTGTATCGACACCTTGTACTTGAACATGTTATTCATTTATATATGGAGCCTTTAGTAACATAAACATTTAAAACAGTAAAATGGCTATGGGTAAACGTTGCCTACTCAACTGATATGTTAACCAGCTGATATTGAAGGTATGAAGAAAAACATGTAGAACTTCAAGACCAGGTTTCAGAGAAAATATATTGTATAAGTAGGTTGTTTTCCATTCCTCCCATTCTTTCAGGATGGTCTCTTAGGAATACAAATTGGGTTTTGAGATATATAATGGTGCCTTAGACTTTAGAACATCCTGAAGTCATTAGGACAAGTAAATTAAATGGGTGGAGAGACAATATTCTTTTAAGAAAAAAAAAATATCTTTTTTTGTTACAGGAAAACCACCTTTTATCTAACGTTTTATGATAGTTTACATGGACTTAAGCATAAAAAAAGTTAAGACTGTAGTAGAATTAGTGAGGAGAATATTAACAGCTACAGAAAACATATATCACATTATATAGATTTTAGAGACATAAAGTACAAAAAAAGCTTTTTGGGGTGTTGGGTGTGTCCTGCTCAAATGTTAAACAGAAAGGATCTAGAAACTTTGAAGATGATTAGTCTAGGAAGATCAACCATAGGGTGTTGTTTTGTTTTGTGTGTGTGTGTAGTTTGTTTTTTCTTTTAGTTATTTCTGTCTATCTATGAAACTTTTCTGATAAACGGTCCAACAATGGATAATAAGTGGACCCCTCACTTCAAGAGGGACACAGAGGTGCTGGAACGTGCCCAGAGAAGGGCAGTGAGGCTGATGAAGGGTCTAGAGCACAAGTCTTATGAGGAGTGGCTGAGGGATCTGGGGTTATTTAATCTGGAGAAGACTCAGGGGGGATTGTAATACTCTGCAACTACCTGAAAGGAGTTGCAGGCAGGTGGGGGTAGGTCTCTTCTCCCAGGTAACAGAACAGGACAAGAGGAAATGGCTTTGAGTTGAACCAGGGAAAGTTTAGATTGGATATTATGAAAAATTTCTACTTGGAAAGTGTGGTCAAACATTGGAACAGGCTACACAGAGAAGTGGTGGAATCACCATCCCTGGGGGTGTATGAAAAACACATAGATACAGTACCTAGAGACTTACTTTAGTGGTGGATATGGCAGTGCTAGGTTAATGGTGAGACTTCATGATCTCAACAGTGTTTTCCAACCTAAATGTTTCTATGATTCCATGAAAACTAGTTACTCAGTGCTCTGTTGCTGTTCCACAACACAGGGGACAGAACTATCAGAAGTTGAATTCATTTTTGATCCCTTATGTGTCTGTCACTACCTTATGGGAATAAAATCTTCCAATAAGATAAAAAAGGAAAAGTAAACTGCATCAGAAAGGGGACTATCCAAGAAAACACAAAAAAAAAGTTAATCTGAGAACAATGAATGACAAATCAATACTAACCTTGCATTGTACTCTTTATGTTTGATTTTACTAAGAAAATGGCATGGAACACTGTAAAGGATTGGCTTTAAGTAGGTACTTGAACCATATTTCTACATTTTGTTATTAGTGACTCAAAATCATGAAAAATATTTAAGTATAAAGAAGGCTGCTGCTATTAC
The DNA here is from genome assembly GCF_023638135.1 of Falco biarmicus. Taxonomy (NCBI): domain Eukaryota; kingdom Metazoa; phylum Chordata; class Aves; order Falconiformes; family Falconidae; genus Falco; species Falco biarmicus. The sequence continues at coordinate 9,438,105 of NC_079302.1, forward strand.
TTTTTGCCTTCATTTTGAGAAGAATTTTTCATTTTTTCCTTTGGTCTATTTCTTATCTCTTTTTTTACTTTTAGCTCCCTTTCCACAAGAACATAAATAATACTTCTCACAGAAGTATAATAATGTTTATTTCTGTGAAAAATTGTTAATAAACTAATTAAATATTTACAATGGAAAAATCTATACTCAGATGAGATCCATTTTTCTTTTCTGAAATGGTTTTGTTATTTGTATTGTAGTGGAACAAACATAACTCAGAGAATGGGTTTTCAAGTATAAAGAAAATAGGATCATTGGTTTTGAATCACACCTTTCAAAATCTTTCCCCATCATAGATGGCTATACTAGTTCAAAACAAAAATTTATTTTCTGGTTTATGAGCTATATTAGCCATTATGGCAGCAAATAAAAAAAAGTCCATTAAATTCACAAGAAGGTTTGTCTTTTTACATTTCCAGAGAAGTTTTGCAGGCTTTCATATTTAGGTTACTCTTTGCACTGTCACCTGAACTTTTCCAGGTCACTCTCAGCTAAAACATCAAATCTTTCAACATTAATTCATTAATTACTAGCATGCCTGTGGCATAACCTCCTTTCCAGTATGTTGCTGTTATTGTCCTGCCCTTTGTATTGACCATCCTTCTTTGTATTTGTTTCCTCAGCATAATTCTTTGCCTTACTATGCATTTCTTCTTCGAAATTATTTATAATGTAAATCAGCCAATACATTTGAAAACAGGTTAGGAACCTGATCTTTTGTGCACATGCATTTATATCTCTAATTCCCAATGTCTTGTCATTCATATTTGCCCTCTGCCACTGAGATCCAATAAAGTTCTGCATCTTGGAGTTGCTCATAAATTGTAACTTAGTGATCTTGCTGATTAGGCATTCGTACTTTTAGATTGATTTAGATAGATTAGTCTTCTGAATATTTTCACTGTGTATATATAAGGTGATTCATTAAATGCCTTTGTAAATTGCAGCTGGGGATTTCCCACTCAATGTTTTTCTAAAGAAGAATTTATAAAATGTCTTGCAGTGATTTCCCTTTGATAAATATATCCAGATGATCCGTAATCAAATAAAAACCCTCCATAGGTTTTCTAACTATAGCATCTGATAAACCTTTCTTCTTCTTTTTGCATCTGAACTCAAAATTTTCATCTGGTCCTTTTATATATAAAAAGGAATGTTCTCCTTATTTTTCCTCACAATTTCTGCGGTGAAATTTTATAGCTCCTCTTACTTGTATCTGGACCTTGGAATAAAATTTGCATTGTGAATTTCTATAGTAATGCAAACTTCCATCGATTCTTGAAAGGTCAAAGTGATTGGGCTAGGAGATCTAGATTAAAAAGACAAGGTAGTTCTGACACCTTATTTTCCTTATAATAGGATATGCATTTTCTTTAGGCAACAAAACCCCCGCACCTTGTTCTGAGGCACTACTGTTAGAAATGACTTCTATTTCCCCTTCACACTAACGTGGTAACATGGCCTTTTGTTATAGTTGTTCCCAGTTGCTTGAAGCCTTGCTACTGCCAGCATTCCCCAGCCTTCTTGATGGTGGCCTGGTAATGCGAAGCATCTTGCAAATGATTGCATTTTTTACTCTTTGCTGCTTGTTCATCATCCTTGTCCAAAATGCCTGACCTCATGCAGGAAGATCTCCTGACATCTACTGAACTAAAAGAACAGAGTAACGTTCCAGTGGTGATTTTGCTCAGTGCACTACTGACTTTGTGCTATCAACTATAAATAACAATCCTGTGTTTATGATGAACAATTTATGACAGGTAACACAGCAGTCATATTAATCTGCCAATCCAACAGTCTGTTGAAAAATGGATTGTAAAGTTGATAAACTTGTGTAACAGTGACTGTGACCAGACTGGACATATTTTTCTTACCTCTATAGATAATATAAATGTGCTCTGCACATAATGTAAACGTAAAAAATGTAAAGCTAAAAATCAATAAAAAATAAGAGAAAGGAAAAGGCAGTTAAAATGTATTGTAACGGGAAGCCAACTATCCATTGGGTCTTTTATTGCTTATCTGGGTTCACTTGCCTTGAACACAGAGCTGGACCAGAAAACCTATAGATGTTCCTTCCAAACTTAATTATTCTATAATTCTACTCAAAACTCATAACCTTCATTTTGAAGATGGCAGAAAAAGTATTACTAAAACATCAAAGAAAACTTACAACCAGAACACTGCTGACTGCACCATTCTTTTTTCCCTTATTATTAAAATATACTGATACTAGTAATATTAACTCATCCCAAGTGAAGAGAGAGAAAAGCGCATAGAATTACCTACATAATTCCTTTTTTCTCAGAGTTCCTCATATTTCAAAATAATACATTCTTCCCTTCAAGACCTTTCAAACCATTTTTATCACAGCTCAAATGTTCTACACAAACAACTCTAATTTTCACCCTGGAAATAATAACTTTGACTGTTCTTTCTTTTTTCCTAGTCTGTTTAAAATTTAAAAACCAAAACCAAGCACCACCCCCTAAAAACCAACAACAACAAAGAAACAAAAAAACACAGGCAAATTTTAATACAGGTGAAAATGAACATTTACAGCGACAGTTTGAACTTCAATGTTTCTATTTAGACTCTTTCCTTACTAATTTTGTAATCTAAAAGATTATCTTTTATTTTCCCTTGGAAGACAGCTATTTACAAGAACTATTCTACACTGTGAAGTAGAAAGGCAAGCTCTTTTACTCATATACATTGCAGTCTCATCAATGGGTGTATTCACAGATGCAGGTGTTAGCCTGCAATACCACACAGCTGGAAGTACTGAACATTAATCTCATTTTTATTACATCTATATAATAACCTTCTAGTTACTTAATTGATAGGTCTTATCCTGCAAACTGTGAGGGCATGGAGCATCGTATCAAATTGGAGTGAATACATGTGTACACGTGTCATAATTTGCCAAATATTTGTTAAGTCACGTTATAATTGTCCAGAAAGAAATTCACTTAATGCAGAGACTCCAATAATAACAGCAGTAACACTTGATAATTATAGAAAGGTCACTCATAACAGCAAGTTTTAAATTAAACTTACAACATTCCTTCCTGAAGAACATGCTATCTGGAAAAAAGAACCCAAACCAAACAAACAAAACCCAAACAAACCCAAAACACAATAGAAAGATGGGAAGGGGAACTGGAAGAATCACCACACTAAACCACCGAGAGACCTTTACAAGAAGAGGAGATACCTGGTTTCACTTAGCGTAAGCCATACATCTACTCCATCAATCATGCTTTGTCTCTAATATTTATACTGAATTTCATTTTAAAAAAAAAGTAAAAAGTATTCCCAATCAGAGATGACAATCTCTTTTAAAAAAAATCTGATTATAATCAGTACCTCTGCCTGTTTACACTTTCTAATCAGTACTAATTCTCTGATGGTGCTAAACTTTAATTTGACCATCCCTGCTGCTGTTGTATCATCAGCACAACTGAAGTTATCCATTCAGTTTGGGAATCAGGTAACTAACACGGGACAAATAAGAAAAATAATTAGTATCTGTTATCTATTCTGTGTAATTCCCTGGATGAATATCTGAACTCAATTGTGAGTATAATTATTTTATTTTTTCCAATATGGTCTTGTATTTCCAAAATCAAGTGTGTCCTTAAAAGGTAGCTCCACAGCACCTCAAGGTTTCTGGTTAAAAATCTGTATGACAGTTTTAGGAAAAAATGTTTCTTACTCTCTTTAAGCTGATCATTTTTGCAGTTGAATAGTATCATTGCAAAAGTCATTCCAGTTTGCTAGACAAGGAACGTCAGAGAAAATTTAATCCTTTGGTAGACAGATACCTCACTCTTCTCATTCATTCTAATGTCCTTTTGTCCTTTACAAAATATCTGACAGTGTATGTATAACCATGATTTTTCTCATGCCCAGCTTTTCCAGTACATTTATTTTCACTGAGCTAGCACCAATGTCCATTTCTATTGCAAATTCAGCCAGTATTACCTGTCTGTTTTCAAGTACAAAACATTCAAATCCAAACTGAGTTTCATCAAAACTGCCCTATGCAGTCCTTGTCCTCCTGGACTCCTTTACATACAATTATGTGCTTTTTCCTTTCACTGAATAGTATGACAATGCTTAATTCATGTCCACTAATTCAGCTTCAAAACAATAAACTGAGTGAAATGACTTTAATATTGAATTTCTTAAGCCAAATTCTCCTGAGAAACAGCTTTTTCTGCTTTTGGAGTCTATTTCTGTTCCATTCTAGAAAAATGATAAACCTATTCTTAAAGCACTGCTCAGATAAATTCTGACATATTTTACCCATCACTGATCAAGCACTTCATCTAATTATCTCTCTAATGAACTACTCAATTGCAAAGCTACAGGTATGCTGCATCTTTTCTCTGAACTCCTCAGTAGGAAACTTTTACAAAAATATACCTTACAAATAACAAAATTACTTCTTTTTTCCCCCCTTTTAATATCTATAGGGATGGGGGCCTACCAATGTGTATTGCTGCAGGTTGGGATGACCCTCTCTCCTCTTACAGAACCCCCTGTATGTGTAGTAACTGTTCTCAGATATCCAGCTGTATGACTCAACGGCCTCTTCTGCAAAAAGGGGGCAGATACAGAAGCTATAAATTGGATCAGAGTAGGTAAGATAAAGAGCAGTATTCTTCCCTTGCTGTTGAACTGGGGCAATGAAATGTTACGTGTGCTCATTCCAAGTTGGCATTTTATGTGCTTTGTGTATAGCTCTGCAAAGGACTTGATTTCTCAGCTTCTTCAGTAATTACTTCTTTTTGTTGAAACTTTATACCAATCCATTAGATCAGTGACAATAAAGGCTAGAGATAAAATGTCTAAACTTCACACTTCAATGGAAGCCCATTAAACTGTAGCACACCAGTAAACTTTACCATTTCATGCAAATCATGCCTTGCAAAATACATCTGGCTTGCACAGTCATCAGATTACCCAGCGAGTTCTGATGGGTTGTTAGCTGACCTGCAAGGAGCCAGCTAAGCTGTCCTCTGCACATCTGTCTTGATGTGTCTGCCAAACTACATTATCCATCTGGCTGTGCAGACTTCTCTGTGTATACTGTTTGACACACAAAGGCAACAGGTCTTTCACAGAACAGCTACAGTCAAACAAGTTTTTTTTTATGAGAAAAAATAAAATTGTGAACATCACCAGTTGCTATGAAAGTTGAAGAGTACTCAATTTCTGAGGAGCAGGTTAGTATTTAAAATTCTGAACATGAATTTCAGAGTCTGACTTCTGACTTTTTTTTTTAATACCTTATTTTATAGAGTACTAATAGAAAAAAAATAGCCAAAACATCAGAATGTAGGAATATTATTTAGGTGATTAATGCCATGGAACACTGCGAAAAGCCACTCAAAGGCAGCTATAAAGCACACGACATGCTTAACAAGAAGCCACAGGCAAGCTTTAAGTGTAAATCCCCTAAGCCTATTGATCCTGCTTCTGAAAAAAAATGAAGCTCTTCTGTGACTCAGAAGGGTGACAATATACAGTAAGCGCAAACGGCAGGCAATGTATGCTTCAGGAAACTAATCACGTAACCTTCTTCATTATTTGAAAAATCACCTCTGTCAATACTCAAGCCGTATCTTCACTGACTGCTGCTGTTTAAGATGCTGTCAATCTTCTCATATGATTTTGTGAACCAAATAAATTCCAAGTCATTTAAAGGTGTTATTATCTCTGCTGATAACATTACCCCATTCAGGAGTTGCAGAAATAGGAAAATAAAACTTATTTCAATCCTTTTGTTCTGGCAGTTTCTCAGTCTTCCAACACAAAGACAGAGGGTTTCAACCTAGAATTCAAGACTGAGTAAGTATTTAAACATATTTTCATAGACGTATCTATATCTGCTCACAGCATTCAACCAGGAATATATTTCTTATATATATCAAAGAAAAGGTAATTTATTTTTTCTTTATAGATGCAATTAGCTTTGAAAGCAGGCATTTCATTCATGCAGATTATCTGACATTCTAGAACAAACTGTTTTGTTAATTTTTCTGTAGATTTTACCCCTTGGGTTTATACACATTTCCCAGAAGAATGTAAATTCTCCTCCCTAAAGTGATTGTTATTACACATGTCAGAGATTACTATTGCTTTACATGGTCTGGTATACCACTCAAACCACAAAGTCCTAAAAAAATGTATTGTTGATTCTGATTTGATTAAAAGTGTGTTAAAAAACTTCTCCCTTTGTGAGAAAAGTTTTAGCAAAAGCTTTTTTCCCACACATACAATGCTGGTTTTATTTTTCAGAACTTGAGCAATGAAAAATGCTTATAAAAACTGAGGCTCAAATTCCCGTGTTAACAGCAATTTCAATTTTTATTCTGGTTCAGATAGCAAGCTATCAGCAATAATCTAGATTCCTAAGTGGCTGTTTCAGAAAAGAAGATTTTTAGTTTATGGAGGAAATCTAGGGAAGAGATTATAAATACATTCTGGCCTTTGAATAAAAGCAACAATTATCTTGTGTTGTCATAACAGCAAGGAAGCAATGAAATGTGATTTTGATAATAATAAAATATCCTCAGCTATCTAACTCTCAGAGAAAATAATCTGCCCTTGTGTTTCACATTGTTAATTCTGTGTGTCAAAGTCAAGATGGGTGTAGAAAATAGAAGAAAAAAAATAATCTCTGCCCTTTCATGTCTCCTACCTACACTACCTACAATGAGTACACACACACGGGGGGGAGGGGGGGGGAATGTAAAAAAAAATAATTGTAGTAGTAATGAAATATTTGTTCTGTCAGGCATACTGTGAGTAACTATTTGAATATCCAGCAAAGATATTGGGCAATAAATTATTCCCACTTACTGTCCTGGAATGAAAAGAGAATCATAAAAATAAGGAGAGGAAAAATTTGAGATAATGATTTATCTGTTTCTTGACTCCAGGTGCAATCAATGACTGGCAAGCAATGATATAAAATATGCGTAAAACAACACAACTAAAATTATTGTTCGTCTTGTTGCTGCATGTTCTTTTTTACCTTACATTAATTTTAACGATAATTTAAATTTAAAATACAGAAAAACGATCTGCTTGCTACAGTGGAAAGATACAAGTTCAGTTGCAGGAATGGAAAGAAACTGCAGTCTGCAAAAGGAACAAGTTGAATGCATGGGTTTTGCACACTGAGAAAAATGGATGGACCCAGAATCAAATCTCTCAGGCAGAGGATGCTGTCATCAGAGATTGGTGGGAAACCAGGCTACAGTAACATCATCATGTTTCCGGAAGGTGGAAGATTATCATAGAAAACGCCAAGCGGCAATCTTCTATGACACCTCACTATTCTCTGGAGCCGGAATTGCATCACAGAATCACAGAATTATAGAATTGTTTAGGCTGGAAAAGACATATAACATCATTGAGTCCAACTGTTAACTAAATGCTGCCAAGCCCACTGCTAAACCATGTTTTTAGCACCCCATCTACATGTCTTTTAAATGTCTTTTAAATACTTCCAGGAATGGTGACTTCCCTGGGCAGCCTGTTCCAATGCTTGACAACCCTTTCAGTGAACTAATTTTCCCTAATATCCAATCTACACCTTCCCTGGTGCAACTTGCCATTTCCTCTTGTCCTCTCAGTTGTTATTTGGGAGAAGAGACCAACCCCCACCTTGCTACAGACTCCTTTCAGGTAATTGTATCATCCTTCACTGGAAGATCTGATTTGCAGTAGTCAGATGCATAGACACAAAATTCAATTAGTAATTTCAGCCTATTCTGCCAAGGCACCAGCCGCCTGCTTCAATGGATCTCATACAGCCTGCGTTCACCTGCACTGCTGGTAATAACAAAGTGCTAATGCTCGAAATACAGAAATCCAAAATGCAAAAGCAAGGGATGAGAAATGTTCAACAGCACAAGAAAGCTGAAAATCTTGGAGACACCTTTTAGTATTGGGTCTGGTGGAGCCCCCCAGCAGCCCTCACAGCGCGGCGCTTGTACTGGTGGCCAGGAAGGGGGTGATAACACACCAGCGTTTTGGCTGCTGCTGAGCAGCACCCGCACGGCACCAAGGCCGTCTCGCCAGCCCCCCCCGCCACACATCTCCAGGCTGGGGTTGGGCACGATCTCAGGAGGAGACATAGTCAGGACAGCCGACCCAGAATGACCAAGGGGATATTCCATACCATACGACATCTGCTGAGATGTAAAGGCTAAGAGAAAGGAGGAGGAAGTTGAGGCATACTTTATTTACTATGTTTGTCTTCTGCAGCAACCACTGCATGTACTGAAGCCCTGCTTCCCATAAAGTGGCTGAATATCACCTGCTGATGGGAAGTAGAGAAAAGTTTCTTGTTTTCCTTTGCTTTCGCATGTGCAACTTTTGCTATTGCTTTATTAAACTGCCTATCTTGACCCATAAGGTTTGTTTTGGTTTTTGGGGTTTGTTTTTTTTTTCATCTTATTTTCTCCCCCCGCTATTCTGCTGAGGAGGGGAGTGATAAAGTGTCTTGGTGTGCACCTGGCATCCAATGAAGGTCAACCCACCACACTTTCCCATCCTTTTCATTTTACATGTGAATAAAATATGTAGACTTTTTTCCAACATTTCCTCATTTGTATATTTCTCATATGATCATACTGTTGATAAGTTAAGCATGTAAAATGGGGTTACAATGCCCTTGGGCAAATGAAGACCTTCCTTCACCACCACCACGCTGTCTCCTCCAGACTGGAACATAACAACTGTTTGCATGACAGAAAACATCACGTAAAATAAATGCCAGAGAAATTGTAGGTAACTACTAAAGATGGTGGCTAAGAAATAATTACATAGCAATCTTAACCTAATTTCAAGCCTACTATTTTTGACTGGTTTGCAATAACTGATTTATTTTTTTTTTTTAGCAAAGCAGCAAATTACACCAGAAGATACACTGCAAATAGAATATAACTCTTACAAAACTTTAAAGTTTGACATTTAATAGGCACTATCACAAATTCTGAGTGCAAGGATGCTTTTAGAGATTTATTCAAAAAGATAATAACAAACACTCATGAATTTCCTTCAAAATTTAAATGAAAACTCACAGAGTTGTTTTTGTGCTGCTCACTCACTGATTGTTAGTGCTAATAATTACTTGACATGAAATTTGGCTATGAAACTGAGGCTAACATCAGGGTCTTAGAGGAAGAGTTCAATGAAAACTCCAGTGCCTACAAGTGGCGATTCGTGTCCTGTTGGAAAAGCAGCACCTTCGCTGCCCTCTAATGACAAGCTAAGACACTTTCTTCAGAGTTAAAAAGGACACTTAGGGAATTACCATTATTTTCTACAGTCTATTTAATGACTATTCCCTGCACACGTTTCACTTCTGTTTGGCACCGATGGATTGAGTGTCTTAGAAATGCTCTGTGCTGCATTTTACACCCCACAGGAACTCAGTGTGTAGTGGAGCTCTACATGAAGAAAAACGTCGAAGCTGAGATGAGCCAGGAGAAGTTGGCTGGGTCAGAAAGATGTCTATCATTTCATGTTAGTCCTGTACTGTTTTGTTGGTTTTTTTCCTTTTATGTTTTGGTTTGGGTTTTTTTGTTTGTTTGTTTGTTTGTTTGTTTTTGTTAACAGACTGTCCCCGGGGGAGTCGGACAATTCTGTAACTCTTTAAAGGTGCTTCATAAAGCTGCTCATTAGAGCTGAGGCTGGAGTCTAACTATACAGTGATATCTTCAGTATCAGCACTGAAATGTTTTTGAAAACTCTATTTGCAGGTCCTTTATCCTAAAACTAAAGCAACCATACTAAGATAAAGAAAACAAAATAGGAAAACAGTGGTTCACCAAAAAATGCATGTATTTCAGGTTTCTTTTGCTTGCCCCTCTATTTCATTTTCAAAAGATCACTCCCTTACTTAGTCTTTCTAAACCAAGCTTCACCCTGAGTGGAATTTCCAGAGGAGTTATAAACCCCTGAAAAATGTGCTTTATAACAGAGATGTTGACAGCTGGCTTTTAACAGTAGCAGAGTTACCTGCCACTGCTTATAATATAGTAGTCTCTAACTACTCTAATTCTGATGAAAAGTTACTGTAATGTGACTCCCTATCTATACTAGGCTACATCATTTTTATTCTTTATGGGCCTCATTATGGTAAGGAAAATGCATGTCCCTCTAGAGAGAAAGCTGGTAAAAGAGGATCTAAGTACTTATAAGCTATGTTTCTTTTACATCAATGCCTGAATATAAGGCTAGAAGATCTAATGTGCTTACAGTAATGAGAAACATTCTCAACACTCCTCAGAAAATGCGAACTTAGATGTGGTAGAGAATTCTAACATAAGTTAATCTATAGTGCCTTTTATCTTGAAAGATTCCTAGGTATTTTAATGATTAATGTCCCTGGGCAACATTGACTCATTCCAAATAACACAACCGCCTGTAGGATGGACAAAGCATCCGTTCTCCATCTTCAGTACTATAACTCTCTTCATGCTTAGAGAGAAGAAGGGAAACAGAAAACAAGTTCTCAAGTGAACACAGAGCTTTCATAGACTACATTCCTAGAATTAACCACAAAGTGGGAGGCACAACAGTTTTGTATCAAATGGTCTCCAGATACTTCCTATAGGTAGATCAAATAATTCTTTATAGTGAGCATCTGCATATTTGATTTTATTAGAAAACAGAATTCCTACTGTTTATTCTTGTTATGGAACCACACAATGCCTAAGCCCAAGTTGCACTTGCTATTTTTTGTGCTATGAGACCTGGGGGTGGGGGGAAGTGAAAGGATGCAGATATTATTTTACAAAAATTAAAATGAAAAAATATATTTTACATGAACATTTCCAATGTGTTTAAGTATTCTTCATTCACACTTGTATTTTCCCAGTATTAAATCAGAGATTTTTGATTTAATGTTTGTGTTCATGAATACTATATGTTTATATGTGTGTTAGAGGGTGGAAGAATTTATGCACATAAACTGTCATTTCAAGGTCAGATTGTGAAATGCAATTGCTATTAATGACAGTAAACAACAGAGGTGGATAAATATGGGTAGCTTTTAGCAGATGAGCAGCTTAAACCATTGCTTAATATTTTTTAGAATAGACAAAAGTTTTTTATATGCTGTAGGAAACAGTAGCAAAGACAGAGCAAAGTCAAAGCAATAATCAGAATTTACTGTGATTAAAAAATAATATATCAGATGGATATAGGAGATTATGACCATCTGTATATTTTTTGCCTCAGACGTCACTCTTACCCTTGCTTAAGGCTCCAAAATATCTCATTCCTAATGTATTTGCCTAGGAATATATGCTATTTCAGGTTTGTAGGGTAACTTCCATTCAACAAAACATGCAGCTCCAAAAAAGGTTAATCAATATTAATAGCTAGTCAAAAAAGGATTTAGTAGAAGGAGATGGAAGGTGCCTTTTTTCCGAAATACTGCCTCACCTTGCAAAATCCCCTTTTGCATGAGGTGAAACTTTCTTGCACATGAATTAGATGTATCTGTAACTCACTGGTCTGGCCTAATCAAATGTGTGATAGTACTTGGTCAATACTTACACGTTTGTCTCTAAAACAGAACAGAATAACTACCTATACAATTCAAACAGTGTGAGATGCAAGTTTAATGCTAATTGTATTTGTACACAAAACGCATTAGTTATCCGTTCAGGCCGAGAATCAAATTTTTGCCTATAATAAAGCAAACACAACTGTTAATTTTAATTTGTCTTGCTCTGAAAATGGAACTAGAAGTGACCTAACTCTCTTATTCCATACACTTGATAGTGTTGTTTCAAAAATGCATACTACACAGAGAAAATGAATAAATGAAATCCTTAACTTATTTTACTCCTAGAAGATACAGTGAATAATGAATCAATTTCCTTACAGTCTGCTTTAGATACAGAAGCTACAACATTCTGTCTTTCCAGTGTTCCCTGCATTTTCAATTAAATGCAGCAGTTTTTTACCCTCTACCAATGTATGACCAAATCTTTTAATCTTTTCTTAAATCACTAAACCATGTGACACATTCAGTAAGGTCACTTACATGCGATGACTCATCTAACAAAGTTTGGCAGATCAGCATTTTGAATGGTAGATTTGAATTTTTGCCAGAAAGAGACTGCAAATTCAGACCCTGATTTTCAATGACTGAAATACTTGAGAACTTTCATATACACCCTCTCCTTACACAAGGCTCAAACCATGGGTATTTGGGTTGCATCTAAATCTGGGTGAGTATCAGTGGCCAGCTAAAAGTATTAAGTATATAGGACTACATAATGTCAGCAGGGCACATCAATGGTGCAGTCAAATAAACTAAGTAGGACGTGTTATGCTGCCGAATCAGGAGGCTAATATTGGAAACCATGCTGTAATAAAACATATCTAATGAGCTAGAATTAATACAATGTAATGTACACATGCACAGAGTAATGGGATCTTGCAGAGATAAAAAAAAATAAATAAACTATTTGTTGTGATTCCTAGCCATAGAATTACTTCCCATAGATTTTTCTATAGCTAGAGTAAAATACTCAGGTACTGAAATTACTGAAAATTTGGTATGAAGGTCCACATAAAATATTGTTGCTTTTAAATAAAATCATGCAAAAATATTTTTAGATCTTGGGTATGTTATATTTATTAATAAATATTTTATCAAGTTCCACTACAGACGCTATTTGAACTTGTGATAAGCCTGAATAATTAGTCTGCAGTACATATCATGAATAAAACAGATTACTTGAAAAAAAAGCAAAAAAGCCAGGCTTGCCTAACACACAAAATGAGGATCTGAGATGAGGCACTGAAATGACATTAACCTTGATTAAGGTTACTGCCTAAAACTGATTATCAACATTGGATCTTTCAGTGCATTACTCTTATTTCTGTTCTTATATTTCATCTTAATCTGAATGAAATTTCAGTGCACTTTTAGAAAACATGTTGATAATTACATTGAAAAGGCAAGTGTCAGAATCAAATATAAATTCTTCACGCAGTAATTTTTCTCTTCACATTACTCTCCCCTCTGCAGTGGCTTTATTCCATTAAAGCAAGGCTTGTCCATAACTGTCAGGCTATGAACAACAATTTCAGGAGGAGTTTTTTGGGTCACTCAGCTTTGACCATCTTGGATCTTGTTGTTTTGTGTGAGAGCTGGGTATCTGACAGGCTAACATGATTACTGCTATGTTTTCTTCTGCCTTTTTAAAGCTTATCTGCAAGATACACTGGCTCTGAGACCCTGCTCTGCTAACATCAGCCTGACAAAATCCATCCTGTTAGTGACTGATTACCCTCCCTGCCAGGCTGAAATGATCAATGAGCGGATGGACTTGTCAGACAGTTCTTTAAAAATCTCTGTAGCAGTGTCTGCAGCAGTGTAACATGGAAAGAAAAACAGTCTAGGGACCTGCTCCTTCTCTGCTACCAGGCATGTGTGGTCTTTTACTACTCCAAAGCCAGTGGCTCTTCAGCCTGGCTGGAGAACTGGTGTTAGATCTGTATGCATCAGCATGAAAAGTTTATGCAGTAACTTTGTAGATGCACAGAAAATTTGAACTTAAATGCATTACAAAACTGCCTAGCAACCAGACAATACAATCCCGTATGTTTGTTACTTTGTGCAATGGCATTAGTACCTTAGTTTTAATCATGATGGCACTTTTGAAGCCTATATCCCAGGGGTCTTCAATTACCATGGACCATGGGAACAGTCATGTAGAGGACAAACTTGATTCCTTTCAGTTGTACTCCTTGACCGCATTAGATGCAACCACTAATGAATATTCAGTCCATCCGACCAAATAAAAACTAGTCTGAAATAAGTCTGCTTCAAAATCACATAACATGGATCAAGCTCTTAGCCCCAACTATTTGGCTTCACAGACATGGTCATGTTGCATCACTCTACTTGCTAATGTAGTTATAGATAATGTGTGGCTACTGCTCTGCATTAAAAAGGGAAAAAACACCTGAAAGCAGGTGTAAAAGTAAAGTAAAAAAAAAAAAAAAAGTAAAAATAGTTGTAAAATAAGAGGTGCTATTATATAATTCTCAAACAATGAACAGAGGGAAAAAAAAACAAGAAACATATTACTAAAGATTTTTTTATGTAACAGCCAAGGAATTTAACACTTGTTAATGTTGATGGATAATCTCTTAAATAAGTAGGATCATCTGTGATATTTAAACTATATTAAATTTCATAAATATGCAATGAATTTATTGTAAAGTGTCTGAGCAACCACGCAGTTGCTACATATACACTACAAATAAGTTTTCTGGCAGCTAACAAATTGGCAGTTGTATTGCAGACTTAGAACTGTTAACTATTTTGTTGTTGCTGTGTAGTCATATTTTGGTAGTGCCTGGAGACCATAAGCAAATGCAGGCCTCGAAATGTTAGAGACAGAAGTGTTTAAGAAACCAGACATAATCTCCACTCCACAGGGCACTTGAGGCACAAAGAGATTTATTGACATGTCTAAGTGTGCACAGCCAGCTGGAAATAGTGAACAATTGCAAAGGGTTCCAGGTCAACTCATTGCAAATCACAAATCTGAATTCACATCAGTACTGATGTGGTATTGATGTGACACAGACATGTCATAAATGTAAAAAATGAATACAGGTGCCAGTCCATATCTCCACAGCGCATCCTGCTTCTCAGAAATAAGGTACTGTTGTGGTTTAACTGTGACCAAATTTCAGTGTTAAAGTTTGTTGAGAATTACACCATTGAGTCCTGAATACAAAATCATTGGTTACCAGATGGTGAAAATTTTAGCTTTTTATAAGACAACCGTGGAAAAATGCTAGATTAAACAAGTATTACAGTACAGCATTGATATCCTCTAGTTTTTTTATCTACATTGTAAACCCTAGAGATCACTTCAAAGAGTACCAAGTGTAACTCTTGCATAGCACATCAGTGTTGCACTAGCAGATGGTAAAGCAGGAGTTCCAATTGGAGGTGCTGATGTCAAACAAGTGGTACAGATTCCTCAGCGGAAAGAACTGTGTTGAAGTCAAATAAGAACAAAGGAAAGTGCTGCAGTAAAGAATAATTTCTCTGTTTCTATATCCAGAGTTGTCACCTAGACCTGCTTAAAATACTTCACTGTAAATGTTTGCAGAACTGTAGTACCACAAAACTATAGGCTTGACAGATGTTGATAAAAAGGAAGACATGTAAGAACAGGACTAAGGACATGTTAATTGTAGTACTAGTGAAGAAATCAAGCAGTGAAAAAACTGGATTTGACTTTGTGATGAATAGTGAAGTCTTAAACATTGGCAGGATTGCAGAATTAGTACACCAAATTGGGCATATTATTGCAAAACAAGGATTTCTCTATAAGGATAACTGACGGTATGTGTTTTTTTTTTTTATGAACAAAGTGTAAAAGGTATTAGAAAAAAAATGAAGCATTCTGAAAACAGAAAGGAAAAAAGGGTATAACCTTGTGTCTGCAAATAGTCCTTCTAGAAACATCTGTAAGCATTTATAATATATGGAATACTGAGAATACTTCAGCTGAAACACCAAGGGTAAAAGCTCAGGATCTGGTAAAAGCCTGAAGAAGGCTTCAATGAAGCAATCCTCCAGCACAAACTATTTTGTGTCCCCACAAAGGAAGATGGATCTCACCAGAAGGAAAAGACATGAGATGATTTAGCAGACTTTTCAAGTAGGCATAAAGTCCTTTCTACACCTGACTTTGAGTGGCATTTTACAGTAAGCTATAAAACATTACCTGAGACCTATCAAAGAAAGGTCTAGGAAAAGAAGAAGTGTCCTTGTTTTGTTCTTTGCTTAATCATAGAATCATAGAATGGGTTGGAAGGGACCTCAAAGATCATCTAGTTCCAAGTCCCCTGCCATGGACAGGGACACCTTCTACTAGACGAAGTCCCTCAAAGCCCCATCCAACCTGGCCTCAAACATTCTCAGGAATGGGGCACCCATAGTTTCTCTGGACAACTTGTTCCAGGGCCTCAGCACCTTCACAGCACATAATTTCTTCCAATATCTAATCTAAATCTATGCTTTTTCAGCTTAGAACCACTCCTTCTGGTCCTACCACTACATGCCCTTGTAAAAAGTCTTTCTCCAGCTTTCCTGAAGGCCCCCTTTTGGTGCTGTAAGGTTATTATAAGCTTTCCCTGGAACCTTCTCTTCCCCAGGCTGAACAACCCCAACTCTTTCAGCCTGTCTTCACAGGAGAGGTGCTCCAGCCCTCTGCTCATCTTTGTGGCCCTCCCCTGGACTTGCTCCAACAGGTCCATGTCCTTCTTATGCTGGGGCCCCCAGGGCTGAATGCAGTACTGCAGGCAGGCACTTATTTTTTTACAGACTCATTTGTCCTCCAGGAGCACTCTGCATCCTATGCATCTTAAATATTATCATTCATGATGGAGTTTGATCCAGTCAGGCTGTGGATGTTGACGGGAGACCATCTATGAACCTCTGCTCCTTTAAGCACATTACCGAGTACAGTCCACTACTGGCAAAGGAGGACTTTCCAAAACACACTGGCAGTCACTATAACCAGTACTCTGACAATATGGATAACTCACCCATGGCAACTGAAGATGCCTAGAGCATGACAGAATGTTATCCTACAGGATTATAAAGTTCCTTTTAAGGAGTTAAAACTGTGCATCCTGTCAACAGCTCTAACACAACCGGAATAAATTACATTCAGAATACAATTATAATGTCATTATAGTTGAATGAAGCAGATGATCTATAAACTCACAACCTACCTAAATAACAAGAACTGCAATGGGCATGCCAATGCCAGACTGCTTTTGTCACAGATTTATGGGAGTCTGGCAAGCCCATTGACTGCTGGATTAGGATGGGAGGCTAGAAAAAAGAATTCAATATCTCTTGGTCCCGTCAGTGGAGACTCTGAGATGAAACAACAGGATGGTACAGATCAATGTCTGGATATTTCATTTTATGTGGTTTGAAATGAAATAGCAGTTCCAAAGTTAAATGCACTCATTCTGTCAAGACTACTCCAGGTTCACTTTCTTCTTCATGACTGTAAAAAGATCCAATTTCCACTATGAAGTCTAGAAACTTATATCAACTGCCAGGGTAGAATTAGACCTAATAGAAGCTTTGTGATCTCAAAGAATACAAGATATACCCATCTTTCATTGTAAGATTTTAGCTTTCCACTGGGCTGATTAATTTATGTATTGTATTCTATCTATTTTTAATAAATAATGATAATGAAAGATCTTTATTGCACATGCATGTGTATGTGTACCCATTTATTTCCTGGCTCATTGTTGCATTTATTTTTAGCTTCCTAATGAATTTAGATTTTTTTATAAAATATATGTGGAAACAAAGGACAGGAAAATCCACAGTACCCTGTATAGAGGTAAAGCAAAGAGTAAATACATTCATTGCTTTCCTCAAAGAAATGTATTGTGCAGCTCCTGAGGAACACAATATTGAGATGAAAATGAAGTTGCAATGGAAATGGAATGAGAAATAGGTATTTGCTTCTTGGTGAACACAAGCAGCCTATCAGCTACATAGTTAAAAAGCAGCATCCCCATCACACCAATTCCTGATGACTAAATAAACTAAAGGTAGAAGGACAGGGGAATAAGAAAGAAGGAAAGAAGGGAAATGAAGCTGCCAAATGAAAGAGAAGTGTTTCTGCAAAGGTCAGTAAGGGATAAGATTAGTTTGGAGTAAGCCAATACTACAGTCTAATTTGCAATATTTTCAAACACTTCACAATAAGCATTCCTTGCTATTTTTAATACAGGCTTTGAGCCATGACTATCTAAACAGACAGAGTAGGCATTAAAAGTTCATAGGGCTTGATATTGCCTGTAAAGAAGGAGCCTCTACAGAATTTTATTTTATTGCTAACCTTTATTAGCCTTGTAGCCAATGCTGATTAAAGTGTTGTGGCATATCTGTCAGCATGCATGAATGCATGGAGATTATTAGCAACTGCATTTAAAAGTCTAAGAGCCAAGAGGTAGAGTCACAAGCCTGGAATACTAATTCCTATTTTATTCAGTGTAAACAGTCAAAGGGATGGATATTAGCTTACTTGTATCCTTTTATTGGCATATTTATCTATCCTTTTGCTCTTTTCTTTCAGCCTGTAACTAAGGCAATGGAAAATAATACAAAATATGTCTACAAGTAAACACCAAATTTACTTCAATGCAGAATATCCACTTTTAGCTGGTCAAAAATAACTACTTCAAGCCCCTATTGGCTATGACTTCACAGGAATATCTCCACTCAAGCTGCTCACAGGCAGATTTATACTAAATTTTAATGAAAAATACATATTCAGCAAAAGTATCCTTTTAATATTCTGCATGTAGATACATTCTAGACCTTTACTGAAGTATTTTATTGATTGTGTGATGATTTTTTTGTAGACATAACTTCTAACTCAGTTGACTCAAATTTCACTGAGAATATTTAGAATTCACAATTCAAATTCAGCTGCATGAGCAGTTACTTCAGTCACACTGCAGTCTTTTGTCTTGGGACTTAAACTTAATAAATTACTTAAGAATTGAAGAAATTTAACCCATATACATTTTTGTGATGCCCAAAGTAACGTTTTTTCATGACTATTTTAGTTACAGCAAAAGCCTGTTCTAGTCATCATTCAAAGTAACTTGATTTTTTTAGTATAAATTCAAACAAAATGTGAATAATGAATTAACAGTCTGGTTTGAAGTGAAACTACACTTGGAGATGGCTAAATGTTTATGAACAATATCTTTTAATATTTATGATGCTCCATTCAATGCTATAATTCAGAAAATCCTAAGGCAAGTTAGGCAAAATTAGACAGAGCTCTACTGATGATTTAGGAAAACTGTCTGAGTACAGTTCAAGTAATAGAATCTCTTTGTTGATGTACATCACAGTGAAAAATCTTGGAAAGAATTCTTTTTCCTTCCTATGAAAGGAATTGTCTTCTGTCTGGCACAGAACTAGAAACAGATCATAAAACACAGCTAAGCATTAATGTTAATGAACTAAGATGGCTTCTACCTAAGAGAAGCCAGTACTCAAATGTGAATCACAATGGTAATTAGAGATCACCAATGAGGCTTCTGCATTTTTTTTTTGGTAGAAAACATTTTATGAGGCTGAGTATGACAGTCTGGTAGAAGGATCTGAAAGTTTTAAATAAGTAATCTCTCATGTCTTCTTTTAAAATAACATAGATAAAAACTAATCATAGGTATAACTGTAACACTGTGGACTGTACATATACATCATGTAATCTTAAATAATTAAAATAATCAAGACAATATGCTGAGATAGCAAAGGTAGCTTAAAATTTTAATAATCATAATAGAAAATGTCTCCGAAGGTAATTAAAAAAGCCAAGGGTTGTCTGCCAAGATGTTTGTGTAAACATCTCACTATTCTATTTCTGAAAATGTTGCATAATTTAAAACTGTCTGACAATCCTGTCCAGTTTAAAATTTGTATGATTTAACGTATTTACTTCTAAGTATTTTTTAACAGTTCTTGGTAATTTAACATGCTTTGCTTCTTTAACACTTAATGATTTTACTATGTCATTTATAATACCTGCAATTCCAACACAAAGATATTTCACCATGTTTCTGTAGTTACAGATCTTCTGTTATGTGTATTCTAAGAGCCCCTAAGGACTCTAACTAAGATGAAATGGTCCTATACCAGGGATGCTATACTGTAAGTGTATGAGGTCTGATCAATGCCTGTTACCTTCTCAGTGATCTCTTGGATCCAGCCATTAAACATGGTGGTAGACATGAATAGGCTACCCAAGCAATACTTACGGTAGCATCTAGAGATATTAAATGTCAGTTCCTAAGCCTTAAAAATCCTAATATGTCAAAGGAATTAATATAATGAATCACTATTATTTGTCTACTGAAGCAAAAAGTAGTTGAATTAAATTTCCCCAGTGTTTTCAAATCCTCTGTAGCATCTGTATTATGCTCTCTAATATGGATTACTATGATTTTTCTGCTCTCTCCAAAAAGTCATCTGTATTACAGTTTTTCATCATCTCCTTCCCTTTATGCTGTACTATTTAGAGACCCCCTTGTCAGCTCATCATGAAACTTACTGTAAAGCACAGATTTACAGTTACTGTGATTCTCATTTTCAGTGCAGGAGGCTCTGAATATGTAAATCAATCCTATCCCTGACTCAGACATTAAAGAATGTAATACTTGTAGTGATACTATCTTATCAGAAAGCATGAAGACTTTTTTGAATGCCTTTACTTATTTGTCTGTTATGGTTTGCAATTCTATTAATCACCTACTGCTTTTATTCTTCTATTTTACTTCTTTTGGTCCAATTTCCTAACAGCCTTGCCACATGGTCCGACCTGATAAACTGACAATAGACTATAAATTTTGGTTTAAGTTAACTTTTCCTAATACAGATATACCCTTTTTTGTTCAGTTGGTCAATGTTGCTTGCATAAATATTTTGGATTGTAAACTATTGCAGAACTACTTTTTTTCAAAAATGAAACAAGTGAATCTGCATGAAGATGAAACAGAAGTTTAAGTAGGCTTTAATTAATATATGTTGATTCACCAGTCTGGCAACTATTTCAGTTTGGGTATAGTAACTAGGAATTTAGAGGAAGCACTGATGTAGCATAGCCTGCAAAATTCAAAGCTGCAAAGTATTTTCTATATTGCAAAAACTCATGTTACTCTATTAGCTTTGTCAGAAGAAAACATCTGCAATTCTGAACCCATTTCAGTGCACCAAATAATAACGCAGGTCATGTCTATAATGTCCCCCGTAGCAGCTAACAGAAGTTTTATCTACCTGTTTTAGGTCCAGCTAGCTATCGCTGTTTAACTATTATTTTCTGGTAAAGTTTGCTTAGTCTGCAAAAAAACCCCACCTTTCATCTACAGAGAAAGAGAATTTTTACTTTAAAAGGGAAAAAAACCTAGCATTTTGATAGGCACAAGCCTCCACCAGGGCATAGCCTTACATAGGATAAAGAATGTTTTCCACCAGTGGCTTACTCTCCAAATCTTATACCAAACCCTTCACTCAAATGTCAGTAAAATAACCCATTGTTACCTTTAATAACAGTTGGAGAAGGAGGTCTGTTTCTGGTCAAGGCTTTCTTGGGTTGAGTGGTAAACAAGGAGTTTCTTCTTGCACATCACAAAGCTGAATCTACATTCAGTGTTGTTCTAATTGGTTTTCTTAAACACTTATCTCACTTCTAAATGCATTTTCTTTGAATTAATCACATTTCCTACATTGCCAGCATGCAAGTGTTAATGATCATGAGTGCTGTCCTTCCACTATAAATCTTTTCTGAGCATTAGCTATAACAAAAGAATGCGACATCTGAATTTTGTTTCTTCTTTGAATTTAGAAGTTTAGAGACAGAATACTGTGGTGGTTTTAGTGTGCTTCATTTCTAAGCTTTTGTCTTTAGCTAAGTAACTAATAAAGCAAAAGAATAGACTTCTACAGTTCTTTCTCTGCCTACTAAGCTTCTGAAATTCAGGCTCTTTTCCTTTTCTCAGTTAAGCAGTTCAGTGGCTACCTAGGTTGCAACAAAGTCCATACATTTCCTTACCTGCTCTTAGAAGTCTTTCACTGTGTCTGAGGCCTGGGCTATGTATCAAACTCCAGCTCTTTTCAGCCACCACCATTGCCCCCCTTCTAGTGTTTCTCTGCCTGCACTCTAGAAGCTTCTTTCACTGAGCATGCTGTTCTTTACCAGCAAAGAGCAATCTTACCTTCCCTCCGATGAGATCCACATGACCAGCAGCAAGAACAAGGTAACCATGCAGTTTCTTTCTCCATGACCCAACTATTGCTTATTTCACACAATATGAGGTACCCAGGTAGCGATCTGTAAAACAATAAACAGAAAACACTATCATCTATCGGTGCGGTGCATAAGTTTCAGTAAAAAACTTAGTTGTTCCTGAACCTGATGAAACTATTGTTCTGATTAAGCACACCCTAAGCAGTGTTCTTTCCCGGGTCACCACAGTATAACTGCACTGAAAGGCAATAGCAGTTAGGTCCGCACAGAAAATAACATTCTTTGGGTGTCTGTCTTCTGATCCTCCAAGGCTTTGGCTGTGGAGTGGCAACATTATCCTGACAAATCTGTTAGGGAGAGCTTTTAGATATTTCTGAAAATTTTGATGACGAAGTTAGTCAAAGTTGCAATGGCTCCTAGAGGCATTAACGATGGAAACAAGCTAGTTGTTTTTGGTTTTGTTTTTTTTTTTTCCAAGTGGGACCTTGTGATGAAATCTAGATGAGTTAACATCCACAACATTAACTTTGTTATGTGGTAAGTTACTTAATCAGGGCCTGAATCTACAGTGGGCAAAAATGAAGGCTCTGTATGCTGGAATATTCATCACTGCAGCTGTAAAGTACCTTGGAAAACACCCACCCCCACACACTTACAATGGCAACAAATGTGGGCACAACTTACTTTCTATAAAAACACAGAGTAGAAGGTCTCTAGTTCCTTAACTGGAGAAAAACAGATGAGGGAAAATACATTAGTTTTTTAAATATATTGAAGTTACTATGAATGTCTAAAAGCAGCTTTCATCATTATTTTCCTACTAAATGTTAGAATTAGCAACAAGATAGTTATTATCAATTGCTATATTAAGAACTGTCACAAATCTGGTTACTTTTTTATGTCAGAGATTAGCAATTTGAAGATAGCAGAAAGCAGATCAGTTTAAAATTATCTAATTTCATAATGTGTAATAGGTCCACAGTTGAAGAAACAGCTGAGGGTGAATCTTTCTGAGATTCCAACTCACTGCCAAAATTTGTTCAATGTATTCACTTTTTGTAGTATTCATTAACTGTTTTTGATTTTGTGTAGTGCTTTCATGTTCAAACTGCAGTTTTGTCTGAGAATTGCATAGAAACAGACTGTATGACTACCTCTCTTCTTCAGAATATAAGGAAAAATCTGTTTGCACTTTGCTGAGGGTTCTTGTTACAGCACATACAGATGCAGAATCTGTAAGAATTTCACACAAGAATTTTAGAGACTCTTAGATTTTAAATATCTCATGAAAACAGAACAAGGTTTTCTTCCATTTGTTTGGATTCCATATTGTATAAGGAATATTTCAACTAAAACATTTAGGGTTTTACATAGAGTTATAATCTGATCAGCATTTATACAGTACAATTCCTATAGCACTATTGTTAGCCCTGGTGACATTTGTGTATAGAATGTAAATTTATGTATCCATAGACAAATGTAAATCGGATCATGTATTAAAAAATGAACTAAAAATAGAAATATAATTATACTAGCACATCCTTGAAGATGATTGCTACTATTCACTTTAAAAACACATGACATGACAACATAATGTGCACTTTATTTGGCTGTTGTGAGAACAGCTGTCGTTTAAGAGACCTAATAAGAACATATATGAGACAATTTATTTTTTTCAGAGTAGTTCAAGTGTACATAAGATTATTTTTTTTAAAAAAAATGATCTGGTATTTAACTTAAATAAGAAAAGATCCTTCTCAACCTTAAGCAGATAGTAAAATTACATTTCATTGCTACTGTGGCATCAAATCTGAGATGTACTGACATAGTTCTTGTGTCAGAATTTTATCAGTAGCTTCAGTATTTCCACCTTCTGCATTTGTTAAATATTGTAATATCTATAGCTGCATGTTGACAAGGAACTTTCAATGAGTTTGTAATGATGCATTTGTTAACATCAGAATTAACCTGTCATACTGCTTTCTTGAGCATGGTTGGGACCTCTTGATAGGCTTTCCTGAACAAGATGAACCTAAACAGATTTGTTTCCTGTTCAGTTGCCTCTCCACATAATACATTAAACATCGGTTTAAACTGGAACATTATCTTAGTGTTAAGCTAATTTCTGTGAAATTCTGCTCGGTTATTTGCTTTAAGGCATGGACTTAATGCAGGTCACGTCTGGTTGCCTGATGTGACATCTACTTTTACTGGGACAGAACCGAGAGGTTGTAATTCTGGAACATTTATAGCTGAAACAAATTATTTTTTTTTTTTCTATTAAAAAGTAAAGATTATGCTAAACAGACAGTTTTAACCTTTTTCTTGGAAAACTGGATTAAGAAGACAAATAACTATTACTGTTTCATCCACCAAACCCAATGAGCTGGAAATGAAAAACTACTAGCACTGCCGCAGAGGTGTTTTACCAAGTAATGTAGTTTTAATTCAGTGTCTTAATATACTGTCAGGAGACAGAAGCTAAACTGGACACTCTGGGCAGGGTAACTGTTCAAAAAATATACCAGAAATGTACAGCCCCCTGTAAAGAAAAATCTCTACACTACAAATTTTTATTTCTGTACTTTGTATAGGCATACATGTAAGTGCATATCTACAGTGTATCACAGCCCTGGGTCAAAATTCTCCAACCAGTTCTGAGCAACTTGTGTTAGATTTCCATTTTATAACTGTAGTTGTTGCCACTTTCTCCAAGTGCTTCTTGCCCTTAAACAGACAAGTTTTCTGAAGTTCAGTAAGAATTTGTCTCAATGTATGTCAGCACTTGATCACGTTGCACAGAATACATTTTAGTACCAAGACATTCCTCACAGTTCACATAGATAAGCTATAGAACAAGTGACATTTTCCAACTGTGGAGCTTAGATACAATGTCTAGTTATCTGAATTAAGGAAAATACAAATCCTGGGAAATTCTGACTTCTGCAAAGACTGATTTGTTCCTTAACTCTTCATGTCTGTGTCCTACCAGCTGATCTATATGGGTAAGCAGATTTTCAACTGCAAAGGTAGATTTTCAGAAACTGGGATTTGGAAGTCGATTTTAGATGCTTTGTAACTACTAAACATGTATATCTAATAACTTCTCATAACTTCAAGTACCACTGAGAACTCCATACATCCCTGCAGTCAGTAAACAGCTGGATAACCCATCCATGCAGAGTACTTCTCAAGCGGCTGGCCTGCATTTGATTACAACCCGCCAGTGTTCACGGGCTCCTCATTATTCCTCCCACTGCTTGAGAAGCAAATGTCTGTGCTGAATCACAGAGTGGCAAGGCTGCATGTGAGAGAATTTCTGCTTTAGTAGAAGTAGAGAAAACTTGAACCCTAACATTCAGCTTTTCATTAATGGAATTAATTAAAAGAGCTTTTCAGGTAACTAATTCCAGCACTTTTGAGCTCCACTCTCTGACAGCCTTTTTTACCTTAGCTTTCTTTTAACATAGCGGACAGGGCTTTGTTTTCTACATGAAAGCCAGTACACCTAAAACATTCCATCTTTCTTGTTTTTTGGATTGACACCTGCACAACTCAGACCACTGTTCCTAATTTGCACAGGCCAGACTTTAAAGCATCACAGTGTTAAAAAGAAAGGGAAGAAACATTTATTTGTTAATTTGAGAACTGGAACTGGTGTGAGCTGTACAAGCTTTGGGACATGATGTATCTTGAGATGAGGTGGGAGGGAGCAAGAATAACAAAACAAAACAACAAAACAAAACAAAAATTTGGGAAGTTAAGTTAGCCTTAGGAAGGCAAGGCTGCAGAAAATTTAAGCTGGTCTAGTCTTTATACCTTCTTTTCATCAAATACAGATTTTTTTAGATCATGAAGTATTAAGACTAAAACTGGATGTGGACTGCAAAAATATTAATTCGCAGATCTCTTGTGCCAACAATTAATTATATTCCAGAAAAATCCTACTTTGAGCACAAATGGATTAATATGTATAATGGTATGCTCCTGTTCTAAAAACTTTAATATGGAAAGTGCTATGCTAAGCCATAGTCTACTTAAAAATAGACAATATAATGAAAGAGCTTCCATTGTAGATGCACATTTCCAAAAATCTGTTTAATGCATTTTTTGCATGGTTTCACAGTAAACAGCTGGTGATCTTATATCCCATAAACACACTTGCCCCATTTTAAAAAGTGGTGTACAGATGAGCTACTGTATGCACTACGTAAATTAATACCATAGCACACTTTTCCAATGAAAGGTAACACTGGTATTATGCTTTTAAACAACCTTTGTATTTATCCCCACAGCCTTATACTGTTAACTTACATGGAATAGAAATAAATACTTATCTTCAAACCAACTGATTAAGAGAATGAAAAGACATGTTTTTGGAAGACAGAATTGTTTATTTCCCATCTTCTAATGAAGATGATTTGGAATATTGCATTTTATTTTTAAAATATGTGGCTGAAAACACACAGTAAGAAATTGCCCTACAATTTTTCTAGAATAAATGGATAAGAACAGAGAGGATGCAATAGTGGTACTGCTACAGTGCACGTATTTATACAAGGTTATGCAGAGTTTTAAAGAATAATAGTGTATAAAGAATTTCCTGGTGGGTTTGATATATAAATATGCCTAAGTCTTGGAACAGTAAATAAGAAAATACAATCAAAAATTAGAAAGTAGCAGCATACCCATGGATAACATAAGAAGTCCAGGAACTGATTCTAATATTGATCAGTTATTTCTGAATAATTTGTTGTTCCATCAATACTTATAAAAGAAAGTGAGAATTGATCAAATGCTGTACGATATAGGAATGTCTTGGGAAATATATATATAGAGAGATCCATTTTTAATTTTAGAGATACTGTAATCTTTTTATGTCAGTATACAATATGTTGATGGCAGGTTGCAAGAAAAAATGCTATTAGGATTGTTCACACAATTTTCCTCAGTTAAATGAATTGATTTTCCTACTTATTTGACTTGTGACTTTAGAGTTCTCTATTGTTTGTTCAAGAATGCAATCTCCAAATTTCACAGAAAATTTGGCACTTTGAATGACAGTGAAAATAATGAAAAGCAACAAAACTTTTCCCAGTCTAGTTTTTACAGATAACATAATTACTTTGCCTTATAGTACTTTTACTCACCTGAAGACATTCCTAAGCCTTGTTTCAATGTTCTTTTAAATGCACCTTCAAATATAGGAGCAGTAAGATTCCAGTCCAAGTAATCTCCAGGTTTACCAATGTATTTGGTGATTACAACCCTCATGTCTGAGAATTACAGGGACAGGCATAAAAGCAGTATTTGTGATTTATTATCATTGATCCTTTGGCACCATTTCCAAATTCTCCTCTTCAAGAATGACCAAAATGTATTTCACAGCTATGACTTAAGGCTATAAATGCATCAATTAAAAGGCGGGGGTGAGGAGGGTAGAAGTGTACGAAGAATCAAGACAAATAAGGAAGACACAAAACATTTTCAAGTCTGAGGCTTGTAGACACCTGAGCTTACAAGCGAAACTGAACTTGATCAAGAATGCAACACAATACAGCAGGAGTTTTCGACTTACAAAGATGATTTATATTGGTATTGTTAGTTAATGATGAACAACAGAAAATGGAAAGAGATAACATAGTTAAGACCAAATCTTTTTTGTGAATTAACATCACTTTGGGGAAGGAAGGTAACTGAATTTTCTGAGGTAGTGCTGGAAGTCTTTTACTGACGAAGAAATAATTTTTATATGGATCTTCCTAATGTTAATGTAAGACTCTGTATTTCCACACATAAACTTCAGGATAAATGTTCTGATTTATATTATCATGTGGTTTTGTGTATATCAGCTATTACATTTCTTCAGTGAGTGCTCACTGGAAGAACTTTGAAGATTACACATATATATTTGGGTAGTGAGAGCCGAGCCATGCAGAAGAGTTCAGAAAAAGAAAACTTCAGGTCAAATTATCACACAAGGTATCGGTTGTGCTGAAGAATATACAGAAATAGTTTTCTAAGTAAGGATGTGTATCACAAAGGAAAAATACTGAGAAACAAATAACAAATTCTGTCTGTTACTAAAGAGAATTGGTGCTGGGGCATGTCCGGAGAAGGGTAACGAAGCTGTTGAAGGGTCTGGAGAAGAGGTCTTACAAGGAGTGGCTGAGGGCACTGGGCTGCTTTAACCTGGAGGAAAGGGGGCTCAAGGGAGACCTTATCTCTCTCTACAGCTACCTGAAAGGAGGCTGTAGTGAGGTGCGAGCCAGTCTCCCAGGTAACAAGTGATAGGACAAGAGGAAATAGCCACAAGTTGTGCCAGGGGAGGTTTAGACAGGATATTAGGAAAAATTACTTCACCAAAAAGGTTATCAAACATTGGAACAGGCTGCCCAGGGAAGTAATTGAGCCACCAATGCCTGAAGGTATTTAAAAGATGTGTAGAAGCAGTGCTTAGGGACATGGTTTAGCGGTGCACTTGGCAGTCCTGGGTCGACAGTTGGACTTGATGGTCTCAAAGGTGTTTTCCAGCCTAAATGATTTTATGATTCTATAAAGATCACTAGGATTTGGACACACCAAATTCTTGAAATTTGCTGGTCAAAGATGCAAGCTCTGTGAAACCTATGTACCTAGCAGTATCTGTAGCTAAGCCTGAAAGTCTCTTTGAATTAACTGAATTCCTTTTTTTTTTTTTTTTTTTTTTTTTTTTTTTTTTTTTTTAAGGTGAACTGAATTTGGCAGAATATAAAGGGCTAAAAAAGGAAGGATTATTCCAGAAAAAAGTTTGTCTTAGGGCCCAAGAGATAAAGGATTAAGTATTGTTCAAAGTTAAGCAAGGGAAAAAAAAACCCAACAAAAAACCAGTACAGACGTATGGATGTTATGCAGTGAGGATGGGAGAGGTATTACAGTCTGTGTCTGGTCTGATATACAGATAGTCTCTACCAGTTTACAGCAGGAACTACAAGGTAGCAGTCTGGCTAAAATGCATGAAGGTTCAGAAATGGAACTATATCAGGCATGGAAGCAAATTTTAAAGGTCATGACACTGAAATCAGAATAACCAGAGAATTTCAGTTCTCACATGAGAGAACTGATTCATGATGACAAAGTCCAGTTGCACACTTAAATACATTTACACAACACATAAATCTACTTGGTATGGTAAAGTTGAGAATAGCAACCTAACCAATAAGATGTTAAATATTTTTCTACTAGTCTGATCTGAGTGGAATTAAAAGCTTTCTATAAAAAGAAGAGGAAAAAAGGCATATATGTAAGGAGAGAACAGGATACGAAAGACACTGTCCCCATCTTAAGTCCTGTTGGAAAATCTCCTCTAGTTTGATCAGTATAGCAGCCCACCAGAATAATTTTTCTTTTGTGACAGACTTTGATATGAGTAAATTTTTAACAAATTTCATTATTCTAGAAAAATCTGAATACATATTACCATAATAACCTGATTGTAAAATTTTCCCTAGCTATCCAAAAGTCTTAGGAAAACCAGTTGCATTTATTACTGAGCAATAAGCACATTTTGAGTCTTCACAAAATTCTTAGCAATCATTGCTCCAAAAGAAGCAGTTTGAAATTGGAGGTTAAAATAACTACTACTTTGAAGGAAAGGATTTTTTTACCTCTGAAGAATAATAAACTAAAGCACCTCCTGTGAGACAAGGTACTGGCCTTTTTTATGAAAGTTTGAAAATGACTAAACCTGAAACCAATAACAATACATGTTATACATAAAGCCAATTACATATAAATGTTCTGATTGAATTATGTTAAGCACGACTGAATCCTCATTAGTGTCCGCAGTCATTGCTACCAGGGCCCTGAACAAGGTGCAGAGATTCTGCAATGCCTTCTCTCCCAAGTGGATTTTAGCTGCCCATCTTCAAGGCCAGCTCTGATATAGTGCTGCTGCATAATCTTTGATCAGACTTCCATGAAAAAGCAAAACCATGAGAAGAAGCTGCAAGAAGTCTTGCTGGAGGCCCACAATCTCAGGCCTTCTTCTTCCTCGTCTGAGCTACAATGTCAGTACGTCTGTGCTTGGCCACGCGTGCTGCTGATCCTGACACTAACCTGCTGACTTGAATTCAAACCTACTTCCACACAGCAGGCACATCTAGCAGTCCCTGGACTGGTGGCCAACCTTGTCATGCTAATCTTTTTTGGACACTAGGCCCCTTTGTGTCTCTGTTCACTGCCCCTGCCTGCTTTTGCTGCAGCCCTCAGCTCCTGGCTCCCCTTCCCTTGCAGAGCAGCTTGCTCTTTTGCTGCCTCCCTGACACTGAAGTGGTATCTCAGTGAAAAGCTATTTTGGTAGACCTACATTCTGCCCAAAATGGGTCACTACTTCACAGACAGTAGTACTACATGTTACACTGGCTTGCAATTTCCAAAAAGTAAGACCTGGAGGAAATTAGTCTCTCTTCACTGTTTGGGTGTTTATTGTTCTTGGGTGTTTTAAGGCTTTGGTGCCATGCAAGTGTTACACTTACAGCTGTGAGGTCAATTTGTTTTGGATCAAGTAGGAGGAAATTGCAAAGCAAGTGCCTACCCTAATTGCAGCTTATTGGGAAAATTGTCTCAGACAAAACCACTGGATGTTGTATAAATACTGAAACTGCTAAGCACAGCCAGCAAATGCTCAGTTGTTCTGGAGAGCATGGGAGTTCTTTGATGTCCTTGTTCTTAGAGAAGAAAATTTGGCCAACAAAGAAACAACACAGCTGATCACTACATCAATACTGACAGTACGTGTATGTGTTTGTTTGTCCATGTTTATGTTGAAAGAGGATGAGTGGTACAAGGGTGAGAATGAGGAGGACCTCGCTATGTAGAGTCCAAGCAGTAAAGCATCTATTATGAGTTGCCTCTTACAGAACTGCAGAAGAGACGTGATAAACTGGGCAGGGGCGGTATCAGCAGAAGACAAAACCACTAGCTGTGCATAAAGGTATTACCAAGCTGAAGTCAAACTGCAGACTTTCCTTACATGGCTAATTTTGATTAATGATTCTGTCATATTTGGAACAGTCCCTATGACCTTCTATAGATTACTATACCCAAATTTCTTTGGGAAACCAAACAATCCTTCCCCCAAACCAGAATCTTACGCTTTGAAAGCCAGTAGTGATCTTATTTACACAACATACACCTCATTTTATCTGCAGGTTCCAAACTCAAATTAATTACTCTAATGGCACCCCTCTTCAATAACCTTGTATTTTAAACAACTAGTAGTTATACAGTGTGTAAGCCACATGCTGCAGAACTATAAAGTCTTTGATCTGGAAACAGTCTCTTACAAAACAGGAACAAAGGAGGCTACCTCCGTAAGGGGAAAAAATTAAGGTCATTCTGTTACTTTATATTTTCATAATTTCTAATGTCTCAGTTACTCTTCTAGAAAGACTATATATCTAAGTGGCCCTCTCTTTTTAATGGATGTGTCATAGCTTCTGCAAACTGTATCATCAACTTGTAAAAAATTTTCTGTTCTTGTAAATCCATATTCTAATACATAGGAATAGAAATGCAAATGATTGTATTCATTTAAGAATTGCATTTAAGTATAAACCTGAGTTTCTCTCTTAATCCAAACTTGTCAATGTTGGATGTGAAACCACGCTGCTGAGTG
This sequence comes from Falco biarmicus, assembly GCF_023638135.1. NCBI lineage: Eukaryota > Metazoa > Chordata > Aves > Falconiformes > Falconidae > Falco > Falco biarmicus. The sequence continues at coordinate 9,469,671 of NC_079302.1, forward strand.
GTTTGAGGCAAATGCAGGATGAAAGCTTGGATTTGTGCCACTTTTTGGTGTGAGATCAAATACATACCCAGAGGGAATGTGAGCCGTTACCTAATGCCCATGTCATATGTTTGATATCTGGGGACAGACACCTCCCGAAAATGTCTGAGAGACGTTTCTTATAAATGCAACCAACATATCTCACTTGTACTTGAGGTATACAACTTTGTGACTCAAGTTTAGGATGTCCTTACAAACTATGGATAACACTCCAGACATTTTCTCTCCAGGTGCTGTGACATAGAACTAGACTGCTGTTGGCTGAAGCTGACCCTGCTAAAATGCCATGCAGATCTATGTGGAATACAAAATGCAGATGGCTATCTGTTGTAAAGCTTACTTACATATCTGGCAGAAATTCAGTTTGGACCCTTCTTCAGCTATTTTTCACCTTCACCTCATGACCTTAAATGCAGTAATAAACACACATTAACTCAATGGGCAAGAAACAGGCATAGGGACTCTAGCAACCTCTGCTAGGTCATGTTTGTAGTTCGTTACTCTAAGACTTTTGTAATTACTATTAAACAATGTCCAGATCTAGTGAGTTTTCACATAGCTAACACAATGAAATATTAAAAGAAAATATTATCTCATCAGCTGAAATAGAAACCTTTATGTAAGTTAACTTATTGATATCCGAAATACATATCAAGATTCTGCTTGGTATTTTTCAGTGAATAAAACCTGACTTACCACTACATTAACAGGCTACTTTATAAACCGGCACCACATTCCAATAATGACAGAAATTAATTTGGAAAACAGTTTGTTAGTTAGTAAAACATTATCACTAGCTGCACAGATAGTACGTTTCTTTGCAGAAAGAATAATGGGAGAAGGAGAAAACTCGCTACAGATCCTTGGAGTGGAAAATGTTCATGTGGTAATGTAAATGCTGTTCTGAGATACCTTTGCATTATACATCATCAAGAGGGAATTTAATTTAGATGTTTAATATAAGTGTCAAGCTCTGAGAAGCTCTTTGGATCACAACAGCAGCAATTAACAAATATAATGTTGGCATTCAGATTCATCCCACAGAGCATAAGTTCAGAAAAAACACAAATCTCCCAGCCATTTTACATTTAATTTTTAGTGACCTAATTTTTTACAAATGCTTTAATTTGTAGCTTGGTTTTTCTTTTTCATCTAAGAAAGCCTCTGTACCAAGTTTGGAAAGTGTAGATCTGAAAAATCTGTAAATCACAACATTTTAATTTGTATGACACTGCAGTTCTAACAGGTGTCTCTTCTTTTAGGTCACATTAAGATCTACAATTGTATAGTGACCTTAACTAGTGCTTCTATCTACATTAACTGGGGGACTTTTTATTGTCTAAACATGACAATGAAACTATAAAGTTTAGCTGACATATCCAGCATACTGAATACACAACAACTTTAGAAGGAACCAGTATAGCTCTGGTTTAGGTGCTTGGGATACATTAAGTGTCCCAAGTAGCCAGTTTTCTCTCACAGTTGTTGATTCTATATTGTTTGATACCTCAGTCTTAACTAATTAACTCTAGTTATTTTGTCATTTCAACTAAGCTGCTATAGACAAATAGAGGTAAAAAAATATAATCTTTTTCTGAAGTTCATTATAGGAAAGGCTTTTTATTAGTAAGGCAAATGCAACAAAAAAACAACATTAAGAAAATCCAAGCTACCATTTTATTTAAAAGGATTTGTCAAGGAGCAGTTCTGAGCATTTTTTGTTTACTCTTTAAATTTTAATCAACAAACACTTAAGCTTCAAAGGTTTCTTTCAGCTTCTTCTTCCCCTTTACACTATAATAAAGGAAAAGAGAAAATAATAAATTGTTATAGTAATTTTCCAGTCATACTGCCGGGGGAGGGTGCGTGGGGTGGGTGGGGGAAAATCATCACTCCTAAATGTTTTGAATTCCATTTCCTCATATTTTTATGTATTAAAAAACCCCTTGTACAACGGGAAAGAGAAACCGGTAAAAGCAGTGAGTCTATTGTTTTAAAAGTTCATTTTTTCCTTGGGTTTTGGTTTAGTTCCTTATAGCACTCATAGGAATGTTGTGTCTTTTAAGGAAGACTATTGTGATTCAGGCTCTGACTAAAACAGTATTGGTATGGCAAAGTCATATCCTGACCTGTCCACAGACGATGCCCTGGACCTCTCTTGAGCACTGACTGCCTATTGTGCTGATGTGTGCCAGACTGTGAGGATGGCTAGCCAAAATTAATTTAAAAAAATCTACCACAGGCACAAGACAAAATTTCAGACTGTCATGATCAAGCGGACAAGAGCAAATCCTTGTTAAGGAAAAAATGAGCAGATATAACTGACTATCTCAACCTTATTGTGCTTAATATGTAAAGAAATTAAGGACTCATTTAAGTTTTAGTAAGATCAATCAAGTCAACAGAATACAGAATGAACATCTGCAAGGAAGTTCTATGCAGCAAGTAGCAATGTCCCACTGGAATGGCATGGAAAAAAACTGGATTCAATTCCTTATTTTTGTACAGCTGGGCAATAACCCACAATAAACACAATTTTTAGAAAGGAGATACTGTATCCCATTGTCACTGCTATCAAACATGAAAAATATTTGCAAATAAAAAAATCAGGCTTCAAACAGAAAATTGATACTTTAGAAAAAATTTTTTTGGAAAAAAAAAAAAAAGGCTTTGCATTCCATGGAAAAAGAAACAACGGCAACATTTCAAAAGCTGCTGCTAAATTAAAATACTCTCTGAACTTCTCTGCTGGTAAAGGTGTCATGGTTATTTTGACTCAAACAAGATCATGATAAGATATTTCAGAAGAGAAAACACATTAATGGTGCTAACATAAATGTGTTTATTTCTGAGGTTTTAAAGCTTTGTGTTGGAAGAAAAACCTTGTTCTGCATCCTGGCATTACATTTTCTTTGACCACTTTTTACATCCCTAAGTGACATGGCAGGTCAAGAAAGGAAAGGAAAAGTTACCTGAATTAAAAGAGTACAGCCAATTATGTCTCTTCTTAGAGTATAAATAATGAAATTGCTGGAAATTGCAAATGCTTTATTAGCAGGCTCAGGTCCCTTGTTAATTACCAGAATCATGCACCGAAAATACGTGTGTTTATTTCTCCCACAAGTCTGAGAAAAGAAGTGAGGAAATAATAATATCTCCTGGAGTTGTCAATGGGACTTGTGCCCAGCAGTGGAAGAATAGCTCCCTGCAAGGTTTCATCTTTTTTATAAACACATGACTCCTGCTCTTTTTGTCAGAACTGATGTTTACTCTGTCAGACTTCTTTTAACATTTCAGTGATAAATTAAAGGCCCTAATTATTGCTTTCCATTCTGTTCCTAAGATCAGGACTTTATGTACACCACTTCAAAAGACAATACTGAACTCTGTTGGGTATTCATATGTGTTTTTTGCACCCTTCTACTGTGGCAGTAATTGTACCTGCTGTTTCTTTGTGACTATGACCTTTCAGCTATCCAAAATTAGTCTAGATAAGGCTGTGCCTGTGGCACAAACAGTACTTTGGCTAACCCCTTCAAAAAGGGCAATAGCAAGGTAAAACACAGCCATGACAAACTTGAAAGAAGCCACAAACAGAATAGGCTTTTTAAGCTAGGTGAGAGCTAATATATATCTTGGGGGGGGGTGTGGTGTAGAAGAAACAGTTTTGCTGATAATGATTTAGGAACTGAAATGTTATGGGAGATTCTTTAACAATAGAAAAAGAACTAATTGCAAAATTATGGCCATTTTATGTATTTTTGGCTTTAATCACAGTATCTCATATAGCCGGTGATGAATTATCTTAATAAATAACAATTATGTTAAACATCATCTGCCTCAATATTTTCTTTGCTTTTAATGTCAGGGCTCTTAATGTTCCACTTCTCTTCATTAGAAGGGGGTCTGTGCCTACCACCAGGAGTTGTCATATCTAAATTGTTTTCCTCACAGGAGTTTTAGGAGAGTCTGTACATCTAGTGCTTTACCCTAGCAGTTCAGATTTTGTTTAACTTATGTATATTGTCTATTTTTCTTTCAAAGATTTGTTATCACAACAGAGGAAAATCATCAGAATGGAGAATAAAATCTTTTGTTTCCCCAAAGCAATGTTCTCCAAGTGCTACATTTCACAGTTATTTGAAATACCAGAGGGCAAATTAATGTAGCAAGACTTCTAGATGAAATACTGTGAAGGTGCTCTTGATACCTGGTTGGGCTGCCAGAGGCCATGGAAAAGAAACTACAAGTCAGTAATGCCTGAGTGTGTGTCTCTGAATGTCACAGCACCTCAGGTACATACCCACAGCTTTGCTTTTCCTTAAACTAGAATTTATGAAGTTTAACGCTTCTAAATTTAGTTCATTGGTTCTAGTTTAAACTGGTGTGTGGGAATTGTCCTCCCATGCTGACAAACTACAATTGTGGAAGTTACGTATCAAGGAGGTACTATTCTTATGAGATGGTAGGCTGCAAAAACAAGAGAAAATTTATATTGATTAATACTTCAGGCACATGAAAAGCAATTGACAGGGATGGAAAGAATCTGCAGTAGATGAAATATTTAAAAAACTAAAGGATTTTTTGTTTTGATACTAAGCTTATACTGTAAAAAGAATAGCAAACTTCAGTATTAATGCAACAGACAACTCCCAAACCACTTCATACAAGGATAAAAATGCTCATTGAAGAAACATGTACTCTGTGTACCCGTTTACTTTAAACACTGCAATGAAATACCCTTCCTCTCAGCATTCTCTTCTCTAAGCTAAACAACCACAGCTCCCTCCTCCTCCGCTCAAATATCGCATGCTTCAGCCCCCTAAGAATCTTAGTGGCCTTCCACTGGACTCACTCTTACTCACATGGGCCCAAAACTACATACAGAATTAAGATGGTTCTGCAAAGGTGCTGAGATAGGAAAATACTCTTCTCTAGAACTCCTGTCAATGAACTTGACAGTAAGTGGGTAGACTTCACTGCTGCAACAAAACGCTGCTGACTTACATTCACATTGCTGTCCATCTGGCTCCCCCGTTCTGCTCTGTGGGTGGCTACCCGCCTAGGTAGCCATCAGGCACTGGCTGTACGGTTCCATTGGCTTGTTCTCTCCCAGCAGCAAGCCTTTGCATTTCTCTCTAGATCATCTTTCCAGAGACTTCTATGAGACTGCCAAGCCCGTATTTCCCCACATCCCCATTCTTTCCTGGCATAATGTTTGCAATATTCCAGTCATTAGACAGCTTCCCCAAATGGCAAAGTCTTTCAAAAATGATAGACTCCTGCAAGCTAAGGAAAAAAAATATAATTTTCCTTTAGAATGACAAAGAGTTTTACTATTACTAATGCCAATCTGGAAGAATCCCTTTCCACTGCCTGTTTTGCTCAACACATGATATTACAGTGAACAGTCCACATTAGTACCTTCATGCAACTTTTTGATAAATTCTATCCACATCATGCAACACACATTAATTTACAGCATCTCAAGGAGGCAAACTAGCCCTGGAATTTAGGTTCTAGTTCTTAATCATTCCATCATCTAATGGTGAACATGCAACTAGGTTCAACTATTGTACAGATTAATAGATATGTGTCAAGATGATGACAGTTTGCTGTGCATGGCAATTTTATGCCTGAAGTAACTGTGATCAAAATCTGAAGTCTTTTGTTCTGGAGAGGAATACAAAAGCAGAACTCCCAGCTAGTAGGATAAGTACTTTTCAGTAATTTTTTTAATGATGACAGTACTGTTGTAACTAATTTTCAGGACTTTTTGCTAGGATTGAATCTTTCTGCATGTGCTTCTGGATTATCGTTTTTCTTCTTCTTACAGCAAGATCCTCTAAAGTAGGCTTTTCAGTTGTAAAGATGAGAATTTCCAAGACTGTGAATAAAGAAATAGATCAAAACCAAAAGTTGGGGAGGGAGGAAGGTGAAGGTTAAATGTTTTTTACAAATTGTCTTCAGCTTTTGTTTTGAATACTTTCAAGTCTTTCAGTTCTCCTGTCATTTCCTCTTCTTAATCCCAGACTCTTTCCCTTTGTATATGTTTAGACTTCAAAATTCTGCTAAAAGGAAAGAAGATAAGAATCTTTCCAGCAAAAATGCCCATTTCCTTTAAGAAAAAAGTCTTTAGTACGAATGCTGAAATACTAGTTACATAGAGGGATGAAATCTGCCAGTTCTGCTTCAGAAAACCTGGTGTATTAGTAGTCTGAAATGGTAAGGGTTGAAGGAGACAGAGCATAATAAGCCATTTACCTTCCTTTTATGAAGTCTTTTGTATGAATGACTGCAAAACTGAAAAATATGATGGTTTAATTATACTTTTATACAGCTGAAATACAAGACAATTCTTTCACCATGGAAAAACAGAGTTGAAGTGTGTGAATGTGCCGATATACTCACAGGTACACACATATGTGTATGTAATTATTGATTACAAGAATCCTCAGGTGACTACTTGAGACCATTAAAAATGCTAGGTTTGTTTTTTCAGTCTTAAGTCATTAAAATATGAATGAATGCTATTAGTAGGAATGCACCATGTATGTGTGTCCAAAATGATGCTCGTACATTGTATCAACAAACAGAAAGACAGGATGTGGGCTGTATTTTTAGAATAATGAACATGATAAAAGGTTAGGTATTTTGTTATAATTCTTCTGAAATATGCAATTTGTTACAAGATACATTGTCTGTGAAGAGAGTCCCTACTGCAACTCTAATGTGGTTTTTTTTACAATCAAAAACATAAAAGCACATCAGAACACATCATGTGCAAACGATGGCATTAAACAGATTAGAAAACTAAATGTCATACTGTAACATGACCAGGGTTTTTTTGCAGTTAATTTACAAGAAAGGCAGAAGAGCTCTGCAGGAAGCACTTTCTCCAAATATGCACCCTGCAGCTAAAAAAACTCATATACCTTATTGTTCTTACAGGAGGTGGAAAATAAAATAAATAAATAAATAAAAGAAGGAAAAAACCCTTGACTAAAGTGATAACTTTAAAACTTATGCGGATTTTTAAGATGACTAAATGAATTCCCTGTGATATTGTGTATAGCAAGCAAATTTAAAAAAAATCACAGCAGTCTTAGCTATAAAATACTTTTGTAATCTAGCATTTGACTGATTGCACTGCAGTTTTACTGAAATATTTGTAATTTTATGAATGTTTCAATTACCAGTAAACTTTTTTATTGAATTCCTATTTAATTATATTTTCTTCTATGTCCCTCTGTGATACTGCATTTCTGTTAGTACCCTTGAGAAAGTAAACTGCTGTACAGTCCACTGCAGCCACAAAGGTGTTTTGTTTTATAAACTAAAAAAAGTGCTGGAATTTCAAGTATGGTTTTCTGCTGGATCTGGAGGAGTTAAACAGGTCTCTATTCTCTTGAAGAGACTTAGGTAAAAGACCATCACTCTTCTTAATTAAGGCTTTTCATATAAGCATTGCCTGAAATCACCTTAGCTGCCTTTTCAAACTCTCACCTGATTCTAATTAAGCTCCTTGGAGCATTAACCTGGCTTTTTCCTCTTGATTCATCTCCTTATGAAAAAAAGGTAAATGACTCACTTTTATACGCTACTTTATATGGTGGCCTTCTACTGGAGTTGGTGAAATCCTTCAACAGTGACTTGAAAAGAAGCAATATTATTCTCCTGGAAATTCAGTAAGTGATCAACATGTTTAAGCAATTCCCTACTGAAAAAGAATATGCCCCTACAGAAATTTATTGCTTAATAGCAATGCTCACTCCATCTTACATTTGGACAATTAACCATGTCAACAATTGAGACCACTCTTTCAATAAGATAATGGCCCTGTTGAACAGTTATCAAAAAGTGTACTGTAGTTCTAATTTAGATACTTAAGACTTCCTTCAGAAAACCAAGTTCCCAATACAAAATCAGGTGTTTAGACCATACAGTAATCTGACTTGGAATATATGCTGCCCTGGTAGGCTAATAAACAGCATACATCTGCATTTTGAGGAATAGTTTGGAAAAGCCTTCTGAAAACTCAAAGGAATGGGAGCATCAGACTGCATTGTATCATATAAATGAGATATGCTCATTTTTTCCTACTTCTGTGCATTACTATGCAAACACTGGGAACAAGTTAAATCCTATATATTTTCATATATTAGTGTGTTTTTTTAGTTTGTTCCATCAAAATTTTATTCCCTTTAGAGATTTTTTAAACAATAACCATTTAGTCAGCTAAATGATAAAACATAATTACTTCCAGCCATTGCAAAAGAAGAAACTGTAGCCAATCTGAAGAAAAAAAAAATAAAGAAAACTTTTAGACCTTGTCAAAATACAGTAATTTTCAGAGCTGAGTGAACACTAGTCTTTAGTTTGATAGCTGGACAAAAGGAATAGAAAGTAATTTACTTGGGCCAAGCTGAAATGAATCTTGCTTTTTCCACCAGTAAATTTATTGCAGGTCTAATGAGCATAGTATTGGACTCAAAAGGGTATGCTTTTTTTTTTTTTTTTTTTCATACAAGAAAACCACTTTTAGATAAAAAGGATGCTTTAGTACTTTCTTTCCCCAACACTGTATAGAATATTTACTCTAATGCAGTGCATGAATATACACCACCCATCTGAAAGCTCTGTTTTGAATCAGGGAAAGAGCAGATTCGAAGCAAATAGCTTTCACCTTCTTCCCAGTTCTAAGGAAGTTGTCCTAACTACCAGGTGATGAAGCTGTTTTCTCACTTTGACAAGTTAAATCAGCCAAACAGACTAGGAATGATCTGCCCAAAGGTATGTGATGGCATAATTAGCAGATGGTAAGGGCATTCTGCACAGAAAAAAAGGTCAGTTCAAGACACATGTGGAATTTCTTATATACTTTTACAAGTTGGCAGATAAATGGAAAACTACCGAGTCACTTGGTGTGACACTTAGTTTTACAAAAAATTTGAGTAGTCTCAGATGCCCTAACATTCTTTTTATTGGGGATTCAGTGGTCTGTCCCCCAGTCCTAGACTGGTTTGTTAGCAAATGGAGAAACTGTTTAGTTTTTCTACTGAAAAAAAATGTAACAGATAAATCACCATTCTCAGACTAATCTATTAATCCCAAGGGTAGCTGCACTATAGCTGGCAGAATTCTTATAAATTTATAGATGAACATATTGGTTATAAACATCTTGGTTTATACCAGGTATTTAACAACCTGCCAGGAGCTCCTGATTGCAATGAAATCAGCAATTTATTTTTTTTTTTATTATTTCCTATCTTCAATTAATCTTTGTTTTACTACTTTAGAAAGTATTCTGAAGCAGAGATATTTGCCAGAGAATGGATGGAGAATACTTGCTTTTAAAGCAGGTGACTTTACTATTTCTCAGAAAAAAAGAAGTCTCTCTGAGACCTAAGAGTAGTGCAGGGCTGCTAGTGGTGGACATTTGTTCAACACAGAGTATGAGGAACAAATCTCAAATACTGTTTCTCAAATGTACACTAGCATTATTGGAGACTAAATCTCTGTGTTTCTTCTGTGGCATGGTATGCTCCAGCCACCATTTCTCTTTCTTTCTTTTCCCACACCTCCTTTGTACTTACTTCTTTATCAATGAACATGTTCTTTCAGTGTAAAGTGCTGAATAAGTTTAGAACAGATTAGGGCGTAAATTGAAATTATTTCTACTTTTTCTTATTATTAAATATTCCCTCTTAAGGAGAAAGTATGATAAACATTCTTGTATTAAAAAGCTAGGTAAAAGCCGCTACTGCAATTTAAAACTTTCTAATTCTGAGAGAGCAACATAAAAAATGATGATAGTAGTTCTCACAAAAAAGTTTCCTGTTTTTTCTTAAGTATTATGAATTCTACTGAACAGTGTTATATCACCTAATATCTGCTATACTTGAATGTGAATAATCACAAGTTGACAAACATATGTATTCATAGTTATACTCATCACTATGCAGCCCTGAATATAAATTAACAATATAAATAGCCATAGATCAGTTTTGTTCTGTATGAAACCTTCCTGAAATTAAGATCAGATGTGATCAGATACGGTATCAGTCAAAACAAAATTCAACACTTGGGTTTTTTTTTTTCACCTTCCCTCAAAAATAAAGTTTTAAATAGAGTGACAGAACTATACATCTTTAGTTTTACCAAAGCCAAAACCCTTTTCTAATTTGTTTTGGGGAGAAAATAGACTGACCCATTCAAACACAGGGTATAAACAAGCTAGTAGCATAGTGTCTTGTATGTAAGCAGAATTTTGGTAACAAAGAAATAGGAAAAAGTACTGAAGCACAGAAATTTAATTCAGGATCATAAATATATCAAAAGCCCAGAGGTTGTAAAATATTTGGTGCCTGTACATAGGGGAATTTTTAGAAACAGGTAGACATGTAGCTGCTGAGTATCCTTTCTTCTTCAAAAATAGGACTTCTGCATGTCATCTTGGTGACACTGGATTCTGAGCTTTTTGGACAAAAATAGTCTGGATGTTTTATTAAACTTCAGCAAAATAGTAAAGTGGGATAACCAGACCACAAATAAAAGTGTCATATAATTGTAACTGTAATCTTTATCTTATTTTCCTCACCAGGGTGAGATAAATTAGCAAAATAAGAGTTATTGGAAGTACTGACATTTGGCAAGCACTGACTTGACTGAATACTGTGACTGTGAATGCAAATCATACTCCAGTGCTACTCCAGTGCTAGAAGAAGCAGAATAAAGCACTGCACTTTTGTATGATAACAGTAGTAGGTATGTTTATGACTGGTAGAAACATCAAAGGCATAGCCAAGCTAGCTGCAATCCATTTGTTCGTATACGCTTAAGAGTAAAAGGCTGGGGCTTAGAGTGTGGTATCTTTTAGGGTATTTGGGTACACAACATTCTTGTACTTTGAACATCTTCACTAGTTCCATATGCATAACTGTAACTATTTCTATTAAATTTTATTGTGGATATGAATGCTAAGACTGAATATTCTTAAGCTACCCACCATATACATGCCATGAGTAGTTTAGAATTCTCACTCTATGTTCTTGTGTAAGTAGCTCTCAGTTACGTACATACAAGTTTAGATATCCAAGCTAGCTGTACAGTAATTACCACCCTCAGCTGTAGTTGCTATGACATTCTACTGCAGTCATTCTTCCCCCCGATTTAGAAAGCTTCTGTAATTTGTTTGAAAATCTCAGCCTGAAAGAGCCATCAATACTTGGCCCCTTGCTTGTCTAAGGATGAAAATCATAGCAATAACAAAGTAACTTCTAAAAGTAGCTCTGGTTCTTATCAATGCCTTACTGTACCTCAAATATTCTAATGAACTTTCAAGTGTTTAACTATTCTAACATATTTATGGGGATGTCCCAATTACTAAGAGGTATTTTCTCACTTTACAGTTTCAGAAATGGCAACAGCAAAGATTCGGAGATGCCAGATGAGCAAGTGAAGATTTAGTTCACAATCGAGCATGAAACAGAACTTCCAACTGATTACATGAGACCACTTCACTTAGATACGGTTCTCAACGTTGAACTAATTTGTGAAAAGACCCTGCTAGATCGTTTGCTACTCAGGCTTATTCCGAGTCCACATTAAAACTTGCTCCTTCAGGTTTCTTGATTATAATTTCAGGACCATATTTGCATGAACACTTGTAAGACAAAACTGTTATTTTGCACATTTTTAATATAATAGTTTTGAAGGGGGAAGTTCTAAAATAAACATAAATTATTTGGATCTCTGACTTTAGAGTGGGCAAAGATCAAAGTGTTTTTACAATTCATTAAGCATGTCAATCCAACTAGAGGCTGTGTTGCAAAGGAATAAATACTTAAACTGCTCCCCAAGCTAAATTGTGTTTTCAGGTGGGTTTGTTTCCATTTAATGTTGTTATAACTGACAGCCAAGAAATGCAAAGCAAGGATTTAAGGTGCCACACTTCGAAGAGTTCACAAAACACTTGTGTGTAATTCCTCCCTTATTTCCAAATAAACCCTCCCCAGGGACACTTTGAGGTAGACTTTTAACTCTAAAACTTGACCTTGTGTAATTCATGGGATCTGCTATTTCCTTTATGTCTACAAATAGGGAACTCAGAATTTTAGAGATGGAACCTGTAATTCCAAACACAGTTAAAAAAATAGTAGACATTTTGTATTTTCCACAGCTAGTTTACACCAGTAGTTAACATACATATAAAAAATACATGCATACATACAACTGCACACATATTTATACATATTTTATGTTTGATATTTTAATGAAAATATATGTGTGCATATATGAGTATATATGTAAATAAACCTACGGCAGAAGTTTGTCCTGGTTTCAACTGGGACAGAGTTAATTTTCTTCATAGTAGCTGGTGCAGTGCTGTGTTTTGGATTTGATGCAAGAACAACGTTGGTAACAAACTGATATTTTTAGTTGTAGCTGTGTGATGTTTATAGTAAATCAGGGACTTTTCAGTTTCTTGGGCATGGGACATTGGGAGGGGACACAGCCAGGACAGCTGACCTCAACTAACCGAAGGGCTATTCCATACCATATGATGTCATGCTGAGTATATATAAGCTGAGGAAAGAAGAAAGGAGCAGCGGCATGGCATTAGGGTGTTTGTCTTCCCAAGTCACCGTTAGGCGTGATGGAGCCGTGCTTTCCTTAGGATGGCTGAACACCTGCCTGCTGATGGGAAGTAGTGAATGAATTCCTTGTTTAGCTTTGCTTTTTCTTTACCTCAATTATTATCTCAATCCATGAGTTTTCTCACTTCTACTCTTCTGATTCTCTCCCCCCTCCCACTATGGGGGGAGTGAGCGAGCGGCTGCGTGGTGCTTAGCTGCTGGCTGGGGTTAAACTACATCACTCTGGCAACAAAAATACAGTAATTCCTTGCTAAAAGCAGCTGCTTACCCATTTGTTCTATGAAAACTATGCATTTAGCATGGCTATCTCTGCAAACCATAGTACTTACAGTACTTCTAGGATAAAGAATTTTCTTACAGAAATAAGTATACAGTGATATGTGTAATTGTTGAAACATTTTTAAGGCAAGATTTGACATTTTTCTCTCAGGCTTACAGCTGATGTAGTCTATCCTGCCACAATGCAGTAGGGGAAGGAATCTCTTCCAATTAAGACTAGGCAGGATGCCAGCAGGGAAAGGAAAAATGCTATGAAGACTTTGCTGGTCTGAAAAATCTTACCACTGTTCATCGTATTGAGGGGTTTTTTTGGGACTGCTGTGTATTTTAAAAGCTACAAGCTTGAAACTTGGAGAAGCGAGGTAATCCTCAAAGTGCCTGAATAAAATCAGAGATTCACTTCCTCACCAACTGATGCTTGCAAACTGCAGGATTTACTCTCTGTTATTTCCTACTCCAAAATAACTGATTTGTAACACCTCATTGTTTACTATACATTCATATAATCTGTACATTATCTAAAACAGGGTTAAGCAGAAAATTTAATTAAAGCAAATGTGAAGAAGTGAGGGAGAAATCTGATTAACACACTAAGGTCCCAGTCTAAGTGATTACCAGCCAACAACATAAAATTGCCATATTGCATCTAGTATTTTGGAATGTCTAATTTAGGGGAATCCCTGCAGCCATATATGAAATTTTACAGCATTTGTTCCTGATTTAAAATATCCATTAGTTAATGCTTGTGAAAAAAGACAGGAAGAGCATTGTATGAATACTAAGCACTTCTATTATTTGAACATAAGTAAGCTTTAAGAATGTTAACAATTATCATAAGGAAAACTAAGAGGAATATCAGCATAATATCTTTTCTTCTAGGGAGCAGGTCTTGTGTCTGCTAAATCAAAGTACTTTGGGCAATACTCTTTGGAATATGTTCACACTGAATGCATTGGCAGAAATTATTTTAATTTTTTTCATATGGAAATCAATGGATTGTTTTACTGACTTCAATATGAATCAAATAATCCTTCATGTGGAAGAAATTTCCAAATTGCTCTCCTTAGCATAAGTAAAATGTAGGTAAAAATCAATTCAAGTAATTTGATCCTGATCACTTATGCCTGTTTTATATTCCCACTCTATTTCCTTCATTTATCTCTATCACGGGAAGATTCATTGTTGGTTTTGAACAGATGTCAGCAGCACTAAACAATCTTAATTTCCATAATTTATAATGCACCTGTGTAATATTCGAAAGATAAACAAAAGTGTTAAACTAATATAATCCATTTTGTGGCCGTAATAGCTACTTTCTTCTTGGCAGTTTTGCAAACAGTTAAGATGCCTGGATTTTGGTGGGGTTTTTATTATTTTATTTTTTAATCCTTCACTTGTTGAGCTTTGATTTGTCTTTTTCCCTCTACTTTGTTCTTTGTACTCAGCTTGGTCTGTTGGGTGAATCATTCTCCACCCGCAGTTGTCTTATTCAGTGCATCTGTAAATTCACTGCAACTCATTCAAAACCCAAAAGGGACATATGCCTCAAGTTTTGCTTTAAGAAGCAATCTAAACCTGCAGTGCTGTTATATATATAATGTACTGTCCTACTTTGGTAACCACAGCACCCCAGCATTTCTTTATAGCCTCAGTTCCCAGCCGGTGGTGCCAAAAATTGATCTAACCTTTGCAATTTTCTATAAGACAGTAATTTTTATCATGATGCTACATAGCCTTTTATGATAAAAGAAGTATGAAGTGTTCAGTAATGTCTGGGGTTGGAGCCTGGATTTTCAATGGTTTAATGCTGCTCCAAAGGAAAGCCTAAAAAAGTAGGTGAGGGGAAAAAGGAAGGAAGATGCCTGAAGAGCTGCAGAAGTTATGAATAATTTTCTCCAAAAAAAATCTTTCTTTATTTTGCCATTGCATTCAGCTCAGCTTCCTTGTGATCTGGATTATGCCAGACTCAGAAATCACTGCTAGGGGAATTGAATTACCATATCCTAGGTAGAAATTTTGAAAAAGTTTTAAAAAAATTTTCAAGCTTAATGAAGCCTTAATATCCATGTTAGAAATAGTAGAAACTTCTCCATTCAGACCTGATCATAGACTGCCACTTCTAACTCCATAAAACTATACATAGATTAAAATGGTATCAAAAAGAGCAGAAAGAAGCCAGAAAGACTTCATATAAAACCAGCTATTAATTCTTTAATTTTCCATTAATTTCCAATCTTCATTTGTCCTATCTTTTCGATCTTATATTAGTTTGGATTCCTGTTTCCAAGTTCTAGGTTTATTGTGTATTTCTTTAGTTATCACTTATCAAAATCAAATCATCCTCTTTCACCATGCTGGCTACTGAGTTTCTAAGTTTTCTGTAATTTCTGTGATATTGCTTGCGTTTCTGAAGGCTAAAAGTTCTTCCAGGTAACACTGAGAAGAAAGCAAGGATTTTGCTCAAATCCTGAATTCATTTTTTTTTCTGAAAATGACCAATTGAATATACATATATATATACACATATATATGTATACACGTGCATACACATTAGACAAAATCTTAAAACACTTGAATCAAAAATAATTCAGCTTACTGTCATCTGATATACTGCTTGCTTATTAGTTGTTCTGCTGTTTCCAACTGCTCATAATTCTGCTTATAAAGTTGGAAAGAATTTCTTTTTTGCATTCACCTTTGGAGTCTGGATAAAATGAGAACTTAAAGTGTTTCAGTAGATTAAAGGCAGCTCCTGCTTGCTGTCAGGTCTGAAACCAGAAACCAGTAGGCAATGAAGTTGCAGCTCACTAACCACAAATTTCATGCAATTTCTACTGATGCAACTCCAGGGCTAGCTGCAAGAGAGGGGGGTTTATCACACATTTTTTCTCTCTGACTCCAAACTCATCCCTTCTGGAGTTGCTCATAATCTTCTCAGTGTTTTTCTGTTGCTCAGAGGAAGAGTTAATCAGTCTGTCTATATTGCTATATTATTTCTACTGTCATGTCAAGCTGATGTTTCACTTATTTTCCCCAGTTCTCTCCCATAAAAGTACATGTGCTAACGTACTGTTTTCAGTCAGTTGAGAATAATAGCAGGAAAAAAAGAGCATAGGAAGCACTGAACTTAGTGGGAAAATGGAATGTCTACAAATGTAGCATTAAAAATTTCTCTAAGAATTAAGGATAAAAAATGCATTGCTGGTGCAATGTTGGTTTTAGACCTGTTGTTGAACTGATTTGAATTACAAGCAAAGATTTTCAGGGTCAGAAAAAACAATATCTCTAAATATATATACATATATATATATATATATATATATATATATATATAAATTTAAGAAGCATAAAAGCCAGTAGTGGTGCATCTTTAGTACATAACAAGGGAAAAGATACAAAAATTCACTTTGAATGTAGCTTATACCTCCTTTTCCTGCTTTCTCCTTCAGATACCAGAAGAGAGTCTGATTTAAAATGATATATATTTAGAGCACTAAAACAGTATTATTTCTGAAACAGTCTAGAGAAATGGTTATACAAGCTCTATATTCTTCTGTGAACTCTTCAAACCCTTTTGATTAAATAAATATATTTTTACATTATAATAGTAAATATCCTATAATAAATAACAATGAAGATAATTTTTCTTTTTTCAGTAGGTATTCATGAAAATCCAAGATTAAACATTGGTTCAAACACTTTAAAATACATGCAGAAGCTAAGAAGGATCGATGAAGAGCTGAACTGGAAATACCACTGTGTTATTAAAACAGGCAATTAGGTAACGGAATTTTTTGTTATTGTTTGATCATCATATTAAAGCAGAGTAGTTTCTTATTCTGAAGGCATTTTAATGTTTTGTTAAGTTGAAAACTTTTTTTCTGAGAAAATAATAGGATAATTACTAAATTACTATATATATAGTATATAATTTATAACTTATTTTAAGTTTCAGTATCAGGCCCAATGTCTTAGAAATTGCAAGAATATCCTCTGCTTTTACCTGGTTACAGTCAATAGTGGACTATACAAAGAGAGATGAAACAGTATTAGATTTTGAAAGGATGAAAGGGAAAATCCCTAAACTGAATTTTCTGAAAACCTATTGAGATAAAATTTTGAAAGCATTCTTTTTTAAAACTGTTCTTTCTGCTTTCAAATACAAAATATTTTGCAAATGTCACCATTACCTCAAAGAGAAATTTCAGGTCTCCATAACTAACTCCCTGTCAGATATACCAACAATGAATAATCATGTACAAAGCAGCCCATGTACTCTGCTAAATTAAAAACAAGCAAACAAACAAACAAACCAAACCAAAACAAAAAACCCAGCACTAATACAGTTGAGTGGTACATTTTCTTTACAGTAGAAGAACAGAGGAAATGGTAAGAAATAGTGCGGTATCTGGAGGCTTCATGCTGCCTGGAAATAAATTCACAAAGAGAGAAAGGTTATATGGAAAAAAATGAATGGAAAGAGTAATGAAAGGTGAGAAAGATGCATATGTCAGCTATAGTACATCACTTAGAAGGAGGGAGAACACAGAATAAGTCTGCAAGTTTGGAAAAATGATTACAGCACAGGTAGCAATGAAATGTAGATCGCACTGCAGTGTAATAGTAAATTGAAATTTTTTAAACTACAATAAATAAATAAAAATAAAAGACGTCAGGGAAGAAGATGGAAAGGTTTTTTATTGGTGCTAAGGAGATCTTCCTGACAAAGGTAATGTTCTTGTAAAAGAAACACTGAGAAACTAATATAACTATTAAAGAGGTCAGATATGAGAGGACATACATAACCACCTAAATGAAGGATAATTCTGTTTTAATGTAAAAAGAAATACAGCATCTTTGGTACTATTTTTGATAGAAATCAACACTCTGCAACATCCTCTGATTAAATACTTTCCACACCATGGTAACCAATGACCTGCATTTGGTCCAATGAGAACACTAATGTTCGTAACTTTTTTTCAGATAAATCGAAGAAATAGCTTGAGTATGACGAGAATCATAGTACTTGCCTGGAGTGAGTGGAGCAGAAGAAGAGTACTGAAAGTAAAATTAATGGAGTTTTTATTAATCTCTCCAGTAAACATTACTAAACAAAGTAGTCATCTGGAAATGCCTCCTGCAGAGGGAGAATCAGAGTATTCCAGGTGCAGCGCAACTCGCCATATACTGTAGCTTTTCTTGTTAGGAGAAGGGAGAGTCAGAGAGAACACTAACAATGGGTAGAAATTAGAGTAATCATGAGACTGCTCTAAACTGTCCTAGAGGCCTTGGAGAAGGTGACTTTAGCTCTGTGTCACTTTAAATTGTACATAGTAAATTTTGAAAATAATTCTGGTAGAAAAACAGTATCTGTCACTGGAAAAATACTGCCTGCAGTAACTTCAACTAACCTTACTTTTAAAATACGAAGAAGAATGAATACTGAACAGAAGGAGCAAATTAAAAGGCACAAAATTATCTGTTAAATGGTATCAGTTGAAGACTAAAAAAGAAAGTAAGCTATGATTGTGGTTAAATCCATTTCTTTTAAATCTATTTTTTGTTGCTGTTCATGGCTTAAGGGGGAGTCAGTCTTTCCTCAGCTATGTGTAACTGCTAGATACCAAGGACCTTCTCTTTAGTCAAATTGTTTGATAAGATGTGTATGTCACATTGATAAGGAATATGAATCAAATGCATGTTATAAATATTCAAGACAAGTTACAGTCCTAAATATCTCTGAGAATGTTAAGTCTTTAAAGCCCATTTATTATTAAGCAAATGTATTCAAGCAAAATGCCCGTTCAACATTTTGGTCTTTAAATTCCACTGACAAGGAACCAAACCTCATAGAAAAACTTCTCAAGAACTCTGAATACACCAGGCATAATTTAATCTTTCTGTGTGCATGTACACATATATATCCACAATTGTGCGTACCTCACTAGTATTTTCTAAGCAAGCCACTGAATGTGAACATTATTTTTTCAGTTTAAATGCAAACTGTCTTTTAAAAGTAAATTTTTAAAGCTCAAGTAGAAGACAAAATGGAATTAATGGGATGTGACAGTGAAAATCAGATCTTGACTGTGGTTTTTTTTCCTTTTTCTGCGGTACAACCATGAAAAGGTTCAGTGGGTGATGGGAAATATACAAGTAAATACAGTATTACTCCACCTACTCTGATGATCTTTTGCATTCATTGACTCATTTCCATAATATCTTGTCATCAGACCCCGAAGTAAAAGTTAGAAGGGATGTTCAGAGGCTGATGAATATAAGGAACCGCTGATGATTACAATAGGACTCATCATCATTTTGAAAGGAAAGCTGTCTTTGTCTGACAATTGTCATACTAGTGTTATATTACTGATTTCTGAAGCAGCAAAAATACAGAAGAAAGTTCTTGTGATCAGAATAGTCAATGATCATATAATTCTTACAACAATATTTTGACAGAGGAGGAGGAAAAAAGATCCTTTCACACACAAAACAGATGAAAAATGGTAAAACACGCATCTGTAACATATATATAAAAACAGTTACTTGTTTAATTACTATATATTTATTAAATTCAGCCCCTGAGTCTGACACATCCTTGACATAAACATACTTAACCTGCAGTTATGCAGATTTTGTTGTGTTTATTTGTAAATGTTTCACACAGGAAACAAAGGAAACAAAGTCATCTTACCTATATATTCTCCCAAATGCAGAAAACTAGTTATGTAAGACCAAATTCACAGACATCTTCATGTATCCAATTAAAATGCAGCTATTTTTCAATCACACCAAGAAATACTTTCCAGTCACTTTTCCATCTTCCATCTGATCACGTGAACAACTTGGAACCAAGTGTCTGCTCTAAGTTTCATAGCTGTTACTAGCATGCTAAAGAGTATCAAGTAATCCTTTGTTAATTAAGATCCTGCTTTAACCATGTTTCTTCAGTTTCAAACCTGTCCTTAGTGATGTGAAGATTTCAGAATAGAAGACATAGAACTGAGAGACACTCCTGATCTTTTCTACATAGGATGCTGATTTCACTTTCCTTTATCATGATGTTAAGATAAGACTTTGTTGGTAAGGTAGAGTCTTGGCTGGGTAGCCAAAACCTACAAAAAATGGACTGCCATACCCACTGACAGTCTGCTTTCCTTTAAAAAGAAAACATTTCAAAACAGAGAAATCTTATTTTTGAAAATATTTTTGAAAAGTTTCTATTGAAAGGGTACAAAGAGTACATATGCATAAACTGCATTAAGCTAGTGTACTTCCTTGTCTTTCTATATTTGTGTAATAGAGCACAATTTTTCACTGAAATAACATGTGAAAAGTTTGTGTATTTTTATTCATTTATTTTGATTACTATCCTACTCTTAAATAGAAAATTAGAACCATTTTATTTTGCACATGTTCCATCATAAAATATCACATTAGTGTGCTGCTACCACACCACAGTATTAAAAAAGGTGCCCAAAATAAGGCATTTCATTGAATTTTCTAACTTGGATTTCAGCTTATGAGCAAAAAAATTAAGCTGTTTATTGAATTGCTACTGACTAGGTAAATATGATAAGAGGGTGATATTTATCTGACCTGAATATTCTAGCTGTGTGAACTTTAACTTTTTAACAATGGAATAACTAAGAGATGACATTTTCTTTGAAGCTTGGTAATACGGAACTCCTAGTAAACAGTACAGCTGGCATGCTGAACTGTTGTGACGGATATAGTTTTGCTTATTTCATTAATGTATTTAAATTAGATCTTCAAACTACTTTAATTTGAAGTGTCTTTCTATGAAATTTCTGCTTTGTGTTTAGTATATAGAGATTTGCTGAGCTATGATCCATAGCAGATGGAAGATCCCACCGAGGAAATTTTACAAGACTTCACCCATTCTGACTACTGATTGCACAAGAAAATATGTCATCACAGCATGCAGAATAATGTAGTACCTCAAAAAGTGTATGAAGCTGTGTAGGAGATCTATAAAAACAATTATGTCAAAAGTATTTGGAGGTGCTTGCATAGTTTAAGAAGAATAAGAATTGCCATAGATTCCTTTGTTCTGCTTCTTGAAAGGCTTAAGATTACAGACTGCAACCAGGTCATGTCATACAAAAAAGACACAGACTGTTTTAGTGCTTTTTATTTTTCTCCACACTTCTCAATTGCAGTAGAACACTTATTCCTAGGCCCTGAAAAACAAGGGACAAAAAAAGCCTTGTGTTTCCAAGCCTTTTTATAAGGAAGACAGCTTCTGCCTACAGACTATGTATTTAAAGCGACATGGCAATACCCCAGCAAGGAAAATTAGAGACCCTTTTGCCTACAGATCTATTGTCAAGTCCTTGACTAACAGGAGGCAGTTCTGCAGTGGTACCTCCTTTGCAATAGGAGACAATAAATCAGAAGGCAATCACAACCATCTATTTTGTAAGCTGACTTCATGCAAATATGCTGACATGCAATGGGCACCTATTGATAGCTAAAGCAGGATATGTACCCCAGAAAAAACATCAGTCCATCAAAGGAAATTTCACTCTGTTGAATCTCACTACTTCCACTCCTACAACAATGTTCTCTTCATCTGTCATTTGGGAATGTGATGTAAACGTACAATCTAGTGCCATGGCTCATGGAAACAAGCACAAAAATATGCTTATCCTTTTGTGGTGTTCCTCTTTGCTTTCAAGATCACTTTCTCTGGAATCAATAGTCTCTCTTGATCACTTCTGTTTCACAGTTTTCTAAGAAAGAAAGATAAGCACATTTGAAAGGGGGACAAAGGGTTTTCTATGTGCTAGAGGAATGGTTATTGGAAGCCATTAAGTATTGGGATAAAGAGCGTGTTACAGTGAGACAAACCACAGGGATTCATCTCCATGTGCATGTTTCAAAGGGCTTAAACAGAAAGGTATTGCCTGCTTTTCAGTATAATATGTAAAAAAAAAAAAAAAAAAAAGACTTTTCACTCACAACTTTCATATTAAATTTAAAGTAGAAAAGTTTGCAGACGAGATATTTTATCTGCCATCATAAATAGAAATGCTGATTTTTTACTTCTACAGAAATAAAAAATAAAAGTAAAAATAAAATTATTGCAGTGGTTTTTCACAGCAAAATTAGACCAGTACAGACCAAGTGCAGATGTGGGAAACTATGCTGTGATATGACAACCAGAACGTGGACTGGAAAAAATACAAATGAGTAACAGTGTCAGAGGTTCCTAGTTTACTGACAGTTTTGGTTCAAGCTGCCACTGCCAGCACGAAAGTGTGGGTCTTGGTTTTCAGTCATTGACCACATTCTCTGTGGCATAGAAACTTGGATTATATTTTGGAAAAAAAACATATAGATCACAAAATACAAAGCATCTGCCTACACAATTAAGTAGTTTGAGAATATAATTTAGTGAGTACCTAATTCCACTTACACTGTTTAAATTCTGGCCATCAAAGAAATCGAGGACAGCCATTGTTTTATATACCCTAATCTTAATACTCCTTTATACAACCTACTCCTAATATAAAAACAAAACAAGTCTCAGTAAAGACTTATCTGTGGACTACAAGTATTTTCTGTCCTGAGTGTGTTAATTGAGAGAATGTTTCTTCAGTGATATAGAAGAAGAATGAAAAAATGAGAGAGGAAAATATATTTGTTGACTTTAAACAAATTATGTGTTTGTAAAGGCAAGGGAATCTTGTACTTGAAAATGAATCTGGAGTATAACTACTTCTCATTCTGTAGTCTTGTGATATTGCACTGGCAGCAGGTAAAGTACCACAATTACTTAACCAAGCTTATCTGCACTTAAGGACAGTTAAGGGGTAGAGTATACCAACTGGCCATTTGATCTTAACTATACTGTGTTAGTGACTGTCTAAGCCAATCATTATTTCTCCACATAGGGAAGCTAAACAGATGCCATTTGCTGACACTTGTTTTCTTCCCCATGAGTATATTAGAACACTCTCCCACATCACAGAATTATGACAAAGAATGAATGCCAAATACCATAACTGGTATCAATGTAAATGTCCTGAATATAAAATAAAGCTCTAACTATAGCTGAGGAAATGCAAAGTAGGCACCACTTACAGGTGAGTGCTGGACTTCCAGAAATTGAAAGCTCATTTAAATCTAACTGAAATAGTACTCTTAATTTGTAAGACAAATTTGAAGCTCTTTAGGCACTATGCCACAGACAGACCTCTTGACAGTACATTCAAATGCTTCAGGAGAAGGTTTTCCAAGTAGATCATAATACGTTCATGAGTATCAAAGTTCAGAAGCCTGGGCATTTCAATGCTGAAAAAAATTGAGACTATATGTGAAGATAAAGAAAGTCCAAACCATAAGGAGTCTGGTGGTACTAATGAAGAAACTAAGCACTTAGGAGTACTTGCGAGAAAACTAACTTAGCTGCTAATTGCCCTAGTTCAGTAACTCTTCAGTTGTAGGTATTGATTTTGGCATTCCTTTTTTAGCTTGACTCCTATTGACCCTAATCCTCATTATGTTTACTCTATGCTGTTCCCAAAAAGGGCAGTGCCAGACTAACAATTTTCAACACTGAAAATACTTTTGCACACGTGGAACTTAGGTTGTTTTCCAAGACTTTCAGCTGAGGAGGCAGAAGGGAGGTGATGGCAGTTTTTGTAGATTTTTCTCCACTGGTAACCAAATATATATATATATGTTTGGGGGTGGTTGTGGTTGTTTTGTTTGTTTGTTTTTTTACAGCAAAACTAAATTTAGAAATTTATTTATTTTTTAAGTTTGAGTGTGAGAATGACAAATTAAATGAAACTTCTGAAGGATTAACTCACAAAAGAAAAATCTTGTAATAGTTTTGCCTTATACCTCTTTCAGTGCCCAAATAACTCTTCTCATAAAAATGGATATTCTCCATTGAGTCATGTATTTCCAGTTCTGACAGTTTGCTCCTCCTCCACTAGAACAGGTTCAGACAATGAAAATGCTTTTCAAATATTGAGAGACATCACTACATTAAGTTAGTTCTTTTAAGTTGAGGACAATGCAACAGTTAGAGGTGAAAAACTGGTATGTAATTATATACCACAATTTTATGTCTGGGGCTAGTATTAGAGATTAAAGTCATCACTGTCACATTAAAAAAATCACAAACTTAAATAAATGTACATGGAATTTAGTGGAAAATATCCTTAAAGTACTGTTTTCTACAGAGGGAAACACCTGTCTAGCTACTTACTCCTGCTGGTTTATAATTTTTACACCTGTTCATGGAGGTGATGACTTGCTAGATAACCAAAAGCAGAGGGTGAACATTTAGGTTCCTGACAATGCAGACTTATCCATACAGAAATAACAAAGGTTTTCTGATGACTTTGAAGGCTCAAGAGGCATACCTTTTTCTACTCAGTTCTAACATACTGAATCAACTTCTGAAAGGAAACAGAGTAAGAGAAGGTCTGAAACTTTTTAAGAGAAGGATTGCTAAACACATAAGGATGATCTAACATTTCAGTAGACATCTGCATCTGAACATTACTATATGCATGATGGAAAAGAGCTGTGATACAGATAATGAAAAGTGATTAAGAAATTCTGTATTAGCCTGAACTAGCAAATTTTCATGACCTTTGGTCTGGGCAACAGACAGTTCATCTTGATGGGACACAATGCAGCAAGGCACCTACCATTCTCGAGGAAAGCTCAAATCCAAAATTTGGTCCAAAACTGAAGGTGGACTGCCTCAAAGTACATTTATAATAACTCATAGATTTACAAATTTATGAATTTAGTCAACTGCTTCTTACTGTTATTCACTAGCAGCTGATATTCTAGCTGCTCTTTCTTCTGTGGTTCATGTACGTAGTTTGCTCATATGCATGCACGGAGTTGTACTTTGTCTTTGCTTTTCATTTGCTGTAAATAGGAGTCTGAACACAAACAGCCCTCGTTTGTATTCTAGAACTTGCCCGACACACTTGCTTACAAAGTAATGTTACTAAGAGTTACCCTCTTATCTAACAGATCTCTGACAGTTAGAGATGGGAATGAGGAACTGGCAAGTGTGTCTTCTTATCCTGACAGGTAGCATAGACTTGGGCATGGACTTCCCTGTGCATCACTTGTAATTGTCAATGAATTCAAACTCACAGCAGCTATTTGTAGTACTAGATACATACTAATTTTTCTTATAAATTGCATAGGTTTTATTAATAGAAAATGTTTTCTAATACAAGTTACACTTGAGTAGTTTCAGTTTGAAATACTTTTTTTCTTAAAGATTTGATTTTAAATAAGGAATTTATCAGAAGAGTGTTTACCTTCCCTTTTAATAGATGATATCACTTACAGTCTAGAGGAATATAGGGTGAAATTCCATCATCAAAGTATTTACACCTGGAAAATATCTGTGACTACTTCCTATAAGTATATATATAACATACTTAACTGGTTTCTCTTCACTCACACTTTACAAGGCATAAATAAACCCATATTTCTGTAACAAGTAGGACACTAGACTGTGTTTGGACCTTTCAGTGAGTGAAGACAAGGTGTCTATGGTTCTTAAAAAAAAAAATAAATAACCACAACTAAAATATGCCCCAGAAATCTAATCAGTTTTTCTGCATGTGAATTACAGAAGGCAATCAAATGGGGAAGGAAGATGAGAATCAAATGGGGAAGGAAGGTGGGAAACCAGAAAATTCATTACCCACACACTTCAAAATTGCACAAAGTCCACCTATTAGCCATCTGGTTTTCAGAAAACAATTATATTTACTGTGAGGATTATTGAGATCATAAAGCATATTTTAGCATTCAGATGTATTTGTCCTTGTTGCTCTCTAATAATTTCATTACTTACAGTAAACCTCTCTAAATATATTTGTAAATCATGGTCTATGGCTGATATTGTGGTAAACTGCCATTTGTGCCACACTGAGTTTATGGAGATTCTGGTAAAAATGCAAAGCCATCTTCAATTATTCAAAAGGGTCACTTCAGAATATTTTGTGTGTGTTCCTATAAAATTGTTCATAGCTAATAGAGTTAGATATGCATTAAAATGTATAACAATAAATTTTCTTATTTCTGCTATTATTACTTTTTATCATAATTAACAAATACTAAACTACTTTTTACACATAACTTCTATTTATACAGAAGATACTATATTTATTATTATATATAGGCTTTTAAAAATAGGTTGGTTTAGTTTTGAAGTATCGTTGTGAAGATATCAAATGGTTACTGCTGCTCTGTTAAACAATTTCCAACATCATTTTTCTCAACAGTAGCAACACAATGATCACTAGCATAACTGTAACACCTGAAGCTTGTTTTATCGTGTTCCTGACTAATCCTGCGCAGACTTAGTACAAAGTACTGCTAACTATGATGAAGAACTGGTCCAATTAAACCTCGTAATTTTGATATAACTGATAGTGGCTACATACCCAAAGTAAACAGAGCTTTGCAGAATTTTGTTGTGAAAAAAAATGAAGATGAGTCAATTGAGGAATAGTATTCTAAAACTAATCCACTCTTTCCAGGCCTGTGTCCATACTGTTCCCACTATGAGCAGCTGTTCATGTGGATAGAGACTGACAAGAATTTCAAAACCAGCCATATCACAGTTTGAAAAAAGTTGCTTAGTCAAACGTTGCCCAAGGCCTCCCTGCTCTGATAAATGCACACAACTAGGGACTAGAGCTCTTAGCTTTAACATGACTATTTACAGGATTAAACTGTGTTACATGTGAGGACTGAATTATCCACCTCTTTACTGTCAATTTCTCCTGAGCAGTATATCTGAAAGCAATGAAATCACAACTTATAGCTACAAATACCACAGTCACTGGTAGCCCACTTATGTAGTTAAAATAGAGGGGTGAAAGCTTGCCCACAGAAACAAATACTGCAGTATGGATTTTTATTTTTTTTTTTCCTTCTGAACTTTTTTGGGGTGAACTGTAACTTTAGCTGGCACTGAAGCTTTGAATCCTCAGTATTTGTGTCATAAAATGACATGTACATCTCGATGTGCCTACACATGGATCTTATGACAAACTGGAAGCTGCAATTCAGTCCTGTCTTGAAGAGAAAAATATTTTGCCCTGAGCAAGCTTAAAAAAGCAAAACTAAAGGTACATGCCTAAATGTCTAATAATACATTTGATAACTTCAGGATGAAAACCAGGTATCGTTTGGGAGCATAATACATTCTACAGCTACTACATAGCCCTTGAAAGTGAACATCAGAATACTTTGATTGCAGGTTAAAACCACAGAAAAAAGCTCAAAGGAAGAAAAATCTTCCATAAAAATTTGCTTTTTTCACTTTAGGTGCATTCATCAGACCCCATCAAACACTGAAGCTATTTTCTACTAGTTTTAAAGTAAGCATGATGATAATTTTCTTTTTTTTTTAATGCAGTTAGATTATTTTGCTATCTGTCAAATTGACCCTATGATAGGGATGTAAAGGGAAGAATGTAGAAAGAACAAGAATTGCATGCCTGTGCTCTAAGCACATAAAATACCTTCAAGACAATGTGTTTTTTTCTTTTGTGAAGATGCTCCTTATTCTAGAAAGTGAATTCTGTAAAACCGTTTGTAAAATTTTAATTTAAAAATGCTAAATTTTTAGTTTTAAAAATTCAACTTAATTAAAAAAAAAAAACCTCCCCAAATTTTCTTAGTCTATACTTTGATAAAAAGACTTTTCTGGGAAAGTCTTGAAGAAAAAAATCATTCCTTTAATAAACAAAATAATTAATCCACCAGCCCACCGGTTAAGTCAACATCACCACGGTGACTGCTAATACATGTTGATTCAGAGAAAAGCAACTCTGCTGATTTTCTAAGGAGTACATTAGAGCGTAACAATGATTTCACCGAGTCCAGAAATGTACTGTTCTGCTACCTGACATTTGTTTCATCATCTCAAAAATGTTTTATAATTTCATGAAGATCTCTCATAAATGTGGTCCATTTTTTCCTTCCATTAACTTGGCTGTCCTCCATGTCTTATCTGGACTGGGAAGGAAAGAACTTAGAAAACTGCAACTTAGAAAGTTTACAGAACTTTGCAACAAAACATGAATATTTTTTATTTGCTTAAATTGGTGTTTAACAATACAAAGTAGGTTTCCACAAATGGCATTACCTTTACTGTTTATTAAAAAAAGATTTTAAAAAATCTGTACAACATTTTGTGTCACTATGATTTGAAGTTTTTCATCTTTTTAACTAGCTATCTCCAATAATTTTAGTTTTGCTAAAATCTGGGAACATAGAATGACTTTCCCCCCCCCTTTAGATTTCTTTATTTCACTTGAAATATTTTTTTCAGCACTTGAAGCAACCCTATATAATGTCATTGTCTAAAGACTGTATGCATAAGCACTGTGATCTAGAAAATGGTGCCAGATCTGAAGAATACTATTTAATCTAAATATTGTTTACTTTCTACAAAGGTTGCTGTTCTGAATTTTATTGAAATATTTCTCACAGTCCTGTCTCACTTTGAGACCAGACAAGTGATGAGAAAATAATATAACATTACTAATTTTAATTAGGACGGGGCATACAGATTAAATATTGATTTAAACTTGCAAGAAAATAGAACTGTTTGGAACCAATTTTTTTTGTTAGAATATAGTTACTAATTCAGACATCATGGCTAAGAGGAAAAAAACCTAAACAATTTCACTTTATATTTCTTTTTGGTAGAAAATTATATATTGCAATGTTTACTCTCTCTGTACACTAGAACTGAAACTGAAATGCAGACATCTGTGATATGGAACTATGCAAGATTTTCCAGCTCAGAAATGGTTAAGCTTTTTTTGGTTTAAGTCAACATTAAATAGTATTCACCTGCCATTGTACTTTATATGAACTGTAATTTCGGTGCTTCATACTTGCTTTTTTTTTTTCTATTACTGTCCAGCTGAGATTACTTTTCAAGGGGTGCAATAGTTTTCCTAGTATGAAAACTGCACTGTACATGATAGACACAGCATTTTCATTACATTAGGAAGCAGCTAGGGTCAGCTGTTCCCTAAGGGATGGGGAAGGAGCCAGGAACCAAGGATAACTCCATCACAGACAGTGCCCTCAACAACAGGGTGCAGATCTGCAGGATCTAAGTGCAGAGCCTGGTGCTGATAACAAGGTACATCGACTGTCCCAGATAAGGCAAGTGGTGAACCAGATCCAGGGTCCAAACGAAAGGCCAGTCAGGAGCAAAAGTAGTTGAGGTCTGAGACAATGACAGCAGGGTTATGACACAGGTCCAAAGTCTTTCTGGGAGACATGGCCAAAGACAGTTCCAGACACAGGGTTGCAAGCTGAGGGGTCAGACCAGGAGGTCAGCTAGCTTACAATGCATGTATAAGGTCCACCAAGGGGGCAGCACCAGAGACAGTACTGAGAACAAGAACTGCTATGATGAGACTCAGCTGAGAACTAAAGGTTCAGGGTTGAGCTGACATGGAGCCCCAGGCCCATGGGCAGAGTCTGGGTAAGAACCCTGGGTGCGACTGTTCAGGGCCACTATTTATGTACTCAGGGTCCTGATACATTAAATCCCCTTTGAAAGAGGCAGAGCTGTGAAAAAATTGAACCATGTTCTTTGTAACGTAGGTGTGGTTGCTGAAAGTGTTTACTGTCTTTGAAGACAAGTGTGTAAATCACGTTTTGGGAGGTAGCTTGAAATATGCATTTGATTAGAGGTACTTATGTGAATTTATATGGATTAATAAACTTCCAGTCCAAAAGCACTTAGAAGAATCAGATACATGTTTATTCATTGTATCTGGCACTCTAACTTATACAATTTTCCCATTTTTAGAGCATGTTTCTTTAATGTCTTCTATGATTGCAATTAGATCAGTACCTAGAGGAAATGTATGCACTTAGACATTGATTGAACCCACTATTAATAGTATTTTCGGATTCTGTACTAGCTAGCAGAGAGTCAGATGCAACACAAAATGTTATTATAATTGAGCATTAATGCAAAGAGTACAAAAAAATCAAATAAGATTAACAGACCATGGATGCATTATCTGTCTTGGACTAATACAAGAAATAACTATGCAAAACAAGGAACTGCATTCACAAATTATCTTCATATTTTGAAAACAAAATATATAGAAGTTAACACTCTTAGAAAATATAATTTCTATAGATTGTGCAAACTTGAAATCTTGCTAGTATTTTGTGAACAATATACCTGAGAAAAGGTTCATTGGCCATTATAAATGTTCATTAAAATGTAATATTTTAATGTTACGGTGTTTAAAAATACTCTTTCATGCCTGAAGGATTTGCATGTCTGCACGTCTGGCATCAAAGCTGCTTTTACTCTACTGCTGTTGTTTCATACATCTGATAAAGTTGCTGGAAATCACTGATGCATACACTCCATGACTGGTATGGAACAACTCTACATTGCCTGACTATTTCTTGACTTTTTAAATACTCTAATATCAGTGCTGTACATTTGTTGTTTACAGGCAGAGCTATGGACTTAAGATCCATTTCATTCACATAATCTATAATATTATTTTTACATCTGCAGAATCATGCAACTTCTCTTGACAATAGTCCTTAAGTATTTTTATTATTTAGAAGAAAGCAGGCCTGGCTAACAATTACAGCAGACCCAAAAGTAACAAAATATTTCATAGGTCAAGCCTCCTTACCACAACCCTGCTCCTACAGACAGCAGGGCTTGTGTATTCAATTCCTTCTGAAATAATAAACTTCAAAGAGTAGACAGGACATGCATGACCAACAGGAGCTGAGGCAGTTGCTAAAACTGTGCCTAAGCACTGCAAAAATATGCTCAGTACGTGGAAGAGTGTATTATGATATGTTTGATGTTTCAGACTAAAAAAGTAAAACACTGAAGTACAGAAAGGATTTGTATTCTCTCCCTCTTACGCTGTTCAGGACAGCTACCTTTGGTGGGTATCAGGTTGTCTGCAAAGGCTAAAATTCTTACTTGTATGTCACTGCCTACAGCTGTGATTAAGGCACACATTCTCAGCAAAGACATTGAACAGTCAGTGCTTTCAACTAGAAGGTCTTTGTGGATTCTAAAATACTTGTGTCCATCCTGCAATAAAGGTCTACATTAGATAACAAGCATAAAATATATCGCAAATTTATATGGTTACAATGTCTTTTTTTCTTTATGTAAGCTGACTGTGACCATTTCTATTTCTATTTCCTGCTCCTGCCACTCAGTCCTAACTCCTAATTATTGTGAGATACCTTCTAGAAAGAATAGCTTCATATTCAGGATAGGAGTGCTGGCTTGCCCACCACCATCATGACAACGACAGAATTAGTGAATTAGGCCTACAAAGGAGGCCATAAACCAGCTTGTATATGTATCTAATACAGCCTGAAGTCAAAACGTTATGCAATCTGTAGTCTGGTAACTATGTATCACAACAATAACTGTTAGGTAAAGCATTTGTACATGAGATGTGCCCTCCACCCACTTTGAAATGATCTGCAGAGGATATACATCTAATCTATTAGGTTCCTAAACTAAAGATGGGAGTTCAGGGAAGGCCTGAAGAAAAGGGAATACCTGGAATATGTTTTAGGTTTTTCCCTACTTCTCTATGTTTAAAAAGAGAATTTTTAAGACAATATTGTACGACATGATAGAAGAGAGAAGTTGGAGTAAGGCACCGGGTTCACACTTCTTTTTTGCAGTGATCAGCTCTTCCTAGTAAAACAATGCTTCTCATTTGACTTTGGTAAATTGAGTCAGGTGAAAGATAGTACTGCTACACCACAGAAAGAAGTTAGACTTCTGTTAGTATTAGTGGAGTTTTAGTTTAGCCCAGGGACTAAGTAGAAAGACAGGAGGCAGAAGACTGAAGAATTAGCTGTATCCATACAATAAATAACAGTCACTGTTGCTAATTTATTTATCTGATTACTACCAATCTTTTCAATACTATGTGATGAACCATAGCAAATTTTATACAAAGCATTAATGTTATTCTCAACCCTTTTTTTCATGTTATTAATTACATTTAACTTCTATTTTTATAATTATGTTTTTAAAAGATGAAAGCCATACTTTTTTTCTGGGAAGATTCATACAGACAAAAAGAAAAGCTTGATTCTGTTGCATGATCAAGTTATTTGCTGTTTTCTAGCTGGTTTATTTCATTATCAGGCATGTTTAAAAAGGAGGCAGCCTCATAAACGTGAGTTGAGACAATATCAATATCCTCAGTACTAAACTTTTACGATAAAAACTCTAGCAATTCGTTCAAAATCTATTACAGTGCATCTTAGAGGAAAAATCAAATAATTCTGAACTGCTGCCTTGGTAAGTTTGCAGTTGTCACAATAACCAATAGATATAAACTGCCTAGGACTCAAATAAGGGATACAGAATGCTCTGTACTGAGCACAGGATGGCTCTTCCACTCTGTGTACACTCAACATTTCAAAGCTTAATGAGGACAGCTGGAAGTCGAAAAAGATGGAGGCACCTAGGTCTCTGTCTAACCAGATGCCTTCACTCACTTATCCTGCATTCAGTAGCTGCTTCACCAGGGGGCTGTTCATATACAGATTCTGTATTGGTGGATGTGAATGAAAGGGCGAGTACCAACATCTCTCTCACCAGTCCTTCTGTGTGGGGAATAGCAGGAATCAATTTTTTTTCCAGTGTAGAAATTATTTGAGCACATTCTTTTTAGTTATAATGGCCATATTGTGTTAAAACCCTCACTGCTGTCTGATTAATTATTAAAATCACCACTCACACCAGGGCACTTGATTTCTAAAGGACTTGTGTCACTGTGTGCCATACAGCACTATATCAACTGATGCCATATCCTCACTCTTTTCCTATTCCAAATCCTGAAACACTGTTTCTACACACAGTCTTTTTCAAGCGAAATGGTGAGTCTGTCAAGGAGTCCAGGAAGGATTCTCTAAACAAATTTTACCTTAGCAAAATTAGTTCAGTGATACCAATAGCACAGCTGCATTATTTCCTAGGATAGTGACAAACTGAGACAAATATATGTGCAACATATAATTTTTATGTCTAAGAAAACAAAGCTTGAGTTTGAATATACTTTGTAAGGAAGAGATTTCAAGTTGTGTAACTGCCTAAAAGAGAAGGAAAAAAGCAGTTTTTGTGTATTTGTTTCTGATGTGTTAAGAAATTAGGAAACACTGGAGTAATTTTCTGTTTAACTTCTATAATTTGAACACAACAACGATGATTCTAGGTTTCTTGGGGGTGGGTTGTTTGTTTTTACTTTAGTGGGGTGGCATTTACTTTAAGAATCCTTTGTCAGCACAGCATCTTTGACTTGAGTGGAGTTAAACTAAAGATCTAGCCCTCAGTTTTACTTTTCTGCAGAATCTCTGTGTAGTTTTTGTTTCATGCTATATGTAGGCTAGGCCCCAGACGGAGACCTTATTGCAAACAGACACAGAGGTCTACCTAGGCAACGTGTTACAAAGTTCACCTTGCACAAACCTGTAACCTTCTGAACTAACACACTTTCAGAAGTTACTTTTGATGAATGGAATATGGATTCTGAAAGTTGTTTTTTCAAGTCTTATATAGTCATCATATATATGTATATATATATATAACACTTCACAGCTTCCTAATTCTGTTGTTCAGCCTAACAGGGAGTCTTGTAAACCAGTTAATGCTCTTCATTAAATGTGGGATATCCCCTCATAGGTATTCTTTTATGCAATAATTCCTTTAATTTTTAGCTACTCTCCCAGTATTATTCTAATACAGAGTCCATCACTTATTCCACTGCAAAGACAGAATCACTGTACTGAAGTCTGAATTTGCTCAAGGTTTACACTGTCAACACAAGACTGCAGTTGCCAATCTCCATACTTAACATAATCAGGTATGTCTCTGAGGCAGTATGCAAAAAGAAGCTGGCAACAGCTGGATGTGGCTGGAAAATTACTGCTACTATTTATGGGAAGAATGTACTATTTCATACTGCGTTTGGATTCAGTGCCTGCCCATCCAATCCATGGACATGAAGTTTCAAATAGTTTGGTTAACTGACCCGCTATTACTAATGTTGAATGTCTGGGGAATGGCTGCTGTGTGCTGCAATGGCAAGTACTCCTTTGCAACTCCTTGTTCCAGTTGCAGCTTTATCCAATGTGTTGATTTCTCATGGTGTTTAAGAGCTAGGTTAACAGCAAGCCTTTTGTTTGGCATCTGGCAGGATTAACCTATGACAAAACTATTAAATTTCAATGCATAACTGAAGCTGTGTGACTCCTTCTTTCCAGCCAAGGTGGAGGAATTGAGCATTGCTCCCTTGGAATAGCCATTAGAGCCTGCTTTGTGGAAGAAGAACTGGATATGATTTACTTTAGGTGGAAAGAAAGAAGTAAACACTGCCATTTTCTAGGATCTGACTGTTTTAATCATTCAACTGCTTGATGAAAGCATTGTTATTTTTTCCTTTTTTTTCTTCTGTTAAAAGAAAACAATGGTCACTCAAATATGCAGGAAAATGCTCACAAAGTGAAGCAGGATCAAGCCCTTCAGATAAAATCAGAGGAGAAAATCTGCAATTCATCTCAGACTTAGCTTAATGAAGTCATGAGCTCTTCTTTTCCACAGATGTTTGTAAGCATGTGCAGAATAACAACTCTGCGTATTTAATAGAGAAAGCTGAGAATCTGAGGCACTTACATGGACATCCAGAATCAAGTTCAATCTGACCAGAAGGGAAAAATCTGGGGTATGGAGGGATTCAAAATTGAAAATTTTGACTTGGATACTGAAGTTCTTTTTTAATCTCTTTTTAATCTGCAATTTATTCTCATTTTTGGAAAAACTTATTGGGAGATTGGTAATTGCAAGGACTCTTATAGTTTTCATTACAAATCCATAGACAATATACAAATTATTTGGAATGGCTCAAATCATTTTATGAAAAATAAAAACAAACCAAAACAAAGCAACTTTTGGAGGATTGGTGTAGTGTTTTAAATATAACTGGAAATGTTCTGTTGAACATGTTTTGATTCAGTATGAAAACTGCAAAAACTAAAGCATTAAATCCCATGCTATGATCAGATATTTGCGACAGGTAATGCCTCAGGTGCTTTCATAGCTGTCTTAAAAGCTTTCTCATCTTCATCTGCAAGCTACAAACTAAATTCTCTGTTGAGTGAGTAAAAACTTACATTTTTCAACTTTATTTTGGAAAATGAATGGGCATGAAAAAACTAACTGGAAAAAAAACCTATTCCAAACAAATATGAGTATCCTCTAGCATTAATTCTACAGTTAGTCCAAAGCCACTGACCAGTACTATTGGCTCCACTATGTTTTGAATCAAGCACCTAACATATTGGTCTTTTTCTCCCTCATTGTAAACAGAAACAGAATTTGCCTCCTTGTGCTTGCTTTATATATCTGTCATTCTTCAATAAAGGATTACAAATCCAGACGGTAAACTAATTAAACCATCTCAGAAAAAAATAGGAATAAAGAAAATAAAATTCTTTTTTTAATGTTTACGTTTGTGTTATACATTCTGAACAGGCTCTTGGAGTATGCACCAGTTATTATAAAAATGTAACCCTGGGAGGATAGATTGGTAAATGATTTCTGCTCATTTGCACTTGTTTCAAAGGTGACTCCATCACCACTATCTGAAAGACGCTCTGCCCCTCAGTAAAAAATGATTAGAGCTAAATTAATCCCAAAGGTTTGCCACTAATACAGAACAAAGGCATAAGAATGAGAGCTGTGGCTCAAGATCTATTTTTTATACCAGCATAATTTTTTGCTTCACTGATCTATCACTAAACAGCAGCTGCTAGGGTAGAGACTTACTGCACTGTAGGAACGTTACCAAATCCTTTAGTGACTGGTCGCATTTGTTTGCCTCAGGCCTTCAATAAAGTCAGAAACTTGTGAAGAAGGACTGACAGGTTAGTGTCACCTTATTTCTGTAATGGATTCGAAGATGCTAAACACATTGGAATGACAGTCTGAAGTAAGTCTGAATTTCTAAAGAACTTATATTGTGATCTAAGCATATGTGGCCAACCACTGCTGAAAGTGTAGGTTGTGGGAGAAAGGAGAAAGAAAAGTGATTAAAATTCAAACAATTTGGGTTTTTGTATATACTGTCTTAGAAATTAAACTTTTGCTGTATTTATAAGATGGGGGGCAGGGGGGGAGTCCCAGTTATGAGAGACCGATGTTCTAATTTCTGGATGATTGAAACAGCCTTCCTATCACTTTCTAGGCAGAAAAGATCATAACAATGGTAGCATATAAAGCATGTATAATTGGAAAAAAAAGAGATTTTTATTAGATGCTATAAGACCATATGCGTGTATATATATATAACAAGATTAAAGTAAAAGAAACAATGTGGATTGTCTAGATCTCCACTGAAGCTCAGTATTCTTTTAATTAAAAATCACCTTTTTGAAGATGACTATTAGGTCTGTAGAAAACACAAGATAATTGTAACCCCCCAGTACGAGAACTGTATTAAGTAACTCGAAGAAGGTATAAGAAATGTTATGGCTTTTTTTTTTGAAGAAAGTGACCATAATGAGTTATGTAGTTCACACATGATAATAAACTACAAAGTTATTAACTTTATGTATGTGTAATACCAAACTGATAAAATGCATGAGATGCAGGAGCTCTTACTTTTCCTTGTAAAAGTGAAGTTGTAACAGAAACAGAAGGAAGCTTTTGCAAAGACTGTAAAAAGGTTTAGTTTCCTCTACAGTACTAGAGAAGCCCAGTGATGAGTCAAGAGGAGTAAACATTTATGAATCTGTGCAATGTCCCCGAGGATGTCAAATCATCCTGTTCTTCATTACTTTTTTTGCTCTCACCACATGCTTTTATGTTTCTTTTTGATATTGAGGGAGTTTATTCCTGTTTTTAAATATTCTTATCATTTAAGTGCATTGAGCTAGCTCTGAAGAACTTATGGCATTCAGTTTTGCTTGGAGATGTATGTCACATGACTGAATGGCCAGCTGAGGTGTATTTGATCCTATTTCCATGTATAATGGCAGGAACTGTTTGACCTCTTGAAGCCCTTTCTTATCAGGGCCAAAAGAGCACCAATAGGCCTTAATGGCCCTGCACAACCAAAATGCCCATGGGCCCAACAGCTCCATCTTATTAAGCTCAGACCTAGGCTATCAGCTCCTGCCTGAGCTGTTCTGGGAAGTGCTAGGCACTAGCTCAGCCCTGGCAATTTCTCTCTGTATCTGGCTCTGGACCTTGCTGATCCAGACCTTGACCTGCCGACTGACTTCCTGGCTTGATGTGGGACCTGTCTCATCACTATGGATCTGTCCGGTGATCACTGGGCTGTGTCTTGCCCTGGTTACCATCACTGAACCTGATCATCACCTGCAGATTGACTTCTTGACTTGACCTCAGGCCTGGCTAGTCAGAAGAAACTTGCTTGATGACCTGGAATCTGGGAAAATCCAAATGGGCTCAGGTCAGCCCTGCTCATCTTGCTTTTGTAGATGGCAGGAGAGGGGCCGGGGTGGTAAGGCCCCTTGCCTGCTGCCTGCGTCATAGCTCCCCATCCTGCAGGGACCCTTCCTGCTCCCTGAAACAGTTTCACTCAAGAGGTGAAATGCAAAATCAGACTGTTCTATATTTGCACCTTGTATTCTGCAGTTCTTATACTGGACTCTAACTCCAAGGCTCTGTACCAGATGCCGGTACCGGTTAACCATCTATATCTGCATAATTTTGGAGAAACTGGAAGATAAATGGGATTAACCCAAAATTCTTCTGAGTTATCCAAAAAGATAATTTCCCAACTTTTCTTAAACTTAATGGCCTGGCAGATAGAGCCATAAACAGAGCAAATGCAACATGAAGGTCAGTCTGAAACTTGTGTCCCTTTTTTGCAGTTTTCAGCAGATGATTAGGAAACTTTGTTGTAAATTGCAAAGATTTATTTTTTATTTAAAAGGTTATTTAAGTTTATTTTCATAAATAAAAAGGTCTGGTGAAAGACAACCATATGAACACTAGGTTCACATGGCTGCTGGATCAACTGTTCAGCTTCATTGGGTAGCTGGGTAGAGAGTACTGCCTCCAAACTATACAAAGAGTACTAATTTTTGTCTTCCAACTCAAATTCTAGTACAATACAGTAAAAAGCAGTGATTACTTAAATACTCAGAAGGCAGAATACCAGTATGAGAATACTTGTAAAGAGAAGCATTTGTGCATGCTGTAGACTTCATTTAAGGAACTGACATTTATACATAGGAGACAGTAAGAATTCAAAAATAAAATACAATACATTGGAACTGCCCAAACAAAAATGGGTTTGATATCATTTCCTCAATTATTTCTAGGTGTCAGAAACTCATCTTTCATCCACATTTTAGTCAGAAATCAACTTGATGTCTGTTCTAAATACAGAAAATATGTGATAAAAGTAATTTTTGTTTGAATGTTTTTCTCATAGCATTTCTCCAAGAAATTGCCATATCCATAAGACCAAAGAACAGACCTGAAAAATCTATCTCCAGAAGATACAGAAACATAAAGTGCTTCTAACTAGAAAGTCCTCCAGCAGAAGTGCTGCAGATTTGGCAAGTTGCTTGTTTCACTGTGGAGATCTGCAATGAAACAAACAAGAAGATTAAAACAAACACGCAAATCTGACAGTACATTATATTTGTGGAATCCTCCTCTTGGAAGAATACAAACAGATTTGGAACCCCATGAAAAACTGAGATAGGCAAAGTGATGAATAATTGGTGGGAGAACCATGCCTGTGGAGGAAGGATGTTTGGCAGCCTGAGTACTTCCATTTCCCCATGTTCCAACATGGTTGTGCTGCTCAGAGTAACAGTGTGCACAGATGTTAAGCTTTGAAAATTAAAAGTGTATGAAGAACTCTGAAGTTCAGGTTGAAAGCTCAGAATATTTTGATGTTACAGTTCCTCTTGTCACATGAAGCATTCCCAAAGTCTTCAGCAGTGCTTGACATATTATAAAAAAAAAGTTTACCTGGAAAAATGAAATTTTAGGCTTGCCACTGCTTTGACACAAGAAAGCTTATTTCAGTCAAAAAGAGCCATAGCTCTGCAATAGTGGCACTTCAAATATAATTTTTGAGATACAAAAGCTATGAGAAAAAGAGATTGTGGGGATGCAATCTATGAATGATTTCTTTCCTTTTAACTTATGCAGTCCCAAGGCAGAGATTAAGACTTAGTTTGTAGCTGAACTTCCTTTCTCAAGTACAGAACTTACAAATGTTTGTTCAACTCAGACTCAATAAATGCATTATAAATGGTATTTACAAACTTGTTTATTCTTATTCCTACCACCTCATCTTACATAATTATCATATGAATTCTTTCAAGTCCTTACAGAATGTCTGCAAACAATATAAAGAGCAGTGACTACACCTCAGCATTCATAAGCTGGAAAAACTCCTACAACCAGTCACTAAGCTATCTCTTAGAGAGTGGAAAGGGAGCTAAAAGGGTAAGATGATATAATTTTAAAAATCCTTTACCCATAGCAAGGCTACTCTATCTCTCAGACATCACTGAATCTTACTTTTTATGACCTGATGTTGACTGTCAAAGATTGTAAACAGATCTTGTATAACATTGCCTCTCTTTTCATTTCTTGTTCATAGATGTGTAGTAACACCAGAAGAAATGGAGGGACGTGAGAATGACTGTAAAATGAGTATGGAAAATCAAACATTTTTCTTCCGACTTTGTGATCATTTTACAGTTTTTCCATTTGAACTCTGGCAAGTTGCATACAAAATCATAATAAGGAAGGCCAAAAAAAGGTTTGAAGTGCAACCTGTTTAAGGCATAAAAGCTAAAAGTAAAAGCTTTTTCAAACACATAAAAAGCAGAAAGCATGCCAGAGTTGGTAGGGCTGGCAAATGATCAAGGAGTGAAAAGAGAACTCAGGGAAGGTTAAGACCTCAAAGAGAAAAGCTAAATGGACTCTTTCCGTCAGTGTTCACTATGAAGGAGATTAGGGAGATTCTTGACATTAGGGCTATTCTTTACAAATTAAGAGTTCTGGATTTGCATCAATATGAATTATCAATAAAAGAGGTTTCGGGGGCGGGGGCGGGGGTGGGGGGGAGATTATAAAATAATCAAAACCTGATAGTACAAGAAACTATTCACCTGAAAGTTCTATAAGGGGTTAAACATTAAATTGCTGAACTCACAGAATGATGTGCTATCTATCAGCTAAATCATCTTCAACAACTCAACAGAAGGTGATAAGTGCAACATCCATTTTTAAAATGGGACCCAGGGATGATATCATGAGCACAGATGAGCAAGTCCGACCTCTACACTAGAGAATATTTGTAGGAATCTGAATAAAGAACAAAATTTCTAAGCAAATAGGTAAATACAATATATTTACATAGAGTAAACCCAGCTTTATTGATCCATTTGAGTCCTTTAATGGACTACAGAGGCAGGTACAAAAAGGTGATCCAGGGAATTATTTTAAAATATATTTATTTTAACAAGATCCATTACTAAAGGCTCAGCAGAGAACATATATGGCAAAGGATAAAGGAGAAATTTCTCTTAAGGACTACTGAAAGTTTAAAAGATGGGGTATAATGGATAAGAAGACTTTTTATCATAACAGAAAGGTACCAATGGGTTTGTAGAATGATTTATGCTGAGACGTATTCTATTCAACATATGTGGCCGAGAAGAACAACAACAGAATGATGAGGTAAAAGAAGTTTTCTGATTATGCAGAATTATTCAAGAAAATGAAAAATAAGAGTGATGTATAAAAGCTGTTGAAGAACTTCCTAATACTAAGGGTAATAAAATAACAGTTAAATACTGATAAGTATGAAGAAATGCCAATGGAAAAGTCAACATCAATAGCTCTCTCTCTATATATATGCACTAGCTAATTTCACTCAGGAGGCAGAACTTCATTTCACTTTGGGTTGTTCTTTGAATATGTTCAAATCGAAAGAGGTAAGTAGAGCATTAAAAAACTGAAAAGGAAAAACATCACTATGTCACTACATAAATTAGTCATGATCCAACAATTTTGATTACTCCTGCTTAAAATATAAAGTAGAATCAAAAAAAGGTATAGACAGGCTGACATTACTGATAAGACCTGTGAGACAGCATCTATACAAGAAATTAAATAGAAAGGTGAGACTAAACTTCTTCATATGGGAAAAGAAACTCCCTAAAGGGTCTGTGATAAAGATTTATCACAACATTGCTATTTTGAAAAATCTATTATAACACAAATGATTGAAGGACTACTCACTAAATTCCTAAGGAGAAATAATATATAGCGTAACAGAAAAAAAAATAATGTTTTTTTCATGCAGTCAGAATTATTCATCATCTGTTATGAAGCACAATAGTTCTGAATTCTAGAGGTATTTAAAGATAAGATTTGTATATATTACAGGGCTATATAAAAGAAAAGATCATATTTCAGCTGCCCTATGCCATAGACATGCTACTGGCCAGAACTGTAAATAGGATACTAAATGAATCAGACTTTTGGTTTGGCATGGTTTTATTTTTGTACTCCCCAAAGCCAACAAATATTAATGCCACCTCTTGAAGTTCATTCACATACACAAGTAACTTTAATTTGGATTAATATTTTTCTGACTGCATTACAGGAGTAAGAAACAAATATTAACACATTACAAACCTTACTCCAATTGCTTCTTGTCTTAGTAAGAAAAAATTTTGTCTCTTACTAGGTTACAGGATTTGCCTGCCCCTGTCTGTTTTCTCAAATCTTAGAAGTTCTTTACAAA
Organism: Falco biarmicus; assembly: GCF_023638135.1. Lineage (NCBI taxonomy): Eukaryota > Metazoa > Chordata > Aves > Falconiformes > Falconidae > Falco > Falco biarmicus. Next base: position 9,511,531 of record NC_079302.1, read on the forward strand.
CTATTTGCTAGTATGTAAGAGGAAAGACATACTGTACTTTCATCCAGATAAAGGACTCCAAATGTACAGATTGCTGGTAGAGTGTTGAAGCAGCCACTATTACATTGGGGGAAAATAATATCTTTTCCTAAGTGGGTAAAAATAGTTATTTTTATTTGCATTTTTCAGTCATTTGATTGTTTTGGACCAGAAGAAGTAACTGTAATCAGTTGTGTTCCACAAAAGGGAGCTGCAAATCAGAAAAACACAGTTATCAAAACTTCCTCAGGATGGTTACCAATTTGTTATTGAATAGAAATTCATTAGGTTCCTCAGTGGCATAGTGTACATAACAGCGAGTTACTGAAATTACAGAATATGTGTTTGCAAGTATACAATCAAGATGCTTCTTCCATTCTGGTTATGAATCCTCACTCTAGAATTCTCTGAAGTGCTGTTAGTGAACAGAATGCATGCTGCAGGGAAAGTCAGTGGGATTTTGTTACTGGTTTCTTTGGGCCAATATTCTTTGGGCCAACATTCTTTGTGCTTGCAAACATTGACCTTCTTTATTTTAGAAGCACTTTTACAAAGTATTTGTGTTTTGCAAAGCTATTTATTAATTTCTGTATTGAGGGTTTTTCCCCCTATAAAGTGCATTAATGCATCCTTATCCTCAATTGGCATTTGTTTTACTAAAGTTCCCTTCCCTTTTGGTATATATAGATGGTATGCAGGGAAATGGTGAAGATTTTTCTTCATATTACAGTTCTGTAGCTCTTTTGATTGCCCTCTGGTTTCCACTACAATCACTGGCAGCTGAGCATGAAATCATGCTGCTGAGTGAAACATGGTGGCTTCCTCATAAAAGAATTCTTGATTACATTTCTTTTACATATTTATTTATACATTAGAGAGAACATGAGGAACAGAATGCCAGTCAGTGAGCTACATTCTGATTGGCAGGTGATAGCCTTGTACCACTGAGCAGCACCTGTGCCTACACAATGTTTACAACAAATCAAGCCTTCGATGAAAATTAATTACCCAACCTAAACGTTGGAAAGGCCAAGTGACACTGATTGGGAAATCAAAGCAATAGCTGGAATGTTATCTGCTCCCTTCTCTAAAGTCGCACAGCATTCTCATTATGGCATTTTTCAGTTTTAGGGGAGGAAGCTGTATTTCAGGAACAGCCTCAGTTGCAAAGTATGACTTGTATGTGGCAAAATCTGTGACTCACAACTTTGTAGTACAACTCTTTAATGCTGTTTGTTTACTGCTATTCAAAGAATAGGGTTAAATGATTTTAGGTATTGATTTTTGAAGCAAATCATATTAAATTATACCAGCAATTCACTTTTATCTTCCTAAAAAATTCAATACAAATTGGGTCACTTCCACTGACAGACATCTGAATATACATTCTCATTTGGTGATGATTGTATCACTCACTGAACACCAGCATTCCAGAGCACATTCAAATACAGTTACATTTCCTGATTTTTCTTGACCCCTAAGGAGACAATGGAAAAAAAAAAAAACACCAAAACCAAAAAAAGCCAAACCAAAAACCCCACTAGAATTCAGAGAATAGGCAAGAAATCACAGAGGTTTTGCAGCTGTGGATGGATTGCTTTGACTTGGATACACAGTAATGCAGAAAATATTTGCTCCTTTCAGGCATTCCAGCCTGCAACTTTGTATACATATGGTCTTTAAAAAATATTTTCATGTTCTATGTAAGCATACAACATTGTAAGTCGCTACACAGATACTAAATTCCACACATTGTTGACCTGTTTCTGCAACTACTTCCATATCTAAACCACCTCAGTAAAGAACCATTTAAATCAATCGAATTTCCTTGCAGGATAAGACTCCGTAGATCACAATCTCATTTGGTAGAAATCTCCATCGCTTCTTGTACACTTATCACATTTTTAAATAAAACATATTTGCCAGAAGTTTAATGAAATACTGAGTTTTTAAAATAAATGATACCAATATAATAGTGGATGGTTTTTTTGAACACAATTTTAATGATCATTATAATAGTCTTTCTGTTTTAATGTTGTGACAATCCATTTCAAGCTGTTCAGTCAAAATACGTATAGAAATTTCCAGTCCTTGCAAAGATTATCACACAGAATGGTTGGGAGGGGGCAGAGGAAGGTCTAAATTATCGGAAAAGAACAGAATACAAAAATACCATAATATGTGCAGCTCAAATGAAATCTTGACAGCTGCTCTTCACAAATATTGCTGACATGGTTTATATTACATTAAAATTCAGAATTACTGCATTTTCAACAGTTTCTCATTTCACAGCTGGCATTTCATGTTGTAAGCATCCTGAGATTTGCAAAGCTGTATGTAGTGTAAAAATATTGTTTTAAATAGACAATTTCATAAGCATGTTTACTAATTGCTACATTTTAGCAACGTAAAATGTAAATATACTGTGTGTTCCAGAAGTCAGAGTGCTTTACATAAGAAAAAGAGCTGAACCTAATAGCTTCAGTTTCATTAAACTTTCATAAAAGTCACTAGAAAACAAACATTTTTATGCAAATTTTAAAAGAATGGCATAATTTATGAAGTTACTTTTGCAATGTCAAAAATACAATGTAAAATACACAAAGAATGGTACTGATACTCGTTACTAGAAGATATAGCAGCTATTAACCAGACAGACCACAGAATCTTAATAAAGCACTGCTTTCTAATAATGTTTAGATGGGATTCATTGTGATATTTTCTAAAGTGATATAAAACAAGCCTAGCACAAAATGCAAATGCTCTATTCCAGCAATGTTTTTCTAAGACCTGCAGAAATGATGGAAAGTGCAGATTTCCCAGGAATTAAGTCAGTATTTTATACATTTCATCATGCTTCTCTATCCCAGTCTTCAGAAGGAATACAGCATACAACCTATATTTCTGCAGATCCTTGTGACATAAGGCATGCAAAATCATCTGCATATAAGTAACTTGGAAATTTTGGGTAAGTCCACAGGATTTAGTGGAATTCCTTAAATATAAAATTAGTCAGAGAAGAAAGTGCACTGCTGTTTCCAAAGCTTTCTCCCTTTTTACATAAGCCACTATTATCAGCTCAAAGTCTGGAATAAACTTGTATAATTCACATAATGTTTTTAAAACAGTAACAAGACACACGTTTGAACTTTATCCTAAAATCTGAGGTATTGCAGAATATTTCTTGATAAAGCTAAAAGAATAAAGTTGGAAAAATGACTCCGAGCCTAACCCTGTTTCCTTTTTCAAGCCTTCTACTCTATCTATAAGAAAGAGTTGGCTCTTGACTGTGTAGAGACCATGTCCTGATACTGACACTGACATCATTCTCAGTTCTTTCACAGATTTTGTATTACAAACAACCATGGAAAGAGGCTCTGGTAGCATCACCAGCAACTCAGTGTCTTCCTCCAGTGACCTTCTCAGACAAGTTCCTTCTCTTCCCATCTATTCCCCAAATAATATGTCTTATTCCCATATTATTTTTGGCATCATTGCAGGATATTTTTTTTCCTACTAAAATACAAATGTTTGACTAAATTTTTTCATAGTCTGATTTTTTTTTCCATAGTCTGACACTATTTCTGCATAGTAATAGTAAAGATGCCTGCCATTTCTTAACATCATGTCTTCAGATTTTCCTTGTAGTTCTGCCAGGGGGCAGGTTTGCTTGGATACAACTGATGTTCAGTAGCCTCAGCATGTCCTCAGTAGGTCATATAAAAATTAGACAGCTAGAAACCCTTTTGGCTAATCTTTCTGCATATGTGTATCATAATCCATCCATGCTTCACCTTATTCATATTTTTATTATTATTTTTGAATCATATTTTCAAAATGGATTTCCCTTAAGACAATGCAAACCCCATCCATCAAAAAAAAAAAAATGTCTTATGTTCTGTATCAAATGGGACATGTGCAAAACCAGGATCTGAGCACCAAGAAAGTCTAAACCATGATAAATATATTCTTTCATTTAGAGCATTAGGCAAAGGCTGCACCTCAGCAACCACTTGCCTAAATGAAGATTTGGATTACTAAATGTACTGCATCCTCACAGAACTCATTCCAGAAGAATTCAAGTAAGCATGTGCTTGTAGAATATTCTCTTTTACAGAAGCTGGCACCTGGCTACGACCCTTCCAGCTTTTAGCTATGAACAGAAGTCAAAAGCATCTTGTTGCAGAAACCTAAGCATTCTTTGCATGAAACTTTCAGAGACTTTCAGATACTCTGAGTAAAAAACTTCAAGACCCTCAAACTTTTAATACCTTAAGATATTTCAAAAAAAGTTGTAACAAATATTGATTTTAAAAAAGTGATTACGTCTATTTCATTTCAGTCTCCAGTGCTGCACACATTAACACACATTTACTTTACTCAGAGAAGGAAAAGAAACTATTCCTGTGTGCTTGTAGGATGAAGACCTACAACATTCAGAAAGATACATTGTTATTCTCAGGGAGTCATTTCAATTTTTTCCAAGTTCTTCTCATACTTTGTACATCACGAACAGAGTTGATAATTGGGCTTTATTATGATTTGGAATAAGAGACATGAGAAATAGAAGAGTGATCAGAACCCTTTAAGATGTTTCTTGGAGTTTAAACAACAGTTTCCTAAGTGCTTCTTTCACTTCAAGAAGAACAAGAAGGACTGGCTGCAAGCGGGGTTTTATCATCATGCATTAAAGTGTAAGACTGTGGAAAAATTATAGTTAGAATAATTCTTCATCAGTTAATTTAAAAGACTTTTCATGTGTCCAACCACACTGGGTATATTAGACTCACAGGACCATTCAGGTTGGAAAAAACCTTAAGATCATTGAGTTCAACCTTTAACCTAACACTGCCAAGCCCACCACTAAACCATGTCCCGAAGTACCACATCTACACATCTTTTAATTACGTCCAGGAATGGTGACTCGATCACCTCCCTGGAAAGCCTGTTCCAATGCTTGACAACTCTCAGTGAATAATTTTTTCCTAATAGCCAATGTAAATCTTCCCCAGTGCTACTTGAAGCCGTTTCCTCTTGCCTATTGCTTATACTTGAGAGAAGAGACCAACACCCAGAAAAATATGGAATGCTTCAGGAATTTGCTTGTCATCCTTATGCAGGGGCCATAAAAAGATCTAAAAAATACAAAACAGGAAGGAAGGTTGAAGGAGATAATAAATATTATCACAATAGTCAAGATTCTGTTATAAAGACTAATGACTTGATTGACTGCTGATGCTGAAAATCCTTTTCTATTTGTGTGAAGATGTATTCAGCCATTTTCACTTCATGTACGTATTTGTTTGAACTGCTACTGCTACTGAACTTCACCCAACCACAACAGCAAAAAAGGTGATAAAATATATACAAGTGAATAAAATGTCAGCTGGTTCATTGACTGTGGAAAATAAGCTATGTATATCTTAAAATGTGACACATATCAAGGTGTCTTAGAAGGTATTTTGAAACAATTTGTCTCATTAACAGCTGACAGTTAACAGCACAGTAAACTTTCCCTGAAAACATCACACTGTCATAAGAACTAATGCATATTTCTAACCACAAAATGATACTCTACATAATGAGTACATATTGTTCACTTAACAGAATTCCTATTCTTTATTTTTATACATTATCTATTTCAATTTCTTGAACAATTATACATAAAATCTGTAATTATGTTTTGTTAAATAACGGTCACAGTATAACTGGAACAATTAAGCATGGGGGTTATCTGTTGTGACACTTTTGCTGTGGTTACCAATACTATCTTCCAAAGAAATATTATTCTGTAATATAAAGTGTATTCATCAGCTATTAAAACACAGCAATATCAGCAGAAAATGCTGCTGCATTTATGTGATATATGAAAAACTATAGGTAATAGCACAGTATGTGTGTGATGGATATCTTTCCCTGTAATGGCTCTTCACCACTTTGCCCACTTTCTTACTATGTTCATTTCAGCTTGTTCTGTTCATATGTAAAGCTCCTGGAAAGATATGCCATTTAGATTCTGTCTGGAGTTTTTAATCTGATAAGAATACATTGACAACACCTACAAGAATTCTGTAGTTCTATCATACGATCCTACAGTGTTTGACAAAACAGGTGTTTGGGGTTTTTTTTTATGCAGTATTCACAAGCAACGATGATGACTGATTATTAGACTACTTAGATGCCTTATGAAACTCAAAGGTCATGATTTTCTCTAACTTCACAAGGGGATGACACAGGATATATCCCAAGATGTGAAATGAAACTCCCAGTAAAACAAAAAAGGTAATTTTCAAAATTTTCATGATTTCACTTCTAATAGGTTCTCCATTCACTGTCCCCTCCAATAGAGTCTGATTCATAGAGAATCATTACTGTTTTGGAGTTAGGACTCTCTGTTCCTGAAGGAAGACATTCTTTTTTTAAGAAGAGAAATATGCCAGCTGCAGAAACTTCTGACCATTGTACTGATTTCCCTCAAGTCAGTAAAGATTTACATCCCTGAACACCTGCCTTTCATTCTTATTTCAGAAATGATATCAGGTTTTACATTACCCAGCTAATTAGTTTTTTGTACGTTTTCTAAAATAATCGGAAATCTTTCCATAAGCTTAATTATGCCAGTGTCCGAATATTTTCTCTTCTAGAAGGAAGAATAAGATTGGTAGAGGACATAATACAAACCAGGTCAGAGGTACAGACTGAGAAAATTATCTCCAAATATTCCCACATTTTTTCCACAGATTTACAGTCATACACCTACAAAATTTAATCCAGACTGTCTGGGCACATATGTATTTCTGTTTAAAACATAAATATCAGAGTAGAATGAATAAAGTATTTTCCATGAATATCATTTGATTTTTAACAGAAATTTTCTTCAATCATAACTGAGTGGCTGAACATTTCTAAGATAAATGGTTGCAAAAAGTGAGACTGCAAACTTATTATTTAAGAAATTTTTTCACAACATATATTGGGTCATTCAAAATTGTTGTTACCTAAATTCCAGTAAACGAATTTAAAATAGTGCTGTCTATTCAGAAAAACAAACAAACAACAATTATATGTCTTTCATGTTGTAAACATTGAAGCATAATCATAATTTCATTCATTTTATGAGTAACCCTGAACATTTCCTTCACTGCACAACCCCACCCATCTGAATTTGGAGGGTCTAATACTGTAAATGAGGTGTGCATGTTGCAGGAGTAAGGCCTCACATTCCCATACAACTGATCACTGAAACATGAAATAGCATCTACAACATTAGGTAGCCATAATCAAATGGTATTGAATCTTTTTTATAAAACCGGCTGAATTTGGAATGACTCAGAGATTGTCAGACCACACTCATGAGAATTTTGCAATCAGATAAAAACAGAAAGCAGAGGAATTATTTATTAGGACTCCAATGTTAGAAACCAGAAATCATGAGTTCTACTCCAAGCTCTACCACTGACCTTCTGTGTGACCTTAGGCAAATAGCTTTATCTTGTTGTGACTGTTGCACCACTGTTTTTTGCTGTCCTGCCTTGCTAGGTTTGAAATTTTTCAGCCAAAACATTGACTTTTCCTCCATGTTCATAGAACAGCCTAATATACCCTTACCCGATGTTGACTGGTGCCTTTAAGTGTTAGGGAAATACAAGTAAATAGTAAAAAATAGGTAAATAAGATTAAAGGCATTAATTTAGTTTACTTCAAAATCCTGTAGAGAATTATTCTTCACAGTACTGCAATGTATTGTAACTATACACTACGTATCTTTATCAAATGAAAGTTTCCGTGCTGTGATTTTAAATATAATTAAGGACCAAGATTTTTTCTAAGGAAAAGGTGTGAATTATTTCAGTGCTAGATTCACATAAGGCTTCATGGGTTTTTTGCGAAGTATTTCCCCTTTCTACACGAAATTTGAGGACAACGCACATTTGCCTGAGATTCCCACAACAGCTTTAAATAAACTCTTGGAGTTTCAAAAAATTCACCTGTCTGTGGAACATCAGTTAAACGTGTATTCCAATGATTTTTATGTGTCAGATTTATGTGATAAAACTGATATACTCTTAACCCATTGGACTAACTGTGCAGGTGCAGTATTAATTGTCAGATGATAGAGAGTGCTTAAAGCAAGACATGAGAAAATGGCTTCAGTATTTAATGCTTGGAATGACATAGATAAAAATCTCTGAACCAGGAAAAACTGAAGTCCCTAAGTTTATACACAGAATGGTTTCTATACTGAAGTTGATGTGAGACTGCTCAGCCTGTGATCTTGTAAAGACACACAAGTTCAGTGAGAATACTAATACATCTTTTAACAAATACGTACTAAACTGACTAGGAAAAAGAACCAAGTTATGGATATAGAAGTCCTCTTTTATGTTCAAGATGAAGATGATGGTCTACATGCCTACGTGACCTCAAAAATTCCCTTTAGGCTCCTATGCAGTTACTCTACAATCCTATAATAAAGCTATACAAACAATGGAATCTCTTACGACGTGTCAGGTAAATGTTTCCATATTAATTGGACAAAATCTGTAATTTCTATAGCAAAACTTTGCAAAAGTGCTTGTTACAGTAAAAGAGATAAGTTCAGTTAGTTATTAAAAAAAAAATCTGGAGAAGAATTTAATGTGTTTCATGGTTTTATTTAATGTTAGAAAGGAATGTTGACTGATATTCACCAAATGTTAACAGATGTACCATGGCCACGCCTCTGTTGTTATTTTCCCCTGAGCCATGTAATTTAAGCACAGACATAAAATAAAAGATTATAAGAAAAAAATATCTCTTTTTTTATAGGACTTAACTGCCATACCCAGTATTTGTTATTTCTGTATTGTCTTCATCAGTCTGAGCTTGTCACATGTGTTTTAATACATGATTTATGGTTATAAATTAATTTTCCATTCTCATTTATAATATGGTGTCACATTTTATCACAAGCGCATTTAATCATCTCCTGTCTGCATATTAATGGTTACAAATATGATACCTGTATAGACCTAGCAACCAGTGGCTGTAACTGTCTCAGATTGCAATGGTTGAATGCTTTGAAAAATACTGATAAATAGAGAAGTTCAGACATTTTTATGTGTGTCTCCCCCTTTTTAATAGCCAAGATAAAATTCCACTGCTTTACTAAGGACTTGATACTTTTTCCCACTTGAAAAATCTTCTGCATGTACTTATCTGTCCTCAGAACAGTGTCAGTGCATAAAATTAAGCATGTATAAAGATTTTAAGAATTGGTACATAAAAGGCAAAGATAAAAAGATTATTGCTTCTAAAGGAGAAGAAGGATCAAATAGAAGAAACAGCAATATATGTCCAAATATAAGATAATTAAAAAAAACCAAAACCAAAACCAACATACAGCGGTTTGTTTAAATTTTCTTGGTCAAATTTTGCTAGTAACAAGAGCATATATTTATTTTCAGGGCAACATTTACAAGGAACTGAAAATCTTCAGATAGTAACATTTAAATGCAACATTTAAGTACAACTTTTAAATTCATTTTCCTGAGTAAAGAAGTCTTCACTATTGTTTAGTCCATGTCTTTATCTTAGATCTTTTGTAAATATGTGTTTGAGAAATTTTGATGTAAACATTTCGGTTCCAATATTTTAGAAGTATATGAGCTGCAGTAACATCAACTATTTTAATAGGGAAAAGAAAAAAACAACCAACTGTGCAAGAAAACATCAATTAAAAATGCATGTAAATTCATGTGGTTTGCAGTACTGCAGCAAGCATCATTATAGTGCCATTTTTTTGTTTATGCTGTCTGAATGCTTTCTGAATAAACAAAACAAACAAACAACACCCCCCCCCAAAATTTAAGGTCTACATAGGGACATTTAGGGCAACTTATTTGAAGCTGTCAATGCCAATTGTGTCAACTTCATAGACAGAGAGTTTGAGCCTACAAGAACTAGCTTGTGAGCATTTTTATTTTTAATTACTTTTAGTGGAATATTTGACATTTTTTGTGCATTCTGTCCCAAGCAAAGGAATGTAGCATACTCTGTAACCGACAAGTGTGTGCAGCTGACAAGCCAAAAATCTTGTACTGTCAGTCACGTGGTATGTGTGGAGCTTTCTGCAAAACAACAGAAACATAAATGATTCTTGGTATGAAGAAAGAATATAGACCATATTTGTCAGAAGGCAAAGATAAAAATGATTTAGATACATGACAGATCAAAACCACTAGGATATTATTTTTATTTTAATCTCCAAAATAGAAGCCTTTCAAACCACCTTATAAATATAAGTGCAGGAAGTGCACATTCTGAGAGCATGCAGAAGACAGGTAAACATCTATTTGCAATTACTGAAGTTCACGAAGTGCACCGAGTTCAGCTGTGAGTAGGCAAAATTCCAAGTGAAGTAGATAGTGTTGCCAAAATTCAGAGTTCAAATTGCAAGGAATTAAGTGTCCTGCATGTTGAAAAGTATAACAAGATCATCTTAGAGTCAGTTCCATAAAATACATCTGATGACCTTTGCATATACATTGAGATTCAAGAACATTTTTCTATGTATTGATCATTATAAATATAATTGTGGATCAAGCTAGAAGGTGAATATATACTCATTGCATTGCTTACAATAGTTTTGTCAAAGTTTTTAGTTAACAAAAATAAAAATGTCAAATATGTCATCAATATGGTGAGAAACCCCATATACTAAGACAAAAGATCTCTGTAAAGAAAAACAGGTTCTGAATATAAACAACTCTGTTTTCTTTACCAGGAAAGGAAGACCAAAATAGAAGGCATTTCATACCAGCATCATCTGAATGCAGGAAGATTAACATGGTTTTGTTTTTCAGAGTGATAAATTTTTTCTACTGTAATCAACCACATGGTCTACCTGTCTTGGAAAAGTCCACTTCCCAGATAGCTATTCATATTTCACTTGGCTCCAGTCAGTTTTTGAGACCTTGACCATGACAAGTTAATACTTGCTTTGCTTACTCAAACATATGGAGCTTTCTGTCTCTCACTAAACTCTTCCCCTCTCCTCAAATAGTTTCTATAGCTCTCTTCTCTATAATCTCGGTTTCTTTAATGCTTTGAAAAAATGAAGGTCCAAGCTTAACATGCAATATTCTACCATAAGTCTTACCAGTGACATACAACGTGCTAAAAATCAAGCTTTTACTACTTACAATTATTCTGCATGAAACTGTAATTAACTGATAGCAACAGTGGACTGTCATTTACTATAATTACCAGCCAGGAGGTTTCAGAGACAGGGAAATGAATAGACTCAAAAGTCTTGGTTTCCATCTCAGTTTCTAAATAAGATTAGAATAAGAATGAGTCTTTTGGTGTTGATATCTATAGGCACTATAAATGGTCCAGCTTGACCTAATTGCAACTTGAATAATACACAATTTTTAAAAGCCAGGCAACTTTGCCAACAGTGAATGCTTTCATCCCAAAATGTACTTCATCTGTCAAAGATCATGTCTTAGTTTTGAAACATAAACTGTTAACCCTTTTTAAAGGAAAACATTGTCACTCTCTTTTCTGGAATAAAACAGTACATTCCATAATAATTATCACTTTGGAAATTACTTCACCATCTTGACAATTGTCTAATATAAAGGGAAAATGGGATTGCAGAGAATTGTTCTCTAGCAGAATTTTCATGCAAAAATATTGGCTAGTACTCTACCAATTTTTGAGGTTATAAGCAAATGAAAACAGAAACTTTCATGCAAAAGCCGGTAACTGTAACAACAAGCACCAACACCAGCTCTATCTTTAAGGTCATACCAAGTTAAATAACATACAATACCTGAAAAGCACTTTTGTGTGTGTGTATGTGTGTAAGCTTTTCACACTATTCCAAAGTGTGAGAGGCCATTCATGTCACACTGTTCTTGAAGAAAAATGGAACTTTTTAATTACACATGATTCAGAATGTGCTACTCATATCTGTTTGTCTTTATCTGTATCACTTCTTTGGGATTCATCAATGTCAGTGATGTGAAGGTATTTGTGTTCAGAATAAAGGGCATAAAGACTAACCTCAGTTTTTACCATATCTGAGTTTATTCATGTTTACTTAATGAAGGTATCTGTGCATGATCAATCACGTATCACAGCTGTTATCTACTCCAAATACAGAGGAAAGATAACTGACAGTTTTAGCAAGCAAAGGTTGTTTGAAATGAGTTAACAAGTCCTGGCTTTTCAAGACCCTTCTACAGTATCATTCAGAAACATACATTCCTGTTTGGGGCCAGTAGAAGACAAATAACAACACCTCCCACACCCAAAATCTACAGGTTAAATGTTTTCTCCATGATATGTTTTGTATACTACAGTACTGCACTGCAAAATATCCTCAGGAAGAAACTGTATCTCATTCCTGAAAACAAAACAAAACAAAACAGAACACAACATGTATGTGATACCTACTTTTCCTTAATCTAGTTACACTGTTTCAGAATTATCTCTGATATCTTTTTGTGTAAGAAGTATATTTGCGATAAATAGGATTTTTTGAAATTAAAAATGCCTCATTAAAATATACATTTCAAAGTGTAACAATTCTTGACCAGTATCCTTATTTGTTCTCACCTATCTGACCTCTCCAGTCTCCTTGAAGCTTATTCCATCCTTCAGTTCTTAAGCCTAACTCTAACTGGTCATCACTCTTACATTGCTATGGATCAAGTGATTTCACTTTAAATTACTACTGCTTTGATCGTGTATAGAGGATGTTTGAATCAGCTGCAAAAATTTACAGAACTCCAGCTCTGTGAATAGGCAGCAGCAATGAGGACATGTCGACCAGATGATGATCAGAGACCCTGATCACAGTTCAGTCCGCCAAAAGAGTTACGGAGAACAGTCATTACTTAAGAGAAAACTAGCTCATCCACTTATTAAAAATCTTCTGTTGCCTCCTTCTTTCATAGACAGATTTTATTTTTTCCTTTCAACTGATTTTTTTTTTGGGGGTTACCTTCCTAACTTTGATTTCTACTACAGTGTGTACATTGCCAGAATAACCTCACTGAAAATGCCTTTTTGCTCTATATTTCCAGCTAGCTGACCTCTGAGGAATAATCCTTATGAATTATTCTACCTGTCCTACCGCAAACAAGGGCATATTTCACTGGAGGTGTAAAAGCCTGTTTCAGAATAACAACAAAACCAGCAATCTATAGCATGCACGCTATGAGATTGAAGATATTCTGGGTCAGCTCACCAGGTCCAGGAGAACAGAAATGACCCCAGGCTTTTCACAGATATGTAGAGATTATTATGAACTGCAGCTACATCACCCAGGTTGCAGGGAAGAGATCACTATGATCACATCGCCCTTCACCTGTACTGTGACATACCTGTGACACAACAAAGTGTATCAGAGCACTTCTGACAAGTCAATTAGGAATGCATTTAGTAGGAATTCTCCAATCAGATGAACTCTTGAATGAAAGGACTAGCTTTGCACTGACTTTGGGTACATGGATATAATTCCCAATGGGGAAGAGGGCATCTCACACTGGTTTTCTTACAGAAAATAGGACTGAAACATTTCTGCCCCTCATAGCATGACCATCGTGGCCTCAAATGCAATGAGGAATATGCAGACACGATTACAATTATGATGTGTGGAAATATTTTAGCATCAGCATGGGGCAGTGTGACTCCTGGAAATTCGCTATCTCTACTCGTTTGCATAAGAGCAAAATCCAGCATGATACCTGTTGTACTGGTTAGTGCTAGTCAGAGCGGAAAAGGAAAAAAATATAAATGTCAGTGGAAAGGAGATGCAACCTGGATCTGGTGAATCTTCATGTTTTAGAAAAATGACAGTGGAATAGAGGAAGCACAAGAGAGTTGCTCGTATGACAGCTACATTTGACAACATACGCATGTGTCAGCCTGTTAGATCAAATGAATAAAGCTACACGAGAACGTCACACCAAGTTTTCTTTTTTGTTGATGTTGCTTCTTTCCCCAGAAAACATGGTGCAGGCTAGCTGAATCAGCTGGATAATTATTTTTAGCTGACTGCATTCTAGGTATTTAATCATACTATGCCCTTAACCTAAGACATTCTCACTTCTGAATGACTACATAGCATGGTTAGACCACTGCTAAGATAAACAACTAACCCCAATTTCCCTAGAAATACACATCCTTCAAGGTTAAAAAACGGATAGTATATCAGGCATCATAAGTTTTGCATTTCAACAGTGTTCATAGTTTTTATAATTAGTTTAAATTTAATCCCCCCAACTCTTTGTTAGAACTGCATCTTCAGCCTTACTAATAGTTGAAGATTACAAAAATCAACATCAAAAGGTTGAAAACTATTAAAAGTGAAGATAAAACTGTTATGACCAAGCTAATTTCAAAAATGGATACCGAGATATGGTGTAAAGAAACAGCAAACTGCAAGGAGACTCATGTACTTAGCAGATCAAGGGTGGATATACCATGGCTAATCATAACACTGTACAAATACTCAAACCACTTCACCAGCCAAGTTTCCTCTATGCTGCTACAAATTTGACCTGTGTAATTCAATTACATTTTTAATCCTGTAATAAAAGGTTATTGGTATGACTAAAAAGAAAGCATGTTTTCATTTTGGGCATAAATCTTAAAAATGTAAAACACTGCAAAAGGAGGTATGCTGTTATGTCATTCTTGATATAGATAGCAAAATTTTTGCAGCTGCTTTTTTTTTTTTATTTTAGAAATACCTCTATATCAAATTCTGTAGTTTGCCAATTTTTCATATTTTTGGGGGGGGCGGAGGGGGCAAAGAGGAGAGATGATTTTGTGTCAGAATCTCAGAATCATCTTTAACTGAGAGAATATTTAACTTATTTTCTTTATCTTACACAACAATCAAGTAGTAAAATAGTCATATACTGCTAAATCCTGAAATGTTTCTTTCCGACATAAAGATGATTTTTTGAACTTGTAAAGACTTACTCTGCTGACAATCCTCCTGTGCACTGAAAGTGTTACAGGGTCTTTATTACACAAGAAATTTTTCTTTTTTTAATTGGCAGTTAGGGAGATCTCTGGCCCTGTCTAACAGCAGTAACAGAATCTTCTTATATGATCCAGGGTCTAAGCATTTCTCACACCCGAAAGTATACAACATTACTTTAGTATCCATTTCTAGATTCCTTATTCAGAAGTGCTGCTAACGCCAATGATAACAGTGTTTCTGAATAAAGAAACGCTGGTAACAGCACTCACAGGCTTAATCAACCCACTTACTGTTTACATTTCTGTCATAATTTTTCATATTAAAACAGACATTCACAGGAAAAATAGCTGATTGTTACATGATATGTGATCTCCATATATTTTCCACTTCTGAACACAAGAACTAATAGAACAAAAGAAACCTCCAACAAACCAAACAAAAAATACCATGCATTTTGGACAGATACTGCTTTTTAAACCTCATCCACCATTTCTGTGTCAACTGCATGAATATCACTGATGACTAATCCTGAGGTGTGAGTTTCTACTTAAACTACATAGCTGGAAGGGTCATGGAAACTACTATTTGTGTTGTAGTATGTAAATTTATAAATAAACCACAATGGTAAATATCAATTATTTCAGTGTTTCACTTGGAGATTCACTGACACATCTCAATGCATTTCGGCGTGCCTATCACCTTGAGGGCAAGGTGGAGAGAATGGGAAAGTGATATTAAGCAAACAACTCCTCTTTATGTCTGGCTCATCATCCATTTTATGAATGATCAATACATTCTGATATATACATCTAAGACATAACACTACTGAAGTCAATCCTAGAGAGGCATGATTTTCCAGCACCATTTTGTTATTAAGTAAAAGATCACCAAAGTCCTTCCCATAATTAAATTCTATACATATACTTAACATAAATGAGTTGAGATAATTGCATCTAGATCTGAAGTCTCATGATCAGCCCTGTTTGTTTATAATAGTCAGGGACTGGTCTGTGTTTAAAGGCCAATGGAGAAAGGACAATGGCCTTGTACCCTACTTCAAAAAGAACAGTCCAAGGAAATCTGAAATACAAATGCAGTGGATATCTGAATGTTAAATATAATACTGTTAGGAAGGTATGATATAAAGCCATACATTTTTAAAAGCTGTTCTTTAATTATTACTGTAGGTTCAAAGCAATAGGTTTCAAGGACAAAGCAATGACTCTTTAAGCTGTGAAAGCCTGTAAATGGATCAGGGTACCCATATTATTTGTTTCTCAAACCTTCTGAATAATGAATTACAGGAAATTCAATTTCAAAAGTGGAATTTGGACCGTGTTTAAGTGACAGAAATTTCTAGAAGTTCAGACCAAAATTAAGGCATAGAAACATAAACAATCTTATTAATTCATATGGGGGGAAATATTTTTTTTTGTTTTGGAAAATTATCACCATTTTACTTTTAGGGTACAAATACATATATAACAAAAACCAAAACAACAAAAAAACCCCAAAACAACCTCTGAAAAAAGATCTAGTCTATTCCCTGCCCCATGGAAAGATCATCTTTATTGAAACTATTTCCGAGGTAACTATGGCTAATTTATTCCTAGAAGTGATGAAGTTTTCTAACAATCCAAGTCAATTTCTACAGTGACATTTCCCTTGAGTAGTTCTTTCCTAATGTCCTACTTAGCTTTCTACATCATCACTCTCAATGAATCTTTCCAGTTAGATAGTGGGTCACTGAAAAAATACTTCCTGAACATGATTCTTCAACATACTTATAACAGTTTATTCTAGAGTATATATTTAGCTTACTAATGAGAATGTCCTGTTATTAGATGGTATTACATGCTTTATAAAAAAGTGAAGCTATATACAATATCTAATGCCTCAGAAATATCAATACAATACCTTATATAACAAAAAGAAGTTGCTTTCTTCTGACATTTTTTTCATGCTTTTGTACTACCAGTCTTCTCACTATTTTTATGTGTTTATAAATGGTTTAATTGTCACATTATTTGTTCCCATCTCATCCATAAGTCCAGCCTCTCATTTTCTCCTCTTTCTTACAGCAGGCAATATGCTTGGCATGTTGCACTGTTTCAAAGATAACCAGTGATGACTCAAACAGCTTCAATCAATTCTCACAATTAATTTGGGTAAATTTCTTCCAAATCAGCTGATGTGTAAGCATCTGATTTAGAAAGAAGTCTCTGTTCTGATCTTTCCCTAGACTATCACAAGTTCTTTTTCCTTTGCCACTAATGTTAGTTGCTTTAAACTTATCACAGCAGAGCTTTTTAGTTAAGATTGATGTAGAAAAGGTATTAACACTCTGACCTTCTAAAAACATCAGCTGTAATTTATTTTCCTTCTCATCTGAGAAGCAGACCAACTCTTTCCTTTTTCTCTTACAACTAATGTGGTTACAGAATTCTTCCTTTTATTCTTTATGTGCCTTGCTAGCTGTATCTGGTCTTCTGATGTTTCACTTATATTTCTGTGCTATTTTTTGATATTTATACTGTTAATACTTTGACTCTTTTTCTGTTTTCTGTAGACTTCTTTTTTCATGATCAAGTCATTGAGGAACTCATTATTTAGCCAACTTAGTGCTTCACCTAATCTTCCTATGCCTTCTTTCTTTTAGGATAGCTTTTGCTTTTAGTCTTCATATTTCTTCCGTAAGTAACTGTCAGCCTCTCCAGAAGCCCTTTTCCCCTTAGATATCAGATATTACCTGGTGATTTTCTGAGCTTACAGAAATCCAGTTCTACTTTATTTATTCACTATTCTTCTTTTTCTTCTCCAAAATCACATATTGGACAACTTTATTCTTATTCAGATCCAGTCCATAGATGTCTACTAATTCCTTTGATCACCTGGTCATTCCTGTCATTAAATAAATCTGAACAAATATTGCATCACACGTGATTTTCTTTTATTAAAATTTTATGTTTCTGTACAATTTGCAAGGTGTGTTTGGCTGCTCATAGTCTAATCAGTGTGTCTAATCAATAAACAATCAGTATGTCTAATCAATAAAAATAGTCCCAGAGTGACTCCTTTATATGAATTACAATGATGAATGTGTTTTTATCTATGAAAACACCCAAAAGCAAAAGTTTTGAAGACTGGTGGGGCTGGGATGAACTTACAAGATCAAAAGCATCAGGTCTTCTAGTTTCACATTTCTCATGGAAAGAATTTGCAAAGGACAGAATCTCCCATAAACTGTTACCAGTGAGACACATACCAGGACAGAACTGACACATTTATGTACATAATTATTTGCTCTTCTTGTTTATTATATCAGATTTTCTAAGTCATAGGCACTCATTGTATTTGGCTACCAGCACAACATTTTTGATCCAGTCAGGAAGAGCACAAGGGAAGAGCAATTGAATCCATTGATTTTAAGCCATGAACCTTATTGCATAGGTATTTTCCAGTTAGAATAAGCAAACAACACACAAATAAATTAAAATATGCAAATAATACAGCCCATTATAATGGTAAATAGTCATTTAAGACTATCACTTTAAAAAAGTTACTAAAATAATAGTACTTAACTGATATTTTTATTAAATTGTTCTTTAGTGAATTGACAGAACTAATAACTAATGTATTTTTAATAAAGGATGTAAATGTAACACAAGCACCATATTGTACTTTCTTGAATGAACTGTACTTTTAGTATCATGCTTGCCACTTAATGTAATTTTTAATAGGAAAGTCTTGGCTGTAGTGCTGCATTTCCTTCTGTGTTAACAAACACCAACACTAGAACTCAATTAGTAATGACACTAGCATCTCATTTGCTCTTACTGCCCCTCTCAGCACACTAAATGACACTGTCACAAATAAATACAGTACATATTGATGAGTTCATGGGCTAGAATTTCTTTTCAGAGAAGAAATTCAGGAGAAGAATCAACTGTATCTTTTTTTGTGCTTAAAGAATATGGTAATGTTGGTGAAAATAAGCATGCAATCAAGTAAATTCCCATGGATTTGATGTGATATATGTATACTGTTCACAACATCACTTGATTATTTTTTTTCTTCTGCTGATGCAGCTTAAATTCTTCTCCCCTCTTTTTAGAACATTTAAGTATAGTTTGGATCAGGCCAATAATTAATAAGAAATTAATCCTCAGAAGAAAATCATTGCTGTTTTAATAATCTCTCATTTAGGAAATTCAATCAGTTAAATTTACATCCCAAATGCTAGGTAATTATACTACTTCTCTAAGAATAGACTGATAAGTATGTATAGTGTACTAAACAACTAATAACCCAGCGTGAGAATAAGAATGTAATCATTTTTGCATTATCAATAATCAGCTACCTCTCAGAAAAGGAAGAAACCTCCTGTTATCAACATCGTACTCCTTTTGCAGGAGAATCAGAAATGCTGCTGCTGACTCACTATACCCACCCCCCCCCTCCCAACTTAAGGAATACTAGTACCATCCACCTCATTACCCAGAGGAATACTTTAAGAGATAACACCCAAGAAAGGGTAGATGCTAGAAAGTTTGCAATATATCAGTGTTAACTGTAGTATTATTGAGGATTAGCAATCTGGATTCTTTGGATAAAAAATGTTAATATCATTGTAACTAGAATAATAACAACTACGAGACTGTTAATTCTTAAATTAGACTATGAAAAAAATCTTGTAGTTGTACATATTTAGCCTACACAGACGGTATGAAATATTTGGTGTGATACCCAGACTTTGGCTGCCAACACCCTGGCATCACCTAGAAACTCAGGTCACTCTAAAGGGTTCCAGTAGGTGCACTGGGTCAGCTGGAGAGGAAGGGCATTCAAGAAGCCATGCTGGAACTTGAGATTTGCGATCACAGACTGGTTGTCCAGGACAAGGGCTTGCTCTGCAGAACTCAAATTGTGAGTTTTTAGATTCCTATTGTGCTGTTGTTTGAAAGATAATGCATACTGTTGCACTCAGAAGAAAGTTTCACTGATAGTGAGGTCAGGAATGCAGAGAGCAAAAGTTTTAGAAATGGAAGAGTAAGGCTCAAACAATCCGAAGGACAGGAATATGAAACTCTGCAGAAGGAGCAAAGGCAGGAGGGCTTTTTTACTAATTCTAAGGGCTGGTGCTCCACAAATGCATTAGAGTTACAAAGTTAACGAGGATGTTAATAACTCTTTTATCTTACTTCACAATGTGGAAGATGTATAACAAAAGAGATAACAAAAAAAAAAAAAAGAATTATGTTATGCGTAAAACTTCTAACTTTTGCTCCAAGAATTCGATCATCTTCCTGCTTTAAGACATTTAGTATGTGAAGCTCTTCAAGTCATGGAAATCAAAGTTTTCCAAGATGTACTTGGTCTCTGTTTAATATAAAAATGACATTAGTCTGAATTAGGTGTTGAATGAGGTAAAATGCAACTGGCTTAAAACTCAAAGGCTATCAAAATGTCAAGTGCTCTGAAAGAGAACAGGCTCTAGATCTCTCAAGTGGGGAGGCAAAATAAAGAATTTGTAGATGGAAGTTTAATTACCACATCTGCAAACTTTCAAAAGCTTGGTTTTTCAAAGCTGATATTCCCTAAAAAATGCTATTTCAGAAGTGTGTACATACACATACATCTTTAAAAATAATATTTAGAATAATCATTCTTTGTGGTTAAAAGTCATCAAAGCAGAAGCAGAAAAAATACATATCAAATGAAAGCATGAAACAAGGTAATAATGACACTTGCTAAAAGGGGAAAAAAATATAGGCCACATCCTTAGGTATATAAACCACCATTTGATTTGGCTTCCACCAAACTCGACCAATTAACACAGTCAAGAATCTATACCAGAGAACAGAAAGAAAATACATTTGGTTGCACAGTGGAAGTTTTTTCTTATTCTACTGCAAGAATTACTGATAAATAGCTAATTACATTGCTTAAAAATCTTTCCTGTAATGGGTACTAAAATTGCCTTTAGCTGCAGAAGTAAAAGCAACTAATAATTACTGCAAAGCAACCAGGTCCAATACTGGGAACCTAAATTAAAAGAAAATCACCACCTGGAACCAGCATGAATATTACTGTTTCATCATCATGCACCACTAATGCTGCTAAGGAAAAAAGAGCTGAGAAGAACTAAGAGAAAGGAAGGAAACATTGCTTTATTTTGTTGCATAAAACAATGAAATCTTCATCAAACTAATCTTAAAAAAAAGAACAGAACTAGCTTCTGGTTTGGTCTCTTTCTGTGGACTAGCTAAAAAGATGATACATAAATTGGGAAGTGGTCCAGGTTTCTCAAATGAAATCTACAGTTTCCATTTCCCAGAACATGATTCAAATACCACCACTCTACTCTGCAACATCAATGGAATGTAATTTTGTAATGAGTCGGTGTTTTAATGCAGTAAAAGTTCTGTTTTGTTCTATTGTCATCAGTATAAATTAAAAAAGAATTTGCCCCCCATTTGAAGCAAAGCTGGTATACCCTAGCTTGGACATTGAAATCCACTAGCAATGTAATTAAGTGTGATTGTAAGGTACAGGAGAGAAGATTCTTTAGAAAATGTACATGAGCTTTTACACTTCTGGGGCAACTGAACATGGAGATAAGTAAGAGGAACAGAAAGGTACCTGCCTGCAGTAGAATATATTGACGTACTGCAACTATGAGGTAATAAATCGTTTTAAACAGAATCACCCACTAGGCTGCAGCAGCCACTTTGCTCACAGTGGGCAAAGAAAAAAGGTTCGGTGAAAATAACTAGCACAAGACCTGCTACTTCTATTTTCAAGTTATATACTACACTCCTGTATCACCATTATTCCATGAAATTAAAATGTTACAAGCGTCAAACCATTAATATTATCAGGAAATAAGGAAACTTACTCAAATTTTAGAACACCATTATAAGAAAGAAGGGAAAATCATTCCCGACATTGTGTGCTGGGCCTGGCTGGGGTGAAGTCAAGTTTTGTTTTGCCCATGATGGTAATTGCTGCATGGTCTCCCTGTCCTTATCTCAGACCCATGAGCCTTTCATTATATTTTCTCTCCCTTGTCCAGTTGAGGGACATTATGGAGCAACTTTGGTGGGCACCTAGCATCCAGCCAGGGTCAAACCACTACAGATATCTGAGAATATGACACCAATGGTGGTCTTATTTAGCAAGAGTGTAACACTGAGATTCATCTCAGCAACAGAACTAATCTCATACCTTCAGCCACAGACCTTTCTAAATCCAAATATCTTATGGAAAAAAACATAAACCATCTTTGTTATTTTCAACTAGAAAGTGCTCTTTGGCTTGACATGGGCTACGTTCTGAAATGCCTTAGAACTTTAGAACTGATCTGTTCCATTGCTGTTGGTAACATGTACTCACAGCACAAGTTTTCAAAGGTAATGTAGCTGGACCAGAGCTATATTTCAAGGATACTGCAGGCAACTTATGAAGGAATTTTCTGTCAATTATATTGAGTTGCCAAAGGGTAATGTCTCAAAGTGAAATGGAGACAAATCTAAATAGAAGAATGTCATCCTCAGATAGTGTGGTTCTGTTAATGCATTTACCACCTTTAACTACAAGTGAGAGGCGTTATTTCCTATAAAATAACCTGTGGGAGCATAACCCAGGGAAACATCTGCCAAAAATCTGTAACTCAAATGTAACAGTCCCTGCTCCACAGTCTCTGTTGAACTGGGAATTTTATCCATTAGACTTCAAATGTCTTTTAATGGGAATGGGCTCTTTTAAAGAAAGCTTGTGTGTTATATCTTTTTTTGCTTCTTGTATATTCTATTATACTACCTACTGCAAAATGAGCTGGTTGTCTGAACCTTTACTTGCTTGAACTCTTTGCTTTTTAAATTTTGCCAATCCTTTCATGGCTGTTTTAAATTCAAAGTTTTGTCAAAAGTACCTTCACTTTAACATAATGATAAAGACTGGTGTTACAACCTAATTTCTGCTGCTTTGAAGGATTGTTTCTACAGAACATGTAACAAACAGTTGCTGTTTTAGTTCTCTGTGCTGCAATATCTAGCTGGTGAAATTAGTAATTTGAAATATTCACAGTTCACCAATATTAGGACTCTTTAACTAACCTTTTCCTTCTTCACCTCCAGGAAACAAGGCTGGAATTTCCTCCCACTTTTCCTGTTTCTAGTCCCATGGCTGCTGGAATACATTAGAGCATATGAAAAGAACCTGCTCAGAGCACAGCCAACTGCTTGGTCTACAGAAATGTGAGAATGTACTTCTCTGTGAACTTTCAAATATGAACAATCCTGTTCTAAGAAGAGTTACATTGCTTGCTGCTCAGCAGGACTTTCTGAGCAGTGGCATACTTACTGTTCAATACTATATAACCAGCACTCCAAAAAAAAAGCCCTTAAACTGAGCAAATATTTAAAACTCCTTTGCTTTCCAAAATTTTCTCGACTGATCATGACACAGTAGAAATCCTCCTGACCAAGAAACTGTATGAACACAAATTCAAACACAAAGGCAAAATTTACTCATGGAAATCTCCGTAAATTGTACTTGACATTAAATCTTAACCAGGCTAATAATCCAAAACACATTTGCTGATTCAGATTATTTTGTTCAAATTCTTTTCTTGTATTACTTCAGGTATAGCCAACATGAACAAGCTTTTCCTGCAGTAACATCACAGCTATACAAACTTGTCTTTTTTTCACCTAATCTGAAATAAGGGAACAAATTATCCTCACAGTTTCTTCTGGAAGACAAAAAAATGGGTTCCACTGGAGGGAGAGAGTAGCTTTTGGCAAGAGTTCATGCAAGAGAACTGTTGCTCCACTGTTCTAATTACCTGATATTGTGATTAGAATAACTGTTAGCTTTTTTCAGGTATCCTTTGTGTAATGTAATATTTCTTTCCTCTGTCTTATCTCACCTCTTAAGATGTTACAAGATACTTAATTACTGCAAGTCTCAAAGTCAAGTTTATAGAAAATAATCAATTTAAAAAATACTATATATTTTCTCCCTGCGTTATAGTTGCTATCCAGTTATAGCAGACTTCCCTCAATAATTATGGTTACAGTACTGTCTATCATCTGAAACTTCACTCTGCAGACTTCTGTTTACTGTTGTAATAAATAACCTGTATAATGGTATGCTACTTTGCATGACAGTAGCATAAGGAAGATTATTTTAGGAACATGTTGATGCTCATTGCTCTCAAGTTAGGCAAACATAAATAAATTGTAACTTAAAAATATCTAAATTAGTCATGGTATATTTTATGACTCAGTTTCCCAGGATATCTGTCATGTTACTGCACATTTTTTCTAGCTTGTTTAAATGGAAAATTTTTGCTTATACTATTATCTGTTACATAGTTCAGAGCTGCTTTAGATGAATCACCACAGATGGTTCCATGAAATTCTGCTAGTTTTTTTATTGACTTAGGGAACTAGTTTTTTTTCTTAGGGATCTGGGAATGCTGGCCAACAGCAGGCTCAATAGGAGTCAGCAATGTGCCCTGGCAGCCAAGAGGACAAACTGCATCCTGGGGTGCATTAAATACTGCATAACCCACTGTCAAAAGAGGGGGTTATTCTGCTGTATTCAGCATTGGTGCAGCCTCACCTTGAGTACTGGGCCCCACAATTTAATGAGGATGTGAAGGCCTTTGAATACATCCAGGAGGGTATCAAAGCTGGTGAAAGGGCTAGAAGGCATGTCATTTGAGGAGCAGCTAAGGACTTTGGGCTTGTCTAGTTTGGAGAAAAGGAGGCTAAGGGACAACCTCACTGCTCTCTACAGCTTCCTGAAGTGGAGAACTGGAGAGGGAGGTGCTGAGATCTTCTCCCTGGGATCCATTGAATAGGACTCATGGGAGTGATT
Source organism: Falco biarmicus (assembly GCF_023638135.1). Classification (NCBI taxonomy): domain Eukaryota; kingdom Metazoa; phylum Chordata; class Aves; order Falconiformes; family Falconidae; genus Falco; species Falco biarmicus. The sequence continues at coordinate 9,536,423 of NC_079302.1, forward strand.
CAGAGCTGTGCCAGGGGACTTTTAGATTGGACATGTGGAAGCATTTCTTTACTGGGAGGGCAGTCAGCCACTGGAACAGCTTCCTAGGGAGATGGTTGATGCTTTAAAACTGTGAGTGTTTGAGGCATTTGCACAACACCCTTAATAACATGCTTTAACTTGGTCAACCCTGGACTAGATGGTCATTGTACATCTTTTCCAACTGAAATAGTCTATTCTGTTCTATTAGCAATCATGTCTAATGGATACTGGCACTAACGATGAAGAAAGGATTTAGGAATAAGATAAAAAAATCTAAATCTCAGAGCCATTTGTGAATTATAAATAAGTATAATGCTTTACAATAAGTTGTCATTCCAAATCCCACTGACCATGCAGATAAGCAAGTCCATGTTATCTCTAAAGTCTAATATAACTCTCAATCAAATAAGTCACTTCAGTTAGTGAATGCTGAAACAGATGTGCAGAGCATTCTTGTTAAATGCACAGATAAAAAAAAGAATATATGTAAAGATCTAATAATATTAATGTTTTCTTTCAGCTGTAATGTATTATTTCAAAAAAGTAGTTAAACTTTTGTATTAAGAACTATTCTCCAACTTCCCCGTCTCTTCACTGCATTAGTAACAATGCATTAAAAAGAAAACAAAACCAAACAAACCAGCATTTGGAGGACATAAGTCTGTGCAAGAGATTAAGACCTAATAATATAACTTCCACTTTCAATTATAAATACTCATTACAGAGGGTTTGGTGCCCTGTATATTATACACTTATAAAAAGACAACACTGGCATCTCATTTCATACAAAACTTCGAATAAATGGGTGATTTGGAGAATAGTTTAATGGGTTTTACAGGAATTAATACATCTATACTCCTATGCAAAGTTCCTCAGACCTACTGCAAGCTGTCCTGTTTTGTACACGATCCAGCTCCAAAGTAGAAACAGAGTTCATGGAAATCACTTGAGTCCACATGGTTAAACATTTAAACAATTTGTCCCAACTGCTCCTTAAACTGGCAGCTGAGAAGTAGTAAACAAGATACTTAATAATCTTAGAGGTTATTATAACAAACATTTAATTTGAACAGTCAGAACATATAATTATTTGACACTTGGGTTCAGATCTCTCAAACACAGTATCATTGGGACTCCTACAATTTCAGCCACTTCTGGTTATAATGTATGAACGTATGCAGAGCTACATGAATTAATCCTTTGCACTATTTTTTTTTGGTAACAGGTTGTAACTTGGCAAGATCCACTGTTACCTTCTGTGTCTGTATATAGCAACAATCTGGAAGTAAAGTAAAATTGAAAGTCCACTAAACTTTCCTGGTTTTTTTTCCCCATGTTGTTTGCTTTTTCCTCTAAAACGCACACTAAGAATCACTTACCAATAACTCCTTCTTTCTCACTGTCAAATAACAGGAGTAAGAGAAGACATGTAGGAAACTTGACCTAGAATTCAAAATTTAAGCTATGTTTTTTTCTAGTGGTTTGAGTAACATACCCAACATTAATCAATCCCCTCATTTTCAGAAGTTCTTATTTAATTCCCCACATAATGAATAAGAACTATAGGTATTTGATTGCCAAGAAAGTTAAGCTGAACTACTTTGTAAGTGCACTTATTGTTGATGCATGAAGTGGAATAAAATCCTATTTTCTCATTAAACTAGCTGCATCATCTCCATAAAATAATAATTGCTAAGGAAAAGCTTAGATTACAATTAAATTTAATTTATTTTTTGAAAAAAAATCACATTAGATAGTGATAAAAGTGTGACTCCATTATGCACAAGGAACTGAGTTATGAGGATAGAAAATATACTCTTTGAATTGCTCTTATTTTCTTTGTAAGGTGTGCATGTATGTGTGTATATGTGATCAAATAAACAAGAAAAGCTGAGAAGATACTGTCCTTTGTGAGAAAGGCAGCAAGGAAAGACAAGGATTCTTTGTGTCTGTGTGATGAGGGAACCCTAGGTTAATATGAACTAGGACTAGGGAAGACACCAAGGACCCTGTAAGGCAGAATGTAGACTTACAGAGTAGTCCTTATTATCCAATGGGCTCTTTTTCTGCTAAAGCCTATTACTTTCAATGCAGCATCAGAAAGAATTACTTCACTGTCTGGTCCAGAAACAATGTTACTAGTTACTGAGGAACTTTAGTGGTGTTCCCTACTAAGGGAATCAGGACACATGCTCCAAGATATTTCTCTCCAATTTCTAGTAAATCATCCCCTGATATTTCACAGCCTACGGTTGTGTCATAGACTCCAGGCTGAGAAGCAGTTGCTTCAAATTTACTATCTTAATGGCTTCATCTTGTGCTACTCATATTTTAGAATTCAGTCTACTATGGTAAGAACATTTAACTTTGGCGATCAGAGGAGTGTAGGTGCATCAAACCTTGGAAATCCAGCATGTCTATGTTAAGGAGCGTATTAATTTCCTTCCAGGTCTAACAGCAATAAACAAGGGCACTTTAGTAAAGAAAGACTACCCATGCAACTTCAGGATTTAATTGGATCTGTCAGGTGAAACCAGAGTATCCTTAAAGAACATTCCCCCACACCCCAAGTGCTAAACATTTAATAATTAATCCTTCCTCTTGATCACCAATTAATCAGTGACTAGATAATAGACTACTGCATGTAACAATTCTGTGTGAGACTTTAATAGTAACATCATGGCCTTTCAGTGCAAGCTAATGAAAACTTTTACAAGAATGCAGTTATTAATCCTACAGCCATCATTAGAATCCACTTTGGATAAGGCTTATTTACCTAAAACTACACTGCAGTTCCAAAGAGTTATTTCCAACTATAAACTATGGCACAAGTGCTGTAAAATTTGATGTTGGTCCACCTGCAGCAGAACTATATTAGTTTACATGGGTAAGAGTGTAATTCTTTGTGCTCATAATTCTGGACGTAACTACACTCTGACAGAGCAATGAGGCTCTCCTGTTTAAATTGCTTTAAAAGAACTGAATCTCCCTGAGGAAAAACAAAAAAAACCCCACACCCCCAAAACTCCCAACACAATGTATTATTGTATAACTCTGAATTTGTAGAATAATCTAGGAAATCAGATTGAACCTATCCAGCTATGCTTCAACATGAAAGAACCAGGCACTCAAGTAGTTGTTGTTGTTGTTATTATTATTATTATTAAAATACATGCAAATGATTATAGAATTTCTGTTTTGGAGGATTTCAACCACAGATGAATTTGCAATTAGCTGTGGATGACCTCCTTGGTTTATCTATTATGATCCAAGAGCTGTAAGGTATAATTATGAAAATGCTTTGGAGAGGAGGGCTCCCATGTACTTTTTATTATATCCATATAATGCAGGCTTAATTATATTTTTACTTACCACCAAAAAAAACATGAGGAAGCTTAACTAGAAATACATGTCAAATGTATGTAAAACCTCTTCCTAAAATCAGACTGTACTCCATGAATACAGTATCATTTGATGCTCAAAATAAGGCGAGAAGTATTACTTCCAGATATTGACTCTGTGGGGCAAGAATTCTTTTACTAGGACAAATCACTCAACAGCTTTCTAGAAAGCACAAGCTAACCACAAAGTTTGCCCTATAAATCCTCTAACAACCCAAGCTAGTTCTTTAGTAACTAAATACTAAATTACATCCTTCTGTAAGTAATACATATGCTTTAAAAACTAGTCACTTTTCTTCACGCATCATTCCATATATACACAACATTTCATCCACTTTCATGTTGTGAGCATGTGAAGAGGCCACAGAAGCATCTTGGAGTATAGGTTATAATGGTGGGAAAAAGGCAATGAAGAGTTTGCAAAAACAAGGCTAAAGCAAGAGAAAAACTTTGGCAATCCTTGTTTAGATCAGATTAAGCTGTTGTTGCAACTACATACTAATAAAGCAAGATTCAGATACTCATTGGAGTATCTGATAATTAGGGCCACAATTGCATCCCACCTGAAGCATATCCAATAACGCTTTCATGTCCTGACTCAAAAATAGGAGGTACTTAGTGCTGTGAATGGAGTATAGGCAGTTATGTGCATATACTTTCATGTGCATTACAATTAAAATTCACCAAAACAGATTTAGTGCAAAGGGTCTTTTTTCTTGTTAATTTCTATTACACTAAGATACAAACTATTAGTGTCACTCATGTTGATCTTTCCTCTGTACTGGTTTGGGAGCCATTTCTCAAAAAACTGAGTAATTGCAAAATGGGAACTTTTGTGGGTTTGTGACAGAAAAGATGATGAATACGTTTTACTTTAAACATATCTGAAAACAGTCTAAGTCGTCTTCTTTTTGTTAATCAGTAAAAGAGAAGCTTCCACCTTCTTAGCCACTTTCTGAAGAAATGAAAAAAGCAGTTTCCGTTCAAAGTGTTTTTCCAAACATGCCACTCTGTGATATACAAGTCTACCTCTTAGATGTACATATTTGCTAACATATACAGAACCGGGCCATTTAAAAAACGCTGTGGTTTAGCACATCGTTGCTTTATAATCCAGCAAAAATGAAACACTAGTTCCACTGGCACTATTAACAACTGAAGCTGTATATAATTATATCAGTTTTAAAATGAAACAGCCTTTCAAAGGGTATGGACTGATTAAAAAGATAAAAACTTTGTAAATGATAAAATAGAGGATAACTTGACCTCTGTATGAAAGTTGGATTTCACTTTAGCCTAATTACATTGCAAATCATCTCCTCTCTATTCAGAGTAATTTACTTTAAAAACATGAAAATAGGATGTTTCATCTGAGTGCATGTTGAAACTACATAAACAAAATTTACATCAAGAGCTATCTAAAAAGGCCCAGAACCAGAGCATTTAGCTCTTCTATATTCATGATGCAGTTAGCTGACTCACAACAAACTTATCTTACATCATTTAAGCTAACCTGGACAACCTTGCAAAAGGGCCACCTGTTATATGTCTAATCATCACTTCATTCACAGACTCTTATTGCATCTAAGCTGCTTTTTAAACTTATGCTATTATTAATTCTATACATAAAAATGAGTTCTGGCAATTTCCTGATTTTCCTCTCACCTGCTAAGTAATAATCAAGTTGCATAAGGTTTCCTATTAAAGAGAATTCTTTTAGATGTTCAGACTTTAGAGCTGATTTTAGCACAGGGAGAAGATGTTAATAGGTTCTCATCAGCTTCTTCAGCTTGTTTTCTGCAGCTTGCTTCTACTTCAGTATTACATATTTTGCTTCTTTTCCTTTCTTTATGTTAAATTTTTTAAAGTATTTTATTTTCTCTTTGGGAAATGTCTATAGAATTTACTGGAGCTAAACCAAACAGAATTCTAGATAGTTTTAATTACTAAATATAAGAGATATAGAATCATTTAGGTTGGAAAAGACCTTTAAGGTCATCAAGTCCGACAGTTAACCTAGGACTGCCATGTCCACCACTAAACCATGTCCCTAAGCACTGCATCTACACATTTTTTAAAGCACTTCACAGAAAGGTGATTCAGCTACTTCCCCAGGCAGCCTGTCCCAGTTCTTGACCACCCTTTTCAGTGAAGAATTTTTTCCTAACATCCAAGCTAAACATCCCCTGGCACAACTTGAAGCCATTTCTTCTTGTCCTTTTAGTTGTTACTTGGAAGAAGAGACCTACCCCCACCTGCCTACAACCTCCTTTTAGGTAGTTGGGAGAGAGTGATAAGGTCCCCTTTTGAGCCTCCTCCTCTCCAGATTAAGCAATCCCAGTTCTTTCTGCAACTTCTTATAAGACTTGTGCTCCACACCCTTCAGCAGCTTTGTTGTCCTTCTCTGGACACGCTCCTGCACTTCTATGTCTCTCTTGAAGTGAAGGCCTAAAACTGAACACAGTATTTGAGGTGCAGCCTGACCGGTGCTGAGTACAGGGGGACAATCACTTCCCTTGTCCTGCTGGCCACACTGGTTTGGATACAAGCCAGGATGCTGTCGGCCTTTTTGACCACCTGGGCACACTGCTGGCTCATGTTCAGCTGGCTCTAAACCAGCACACCCAGGTCCTTTCCTGCCAGGCACCTTTCCAGCCACTCTTCCCCAAGCCTGTAGCATTTCATATCTTACTGACAGACAGTATCTAACTGACTGATGTTTTAGAAACACTAAAATTAAAAGATCACCTAGATTTTACCTTGAATACTTGGTATTAAAAAAAAATAAAATCAACACAACCAACCAACCAACCAACCAACACACACCACAAATAAACCAAACCTTGTAAAATAATTCTACATTCTAGTCTACATATGCACAATAAGGCAATTTTCAGAAGGGGAAAGGAATGCTTACTAGTCCAGCTGTTGAAGGTATTTGGAATAAAAAGAACTGCATGAGAAAAGGAAAAAAATATAGGAAACTTGAAAGGCTTGTTGCTTGAGGTCTTTCAGGTTCCTCATCCAACATTTACTAGCTCATGGTCTGTGTTGTTTTTATTATGGTGATACAACTTCAGTTTATAGATGATTTGTGTCCAGCTGACATAGGCATATCAAGAAGTTACTGGCCCACTAATACTGTGTGGGTTTACAATGGGCATTAACTACTTTTCTGCACAGTGTTCAGTTTCAGAACACTATGATAGAATTCCTGTGGAATCCATTCCTCTATGCATCTGTCAGTTTAGGTACTGTAAAAGAAGCAGCTAGAACTTAAGGGTTAGTATTCAGATAGGCAGCAACCCTGAAACTGGTGTAATTCTAGATCAGTGCAGGACCAAAATACTAGAATCTTTTCACGAACAAAAGCTCATTAGTGATTTACAGGCATTTCACTTAAGAATGTGATATTGAACTTCCTAACTCATATGAGGACCTTTGAAGGTTTATTACTTTCAGAAAGTAGTAGTAGTTTGCTTTGATTTTTTTCTCATATCATAACAGAATATTGCCTTTGAACAGGCAGCATAATAGTTAAATACTTCTGAAAATCTTACACAGTTCAAATATTAAAATTTTTTTTCACCTTTGCTCTTCTTTGTACTATAAGATCTACACTAAAGGAGAAGTTCAGGTATCTATCTGTAAGTTGTCTATTACATTGCTGAACTAATTTTAAATACTAACTTCAAGTACCTGGCACCCAAAGCACTATCATCACCTTCTGTTTCATACCCAGTTGTGTATTCAGTCTCTAAGCAGGGTCAAGAGCTCCAGAATGGGATATATCTGCCAATAGGCTGAACAGATTTGACTGAAGGGAAACCAGAAAAAAATGTTGCAAATGGTGTGTCTAAACCCTTTACTTCTGCAAGCTTCATTTAAAAGTGCAGTGAGATAGGAATGAACTATGCATGCACAGCTAAAGATCCTGAGTTTGACATGTACATTTTTTCTTTAAGGAATGGAGCAAGACTACATTTTTTCTTTTCCGACACAGCTGTCAAAAATCAAGGAAGAAGTAGCAAAAGTACTGGTTTTGTATCTGTATTATTTCATATGTTTTTAAATACACCCCACCACCACCACCACCACCCCTCCCCCATGCTGTGGTTGCAGAAGTTGCAAGAATTACCCCAAATAGATTCAAAACCTCAAATCTATTTGGCAGGAGATTGGCATAGCTACCATATTATACAGATATGGTAAATTGACGCCAGACAGCAGCCAAGTACCCACACAGTTCCTCACACCCTGTTACTCTTATCGTCATCTCCTCTCCTGCCTATCACCAGGTGGGACAGGGGAGAGAACAGGAAGAACAAGAGCAAGGACAGTCACGTGTCAAGATAAAAACAGCTTAATAGCTGGAGGAAAACAGAAAAGTGAACCAAGCTATACAAAGGCAATTCCTTATCACCTCCCACAGTCCAGCCAGTCTTCAAGCAATGGCTACCTTGGAAGCCAAAAAAACCCCACCTTCTTTTTCCTTTACCTCAATTTTATTGCCAAGCATGATGCGTGTTATGGAATGTCCCTTTGGCTGGTTAAGGTCAGCTACCCTTGCTGTGACCCCTCCCAACTTCTTACCCACCCTCAGCCTTCTCACTGGGAGAAACCAAAGTAGGAAAAAGAAAGCATTGACACTGTGCAAGCACTGTTCAGCAACAACCATAACATTAGTTTGTTATCAACAGAGTTTTGGCCACAAATTCAAAACATGCCAGTGCAAAGGCTGCTATGAAGAAATTTAACTCCATCTCAGCCAGATGCAGTATAATAGAATTCTCTGTTTTGTTGTAAAGTGGCTCAGTAAATATATCTTATTACGTGGGTACTACACCTGTAACCTGGTTTTTAAAAGAAACATTGATAGTAAATCTAGATTTAATCCCTGCCCCAAAACTAGGTGATTGAAGAGGATGCAAGGGAACTTTTGCACTTGAAAGTTTAATCATCTCCATTTGTGTTTGCAAAGTCTGGTCCAGTAGGTTGAATCTGAGTAGCTATCAGATCTGCCCAGCTGGTAAGACAGAAGGGCACTAAACTGAGAATCCTATTTGCTTTGCCACTATGTGTGGAGTTGGTTAGTGACAGAGACCAGGATGGCTGTACAATGAAAAGGAGCAAAAAAAAATAAGCACATAAAGGATTACACCAGTGGTAACAATATGTCTCAAGAATGTAAATGTCTCCCATAGATAAAAAGCTAACTAGTGGTCAGGATATAATGGAAGGTCTAATATTTGTCCAGAAGTGTCAAATGTTCCATGTCTGAAAGCATTTATCAGTTTAGCTTTTAGAAGCTGGAATCTCACTGTGTGTTAACAGGAGAGGCACATTTCAATCCAAAGTACCCTAAACCTACTGAAATTGCCAAGGTTTATATAAGCTATGTAAATATTGGACATGAAGTTAAAGTAATTCTACCAAAACGTTAATACATATCTACAAGGTCTTTAGAGTACAAGCAGAGATCTGTCTCAAATGAATATGAGAGGACATTGTTCATTCTGTTCAGTAAATCTCAGTACAAACTAGGTCCATACACCGCTATGGCTATACTGTCTTTAGTCTTGTCCATGTCCCAGGAACTAGGTTTTATCCACACTCCCTATAGGATTTGAAAACTAGAGTAAAATATTCTGAATTTTACACTTCCCATTTACAATGGGACTGCATGAGTGACTGCAGATGCGAGATTGCGATTGAGATGGTATGTATGCTGTGTAAACAACTAGAGTAGGAGTCTGAAAGGAGAATACTGACATTACAGATGCATTCATTTACATTCAGAAAAGGAACAAGTTTTATTCTTAGTATAAGACCTACTTTGATTTTAATATTGTTGTAAAGAGTGTGTACATCTATGATCAATGCAACTAGCTTGCTAAAGTTGACATTGCAAGAACAATGGAAGTACTATATGGCAACTCTGTTAAAAAGTTGTGGTGGAAAAGACAACTGTACTCCCAAGATTATAGAATGTCAGTGTTCAAACAATGAAACTTAATTGCACAAGCTCCATTTTTAATTGTTACTCTTTTTCTGTTCTGACATGTTTAATCTTCAAAGAAGTATAGTTGATAGATATCTCTTACCTCACTTTCCTATAGAAGTATATTAATTCAATCTACAATCAATCAACAAATCATTAAAAAACTAAATGCATTTTGCACAGTCAAATGATAGTACTTCAGGAATATCATGAAAGCATATGCTATATGGTAAGCATAGATATACAGCACAAGTAAGGAAGAGGCTAACTTTATTAGATTCCTGAAGCAGATGTAAAGGTAGTCAGTCATCCACAACTCCCTTCTACTTATCACTAAAAATTATAAAAAAAGAAAAAAAAAAAGAAACGGAAGCCAAGTTTTGCCACTTTTAGTCTTGTATCATATCCTACGACTATCTAACTTCCTTTCAGAAAGATAATTTGTAACTTAAGACTGGGTGCAGTTTATTGTAATAAGATTTGGGTCGAGGTATGTATCATTAATGACTGAGAAGAAAAATACTGCCATTGTCAGAATTATTATATGCAAGTATCTGCAAATCAGTAGGTCAGATGCAAAGTTTGTTCCATGAAGTGTGTCAAACCTGACAACAATATCTTTTTTAAGTCTTAGTATGTGGAGTCTTTTCTTGGTCTTTTACTCATGTTTGGCCTAAAACCAAAATTCCAGTAGAGGTACAACTACATTTTTTATACGATTAAAGGGGTATGATTCAGGAACAGTACAAGATACAGAATATAGCATAAAAAAATGTAAATACATTAGATGGAAATTCAGTAGAATAACATATTCAATTACTGCTTCTTTATAATATTGTCAATATAGATCTCAGGAACTGAAAGACAGTGATTTGTAAGAACTATTACAAACCTGCACCTTGTTGGTGCTAAGACTCATTTTATACATTCACTTAAATAAGCTGCTAAGGAAGTAATTAACAAAAAAATATGTAGGACTTACATGTTTACGTTTGTTGCAAATATCAGAGATATTTTTCATATATGAAACTCCTTAAACTTCAATTAAAATACAGAAAAATGGGGGGAAAGACACACCAATGGAAACAAAATGTACTATTTTCCCTATGCTAAGGAAACTGGATGCCAGACATCTTATGGACCAAATATCCTCCAGATGATTTTTCAAACATATTTAGATTTTACTTTGCAACAATACTGGTTATGAATAAAACATTTCCTGAGATATGGAATAGTTTGGGGGTTTGTTTTTGTTTTGGTTTCTTTTGGGTTTGGTTTTTTTTTTTTAATCATTATTCTGTGTGAAAGTCCTTTTATTTTTTTTTCTAGCCCAGCCATTTCCAAGTTGTCAAAAGATGCTTACTCTCTGGGGTTGCTTTGTCACAGAAGGTAAGATCAAACCAATGAAAAAAATACAATGAGTTTGAACCAGAGGCCAACTCAGCCATGCAGCAATAAAAACAGCAGCAGTCATTCCAAAGTATCTGACAGGCTTCATTTGTCTCAGAATAGACTCTGCCATGTCACATGGTCATGCTTTCCCATCATCCTTTTGCTGTGTTGCAGCCACTCCTTTGTACTCTGCCAAAGAAGTATGCAAAGTGAGTGAGAATGCCAAGAGATTTTCAAATGAATATGACTTTTAGGAGAATCTGTAAGTCAAGGACTCCAAGCAGGCATCAATTCCTCTCTCTCTGCCAAAGAGCTGTCACTTCCTTGGAAAGTTAAATTTGTCACAAGGAAAGAAAATTTCACCATAGTCTGTTTAAATAACTTAGGGAGTAGAAGCTTTTCCCAGGTGCTTTTTCCACACAAAGCAAATGTATCAATCATTTCATTCTCTGAAATAACAATTTATTATCCATGCAGGAGGCCTTAGATTCAATCTGCACACTGTTCTGAATGTCGTGTCAGATACTAAAATCTGTCATCAGTCTTTATCAAGGAAATCATTCTGTTCTTGTCATCAGTTTTTATTAATAAGACTATTTATTACTTCAATAATTAATTATGACAAGTAGTCTGCCATTTGGATAATGAATAAATATTGATAAATTGCATGGCTAATACACTGTTGCTGTATAACTAGCTTTGAGAATGTGAAGACTTGAATGGTACTAAAAGAAACAACTCTAAAATAGACATCACAGCTAGAACTGAACATACTACATTCAACTAAAACTCTTTTGGATGACACATATCACACAGAGTGGTGGGGTTGTTCAGCTCTGGTCGTCTTAAAATAGCCTATTTTTTGAACCTAAAACAGAATTTTAAATCCTATACTTAAGATATTTTCAAAAATCACAATACATAGAAGTTTCATGTAAGTGCTTGAATGGTATTTTATTTCAAGAAGAAACTGAAACAGAAGACCATGTTCCACTCCCCATCCTCTCTATTTAAAACTTCTTTCTCTGTTGACAGGAAATCTGGAGCTACTCTGGGGCAATTCCACCTAACCATGACATGAACCCAGCTTGCATCTCTTTTGCCTTGTGCAGTAAATACCCATGAACAATAAGGTCTTCTCCCTGCCCCCCCCTCCATTTTAACTTCTGTAATGAATTATAGGGGCTATCCTGCATTTAGGGTCTACAAAGAACTAGTGCATCTCCAGGAAGAAATACAGTCTTCTGCCCTGGTCTCTCATGGTACATGCACCAGTTTGGTGGTCCCAAAATTTGGTGCTCTACCTGTAAAGTTTCTCATAAATCCAGGAAGCTGTATGTAATCTACCCTACATTATTCCCTTTCCATAAGGCAAAAGTCCACCTTTAATAGGTCCTTCTACTTATCCTTTTTGCTACCCTAAACTTCAACCTTTCTCCATTCCAATTACTCATCAGAAGGTGAAGATTTCACATCTTTCAAAGAACCATCATATTCCCTTTTCTCCAAGTAGGTTTATCACTTTCTTTACAAATCAACTGCTCTTATATGCTAAAATCCTTGAGTACTTTTTCTTGCACCTGATCAGATTACTTGTACAGCTATCTCTAGAAACAAATACTGCATGTTGCACGTTACCAGAGTGATCAATTGTGCTATCATCACTTAGTGAAATCCAAAATGAAGACTTGCTAGCAGAACTGAGGAGTCAGCTCCACTGATCTGACAATATGAAGGACTACATACTGGGATCTGATCTGATAAAGTTTGTGGTGTTGCTTATTGTGAATTCATAATGGTATTCAACATTTATATATGTATTGATTTAATAGCATGCTGTGTTAGTATACTTTAAATATTATACATCTCAAATCATAAGGTATCATAACAAGACTTCATCACTTGAAACAGTTTCAGTAATTCCAGATTAATTAAAATCAGTACTGCCAACACGGTCAGCAATTCTTTGCTTATATACTTCATTTCACATAACCAAAAGCCTGGTGTGACTATGAAAAAAACTGGAATTAATTAGCTTACTGGATTTTTTTTTTTCCCCCCAAACTGGTCACCTGAACAGTTAGAATCTCTTATTTTTTAATCTAAAACTAGTTTTGGAAAATGCACTGCCTCCTTCCCCCCAAATAATCACATAATGTAACTGAAAACATTTACAGATTCATAATGTGAGGAAAATCAGCCTATTTTGGAAACATAACTTTATAATGCCTACAAAAAAGGACTAAAGTACTATAGATATGCTGCTGTTCTATACTACAAAACCCTATGGTAAACCTTGACTGTTAAATAAAAGTATGTATTGTCTCCCTACAATCTATCTGATGAAACCAGGAGCTATGTAAGTATAATAGTAGGGGTTTTCTTTCCACTTGCAATTTTTTTTGTACTTTCTAGTAAGGAAATTTAACACATTCCTGTAAATTATTGAGTCACAAATTAACATAACAGAAATATTGCAATAATAGATGCTGAAGATCTGTACAGTATAAATTTACATCTCCAAAGAAAATGCCAGGCAGATTTGAGTATATCATGCAATCTACAACTCATTAATCCAAGTAAAAAAATAGTCCAAATACCTTTTTAATGATTATATATTTATATATCCTTTAATATATTATGCTAATACAGAGACTGAAAGTGTCATTAGCCGAAATTTATCAGATATAATAATTTATTCACATATTGGATAAAATTATCTATGATTTACCTGGAAAGGGAATCACCAGAACCTAAGCAAAGGGGCAGCCTGTATCCTATAGCAGAACCAAACTGTATTAAGATATCCATACTTAAGCATGCAATCATATTTTTCATATGAGAACTGTGAAATATGTGGTAAGAATTAAATTAAAACTTCACAGAAACTTTGAAAATTAAGCAACATTACAATATTCATAATTATTTAACAACATTGAGTGTACTAGTTTGCTTAATGTTAAGTCCGCAAATATTCTTCTGGGACATGCCAAGTAGATTATTTCGTATACAGAAAAGAATGACACCAGAATTATATATAAGATTAATTGATCTGTATTATCCAAAAGAAAACATGTCAGGAAGGCAGTTTATAAATTAGATACTGATTTAAGCAAAGATTCAGAGCATAGGTTCAAATCTGTTTTCAGACTTTACCAAGTATCTGCACAATCTTCTTTCTCAGCTACAATAAATAAGGTACTTACAGCCTTCCATACAGAAGACGTTCTATGTCATCAATTGCTTCCTGTCACAGTGCCTTTTCCTCCTCCATTTCTCTGTTAGTAGCATTGTTATGTAAGATTCGGAGGTAGGCAACCACAAAACATTTCATTCTGAAATTATCATCAGTTTGACATGCCCATGTTCTCTGCTTGAGATGTAAAGCATATGCTGCACCAAAAGTATAGCAGACAAACTGCTCAGACTGAAAATCATTCCCTGTTATTGGAGAACTCTGTGACTTCTTGGACTGTTTGCTACCTCCTTTTTCTCAGATCTGTGTACTTTAAGATGTGGACTATCTGGAAAGACTGCAAGCAACAAGAATGTTTGCAGATCTACAACTGAAAGAATAGCTTGAACAAGTTTGTTTTATTCTAAGGAAAAGCATTACTAATCTTTAAAGGCAAGGAAAATAAAAGATTCTTCCAAGGAGAAAGAAACTAAAATGACAGATTTTACTTAAGAAAAAATCATTTTTCTAAAAAAAAAAATCTATCAAGATAGGCGACATAGGGGTTGATGATATACAGTCCTTGGGACATTTTCTAGACCCTATAAACAGAGATCTTGTAGTGGAGTGATGTTCAAACTTCTGTGCAGGAATGACAGTAAGTACAGCTGAGCATGCCATTGGGCAAAAGATACATCAAAGAAACTTTTAAGGTTTTTATCAGCTGTATGGCTGTTCAGAGAGAAGAATGAGTACAAGATATTTCACAGTGTATTGGCTAAAACACAATGTTATCAAGGCAGAACTATTACACATTCAAAATCAGATAACCTTATAATAGAATATAAATCTATTTCTCCAAGGAACGAAATATCTTAATATGTGTCTCTTTCACAGTGCTATAGAATAGAATAGTCTCTTTACAAGTAGAGTTTGTAGTCAAATATAAAATAAAATTATTTAATAAAAATATTAATATTTATTGTCAGAAGTTATTCAACACTTTCACTATCTGAAATATATCATATGTAAAGCAATGGCACCACATTTAATACTGAACTAAAAATATTACAACCTCAGACTTCTAAACAGTTGTAATGTGAAAAGTGTGTACAATTGACCTTAGTCCCCTTAGGCAAGTGCTTATTACCTTACCTGTCCTTCAAACACATATCTGTGTAATCATATTATTAGAAGTAAAAAGTAGCATTACAATCATCATAAACTACTAAATAATCAGGCATTCAAAAGCCAAGTACTACATGTTTTGAAGGCACCAGCTAGGTATACCTTATTCTCAAAATGACGTTTCTTAACCGCTCCACAGTAATATACAGTACACTGTATGCTCTTTTGGGATATGATCTTATTGATACTTTCAAGAAGTGTTAAGTTTTGGAAAAAAACCACAGACTCCAGGAGATTTTAAAAACTCTAGGAGATTTACAGATACAGATAATGAATAAACTGACCTTTTGCTTATTGAGCTTATCTGCACTGCTTTAAATTTACATCATTCAGAAGTTATGTCACATAAATTGGATAATTTCAAGCTCAGAATCTCCTCAAGGTTAGAATATTTGCATTGCCTAAATTTCAAATCCAGGAACCTGAAAAGGACTATACAATAGTTACAATTTTAAATTTTGTTCAGACTTGAACCATATAAGTTTAATTTATTCATTATAATAAAATTACCATGCAAATTCAGTCTCCTGAATTTTCTAAGACAGCTCTTCCAGACCACACATAAGTTGTTCTATATTAAGACTAGCTAAAATGGCTCTGTGAAAATAACAATACATACATAGTTTCAAATTAGTAGAGGTGACACATAAAAAACAACTGCTTTCAAAAAAAGCAGTCCATAACAATTTTGAACTGTTCCAAAAAATCACTATTTTGAATTATTTTAGAGGCAAATTATATTCTATAAAATATATTCAAATTATATTCAATAAAATATGTTCTGTATATTTATTTTCATGGTTTTATAATTATTTATTTTACCTATGGTCTCAGTTTATTTTAATACACACAGCCTCTTCTTATCCTTGTAACTCTTCAGTAGCAATCCAAGAGATAACTATTGAAGACTTATGCAAATATATGTACTGAATTGTAAAATATTATAGATACTGTCTTGCTGTAGGACAAAAAAACCCTCACCCTGAAATCAAACTACTGAATTGCTTATAGTATATGGAGAATATGGGTGGAATAGCTGTTTTATTGTCATGTATTAATGCTTGCCACTGTTGTGCATTGTTTATATCACACAATGGACAGTTATAATTACAGATACGTTCCCCCCCCCCCCCCCCCTTAAACTTCTGTCTCTCAACAGCCTGAAGTTGTTCCAGTTCTCTATAGCTTTTTCTCAAGGTGAGATATGACATATTATTTTAGCACTCAAAGATGTATTCATAGGCAAGCTTTAAGTCTAAAAATAGGGTTTACAATAGAAAGTCTGACAAAATCTTAGCACTAGAGTTGTGTGTGTGTCATTATGATGGGGGTAAATTATCACTACATCAGTAACATAATAATAACAACTTTACCATCTTCTAAAGGCTTAGCATCTGCTAAGGAAGGCACCCCAAAGCACTTAGCAAGCATTACCCTCAGGATCACAAAGAGTTAAAAGGTTTAAAACATTAGAAAGATTATAAAAATAGAGTTGTATGAAAATGCAGTATAACTGAAAAAAAGGGAAAGAAACAAAGATATAAATGTATTAAGAAGTCAGCCTCACTGTCCTTATAAAGGGCAAGAAACAAAGATACAAATGTATTAAGAAGTCAGCCTCACTGTTCTTATGAGAACAGAGTCTTTTTACACAGAAACCATTGCATTATACTGTATCATACACTGTGGTGCCTTAAATTCTTTAGCACTGGTGGCTCAACAGAAAATTTCTAGTAGTCATGTATGTTTGCATCCACTGTGTGTGCATGTATATGCACTTACAACAGGGGAAAATATTGTAAAATCAAAAGCAATAATAATACACGACATTCAGTAACAAAGTAATATTAGCAGAATGAAAATATACAACTCTTTGTATGTTGGAAGACTGTTGGAAGAAGTTAATGGCTGACCATTAACTTCTGAAGGAGCTTGTAATTTTCTCCTACACATCCCTTTTGCACTAAGCTTCACTTGACTCATGCCTCCCTCTGTAATTATGAGCACAACCAGCAAAATTACTTCTGAAGGCTACTGAGTATGCGCACAAATGTGTACACACTCTGAAATGTGTTTAAGCATTAGCAAACGTGTTTATTTACCTATGAAAACTTGCTACATGTGATTTTCTTGACTGCTTTTTCCTCCACAGCATATGCAGAAAGGTTGTAAAGCTTCCATCCTCAAAGACACTCTTATTAGGACAGAACGATATAAGACTAGTGAAGCTTAAAAAATTATGATCGGAAAAACCCACTATTGCCAAGGTTTAAGCCATCCTGACTGTACATCCGAAAAATATTTGTAGAACTGCATAGGATAATGTAAGCAGAATATGACAGACTTCACTAAAGTGAAATAAATCAGTGAAAGATCAACTTCAAATAAAAGTACAGGTTAATTCATATCAGCTTAGAAAATAACACCAAAGAATTGAAAAGGAAAAAAAAAAAAAAAAAAAAAAGATTGTGAGACTTCCAGGCTACTGTATGATACATAGAAGGCAACAAATTTACAAAACTTGTTTTATATTGTATATTTTAAGCTTTGGTTTCTTAATATTTGTATGTAATTTATTCTTGTAAACAATATCATTATTGAGTTTCCAGGTTTTATATAAAAATTTTTACTTGGACTTCCATCAGTATTTACTCATCAAAATTTTGGGCAGTAAAATAAAATGATGGCTTTTCTACTTCTGACACTTTAGGAAACTGACTAAGTTTTGATAGCAGCTATGACACAGATGTGACTGTAAAGTGTACAGGAACCCACCTCTAATGTTAAATAGACTAGTAAAGGCAATACTTTGCAATGTGAACAGCTGAAAGTAAAAGTTCTAAACCAAGGAATGCTTCCTCCTCCAAGTAATGATGGTGATGTTTAAGGGCAGATCAGAAGACAGAAACTAAATGCTAGAATTGTGATTTTCCCAAACATGTCTTGAATCAATAATCAATGGCTGGGATATAAAAAAAAAAAAAAAAAAAAAAAAAAAGAAGTTCTGTCTGCCTATCTGGAACCTGGAATATATACACATTAATTTGTTGCATTTACCAGTTTCCTACTACTATAAAATAGGGAAAACCTGTAATATTTTAATTTTTACTTTTTTTTAAATCTGTTAAAAAATTAATCTGTAAAAATTTATTTTTTTTTTTAAATTTAATTCTAATCCTTCCTCAACAGGAATCGATGTAAACAGAAACTTATAAGCAAAATTTATTCTGAAGTTGATTACCAGGCAAACCTTTTTCTTCTGAATAGTATATTTAGGAAACAGGTAATAGCTCTCATCTGATGACCCTGCATCAGGAATTCTTTCTCATTATCTGGTAGTTAAAATATCTTTTCCTTTTTAACATTTCTGCTATACTCATTTCCATATCCATAAATGCTGACATCCTGCATACCTAACCTTAAGTGTTTCACATTGTATTATTTAAAGGTATGAAAGCATGTACTTTTGCAACCACAGCCACACTGGTAACAGACATCATTGAGAGGAGATGAAATAAGAGTCTTGAAGCATATCCTTAGCATAAGTTCTGAAGTTTCACTTCTCTGTATATCAGAACCAGCACAATTACAAAGCTTCACCATTTATATCCAAGTATGGAATAGACAGGTTTGAGAGAAAAGAGTGCTTTGGGTTTGCCAGCTCCTCCAATACTTCCCACATAAGGTCTAGTTGTCTTGTATTTGCAGATCATTTTTTTTTTTACTACAGAGTGTGTGTGCACGCAGGTGTACAAATATATGAACAGAAGGAGAAAGCATTAGAACTTACTACTGGCCTATATCTTTACTTACTTAAACCAGAAAAGGTCTGTGAAACCATGGCTTCCTAACTTTTTGATATACTGCTATCTATCACACTTAACTGTGAAATAAACATACATTCTAGTCTTCCTTGTAGATGGAACTATTACCTCACCATAATTTATTTATTCCTTCAAGATCTACTGTGAACATAATT
Organism: Falco biarmicus; assembly: GCF_023638135.1. Lineage (NCBI taxonomy): Eukaryota > Metazoa > Chordata > Aves > Falconiformes > Falconidae > Falco > Falco biarmicus. Next base: position 9,555,580 of record NC_079302.1, read on the forward strand.
GTGTAAGGCATGCATGTAGCAATACTAAGTTCTACATAATGGAAAAAAAAAAAATCCATGTTCAATATGTCAAATATTTGGGTTGTCCAACAGCCAGTACATAATATAATACTGACCTGCATGTATCCATGTATTCATACAATTTCAGACTTTGAACCACTTATAGAAGGACATAAACATTTTGAGAAAGTGGGTACATGTGGACCACAGCTGGACAAAGACCAGATGGTGACAGTCATGTGTTCTGCATGGACTTGAAAATATGCTTAAGAGCAGTGATGAGGAACACAGTGGTCAACAAATTACTGATACTGAAACCACTGAAGAAGTGTCTGAATTCAGCCTCATTTGTGGTTTTACTTCCCTGGAAATTCTGCCTCTGGGTTTGAAATAAAAATTGTTTAATAGTTATTTGTTCCTGCTATATGTGTTTTTCATTCTTTCGCCTTCCTCTTATTCTCTTTACCAAACATTAACATAAGCCTGTTCAGTTTAATATTCATCCTAAATTTATGAATTAGCTGCTGCCACACCTTCTAAACCAAGAAGAGTGAAAGTATGCTGTTTTATAAGGTTTTCCTAACTTGATCTTTATTAAACATTTAGAAGGACACATTTCTGAATAAATTTTATACTCTCAAAACTTAATTAGCAAGTATCAGGAAAGTTTTATATGCTTAGGAAATATATTTGACAAAGCTACCTCTATATGTCTATTAAGTAAAAACATTGGTTAAGTCACACGGTGATCTAAAGATTTTTATATTTAAAAAAAAACCAGAAACACTTCAGTTCAACCATTTGTGCACAATAAATTGTGTTTTTCACTCCCATTATGTGCACCTGCACACACAAAGTTCCTATCTCTCCATTCACACATAATCAAAAATAGTGTATGAACACCATTAGAGCTGGAGCCAGGGTTGGGTTGCCCCTCACACCCAGTATGTAGGTTACTGTGATGTACACAATTTAAATTTTAAATATTTTCACATTTCTTTCATTGGTAAATGTATCCTGGATACATTTTACTCTTGTAAAACTTCCTAAGTAATTAAACAGAGATACAGACAGAAGTTAATAAATGCACCAGTCAAATTCTCTGCTGCACCCAAATTTAATTATATGGTACATGTAAGCATTTAATTTTATGAAAATGAAAATGGGATACCGTGCAATAAAAGGAACACTACCAAAGTACTCGAATTTGAAGATTGAATGTGCTTCAAATACATTCATATTATCACCATGGAAGATAGACTTATACAAGAATATATATTAACTGTGATACAGATCTATTCAAGTATTCATTCTGATAGCACAGAAGTCTGACCAACACCAGAAGATTTAGAGAACAGTTATGAAAGCTGAACTTACACAGTATCAAAAAATACAACAAAATTATACCTATACCTGAGGAAGGGATAGATTAGCATGAATTTCTATGGCATACTGGATCTACTACTCAGATTCAAACAGAATATCATTTGAAACACTGGTCCTATGAGCGAAGTAGATGCAGAGTAACGAGCAAAGGATTACTTTTCATAAGAAATGAAAGGACAAGCATGTATATTGTCATATCAACAAATTTATTCTGCACCATCATGGCCTTCCATAACTCCTCCTCTATCTAATGGGCCTGTCTAAACTGCCATCTTAGCAGGTCAGGAGCCTGGTGGCTTTATTTTGGTTTGTGCAATCAGGATTTCTTCTAAAGAAGTCACATTGCAGAAAGAAAACACACCCATACATTAATTTTTAGAAATGCTACCATGCCTCACAGTACGAATAGGGAATTTTTTTTTTATTTTATTTTTGCTATTTTCTCAATTGCTTCGTACTAGCTCCTCGTTTCTGAGCTCATTCTTTGATGGGAACATCTTTCCTTCCAATAATTTGACTTTCTACCTGAACAATACTCCACGAGCCTTCTGAAAAGTATGTATTTCAGAGTTCAGGTTAGTAATTATGTTAGAGTACAAGATGCAGATTGCCACGTTATTGCTCCCATTCTTCATATACACCCTGCAGCACAGCTGCTCCCACCTGAGGTTCCAGTCTCAATTCAGTAACATCGCCATCAACCGCTGGCGAAGAAAATACCTTCTAGGTTCCTTCTAGAATCCTTTCTTATCCTGTTTACAGCAGTATCTGGGTACATTTTATCATTATATATTATAAGATTTGCACAATCATGGTTTTCAACCACTTTTAATTGTTTTGGCTTTATATTTTTATTTCTCAGTAATTGAAGGAAGATTAAAGGTTTATAATCATTCTAATTTACCATTCTGAGCAAAAGGCAAAAGCTGGTCCTGCAGAGGGTGAGCACTACTGAAAGCTTTAGTGAACTGACAGCTTTTAGAACTGGTATCCACATGATGGAGATTTTCAATAACATTTATGTTCATTTAAATACTGGTTTTAACCACTGCTTAGTAGCAGCATAAGGCATCATTAAAACTGTAGTCTTGACATAGCACTAAACAAGTAGCTTGGAGAGCTGTTACACATTAAAGTTTGTGGGTTTCAAGTAGTTATTTGGATGTCCACTACAGTATGCAATGGCCAAAGTATTCTCCCAGCAGACATATATTCACAAAAAAAATTATGATAACCTTCTAATCATCCAATTTAATTGTCTCATAATACGGTTGTACAAATGGAATGTGACTTGTTTATACAGCCTTATGAAGTCTTTCACAAAACCAATATAATACAATGATCATGCGGCTTACTCTACAGTATTCCTGAAAGGAAAATAAAACCAAAATTGTAATTCCCTAGGAAGATTCCTTGTGGCCAGTTGACCCTGGCTGGATGCCAGGTGACTACTAAAGCCACTTTACCACTCCCCTCCCCAGGTAGACAGGAGAGAGAAAATATAATGAAAGGCTTGTGGGTCAGGATAAAGGAGAGTGAGATCACTCACCAAGTATGGGCAAAACAGACTCAACCTGGGGAAAATTAATTTAATTTAGTACCAGAGTAGGATAATGAGAAAATAAACCCCACACTTAAAACACCTTTCCCCAACTCTTTACTTTTTCTCAGGCTCAGCTTTATTCCCAGTTTCTCTACCTCCTACTTAGCAGTGTAACAGGGAGATGGGGAATGGGGGTTGCGGTCAGTTCATCACATGTTTGTTCTGCTGCTCTTCCCCCTTAAGGGGAGGACCCCTTTCACTCTTCCCCTGCTCCAACATGGGATCCCATGCACAATAGACAGTCCTCCAATGTGAGTCCTTCCATGGGCTACAGTCCTTCATAAACTGTTCCAGTATGGGTCCTCTGTGGGCTCACAGGTCCTGCCAGAAGCCTGCTCTAGCTCAGGCTTCCCATGGAGTCACAGCCTCCTTCAGCCATCCACCTGCTCTGGTATGGGATCCTCCACAGGCTGTAGGTCGATATCTCTTCCACTGTTAACCTCCATGGGCTGCAGGGAGGTAGCCTACTTCACCATGGTCTTCACCACAGGCTGCAGAGGAATCTTTGCTCCAGCACCTGGAGGACCTCCTGTTCCTCCTTCTGCCCTAATCTTGGTGCCTGCAAAGTTGTTGCTCTCACATTTTCTCACTCCCCTCTTCTCTGGCTACACTTGCAATTGTGCAGCATCTTTTGCCTTTCTTAAATATGTTAACCCAAAGGCACTACCCACTGTTGCTGATGGGCTTGACCTTGGACATTGGTGGGTCTGTCTTGGAGCCAGCTGGAGTTGGCTCTGTCAGATATGGGGGAAGCTTCTAGCAGCTTCCCACAGAATCCACTGCTGTAGCTCCTCTGCTACCAAAACCTCACCATGAAAACCAAATACATTCCTACACACTACAACCTCAATATCTAAGCTAAGATTCAGAAAAGTTACTGATGGGGTTGGCAGTCACTACGCCACAGCATGCAACAGACTTAGGAGATCTCCGATGTAATTCTCGTTCTGACTCCAGTTTCCTATTGCATTTTTTTTCCCACATGCCTGAGATACAATTTCCTTACAATAAGTCTTAAAAGTGTTATGAAAATTATAATAGTACAGAACACGCTGCAGTGGTCTAATCCTTAGAAGTATCTGTAAGTTAAGGTGGCAATCTTTTTGCCACATACAAATAAGTTTTCTTTCTGACTGAAAGACTGTCCAATGACAGTAGTGGATCCATAGACTTTACACAAGTCATATCCATTAATACAGACAATACTCTTAAGTACCTTTTTCCTCAACAACCTGCACTGCACATGAAGTTTCCTCTGTTCTCCCAAAGCATGAAGGGACTACTAAACAATGCTCAGCAAGCCAATTCATTGCCTAAGGGAGACTAGATTACAGTTTCTGGGGAAACGTATCATGTTTATACAAGTACCCCAAACCCAATGATTCTTCTACTGCTTCAAACCTAACTGCTATAAGTTTCATGAATACTTATAAAAGGAAAATTTGCATTTTATTAGAAAAAAACTCCAAAAACAAGTTGTTCATGAGACCTCATTCCCAACATTATATTCATAGATACCACTCCTTAATAGCTCTTTAATACTAAATCTTTTTTTAAATTTTCACAAAATATGAATTCTCTGTGTTTGGTATTTAGTTATTCAGATTACATCTAAGTATTGTAAACATCTGATTATTTACAAATACCCAGTTCAAAGAAATGGGTTTATGCACAAATATGAATTATCAAAGCACCACATTATTTTAAAGATGATTGTTGCTGTGTTAGAGCTTCAGTTCCAGGAAATCCCTAGTAAATATATACAGTTGTAAAGAGAAAAAGGTACTTTATGACTCAGGGATTTTTTTAGTGTTTGGTTTGTTGGTTGTGTGTGCGTGCATATGATGGTTTAAGGTTTTTTTGAAATGTTCCTTGAAGAAAATATGCCAATTAGATTCCATACTCAGCCTTTAGATAGCAGATCACCTATATTTAGAGTGATTCAGGGTACATATTACTATACAACTCTCTGAAAAAATATATGTTACTTTATTATTATTATTATTATTGTTGTTGTTATTGTTATTGTTGTTATTAATGCTTCATTACCAAAGGCAACCAAACTACAAAATTATTTTCCCTACTCTCCCTTTTCTGAGACTTTTCCCCTTAGCTTAGTAACCATCAGTAATGACTGCTACAAAATCAGATCCCACATCACAACAGAGAAGTTAAATGATATTCTTTGTCATGCTTCTTTAAGATAATGCCTTTTCTTCTTATTTAAAGCTACACGACCAAATAAAAAAGGAGATGGGAGCAGACATGAAAACTTGATTTTCATATTAATAAAGTAGGTCTCAACAGAACTGTTGTATCTATAGATGCTAAGAGAAGGTAAAATACTAAAGAAACATTATTTAAGCCATTTTATCTGCACAGCATTATATTCTAGCTATTGCAAAGTTCACTGGCACCCTAGTCAAATCTGCTCTTAATTTAGAAGAGATAAGAACCAGTGGGGAAGTTAGTATATTTTTATTCAAATTAACTATAGGCTTCCAAGAAGTTTTTGAACTAAAAAGAAGTGATAGAAGAGAATGTTAAGCATGGTGGAAGATCCCTGCCCATGGCAGGGTGGATTATAAGCAGATCATCTCTAAGGTCTCTTCCAACCCAAAGCATTCTATGAGATGATTCTATGATTTTACATTCTTCCAGTAATGAAAAATAATCCCCCTTAAACCAGAGTTTCAAAACAGCTCAGAGCCCTCTACCTATCATAAAAGAAGCTACCATATAACTGAAAGTATGACTTATTGGATTACAGGATCTGATCTCAAAGACGCCAAAGTTTCTAGATCTCTGAAACAGAAAGCATCAGTAATTAGCTGAAATTGAGCATGGTGTTGAAATTTTTATCACTTGACTTCCATATTATTACAGGTGTTATCCATATCACTTCCATATTACTATGGGTGTTATCCATTAATAGTATTATTAAAAAGAGCTAAGTAGCTAAATATGGCAATTTAATAGCTGACATTTATATGCTCCAAATATATAGTCTTCCTATGGCATCTGTTGTAAATTCTAGAAATCTTACAACCAACAGCTAGCAGGTGTTCAATGTTGGAACAAATACCTTGTTCACCTTACAGAACACTTAATATATATTGTACCTATCAAATATTAATCACAACCAGTAACAACTCCGATATAAGGACAGCTACAGAAGGTAAGATTAGAGCTGTTACCACCTTATCTTCATTTCAGTTTCATATTATGTTAACAGCTTCTATAACAGTGTTTCTAGCTGAAGATAACACATTTATCCTGGTTTCTAAATGCAGAACAATTAAGTCCCTGAAGGACCATAGAGGACGCAAAAGAAAAACTGCATTATAAAGATTAAGAGGAGTAATTGAGTGGGGGGATGCCCACAACACCCACCCTAAGGTCAACTCTACAATAGTCACGTTATTTTAATACATGAAATGGATCACAAATACATTGGGGTAGCCACCTTTTATAATTTTGAAGCATATCTTAGATAGAGATATTCTTCACCGAGTATTTGAAGAAAAGTCTCATAGTGGCATGGTCACTTCTGCTAGAATTTTTAGTTCTATTCTCAAGCGTGATTTCTTTGCTGAGACACAGGACTATATGAGAAAAGGGTAATTCAATATATTTTTAAGGTCCTATTTTTAACATAATATTTTTTAGGTCCTTATAATTAACCAGTCTAATTGAGAAAATTAGAGGTGGATAAAACTAAGCTACATAACAAAGCATTAACAGCGGAGGCATACACATGGCATAGTACTTTCTTCTATCTCTGCTAAATTGCTCTTTACTTTTCAAAAAAAAAGAATATATTATTGCAGGAATAAAAAACTTTGGATCTTGGTAAACTCAATTAGGCAAAGCTTTATCTACTATAAGCTGGCTCAGCTCCACCGGCTTCAAGGTTACTACAACTACTAATGTTACGTGATTTTACGGCACTCCTTTTCTGAATGAAATCTAGTAAAGTAGTTTAACAATTGGAAGTAGAATTAGGGGCGCATTTTTTCACCGTAAAGAATTGTCAAGGTTTGTGCAGTACTCTTTTGACCTGCACTTTCCTTGAAGATCGTATTTCTCTTTTTTTGATAAAACATATTTTTCAGGAAATACCTTAGTCTTTTAGCAAAACAGTTTCATTAATGTTCTTATTACATTCCATCAATACAAACTGTGGTGAGCCTTTTGATTTAATTTACTAAAAAAAAAAATCTGCAATTTAACAACACCCATCTGTAATTCTGCTGATAAAATGCATTTAATTCATTATTTCTGCCAATAAATAATGTACTTGTTGGAGGGAATAAAAGCCAAAACATAGAGAATTTCATTTTTATCTTCATTTTGTGGGCAAAATGTACTTTATATCAGATTTTAGTAGAACAGGCATGACCCCAGGTTCCATGAGTATGTCCACTGCTATATTTGTAAGGGAATCTGCCACTTCCATTGTCTGGAAAAAAAAAAAAAGGCCTTTCAAGTTAGAAATAGCCAAAAAAGACTGAAAAATAAAATTCAGTTTGGGATTTTTGGTGGGATTTTTTGTTTAGGTGGTATCATTTGGTTTAGAATTTAGTTGAAAACAAAACCAACAGGAGAGTTATTCTCATTGTTATATTACTAAGAATAAAGTCATAAAAGGCAAGCCTAAAGCATGTATACTTCACTGTGGGACTAAATGGTCTTTAAAATAATTAAGAAGCTGAAATTATAAAAATAACTGGTTGGCTCCCAACCCCTCTTTCCCACCTCATTGTAGGAATTTGGCTACAGTTCAGGTGTTACCATGCCTAACCAACTCCTAACCAAAGAGAAGCACCCTGTTGCCTATTCTTGACCAGGACAAAATGCAAAAAGGTTTTTCAATATCCAATAGTAAAACACAGCATATTAATATTTTAAGGATTTTAAATGACTACTCTATGTCTGTATCATTTACACCAAAAAGTTGTTGTTTTGTTTTGGTTTTTTTGTTTGCTTGTTTTTGAGTAGGGGCAGTGACTTGCAGAGGATGAGTATTTAAGATATTATTCTTTATATTTTAAAAAATATAATTTTCTGGAGATATGACATTCAAAATAAAAGCTGTTTGAATACTGAAGTGATTTTTCCTCATCTGACAATACGAACAAGGTGCTTCACATGAGTAAGGCTGTGTACATCAGTGTTATTTTTGTGCCATTCCACCAACCTAGTTGCCCTGGTACATAGCAGTTTGAAATATAAATTCCTAAATTCAGAAATTTGATAAGAATACAAAAACATTTTAAACACTTTAAACATGACTACTAAATGTCACCGTGTTTTTCAATTAGTGACATCTCTGAAATAAATTACATAAACCCCATAGATTATTGCACCCTTGGGGGTCAGGAGCAGATGGATTAACACTGAAGAGAACTCTTTAGAAATGTTTCTCTGCAAAATAGTAAGAAATTTTCTCATCTGGTGCAAAAACATGTATTTCAATTATACACTTCAATTATGTTATCATTTCAAAAATAAAGACACAATGCTCTGACATTTCTGTAATAATTATGGAATTTTGTTAAGACATCTTATGCAAGCTTAAGGTTTGCAATTTTGGAGGCTGCACTGAAAATTTTCAGATTGAGGAAGACTGCTTTGAAGCACATATCTCGTAGTGTTCTTTGAAAGTCACTGAACGTGATACAGAACACAGAGGCCAGAAAGACATTGTTTTAACAGATTACAAATGCAGTAAAAGAAATTTGACAGAGACTTTATTTAACAATTTTAACCTCTCGTTAACTTATGCTTTTCAGCCTCATCTTTACCTTCTGTAAATTTTTCTGAAAAAAATACCTCACTAGAAACTGAATTTGGCCACACACTGATGTGTTTGACAATATCCATGATAACAACAGGTACTGGATGAGATTCTTTTCTTCGTAACATAATATGTAAGTTATTTCATTTTACATATTATAAGATTTGTTCAAGTAAAAATATGATGAAAGCCAGTGACATATGCTACAAATCTTGGAAATCACATGCAAATGTCCTCAAAAAGTTTGTGATAATTTCTCACTTATGTGTATTTTTGCTGTATTAATGCATAATTCTGTAGTTACAAACTATTATTAGCTACAGGAAAAGTAATAAATATACTTGGTGATCAACAGGTAACTGAATGTATTCCTAGCTTTCCTCCAGAATTTGGCAAATGCTTTTAATACTATAACCTGTTGGAATACTGCAGTTTACTCTTTTCTTTCATTGTACTAATGTCAGAGCTGTCAAACAGGTGAAACATGCCCACAGACAGAAAGAAAAAAAAATGTTGACCTAAGCACAATTTCTTGGTCCTGAACCAAGGCATTTTTAACATTAATCTAACTTATTACAGCATTTGTTGACTGACCCACCATGCTGGCCGAAGCATTACTGTTAGCTAGGAAATTAAACTTGACAGAGTTTATTCTGGGAACTGATTAATTAAATGTTTCTCCTGGCAGATCCATTAGTATCAACACAGCATGGCATATATATTGACACAGTGAGAGAAATTGCTTTCAACAATACAGCTCTGTTGACAAAACAGTGTAACACTTGCACCATTAGTAACAGTACATGAATCCATCTTCTCTATCAATTGTGTTTTGCTGACAAAATCCTTTAGCAACAAGACAAAATAGGGGCAGGGAAAATAAAACATATACACATATGAATTATACATATAATATATAATTTTGAAGTAAATATTATGAACTAAAAAGAAATCATGAAAGCCAATAGTTTCTGAACAGGAAAAGATGGAAGTGAGGAGTAGGCCAGAGAAAAAAGTATCAAAGTAATACTTCTGATGAAGCAATCAGCTAAAGTCAACTTTGCTGATTTTTAAAAATACCAAAAAACTTGAAAATACATAAGGAAAAAAATAATTCTTAAACGCAACCTTTGTTGTGAAAAACACAACTGGGATGCTCAAGAGAAACTGACACCACAACATTCTGTTAGTTTTGTGTCATCAGTTACTGGTCAATTTTATTGCTGCAGCCTAGAACTACAGCTGAAGAATTCTCTTTAAGATATGGTTAATAATTTTTTTGGTTTGGTTTTTGGTTTTTTTTCCTTTTTTAAACCACACAGATATACCCCAAAACATGCTGGAACAGATATCCTCATTTTTTAGAGAACAAACCATAGTGAGCATATGAGGGTTTATATAGAAGAATGATCAGACTAGAAACTTGAATCTTGTGGTTCACAGTATAACCTGTCTCCTAAAGTTCTTTCTCTTCCATCTTCACTAAGGGGGGAGGCGGGAAATTAACATATGTACAGGAAAAAATACACAGAAAAAAACTTTACCTGTGATATTATTAGCTGTGATAAACCTTAGCAATGATATTATTTCTACTTGCTTAATGTTTAAATTTTTCCTGTAATATATGTTCACATTGTATGTTTATATGTACAGATACACATGTAAGTACATGTGTAAATTTCATTTAGCTGCCTGACAAGTTGAAGTGAATATTCAAAGAAGCAAGTAAGAGATAAACATAATTGAAGGTATATAGGAAAGAAGGAGAAAAAAAAAAATATTCACAAATCAGTAAGGCCATCCAAACAGCTTTTTGCCTCATGTTTTCACAGTGCATCCTCAACAGTAACATCTGACATGAAGGGTATCCTGTGTTCAATTAGTTTTACTTGAAGAGCTGTCCTAAACATATGTGTCCATTTTGCAGAACAGATTACTTACATCGGTACTCAGTGTATTCTTTGTGAGTGTGCCTGTTAAAGCAGGTGAAGCAAGAGAAAGTTGAGGCTGAGATGCAATAGATTCACTGCACAGCTTCAAGATAAAGGTGACACGAACTCCGTGTAGCTGGCCAGGTGGATGCCCACCTATCAGAGAAACCTCAGGCAGCTCTGAGCTGGTGCTGGAGCCAGCTTTCTTAGTCCCATTAGGAAGAGCATGTTGCAGGGCAGTATGAAGAAACAAGAAAAAGCCACAGTAGCAGCAGCTCTACTGATCCTAGCTCGGGAGACAAAGCCTCTGAATTTTTGCTGAAAATCACTTTGGTTTTATTCTAGGCTACACTTGGACATTATGAAATTAGTCCCAGAGGCAAAGTGCTTCACATAATTTCTCTCTTATTTTTTGATCCTGATGATTTTTTTCCAAGTGCAACAGAAATTTGCATCATGATTCCTTAACCACAAAAAGCACTGATACATGACAATGTCTATAGTTTAGTGATATGGATAAATACTATCTGTAACGATACATAATGTGAAAAATATATACATACAGAAATATATTAGGGGAGCATGTCACCTGTATTTCCTGTCCTTATACTAGTCTAGAAAGAAAACCAAGAAGACTTGGGCTCAAGCCCTCTTTTAGTGTAGTTGAGGTATTTACAGAAACTGTGTGTCCGCATCAAAGTTTTTAACCATGGATATTTCTTACCAGCTTCAGTATACACAGTAGAACTGATTTATTAGTTTAATTTTATTTTAAAACTCAAATAAAAGATAGGACTACAATTCAGACTCCATTTGTTTTTCCATGTACACATGCTACTCTTTAGTAGAATAAATAAATAATAGCCTTTCCTTTTCCATTTTTAAAGTTCCATTTTTACATAAGCCATGTGAATAATTCAAAAGTATAGCTGCTCAGCTGCTCTCTGACATACTATGAAGCTTTTTCTTTCTACTTTTAACATTGTTTATACTGTTGACATCTTAGTAGAAAAAAAGTGAATTATTTCCTTCAATTCATACACTAAACCAGAAGAAATTTGTTCTTCCCTGTTGTAAACTTGTTTCAGCAAATACACATCACATGGCATGGACAAGGATTCACCTATTCATCTTAAATTTTGCACTGCAAGTGAATTAGATTTGCTTCAAAAATTACAGTGCGTTGGTAAAGGAATCAAAATCAGCTTGCAGAAATAACTGTTGAAATAGTTTTTGATGACATGCATTACTGAAAAACTGTTAAATTTTACAGCTGCAAGGATGGATACTGAAGCTGAAGGAGATTCATACACGGTCCTCTAGTGTCTGTTGATGAGTAACATAAATGAATGAAGATTGTTGATGTTGTCAGTGCACCTAGTAGTAGCCCTACAATGTTTTCCCCCATTCCTCAGCACAGATCAATGCATCTTATTACATCCACTGTCTAAAAATTAGGACTTCCTGAACATACAGAAATTCTCAGAAGCATAATCACAGAGTGCTAAAAAGGTGTGACTGATTAAGTACTGGTAGAATTTCATTTTTTTTAATCAAAAAAGAAATGTTGAAAAATTACAAATACAGTAAACACATAACTCTAACCTCACTTTGCACAACAACTTGAAAACAAAGCTTCAGGCTTGGTAAACTATCACTGATATCACAGGCAGTGTTCTTTACCTCAGTACAATCATATTGCCTCTGACAACCTAGCACTAGAAACACACACTCTCTCTTCAAAAATACTGTTTTATGGTGATATACAGCTTCAGTTTACTCTTCATGATTTACACTTCCTGATAAATTGAGGCCATTAATACTGGGAGTCTGTAGACAGTTTTACATACTAGCCTGTTCTGCAACGAACCGTTCTTAACAGGATTTGGGAACTGCCACACTACTATCAAAAACCTTTTAAAGACCTTTACACCCGTTTTCCTCACAATCTCACATGACATTGTAAGAACTGATTAAGCATTTGCCTATATCAGCAATTTATATGTATTTCTCACAATTTAGCACATTTATTAGAATTCCATGCTCATGTTTGTGGCAAAAGATTTTAAACTTCCTAACAATCAAAACGCTGTTTTTCACTAATGGGGAAGCCTAATCAAGAAGGTACTGAAAGCTCCTCTGAATGGCCTCAATTCTTAGGGCAATCAGCAGCAAAGATGCCAGGCTATGGGAACAAAATACTAAGATCTGCCATCTGATGTTGGAACAGATGAACTTTGTTGTCCATTTCAAGGTTGCTTGGCTATCTAAGACACACCATAGAGAGAGCTGCAAGTGCTTGTGAGCTCTAAAATTCAGACTACATGTAGGTGCCTAAGACTGGACATGTAATTAAGGTAATGTTTTAGACCTTTAGCCTTCATAAGTACTTTGTCAGTTGTTACTGTTCAGTACCCTTAGGCAATTGCTGATGTTAACAATTGGAAGATTTAAATCAGACAATTGCAGGCACAGAAAGATCTCATCTCCCCTTCTTTGTTCTGAAAAAGCAGGACGGAAATCTTAACAGAACAAGTTTTACCATAGTTTTAGTTACTGCTTCAGAAAAGGACCATTTGAACAATACAGTCTGGTGGGATTTGGGTATTTCTACATTTCTGCATACTTAAAAAAAGTACAGAGATGAACTTTAATTCTGACGATCACTTATTTTTAAGAACTAACCCATTGTTCCAAATAAAAGTGGTTTAACATATCCTTCACATTTTAGATGACAGCTATTCTTTTGTTTGAATCAGTTAATCTGTACAAAAGTTGGTAATTCAGAAGACATTCTGGAATCCCTACAATGGTTATACCACAGGGGCTATAACTTTGTTTAAAGCAATACATTATCCTGAAACCTCTTTATCTGAACCTGATAAACAAGATGCTTTTTAAAACACAATTTTTAAATACAGTACACTGGAACACGTTCTCCAATGCACAATTTTTCAAATTAAGATAACCTACTTTTTATTCCAGTCATCACATACCTGCTATTTTTCATCACTACTGTATCTTTTCATATTAAGGATACTTAACTTTTCCCTTCTTTCTTAGGTTGTACCTTCATTGTTTTACAATAAATAGCACTCAAAAATATGACCAGAGATAAACACATATCAAAGACAAAATTCACACACCCCTAAAGAATATAACGTCACACAAAATGACCTCAAAAGACTGTAAAAAAAAGTCAAAGGTTTTGGTGTGCCAACAAGGAAAATGAAAGAGCAAGTGATGAAGAACAGTACAAAAGGCAAAGCAGAGCAGTTAGACTAGGACATGCCTTCTTCAGCATTTATACAATCTGGTTCATATACAGTAACATGGGCAGTACAGTGGAACTCAGAAGACTGATTTCTGCTCTGACCTTCTAAATAGTTTTGATAAGTTTCTTTTCTTTGATTAAGATCTTTCATCTGTAAAATGGGGTAATGACAATCAACTTCCATTCAACATACACTTGGAGCTGCTGAAAAATACGCTATGTAATAGCCAGGCGTTATTTGTTTATTTACTTATAGTTAAGACGAAAGAAAAAAAAACTTCTCAAATTACAGCAAGTGACAGTTTTGAGATAAGATTTTACATTGTCTAATGCTTCAGACTGACTAAAAAGAGCGAGTAGATGAGTACTAAGATAATACTTAAATGAAGAAAAAAAAAGAAAAAAGAATTTGTCAGGTATCTTTTGGGATTTCCTTATGACTTGAAATTGAAAACTTATTTCTAATTAAAATATAATGCAGACAAAATACTTAAACAACCCTAAGTTATTTCAGAACAGAATTCATATTCAATTTTGAAAACCCACAAGTAGTAAGAGGTGATGGTGTTTTGTGTTATCTATTGATAGTCTTACAATCTTAAAATGTGCAATTACTATGGTTATGTCTTTAGCCCATGACAGACAGAGTATCTATATAAAGAAGTCTTTTCCTTTTTGTGTGTGTAACAAGTAAGAATGTGAACAGCTTTAAATGCCACAGTAATTTAGGAAAATAGATGTAAATTGCTGAAGTTTGTCATACTTCTAAGGGAATTCAGTAATCATTAAAATAAAAAGCTTTCAATTTTTCAAAACAAAAAGAACAGGAAATCCATCCTCTCATTCTTTTCACATAATGTTCATATTTTCATAGCTAATGTTAAGCTTCTCCTATAATAGAATTATGTCTGAAACAGATAAGCAAATGCAAGCAGAGAAAATATTTTTCTCAGGAGTGTTACAGTGTTGTACTTTAATGATATATTCTGAGAACGAGAAAAGATGGAATTCAGTCTGTGTTTATTGTAATGACCTGAATTTCTCACTCTTTACACTGATCCATTAATATCTCCATAATTCTTAATGGTGTGATATGCCAATAATTTCTTTCTTCAGCTTAAAGAAATCTGTCACCTTGCATAAAATCGTTAACAAGACAACTAGAGGGACCTAAATAAAATCAGGCAAGATGGTCTGGTATTTTTTTTTCCTTCATGGACCAAGTCAGTTGCTAATTTTCCCTGCTTGACTTTTTTTGTTCCTGACTTTATACTAGCTTACCACTATAGTGTATGTCCGGAAGGCCAGTATAGTCACTGGGCATGCATCTAACATGGTCATTGATCTGTTAATAAGAAAAGAGATTAAAGGTGGAAAGTGTCAGTCAATTTAAATAATTTTCAATAAGAATTAACACTCAAATATGAATTCACAGTTGATCAGACTCAGACCTTTCAGAGATGAAGCATCAACCTACAAGCTCTGCAGTGAAGACAGTATTACAGGAAGGGAGAAACTGGCTTTTTAATACCTGACCCTGCTACCACCTTCTCAATTTTGACAGGAGCTCCTTGTTCATCCACGCAGGCCTCCCAGCATTTTTGTCCAACTTGCTGCTTGTTGGGATCAACTGCACTTAAATTTTAATTGAGAAAAATCCAGAACTTCCAAGATAATAACTCTGAGATCAGAAGACCTGCCAGACTCATCCATTACTTTTAACAACCTATCTACAAATACAGGGAATTTCATTTTTTTGTCAGGAGCATGTTGCCCACATCCAAATTACACAGAAATTTGATTCCCTAAACAGTGTACACCAGTGATACCGCTGAGCTTTACATCAGTATGTGCTCCTTACAAGTCTCTTGCCAGAAGGAATAACACCAGACAATGAAGAGCTCTGCTTGCTAGCACACAAATCAGAAAATGGGACAAAGATAAATTTACTAGTCTAAATCATTCTTTGAAGATTAAGATATAAAGTCCAAATCCAAAATTAGATTCTTGTAGTCTTTCAGAAAACAAACAAACAAACAAAACCAAAAAACAAACCAACAACAAAGCCTTAGTCTTATTCAGCAAAAATGGGAGCTTTTTCAGTGTTTGGAAGGACACTGCTACTATACACAGAAATTTGTGAGTAAGCTTCCTCAGAGTACAAGTGGCATTTTTTTTTTCTTTCCTAGCAGAAGGGGTTCAACTACAAAATATTGTAAACAAGTTTCTGCTTGTACAGTAAGTATTTTTCTCATGTGTGCCATCTGACAATATGAAGCAATAATAGAGGATTTTTATTGTGTTTAAGTATCACTTTTATCTATTTCAATTTCAAAGACACCTTTTGGATATTTGTTTGAATTAGTGACTGATTATGCAGTTTGAATACAATTCCTTGCTGAAGTTCTACAGAAGGGAAATCAGGACCTACAAGACACAATCAAGGAACTCTGTTTCTTACACCCATTGGGTTAACTGGCAGGACTAATTCTGGTTTTTATACTATCTTCTCTATAATCATATTCTTACCTAGAGGTTTAGACAACTAAATAAGCCCATATCCTTCCATGAATAACTTACATAAGGCTGTTTATCTGAAGACAGCTGCAACTTTTGCAAATTTTAGAAGTTCAGCTGTTTTTGTCCTCTGAAACATTTGCAAACCATTTCCAAATTCTCGCAAAATTGTTTTGCATTTTTTCCTCTTCTTTGGAACGAATGGAAGCACTAGCTGTCTGTCTGCAGCATCTTAAAATGCTATGAAGAAATAATAATTTTCAGAATTTAGTGCCTAGTACTGTATTCAAATTTAAAAGTATGTAATTTTGGAGGTAAAAGGAAAAAAAAATCAGAAGTATCTACTGCATATCTATTTTTCTAATTCTATTTCTAAGATAATGTCTTTCAGTAGTGGTTTTTTGCTTTCACAGAGTAGAGAATGGTATTGTCTAATTTGCCATATTATTTCAGAGGTTTTGCACTTATATTTATTTTTCCCCCAATGTGTACAGTTTTTAACATTTGGATCAGGAAGGTATACAGCTACATGAAAGTAAAACAAACTAATTGCTTGCTTTTGATCGACTGTATTACTAGATTTGCTCAAAAAAGGAATGTTTAGCTTCTGCAACACTGTCACTTTAAACCAGAGCCAAGGTAATATGTGTTTTTGTATGAGAATAATACGTTAAATTAATAACCACATTACAATCACACAGATTTAAAATATTGCTTAACCATGGCACTAAGAGGATTCCTTTCATCTTGAAAGAATATTTAAAAATTAAAATATGATTTCACAAGCATTAATCTGTTTCTTGTGCAGGCCCATAAGGCACATTCTAAGTGCATTAATGCATCCCTGAGCTGGTGGTTTATATGATAAGATGAGGTTATAATGAGCCACTTCCTAACAATACAATATACTTGTGTGTTATTGCTATGTATCTTTGCTTGGGAGTAATTTCAAACTCTCATAAAAGAAACAACTATCAGCAACATAAAATAAAACAAAGTATAAAGTTTTATACTGTTAACCTTTACAGATCATGATTTTATTATATTTATTGCATATATAGCCTCCGTTTCCTTAGCAAAAATTAGTTTGCAGTCACATGCTCATTCATAAAACATCCTACTTCAGAATCTTCCCACAACTGAAGATATTCTTGAGGAAAAAATATTGTGCTTTATAATGCATGCTCGCTTTAGGGATCTCAGTAGTCTTTTCACCAATTAAGTGGTACATATGAAACTTCACATAGGCTTCATAAGATCTTCATTGGCCATTTAGAGCTGTGTTAAGGCTCTCCCACTGTTAAAATGATTCTGCATCTAACTAGTACAGTTATTCAAATCTTGGCATAAAAAATTGTATATTTTAATAATCTAATGTACTAGGAATTATTACAATGTCCCTTTGACTACTGTCACAAACAAGGACCTCTAAACCAAATTCCTTGTTCAATCATACAGCTACTGTGCTAAGGTACTAGACTGCAAAATATGGTTATTTTATTTAAATAGTTCAACATTCCTATGTATTCTTTAAACAGAAATGAAAATAGTTTTGCTGTACATCAGCAAAGACTGGTTTATCTGCTGCTTCACCAAAATCTTCAAGTAGGAAGTATGTATTCCAAAACTAGTTGCATTTACTATTTTTTGTTAACACGGAACCAAGAGTTTTTGGTCTTTCTAAGCCACAAATGTTATATTCAAAATAATAGTAATTCTACCACAACAACTGCTTTTCAATTCCCCTCACTATGCCACTCTAAACTACTTATATCTTTATGTTTTATTGTCCAGGACATGTAAAACTTAACTGAATGTGTAATTGTTATTAAAATGAAAGTTTTAATGCACCTAGTCTTACTTTAAAGCAACATACACAAGTTACCCTGAAATACCCTAGTTCATAATTGCAAAAGAGACAGAGGTTTAGAAAAGAAATGCAAGACAAGGTGGGAGTAAACTTTTTTTCACCTCTAATGCCATCTGCTATCAATACAAGAGTAAGCACTCTTGTGGGGGTCTTGTACACTTCTGCAACTCTACCACCTACAGAAAATGTATTGTGTTCTCCACTTCATGTGCATTGCTATGCATAGGGACTATAGCAAAGCAAGATTCACTCAAAAGTGATATAGCAAGAAAGTAGATAAATGCACACAAGTTGTGCAAAGCTTACACTGTAAATAACACACTCTTACTAGAAATTTTCCTAACTTCAGCACAAAGTGACCAGTTTGTACTGTTCATTAACAACACTGCAATGAATTCACACCTACAGCATGTGCTCAGGCTCATATCTCCCACTTAGCCTCAGGCTGGGAAGCTGCTTTAAGTTTTATAGTATAGAAAGATTCCAGGAATATTTGGTTTCCAGATTACATTTACCGTTCCTTGATGAAACTGTAGATTAATCAGAAGTCTTTTAGCAAAGCATAGATGTCTACCAAACGCAGCAACTGCTGTTACTGTGTGTGCTAGATTTTACTTGCTTTCCAAAATGATGACTGAAACCTTATCACTGCCACTGCTTCCAGCTTCATATATTTAAATATATATGTTTAGCCAATAATGTCAGATCACACATGGCATAGAGCAATAGGGCACAAAGACCCGACCCTCCCCACATGGTCATCTTAACAACAGGTTACATTTGCAACTCCTCTTCTCTGAGCTATGTTTACCTATGTCAAACTCCCATTAAATACCCTCTCCTTCCCCCTACAGCACCCCCCCCCATCTTCCCCCACTCCCAATCCCCCCAAGAAAAAGAGCTAGTAAGGAGAAAGAGAGGAATTGAGCATGCAAAAATCTCTTGGGTTCCAATAAGATGTGCAGTCTCAAAAGAAACAACAGATTTCTTTCTCTCAGCACAACAGGGAACCTTTGGGAGATGTGCTGTTTAAAAGCAAAGCAAACCCAATGCACAGCTATGAAAAAAGCTGCAGTGGGCATGATCAAATCTTTATTTTCTTCAGAATCACATCACATACTTCTTGCTTGTCCAGTAGATTTTCATCAAGAACTATATCTAAATATAGCATAGTCTTCGGAGTAAATACCATATAAAAATATTTCAAATGTCAAACATACAAAATAATTATAACATCATGTTGATTAAATTTTTATATGTAATAATTTCCTTTTTGGAGGTACAAAAAATCATGCAGTAAGTCTTTCAAGACTTGTTGCACTAACAAGCTAAAACTATGATTATAGCACCATCTGCTGATTTAATTCTTAATTTTTACTTAAACTACAATGCTGGTTTCCCTTTTGAAACCAGCAAGAATACTGCTAACAGAAAACAAATTTATAGTAATATTGAACCTTTTTTTCACAATCCTAACAAAAGCCTCCCAGATGACAACAATGTTTTTGTTTGAAAGAACATGGTATTCACACATTCCATCAGCTATTCATTAAAACAAAACCAGAGGGTCAAAGAATTCAGAATAGTGAGAATCAGTGAAGAAGCAGCAGTTATTAAAGCAGCAACCTGAATACTATTAGACTCCAGACAGAGATCTGTAAAGACAATACAGTAAGATTAAAAATAACTTTTTTTAAAAAAAGGAAAAAATAACTTTTAAAGGCCACCCCAAACTGAAATAATAAAAATTAAAATATAAAATCAAAATGCTGCCAAGAAGGTACACACACAAAACACTCATGCAACATAGAACAGCAAGGGATATAAGCGTGTCTGACATCTGTTATTGCCACTTTTATATTCTTAACCATTCAATTTCTTGTGTTTTCCCCCTTCCATCTCTACTTTATTCTTACCCTGGTTCTCAATTTCTTTAATTTCTTAGAGTATTTAAAAAGGAATTGAGTGCTCTGTTCTTTGACTCTAAAATATCTCTCTTTTGGTACTTTAAGTCTGGTAAACATAAGGAGAAAATTCACACACATACACACACACACACACACACACACACACACACACAAAAATAATCATTTAGCAGTAATACTGAAAGACGACATCATTTTAGCCTGAAAGTGTCAAGTCAAAATGAGACATCTGTAGTTCTCCATGTCTTGCTGTTGCAATTTTAATATGGTGTACACATACAGAATAAACCTATTTTGTGAATTTGTGGTATTGCCTTTTACGAGTTAGGTTTTGGGGCACATTTCATCTAAGTAAACAAAAATAGATGATGCTTGTCCCTAATGTCTACCAGGGGTCCTCAAACTACGGCCCGCGGGCCGGATACGGCCCCCCCAGGGTCCTCAATCCATCCCCGGTATTTACAGAACCACCCCGCCCCCCCCCCGCCGGCCGGGGGTTGGGGGGGAAACCAAGCAGCCGCAGATGACCTCCTGCCACTTCATCCGTGTGCCGGCCCCCTGTTTAAAAAGTTTGAGGACCCCTGGTCTATGCCAATAGAAGCCTTGATAGTATTCTCACCCTAACAGCAGCTGTTACACAAGGCAAAATGGCAACAGCATATATATAGCAAAGACATATGATATATATTGGCTGAAAAGTTACATTTGATAGAATTAAAACCTACAGTAAGCAATGCTAAGAAGAGAAATTTAATAGTAATAGGCCATGGCTTGGGCAAGACTTCATGAGAAGAAAGCAGCAATAGGACACTGCAACTTGAGAAAAAGCCTGTTGATCCTGGTTTGTCCATTTGTCAAGATAATGAGGTTTTATTTACGTGATTAAAGGTTTAGGTCTTAATTAGCAGCACTCAAATCCCTCATGAATTCATAGCAAAGTGTTTTAAAAAACCAAACAAAGCACAATTGAGGAATAACAAGTTTCCATGAAAAAGTGGGGGGAAAAGCATATAAAGCAAATACTAAGTTTTGAATCCATACACGTTAACCAGAAAACTAGATTCTAAAATTAGGTTGGAAACATGAAGTATTTAGTTGGAAGCTGGAAATGCTGCAGAATGTGCCTCTAAGCACAATTTTGTTCTTACTTTTTAAAATTCCCCCCTTAAAAACAATTGCTCAACAGTAGCCTAAAGCCAAACCTGTGAAGTTGTTCAACAATAGTTGTTTTTTTTTTTTTTTTAAGTAAAATACCCTTAGTTTATTTAAAATGACATAATGAAGAAAAAGGAAATAGTACATGTAATTAATTGTTTGCTATGTCTTTTTTCCAGCTATAACACAGCAAAAATTATCTACTCCTACTATGTAGGAGACAGACATTCAGTACTGACCCATGAAAAAATGCAGCCCACTTGAAACACCAGGCTCAACATGTACAGTATTCTCAAAAGTACTGGCGTTTTGGGTTTTTTTTCTTGTTTGTTTCTATCTTTCTTTGGTTGTGGGGTTTTTTTGTGTTTTGTTGTTGTTGTTTTTTTTTAAAGAAGGAAATTTGTGTATCTACAAAACATTCATAAAGTCTTCAGATGAAATTATCAAAATACCAATATCTTGTCAATGAAATGAACTGACAAGACACAACATCAGCAAGTGACAGAACACAACTCTACAGCAACCCAGTCTTATCCAAATCTCGACAAAACAGGCAAGAGCAGCAGTACTACAGGTCATACACACAGCTGAAGGCAACTGCAAAGAAAGCTTTCAAAACAAAAGTTTCCAGGCAGTGCATTAGACTGTAAAGGAAGCTATGAACTCAGTACTCTGCTGTGAAAACTTGGAATCCAAACGAATTGTAACAAAAGTGTAGCAGACTGTTTCCCCTCCCCCATGTACTGCTACTGGAAGCTGTAAAACAATAGGAATGCAATTTGCACTTTAACCAGATGTTTCAACCTCAGGCAATGTGAAATTATTTCCTATTCCTGAGCACTACTTGAATGGATTCTCAACATTGTTAATGCTTTTCTGGAGTGCTACAAATAGACAGATTTGGCTGAAGAAACATATGCTGTTTTGAACAATCTTGTACTGAAGTGAGGCAAATTCATCTCCAAACGTTTCAGAGACCAAAAATCCAGAAAATAAGAGATTTAGTTGCATTGTAGAAATAAGCTGTGCTTCCTGGGAATCTCAACTGCCACTGAGAAGAACTGATAGTTTTCCTCAGTTTCATCGCTGTTTTTTTTGTTTATAGCTGAAATGTGGAAATTAGCCACTATCTACCAGCTACCACCTTTGCTTTTCAGGATCAGCCATGCAGTCTCAGGGCCAGGCTCCCTGGATTGCCTGACACTAGTAATTGTTTTCCTGACATATGCCAATTAGACAGCTGTGTATGAGTCAGTAAGCTCCGAGGCTCCTCAGCACAAAGGAGTCTAAACTATCAGGCTGATATGCATTGCCATTGACTTGAAACATCTGAAGCCCCCCAATTCTGTGACAAACGTGATTAGACCAGAGTCCCTCAGAGGCTACAGTTAAAATCCAAACCACAGCTAAAGCTTCAGTGAATGTTCTACTGAAAGTGATCATTTCCACAGATCATTTTCAACTGATTAGTATTTCCTAACAGAAAACCCTTTTGTGAGAAAATTTCTTATGAGCCCTGGCTATAGAATCTTTAAAAACAACCAACCAACCACACCACCAATAAACCCCACACACAATAAAACAGCCCAAACATGCTTTGGATAATCCAGACTGATTGCTTCATGTAAGATGCTAGTGTTAATCAGAAGTCTTGTGCAAAATTGCTGCCCTTGTGACATGTTCACTAAACTACTGACTCAGACAGAATATTCTCTCAATTTTTCCATCTGAATTGTATTTAAAACCTGCCATTGTGAGGTAAGTTTAGCCCCAGCCCCTGAAGTCCATCCTTGCCCCATTTCCTCTGTAAGTAACTTCTGTGCTCATATTTTAACCTATCCATAATTGTTATGAAGAGCCAGGCTGAATATTGAAGTTTTAACATCTGTTTATTTAAACAGATAATTTAAAAAAATGTCTAAATTAAAAAATATGCCTGGAGTATTCATGGCAGCAGCTTGTTAGGGCTGTAAAATATTAATACATTTATTTTTAATTCTCCAAATAAGTATTGCATACTTGCATTAACAATATTATCTTTCATGCTACTTTTAAACTTTTCTTCGAATGTTTTATCGAGACTCAGAAAACTTCTTTTCTCTAATGGTCTTTACATGTGGGGTTTTACTCTTTCTTTTCCCTTCTCTTTTTTTGATTACAAATGCTATGACCTGCAATGATCCTGCACAGAACACTTCACATGTATATCATGACAGGTGTAACAATGCAGACACCAGTTCCACTGCAGTCAAGAAGTCGCAGGAGTACACCAAAAGAATTTTATATGTGGTACCTCCAGTATTTTACTACACAATTGAAGCGTTACCCACCTCTGAAATACTGATAGTCTTAGGAGGCCATGTCAGTGATAAAAGAATGAGTTACAGTTTTCTGTGTGATTTAGAACTAAAACACAAAAAGCATGACATTCTGTAGAAATAAATTAGCAAGGACCTTACTCTATTTATTAAATTATTTACCATCAACATTTTGTATTCCACTCTTTTGCTAACTGCTGAATTCATAATTTCTTTCCTACATCCCTCCGACTGTTAAGTTACTCAGATCCTTCCTCACATTTCCAGCAATTACAGAGAAACACACGCACATCTGGTAAAAACACATTCCCTGTGCTTTTACTGAATTTAACTGCTTGCCGTGTTCTAGGAACTTGAGCCTTATTGTGCCTATGATGGTGCAGCTAAATTACACTACATCAGTACTTTACCTGTTTGAACTAGCTCCTTACCTGAATCTACAGTATTTGGCAAAGAACTATTTCTCAACAAATTGGAATTTGTGTCACTAGTGTTCTGTAGGGAAATTGAATTCTGAATTTGTTTAATTTTTTTTTTTTTCTGATGCTCAGGCTTTTCCTCCTAATACAAACATTTCAGACTTCACAGATGACTAAAAGGGAAATATTAGACTTGCATCTTTCTATGGCCTATGTATTTCAGCACAGCCTAAATAGTCACAAACAGGTCATTTCCACAGTAAACATCTTTAATTTCTCCATGGGACTCTTGCAAAAAATGAGAGGTTGGCAATGTTTTTGTTTTGTTTTAAGCATAACAGACTTGTTCTGGGGAAAGGCTCTTGACATTTGGAATGAAATGTGGGACTTGGAGGGTGAGCTGAGCTTGGCAGAGTGGTAAGCTGACTGACTGGCAATAATAGGTTAAAAAGTATAGGAAAAATATTACTTGAATCAGACTTGAAAAGCATTTTAAGGAAGCCATGAATGAAGTATGCATGTTAAATCAGAGATGTGAGAGAAATAGCATGGCTCTTTCCTAGAAGACAAGATGTTTCAAGCTTTTCTATGCCCATTATGAAAGACAGCTCTAGGTGAGAGGGAAATGTCTCACGCTGGCTTGGCCAAAAGAAGGTCTCCATATATCTAAAGGTCTATTAAACTCAGATAATCTTTCCTCATGTTTCTCACAAAAAAGCTTAAGTTTAGTTTTGGATGGCTCCCATGACATCAGCGCTAGAAGTGACAAAGCTGAAGTCTCCTAAAAACTGTAATGAAAATCTTGAAGCATATTTCGAAGAATCCTTTTAACTATTCTTTCTCTCAAGGTATTTTCTAAAATAGGTGAAATACAATTAGATTGTATACTGGCAAGAAATTTGTCAGTGTTTGCAAATATTTATAAAAACACTGCACTATAACTAACCATCAAGACTACTCAACTGCTTAAATTTTTTTAGGGTATCAGGTTTTATTAACACTGTTAGAGATGATTTTTTTCACCATGTCAACCAAACTCCCAGACAGCATTATAAACACCTGCCTTGTCTGAAGTCAGATGCTGAGTCACCAAAAACTGGTTCAAATCAACTCTGCCACCAACTACCAAGTCAGCTGCAACAGATATAAAAATAAATAAAATGTTTTTTCCCCTCAGCCTGAAAGGAAGCAATTTCAGGGAAAAGATGGAAGTTGAAAAATCCTATATAAACCTTAATGAAGACAGTTAAACTTCTTTTCACATCTGTGAAATGACTTTTAACAAATGACTCCATTCATTTGCATGATGAATGACTACTCATATGCAAGCTCTTTATTATATCTAGCAAGAAAGAAAATAGCTTTTACATGCTTCTGCAGTTGTTATTGTTTTTCATTTCCCTTTTATTCTGATGTTTAATGTCCATATTTTCAGTGGGAAAATATAACCACTATTGTACACAAAAAAACCCCCAACCAAACAAAAAAACCAAAACAAAACTAAACAAAAAACCCCAAAAAACCCCAAACCCAAACAACCAACAGATAATTAGCCTTATAAGACTGTCTTTATGTTGTCACAGCTTTTCTAAACTTTTTCATAGAATTACCTAATCCACCACTATATAATTTCTTTAAAAATAAAACTTCTCCTTTAAGCACAAGGGGTTAAAGGATTTTTCCAGTTTTTAAAGATTCATACATTTGAGAAAGACTGTAATAAGGTCAGACTAGACAGATTTAGTTCTTACTTTCACAAGGATCAGAAATGATAAATCTGGATGCAGATAAGCGTCCTTAACCTAAAGTATAAACTTAAATTTCCAAACATTTGCCTTGACTTAAGTTTAATATTTGTAAGATTATATAAGCAATGGAAAACTGCTGGAAAATTGGACACAGCTATTTATAGAGTATCTAAGAATCACCAAAGTGAAAATTCATCAAATATTCCTTTCTAAATTTCCCATTCAGAAAAAGCTGGTGATACTTGATGCAGTTACACGTGAGCGAAGGTAAAGTTTTACATCAGCTGAGGATATCATACAAAGCAGCCCAATAAAACACATTAACCAGGGTGCAGGTGCAAAAGTCAAAACCCCAGATCTCTGACTAGTTTTAAGTACAACTGAATTCCACATGCATCTACAGCTTTTAAAGAAAAAGCTTCTCAGATGTATGTATTAATCTTAATGAAATTTCATTAAAAAAAGGATTGCTGTGGATATGTATACCACTGTGTATATAAGCCAAAGAGAGCAACAAGCCAACACACCCCCAAACTGATGTGCACTATCATAAACTCCAGGGACACACATTCAAGCTCCTATGCTCAGAGCTCACCAGTAGAGATTTACAAGCTAGGTGTCCTTCACTCCTCTCAGAGCTTCAGAGCTTATATGATTCTTCAAATAAGATGCCTCCACCCGACAGTCCTCTAAATGCAGCACTAACGTATGAAAGTTAGGTACAAATTCCTTGTCCTTACTTGAAACACGAATTTCAGTCTAGATCCCACTTCTTAATAAAGTACCATAACAATTACCCTGTTGACTTATGAGGTAAATCACTGGAATAAAATTATACTGCTGTTCACTATAAAAATAGATGAGTGCTGATACCAACCATTCTTTGAGACTCATTGACCATTTGCTTGAGATATGATGATACAACGCTGCTTGCAAGAAACAAATCATTCAACTTCGAGGTCTGCCTATAACAGTATGCAAACACAAACCAGTTTTTAATTCTTCATATTATTTATTTTTAAAGAGTGCAAGGCACGTTACTGGATTTATATGGAACTGCCTTTAACTATCATATATCTAGTATTGCATATGCACGCTAATGTTACTTCACTTTTAAAAGCTAATGACATCATGTTACACTAAATCTGCTGTAACTATTCAAACTTCTCCCTTTGTCTCTCCTTTCTCCCCATCCCTCTCTTCCTTCCTTTTTTCTTTAGGGTTGTTTTTTTGTGTGTGAGTTACAGAATCAATATATGAAATACAGAAACACTCCTTCAAACACTGCAATGACGTCAGTGCATTTGCATGTTTTAGTGAAAGTCTCAACAAGGCAGGTGCAGTGTTATTTTCTTACTTGTACAGACCAATAAATCTGTATGTTCACAGCTCACAGTCTCAGCAGAAGGGGTTTTACCTAGAGGATTTGGACAACCTCCTGAAATGACTGCTGATGTTAATTTTAACATACTGTATCTAAGTAATAAAACAAAACATATGTTTCTAATTTCCTTGATGATCATTCTACCTATTGAGCTACAGATTTACATAAATGAAGATCATTTTGACAGGTGGATGCTACTACTCATTCGTCCATGAGGCATTAATAGAAAGAACCCACAACTAAATTTTAGGAAGCCTAATCAACAGCACTTGGACAGAATAATTAATGGATTCTAGAAGTTGAGTCAGGTTTTGTAAGATGGGTACAAAACTGCTCAAAGCCTGATGTGTTTAAAGTATGCACAGAAAGAGAACTCTACAGGTCAGGAGAGCTTTAACTTCAAGAGCTTTAAACACTAGATAGCACCTGATACTGGTATTTCTATGATAGTCTGTGATCCTTTAGCGACTTTGATGCACAGAGACTGAATTTCTGCTCCTGCCTCACTTTAGATGGCTTACACCTTTTTGACATCTGGGTCTTGGGATTAAAAGGCAAAATCACAACAACAAAACCTAAAAAAAATCCCCACAAAACCAAACAAAACCAAAACCTAAAATCAAACAAAAAACTAAAAAGCCCAACCTTGGTATCATCCTAAGGATACCTGGAAAATAGTATTTTAACACTACAAAGAACACAGAAATCTCTACTTCAGTATGTTGTTTCTGCATGACAGGCCAAGCAAACCTAATAGTATGTGGTGTGATTAACTTCAGGTTTTCTTCCTTTCCTATAAAGTACCTTAATATTGTCCAAATCATGTAAGTCAATTGGACATCTTACTGTAAATTAAAGTATTGTTACAAAAGGAGATCCCATTTAGTACTTTTTAAGTGGATGCTACTGAATGGAGTTTTCTGCATCATGACCAGGTTGAAATCAGTATTTAAATTAATTATGACAGCCATATAAATTAGACATAAGAGACTTTAAAGCTAATTAGAGTCTGAGAGTTTTGATTTGATGTCTGTCTTGGTGTAATATCCGCTTTATGCATTAAATTAATAAAATTAAGACTGCATCATTATAAATTTCCACTTTCATAGTTCTGTAAGTTTTGCAATTACATGCCATATTTGAATGATAATTGAATGAAACAAAATCATTATGTTCACGTCTGCTTTCCTACAGATTTTTGAATAATATTCCCTATTTTGTTCCATTCATAAAAGTCATAGTTGCTATAGTGATTCCTAACCCCAAGAGCATTGTACATCAAGGAATTAGTAAACCACGTATCTGAGTAAGAACAAGTCTATGCTGCATGTATAGCATGGTCTTAATGCCTGCGTTGCACTGTGCATATCCCCTGGCTGCAGCAGAAACTTGGTGGGCTAACTGTAACGCAGGAGCCTCTACACACAGCTCCCACTCGCTACCAGTGATAACAGTACTTGTATCTTTTGCCTTTATGTAAAAGTGCAGCAATAAGTTCTTGTGCGATCATAATTTTTATTTGAAAGAGCAAATAATGAATAGAGTTCTTTCAACAAAAGCCTATAAAACTGCTGAAGAACAAAAAGCAGGTTTCCTGCGTGGACAGATTACGCACAGAATGCTGCACCATGACCAAAGACCTGTTCAACACTGCACAAATCAGGGTTCCTAGTATGTTAAAAAATATGAGATACTCTATACTATCCTCTCTTTCTTTAGTTTTACATTTAATAAATAGTAATTTAAATAATATGTCCCAGTTCAAGCAAACCAGCATCTTCTGGTATGAGATAGCTACTGAGTTATATTTAGTGGATCAATGCACCCAATAATGATTTTGAAAAAGGATTTATGTTAAAGACTGCTTGGAATAACAGGAAAAACATAAGAATTACAAGTGGTTAAAAAAGCTTAGGGTCAGTTCCAGAGCATGCAGCATTAAGGACAGTGAAGACTCATTGATTTATATCCACTAAGAAAGTTCCCCTTTGCCCCTTAGTTGATTAAGGGATCTGTATACAAACTGTACATACCAAAATATACAATTTAACAAACTATACATTATGTTCAATTTTATGTACTTGCAAGATGATCATACATCAAAAAATCTGACATATTAAGAACAACACAGGGGGTTTTTTATATGATACATAAATTGAGACGGTCTTCTACTATCAACTACACTCAGAATAGTGTTTTGCAATGATACTTTAGATCTTCTGTGGAAAACACACTTTAAGTGAAGAAAACTTATTTTACTTTCAAATAAGGACATAACATCCTGTGACAGAGGATCACAATCTTGGCTTGAAGATTTGCTTTTGACATTTGTTTTTTCACTGGCAATTAAAATTTAATTTGGCCTATGATGAAAAGCAAATCCTTTTATCCCATAGTTGCAGTCACAAGAGGAACATATTGCATTAGAAAGCAGCACTGTAGCTTAAGGTTTCATATTTGGCATTTGTGACATCGTGAAAAAAATTAATTAATAGATGTGTGTGTGTAAACTTCTCTATCTCATCCTTAAACTTTCCTATCTATTAACTAAATGTGATATCACTATCATTTCAATATACAAAGTATCAATTCAGATTTTAAGAAGAATGTTTAAAGTGAAGGCTACTTGTCCATCTGAAATTCTTTGGCATCTTGTCATACCAACTAAAAGAAAAAAAAAATCTAAAAAAATGCTGGAGGTATTGGATGAAATGATAAATGCAGAAGACAATTTTATTTCCTGTAATAAAAAAGTTCTCTATATCCCAGCCAAGTATTAAGGTATGATTAATTAGCTACTAGTCAAAAGTGAATCTCCTGACATTTTATCAATATCTGCAGTCCACCTTCCCAATTCATAGTGCATAACTTTTGAATTTCCAAATTTTAAAGGACAAAAATTTTTCTGAGTTGCCAAAAAAATCCTTCTCTGCATCAGTATTTTCATATTGGCAAATAAACGGAAAATAGAAAGTTCACATATAAGGGTAGTCAGTTACATAGCATCTAGGATTCTACAACAAGGGAAAGCAGAATAATTTATATATGGTCATCTGTCCAAATGTTTCAATGATCTAGGACATCAAAATGATGCATAAAATGGTACACAAACATCAAAGGGAGCTCTTTAGTGATGTAAACAGACTCATTTTTAGAAAGACACTAAACAATAACACCCCCTGACTGGAGATCTCTGTAGATAATGTTAATTATCCTTAGTCAACGTTATTCCATATTGGGCATGTTTCATTGAACTCTTTTTTCTCCAGGTAAGAACATACAAACCCACAAAAATAACATGAGGGAGTCCTTTTTACTGTGAACTGAAATTGAATGAGAAATATTGTAGAAATCTCTGATGATTCAAGAGAAGACAGCCAATTTAATCTTAATGAAATTATCCATATTTATGATTTTGCGGTACACTCATACACACAAGCGACAAGTTGAACACATGCAAACATCAGATAACTTTATTAAGGTTAGATGAAATGGAATAAAGAGTGCTCCTCAAGTGGTCCAGAGAAACAATATGTCTAAGTGGGGACTAAAATCTACCATTCTAAAGCAAACACCTGTATGCATTACTTAAAAAAACTATTAGTATTTATGCTATAAGTCATTCCCACTTTCAATAAATGGCATTTTCTTCTTTCTGGTCTTTACATTTTCAATCACTACTTACAAAACAAACCTGGAGTTTTCAGTCACATACTCAAAGAACAATCAACTATGGATTGGACTAACCCCATTTTCCAATCCCAGCTAAAACCTGCCATGACAGTATTCTCAGTTTCCTCCCAAAACCCGCTCCCAATAAGCCTTTCATATTGCTTTTCGGGGGTAGAATCTTTGAATAATTAAGAGTCAATCTGCTGCATCTTCACTATGATACAGCTTGATTCCCCCCCTTCAGGACACATACATGTCTGGCACAAAGAAGGTAATTATTTCAGTTGCCCCATTAGTGAGAATTCTATGAAAACTAGCAAAAAAACCCCCAAACAAACTGCCCAGAGTAAACACAAGAGTTGAGAGCCAAGTATGCTTAGCCTTCCAAAGACATCTTTTATTGTCCTGCAATTTCTTTGATCTTCCTTATAAGTGGATCTGGATTAGATCTTATTTTCTTGGGTTCTTTCAAATGTCAACTCAGCATACAGGTGGTCTTTTAACTACTTTGTATGGCAGTTTCTTGAACAGCACATCTTGTTTTCAGTGGAGCTGCAAATCATGCATGCAGTTGAGAGGATTTATGCAGTTTATGTACAGTGCACCCAAGGTTAATTAGAAATGTTAGTAAGTTTAATCACTAGGAACTCATTTGGTACTGATGTGGATGTCACCTGTAATTCCATATACACCCCATTGTAATTTAACATTAATTAATGCCCATTTGTTGATTTTTATTGCAATGCCATTGTATAAGCATGATATATTTTTTGATAAAAGCATATTTATGACAACAGAGCCAGAAAAATAATCACAGCATCATTTTAAAATATAACAATTTGTGATATTTTGCTTCCTATATGAAATAAAAATAATATAAAGTGATAACTGACAAAGAATTTCTTGAACTCTGAAAATTATATAAAACATTAAGAATACAGATTACTATTCTTTTACATGGGTGACAGGCAAGTCATATCTGTTCTTATCACTCTGCTGCAATAGGCAAAGCAGCTAAATTTTCAATAATAATCATAAAGTAACAGCCATATTCATGTAAAATAAAAGTATTTTTCCTCATGTAAAATGCTATTAGCCATATTTGAAGGCATTATGTTCAGATATCATTTTTCCATTTCACTAAATGACAGCCATTAAATGCAATGGCAACTGCATGACAGGGATATTTTTATTACTTCAAAAGGAAGAAAAGGATTAAAATGAGTTTATTCAAAAGTGTGATTTGTCAATTTTTTCTTATCAAGGACTGTGTGGGACAGCTTTAAACCTAAACACTGTGATCTGACCTCCCATTTGAATAAGTTAATGTGATCCAGTGTTCTTAGAGAAGTAGTGAAACCTATCTTTTATATGCAGAAGTCCCAGGAGGAATTTATGCTTTTATACGGTCAGCTGCAAGGTGCCATTTCCTTTTCATCATTCCTGCTTTTATCATATTGTAGTTCTTGACAGCTTAGAGGTTCTTTTTAGAATCTGGTGTATGAGCAACTATATAGAGATATTTTTTTATGAAGGATTTCTTTCCAGCCTCCTAGGTTTTACAGTCAAATAGAATTCTGCTGCCAGAAATCCCTCTCATATTCAAGAGGGACTAATCACCATATTTAATAGAGCAAGCATCTTACCTAAACATCAAATAGAACTATAAATCACTACCTTAGAGCATTGAAGAAGGATTTTACACACATCAGGTTTCTGCATTATATGTCCTAGGAACTGTAGTGAAAACTGTTCATGTATGTACATACATAGAGAGAGGTAATATCTAGCTGCACAAAATGCTACTCATTAGGGATTTACATGGAAGGATTATCCTCCTCCCAGCAGCTGTTTCTCACAGGAGATATATACAGTACATACTTTTTTTTTTTTTTTTTTTTTTTTTTTGGGGGGGGGGGCAGTGTATGTGTTAAAAAGTGTTCTCTACACATATTCTCCCAATTGCTTACAATAATTTACATTTAAAAGCATATATATAAAACAGTTGTCATAATTTAAAGCCATTACCTATAAATGAAAAAAAAAATCAATCAAAACCTATACAATTATTTGGTATGTTTTATATACCACTATTTTAAAACTCTTGCATCTCTTGGCTAACTTCCTATACAAAGTTATTTTTTTCAAAGTAGAAAATTTTCAAGACTTCAAGACAGGAACTAAAAGCTATGCAGGTCAACACTTTCAGCTAATCTGGATCAACTCTGTTGACTACAACAAAACAAAGCCAATTTCTATTAGCTGCAAATGTCATTCAACTGAAAGTGAGTAGATTCAAACAGTTACATAGACTAATAATGGAATTTGGCCATAAATAGCAATCCAAGACAGAAACCTTTAATGTTAGTCTCTCAAATCAAACTATTCACAGGTGTGTAGAACTTTTTTTATGTAAAAGATTTACACTGTATAAAGTGTTCACTTTTTCTGTCTGTAGGCCAAGTAGGTATTTTGGTACAGAACCATGCTGGTAAAAAGAGTTATTCCAATAACCTCAAATAATGAAAAGACTTGTGTGGAATAACAGCAGAAATACACCCGGACCATATCTTTATCCATTTCTTCTGCTGTTAATTTACTCTTATATATTCCAAAATTATTATGGTGTCAAATACAGACTTTCCTTGAACATCTTTGCTACTCAGGACCCAGGGTGAGTATTTTATGCACAGGTTCTACCTAAAAGTGTAGCCTATTTTTAACTCTGGGACAAACACGTTAGCTGAACACAGTTCCACTGAATCCCATTTAACTATTCTGTTTGAACCAGAAATGTACAGTATGTAAATTGTTATTAAAAAATAAAAAGAGCATAGATGTGATGAGAACAGAAGTGTTAAGATACATTGTTATTACTCATCATAACTGATTCCTTTTCTGTTAAGAAAAGGCCTGCCTTGATTCCACAATTGAAAGCAACATTTCAAGTGACAAATCACGTGAACTCTACCATTCAGAGCCAAACACTTCTAGGCATTCCAGCTAGTACACTACAATCAAGTTTCTGTGCCTGTTTACTATGAAAACTATATATGAAGGGGTCACATCTTACAGACTGCCTTTGTCTAGGGATTGTCAGAGAAAAGCTTTAAGTGCACTTTGCTTTACAATTTGTTTCAATTCTTGACAAACTGGAAACAGCTGTTGACAAAAAACAAAGCTGTTAACTTTCTTTGCATTCCTGGCTAATTTATACTAGCTGATTTCTTCCGCATTTCATAACTTGGATTTGAATATGTATGCTCTGTAACACTCGTATCCACAACTTAGCAGCCAGACTCAGGTTTAACACATGCAGTGAGATACAGATAACGTAATCTCACTGTTCAAAATAACAAACAACGTGATTTGAGCACATTAATTCTTTGCTAACCAAATGTAAACCGCAGATTAATGGAGACACCCAATTAAATATCTTTGTTGAACACCAAAAAAAAAAAAAAAAAAAAGCCCAAAAACAAGATATGCATTCAGCTGATGAGAAATGCAGAAACTTCAACAGTGAGGACATTTCACAAAGACAATTTTTCTTGTAAACCGTCTGTATTTCAAGTTGAAAGAAACTTACTGCCAACTTTTTCCTAAAGCATGCTTTTTCTTGTCCTTTATTCTGTAATTGATCAAGCAAATTTTCTTGATAAGCTAGAGGAAAAAGACTACCAACTCTCAGAGGTTCTAGTAGATTTGTAGGCTTGCATTCTCCACTATTGGAGAGACAGGCCTGTGTGTGTGTGTGCCCCTACTTATGTACAGGGGCATGATGCAGTTGTCACTTAAGATTCCTCTTCTAAGTCATGTTGTCAACAAAAAGCCAAGTAATATTTTATGGATTCCTACACTGCACATGGCATCAATTGTATATTACAGATATTTTTTGTGTGTAACATGTAGTATTACCATCATCAATATACTACATCTTAAACTACAAATTACTATTTTCCCCATACTAGAAAATCGCAGCAACTTACATTGACATTTCCATCACTGAAAATTACTTCTCTGTTACTGAACTTTTTTTGTACTATGCAGAAAGTCTGCATTAGAGCACTTACTGATTACTGTATGGGCATAATACAGTGGTTTTACACAGATCACGGGCTTAGGTGTCAAAAATCCATGGCAATAATAAGCAATTTAATTGAGGTAATTAATATGCTAACTAATTAATGACCTTATTTATGGTTTAGGAAATGCACAGGGGTAAGTTCTGTAAATACACTTAAGTATTATTAAAGTTGAAAGTAAAAGCTGACTGTTAACAGAATGGTGTTGACAATGACCTTTATATCTGTAAGATAATTTGCAAAACAATGAACCTTTTTTCAGAAGAGTATCCTTAATTATTATAATAGTACCAATTATTTCACTAGGACACCTATTTTACAAGAAAATTTGTATTTTATTCAGAATTCCTTTATCAAAGATTCATTCATCAGTATAAAGGTATTCTACCCAAAACAAAACAATCTTATTGAGCAATATTGACACCAGTTGTTCCACATTTGCACTTACCTTAAAGATGTAAAGCTTAAAAGCTTAATTTTAAACAAAGAAAAGAGCATCAAAATAGTCAGACCTGTCATCTTTAATAGCTTTACAGTTTAAGTGAGTAAGATAAACTACTTACTCATTCACTAAGTCATTTCTAGTCATAATTTCTGTATGTGTTTGGTCTTTGCAATTTAGAATGACAGCAATACAGCCTGTCCAGAAATAATTGCTATAAATATGCCAGATGTTGTAAAAACCTGGATGTATTCATTGTAAGGAGAAATTAAGCAAATACCATAGGAATGCAGAAGTGCACAATTTAATGGTGTAATCTGTATTTCTGGCATTATAGGTCAAAGAAATATAATAAAAATACAGAGCATTTACTAATAGTGTAAAAAGTTGTTTCTCTTTACAATTTTTGCTAATGTCTCAACTCCAACAGAACTAGGCTTGGCTGTAAAGTTGAAAGCTTGCTCAAAGGGCAGTAGCCCATGGAAAAAAAGAAAACTTTTCCATCTGTGTGCACATTTACATGCGTATGTGTGTGGCAGTAGTTACACTGTCCTATTTTTACTACTTATTATAGCTAAGAGCACATCTATTAAGCAGGGGGAAAAAACCCAAAACACTCCACAGTCCTTCAGGTATCTCTTTGTACCAAGCAGGTTCAAGTCAGAGAAATCTGAATAAATTCAATTGCCATCTGAATTCAAGCACTGTGACCTCAAGTGAAAACTACAGACACATGCGAGTTGAGTGTTGAACTTAACTCTGTTTTCCCTATAAGCTTTGGCACACAAAAAAAAAAACAACCCCAAGAACACATGAAAAGCAACGGAATGCACCAAATATATTGTAACTATTCAATACTTCTAATGAAGAGGTAAGTTTTACAAGGAATACTGCCATAAACAAATTTCACTAAGTTAAAATAGGTTGAGTACAGAGAACATACTATCTTGGCATGTCACTGTAATTTCTAAGATACCAATAGCATGCTGACTAGCTACTATGTTATTGGCAATTACTTTCTATTGTTTAAAGATAAGAAATGGCCAATAGCATGAGTATCAGCTATACATCATTAAACAGCTTGTGGGAGTTCTGCTTTACGTCAAATAATAAACGACTCCTGAACCACTGGAATCAGTTTTGCTTCCCTTCAGTTCTTACACGATTTACCACCAGCCTTACAAACACTGATGCTCAAATATTAGTCTGCTACTGTTGCATGTGTAAAGCTAAGGATCACAGTCTGAAACAATTAAATTACTATCAACAGGATATCGTTGGCTCAAGTCAGACAATACAACTACTACAGATATTTGCATTCCATGGTTTATTTTAAAGAAAGGCTTTCACTGTAATTATGGTATGCTTCCAGACCAGTCTGGTTCAGTTGTTACAATGTTATTTTTCGGAATACCAGTATGTATTTGTAATTGATGTTGACCTGCATCTACATTTGATCACTCAAAGTGTACCAAGAAAGTCCTGATCTGAACATAAATACATCCAAACCCACACTAAACAAAAACCAAACCAAACCAAACCAAACAAAACAAAAAACCCCAAATCATCAATAATGAGGTGTTCTTCAAAAGCCTTTAGTCTCCCTAACTTAGCTTGTGGTACAACACACATTTTTTCACATAACCTGTAATCTGTCTCTACTGATATCCACATATTTGGATAAAGTACTAATGGTTTCTCTGAGATGTTCAGACAACTAACTTTTCAGTCCTGACACGCCCCTTTCCTTTGTAGTACCATTTGTTCATGACAGCAATCTGATCAACTCCTGCCGCTTTTGCAGGAACAACCCAAGGGTAATGAATCTCAGGCAGTTAACCTTGAAAGATCATAAACACTGAATTAAAATGTTTATTTTATCTAGGTCTATTAATACTCTTCATAATGTTACTAGATTACAATAGGTAAGCTTAATGTGATAATTAATTATCACAAGATACCAAGCACAGACTGTTTTACTAATAACAATGGTTGATTCCTAAAATAATTTTCTGTTCATAAATGCATTTAAAATAAGTAATCTTTTACCTATACGAAAAATATCTATCTGAGAGTGAACACCGTAGAGAAGCTTGCTAAAGAATGACTGTGTTGAAACTGATATAGATTCTACTGTTGCTACTTGAAAGTTAATATCACACTGTTTATCAGTATTAGTGAACTCTCTCAAACCACCAGTGAATTAGGTGCTTCTAATACAAGGAAAGGGATAAAAGCTGACAACTCCATTGTTTGGAGCAGAGAAATAAGATACTACATTAATAGTTGAGCTACAAATAAAACATCACACATGAATCAGGTATTTGCTTTTTTAAAAATTCTTTGATCAAGTCTTTCACTTTTTACCTTACTGTTATTTTATGAAATAATCACAGTCTTTAGCTTTTCATCCTTTATAACTCTACACAAAATTCAGAA
The DNA here is from genome assembly GCF_023638135.1 of Falco biarmicus. Classification (NCBI taxonomy): domain Eukaryota; kingdom Metazoa; phylum Chordata; class Aves; order Falconiformes; family Falconidae; genus Falco; species Falco biarmicus. Next base: position 9,593,548 of record NC_079302.1, read on the forward strand.
ACTGAGAGAGCAACAATAATTGAACAGAGAGAATGAGTTTCTTGAATTGCAAAAGTATACATAATTACAAATGGTATTTACTGTAAAGCACCATTGAATCAACTGATTTTTAGTACCGTGTTTCCTACTACCTGCTTAATTTCTAAGCAAGGAAGAAAGTCTATATACTTTCACAAAGCACCTGGCAATTTATCCAAACTCTTGTCTGACAGACAGGACTGGTATGTAAACATCAAACTGAAGACATCCTTGCTACAGAAACTTGACAAGATATTATTAACATACTGGCAAACAAACGAAAGGTCAGCTATCGGTTTGTGAGGACATTTGGGAAGATGGTATTATGGAAAAAAGAAGATTAAGTGGTTAGATATCTGGGAACATCAACAATCATATGTTAACTTTCCCTTAAAAACACAAACATGACAGCTATCTAACTGGGTCTCAAATGCAGTGGAATGAGGGGAAAAAGTACAGGGAAAGCCATACTTGAGGACAAGGGAGAATGAAGATTCAAAATCTGGGAAGGCTGCCTTAACTCAAGAGAAAATATTCACAAGCACATGTCATGAGAAGGACTTACTCTGCTAGGGATTCACAAGATACTGCTAAGGAAAAAATGTTTCTTCTCTAAAGGGAAGGATACACAGCATAAAAGATCTCAGACCTAAAGATGTTATAAAGGATTCTTAGGTTCAATCGCTTGTCAGTGTGGAAAACATAAGTTTATATTGTTTTAAAAAATATGTTATCCTACAAGTGACTTTACTCAGTCATTAATTAATTGATTCAATGACTGATTACAGGAATCAACCTCTTCACAAAAAGTATATGCAAAAATATTGTAGAAAAATTGCTTCAGCCTTTTAAAACTTATTTCTAATTTTACTTTTCAGCTGTAACATAACATCTTTAAGACTGTAGTCAAGGAGTAAGAACATATGTTTTTTGATGTTTTAGGTGAATCATGCTATGCAGTAGATGTTCTGAAGAGTCACTTTTAAGAGGATCATCAGTGTGAAAGCTCTTAATACATGGCTTTACTCTGTCAAGATTTCTAATACCTTCAGCTAGACTGCCTGATACGCCTCAAGGTAGATCTTCCTTGTTCTCATACAATCAAACACATACAGCATCATAATGAGTGCATGAAAGACTGACATCCATAAGGTGCCCCCTGCGAAATGTTTCTCTAAAGTCTGATTATTCCAGGGCCTGAGCATAACAGTCACAGTTAATGATGTCAACTGCCACAGCATGGTACCTCAGACATTCCTTTCCAAGGTCATTTAGCAGCATTTTGTTTTTCATGTCTGTTTATTACTGCCTTTAAACATAAATGCAATTATCTGTCCAGCGTGGCCAGACTTCTGAGGTTGTACAATAGAGGCCACTAAACATGAAGTCACAATACACAGCAATCCTTATGCCTACAAACATAAATCACTTTCGTTGTTCTCTCTGAAAATCAAAATATTACTTTTAACATTATTTTATTCTTTGGTTCTACAGCCCTTACAGCAAGGGTCACTCAAACTGCATCTCCCTGAAATGAGTAATACCTAACCCTAAGAATAATGGTTTACAGAATAGCAATTAAACAGTGGGTACCCACGAATGAGAAACTGGGGAAGTTCAAGGCCTATCAGTGATCCAAGGCTAATGTACATAAAGGCTTATAATGTGCATAAAGTACTGTTGCTCATAAATATAACAATTTATTTTTTAAAAGGAGGGAGAGAAATGGAAGTTCACAGTAAACAAAGTTAAGAAAGGGCAACTGAAATAATGGATAACTGAAATAGCTTTAGTGAGAAAAGAGCAGTGGAACTTTACCAGGACAGCACACTGAAGATTAATGTGTTTTAGACAAATGTTTTGTGTCTTGTTAAGAGCAAATGCAGGTTTCCCCACACCGAAGTATCAAGGAAAGACCTGATTTTCCACAAAGCAGAGTCCTACATGTCCTTAGAAGTAGACAGCTGGGGGGTTCGGGAGGAGAAGCGGACTTCCTTTTGTTTTGCTTTATTGTTATTTGTGTTACATTCCTGTGTCATTTTCATTTAAGGTCTTCAAATACGTATTGTGAATACAAACTTACTGGTCATTTGCCTATCTAGCAAGACCTCTTCTTTCAAAGATTTATGCTGACTGTCTTGTAAGAGTCATCTGAATGTCCTCAGAAAACATACAAGCTAAGGTATATTTCTTTTCAAAAGAACTGTAGCTCATTTCTCTTTTAAGTCCTATTTCTGCATATTGAAGTGTTCCAGAGTAAAATGCATCCCAGACAAATAATAAGAGCCAAGAGTTTCAATCAGCACTAAATAAATGTTTAACAGCACGTGTAATTGTTGTCCCTGGGGCTTTCAGTAAAGAGTACAAGTGAAATATGTAACAGCTAAACCAGCAGAAATTTCAAGATACTTCTGAGCCTGGGGAAAAAAAAAAAAAAAAAAAAAAAGATAAAGCACAGATAAAGTCCCACAAAAGAGCTTTAAGCTGTTTTGTTCAAACCATGGGAAGTCATCAAGATGAAGAAAGAAGTATGTAATATCCTGAATGCAGAATCTCACTAAATGGCTTATACATGTCAGAACAGCATGGAAAAAAAACAGCGCAGAAACCAGTGTTTCAACTCCCACACGTGTTCTTACACTCAATGAAAAAAATGAGGAAGTCTGTAGTCATGTTGTTACTGTGCATGTTTGAGAAAAAAATTGTGACAGACATTACTGCCATCTAACCAAACCGAAAAAATAGTGAAGTCAGAGGTTATGTTTGCTCTCACTGGTAGCACAGCAAGGTCATTATAGAAAGCAGCATCAAAGCATTTGCTTTGCTATTACTTTGACAATGTTTTCCTTGATACTACCCTTTACAAGAACAGTTCTGTTAATTTTTAAGCATCCACTGCTCAGTTTATGCTCACTTTCAGCCTTGTTCTTTCCTTACGATACTTTTTGGAAAAGATTTCCTTTTTCACTTTTGAGAGTCGCAGAAGACCATAATCTGCCATCATGCCTAGTTATGTGTCAGATTGCATTGGCTAACTGTGTGAATTCAGATCCACTGTGATGAGGAAAATCCTCAGGAAAGGATAACCAAAAGGCTTCTAAACACTTGGCTTAGAAGGTGGTGTGACAAGTTCAACTTTTTTTTTCTTTTTTTTTTCCCTTTCTTATATGACTCCTACTCTTTCTCCTCTTTAGGCATTAAGCTCTTTGTTATTTAAAACCTGTTTTTGATGCTTCATGTAGCATGAGTCCAAGTTTTCTCAGAAACTGCACATCCAAGACTACAAGAAGGTATGCAATGCCATGCAAAATAAAAATGGTATGCAAAGTTAAGACTGTTATGATAGGAAGAGTTAGCAGCTTAAGGATTCAAAGGGAAAACACTAACATAAAAAGCTAGAAAATATTAGGGGGAATGTGCTGGATGTGAGGAAAACAACACCCATTATGTGCAATAACCATTATTTAAACTTTGACATTGCCTATTTCCATCTTAGAGAGCCTTTCCAACCATGAACGAAGGTGCCTGAACAGTGACTGAAAGAAAACAAGCCTCTGCACCTCTGCTCCTTCTTACCATTCAGTCTTAAAAATAAAGGTAGAACTCTGGTTATAGGTAAATGACATTAAAGGTACTACATATCCATAGAAACACACATTCAGTTGAGTTCCTCCACCAAGGTTAGAACGTTGGAAGGGATGGCATAGCCAAATATTACGAAAAGCATGTACTGTATTGTATTGTATCGCATTAGTGTTTAGTATTTTTATAATAATGTATTAAGAGACAGGCAAAGGATTTTTTTTGTTGGTTAAAACACCAATCCAAATTAAAAGCAATAATTTTGTAATATTACTTCTGACAGAGATACATTAAAAGCCTAAAAGTAGAATTACTTCCCCTACAAATCCTCAAGCTGCTTGTAATTTATAAGCCACAGTCCCTGAAAGAATGTGAAACATGAGTAAAGTCATTATTAATTAATATTTTTGTAAATACTGAAATATTTAACATGTTAGTGCATATAAAATATGGTATATTCTGAGCACACACTAACTTATAATGTCCTATGTTCAACCATATGGAAGCCCATCACTGTTCACCAGAGGCAACTAATCTTGTGTTACTGAAGGGCCATCTCCATCAAACCTTCACACCTTCTCTGAAAACGGAGGTTCTCTTTCTTCCATGAAAAGCACCATACCCAACATCACAACCTACTGGAAACGTGAGATGTAAACTAGGACAGGAAGCAAGACAGACCGGCAGAGCACAGAGGCAGAGATCACCAGCTAAAAACAGAGCTACTGTCACTGCCCACATTGTAGGCTCACTAACTGAACTACCTAACTGAATTAGAAGATAGTCAAGGTAGTGAAGTTTAAGAGTGAGGAAACAAAGTAACTTAGCCCCTACATAAGAATTTGTTTGTCATTTCTTTTTAATCTATATTTTTAAAATAGGCTACTTTAACATCTGTCTACACCTGCAGACTGCAATGTCACTCACTGTGTTTTATGTACTGTCAAAATATATTTCTTGTATCATGAATATTCCAGCAAAAGATACAAACATATAGTAGTAAAAAAAAAAAAAAATAAAAAAAAAAAATTACACAAAATTTTGCACAAACTATAGAGAAAAGGGATCTAGGGGACCTCCTTCTAGGGATATCACAGAACTGGCAAGTTTTTCTATACTAGCGAGGTGGTTTAGTTTGGATATTCCTACCTCAGCGTTTCTGAGAACAGATGGCAAGAGAGAACAGTATTTTGTCTATTAGTCCAGCAAAATAATTGAAATCTGATGTGCAAAGAGAGTAAGAGAATCACCAGGTGATAGTTACAGACTAACAATTTGGAAAGCCTAACATACTTAATCAATTAGTGCAAGTATAGAGGAATCAGTAAATGAAGAACAACAAAGAAATTAAACAGTGCCCTCACTCCCCTTGGTACTGAGGGGAAACTATCATTGTTAATATAAAAATAGGTATTCATACAAAAAAAAAAAAAAAGTGATTTAAAAGAGTAAAATTAAATTGAGGTAAAGAAATTCTGTGAAGTTTCTAAGTATTGAAGAGTAAATGCTATGATCCTTAGTCACTAAAACATGTAATACTCTTCCTTCTGAAGCTGTATTTTGCATTGCATGTGAAGTTTGCCAGGAAAAAAAAGATTATCTTGCATTAAATACAAACCAAGCATTGTCAAATATATATCAATATGTATACATGTATATTTTTAATTACATATCCAGATGTGCATTTAGTTGTAGGAACACATACAAAAAACAAAAAACATCCCTGGGTTGGGTTTATTTGCAAATTGCAAATTAAGAAACCAAGGCCAGAAAGCCAAAAAGAAACTTACCTTGAATGAATTACTAACACATAAGACTAACTGAACTACGTTACTTTAATGAATTAAGGTAACTGTGGTTACATACAAGTAGATAATCTATAATCCTAGGATCATTGTTATCTAATTCTCTTATCATGTATTAATGAAGGTGAGAATAAGAGAAAGAATATTGTATATTACACTCTATTTTAAAGACATATTTCACTTCCATTAATGGAACATAAAAAGCAATTAACCTTGTAGTACATTAACAAAGTATTGCATTTGAAGCATCTAAACTAAGTAATAAAGACAGTTTTCAACATCAGTGAAGTCAGGCTATGTTCTTCAATAGTACTTGTAAGGCTAATTTTAAACAATGACTATGATGATATTAAAATTGAGAGAAGGTCAATAAAGAGAAAAAAATACAGTCAATAGGTATAGCTAACAAGTGTCCATGTAGATAGATTAGTGCAGGGAATAAAAGGTGCATTTAATAAACAAATAAATACAAAGTGCATTTAAAGGTCTTGTTAAAGGAGATTGTATTTTAAGAAAAAAAAAAATCTTCTATCAAGCATCCATCTACCTTTCATTGTATAAGGAACAACCAGACTAGAAATTTTATTTTTGTAAATATATTTGTATGAACTAGTACAGCATTAAATGTTTAACTTGACCATTTTTCTTGTGCAGTCTGTATTACCACTAATAATTTTACTTATGATGAACCTCAGTCCTAAATAAGTGTCAAAAAGAAATTTAACAATACATATTTTATTGCCCTAAGCCCTTATTTCTGAATTATTTGCTGGGATTTTTTTTTGTTTGTTTGTTTGTTTTAATCAATATCCAACTGCTGGGAGGGGGGCAGGGAGTACTGGGGAGGAAGGCTTAAATACCTTATAATAGCTGTTCTAACAAAATCGTTCACAACACCCCTATAAAGGAAAACAAGTCCGAGTGGCATACAGATGAATGATTCTTTGGAACTCCTTTAACTGAGGCAACCTTCATGATGATCCATTTTAGCACAACAAATCAAAATGGTTACTATTACTAGAAGTTAGACACAGAAATAGTCCAGAGGTACTCTTCTTATTCTTCTCCAAATTCTGCTTTGATGAAAACAAGTATTTTGATTTTTCAGTTTAAAAAATGTTACTCCCATTATTTGGTTTCTGGCATAAATCCATTGTTACAGTTATTTCAAAATGCCTGCTTAGAGGGACAAATCTGGCAAAATAACAAATCTTTAATTCACCTCGTTCACCTAACTAGCTACCAACATTGAGTAAAACATTCGGTCCTATGAGTTCTTTAAATGCAGTGCAAAGATCATATTCTAGGATCTCATGCAGGAGATCACCAGAACATTAACTGGACAGAATTTACTATACCTACCCTCAGGCAGGACAAATAATAAAACACAATTTTCTTGTGTTTCCAGTGTTGCTTTGTGTCATGACTGATGCTTTCATGATTTGTCTAGTTCAATAAGTACAATAGTTACTGCTCCACTGCATCGACTGTAGTATGGTACACTTTTATAGTATGTTGGTACTATATAGTTTAGCAGACAGAAATTTCTTAGGAATTTGCAACTTCTTTCTCAGCTTGCCAAAGCACATATCGAAGAGGCTGCAGAGAATCTCTCTCCTTTTGAGGTTTGCACTGAGTATCCAAAATAACATATTAAAATTAATTCCCTTATTTCATCACAGTTATGGAATTTTGCACAACCATTCTACACTGGCATTAAAACGGCACTTCCATTGACATCATAACCACTCAGGCGATTGCACTGACATTGTAATGACTCCTCTGGGGCTGTTACCACATCGATGGAAGTATGAGAGACACTTCATTGACACTGTAAGAGCTCCAGTGCCTGGAACGTGATGGTAATGGCACCTCTGGGGCTGTTACCATGTCAGTGGAAATATATATGAGACACTTTCATTGATATTATAAAAGCGCTTATGTCAGTATCATAAGCAAAACCCCAGAAATTTGGCAATAAAAAATGAAATTATCAAGCTAAACAAAAAAGGTTAAAGTGCTCTAGGAAAAGAGAAATTTTCAGGAGACTTGTGTGTTTGTTTCAGCTTCACTGAAACATGCTTATACATACATACACTACCAAAACCCAACAAATAAACACCCATCTCCTCCCAGATAAGACATCAGCAGGCACAGATGAAAAGAGTGCCTAAAACTGCTCACCATCTTTAAAACAATAATGAAGGTACTGGCCCTTTATTGGTACCTGCAATAAACTGTCTTCAAGACACTTCTGTAGCAAGTAATGTTTTAATTAATAGTTAATACTTTGTGACTTCTCAAGAAAAGTAGCAAATTGTTGGGAGTCAAGTAATTTCATTCTGTGGGGTTTTCATAATTTACTTGAACTGCTTGGTGAGTACTTGTTACAAAAACCTACATTCTATAGCCCTAACACTTCAAATAATAATATTAATGGAAAAATTGTTAATATAATTAATTGATTATCCAAGCTCACAAACTAATTATCAATCTGTATGCAATTTGTTAAACGAAGTTAACAAATTAAATTAGTTTTATATAACTAATAACATCTGAGAATTATACTATTAGAAACCAGGAATGAGGGACTTTTTGTTTGTTTGTTTTTCTTTTTTTGAACATCAATTTCAAATTTTCTCATTACGTCCAATGCATGGACTCATTTTTTCCATTAAGAAAATCCCCTTCAACAGATTCACCAAGGGCTACTTTTGTAGTTGATACAAGATTGCGAGGATCACAGATCTAGTGCTGAGGGTCTGCGTTTTACAACCTAGAAGACTGACAGGAAAAATTCAGGAAAACTCACAACAGGCAACAAACAGAAGCCAATGCTGAGCTAGAACAGTAAGAGCAACACTCTAGTAATTAAAAACAATAGAAGGTTATAGCATGTGTACATTAGTATGATGCTATATTTAGAAACAAAACTCCCCACATGTACCAAGCTGGGGGAGAGTAGGGTAAGGACTGCAGAAAGCTGAGAAATAAACCCATCAAGACAGATTTGCCCCTGAAAGAGAAGGTCAGGAAAGAAAGGGGGTGGGAGACGATGACATGCAAACAACGAAAAAATCCAATAAAGGAATTAGCAGCAAAGATCAGATTAGAAGCCTATCAAGTCAAGTCCTTGCTCTTATCAACAAGCTTCACTTGCGGTACAGGTGGGGTCAAGATGACTCAGGAAAAAAAAAAACTTTAAAGAAGGAAAATCAATTTGTAGTTTCTGAAAATAGGGACTGTTTAAGATACTGAACATGTTTATTTATCTGAAACTCATTAGGTACAACAATCCAGATATTGAGTAAATATCATGATAGCTAAAAGGAAAAAAGAATCCAAAGTTTCTAAACAGGTGTAGGAAAAACAACAACATGAGGAAAAAAAATAAGCATTTCCCAACAACTAGAGTCCATGTGGAAAAGAGAGGACTGCTGCTGATCAATTTCATCTACCCTTAATGCACAGTTATAGACAGAGACCAAAAAAGAAAAAATACAATTTGTATATTTTCAGTAACTCTGTAACAATTATTTTACTGTAGCCTCTATTTCTGATGAGACAGAGGTATTAGGTGTTTACACTGACCACATCTGGACTAAGTGAAAAGCTGCTGAAAACCACACCACCAATTCAGTAAAGCCATTGCAAGCACTTAGGTTCAGTGAAGAATTTGAACATATGCTCAGCTTTAACAGCCCTTAAACTTGACAGAAACTAACATCACTCCAGTAGATAACAAAAGTCAAAAAACAAGTTCCCTGACAGAAATGGACAAGCAGCTTTATCTGCAACAAACTTCAACTTCAGTGCATCAAGGCTGAGTTCTAACACTTGCCCAATATGTACGGACACACAGGTTATTTCAGCGCAGAAACTAATAAAGTCAGCTTTAAAACATACAATCAACTAAAAAATACAGCAGGAATTATCTCTGAAAAGTGTATCCTTACATTCATATAAATATCAGCATAAGATTCCTTCTAAGCATAACCTTTGCAACACCGAGAGCCCTCCAGCCGCACTCCATGGGCAGTCAGTCAGGAAAGGCCACGGGACTCCACAGAAACATTTCTCCAAGGGAATAAGAACCAATGTGCATGAAATGGTCTGAGAACACAGTGTTACAGGGGCAGAGGCTGAGGCAGGGCAGGCTCTGCCACAGTCAGACCTCCCCAGTGGAATTAACTAAAATAAATATCCCTCCTCCAACCCCCCAAAAAATCACAAGCAAACAAACAAAGAAAACCCAAACCTAGTCACCATACCATTAGCAATGAAGAAGCAAGGCAAGGTGGCACTTTCCTTTGGACTGCAGGTTCCCATCATTTTCCAGAGTGAAGCCGCCCCTGCTGCCTCCACAGCCTTTGGCCGACACTGCTGCTGAGCGCAGCTCCCCTCAGCACCATACTTCCCGCCTCTGGCGCAGCAGCTGAGGGGGGCCACGCACCAGAGGCGGGAAACGTGGTGCTGAGGGGGGCCACGCACTAGAGGCGGGAAACACGGTGCTGAGGGGGGCCACGCACCAGAGGCGGGAAACGTGGTGCTGAGGGGGGGCCACGCACCAGAGGCGGGAAACGTGGTGCTGAGGGGGGCCACGCACTAGAGGCGGGAAACACGGTGCTGAGGGGGGCCACACACCAGAGGCAGGACGTGCGGTGCTGAGAGGAGGCCGCACACCAGCACACACCTTCTGGAGACTTCCAGCTAGCTCTGTCTGAGGTAACTGCAGTGGCACTCACTCCCACCATGGGATGAGGCAATCAAGTGGTTTTCCTCCCTGTTTACTAAGCTGCTTTGAATAGCTACCAGGAAAGGAAGTAGTGTTCCCTCATACCACACAATCAGGCAGGTTTTAACACAGAGTAGCTATAGATGCCGTGGCTTTAAAGTCTCCTGTGGTGCTTTGCTGGGGGTGAGGTGCTCTGTTGGAAGGTGTTCCTGACTTACCTGAGAGAAACTGCTTCAGGTTGTGGCTCTACTGAGGAAAAGCCAGTGCTAGCAGTCCCCGGTAAGTTTGCAGTGCAGTTTGGTGGGGATGTGGTGCATTTTTCTTGTATGTGAATGTTGTGTTGCTCTTTTGTATGAGGTAGGTACTTCCTTTCCTACATGTGGTTGAAGTTTAAAGTTAGGGCCCTGATTTGCTATGTAATCTGTGCATTGGGGTGATTGGAAACCATTCAGTCGAGATTTTTGTGTTTAATAAAACTCTGGGTGTAGAATTATTACAGAGTTGGCTTTCTGGAAATAGATAAGACAGATCCCCAAATCCAAATTTTTGGCTAGAAAAGTTATATATTCCCATGAAATTCTAAACCTGTTGTGGACTTGCTCTCCTTGCATATGAAATAGCATGCTTTTAAAAAACTCAGAAGCCATCTTAAAATGAGTAAATTGTCTCTACTACATCTATGAAAAAAAGCTAGTGTAACTTAATGGTTTAGTTATCTATTCATTAGCTACCTATATCTTTTAGGGATATTTTATTTTCAGAGAAGGTGAAATACACATTAAGCTGGAAATTTTTACCTGTGTGCAATTGTGACTGTTTATCATGCAGGAAGCACTACCTGTTTTTCTTCCCTATATGCTAAGATAAAGAATATTAAAACTTGTGAAATTTTAAATAAAAACTCTTGCTGGTATATTTCATTCATCTGTTTACTAATGGTAGAATATTTTAAAAAGCTTTATATTAATCTGCTTAGGTAGGTAGAACAAGAATTCACTAAAAACCTTTTTTACTTATTCAAAATGACAAAAACAATGACGTCATGGTTTTTATACTTTACTATATACTACATACTAATACTGAACTTTCTTTCAGAGTTTGGAGCTTTGTTTTAGGCTTAGATGGCACCACTAGTGTCCTGTTAATTCAGGGCAGCTCCTTTCTGCTCCTGCTGCAATTCTTTCATGACTGTGTCTATTAATGTATGTATACATTATTTTCAGGCACAAAACAAGCTTGTACACAGTAGGTTAAGCAAGAAAATGATGCAAACATTAGCACGTTTATAACTGTCATTCCTTTATTTACCATGCAGTGATGAAGACATGTAATCTCTACAGCAAAAGTCTGTGAGTCTCTGCCAGCTGGCTGTCTGCCTTAACTTAAGGGAATAGTAATAAATGAAACCCAAGCAAATGGCCACCATCTGGGTAAAGCTCAAGTGAGCTTGTTTGGACAAGGCTCCAGGGTCATGTAAATGAAATGGACTTTAATGTTAAGATGCATCTGTGAACATACAATTCCTCCTTATGTGAAATCAGTGCAGGTGCAGAAAGTTGGCAGTATTTATAAACTAGATATGATTTAGACTTTTTAAAGATGCACATTCTTTACATGTACAAACAGCCATCTGATGCCCATCTTTCAAAGCAACAACACTATTAAAAATAAAAATTTCACAGAACAACACTATTAAAAATAAGTAAAAAGGAAAAGGGCATGAAGCAGCCATGTAAGTAACGCCTTCTGGGCTTATTCATACATGTTGATTATTATTTTTTTCAATACAAAATAATACCAATGCTTTCCTACATTTAAGTATTTGTACATTTGTTAAGACTAAGATTTTTGAATGCAAACCAAAAATGTTGTGCGTAGAGTTCTCAGGTTAGAAGCACATATATCTTTAGCAGCTACAATGTAACATATCATTATAGGTCTCATATTTTGAAGTCCCTGATTTAGTTGAATCCAGATTCAGTTTTTCTACTTCTGATTGCTGAAATTTCTTTTTCTTACATAATATTTTAACCTTTCTTAAGGTATTCATATTCTGACAAGATAGGAGGCTTTGTATTTTTGGATCTCATTCAGTAAAAGACCTATCTGGCTTTGAAAAGATAGTTGATTATTGTTGAAGTTAATATAATGCATGACTCCTGGTGTTCAGTTACTTTTTTTTTTTTTACCTTACTTCGGTCTGTGCTTGATGGTAAATGTTCTTTTGGAAGAACTGTTTTGAACATCTGTGTGTCACTTGTAACATTAGGAATTTTACCTGCCTCTTCAGCTGTAGTTCTGGGTCACTGGATGATCTTTCTTTGCTTGACTGACCAATTTTTTTTCATACAAAATCATTAGGCCTGGTGTAATTCTTCAGTAGTATAAATATTTTTCATTTGTAATTTTGACTGTATGCATATATATGTTGCATGTCCAAGTGCTGCATATTTCGAAATCTTCTCCCCACAAACCTGCTTCTGTGTGATGTTGCTGTTGAAAATACATGAACCTACACACAGTAAAGACCATTTTAAGTTAATGTTATCAATTATGGATGATTAAAGTATTACTGGCCTTTTTAAAAATACGGAAGAACTTAAATTCCTAGCCCACAGCTTCATATTAAGACATCTTTGACAGATTCTGACAGTACAGTGGCACCATGTTCAGCATTGCTATTTCCAGTCCCTTCTGGTAACTGGTATATTCCCTGCACCTGATGGATTTCCATTTATGCTTTTTCCTTATTTGTACAGGAACTTACACCTGCATTGGAACTTATTCTTGTATGTATGTCCAGGAAGAAAAGAGGATACTTTGCTTCTGCCAAATACAATTAAGTTTTTTAGCACCATACAGTTACTGAATAGTGTCTCAGCTGGACTTGCAATGTATTCACCCTTTACATTAACAAAACTGAGACATAAGCAAGGACTCTTGTGGCTCATAAACAGCAACTCCTCCAGCTGAAATAAAGGGATCATCCTTTTCATTGAGCCAGTGGGAGCTGTGCTAAGCTTCTCAGCTGGAAGTCACTCTTTGCATCTTGCAAGAGACTGATTTAAAATCGTTCCTTTGAGGGCAGCTGGGGTGGAGAATTTGTCTGGGAATTAAGCAGATGCCCCTCAAAACTATGCACTTCCTTTTAAAATCCAGTTACCATAACAACTGTACAGTACTTTTGCTCTCAGACAAAGCACTTTTTTTGTGTATTAGGAAGCTTGCACTCCAGGAGAGAAGCTGATTTACTTTCCCTGAGGAAATACACCATATGACTTGCAAAATGTCAGGGAGTGAAGAATACAAACTGGAGCGATAAAACCGCATGAGAAATAAAATAGCTTATACCATCTCAGAGTTCTAAACTTTTTTTTTTTCCCCTTCTAATAAATGGGAAGATTAAGTCAAACTACCATTAACATTATAGACGCAGTCATCAATAAGACAGATTATTATGGCAATGGCTCTGGTAGATTATAAATTATGAAAGGTTGAATGCCAGACCCTGGTACCCTCAGGCATATGTAAATAGTCATCACTACAAAACCTACAGGTGCTACATTTATATCCTCTACTAAGATACTGTTGTATGGTGCTGATTGGTAAATACAATATAATAATGATCAGTGTAGCTCATGCTGAGCCAGTGAAATCTATATGCAATAATTTAAGGATCAGATTCCTATTGCCCACTGGTAATGGAAATAATTGCAATTTTATACCTTCATCTGCATTAGTGTTATTCCATTTCTACACATTAAAATTATTCCCCCTTCCTTGTTGTAGTATGGCACATCCACTAGTGTATGTGTGATCGGTTACTGGATTAATCTCATAGAGAACTTTCCAGTAGTTATAATGGCAATATTATAGTGCCACCATGCTATTGTACAGTGAACACACTTTGTCATCATAATATAATTCCAAGTTGTCATAAGCATACTTTGCCAGTTTTAATGTCAGAGAGGAAAAAAAATTTGGTCGGAAAAGTTTTTGTATTGGGAGAAAAAAAAGAAAGCTGTTGCTGAATACTAACTATCTTTAAAAAAAATATTAACCCATCCAATAACTTCTTTACTTTATTTATCCTTAAATGTGCTGTAGGGTGGTAAAACTGAGACCTTGAGCTGAGGGTATTTAATGATACTGTTAAAGCCAAAGTAAACCTACTGAAAGTCAGCCAGTCATTTTTTCTGTCACCCAGCTGGTGAAGAGTTCAGTGCTACCAAAGCAGGCATTGTTATCATATGCATTGTTATTGCCTAAATGAATCACATTTGGATCAAACAGGAGACAGCAGACCTTCCACTTACCCAAGTTGTAGATTTGTAAAGTTGTTGAACAAGGAATTAAGTATTTTTGTGTTTTTATGTAGTGATTGCAATTTACCGACAGGTGTTTCTATTACATATTTGTGATGCAGTGTTGGTATTTTTGTAAAATTTTAATATTTTTGTAGTTTAGGGATAGAATTAAATGCTTAAGTGTCCTACAATAATTGAAAGGTACTGACTTTTCAGTGCCAATTACATTATGACGATCAGTTAGAAACGGAACACGCTAGCTGCTTTTCATTCATGAGGAAACCATGTCAAGGAACCTGAATATACATCTTGTAGACTGGATGAATACTTTTATTGGTTTGTGTTTACTTTCTCCTACTAATAAAGATAGTCCTTAAGTGTTGTAACATAACTTATTTTTAAAATATATTCATAAAGTGTCGTTCTTGCATGCCAGTGTGTGTTCTTAAATACTCACATGAATGCAACTTCCACACTACTTATAAAAATATCATGTAGCTGTACATCCAGAATGGAAAAACTACTTTTGGCAGTTACACCAGGCAGGAGTAACTACATTATCATGGTATGATTATGTTATTATTAAAAGTTTATAGGAAAACTATATATATAACTCATAGTAACTCTTATTCCTAACAGCCATTTTATTAGTGTTTAGAATGTTCTGGACTGTTATGCTTGGGGAAAAAAAAGTATCCAACATCATCTGGGGACATCAGAAAATCCTTTTATGCTGCTATGTAAGTAAGCAGATAATTAAACTTTATTTGAAAATCACAGAAAGATTTCTGAGAATGAAAATAAATTTTCATTTTAAAATGTTGCATGAGAATTTCCTACATCACTGTTTTTACAAAAAGTTGCTCTAATTCATGTTAGACTGAATTATTCTGGGAAATCTAGAATGCCCCTTAATCTTGATGTGCGGGGCTTAATGCAGTTTTAGGTGCTTGAAAGCTAAACTATGGCATTGTCCAATTTTTATGATACCTGGTTGCAAAGTAAAATGCAAAACTCTGCAATGGCTGTACTTCTGGGTTCCTTACACATGTGTAGAGTATAAATCTCAATTGGCATACAGAGACCCTGATGGTTATTGTTTAGTCTGAGCAGTTAGAATACTTACTTAGAAAGAGGGAAGAAGACCAGGATCTAATTACCTGCTCAGGGCCTCCCCACTTAAAGCCTGAGTTTCATAGTCTGAAGTTTTGATTTTGAAGAGCAAATCTATCCAAATATGAACATAGGCATAGCTCCAGGTTCAGCAACTTGAAGTACATAGCAGCTTAAAGTACTTCTTTTATGACACTGTTTTCTTTCATGTCACTAATGATGACAGTAAACTGAGCTTTTCAATTAAGACTTTGGAGCTTAAACTCTGCATAACTCAATTTTTAGGCAGATCTAAAAGCTTCACTGGATTGTACTTATTAGCCTGGATAAAAACTTTGTAGCAGTCATTTTTAAAATTTCATCTGTTTAGAGTCAGCATAACTTGGTTTAATCTTGAGTAGACTTACTGGGTTTTAAGATACTGGAAGTATTTGTGTTTTGTATATTGTATTAAAAGATGAAGTAAAACAGTTAATGATACTGTCCTGCAGACAGAGACGTACCTGAGATGCAGATACTATTGCTTTTTTAAAGCTTATTACTGCCTACTTGTTGAAAATTACTTGGTACTTCAGATTATTTTTTTTTTCATTATTGCTAATAGGATTAACATTTAGTCAACTATTTTCTTTATTAGGGGAATTTTGGGTGTTTAATGTAAAATTAAAAAATAAAAAAGTTAAAAAGATTTTTAGCTCTGTTGTTTATAATAATACAGCAATTTAAGTTATGTAATCTTCTTTAGACCATTGATAAGAAGATAAGAACCTTTGCAAGGAGTTGACACAATTGGCTGTGAGCAACTGAGAGTTACAAAGAGAAATATGTAAGTCTGGACTAGAGTTAACTTTTCTGGCACTTGTTGATTCATTTATACTTCAATGAAACATTGGAAAGGGATACATTTTTCTACTTGAAAATACAGTCTTCAGTGAATTGATGTTTTAGTGAATTGTTGTAAGGAAATTCCTCAGCATCTTTGCTATAGAGCCCTTGTTACCAGCAGGTGAGATCCATGCTGTTAGAAACATGAAACTTTATTTCAAGTGCAACACTGAAGGACAGCTTATGTTCCTACTTTACACTAATTCTTTCTATTATGAACAGCATAGAGTAGGAGTCTTGGGCCAGGCACTACTAAGCAAAGAGTAATGTGTGGTTCCTGGAGCAGCGAAAACAATGTAGATGCTACAATGTGCTTTCTCAAAGATGTATGTTATTTTACTTTCACTAGAGGAACTTTACTGCTAAAAGGAGAGACATGTGAAGACATGTGGGACGTTAAAAGAAAAGCACTTTTAGAGCATAGTCAGAGGAAAGATTGTTAGGCAAAAAGAAATGGAGGAAGCAGAGAAACTGAAGTAAATGGCCAGTTAGTTTAGAGGAGGGAAAGTCAGGGTAAAACTTTGCATGTGGAAGAAGGAAGGGAAGATAGGAAGTACCAGGATGTCTAAATTTTCTTCCTGTTATTGTTCATATTGCCTGTAATTGGTAATTTCTACCTATTCTTTTTGTCATGATCACATGCCCAGAAAAGGAGAGGCATTGTCTAAACTCTACTACATTAAGCCCACAGTCTCCTGCCATAATCTGCTATCACAAGTCATAGTGATGAAAGAATTGAACCTTACCTGTTGCCCTTACTCAGTGCAACACTGTTGATTTGCTGCCTGAGAGTTGCTCTAAGCACCTGTACCCTTTGTCATTACATCTTAAAACATTGTTTAGTTTGCATTTTTTCCTAAACCCGATAACTAGCAATTCTACAGTCAATGGGTAATGAACACATAGGATTTATATAAAAAAAATGAAATAATGCAGAAACACTAAAAAAAAGCATGGTCACCTACTTGTTTGAATTTAATCACATTGAAAGTGTTGGTGGCTCTACATCTGCAGGAAAAAAAATTGCTTTGAAAAAAGATTAACCAGACCATTCTACAACTTTGCTGGAAATGTTTGAGGCTGGTGTATGCCTTCCATGTGTTTACATACTTTCATATATGTGGCATTGTGTTTCTGCATTTTTATGTATATAAGAATGTGTATATAGGAAAAAACATTTTTTGTTTAATGCAAACTATTTCATTTACATTTAATAAAATATGTTCAATAAATTGTCTAATTGTTAGAGGGTACTTAAATCTACAGGAAATGAACTTAATTACCATTTAATTAACGCTAAACCAGATTAATAAAAAATGTATAATTAGGCAATCATTATCTCTTTACAAGTCCTGTTGCCAGTAATAGAATTGAGGATGAAGAACGCAAGAGTTAAGAGTTGATGTGCCATTTGGGAAATGTGTGGAGCCATGTAATTGACATCTCAAAATGTACCAACTACCATTGCAACAAGATCCTTATGTAATGTAAAATTCAGTGCTGTGTTAAGGTATTATGTACTTTATTTTAGCAACTGGCATAGTCACAAAGGCCCCTTGCGCTGGATAAAAACAATCTAGTTGCAGATTACTGGGACTGCTTATGGACTAAGAAAACATTTATTAAAACACTATTTCTTTTGCTCACCTACTTATATTTCTATTCTAATGACTTAAGTTACTTTCTCCACTGTTTACTTCAAAGACTAATCACTCAATGATATTCATAGAACCAGATCCTGGAACATCTGAACATACATAGTTTGAGTACCATGCAGCTACTTATATTACTGTATTATTTATCTTTGGCTTTGGGTTTGTTTTTTTTCCCCACAAGTACTTAATCTTGAATCAGGTATATATTGAGGAAATCCTTATAGTTTCTTTGTACCTCTTTTTTTTATTTATAAAAAGTATTTTTTTTAAGTTTAATTGGACCCCATCAGAAAACAGTGACTCTCAAGAAAATGTAGTTTCAAAAAAATGACAGTAACAAAAATAAGAACTTCCTGAGTAAGTTTTTCTGCTGTGATTTTAGATTTCTGTTCTTTGATCAAAAGCAAATGCAGTTCGTGAAGGACTAGCTTATCAAAAGAAATATTTTCGTTCAGCTATGGTTTAATTTTGGAAAGTTGCAAATTATCAAGAGTGTTACTGTCCTCCCCAAAGTAATTTCAAAACTATTTTAAAATACACTTATGAATTTTTAGGACTAACAGGGGTTTGTATTTAATCAGAGTTGAACATATACGTTTTGCCTTAAGCTACTTTTCCAAATTTTAAATGAGTGATTAAGGACTGGAAGCGATTGCCCAGACAAATTGTGGAATCTCCATTCCTGAGGTTTTTTTAAAACTTGATTGTACAAGGCTCTGAGCAACCTGGTGTGACTTCAATGTTAACCCTGTTTTCAGGGGGAAGTCAGTTTAGATGATTTCCAGAGATCTTCTCCAATCTATATTTTTCAGTGATTCTGCGATTACTAAATGACACTGCTAAACCATGAAGTTTTCATAGTTTTTAGGTTTTCATGCTTTAAAATGTGCAGGGTTAAAACTGCATCTCCAGACTTATCACACAGTTATCAGTAAGATAGCTCACACTGAAACTAACAGTATGAACGTCATGCTGAATCTGTCCTTCAGAGCAGTCTGGTTAATGGGTAAGAGTGTCTAAACTCTTGCCTCTTAATCAGGATTGCTTTTTTGTTTAAAAGTGTAGACTATGAGATTTTATTCATGATAAAACTTAATAAAGACAGATTACCTGTGCTATTAATGCACTAAAAATAGGTATATATCTTATCAATAAAAAAGAAAAAAATATTCCAAAGCCCATATCAAATAGCTGCTTCAAATCCATATTTAAATTAATTCTGGAAACAAAATAGTCTAATATTCAAACACGGCCAAGTTTCTTCATGGATTTATGCTACCCTATTTTCAATGTTTACTATTCCTCATGTAAAAGTTTAGTATTTTTATATGATGTAATTATTGTACCTGAGATAATCTATTGAAAATAGTTTAAGTTTAATTTTTATGAACAATACCTCTGACGTTCTTCTGTCAGACAGCATTGTGCCACCAGTCTTTTTCATTATCCTTGCTTTGACAGTAGGGAGTAGTTTATATACTTCCACCTATTGAACTACGATCTAAACAACTCAAGCTATAACTAACAAGGTTTTCCATTCTGCTGCATAGACATAGCACTCCAGGTGCAGCCTCTTTCCTTTGTTGAACTTCATTATGTTTCTCTCTGCCCAGCTCTCCAGCCTGTCCAGGTCTTGCTGAAGGGCAGTGCAGCCTTCTGGCATATCAGCCACTCCTCCCAGTTCAGTATTGAAGGGTGCACTCAGTCCCTTCATCCAGGTCAATTTTTCCTCGTTCTTCTCTGGTCACACTGTCTGCATAATTTCCTCTTTTCTTTTGTACTCAGAGTGCTCTCCTTCACTCAGTATCCACTACAGTCTTTTCTTGACCAGGAAAAACAAGTTTCCCACAGAGCTTTCTCTTACTGACAACAAGCAGTAATCACTTTTCTAAAAAGCAAGCTGTGTCAAATAGCTTTGTCTGACATAGTCTGAGCAGAATTCGACTTGCATGTATTAATTATAAAAATAATTTGCAGCAAGAACAAATGCTGAAAGTAGCATTGACCCAGACATCTGACGACATGAGAATGCTTCACTTGCACCGATTGGAAGGTCTTTACTGGGTTACAGTAGGCTTGAGAAGGCTTCAAGTCCACATTTCTAATAAATGTAATTACCTTGAGATCAGAAGTTAAGTGCTTCTTGTGTTTGCCTCGGAAGTAATTTGCTGCTTTCACTGCATCTTTGCTAACCCATGTACCACTATTTAAATTGCCAGTCTGGTCTAAAAGAAACAAGCCTCATCAGTACGTGCACACTATGTGATCCATCACCAAAAGAGGAAATACCTGTTTATGCTTTGGGCTCCATTTGTTTAATTGATAGTTATTAAATATATTGACTCTTTTACCTAGTAAGGCTATTATACTCACATGTGCCATTTTAACAATTCTGACTACCTCTGTTTTCATATTATTTTTTGTTAGAACTTTACTAGAGCCAGGGTCTTTGTCCTCTTACATTTGAACAGGAATTTTGGGACCGCAACTGGGTCACTGCTTTTGAGCATGAAAATAAATGATAGCTTGAAGTCTATATTTTGCAGTAATCCACCAAAATACCCAAATCAAGGCCCCTTAGAGCTGCCACAGAAAGGCAGAATTAAATGGTGACACTAGTGCAGTGTGAATGAAGACGTGTAGGCTATAAAAATGTGAAACACAAATTATACATATTTTGACAAGTTAACTAGGTTTTGTGGATTGTTACCTACTTTTAGCTGTTTTCTTGTGTATCTTCATCACTAATACCTCTGAAATGAATGAATAAAATGTTTCCTTAAGAACCCTGAGAATTGTGACCTATCATCTGTCCTGAAATATTGAAAACCTGTTGAAAAGTTTCCAGCGTTCTAATGGATTTATGAAAGTATCCTTGCTACAGCCTTGCTCTATGACAAGCACAGAAGTTTACATGCTATGAAGAAAATCATTATTCTGTATTCACATCTGTGTTTGAACAATATGCTGGCAGTAGACTATGGTATACACACTGATATATGAGATCAGACATTTTCCTTTTTGACATTTACAGTACTTTTATTTTCCTCATAAATCCAGTTTGAAAATATCTGATGCTGCATCACCTCTTGTCTATTTAATACCAAAATGCTACCATTAATTTCTGTATAATTTGCATCTAAAACATCATTATCCTTTTCAAGTATAATAGTGTGTGTGTGTAACTTTAATTTTGTGGAAAGAATCAATATTTTTCATTCTGTAAAAGCATAGTGTGAGAAGTGCAGGACCTCAATCATCACTCAACTATTATCACAAAAACATAACCTTTCTTTAAAAAGGTTTTTAAGTGCTAAGGGGTAATTTTATGTGAAATACATAAACCTATAGCTTATATAATCAGTATTAAATTAGAAATACTACATATATTAATTATAAATGTATTTTTCAGAATTTTTTGTTCAGTTTCAATTTACTGAGAGATTTGACTAAAATCTTACAAAATGTATTGGTCCACTAATTGTCTTTTCCATGCATCCCCTGATGTATTTTTGTGAGTTGACAAAGTATATGGCTAATGGACTGTGTGAGAAAATAAGCCAAGAGACAAAATGCCTGGGAAACCCAACCAAAATATGTACAAATTTTACCTGGCTTTCAAAGTACTTACAAGTTGCATAACAATATATATTTAGAGCAAAAAAGTTCCTAACAGATTCCACTGTTTGTTTTTTTTTTAATTTCAGGAGCAAGAGATATAGGAGAAAAAGCCAAAAAATCTATCTAAGCTACAACAGTGTTGTATTCCTACTCTTAAGATATATATAAATAGAATTTGAGAGAGAAAGAGAGAGAGAAAAGCAAAGAAACAGAATCAACAAAAAATTCTGCTTCTAAAGGTATTATTGAACATCTAGCAAAATAATTCTGGACCTAATACATTGTTTCACCAAATCATAGGGTGGTATTGACCTTATTCAACTAGTGCACTGAGAGTTTCCTTCTTGAGTCATTAAGATCCACAAGAAGAAAAGAAAAAGCATTTACATTTTACTTTAGGTAAGGAAATGACTAAAAAAATACTGTTTTAGTGAAGTTTTCAAACTTAAGCTGAGGCGATCTAGCAGAAAACATTTCTGCCTATGTACTGTGACTGTAGTCTTGGACCAGTTACCAGGATAATTAGCAAAGGTAACCAGTGCCTCATTCTGGTAAAGGCTGTTTCTCTTCACACTTCTCCTTTCAGTATATAACTCCTTTTTTAAAGTGGATTTTTTTTAAAAAAAAGTCTTATTTTCCCTCTTGAAGAAGAATAGATCTTTGCAGAAGAGTCAATAAACACTTTATGTAACAGTTAAATTCTTCTTTCTCTGCATGTAGATGTCTATATAATTGTATTGTTCCTTGCAGCGGAGCTACAACTGCATTTCTGGGTTGTTTTTTTTATATACTTTTGTGTCCATGAACAATGGACTGGGCGGGACTGAACAGTAAGTGCAGAAGAGAGGAATGGATATGAATCATTAGTTTTCAGTGAATAGGTATCCTGCTGAATATCACTGGAATCAAAAACTGGGAATCTGATGGCCTTGTGCAGGCACATCATGCACGATCATGATATTCAAGTATTTTAAATTTTAATTCTGTAATTATATGTGTACTTTCCAAAATATTTTAAAATTATGTGTTTGAATAGACACCCACATATTTAGCAGTTAATAATCTATTTAGATGAACCAGATTTAGTGTCAGTAAGCTTTATTCCCTTAAACATTACCTAAAGATTTTCTACTTTTTTACATTTTTGTGAGTGTCATATGATAAAACATTACGGTGTGTCAGCTTTCTGAAATGAAGTACTACATTCAGTGTGCTGATGAAAGTGTCTCTCAGCAATAAACATCTAACATTACTTCCAGAATGTTTACTATTTCAGATAATAATGTATAGCATCACAAAAGCAATTAACACTCAAAAGACAAAATGCAGTTTATGGAAATGAAAGGAAAATTCAATGGTCATTTTAATGATTCTTTAGAAACTAAAACAATTACAGGCCATTCTTTTCTCAAGGTCATAGATGCAAATAGAATTCAGGCTTCTGTAATTAAATACTCTTCTTCAGAGATGCCACTTACTAGTAGTTTATACAATAAATTAAGATAGGTATTGCTGTGAAACAATATCGGAGTCATGTTTTCTTGACTTCCTGATGCTTTTCAACACGACCCATGATTCCAAGTAATTTTGGCTTTTATGGTAATGGGTTAGGAAAAAAATATATAATATCTTCATAGTTGATAGTTACGTTCAAAGGAGGATGAAGGAAAAAAAGAAGATAGTTTTTCTGAACTTCCTAGTAAGTAAAAGGATTACTAAAACATGAGCAACAATTATGAATACAGATTCCTTAGATGTATTAGTACCATCCATTTTGTACACAGAGAAGCAAGAAAATAGATTTTATAATTTTGATACATGTGGGGTTTTTCTTCCTTGCATATCTTAAATATAAATTACTTTTTTTTTTTTTTTTACATTCTAAAAGAAATTATTTAAAGTTCTTTGTACTAAGAAAAAAAATATATTCGGTATCAAATTGTGTCTTGAGAGATAGAACTATCTCTATTAAAAATCAAGACAGGTAGCATAAAAAATGTGTTTGATTGCTTTCTTAGCAATTGCATTGTTTTCTTTCTGGTTTCAGAAAATTGTCTTGAGATTGGATTTCCCCTTACTACCCTATATAGCAGCATGCAATATAAAGTAATTTTTTTGTTTCAAATACATTTTGGTTTTGGTGCTATGAATGCTTATTACATAACACATAAGCATTTCACCTTCAAAAGAGTGCCTACTTTCAGGCCTTAAACAAAACTTTTAGTAGTGAATCACCCACATAAATAAAATACTATTTATCTTTTACTCAGGTGACAGAGCCATTTAATTTCTTAACATTAAAAAAAAAAAAAGGACAAAAATCTGTGTGTTGTGTTATGACCCACTATCGTCAGCTTACCGAGAAAACAAGAAGCATTACTCTTTTCTTGCATTTATAACTTTTGAGATATGTAGCAAGAACATCTTTCAGCTGTTTTTTCAGGATTTCAGGATCTTTCCTTGCATTTTCCTCAGTGCCTGTTGAAAGAGTGTAGCTACTATCAACTTTAGTCTTTAGTCAGTATGGTTAATTAAGATTAAAGAAACAGGACCAACCTCTTCAATTACTTAAAAGAAAATTGGTGTGGAAATCCTTTTATTCATGTGCTCAATTTTAAATGCAAAGGCTAATTATTTAAATTTTGAAATAATGATCTAATTAAGAACCTATACTGCAAGCAACTTCTTGATCTGATAGTGGAGATAAAAGTTCATAGTATATAACAGTATTTGAGCAACATCTCATATATCTCATTATAGTTAAGGCAAACTGTTAAGAAACATTGCTATCATTCACTTGCTGTTAAATTGCTCATCTGAGTGAGGAAGAAAAGATTTTATCTTTTATTAATTGTTAACTAAAAAGGACGAATATTATACTGGTCATGAATTAGGACGTCAAAAATGTTTCTACTCTTACACTGCAAAATTTTTAGTAAGATTTTTGGCATTATGGATAAAAGGTATCTAGGCTGTAAGAGCTGTGAATGACATTTATTATTTCAGCAATATCACAAACAATGAAATAGAATTAATAAAGAATATTGTCTAATTATCATAGTTCATTATCCTGTGTAGAAGTCTTTTTTTTTTTTTTTTTTTTTTTTTTTTTTTAATGCGGTAACATGGTACCTCACACCTAAATATGGCAACTTAATACAAGGACTGACACATGTAATGCAGTATGTAACTTACTCTGAGCTACTGTAATAGCTAGGGGTTTTTGTCTATTTAAAAAGTAGCAACTTCTACATCAGTACTAAAAAAACACAAAATTGTACCATAAACAAGAAAAACCCTAATGCAAGTTACATAAAAGCTATTTCTTGAAATATCCAGTAGTCCTGCCTCCCTTATTCCAGCATATCTGCTTATATTTAGAACATCAGCTTTTGTCAATAATTTTGTACTTTGTATAGTATCCACCTGATAGAATAGACAGAATGTCATTGAACAGAAAGTGTAAATGAACTTTTAACTTTACAAGTTAAATAAAAAGGCTACTTTTTAACTGTGTTTATAGCTATCTGTGCCAATGGGCAGTTGGCATTATTGAATAATGTTGAAAGATGTTTAGAGCTCTGTGTGCTGCTTTGTTACTCTTTATAAGAGGTAAAATCTTAAACGCTATGTAAATAACATCAATTTCAAATGAAAAGGAAAATAGTAATAAAACCGATTCAGTGACAGGTAATTGTAGTATCATTTGTACTTTTCTCAAGGGAACTTGGTGCTTTTGCAGCTCATGTAATCAATATCTTTGACATTATATCATGAGACCTTTGCAAAGTGTTACTCACTTTAGGCTATCACTATGATCACCTAAAATGTTCTTGTTATATACAAGAAAATTTTTTTCTTCCTCTTTTTTTAGTACTATGCCCCCAAGGCCTTCGTTTCTGCTTATTTCAAGAAAATAAAGGTACTTACCAAGTTTTCTGAAATCACTTCATTCAGAATGCCTCCAGCTGATGAGTAAAATTTATTTTGAATTACTTCAGCCATGCTTTGGAATAAGAGTGGGTTGTCAAAATTACTGAGATAAACAGAGATTGTGTTTTTAGCTGATGCTTTTAAAAATAACAGTGTTAGCAGACAGTTAAGCTACTATAACTAGGTCTCAGCTATATCTTCTTCCTTTTCTGTGTGCCTTTCTATGACATTCTGACTGTAGTCAATTATAGTGTATGAAAAGATCAAATGGAGATAAATAATGAATCACATGTCAGTGGATTAGTTCTATAAAGTGAATATTCTAGTACTTTCTTGTTATGTATTAAGCTATTTATTGCCTTGGGCATTCATTATGGATCAGTACAGCAACTTTGCTTTTTACCACTAGATTCCTTACACTTCAAGGTTTCAGCTACTTCCCATTTCCTGCTAAACCTTTTTATTCTTCTATTTTGTATACAGTGGAAATGAATTTTTAAACAAACTGAAAAAACTGTATTGAAACCCACTCATTTATGAGTGAAGCTGTTGAGTAACTCCTGAAGTATGTGTGTGGATAGGCTACACTGGCTTGTAGCACTAGCAAGACTGTGCCTTCTCTTTTTTTTTTCTTTTTTCTTTTTTCTTTTTTCTTTTTTTTTTTCTTTAATTTTTTTTTTTTTTGAGGTGTATGTGTGTAAAGCTGGTAAAGTGGAAGTACTTGGATGGCGAAATAGGAAATAAAAGATGAGACTTGGGTGTGTATAGGACATAAAAGATGAGATTTTGATGTGTACCTGTTAAGTACTCCCTGCTCATCACAGTTTGGATTAGGATAGTATGTTTGTTATTCCAAATATACAAATTTACTTAGGTTTGTCTTGCTTCTGCAGTCACAAGGGACTTGGTGTGCTTTTCTTTGTGTCAGTGGGGGAATACTTGGAAGGAACAAACTGAATGTTTTGATGTCCTAATAGAAGTATCATATTATTGGCTAATATATTTGAATGATTTATATAATTTCTCAGATGTCAAAATCTTTCTTATTGTAACCTAGATAAAGACCAAAAGTTCTAGCAGTTTATATCAAATCATTTTTTAAAATGTTCTAAAGACAAGAACATCTTGTGTGATGGCTATAATTTGCTTTGATAAAGACAAAAATATTAACTCAGGTGAGGGTGGCTTACTATTTGAAAAGTATTTAGAATACCATTTAAAATGTCACTGAATAGCAAAATTTCAATCCTTCCAAAGCCTTTAATATTATATGTGCAAACTTGACCTTTATATGGCATATGAAGATGGAGTTAAAAAAGTAAAACAAACAAAAACTGTATAAAGCTATATTAAAGGGATTCACTAAATATCTTCTCTATTTTTATTTTTTCTACATAGCATCGTTTCCTAGGAATGTGTCAATACTCTCTAAACAATGAGCAAACTAAAATATAAGAAAGCTACTAGAGACAAAGGTATTTCAGTTAAATAATGGAAATTTAGTATATCGGAATATTTTATGAGCACTTTAAAAGAAGATTGAATTAATCTTTTAAAGATAGACCAGCACTACATCAAGACAGTTTCATGCATAATTGTAAACACTAAGAGGTAGTTCAATACATAGTATGTAATCAAATGATTCCTCTGTCTCATCATACAAATGAAAAAATGTTTTGAATACGTTCTCGCACACTGATGGTTCTAGACTAGAACTCTAGAGGTTATAAAAAAGGAAGATCTTTAAGTAACTGAATATGGCCATCCAACGTATGCCACAGGAATAGTTACAAATATTGGTAAGGTTTTCATTCCTGAAGGCTTTCAGAGTAAAAGCAGCCTTGTGGTTGTCCTGTGGTTATAGGACTGAGAAGTGGAAAGATTGTATAAAAATATGGGGGAAACAGCTGAAGGAATTTAATACATCATTATGCAGTCTACGTGAAAGGTTTAAGAGTCTCTGGCCTTACATAGCAAAGGTGACTTTTGCTTATGTTAATCTGTTCTTCTAAAAAAGATAAACCTTGTTAATATTTCAGAGTTGTTCATCCTAGTGTAATTAAATGTGTGTATGCTGCAGGGAAAATTTCAAAGTAGTTTGGCTAGCATTATGGTCTTTGGTAAACCAAACCATATACTTAAGAAAGGTGCATGAAGGTATAATTCACCACTAAATGACTTTGGAGACGGAAGTCTTTCACTCAGCTCCTTAAAAGGTTTGCCTTTTATGATTATTAAATGGCAGATGGCAACTTATGATAGAGGAACAAATGTTAAAATTATTAATTATGACCTATATTTAAATATTTGCAGATCTAATAGCACTAGTCTTTTATTATTCAGTTATCTTACGCCAGAAGGGGAAATCTTTTCTTTGACAGATTTTTATAACCATGATATACAAGCTTATGTATTACTACAGTGAAAACCCTCAAAGATTGAAACCAGATGGAATGACATGAAAACTAGGTGATTATAGTCTTTTTTTCATAAAGACATGCTGCTCATTCTCAGCTTTTATGAATATGTGCTTTTATTTTTGCTCTGTATTTTAAATCCTCCAAATTATCAGTCCTAAAATATTGACATGTATTTGTTAAACACTTTTTCTACTTTATTCTGTTATTCTGATAACAAGATAACAGCTATTGAAGCTTTTTTTAGTACCGTAACCTTATGAAAACAAAAACTGAGGAAATACCAGTGACTTTTTTTCATTTTTTTTATGAAATATTATAATAGAGAATAACACTAAGTGTACCTGTCCAATTGTCTTATATTCAATGAAAATGAACAGTAAATGCAAAGCAAGAACAGTGAATTATTTTAGTGAACTTAGAAGGGTTTACATGCTACAGATGGAAAAAGAAATGTAGCAAAGGAGTATACAAATTGTAGTTAGTTCCCAAGTACTCCTGCTGACTTCTTTATCAAAAGGGACTGATAAAAAGATAAAATAGCTATAAGGTTGAAGTATCCAATCTTAAATGGACAGACACAGTATTGGCTAAATGGAGTGCATAAACTAATCTATAAAGATATCAGGTTTCAAGATGAACTCTTAAACGTAATTTTTCTTATTAATGAAGAATTTTTAAGGAAGAGATGAAAAACTGCTTAGGTAAATATTACAGAATTCAGTATCCAGAGAACATGATTCTTTATTTCACCATCCTCTGAAGATTACTTTAAAAAGATCTGATTTGTTTTCTACTTCCAGAAATAAAGATTTACATAGCACTATGACCTTCCAAATTTTGGATAGTACTGTGGCACATTTTTACTTTGGGAGAAATTTATCCCCTAGAAATACTGATTATCTTTCTTGACATATATCAAGTTGCTGATAGCATTCTTGTACTGTCTTGAATTTTTCCAGTAGGGCTTGCCTTTGCCCTTGTTTTAACACTAATGTTAAAAATACTGTGAATTCAGACTGTGGTGATATTCCATCCCTCTGCCATTCAGTCTATAGGTCTCCTTCTATCATGCCACTTGATTTCTGTTCAGCAGAGAAGCTTTATAATTTTAAAGCCTGAACTATTATTTAAAAGCATCCAAAGAAGAAAGTCTTGGTGCAAAGCAATGAATAAAAATTTCATATAAAAAGCATTGAAACAGGAGATTAATTTTTAAAGCATCATAAAGCGGTGAAGTTCCTGCACAATTGCCTAATTTGAGCTCTAATTCGTGTAAACAAACTAGATGCTTCTGCTGGTTTGACTGAGGCTTTTTTTTTAGCCTTTATATATAATTTTCTACATTATTTTTTGGGGGTGTTAGCCTTTATATTTTACATCAGGGATAAAGGACTGAGGCAAAATTTGTCCACTGCAGAACTCATGCTCATGCTTTTGTTTCATGGCTTGACTGCTTGCATTAGTAAATAACGTCATACTTATTTTTCTTCTGGCAATCTACTTTTTTCACTCAGTTACCTCCAAACTTTACCCTGAGTATTCTACCTGATTACCGCTTTATAACATCAGTGTTTTCTCCCTCCATGACCTTCTTAGCCTCTGCTATACTTCTCTTTTTTTTGCCAGTTCTCAGGTATAACTAATTTTCATCTTGCTGTGTGATTAAAACCAATAGCATAGACATCCTCCACCCTTTCCTATTCTTCCAGCTTGCATATCACCATAATTCCTTCTGGTTTTCATATCACCATAATTCCTTCTGTTTTTGTTTTGTTTTGTTTTGTTTTTCCTATGGACTAAATCTCTTATGTCATCTTGGAAATGCTGACCTGTTGTCTTCCTTGCATCTTCCTCACATTCTTTCACCAAGTGTTCTTCCACATGATAGCTTTGTCTTTGGAAGTCCTGTATTAGTTGTTCCTCTCCCATAATAGATAAAAATAATTTTATTCTCTTCTTTATCCTGTTCAGCAATGGTCTGTAAATGCTGATTTGTCTGAATTCAATGCTTATTTCTGGTCATATTTTTCATACCTGGTCTTCCCTTTCAAGTTATGTTGTTTATTCTCTCATTTTATACAGCAAAAGCATGTTAGAATAAATGATCAGTTTCTGACTAATAATCAGAAGAACTAAAATCACTTTTATTTTAATCCCATGAGGTTACACGTGAATTACACTTAATTTAGACTGGTAAGCAACTGTTTACTTATTATTTACATCAGCTGTGAATTGTAGAAATCATATTATCTATGTTTTCTAGGACCAAACATAGTATGAGGTGTTGTGGGGTTTTTGGTTTGGGGTTTTTTTTGGGCAGGGGGTTTGGTGGTGGAGGGTGGGTGACTGGGTGGTTTGGGTAGTTTGTGTTTTTCTACACAAATTCAACATATTTTTAAATTGCTTGAGAATCAGTTCTTCACTTTTCTACTGATTAGGATAGTTAATATTTACTACAATATACTTTCAATCCGATCCATGCTGGAATCCTTCCAAAAATATTGGTTTATATATTTTAGCAGGATACTGGAAATATTATTCTGTTACAACTAATAACGGGGAGGGGGGAGGGGGGGGGAGTTTTTTTACATATTATTCAGCAGTGATTAATCTAGTGTTGAATAATAATTTTAAATTTTAATTTCCTGAATATATTTATTAATTTACCTCCTGCTAATATGCTGCTTTAGATGCCACTATTTTGAATTTATTTCTGTGCTTAAGTATTATTTGCATAATGGCATTAAGAGGTCCACTCATGGGTATTTGGTAGTGGTGTTTTGGACAGAGTGAATAGGTTGTAATTAGTGACATCTGACCTTCAACTTCATTAATATGCAAATAGAAATACTACAGGGTACAAAAGCATGGTGCTATTAAAACAGTTACTGCTGTGTGTATCATATTTCAGTCATGGTGACTTTTATATATTTTTCTATAATAATACAATCTCATAATGTTGTATATATGTAAATGTATATACGGATAAGCAAAAGTATGTTTACACTTGTTATATCTAAAAGGGCGAAGTTAAATGAAGACAGCATGGACATAGATATTCCTGTTTTTCTTACATGAGTGTTCTTTCCCTGATATCCAACTACATCTAAAGCATATTCGAAGGTAGGAAAGTTGATGATACTATAAATTTTGTTATTGAACTACTATGACTGAAATTCCACTAAAACTTTATAAAAGAAAGGTTGGCAGCATATCAGATTATTTTATTCAGTTTCCCCAGGAGCAGCTGAATTGTGAGAAAGGATTCAAAAATATTTTATTCCCAGTTCTATTTTAGGGATTTCTCTTCTGCATTCCCCTATGCACTGTAAATAGACAAGCCACATATCTGACCAGGTGTCTTAATTTAGCTGATTTCATTTAAAATACGTTGAGTTAATCTTGTGTATTTCAAAAGTATTTTTGATCCTCAATTTCTTTGAGTAACAGGATACGTGTGAGGAGGACCCCACCTCCAACTAATATATATGAACAGGAAGAATCTCAATGTAAGACCTTAAGTTTTTTTTGTGTTTGTTTGTTTTTTTTGTTGTGTTTTTTTTTTTTTTTTTTTTAATCTGGTGGGGCAATAGACTCCTAAAAGATAAATTGTCTTTTTAGTGCAGTCTGATTAATGAACAGGTATTGCCATCATTGGCAATTACCAACCAAATTACTTCTTACTCCAAAATCGCTAACTGGATTTTCTGAAGCTGATAACATGTTTTCTATATTTTAAATGCAGTTACGCTGACCCTAAAGAAACCAAAATTTCCAGGATTTCAGGTGCTAAGCTCTGTTTATTTGATTTCAGTAGAAAATAACTCTGCTTTGTGAAAGAAGCTAATAGTACATGCTTGAACTTGATGTGATGTATTGCAAATAAATTTGTGACCTGAGATTTTAATTTTGGAGGTCTGATTCCATACTTGTTATAAATGAAGTAGCATAAATGTGCGAGGAATACTAGCTTGTCATGTTTACATAATGAAGTTTTGTATCTTTCTTAATCGAGGTAATAACAAAGAAACAATTTTAAGTAGAAAATAATGTTCAGAGGTTCAAAGGCAGATGTGCATATGCTATGTTCTTATTGACCATTTGTGTGGGCAATTAAAGAATATTTTTCACAGCAGTGGGAATAATTTAATGGATCAGCTAAGATAATATGCTACTTATTTTATTTCAAAATTAATTTCTTCACTGTTTAACATCCACATTTGTTTTTCTGACACACTCTTGGTTTGTGAAGACAGCTTTTACTCCCTTACAGATACTTTATGGTGTAGGACACAGTGTGAAATCAGAACTTAAACACCAAAATGGAGTGTTATATACAAGTATACAAAGCTAATTCCCACAGACATTCTTCCACTCAACAAACCTAGCCAGCTCTTAAGCCCTATGCACGTAAAGAAAGCTTATCTTTCAAGAAAATGGAATTCAGAGTATATGATTACAAACAGATTTTCATTCTTGTATGACTAATTAGTGTGAAAGACAGATGGCAATATGTGAATTTGTATGGCATTAAGGGATATAAGGATGCTCTTAACATGTAATTAGATCTTAACATGTAAGTTAGATCTAGTGTTATTTGTGCTCAAATAAAAGGATAGTTCTAAATCTCTTTTATAAATAATTTGGTTGATACTATTTCAGAGATTACTTCCCCTCTGCTACTGAGACTTAATAATTAAGACCATAGACTTTGTTTTTTGTTTTTTTATTGTTTGTTTGTTTGTTTTGGCTTGGTTTTGGGTTTTTTTTGTTGTTTAACGTAATGATTTCAATAATTAGATGTATACCATCATTGATGAATACTGAAGTGATTTTAAATATTTTTAATGGTCCCAGTATCTGTTCTACCTGCCCAGGTAGAGCAAAAGTCCAACTTCCAGATGAACAGGCCAACTTTTAAATGCTCTTTGGGGAAGCAGATGGGGAAGGGGAGGTGTTTTTCTGCTTTTCAGTGTCCTGCTGCATTGGGACTGCAAATCTGAATCAAGTGCTATTCACTTTGCAGTTATTTATTTGAGTGCCTTTCAGCTGTAGGGTAACTTGAAAAAAATTACTGCAACCTGGTTCTTTTTAATCAAGCAGTGGCTGAATTAGAATTGGCTGAATTCCTGACAGTTATTTTTTTATATATTTTCCTATCTTTAAGATGTATACATCTATGTTAGTAGTAGTCACTAATAAGGATTATGCTAATAATATAAATTTTAGGATAATTAGATTAATATGCCAGGTTTAAAAATACACTTGTAAATCCCACAGAAGTGTAAAAGTATGGAGAACATGGAAAAACAGAATATTTTTCAGGAAAAAAAATAGTGGTGTCCAAATCTGTTTGTCTAACATGTTCAACTGTACTTTGCAAAATAGTGGAAATATTTTATAGTTTCTGGGATTTTTATCCCAAAGGCAATGACTACATTAACATTTTTTGTAACATTTCAAGTTGCAGTACATGCACAATGTTCAGGAAGGTAAGTCACCTTCATAATCAGTCAAATAAAACATTTATGAAAGAAAAGTAGTATGAATGAGGAGCAGGAATGTGGGTTCATTTTCCTTGGTGGTGGTAAAAGACATAGCATAAATAAAGTTTCCTGATACTGTACAATCTTAAGCAATTAAGGGTTCATACCAACTCTGTTTCTTTTGGAGGTCAAACATGAGTATCAGGAACTAAATACCTTAGTTCTGTAGTGCTCAATTCACCCAGAATGTAAGAAATGAAAAATCAAGTTTGTTTGCAGTTTGGGGCTTTTGGTTTATTTTGTTTTGTTTTCCCCCTCCTGTTTCTGAAAATATTTGTCTCTAAAGAGAATAGCTGAAATTAAGAGCTGCAAGGTACTCTGTGATAGTGATCCCTCAGCACTGTAGCAGAACTTGCTGTTACAGAAAGAGATGATATGACTTTGTTGTCTCTCACAGCTGTGTGATGTTAAGTGCTTTCCAGTTTTATGTTCTGTTTTGCACAGGTATAGTCACTAGCCCAAATAGCTGTATGCCATGTTCTCCACTGTGTGCTTATTATTTACTTGTGGTTGGAAAATCTAATATCTAGTCTTTCCTCCCTCCCATTAAAAAAAACAACACACACACCCCCCCCCCCCCCCCCGCCGCCAAAAAAACCCCAAACAAACAAAACCAAAAAACCAAAACTAAATAAAAAAAAAAAAAACAAAAATAAACCAAACGACCAAACTCCAAAGAGCATTTCTGTTTAAAACAAACAAAGCGCCGGAAAACCCAAAGGAAAAAAACCCTCCAACATCTCAGAAGGTAGATACCATTTGAAATGTCGTATTCAAGATTGTAATACTTCATTTAGTGACTGCCCTTCCAAAAATCGAACTGAGCTTATGGTTAGGTTACTCTATTTAGTGACAGCTTGTTCTACGTGACCCAGTTGGGTGACATACAGCCTAACCATTCCTTCTGATACCCTGTAATATACTTTTTTACAGTTTTTTTCAAAATATGCAACATTTGTACTGTACTTGTATACTGTTTCTGCCATCCATAACAGCTAATAAGACAGATTGGGTAGGATTTTAGGATGTATAGCCACATATGAAGACTGAGACTTCTATAGAAAGATGAGTCTTACTTGAGTTTAAGGATCAGGACTCATTATTGCATTAAGTTTTAAAAGATCAGGACTCATTTCTGAAAGCATTTGGGAATGTGATAATGAAAATGCTTATCTGCTTTGATTATTTTTTTTAACTGGATGAGCAGTTAGATGCACCTTGAAGTTCCCAAGTATCTCAAAATAGCTGCTTTATATTCCCTTAACTCTTATAGTTCTTTTTTAGTATTAATTTTATTTAAACAATCCTTTATAAAACTTTTGTAAATTTCATTCAAATCAAATAGTTAGTTACTTAGTTTGTTTCTAAAATGCTGGGGCAGGGATCTCTACACGCGATATTTTCACCTTGGATGTGGGCTCATTTGGTATATGACTTAGTAAGAGGAAAACTGCTTTCATCTAAATAAAGTGACAGTGCACAGACCAACTCAGTAACTTAGTTCTCTCAGACTGTATACCTTAAAACTTACCAAACCTATAATGAATTTCAAAAGAGAGTAAGCTGGTAGTAACTGGTCATCAATTGAAGCTAAACCCCATCCAAGATATATATATTTATATAAACAATATTTTATATATATAAACAAATATTTATATAAAAAAATAAATTGTTTTGAATTAGTACAATTGGACTTACAGTAAAATAAGTATTGTGATCAAATGAAGAAGAAAGCACATATGACACAGTATAGCGGTGTGGGACTTCAATTTCTGGAAAGAAAAAACAAAGAAAAAAAGGCAATGCCCATAAACATTAATTAATAATTACAAATGTTTTTGATAACACAAGCAGTGTTTTAGATAGCAAGAGCACAGGTCGCAGAGAAATAAGTAGAAATAAGTGCTCTGTAACTTTTCAAAGGCTTACATAACTTATTGTTGGTTTCCATATGTTATACTGGAAAATCTCCATTTGGCCAGAAAATAGTTTCCAGTGCATGCATAGGAAAAAAAAAAAAAAAACCCAAACAACAAAACCCACCTGTAAGCACTGTAAAAAAAATATTAGATTCCTGTTAGTGTAACATACTATCACGATCAACGTGATAGAAAATTGCAATGAAGCTTATATTGATTTGCCAGTATATGCAGAAGTCATTACAGAAAAAAAAATATGATTGTTTATTAGCAGTGCATGCATAGGTAGCACATGCAGCCTGACATGAAGAATCAAGGGTTTACATGCCCACTGACCTCAAATCAATAGGAAAGAACGCAGTACATGCAATCATTCTCTTGTAGAATGGGGATATCCACATGATGTTGTGTAAAATAGTGCTGGGCAGGTTTCTTATATGTGAGAGGGTAACTGTTGTGAAGTAATTTCTGATCCTATTCTTTGTGTTAAAGGAGCTCTATGGTATGCTTATTGAGACAGATTATTGGAAAAATTTGCAGTTCCAAGAACAGTGGAGTGTTTTTTACCTGTGAAAATCATCTGTCTTGCTCCAAACACAACTGTTTCAGCACCTACTGAAGATAACATGAAAAGGAAGTGTAGTTCAGTGATTTCAGGGTATTAGTCCCACTGTAAAGACTGTATTTTGACTCTGGTCTTAAGATGAAGAGAAAGGAGAGGGGAAGTAGGTATACTCCCTCATCACCTTAGCCATCCTACACAAGTAGTAGCCCGAGTAGTTACTATGTTCAGGAGGCTGTGGTCACTGCACCTTTATCTTATGCCTGGGATCTTCTGTACTATTTTGTTACTTTCTTATTATTAGGCAGCATAACAAGAATGTAAAAAGTACAAGACAATGCAATACCGTCTTACTCTATTTAACAGACTGCTTTTAGTAATTTCTGTCTCTTCAAGAGTTATTCTCCAAGGAATTTTCAGTGGTTTCAAGCATTAAGGTGGTCTGTTAAAAAGTTTCAAAAAGGCAAGGCACTAATTTTAAGATAAAATTCACCTAGCTGAATTCCAAGTAAAACATACAACCTTCAGTGGACTTTAAGAGTAATAACCTGAGTTGGTACTGGTGAAAAAATAGACTTTTAATAATTTTTTTTACAGTATATGTGATAGTTAAAAGGATGGGTCAGTTTTCTACCCTGTGTCATCCTGTACTGTACAGAAATTGCACTCTATCAGAGATGATTTCTAGAGGTATACCTTACAAATAAAATGTATTGAATAGTATATATTTCTAGTTCTCATATGGCATTTTTGTATAGCCTAAGCAAAGCACTTAAAGACACTGAGGACACATCAGTAAAATTGTCAGAAGCAAGCCTTAGTGAAGGGTTGAGAGAAACAGAAAAAATGTCGTAGGAGTACTTAATGCATGACATGTCTTCTAATACAGTACTTTGAATATTCCAAGGTCCTGCAGAAATTAGGATTGAACATTGCCTTGAAAAATGTACTCTGTCTTGTGTAGCACATTAACAAACATTCTGAAAGATTCTTTCCTATACTCAGTACCTAATACAGTTTAATAATCACACCTGTATTTTGCTTCGGTATAAAAGCATGTGCATTAAATGAGCAGACACTATAATACATGTGCCATCCTTCAAAATTTATGTCCTGTGAGTACTTCAGTTCTTATCAACTTCTTTAATTGCTGGAGAAGTGTCCAAAATGTTTTGGTTTTCATTTTGAATTACTTTATTATTGGAGGGTTAAATGACACATTCACATCCAATCCAGGCTTACATATCAATCATCTATATAAATCACATTGGCAAAGCTGTCCCCTATCTGTGTGCACTGCAGAGTCACAATAAGTTCTCTTGGATCAATAAGCAACTTTTCACTCAAAACGCTCCTCTCCCAAGTGGGTACAGCTAGATTGCTAAGTGACTCCCAAGTGGGTATAGCTAGATTGCTATTACCGCTGTGTAGTTGTACTCCAGCCTGACAGAAAGCAAAGCTTAGAAGGTATGCAAAAAACCAGCACAGCTAGAGGATGATCACGTGCATGCTCTTTAGAAACAATATTATTAGCATTTTGGGCTTCCTAACAGATCTTGCTGTTGCTTTTGGCATGATCAGAAAAGGTGTATTTAATTCAATAAATTTTAACAGCTGTTTCTGCTGTTCTAGGCCCCATGTGAAGGGATAGGTAGACCATTAATGGTCTGTATCTAGGTTTTCCCTGGGGGGTGGGGGGGGGTGGAAGGAAGGAAAGAAAAAGAAAGAAAAAAGGGACTTAGTATCAGTAGCTGTAGTTTAAAGTAGTTTAAAATTAGAGAGGTAGAAGGTGGTGTGAGGAGAAAGATGATGCTTTTTTTTAAAAAAAAGTCCCATATTCCTGCTACTAACTGAGGTTCTTTGTTAAAAATTCTAAAGGCTATGTGGTTTGGGTTTGGGTTTTTTTCCTGACACTTCAGCCACCCCCCTCCTTCAGATTGTTTTCCCTTCTTTATGGAAATTAGTAATGTAGAAATGATAAAATGCCATCATCATCTTTAGCAACTGGTTGTAGTTTAGGGGATGTAATATTACAGAGCATGTTCATTGGAAATTCCTGAAGCAGTTACATAGCTAAGATCCATTATTAAAACTAAAATACTAGTGGAAGGGTCTTATAGACCAGTTAAAATGGATACTAGGAATCAGGTAGATGGAGACAAAGTTTCTTTACACTTATCAGATATATTTTTGATTAAATTATTTTAATACCACTGTGATCACAGATATATCTAAACACAACTTATACCTGAAGCATTTTATACATTTTATATAGTTATGGTATTTGATTACTGCCAATTTTTTACTTGCACCTGCAAAACAGAAATAAAACTGGATAATCTGTGGTGAATAGTTCTCACAAAATCCAGTTCTCTAACTGGCTGGGTGAACTTTCATTTCCAAGCTCCTCTGGTTTTCACTTATATGAAAGCCAATTATTTCAAAGTTATGCTGAGGAAATGGAATGTCTGCAAGATCAGAGACTGTATTTTCAATGCAATTACTTCATGCTTCATTGCATAAAGGATATACAGATTTCCTTAAGACTTTTTTCTGTTGTTTGATACCAACTCTCCGTTTCTACAGTTACACAAAATGAAAATATAAAGCAAAGCTGAAACTCATCTGCATGACACTTTATTTCTAGAAAATCATGATACTTTATACGTGCTTTTAAAAAATATTTAAATGAACCTTCCACATCAAACCCAGAGTTATGAAATTAGTGTAAGAAACTGCTAAGAATCACAGTTAAAATTTACAATGTATAATTATTCTGAATATTTAATTACTTCGAACAATATGCTTCAGAAAAATCATCATCACACTGAATTCCCTGACATTATCTATTATTTACAGAAGTGGCTATTCATGCCAAAGTAACCTCTGGCATGATAAATGGGTTAGTAAATCCAAAGCATATGTGCCCTTTTGGTAGCAGATGGCAGGCTATTGTCAGTAAAGACACTCTCTGAATTCTCTAGCAGCCTTTACAAAGTTCATAATTATTGAAAAGACTATTGTAGCATTTCTTTTTCACAAAAATTCAATAGCTATAATAAAAAATAAACATAGACATAGAAACACACATAATTATTTTTATGCTGTTTTTACACATAGAATGGATTCCTATTTTCCAAGTCAATAGTAGATTCCAGTTGCCTTTGTTTTTTGCCAAGATCTCATTCAAGGGCTGTGTACTGATGAAAACATAGTGAAAATGCATAACTAATTTTTCTCACATACTCGTAACAGTTTGCATCTTGTGGAATTAGGAAGTTGAAATGCTTTTTTTGGTTTGTTGTATTATAATTGTTCCTCCTTTGTATGTATCTACAAATATCTGTTCCAATTTTATTCTGGTAGAGATCCAGGTTACTTTTGTTCAAATAGAATTTTACTGTATTCCACTAGGAATCACTACTATCATTAAATCTCGCAATGCCTTCATGTTATTTCACAAACGGTATTGTTGGTCTAATGTGACATAGAGTATGGCTTTATGCCTAGAAAAAAGCATTATGTTTTTAATTTGAAGAATTTAAAATGAAGAATCTGTTAAAAATCGAAAAGCAGCATTTTGAAGATTCTGAATGTATCTAAAATTATTAATTTTTAATATTTTAATATATTAAGAGAAAAAGGATTGTTTTAGGACTGTTTAGACTTACGTTCTGTGTCTAATTTTATCTTATGACACTGGCAGATTTCATATTAGTAATATAGAACTAGGTGACCAGTAAAACTCTGTTTCGTGATCTTTTAGGTCACTAGATATAGTTTTGATAACTAGATACAATTTAAATTATATTGAAATTATTTACATTCAAGGCAGTGTGTGGACTAAGATGAAGTAGTAACAAAGTGAATGGGTTTATTCTCCCTCAGACTTCGGGAGCTTCCTTTTGGCTACCTATGCCTTTGATTCTTGTAAGGTAGTTGCAGAAATGGAATGGAATTTTCCAAAACCTTAAATAAGCTTTCTGTTATAGCCTGTTTCCTCTAAGCGTTGTGGCAGGTCAAAAGTAGTGGGTACTTAAATATGAAAGTACAGTTTTGGAGTTTCTTTTTCCATTATGTTTTGTTCATGAACAGATTGCCTACGTGGTCCTTTCTTTAGCGATGATGCTCTTCCATACCTGATTGCTACTCCAAGCATGTTTTCTTCCTCAAATCAGTCAGAAATGCTAAAGGATGAACCAAGACTGAGGAAGTCATCTAGTGCCTAGGGAGTCTAACAGTGTGTTTGGGAAAGCAGAGCGAAATAACAAAGCTGCATTTCATGTTCTGGGAGGAAAGCTGTGGAGAAAAGCAGGGTCTCAATTTGCGGCAATTATTTAAATGAACCTATTCACAAGATTTTACTGAATGAAACTAAGCTTAATGTTGGTAACTCTAGAAGTGCAGTCTATTTTACTAATGAGACTTTTGATAGACTTTAGGTCTGTTCATTAGAAGACAGTCTCCTGCCTTTGATTTTTTTTTATTATTATTATTATTTCCCCTCCTTTTTCCCCTGTGGAAGTCTCCATCGATTTCAGTAGGAGCTTCAGCACCTGCAGATCAATGCCAGGATATGTATAGGTGATGTAGTTGCTAAAAGCAACAGTAAGTAACATATACTGGACTGTGTAATCTCAGCACTTTTCTGTAAGCATTTTTGAACTGCAGAGGCTTCAGGAAAAAAAAAATTAATAAATTACTTAGCAAACAATTAAAACAATTATGGCTTCTTTTCACAGGGAGCCATGAGAAGATGAGAAGAAAGCAGTAAAGCAAAAAAAAAAAAAAAAAAAAAAACAAACAAAAACAACAACAACAAAAAAAAAACACCAAAAAACCCCCACAACCAACCAACCAACCAACTTTGGGGGAAGGAATCTATAGGTCAATATAAAAATTGTCCTGAATACAAGAATGGTATTAGTGATTTCCTGGTGTGTTATTTTTAAAGGGCATGCCAAAGTTGTTTATTTCCTAGCATTGACAATGAAGACTTGTGGTAATTTTGCAATAATTTTACATTAATAATCTGTCATAAATGCCTCTACTGGATATAAAAACTTCTGTTATGAAGGGATTGCTCTATTCATCAGATCAACTTAGGAAAATTGATTCTTTCAGAACAGTTTCCCAAACTGAGAGAATAAAATGACTGATGTTATCTAGACTTGAAAAAACATAATAACTACACATATATGTATGTTCTGTAACAATGTTGTTCTGTTTGTTCTTTCATTTAATAAACTCCCTAGACGTTTATATTTTTGGAAACAAGCTGTTTTATCTGTCTTCTTAAATCTTTTCTACCGCTATGCTTAACTCAGTTGAAAAACATATTTTACAGATTAACCCAAATCCACTTTTAGTATTGTAGCTACGGTTACATTATGACAGAGCTAGATAAAATGGAGGCATGAAATTCTGAATGTGTATTTTCATATCTATATAATCGCTAAAGGAAATACTAATCCATATTGCCATGGGATCTCTTGAGACACAGGTTCATTCTCTTTTCAGCTTTATACCATTAAATGCATTTATGGTAATATGAATTTAGTTTAAAGTATCTTTCTTGAGTTTTCTATTTGCATGTTCACCTTCATGCACAGATTCACATATTTAATCATTAGGTTCATGCACAGAATCACATATTTAATAAAAATTACCAGTGAAAACATGGCTGCCATTCACAAAAAGCAAGTAGTTCTTTCTAATAAAAAGGTACATGTACATACAGGATGCACTGATACTGAAAACAGCTTCTTTTAAGCAGGTTATATGTGGATTGCATAATTAACCACACCTGTCCCCAATGTAAAGACTGAGATGCAAGTTTATTAAGATAATTCAGAAGTAGATTTAATACCGTACTAAGTAGTGCACATACAGAGGCCATCTGTGCAACAACAAGTTGAGGTTCAAGTTTCCTGCCTAACTGCCTGCATCAAAGCAACTGTACAGGAGTGGAGGAAATGATTAGTTAACCTTTTCCTTGCTGTGAAAGTTTTGGATTCCATCTTCTATGTGGATGTGTACTTTGCAGCAGCAGAATAAATTCTGGTAACTCAAGAAGGCTTTCCAACTCTTCCTGTGGTTGTTAATAGAATATCTAGTTTTTCCAAAAGAGGTTATTATAGAAGTCTCATCTGAACAATTGCTAAGTGACACTATTATTGACACAAAGTATTTCACCTTGACTGGCAACAGGGGATTGCTGATGCCAGAAGGTTTTCAAATACGCTTTATAGCACTATCAAGCTATCTAACACGTAATTTTCCAGCCAAGAATACAATGGGACTTTTGTCACTTCTGTGTGATCTGTAAGTGAAGATGCCTGAAAGAAAACTAAGTCCTCAATAAGTGAATATTTGGGAAGTCAGTCCATTTGGTGTTGTGGTTAGGGTCAAAGCCATTTGATGTAGGTGGATTACTTGCTTCAAATGTATTCCTTTTTCATTTCATTGGGAAACATATCCAAGTTTGCAAGTGCTCATAGTTGAGGAATGAAAAATTTCTGATATCAGTAATGATATCAGTACTATGACAGTAGTTCTACCATAGAATCATAGAATGGGTTGGGTTGGGAAGGACCTTAAAGAACATCTAGTTCCAGCCCTCCTGCATGGCAGATCACTTTCCCTCAAGCATAACTTCTGTGATACCTAAGCTCATACATCTCTAGTTCTCCAGCTATAACAAAATAAAACATTGCTGTCTGTGTTAATTTCAGTTTTGTGGTATTTTTACACTTGTTTGTCATTATTACAGTCCTAAAAAGCATATGGCTGTCAGGCTGCAGAAAAACAATCTGGAGAAAAATTCAAGTGTAAATGGAGTAGTGAGAGTAACATGACTACAGAGCAGGTTAGGCTGTGTTGCCCAATTTGGCCATGGTCCTGTGCCTGCATGCCTGGTCCAAGTCTGCCTCTTAACTCTGAGAGTTGAAAGCATTTGGAGAAAGGAGAAGGAATAGTCCAACAATTAAAACTGAAAAACTGGTGTCACCAACAATCAAGACAGAGTAAATTGCTTTTTCCTGATCCTTGCTACAGCAAAAGTGATCTGCATGGCTGAGAAGAACTGAGCTAGGTCTGTAATGGAATAAACACAAAGGTATGTGCACTATTAATTGTTCCCTAACCTAAATATCATTTATAGATTTAATTGATGGTGATCAATTTCACTTTGCTCTTTGGTACAAGTTTGTGGGACTACTTCTTGCATGCTCTTAAACTTGTATTCACTAGATGTCAAAATCTATGCCTCAAGCTGTTCTTCTGAGGTGGTAGCCATTTATATTCCTGTGTATGACTTGGCAAGGTATGGATAAAAATGCTTTTGTGCATGTTTTCTGGTGAGAAAATACTATCTATACAGTATGTACAAGTAGGGAAAGAGATGATCTCAATAAGAAAGCAAATATATATAATTGATTTTAAGGCCTACTTTCATAGCCAATAAGGTTCTAAATTAATGGTATAATAATTCTGAGGATATACCAGAAACCTAGAAGCTATATAACTGAAAATAATTGTATTTATATTGGTGAGGAATAGGAGAGGTAGAAATTATATATATATATTTTGTTGTTGTTGAGAGGAGAAATAGGATGTGGTCACATTCAAAAAAAGTAGTCTTGAGAGTAGAAGAAAAATTGAAGGAAAATAAAAAAAATCAACATGCTAAAAAACCCAAAAAAATCCTCTGACAACTTGACCTGTAATTGATGTTTCCCTGCATATTTTCCCATTAAAAAATTAGAATACCTAAAAGTCCCAGTATCATCTGAAATATTTGATGACAACTTTTGTTTATGAAGGACTAGTACATCCAAACTAACATTAATTATCTAATCTCATTAGAGTGAGTGTTAAGAGGCTGATTTATACCACCAAAATACCAAAAGGGTTGCATCCAAAGGTGTCAGTTAAGTCACCTGTCTGACCCTACTAAGGTCAGTCAGATACTAAGTTCCAATTAAAATGCAAATCTAAAATTTTGTGAAGAACAGTATTTCTCCTACTGAAGTCAATGAAACAGCTTGCAGTCTTTTCACCAGTGCAGTACAACTTGTCCTATAAGGATGCTGTTAGGTTTTGTTGGGAAACAATATGTATTGTAAATTAAGGCCACCTCATTGATCAAGAAGATTAAGATATCCTAAGAAAACTGAAGCTGATAAAAATGTGAGACAGCTAAATAATTTATTAATTGCCATCTCTGTAGCCTTTATGAGGCAATTAAATTCATAACAATACTTTCATCTGAAATACCACATTTGGCTTCAAAAGGTCTAGCACTGGCATCACATGACAGAATCCTTAACTACCTCTGTCTATTCTCTGTTACTATTTAGGTACTCTTAATTCGTTGTCTTACTTCCATGATCTGACAGTGTAAGTTACATCTCTGTTGCTCAGCTGTTAAGTGTATTCTCCATACTATAAATTATTTATTATATTGACACATGGTGTATCATCTGTCATGTCTAAGTGGAGGAAAGATCTTCCTACAAAGTCTTCTCTGCTCTTTAA
This sequence comes from Falco biarmicus, assembly GCF_023638135.1. Lineage (NCBI taxonomy): Eukaryota > Metazoa > Chordata > Aves > Falconiformes > Falconidae > Falco > Falco biarmicus. Next base: position 9,638,187 of record NC_079302.1, read on the forward strand.
TCTTTCTATGAAATGCTCCAATTTTCCCTTCAGACTAATAAAGAGAATGCTTGAGACATTGCATTTCAGCTGAGTTCTTTTTTTCCCCACCATTGCATGATTTGGGGCTGTAGTTCTAGAAGTTAATTACATAAGGTTTTTGTGTGTTTTGAGGTTAAATGTTGTTACAAAAATCTGAGATGAGTATTTGCACTTGAAAGACATTTCAGCTCAATTTTTTCTAGAGTTCTACTGGAATTAAAAATCAAATTATTTTAAATGTATGATGCATTAGAGGCAGCACAGGCTTGCTACTCATAGTATGAACCTTAGCAGTATCTTGCTGATGAACATACTTCAGTGGGTTTGAAGACATGTTTTATTGCCTTTACTTTCACTAAATGAACAGAAGATTATTTTGCCCAAAGGCAAAGGGTATCACAGAGACCTGCTTAATTTGTGGGCTGAAATTTAACCAATAATCTCTTCTCCATACTAGAATTTTCTCCATAATACATGTTAAAGTTTCCTTTAACTGCCAGACTATGTACTGTAATATTACTGTTTGTAACACCCGTGTCTTACTAAAGATAGAAATATATTCAGCATATACCTAAGAATGCTATAATTCAAATTGTACTAACTTTCTGGTCAAGTTGTGAAGGATTTGGGGTTTGGCCAGTTTTTCCTATCCCCTTGTGTGCTCCATTGTTCCCTGTGGTCCTGCTTCTAAGTTGCTAATAATATGGAAATTGTTGTTTATGTTTAATGAAATATTAGCCACGGTAACCGGTCTGTAGTATTTTATAATTTAAGAACACTAATTATAGATCAGAGGCTTTGTATCGTCTTTGTGCTGGTATTTTATTTCTATCACTCTTATTCCATAACACACAATTTGGTGGAAAACATTATCTTTTATATTTTCATTTAGTTGTATAATTTTACATCAAAACAAAATGTTTAAATTCTAGCCTGCCAAAGTATTACTCAGTATTCAATTTTCACTGTGTCAACTATCAGATCCAATTTCTTTTCTTAAAAAGTTTTTTCTAATAATTTATTTCTAATACAATACTTTCTAACTAGATCATCTGTAGGAAGTGAAAATAATAATCTAGGACTAAGTACATAAGGGGGTTTTGTTTTTTATGCTGTGTTTGGATATTGTGCAAATTATGCTCTGGGTTTGTTTGGGTTTTTTGTTTGTTTCTTTTTGTGTGTGTGTGTGTGAACTTCATTAAGTTTCTTGACCTGTACTTTTATTTGTATGCTCACAAGGAGTATGTGTACATACATTTCTGGTTTGACTTTGGAGATTGTATAAAATATCTATGGTCCTTCTTTTATATTTCTGAACGTTAAGATGAGTTCCTTTTTAAAATATGATTTCAGTTGAGACTTAGAAATTGCTGTTCTTGGGTTCTTTTGAATAAAAATCTCATCTATTTACTCAGTCAGTAATAGGGTTACACAGGGCTCATAGTGACCCTAATTGCTTTCTGTAGCACCTTATCCTCAGCAGCTCCTATGGCAGAAACGCTAATTGCTGAAGAGTTAGGTTTTTTTTTTTTTACCAAGTGATTTAGAATTCTGTTTGGCAAGCAGACCCTGACTGATAACTAAGTAACACAAGGTACCAGCATTTAAAAAGTGCCCCCAGTGAAAGAATGGAACATTTAGAAGCTCTGGTGGTGCTGTAGATCTTTCCATATGTGGGTGCCAATGTGAGCAAGTTCCAAGTAAATCTTCCCTTTGTATCTCTCAGGACTTTGTGGGTAACAGTATCACCAGGAGCTTTCTTTACCTAAACAGATGGAAAATTATTATAAACCTTAAACTTTTCAGAATTAGCTGACATAAACTCTAAATTAAATGGTAATGCAGTCATACGAGCAGTTCATTTAACTAAAAATGAATGAGGAATATTTAAAAAATCAGATTATCAAAAAGGTACAAACCTTAGTTATTAGAAAGTCTGCCAGGAGTATATATTTGCAGTTACTCACGCTGTATTAGATTCTTCCAGTCACTGTTATCAGTTTTAACACACTTCTAAAATCTCAAACAAATTAGCCAATGTTAAAACAATTGGTAATAACATTTAAATAATAATAAAAAAATCATTAAGTTTATCGATATTTCATAAGATTTTAACCTTGTTCTAATTTGATTTAGTGTGTTGGCGCAAAGGAGTAATTGCTCTGTTTTATGTAATTTTCTTTTTTCATTTATGATTGTCTATGACTTACGTTTGAAACTTACGCATGTTGTTCCTCTCTTGATTGCAGAAATTGTTTGTCATGTAGGTATTTCATACAGTCTTCGGTCATTCCCAGAGTGGAAGCCTTCAACTGAAGTCTTCATGGCAAAATCTCTGCATTATTTAAGCATATACGCTGCCTTATGTTGACATCCCTAGGTATAAAGTATAGTGTGCTAATTAGGTCCCACATGCTCTTACTATCCAATTACATGCATATACTCCAAAAAAATTTAAGATCCTTTCCTATAAGAAACCATCATCAATGGTGCTTATCCAGATCAAAGTGAATTTGATCAAGCATTATACTTGCTAATTTCACACAGACAAAAAGCATTAAAACAGTCCAGAAATTAAAGATTTTTGTATCCCAGCCATTACTTTCTCTTATGTTTCTCGGTGTTCTTTAAACTACCACCAGAAGTTCCCCTCCTTCACAAAAATATAGTTTCATAAGATGATGTCATAAATGTTTTGCTGCCACAGAAGACTGGATCTAATGTTAGCTTATATTCAACATCTCATTCCAACAGAAGGCTTTACTGGAATTTTAGGGAAAGAATAGATATTACTTACCGTCATGTTTTCCTAACTTCCAGAAAATATGGATATCTTGTACAAGAATTTGTGAACAGATATTTGTGTTTGATAGCTAATACTAAACCTATGTTCCCTGAACATTTCTAATCCTCCTTTGAACCTATATAACCTTTTATCTTCATACCTTTACATGGTAAATGCGGTGGTTGCATGAGAGAGTATTCTTTGATTTAAACCTACTGCCTGATAGTTTCACTGAATGAACCCAGGTTTTGAGTGTTTTGAGAAAGAATATGCGTACGTTTGCTTATTTGCATCCCTAGCAACTTTCAGATCTCCATCATATTCCATTCCCAGCCTTTTCTATATGAAGGGGAACTTTTGTAGGCAATTTAAATTCCTCACATATTGAACCTCTTCCATGCTTCCAATCCTACTAGTTATATTTGTCCACATGTATTCTAGCTCTCTATTAAACCCTTTTGACAGCTAGTGAAAATAAAGGGAACTTGGTGAGCAGTTCAGTGACAGATACAAGCAGAGTGTAGATCTCAAAACAATTCTTTCTAAACGTATTAAATGTTTGGAAAAACTGCAAAGTAAGCATCAGTTAGGGTTTGCCTGCGGTCTTCAGCCTTTAATTACACCCTGCTGGTGTAGATTAGTTATCTAATTTGTATTCTGATTACTGAAGTAGACATACATTTCACCAGAATTTGGTATTTCTGTGGTTTGGCATCTGGTTACTCAGTGAGAAAATAAAGCAATGAGTTAGAATACCCCTAGGAGGATCCGTAACATCTGCTGAAGTGAGATAGATATGTAGCGGAGTTGAAAATTCACAAAGTGCCCTATCATAAATAACAAGACACATTTCTAAGATTATTATTTACAGTAGCCTGATTTTTTTCTTTGTGATATTTTTATGTTCTGTAAAGTAATGGCATAGTACACATCAAAACTAAATAAAAGGAATAGCAGAGCCCTTAAGGAAAAGCAGATTACAGAGTAAATTGCAAGCATCACAGGAATATATTTTGAGAAGACTATTGAGATTAACTTTTTTAAACTGTACCAGTTATATATTTTCACAGAAGACATAAACAGACAATAAAACAGCAGCCTTCTGGAAGTCATAAACTGAGTTAATTGCTTTAACCCATGTTGAATTTCTTTATCTGGGTAAACATCTAGAATGAATTATCCCTACATTCCACTATTTTGTTCATCTTCCTGTGCTATCTTATGTCAACAGGGTCTTTCGTAGTCTTGTTTGGTAATATCTAACAGGTTTTCAATATTGAACATCGCTTGGCAAAAAGAATTGGATTTACATTCCCAAAAGCGTTTGCGTACCTCCTACACATCTACAAGACCTGATTGAACAGTGCATATTTTGCAGACTGCCAGTTTGCCACTATGTATTAGTTGCATCCACATCCAAGCAGTATATTCAGATATTACACAAATGTGGATTGTGCTTTTTGGAAATGTCCCTATTTGAATGGCAGCTTCCCCAGCGAAGGACAGTGTGCTAAGTGCTTGGTGTTCTACTCTTTTTTTTTTTTTATTTTCTCTTTTTATTCAATGTGGTTATGACTGCACCCAGTAGTGGCCTGCCAACCACCTCTAAGTGATGACAGTCAAGTAAAGCTTTACTGGAGCATTAGGTAAATTAAGTACTCTGTGTCATACTGGAGCAAAACTAGTCAAATCTAAGAACAGTTTATAAGAAATGTAAATTTACTCTTTAAAGAGAGTTAAAGATATAGATGCCTCCATAATTTACTGTCAAACCACTGTGAAGAGGTTTAGCACATCCTGTGGTGATTACCAAGTTCATTTGCAGAGATAGAGGATTTTGACAATGTGATTGGTTTTACTTAAATGGATGGGATGATTAATAACATAATACTGTAGACCATTCTTATTATCAGTAAACTAGATGTGTATGTTACATGTGTCCAGAATAGCAAGTAATTTGCTCAATATCAGGAACCATAATATAATTAGTTACTATAGGTATGTAATATTACTGCTCTGCTTTTAAAGAAATTAAAACAAAAAAACCCAACCACACCCAAAAACATGAAGTGAAAGAAAAAAAAAATATCCCATAGAATGATACTTGCTGCTCACTCTGCTGTGGTGTCCATTATATAAATTCCTCTTGTTTTCCTATAAATATCTATCATGTTTACCAAAATTCCACTGGCAGTTTACATGTCCTGTCTTACATCACTCAAATACACGTCAGTGAGTATGTGTGGCAGAAATCAAATAGTGCCATGAAAGCTCATTTTATGTAAATCATTTCAAGAAACAGGACAATTCTTTGTAGTCTTTGGAAAAGAAAAGTTTCATGTGACTTTTCAGTTTTGTTGTAACAAATTCTTGAGAAATACATCATTTACTGCATTATTTTCTGCAATGGTATGGCCCTAAAATTAATATAGCCTAATACTTTGACCAGTCTTTCTGTTTATATTGATACATATACATGGAACTGAATTTTGGTGTTCTACTATTACAAATACAGTTCCCAAAATGTATGTGTCTGTTGAAAACAGATTTTGTAGGGACAGAGGGAGGGACAACAAGTACTCTATGATTATTTTTTATACATAGTACATCTAAGTATGTCAGCAGCTTAATTCTGATTCCACTGAAGCTTATGGCTGGTTTATCATTGACTTCTTAAGGATTAAGCGTTAGACCAAGACTATGCTTTTTGAAATCTCAAACTATCAAATTACTTTTGTATGGTAGACAACTACAGTAAAATTCTATTGTTGAATTAATTCGGAGTTAACTCAGTAGTGTCACTGAAGTATCACATAATTTGTATTCAGTTAATATTGCAGCTAAGATTGTATTTTGTTTGGTGACGCTGATTTTTATTTCCACAGTTCTGATCTGGAATTCATTCAAATAACCCCCTTATTTTTGATTAAGGGTTAAAATCACATTGATGAAAAGTACTTTCAAAGCAAAATATTTTTTCTCAGGGAAAATAGATTATGTTTCCTTTAAAGGAGGGAAGAAGATAAATATTTAATAATCAGATAAATATGTTGCTCAGCATTTAATCTTTAACATGTGCTGAAACCTAAGGGATTACTAAGGGATGTATCAGTATTCAGTTTACTACTGTAAATATTTTGGACTATGGAAGTACATTTTGTATTTATCGTGCAGCTTGATTCTATTATGCTGAGTTACATATAATGCAAAACCTAAATGGATTTTAACTAGTACTTAGTATGTTGTTACCAGTTCCATGGGGTTTAAATATTCTTATCTTTCTGATAAGACTTGTCTAATTGTCCAGACAAAAAATGTTATAAAAAGATATATTTGCATACACTCAACTCATTAGATGCTTTTAACTGGAAAGTTAGGTTTATGCTATTTATAAAATAGTCTTTTTTTCCCCTCTCTTCACTTCCATCATAGTTTTGTATAGAAAATAGTAGGACAGGATGCACTTATCAAGGTCATTTGCTGAAAAATCTTTGGTTTAGAAAGTAATGAGATGGTAGGTTTTTTTCTGTTTTTGCACACGGTCATGCTAGCTAACACACTTCAAGAGTGTGCACAGAATAAGAAGGTGTCTACAGGACAGCAATATGAGGAAACCTCTCATCCATACCTTTTCCAGGGAACTGGCACAAGTACACACCTTTCTGAAGTACTTTTATGCAGTATGGGAAAGACAAGATGAAAAGATGCCTGTGTAGTTGCAGGGCTGCAATCTTATTGAGGTCACCTAGATGGGGTGGGGTAGTTCACAGAATTGGAATGTGGCAGTGGTTGGATATGGGCTCAGTGGGAAGGCCAGGTTAGGACAGCAGCATGCCTTTTGTGTGACAGAGCAGTGGGAATATGTAGAGCTCTGCCTTGGGACTGGTGATGGGCCAGCTGAGAGGTCAAGGATGAGGATTACCGTACAGACCAATGAGGATGATGTTGTGGTGGGTATCTTCTATAGATGCCTGATCAGGAAGAAATATTTGAGGCCTTCCTCACATGAGTGGAAGAAGCCTCCCTTTCACAAGCCATGGTCCTTATGGGGGACGTTAACCACCTCGATATCTGCTGGAGGCACAACACAAACACCACAGACAGTCCAGGAGGTTTCTAGAATATATCAGTGACAGCTTCCTATGAAAGGGGATTGAAGATCCAATGAAAGGACACAGTGTGCTGGATCTCAAGTTTACAAACAATGATGGCAGAGTGGGGGATGTGAAAGTTTGGGACAGTATTGGCAGCGGTGATGGTGAGATTGTGGAGTTCAGGATACTGAGAGGAGGAAGCAAGGCAAGAAGTAGGATCATGGCTCTAGATTTTAGGAGTGCAGGCTTTGTACTGTTCAGAGATGTACTTAGAAGAATGACTGAATTATGTTCAAACGCTAAATGCAGTGTGGCTGTTCTGTATCTAATTTACATTTTACATTTTTATTCAGATACTTTTTTCTTTATTATGACAGTAACATATTGCAGGATTATCCTTTCCATATATATATAAAAAAATACATTTCAATTCAGCTGGAACAAGAGAGCATTTGTGACACAACAGGAAATTTTGCCTCTTTCTTCACTGATCAGAAACACATTTCTTCTATGCATTACTCAGCTCTGAGATCCTGCGTGAAACCTACTGTATTGGAATAACTTCTTAATTCAATATTTTCTAAGAAGTTAAGAACTTCTTAAATTCAATATTGTCCAAGAAGATAAGAACAGAACAAGAACATGGCATTGCAATTGTTAATAATTAGGCAAGGTCACATGAAGGTTTTTTCTAGACCACAGGATCAGTGTCATCTCCCTGCACTTCTGAAAAGATTTCAGCAACAAAATCGCCACAAATTAGCCAAGCATGTTTGCAGAAACTCCTCATACTTTTTGCATGCTGAGCGCTTAGAAAGTGATAGGCTCTAATAATAAATTACTATTATTGCTATTATCTAAAATTAGAGACTCTTAGCCAGTCATGTCTTATGTAGGATTTGTTGAATTAATTTCACTGTCACAGGCATTCTCTTAAAGGAAATAGTTTTGATCCATGAACTCCTAATGTTTAATTTCTATAGCACCTGAATGAAATAAATACTTATCACAAAAAATATTTTTTTTCCAATACTAGTAAGGTTGAAGAAATCTTTTGAGACAGAAGAAAGTGGGCATCCTAATCTGAGAAAAAGCTCTTCAGAAATAACCTCATCCCAATTCATCTCTGCAGGACCCTTTACAAGGCAGATGGCTATTCATCTTTTGAAAGTCTGTAGCAAATTCAAGCTAAGAATAAAAACAGCCAGGTAGAAATTACTGTAAAGGTCAGTCAAAAACCTGAAAATATTATAGTGGGGTTTCATTGTTTGCAAACAGAGAAGGTATATTTAATTCCTTTAAACTGTACTTCAGGGGCAGTAAAGAGATTGAATTGTTAGAAGCACGACTGAATGATGAAAGATTCAGCCTGATAATCTTAACACCTCTAATTGTATTTTCACAGTTTTCTCCTGTTTTGAAATAAAAGGGGTGGGGGTGGGTTAGGGTAGGGTTTGGGGTTTTTTTTTGTTTGTTTTTGTTTTGTTTTTTTTTGTAGGCTCTCTTTAAAGGTTTGTTATATATATTTTTTTCCTCCCTTGCCCCCAGCAGTTAACCAGATGACTGGGTTGCTAGGGGATTTTGTTTGGGTTTTTTTTGGTTGTGGTGTTTTTGTTGTGGTGGGTTTTTTGTTGTTTGTTTTTTGTTTTTAACAAATAGAAATCTTGAAGAACAAGTAAAATACCTTATTGTTTTCACAAGTCTTACTTGATTGCTTTAATAACTACTTCCCTAGGTTTCAATGTTTCAGAGCTGGTATGCAATGGAAGAAAATACTCCAATGTATATACCTGAGCTTTTTCTTGCTAAAAGAATGCACCCTTAGTTTTGCATCTGCATGTATGACAGCAGATACAGATATGACTGCTGTACCATCAGCAATCCTGGAAATAACAGGAAAGGGGACTGAATGGATAGTAGCATCTACAAACATTTTAGGGGCCTCTCAATACAGTATTGCAGCTTCTTGGTATATAACTTTCTTAACCGAAATGTAGTAAATGTGGTATACTTTTAAAATCTGTTCATCAGCCTTCTGTAATTGTTCAGTTTCCAGTTCTGAGGAGAAACTGGTGCTGTTACACCGTGACTTAAGTGAGATGGTTCTATTCATTCAAAAGATATTACAAAAAATGTCCTTAATAGTGATGACATTTTTTGTTTAAAAGGTACTGAAGATGTTGAAAAAAACCCTGAATATTCCCACATGGTAAATTCTGCTTCTCCCAGCCATCTGCAGTACTCTCTACTTTTCCTGTCTTTTCCTGGAGAATTCATGATTCTCAGTCTTTCTTGCTCAGTTTGGCTAGTGAGAGTGAACACGTGTGTGCTCGTCCTATCTTCTACAAATATGCATCTCATATATTTGGTAGGTTGATCAACACAGAGCACAAGGAGCAATGAGGCTTCAGTGTAGCAATGCCGAGGACTATCATATCTTCCCTACCAACATACTCTATATACATACTAACATTAAGGACCAGAAAAGACAAAAGTGAGCTACTTGCCTTAATTCTTCTAATGAGGCAAGAGGTTTTTAACCAATGGACTTACTGCTATTCTTGTAAAATTTCTGCATTTCAGAATGAAGCTAATGTAAACTTCCCATTTTCAATAGTATGTCCAGGTGGAATCATTGATACCCTTTCTGCACTGGGGGCAGAATTACTGCTTGAGGTTCACTACTTTATATTGTTCACCTTTGCAACCTGACCACAAACAGTGCAACTGCTTGGATTTTATATGTAGTTAGAAATGTGTTTTTTTTCTTTTCCCTTTTCACCCTCCATTGGTATGTATCAGCAAATAAAACAATATGAAACAACACAACAAAGAGAGAAAATATTTTCAATTGCTGTAGGAAGGTCTTTCATTTAATAGTAAACTAGTGCTTTTAGATGCATGTCATCCTGACAGCCCTCTTATTTTCTGTATTGCAGTAAGACAGATAATATCACAGCCTGCCATAAAGATAAGGGATTCAGGGGCAGCAAAGGACCAAAAAATGGGACTTAGATTATTGATGCATTTAGAAATTACTTTTTTTTTCCTATTACTGTGAAGGTGAAATAGATAAGTTTCATAGGGAAGGGGCATCCTGGACTTACTAGCTCCTTTTCCCCATCTCTGTGCCTTATTTCTCCTGGACTGTTGTAATAGCTAGTGTTTTCATTGGTATGATTGCAAAAAGGGAAGTAGAAATAAAAGTATTAAAATGCTTATTACATTACATTAGTGTTAACATGGGAAAAGATGTTCTTTCAAGGAAACAATATCGAATTACTTTTTTGTTATTATGCTGTGCTTCAGGTATTAACATATTCCTATTTACAACTCAAAGTTCCTAATTATGCATAACTATAAAAAGGAACATTGTGTGCAGGGCTTACCAAGTGGCACTCTTCAAGATTTTTTCATTATATCTAAGAGCTTGCAAACTCCAGCCAAGCTGAACTTTCACTACTTTTCCCATATGCTTAGGATATTTGCATTATTTAAAATTCTTCAGCAGTTCAGGAAGCATGGATTCTTTTGGCTAATGTGAGCCCTGAGTTCTAAACTTCACAGAAAAAGGTGTTTTTCGGTGCAGCACATCCAAGCCAAACTGAGCAGGAGGATATAAGTGTGTATGAACTTATTGCTGTGTTCTCCATACTCCATACATATGCACTCCATACACAGTGGAGTATAGAATTAAGACTGAAAGGGATCAGGCCTTTATAATGTATCACAGTAACTTGCATTGACAATAGTCCTTGATGTAAAAAAAAAAACCAAAGAAACAAACAAAGAAACCCACACAAAAAAGGAAGTGCTGCTTTCTGCTTTTTCTGTTTTTCTTTTCCAGCTTTGGAGTGTAAATTTCACAGGTTTCAAGTAGCTATAGAATTAATTTTGTGTTGCATGACTTCTCCAGTCCTTTAAATCCCCTCAGATAAAAATCCAATGGGAAAAGTATGATTTTACTTAAGTTAAATCACCACCTTGATATAGGGATTCACCTTTTACCATGGTACTGTTCTCCACATTCAGTCCCAGCTGCTGTGTCAGTGAAGGTCACCAAGCATGTAGAAAGGTGAAAACAGGATTTAGTTTTCATTCAGAACTTCTACAAGGAGAACACTTTGTTACAAATAAGTATTTCTAATGCATATTGATTTCACCCTTAACTACAGTAGTTTAGAGATATGAAAGAAGCATATGGTAGATGCAGATTCTATGCACTAAAACTCATAAATCCATAAATCCCTAGTTACTCATAAATACCTAATCGTGTGTAATAGCAATCAAGGGGGCTCTTCTCAGAAGTTACAAAAAAACTTAGTAATTCTATTTTGGTTCCTAATAGCTTAAAATAAAGGGTTAGTACATCAACATTTATTTAAGACAGGTATGCATTATGCTAGTCATTGTCTTTCCTTGGTAAACGTGAATGTTGTTCACAGTAATGAAGTGCAAATAATGAATGTGGAAATCAGACAAGTTATTCAAAAGATAAATAGAAGAGCATATAGCCAGGCAAATGGATTAGTATTTCCTGAATTTCTCTTGATCATAACTCTAATGATAATAACTGGTCTTCTCCAATATATAGATTAAAATTTCATTTATGCTAGTTTATTTATTGTCTCTTACTGTCTTCTGTCACAGAGGATACTGTCAAATTTTAGGGAAAGGGAAGCAGTTTAGTCCATAAAACACTGAGGTAATGAGCTGATAAAGTCTTTTTCTGCTGGCTTTGGAGAGATGATGAAAAAGTAATGCAAAATACAAAAAGTGATGTAATAACTTGTTAATTTATCCAGAGATGTACTTCTTTCTTCCCTTATCTCCACTCTATATCAGTTTTATTGGCACATTAAACAAAGTCAGAATACCACTGATGAAGGCAAGTAGAAGACAAAAGAGAGTAATTTCAAAAAGGAAACAAAGTTATAACAGTGAAGGAGTGGATATTTAAGTTTGCTTGCATGTTTTATATCCTTTATACTGATTCAGTGTCTAGTATCAACCAAAGCCAGACTATTCTGATTTATCATGAATCAGTTGACTTGAGGTAGAAAGGTGAAATAATGGTGCTTTTAGTTCAGTAGCTGAGTAATACATGAAACAATTATCCCCAGGAAAACTACTTATAATCAACCAGAAACATGGACTTGGGCTTCACTTATTTTCTGGCTTAATTTTCCCTAAAGCAAGACATTTCACTTACAAAATAAGATTAATTTATAGAATGAAATAAACTAAATCTGTGAACCCCCATCTCTGATGCCTACTTTCCTATGGATGTTCATTTTTCTGTTCAGCTTTGTATTTAGGAAAACATTAATGTTAACTGAAACTTTTCTTATGTGTTTGAGCCTTGCTTTGTGACAGGGACATTTTCATCAATGAGAACAGTTACAAGGCATCTTTCCTTTCACAATCCATCGATTCAGTTTTGCACTGTGGGGACTGAATTATTTTTATGACATCTCCTTTGTCAAATTTGCCTCAAATTGACCAATGACAACTACAGCAGTTTACAGGAGTGGTCATACCAACTAATCCTCCTAATAACAAAACTAAAGTTGTATGTGTTTTTTTAAAATGAAGTAGAAATTGTTGGTTTTATTTGAAATTCAATTTTCCAACTCATTTTGACAAAAAAATATATGCAGATCTAATATTAACATTTATTTTACCATTAGTTTCACCAAGAGCATGTTCATATTTTTTAGGGGAGGCAGTCTTTCTTCCTAAAGTCCATGGCATAGAGTCAGTTCTAAGGAAGTGGACTGAAAAAAGGAGGAATTTTCACCACCCCAGTATTCACAGTTGCTACCGAACACAAGGATATGAGGGAATGGTAACCCATGAAGACTGGAAAAATTTGAGACAATATCTGCAGCAGGAGATTCCGAAAACACTTCATTCTCTGCTGCACTTAAATTACTGAAAAATTATCTATACTTCCTGTTTTTCGGTGGGCTTTTGGAATGCTGTTGCTATTTGAAAATCCTTCAGCACTGGTTCCATTGTTTGTGAAATCTCTTCACTCATACTAGAAGCAAAGTGCAAAATGCTGAAATTTTTCCAAAGAATACTTAGTACATTTATATCTGTTCTTGCCCTTGTCTAATATATTTTAAAGATTTAATTAAGAACATATAGCTAATACCAGCTTTATTATAAACACAGAAAATACAATTCTCATCATTAGCCTTAGCCTCTAAAAAAAGATCAAAGGAGAGCACTGAAAGTCTTTCTCAAAATAAAAAAAAAGCATTGTATTAACCTGTTTTACTGGATAAGACACAGATCCTTATAATGGAAGCTTAGAAAAAAATATTTTGTACTCAGCTTGATGTTAGCAGGATTGTTTTCAGAAATAAGGTTTGCAGGTCACAGAGGAGCCTCTTATTTGTCATCTGAGTACATTATTATTAGCATAATTAATTGGCATTATTAGGCATGATCCTTATGCAAGTTATGTACAGAGATATCTATTCTGAGTATTCCTAGCCTATTGTTACCATGATTTATGCTGTGCTTTGTGGGATTTCTCACCCTGTCTTTCTGCCTAAAATACAATAGCCTCAGTCTGATGCTTAATAAGTTTTAACATTTGTTTGTGAATGATTAATTATTGTCTCTCTTCAGGGATGCTAGACCAAGTACTTCTATATGCTAATGTATTATTCACAGATATTTCTAGTCTATGACATACCTATGGTAAAATAATATTACTCTACTTATTTTGAATGTTATGAGTTTCTTAAGGATTAAATTAACTGAGTCTACAGATTTGCTCAATGATCTGTCTTTCAGGTGAAAGACCATTCCCACCTCGTCAGAAACCAAATATACATCAATCTGTGCCATACCTAAGACTGAACAGATAATTGCTTCAACTTGCCTGACCACTGGATAATGTTAGTTGCAGTTACAGGCAGTTCCAGTTCTGAATGAACATTAACAAGAGATTAGAGGTATGATTTTGATTTGACAGTTACTCTGCTTATATGTGTAGAAGCTTGATTGAGTCTGTTCTGCAGAAGGTTTGGCAGTCTTTGAAACGTCAGGTTCAAGAACTTTCTCAGCCTTTGGACAGACTACAAACACTCTGTGGAGTCTCTAAAACTCATAGAACAGGTGATGATGCACATAGCAACTTTGCATTCAGTTTCCATAACTGAATTTGGTTCTGTTTTTCAGACATTTTGACTTCTATTGAAACATCCTTTGTTCCAATTAGTGTATAAACATAAGGAACAATTCCCATCTGTCACATCTCTATGCATTCATATTCTTTATTGTTTGTGTGCCTTTAGGTAGCTTTCCCCCACTTAGCTAGATTCATATCAACAGCTGTGATTGTAAGCATATTCATTTCTTTACTGCAGACTGATGCTCTTTTAGGCTTGTAGTTAAATGACTGGGATTTGAAATCAATCAGGCTCCTTCTCAGAAGTTCTTCAGCACTAGTTAGGTCATGTTCCTTGTGAATAACAAGGAGCTGAACAAGTTTAAATGGATTTTTTCATCCATAAATACAAAACAAGAACCAACTTGATATAACAATTTTTCCTTATACAGCTTTCTTTTTAAAAGTAATAGCTATGAGAAGCATTTCAATAACAATTTCTTATTGCTCACACAAATGGTATTGTATTAAAAGCCATTACATTTTACAGTTTTATTCCACCATTTGTATTTGACTATAAGTTTGTTAGGATAACACCCTAAGCATATATATAACTGGTACATACGCTAAAACCAGTGTTGCCACTCAAGTAATGAAATGGTAAAATGCATCAAAGGATCTACAGGTTTAGCAAGCAGTGCTATTATTGTAGATTTACAATCACTGTATCTGCAAAAAGAACAAGATCCAGGTGTAGCTCTTTTGAAATATATTTTTTTTTTTTGTATTCTGGCTTTGACAATTTCTTTGCACATTATTACACAGTACACAAGGCTATTAAGAATGAGATCTATTTTATCTGACCTGGAAGTTGGCTTTGCTTTGAGCAGGAGGTTGGACTGGATGACCACCAGAGATCTCTTCCAAGCCAAATCATTCTGTGATTCTATCAAATTAAATGAACAGCTCTCCTCACATATTGCAAACAGTAGAGTAGTTTTCAGAATGCAGTATTTTGAAGTAATCCTTTAAACTCATTCTCATCATAAAACAACAATGAAGTAAAACCCAATGTTCATTACAGATTTTTGAGGATTAATGGGAAACACATACAGCTTTTATTAAAGTACAAGGATAATCTGAGAGAAATTAAAAGGAACGGCTATTAAATTCCCTGGGTATGCAGTCATTTAAATAATTTCCTAGCCATTTTACAAATACATATATACATATATGTGTGTGTGTATGTATATATATGTGTATCTCTTCTCTTTGCTCGTTAACCATTTTTAAAAATGTAAAAAGCATTAGCACAATAAGAATTTGGTGACCAGGAAATAATAAAAGGAAAAATAATATGAGCTGAGGCATTGTACTTTGAGAAGTAAAATGGTTCCCAAGATTACTGCACTTACCTGTTTTTACATACTCAGTGTAGAGCATTCCAACTCTGTTGATTTGCTGCCAACAATGTTTTTGCCATTTCAGCATCTAGAAGCCTGGTTGTTAAATAATCAATATTTATTATTAAATATGGAGAAGTATTTACTAAACTTTCCTTGGAGATTTTCCTGACATACCTTAGAAATCTCTTTGTTAATGAAAACTCTGAGTACTGCTTTGAGAATTGTTCAGCGTATTTGCAGAGAAGAAAGGGACAGGAAAAGAGAAATTTCTAGTTCCAAATATCTTAAAATTATACACAAGTAATAAATACTGCTTAACAGTAAAAACTTTGAAATTAGCAGAAAACATTTTGGTATACCACTCTTGATGTTCAACTTTTTTCTTAGCAAAAGAACAGTCATTCTGAGGATTGATCCAATGCCAACTGTAGTCCATGGGAAAAATCCCATTTCCTTTTTGAGGAGTACAGACTCATAAGTATTTAGTCTTTACCTCAGGGTACACTGAGTGGTTCTGAGATTTTCCTCTATTTTCTGTAGATTACTAAACTGTTTAAACCTTTCTAGATGCAATGTGATATTTCATAGGCTAGTGTTTCTTGCCATCACTTCACATTTCATGACCCACTGAAAATACTTCATCCTTTTATCTTTTTTCTTGCTTAAACAGATTTTGTTTCTTAAAAAAAATATAAATATCATATTCTAGACATCTGTTATCAAGGGCAGTTTGGCAACTATTTATTGTCACACAAATGCTAATCTTAGCTTTTGTAAAACCTTATTCAAAAACACGTTAATGATATGTGCAATGTTAATTTCTTTTATAGAGCTGGAAAAATACATTCTGCCTAGTCAAAGAAGACACACAGTATCCCGTGGGTGTGTGCTGCTTGTGAGATTATTTTGTCTACCCAATTAAATATTTCATTGGGTTTGGGAAAAATCTGGGCTTGTTTTTAATTCTAGGATTTTTAATAGACATTGCTTTAGCCTATAGAAAACTCCTTTTGACTTCATCTTTCTCTCTTCATCTGTTGTTTACATTTATGTATATTATTCATATACACAAACACTTTTATTTAAGGTTCTAAATTTGTAATGTATGTGAATTAATACTTAGATTTGTTCTGTAAAGTATGTAACATAGTGCTGAAGCTCATTCAGAATCCCATTTTTACCCCTAAATAAAGGTTATTTAGGTAATTAAAGTACAGATAGACACAGAGTAGATTGCACATGTGGAATTCTCAAAGAAGTTCCTTGTTTAACCAACACTTCTCAGCTTGTTATTGTGAAGCCAATTTTCCTTTTATTTTTCCTACCTCCCTGAGATAAAGCTATTCTGTGTTGTTAGCTGAGAGCATATAAGCAATAGTGCTCTAAGGAATTAACTGAAGATAGAGCTCACTGAAATGTGAGGAATACCACTGTATTAATGCTGAACGTTGAAGAAACCCAACAACCAATAATTTACCTAATGGTTTTTGGAGGAGAGGAAGCAGTAAACTGTTTCTTTGACCTTTCTCCAGAATTAGCATAATAAGATCTAGTGGGGAAAAAGATTTTGTCATTCAGCACACTAAATCTAACCCGTTAGTGCACATCCACTTGGGAATCCGGTAGCCTGCTTGATCTCCAGGCACGCACCTTTGTAAAACTGTATTACAGGCAAGTCACACAGAGATAACCCAGCAAAGAGCTCAGCAATCTTGCTAAGTGCCTGAGTGACAGACAAGGCTGACATCATCTCCTGACACATGCTTTGACTTCTTTTTGCAAGAAGGGAATTTTTAAGGTGAGGAACGTGGCATTTGCTGTAAATCACAGAGAAAGGACAGAAGTGTGTGATTGTGTATTTACTAAAAGTCCACAAGCTTTAGTAACTTTACTGAGATGAAACTTTAAGAGTTTTACTGACTCTGCAGTAATCAAGATACCCTATAAGTCCGTCTTGCTGAACTATCATGAAAGTTACCAGCTGAGGCATAACCAACTGTGGTTGTTGATAGCTTTTGAAGAAGAGAATCCTTGATGATATTTTATTTAGCTCTTAAAAAGAAATAAATTACTCAGTTCAGTTGTGGGTTTGGAGTACTTTACCGTGCTTTTCTATCCATCCATGAAGTTTCTTCTTCTTCTTCTTCTTCTTCTTCTTCTTCTTCTTCTTCTTCTTCTTCGTCTTCTTCTTCTTCTTCGTCTTCTTCTTCTTCGTCTTCTTCTTCTTCGTCTTCTTCTTCTTCGTCTTCCTCTTCTTCTTCTTCTTCTTCTTCTTCCTCTTCTTCTTTTTCTTCTTCTTCTTCTTCTTCTTCTTCTTCTTCTTCTTTTCTTCTTCTTCTTCTTCTTCTTTTCTTCTTCTTCTTCTTCTTCTTCTTCTTCTTCTTCTTCTTCTTCTTCTTCTTTGTCGTCGTCATCGTTGTCTTGTAAGAATTCAAGCTGATTCAGTTGGGTATTTTGCTTGTCTTTACATTTGACCACTGGAGGCAATTTTCTTCATAATCAAGGTTTTGATTAGAAGGGACTAACTGGCAAAGCAAATTAGTTGGGACAGTGTAAAACCCCATCTTGAACTGAAAAGTTTTAGCAAATACTCTCATGGACGAAAAACATCATTACTAGAGAGTCATTTTGCATTTTTTTTTTCAAATGCTTCACTATAGGAACATTTGTTGTCTTTTTTCCTACTTGCAAGTGTAGAACACTGGAATTAATCATTCTTAGCCCATATCCTGTAGTTACAGTCTTCTCTTTTTAAACTGTGCTTACATGACAATCCCAAAAACATTTCCATCAGTAGGAAAACTTCCTTTGGGAGTTCTTGCTAATTCAACTGACTCGGAACAAAACAATTGTACTGATTGTTCACCCAGAAGAATATATGAAGGCCCATTCTTCTGAGAGTTATGTTAACTTTCCCTCTTTTCTGAAAGTTTAGGAAGCTTGTGTTTGACCCAGATACCTTGAATTCAGAGCTAGGAGACACAACATTTCTCTCTATCCATAAAGTTTACTAAGAAATGGCTATGCATTCTACTCTTCCCTTTCTAGTATTGGGTTTACTCTGAGAGACTGATATCCCTGTGACATGCACCACAATCAATCTCTGCCAACTTTTTCAAATATAGACTAATCTATTTTAGGAAAACCAATACTGGTTGAAAAATCAATGGTGAATTGTAATTTCTTACCAGGATGTTTTCTTATAACCTAAAACTAGAATTAGGAGTCTAACTGTAGGCTGAAAAATAAAATAATAAAAAAAAAATCTTAGACACACGTTTTATTATACTATCATTATTGAATGATGCTTACTTTAGTGAAGAGAATGTAGAGGCACGTGTCAGGATATTTTAAGGTGGTTTAATTCAAAACTGCCAAAATATTTCTAGGCATTTTTGTTACATCTTTGTGTAACATAGGGACTTAGATACAATCTAATAACGTAGTCTACTCTTTTCCCAGTGTTCACTGAGTTTAATACTGATTTGCCATGAAGTTCACTGGGGAAAAGTAACAACTGTTTTCTCATATAGGATAGCTTTAAACTTCTAAGTGGAAATCTATATTTCCTGCTCTTTTTATTACCTTCTACTCCCATATCTTTTTTGTTAGCCTTCAGAAAGCCGAGAAACATTGGAAGTGAGATCAAGCTGTTGGTAGGATTTTTACCACTTTCTAAGAAACTAAGACGAAGTCCATTTAAGAGCAGAGCAAAACTAATCCACTCTCCAAGGTACTGTTAGACTTGCAGCTCTAATTTAAAGTCATAAAAGTTATGATGTATTCACCTGTAGTGACTATCTCCTGACTACTACTACTACTACAGAGGACCAGGATGCAGAGGTGTTCTATTTGTGTTTTTATCCTTGGCCCTGCCTGTGGCACAAGGGACTGACACAGGGACATTAGCTACTCAAATTGTGAGCTGTCTAAAAATGTTTAATGCTTGGAGCCTGCTTTCCATTTCTTGAATTTGTTGTTCTGCAGATTTCCACAATAGAAGTGAAAGTAAACCGACTTCACAAATATCAGGACATGTACATATGTGTTCATTCAAGTGTCTGTGCTACTTAGTTAATGGTCATTTAGGTCAGAACACCTCTGATAATTTAAGTTTTTCTAATGTTTGAGTCATATTGACAGCATTATATGTCATACCATCAATCCATCTACTGCTACCACATTATCCTTTTGTTCCATCCTTCGTGTATATGTCTTTTGACTTGACTATTACATTTAATTTTTTTATTTGATTGGATTTAGGGGCTTTAAAGTATTAAATATGCCATCTTTCAAAATATGACCAACAGTACCAAGTTTGAACTCTTCAAAAATGGTTCTTGTAGCGAGGTCTTTTTTGATGTTAAATAAATCTAGCACCAACCTAGTTATTTTTCTCCTTTTGTCTAAAATCAACGTTATTTAAAAGGAAGTGCTTTTAAAATTTGGTAGTGACAAAATAATTTCATTTTACCATTTTATTTTTTAATAAACAAAAAGGGCTTAGCCTTTGTTCTGTCTTTCACACCAAAGTCTAGTGCTTGATATAGACTAGGAAATGAGATTTCAAAGGTGTATCTTGACTTATTTTACTGAAAACAATATTTTCTATTTTGTGGTGAATTTGCTCAACTTAACTTGATAAAGGCTGGAATTGGTGACAAGATGATTTAATACAACTCTTGTTAACAAGTTGCAGGCGTAACTAGTGTGTCAAACAACACTGCTAGAGGCATTCTGGCATCAGGCTTGAATTATTCTTGAATGCTACTGATGAAAGGGAGCTTGATTTAGTGGTTTGGTTTTTTGTTTGTTTGTTTTTTCCCTTCAGATATTTTCATTTCCATGCACTTTTATTTTTGCTCACAAATAGAATGGTAAATATTTTTATATTAATAAAAATGAAAACTTAGAAGCCTATGTCTTTATGAGATCTGAAATGGAATTTTAGATTTTTTTCTTCTACAGTTAGGCTGTTGCCTTTCTTTTGTGATCTGTAGCTCCGATATACTTCACACTTGTTACAGGAACTTTTAGATATTTACCCTGTGCCTTTGACCACCTCCTTCAGAATATGTGTATATGACCAAAAAATCTAGAATTGCTATAAGAACAGTTATTCTTGTCATTTCAGTAAAGTGGCATTTTCTGAATTAAAATAAAAAAAAAAAGATTCAAGTCCCACATAATCTATATATATATTATTCCTTTGATTTTAGAAACCTGTTACACTCAACCACAAATGTTATGCAAAACCAGCAGTTTTGATCTGAAATAGAAATATAAATGAATTTTAAACTTTACTTTATCTTTTCTCAGTTCTATTTAGTATGTTGATAGCATCCAAGGATTCCTCTTGTTAACAAAGAACTTGAAACTAAAAATTTTACCTTAACTTTTTATCAAGTAGTCACAAACAATACTTTTTTTAAAAGTTGCTTTTTAGTTTGTATGTTTTATATTGGGTTTTCAAATTACAGCAGCATTAAACATCAAAAATGTGATGTTGAATTTTACACATAAAGAGTGTAATGTTGATTTTTTTTATTGTTTTATGCATCTTGTGTCCAGGAAAGTGCGAAGGAGAGATTTGTGTAAAAACAAGATGGAATTTTGCTGTCTGCCAGAGCTTTGAAGCCTTGAATCTCGAAGCTTGGAGCCTTGAGATTCCTGAGATTAGGATTTGTCCTTTGTGTTCTCATCCTCGGAATGGCATAGCTAGGTAAATAGTCAGTTTCAGGAATGTACCTGGGTGCTTGTGTAGACATCTGTTACTCATGGTGATACAGCCCTTGCTCCTGCTGAGCTAGAACAGTAGGCAATACAGGCACAATAATGTTGTACATAGATTAGGCTGTTTGAAGGGCTGCTTTATGATGCCAATGCTGCTTCCTGAAACTGAGCACAGCTGCTTTTGATGAATGCTGTGTATGCATACCTTGTGATTCAGATGCCTAAGCATAGGTAACTATTTCTGTCTCGGACACACTAGTGTAACCATGACATCCATAGTAGCCATGCAGGTATGACATGGGTGAGCAACAACTAGAGAACAGATAGGATACTTATGCATCTAAGGTGTCGCTAAATGCCTAGCTTAGTCATCTGAATTATTCCCCCAAACTCATTCAGAATTAACTTGGGAATCTGCATTATACAGGTCTGCAAAATAGAACTCTTTAGTTGTTACCTCAGTGGGGTGAAGTGCAAAAATTATTTAAAATTTATGTAGAGCAATGGTAATCCATGTATCAGGAAAGTCTATGAGGAAATGAAGTTAGAGAGGAAATATTGTAGCTAACACGTGATAACTTTTACGTTGGTGTACCTCATTTTCAAGTGGACAAGACTTTATTTTAAATTGTAGAGACATTAGTAACAGCAGATTATATGGTTCCAGATGTTGCATCATTAGTCGTCGGATTCGGAGACAACTCTTGATACTGTCAAAGGGCTTAATCATCTTCATTTTCCATTCTCATTACTGTTTATATATATGTGAAATGTTCTTTTTCAGCGTTGTAATGCACATTTATATTCTAAAGTTTAATATCTGTCTAATTACAGAACCAAATGCAACAGATGTGTCAATTTTGTGACCTAAAAAACCAAAAAGAAATGAAATGTTCTTTGCTTGTACACTTGACTTAATCCATTCAAGCATTTTAACAGGCAGACTCTTTCTAATCCCCTGACAGCACCTGGAGGGGTGCTAGTGGAACACCATGGGATCGTGGGAAGGTATGACATATGACACTAGGGCAAGATCTGAACTCAGACAAATGAAATCTGTCAGCCAGCTCCTCAAAGACTGCCACAGTTCTTATCACTGCTTGGTTGAGCTGGCTTGATACACAGACTTATTGTATTATTCAGCTGGTTTGATTTTCCTTTTTATGACAACCTTACCCTGGAGACCATCCATCTCTTTGCAGTGTTGGAGAATGACTATAACTGAATGATATTTCATTTAATTTATAATTCTATACTGTAAACAGAAGTGGTAGTTGCTTCTAACCACTGTGAAGAATTCTAATAGATGCATTTGGATTTATTTTTTTTTTTCTTGGAGGGTTGGAAATATTCTGGAATTGAGAGATTTTTCATAGCTTAGTTTAATAAGTCTTATAGCTGAAAAGCTATGAAAAACCCTGAAAAACACAGGATTTTTTTTCCAGATGTGGCCAGGCAGTTAACGATGCATGTGAACAACTCAGATGCAAAAAAATATTTGCCAAAAATTTAAATAGTAGTTATTATTACCAGCTTTCTGGAATGAGAGGCTTAGCTAGCAGTTAAAAAATTGGGCTCAAGTGAAATATCTGAATCTGAAAGCAATCCAACTAAATTTGGATTCTAAAATCCATGCTTTAAGTTGAAGTTCCAACAGAAATGTAAGGTAAAATAGTTATATTACTGTCTTGTATGCCAAGGTTAATCTTGTTTTTTAACTTCTTTGCATCAGGAAAAGGTTAGGTTAAATATTACTAAACTCCATAGAGAACACTCTTAGTAGTACACTTACTTAATCTGGTGGATTTGAGCAAACGGGATTTGTCCTAGCTAGCGAGATGACAAACCATGTCTTTAGCTTACACATACTTACTTTGAAAGGAAACTCTTCTGGATATATTATTTCCCCCCCGGCTATAAATGAAGATATTATTGAAAAGATACATTTTCATGTGTCCATTTGGTTTGTGTGGCAAGGTTTAGGTAGCTGGGATCTACAGGGGTGGCTTCCTCTGGATCATCTAGATTTTTTTTCTCATTTTTTGTGGAGCATGGGGTGTTTCTGGATGATAAACAAAGAACTGTGACATCTGTTAATGGCCAGTATAAGTCCTCACCTGACCTAAATAACTTCTTTTACACTTCATATTCGTGAAGTTACAAATTAGATTTTTATATATTTTATGTGTCTCATATATTAAATGGAGTTGCTCAATTACAAAAAAAAAAATAAAAAAAATAAAGACTACAGATTAGAAAGAATTTGATTGATTTAAATGGAGGTGAGGGAGTAGGGGGCTTGTTTGATCTTTATGTGGTGGGTTGACCTTGGCTGGACACCAGCTGCCCACCAAGCCACCAAGCCAAGTACAATGATGTATGTATCTGATGAGAAGAATAAGGACAATTTCATCTACAGCAAGAATTGTCAGAAGACAGTGATGTCAGAATAATCACAGTTCCAGAATCCTACACATGTAAGCCTGTGGCCTGGATTTTATTGGCTAGAGACAGTCTTGAGCTTAGAATTTTCTTTGACTACTGTCAGGTGCTAAGGAGATGTGAAGGTAAGGCTTCTGCATGATTCTACTACTGCAAGTCCTCAAGCCAGATTCCTGCTTTTCTGTGTCTTGAGGTACTCATCAGAGATCCTCTGTTGTATTTTTGCTTTATTGGGACACTGACTTTGTTAAGAAATCCAGGTTTTGTTTTTAGAATGGACATTTATGTCATGAAGCGGCAGGCCTTTTACTAATAGAGATTGTTAAAGTAATGTCTGTCTTTAAGGAAAGAAATGGTTTTTCCATTGAAATTCCCTTGCTTCTCACATACTGTCTCTCATTCCTCCCCCCCTCCCCTCTCCCACATCTTTACATTCCTGGTTCCTCTGTTGATAGTGACAGTCTGATGGCTTAGATACATTCCAGTAATTATCCGATGTATTTCTTTACAGTTTGTGTTTGGTGTGCTGCAGATAACCTGAAGGTATTGTCACTGCATTATCAAGATGGATAGTAATCTGCAACTAAGTAAGAGAAAATCATCAAATTTTAAGGAAAGAGGACTCTTCCCTTACTCCTTTGTAATTTTGGGGATTTACACCTAAGGGGTAAGTAACCTGAAACAGTACAATAAGTTACTGTTCAAATTAGCTTCTATTTACAAAACAGTAATTTAACTTCTGCTTAGAAGTAGCTCTTTATAACAGCCTCTAATCCTCGCAGCCCCTCTCCCTTTGGTTTTCAATAATTTCTGTACATTTGATCTTGATAAAGCATCAAGGAAAACATTGGTGAGCCCATCTGAGCAAGGTAAGGAACAGACAGATTTGGCATTGATAGTTTCCCTTTTTAAATGTTTCAAAAATCTTTTCCTCCAATATTGTTAGTTTGTATATGTAAGAAGACATCAAGGGTATGAAATCAGGTCAATTATATGTCAGTTGGTATGATATTATTTCATACTTCTTTGAATAATTGTATTTTTTTGAAAGAACAGTAAAGCACTGTAATGTCTGTGCGTTCATTTGACAAGTACTTAATTTCACATCACATGTGACACCTAATTCAATTTACACATTTTGTGTTGTAACGCCTTGTTGTATTAACTCCCAGAAGACCATTAAAGTGCAGGCTTCAGAAGTGACTTTCATTTAAGGGATTAGGCTGTATTGCACTTTTCTGTGACCTAAAACAGGTGACCTGTTTATGTGATTTAGAATTAGGTGTTAAAAACACTTGGATATG
The DNA here is from genome assembly GCF_023638135.1 of Falco biarmicus. Taxonomy (NCBI): domain Eukaryota; kingdom Metazoa; phylum Chordata; class Aves; order Falconiformes; family Falconidae; genus Falco; species Falco biarmicus. Next base: position 9,663,098 of record NC_079302.1, read on the forward strand.
TAAAAACACATAGTGATTTGGCACACATACATATGCACTTATTGGGATCAAAAGTGTTATTTACAAGATGTTTTTCAGAGTTTCACTTTGAAACAGAATGAGTCTAAATATGTCTTAATCTTCCATTACTTAGAGCTTTATCATGTTGTAGCAAAAGTAAATATGGTCAGATTCATCATGGACTCAGTAAACCTTTTCTGAAATTCATTTTGTATCATAAATACTTTGCACTTTTTGGTGGTTAATGATATTAATAATATCATTATTATTATTATCAATAAAATGTATTGAATAACCCTCTAAAAATTCAAAGTTTCCCATGTTCTATTTCAGAAATGTTTTAAACAGATGTTTTCTTTTCTTACTGTATTCTGGAAAAATTAGTTTCTTTGGAGTGTCCTTGGTTAATAGTCACATAATAAATTCTGTGAGTCTGTAAACCCATGGAGCCCCAGGTCACAGAGCACATAGCAGGACAGATCAGTTTAACTGGGACCAGAATTTGTTCCACTTGACCTGAGACCTGATCTCAAGAAAATACATATATAACTCGCATACAATAAATACTTCATGTCATGGAGATCAGAAGAGATGATAACACAGTCCACTTCTTCTAAATGGAAGAAGCAAGCAATATTATATTATTGATTTGTTTCTATAACACCTTTCTAGAACAAGAAAAATAAGAAACATAGAGGCCTCTCACCTCAAGTTTCTGTTCAACTTAGAGTTTACTACAGAAAGGCTGTGTCTGGGTAAAGATTAAAGTAGAAGCAGTGTGTGAGAGAAAGGGATAGTGTGAAGATTAACTCAGAATAATGGTGCAGAATGAATGAGTTGGTGTGCAGCATCGAGCAGTGGAAGTCAGTATCGTTCATCTGTTGTGAAGCAGTTTACTGCTTAAGAGGCTTCTTTAGAAATGACAGTGTCAAGTCCTATTGAATTGATCCATTTCCCTTCTTTCTTCACCTCTACACCCAAAGGGTGTCCTTAGCAAAGGATAATAGCAGAGTGCCTACCCCAATAATACCTTGAAAAAAATTGACTATGGCTTAAAAATAAAAGAGGCCCAAGGAGAAAATTACAAAGCTTACCGGGGAAATAGGCAAAACATATTTTCAGAGCAGGCTGGTGTTCATCTTAAGGAAATGAACTGTGAAGAAACCATAGTGTTGATAAAGATGCACAACTTGTGTTGAAAAAAAGGGAAGGTTTGCCTTCTGTAAAATAAACATAGTAGCGCACAAGTGTGCACACTATAGGTTGGGAGAGCTTGTCCAGGAGGGCTTTGTTAAGAATGACAGGGTACTAGCATAACACTTCTTTCTACTAATTGTCAGAAATATCTTTCAATTCTTTCATGTTCAGAATTATTTATCTCAAAGTGGGATGTGCATCCAGTTAAGAACAACCTATGATCAGATGTCATAAAAGTAGCCTCCCGCCTCCCCCCGCCTCCCGTTATGCCCTTTTACTGTTGAGCAATGTTAATTTTCACTCCTGCCAGTGATCAACATCATATTTTTGCTCTGTTTACTTCTGGTCAGACCAATTACAATAATGATCTTTCCCATGAATTCAGTTGATCCATCCTTTTTAAGTAGATAGCATAAATAACAAGAGCCGAACTTAGTGTTTATATAGTGTTAATTATTAAGCAATTAAAAATAACTTTTAGCTGATTTAAAAATAACTTTAAGTGATTCCATGGAGTGATGTTTTACTATCATTAATTAAGTTTAACAATATTTTTATATATACCATATATAATTCTTTAACAAAGCAGCCTGCTCTCCAAAATTTTATTTTTTTTAATAATATAGCTAAACATGTAATGTACAAAGACAGACAATGTACAAAATCTGTAACTGAAATAGAAATGTACAACATAGCTCAATAGTAATCCTATTAAGTAATTCTATTTGCTGATGCAACACAAAGCAAGTCAAGAATACATAGTCTTTTTTGTACACATTTCAAATGGATCTATAATAATCCAAATGCTGACAGTTGGCATTGTTCTCTGACTAGCAAACAAAGCAACTATTTCAGTGTTTGATCCATTTTTTATTGTGACTGTGAAATGACATACTGCATCAAACATTTAAAAAAAGTAACAGGGGAAAAGTTTTTTTTATTGTATGTTCAAATGAACTAACAACTCCTGGCACATTCACATTTAATAACAGCTAATCAACAAAAAATATTAAAAAGAACTTGAATACCCCCTCTCACCAGGATCTGGTATTTCTCTCTGACCAAAAGTGAGAGGTGTAAGTGTTTTCCAACTCTGTTGCCTGGTCTTGGGTTTATTAACACAGGCAGCCCACAAAGCAATATATTGCTTCAAAGAACCCATTTCAAACTCTTTGCCATTGAGCTGTTCTGATATGTTATAGCACTCCTATGTCACTTAGCTTGTGCGCTAATTAGAGGAGAATTAGGAAAGTTCCTAAATGTTTTGCTTCTCTGATTTTAAAAGAGTAAAGTGTTGCTAGGAGAAATTCCTGGAGAAGGGAAGGTCATTGAATTTTACAAGGTGATATTTCAGCGTCACGGTAGTTTATACTCTGATGTTAGTCAGGTTCTGTAAAGTTAACTGAATGAGCCAAACAAACTAGATTGATCTCTGGATTATTTGACATTTGTATGTATTTGGATGGCAAATCTCACTTATTAGTAACTGTTACAAGTTCATGCATTTGTCTGAAGTCAGTGTAAATTTTTACAGTCTTTCTACAAGGCCTTTCTTAGTTTTATGCTGGATTTTTCTGGATTCATTCAGTCCGAGAAACATGCAGGCTTCAGCAAAATCAGTTTCAGGTTTAAAATAAGTAACTGGTAAAGCAGAGACAAAAATCATCAAGACTGACATTTTCCTAAAGAAAGTGGTTTGGATTCAATCTTTTACTCTGCCTGGGACTAATTTTTGAGCCAACAATAAAATGCAACCAGTATTCCATCCACTGCTAGTTTGAGAATGTAACCTCTCTTTTTTTTCTTTGCTTTTCAGAGAGGTCCTTGAAAACAAAATGTCTCATTTCAGATTGCAAGTCAAAATAAATTGAACTTCTTAAGTTCTAGAACTGATGAGGGAAAAGTGGCAAGTTTTAGTTTTAATTTGATCTGCATAATTTTTCATAGATTTTGTTGCCTGGTTCAGTAGCTGAATCAAAAAATAAATTATTCAAAAAGCTCTAATAATACTCTCCTTCAGAAAAAAGATTAAGCCATACTGTTCCCTGAAGAGATACTAATAACTGTGCTGACCTGGAGTGGTAGTAATCCTGTCAGCACATAAGCAAAAATTACATATACAATATATGTTATTAGAGAAAATAATATGTTAAAGGGACCCACCCCTGGCTCATTTGTATGGAGAAGAAAAAAACTTGCATAAAAATAGAAGTGTTTGTATTGCTTATCTACAGAACTCGGGAAAGTGAAAGTCTATGTATTTATTCTTTTCCATAAAAATCCATGTATCATAAAACACCTCTTCAGAGGAAAAATGTTTTCATCTTGTCCAGGGGGGAGCTTGATTCTTGCATGAGCATTCCATACCTGTGAATAAGCAGAACTACTAGAGCCTGGAGTGGCATCACAGTAGTATGTGTGCAGAATACAGCAAATTAATCCCATTATATGTCACATTTTGAGAGCTTTTTTCTACACTGTTTTATTGATACCTTATGATAGCTTTATCTCTGAAATGTATCTGAAACAGTTAAATCATTTCATATGTATGCAAGACTGATGCAAAGGGCTGTTCTTACATAGGTTGTTGTAGGGAGAGCATTAAGCATGTCAGGAATGTTTGAGGGAAGGACAAGGTTGTAGGTACTAGACAGTCTATTCCAGGAAAGTAAAAGAGGGGCCAATACTCTCAGAGATATGGGAGATAACTGGGCCTGTGTACTGACAGCAGCCCAAGTATAACAGTGAAACACAGATATGTGGTTCATGGGAAATGTGGTCAAATATGCCTAACCCCTTTCCCTGAGAAAACAGTGAAAGATATTGTGTGTTCATACTTCCTCTCAGAACGCTTTGGTGTTAAGTTTAAGAGAATGTTGCAGATTCCAAACTGAGGAAAAGCAGTGACTATTACCCTGGACAGCAACAAGATACTCTTGATCTCGAGACACAGAAGGTTCCATCTCTTGCTGACACAAAAAGCACAGCTGTAGAAACAGGCAAGTAGTGTCTTGCTGGTCCTGTAGGTACTCAGCCATTATGAGAACCTACAGTCTAAGAATACAAGAGTAGGCTAAGGAAGAGTAGGCTAGTGGGAAGAGGAGTGCTATAGGAGGAGGATGGAGTAGTAGGGGAACATGGGATTGGCTTGTTAATTTGAGAGTGAGAGAAAGGAGGTATCATACAACAGCATGAGTATAGAGTCCTAATTCAAGGATCAATCTTCCTAAAAATAGGCCAGTACACCCACTTCCTCTTCTGCGTACTGGGGTTTGGAGTTTATCTGCATTACATAGATGTGGTAAGTGCCAAAAGTAATGTTATTGAGGCTATATAGATTTAAAAGATTTCTAGAAAAGGCAACAAAGTAACCTTACCTACTGCTGTGGTGCCACCTTTGATTGCTGTTTTGCACCTTTGATTTCTGAGCTATGCTCAGCGCAGGGTACTACCGGGGGCTGTAACCAAAGATCCAAGAAAGGGTAGCAATTTTATAGCGTACCACAACACCATGCATTCTGTAACTGTACATTCTTGCAGAGCTTTACTCTTTCCAGTTCTGAAGACTGACATGTTATCTTGGACATTGCAGCTCCACATAAAGCTGAACTGATAAGCAACGAACAGGCTTTCCTTCCTCCCTACCACATCATAATACTCTCTCTGTCCCCTGAGACCACCAGTTAGTTCTGTCCTCTTTTTCTCTCTTCAGATTTTAAATTCTTGAGGCAGCAACCATCCCTTTCTGTAGTGCTCTTCTCTTCCCTCCCCTTTCCCTTTCCTCCCCAAAACTGAGAACACTGTCAGAACCCGGGGGGGGTGGGGGGGTGGGGGGGTGGGGGGGTGGAATATAAGAAGAAAGAATGCAGTAGCAAATATACCTTTTTCAAATAGAATCATTACCATAGCACAGTTATTCTTCAACTACTAGCAGCTGCAAACGGAACAGGGAGATGTTAGTGTTCATTTCTACTGATCTCATTATACAAACCACTAAGAGTAGCAAGGGAATACATTTGGAGAGCTTTCATGTGGTTAAAGCAACAGGGGAAATTCATTCTTTGATATCCCCTTGTTCAGTGTATCTGCCTCACTTTGTGCCTGCCCCTCAAAAGGCAAGGCTGTGAAAATATTAGAGGATTTTTGAAAGGGATTGAAAAAATGAAAAAAATGCTCTAATTAAAAGGACAAAAATATACTTGGAAGGTGTTTCTCAGTGTTTTTAAGTTCAAAACCAGACCACCTATCCAAATCTCCTCATTAAAAGTCAGATTCAATTTTCATGCAGAGCTTGATACCAGGTTTCTACCTATCTAGACAAATACTTATTACTTTGATTTCTGTATTACCAAGGTGCCTAACAACCACTGACTCATATGTGTGTTTGTGACCTGATGATCTTTGTAGGGAAAAAATCGGCATCCCCAGTTGTTAAATTTGTAATGAAAGCTCAGAGGTCAAGAGATTTTTCCACAATTGCCTGAAATGCAATGCACAGTCCCTGTGTCTGGAATTCCATGTCACCCATTAAACATAAAATAAACCTAACGTTCTTTCCTTCAGCCTTTTTTTTTTTCTTTCTCTCTTTTTTTTTAAATTTCCCTTTGTACACTGTGCCTTGCTGACTCAATTTTCTATTGGTAGGACCAAAATGTTACACAAGAATCATAAGAATTGTAGAAAATTTAGGATAGAAAGCAGAGCTGATACTAGCCAATATTTTTTTTAGTAGACGTGGCAGATAAAGCCATGGTAAGACTTGAGGAGGGGGGAAAATAAATATATCCTGTCAGAATCTACATGAAGTCTGGTTAAATAGGTTCAAAAAACCCTTCAATGGCTATGTATAATTTGTTGTCTTCAGAGCATGACACTGTATATAGCATAGTATATAAGGATTAAATGTAGCCCTTTATATGTCAAGCTGCTGGAGAAATGTATTTCCTTTTGGTTTTATTTTCCTTCTCTGTTAGAAACCAGTTTATTAACTCCCTGCACAGCTGATTTTTGCTCTCCAGACAATTCATCTGCCTCGTCCTTACTTCTACAGTGTTTCCAACCTAGGGGGTTATACTGAAATCTGACAGTAGAAAGAGATGCCTTCATGGCCACTTTGATGGAAACTCCAAGTTATCTTCATAAATAGCTATGTGGCTCCCTTAAGAATATAATTAGTAATTTCATTTGAATTATTCACTTGGACGAAGACAGTGCACTGGGTAGCTTTTAATCTAATTAGGCTATTAGCTAGTAGTAGTAGATTAACATCTCCAAATAGCAGGTGAACATTACATTTCAGTCAATAAGGATAACAGTCTTGGATGTAATGCACATGGTTTTGTAGGGCTCCCCATACCCATTAAAACAGAGTAATCTTCAAACAAAACCAAAAAACGAACACTGAGGTTAACCTATGCTTTGTGGAAAATAGCCATGTGTTGTAAAATTGAATGAAAAGCTTTATATAGGCAGGAACTGGCATGTAAATATAAGAATTAAATATATAGAGGGAAGAAAAAAATATATATTGAATATATACATATAATTTATTTATTTATGTACTGCCTGAAAAAATGTCCTGTAAATAAAGTATAGTTCTCGGCTATCACATGATAAAAATAAGTACACCTGCTTGAAAATTTTGTATTGAATAGAATAATGAGGCTATATTTTAATTTTACTAAATTATTGGGAATAGATGTAAAGATTTATTTCACAGAACAAAAGCATTTAAGCAGGACTTTATATTACTGTTATGCATCAGTGATAGTAACACTGGGACTTCAGTCTGCATTACTACAATGATTAATTAAAGGCCTTGTTCAGGATGAGTGAACATCATTATTGTTTTTAAATAGGAAAGGCAGATAACCATTACTGATTACTCCTCAATTCCCAGTCTCACTTGTTAAAGACTAAAGAATACTAAAGTAGGTTGTATAGTTTTCATAAATGGAGCCAAGAATAATATGATTAATATGCAACACATACAAAGGTAGAGAGAGCTGAATTAGTTAAAAAATTAAAGTTACAAAAGTGCTGTCCTGCTGTAAATGCAAATAATACTGCCATTTTTATTAATAAGATAAAATAAATTTTGGCTATAACTTTAATTCAAACAATTTTTTTTAATTTTGCAAAAAAATTTTTTAGAATGCATTCCCAAATGCAGTAACATTATTTAAAGCATGTATGTAAACAGAAGCTAACTACCTTGCCTTAAAAAAATATATATACATAGAAATTCTATAACCTTTGATAAACATATCAGTAAGTATACTGAAAGACAGACCTGCCTGTTGATTAACAGACCATTAGACATTACACACATTGTTTAAAATAAAAAATAATGTTATATGCTGTTGTTGACTTGGCTAAAATAAAGAATTACAGCCATAAGAAGTTTACACTAAGGCTTCCAGGGGGAAAAATACTTTATAAGGTGGATTTCTAGGTAGATATTCAAGCAGAGCTCAAATAATATTATTTTTTTATATATATATTCATCTGCAGAGGATACTTCGCACGTCTGAGTGACTGTCTTGGGTTTCCAGGTAAAGGAACAGAGTAGATTTCTTAGCTCAGTTACCTGTATAAACAGGTGCAAATTGTGCTAGCCTTACACTCCATTAAAAATATATGTGCTTCATGCAAAACTTTTAATCCCATGATGTCCAGAATGGAACTGGAAACTTGGAAGTATTGTATAAACACCTATGTAATTGCAGTGTTTAGAAATTAATGTTATGGAGTAGGATTCAAATCAGTCAAGACAAAGCTAAGAGGTTTAACTGTTAGAGGAATTAGAAAACTAGGAAAATGTATATTCTTTGTTGTGAGAGACTTCATATAAGGCTGTAGGGTCTTGCTCAGAATCTGTAGTCTCAACTGCTTTAATGAAAAATGTATTTATGCCCTTCTTTCAGGGAAGAAACATGGAGAAGGTAATAGTCTGAGCTTATGCATCAGAACTTTAAATATGATTGGTAAGGGAGAATAGTTGTGGTCTTTTGTTCTTTTCTGGTAGTGTTGATAGAAGGACTTAAAACAACTATCTCATTGTTCAGGCTCTCAGCCTCCTTAAGTGATCTGATTCAGTAATATAATTAAGTATACAGCATGTGTCCTGCTTTATCCATCCACCTGAGTCTTGCATCATGTTCTTCCCCTACAACGTCATGATATCTTTCTGGCTTATAAATCTTAAATAGGACATGGAGAGATGGACGTGGTTGTATGCAACAGCTACAGAGGGAGTAGCTCCCAATGGACCCTGCACCAAAAGGAGTCCAAATAAAAGTGCTTTACTTGGCTCCAGCCATTTTTGCATTATGAAAAGGAATGGAAGGAATGCATGTCCTTGTAATGTAACAAGAGGAAGAGTACAGCTCTCCTTTTCACACTGTCCTCTGTGGACAGCCTTCCAGACAAGTAACAAAAGCATGGAAGGTCGAGTTATTTCTAGTTATTACAGCATTAATTTAGAGACATCTGTAAGTCAGAAAAATGCTTTCTGAATGAATCCATTTAAAGCATACATGGTCTGAAAAGATGAAATCTCTGTTATGGGAAATGTGTGCAGCAATAACAAGAGCTCTCAAATCATCTTTTAAACAATGAAGTATTTTAAGAAGATTTTTTGTGCACACATTACAAAGAACAGAAAATAACCTTTGAGGTCCTCACTGGACCATTATATTCTGTTATCTGTCCTTCAGAAAAAAAATAAAGTGCAGCTACTTGCATAACAGTCTTAACGACTAAGAATTCAAATTCAAAAGGAGATGCAAGCAAACAATAACTTCACCAAAAGGCGTAAGTTCACAAAGAAGTAGAAAATAGGCTAATAATACAAATAATATGTTCTCTGCTAGACAACAGATGTAAGGTGACATACAATGAATGAAAGCTGGAGGATTCTGGCGATAAAACGATTCTTCTAATAGTACATAACAAATCGCTGAAAAGTGTGTAAATCAGAGCAACCAGTAATTGATCCAAGATAACAGTTATTTAAAAAAAAAACCCTTAACATTCAGGATTCTACTTGGGTACCCAAAGCTGCTACACATGTAATTACAAGTGAAACTGCAAGGCTGCCATTTTGATGTTCTCTCTCCTTCCTTCAAATGGAAAAGACTTGCTTCCTTTGGCAATACTGAAGAACAGCTCCCTGAAAACTCTAGCATCTATGATCTATGGAGAATACTGAATATGGAGAAAAATGCAGAAATGTACCACCATAGAAGTATGAAATCTTTCAGATACTTGGTGTGATACAAGAAACTTAATTTGTGTTCATGAAGGGCATCAATTAGAAGTTTTATACAATAGCTAAGGGATAATATGAGAAAATAAACCACACTTGTGTTGTCTACAGGTTTGGCAGGCAAATGCTGTTACCATGCAGTTCTCTCTTTAATAGGTATGAAAACAGAGCTAAACGGAAATCAATGTGGAGAGCTGTTTACCTTCTGACTGTTTTTTGTGATGGTGTGCTTCACTGCAGACCTGTGAGATAAAAATGAATTTTGACCCTTCTAGTTTCCAGGGAAGCTCAATTAATTTTACAGGGTTTGTGTGTAGTTAGTAGGCTGTATGAGATGGACAGGATATGTTATCTGTGTGTGATGTGACTCAGAAAATAACCCTAATATTTAAATGCTTAAAAGTAATGTGCTTTTCTGACTTGTGTCCTAGTTTAGAATATCCATGTTTAGATTGCACAGCTGCTCTCTGGAGACTTCTTTGCAATGAACAGATTCCTAATTCTTTTTTTTATACTAAAGTCTATGAATTTCTATGAAAATTTATGGTGTCTTTTTGGCTCTTTAATAGAAAAGTTTGGCAGTTATATGTCAGTGGGTTTTTCAGTGTCCAGTGAAGTCACTGGTAGCTATGCTGTTTATTTTTACAGGCACAGAACCAGTTAGTTTTAGTTTTGGGTTGATATTTCCCCCCCATCCCTAGGTGTTTGTATTATATTACTGTCCTGGTTTCAGCTGGGATAGAGTTAATTTTTGTTTTAGTATCTGGTGCAGTGCCGTGGTTTGGATTTGATGTGAGAACGGTGTTGGTAACACACTGATGGCTTTGGTTGTTGCGGGGTGATGTTTATAGTAAGTCAAGGAGTTTTCAATTTCTCAGGCCCTGCCAGCAAGAAAGGGCTGGAGGGATACAGGAAACTGGGAGGGGACACAGCCAGGACAGCTGACCCCAAAGGGCTATTCCAGACCATATGATGTCATGCTGAGTATTTATAAGCTGGGGAAAGAAGAGGAAAGGAGGGGATGTATGGCATTAGGGCGTTCGTCTTCCCCAGTAACCATTACGTGTGATGGAGCAGTGCTTCCCTGGGGATGGCTGAACACCTGCCTGTCGACGGGAAGCAATGAATGAATTCCTTGTTTAGCTTTGCTTTTTCTTTACCTATTAATCTGTCTTTATCTCAATCCATGAGCTTCTCACTTTTACTCTTCTGATTCTCTGCACCATCCCACTGTGGTGGGAGTGACAGAGCAGCTGCATGGTGCTTAATCACCGCCCAGGGTTAAACCACAACAATTACTTAAGTCTGGTTTCTGTTATGATACAGTTGTTCTTTCCAAGATTGATTTTCATTGCCACCATGAATTTATAGTAGAAATTTATAAGATATGGAGAAATTATACATGCTTTGCCCCATCCCTTGATATGTTGTTTTTGCACACCACAAATATATTGCTTTCAACCAATTAAGGAACTGCAGACTTAAACCTGAAGGAGTGTGTCCATTCCTTATGTATGCAAAACTGTTGCTGCTTATATTGGCAAGAATGTTAGGTCTCTATCACTGTGATAGGTAGGACTGTCTTACTAGCTAGCTGTATTTTATGAACACTGAAGTATGCTGTTCTGCAACACACATAGGATTGTCTTAAAATAACTAGCACTGAGAATTCTGTGCCTTGGAAGAAATCATGAGAAGAGTAAGGTGATTCTTGCCAAGTGTAGATGTCTTAAAGCAGTTTTGCAGTTCTCTTCTGAATGGCTTGGCATGGCAAAAGGTTTTCTCAAATGAGTCGTTTTACTTGAGATGGATAGCACACAAGGGTCTTGATCCAAGCAGGTCTGTCCACTTCATTGAGTAGGCATTAGGACATTCCCCCATAGTAGCAATTTTCAATGCAAGGTGAACATAATCTGCCATTCAAGACATTGTACCATTTATCTCCAGCAATGTTAAAAATAGATTTCCCAGTAGACTCCAGAAAGCTGCCTGGCATGCACAAAGCTTTTTTTTTTTTTTTAGCTTATACTCAAATCTTTTACATTTTATTATTGGAAGATTAGGACATTCAAGAAGATTTTTGTGGCTTCTGCCATAAAAAAAGCTCATGTTCTGTTGGCTCAACAACCAATTATATAAAGAAAGTAAAAAAAATATATGAAATAGTTGAAAAATTCAAATTCAAATTTAAAGCCATTTAGCTCAGTGACATCAGCTGACTGTAAATTACATCTTTTATATATAACCATTTCATATAACCTATATATAACCTGTCTTACACATACACACACACATATATATATATATGTATATATACACACACACACATTTAACTCCAGTGATAGTCCTCACTCCCAATTCTTCCTGCTTCTAAATAAGAAGGGTCTGTCTGACTCCACTGGGAAGACAACTGCAATGTGTAATGCCTTTACATCCAAACTAGTAAATCTCTCCAGAAATAAGGAAGCAGTTAGTGTTTTGTTATTGTCAATTTCAAAGTGAGATACCGTTTGAAAAATAAACTCTTATATTTAAATATTTCTTCACTACTTCCTCAGAACAGGATTTTTCAGTGTTTCTGTACAGTGTTTTTGCATTAAATACTTAATTTTAGGGTAAGTAATGCATTTCAGGCTGCCCCAAGGTGGTGGGGGTTTTTCCCTCACCATTTTCTTTCTCTGTGTTCCGTCCTCAAGTTCTGTTACAAGTCAGCCAAACCGTTTATTTTTGCCAGATCTTTATTTTTGAGGGTTTGGGTACAGAACTGAAACATCCATTATTTTCCACCTGTAGTAATGTTCGCTCTGGAAAGCTAAGTTACAGCTGTAGTTAAATATTCAGTTCATTAAATATTATTTTCACAATAATGCACTGTGAACAGCTTATTATTCTATATTTACATTACTGTAAATTAAAGAAGAAACAGGATTAAAATATTTCAGAACAGCTGCCTGAAATGGTTTCATTTCTGTAATGAGGATGACAAAATGAGGTGTTTGACAGACTTCAGACTCTGCAGTTGTGTTTTTTAACTGAGAAAGGTTTGTGTGATACCACTACCATCCTGAGGCAAGTCAGAGTATGACAGATGAATTTCTACTTAAACAAAGGGCCAGATTGTAACTGAGCCTGAATATCATTCATTTCACCTTGTTAAGTTGTTATATTGTGTTACAGTTAAAAATTTTGTATTCTACCTACTGCTGAACCTACAAATGCTTGCACAATAATAGTAGCTTTTTAAATATATGCACAGCTGTACAGCCTTAATATTCAGAAAAAAGAGTGGATTAATTTTGTTTTTCAAGTACAGACTGAAAAAACTGAGGGAACAGCGCTGAAAATTTGTAGCCAGTACTCATGTTCTAATTGAAAATATGCTGGTTTTAACATTTACCTTGTTAAGCACTGAAACTCTTTGGTTCAGAATGTACAGAAGCTAATAATTTATTTGGACTTTGATGTGACTTGAAATTGTGGAGAAGAAATCCATTAAGAACTGTGAAGTAAAAGACCACATCTAACTGAGGAAAACCCTCAATATAAATTGCTGAAAGAGAATTTTGCAAGTACTTGTCTTTTTGTATACTTGTTCTTAAACAACAATTTGGAGCTATAACAATTGAATAATAAAAGCAAATACACCTTTTACCTGAGCCAGGACAGGTGTTCCTATTTATGTGGGAGTATTATTAATAACTAGATTTTTGGAAAGCACTTGGATAATATGGTTATTTATGTGTTATTAGAGGAATTATTAGACAAAATATTAGTAGGCTTGTTCCTGCACATGGAATTGGAAAGCTATCCTACATAATTTTCATGAGAGTGAGCTAGGTTTAATTCTGTCAACTTAAATATTTCAGGTCAATTGCAGAATCAGCACTGCAGAATTAAAAGAAAAGAATCACAGTGAACTAATTCGTATTACAGTAATTACATGCAAGTATTATATTTTTTTTCCCTAGGACAAAATGAAAAGTCATTCTAAGATAATGCAATCCATAGCTAAATATCACAGCCACATACTTTCCATGATGGTTGTCAGTACAGGCTCCCATGCTGTGCTATTGATTGTTGTCTGCTTCCTGTACTTTAGTTCTGTGAACTTCAGTTGCTGGATCTCAGTGTCCTCTTAGCCTTGCTCTGCCCTCCCTGGCACCTGCGCATGTGTGCAGCAGATCCATTCGACACACAGTACATCACAGTGGTTGGCTCTGCTTTATATTGTAGGAGCTTAGTACTCTTACAGTACACTAAGAAGGTTTTGTTTTTATTTCCAGTAACTGCACATCCAGGACTTCTTCCTCCTGTTTTTAGTTTCAGTATTTTTTTTTTTTCTTATATTGGATTTTATTTGTTATACTTTGTTACTTAGATAAGTGGATTTCTGTTTTTGTTTTTGTGCTCCCTGTGAGGAAAGCCTTTTTTCCACTTAAATGGGCTTTTTTGGTTGTTTTTATTCCCCCTTTCTTTCTTAATACTGTGTTGTTCCTTGACTGTAATTTTTTCAATTTTCACTAAACCCAGTTTTTAAATGCTGCTTCTAGAAATAGTCTGACCTGGTCAATCACCTTTTTTGCTCTTGAGTAACATATAGCACCTTCCAACTTCTGCTTATTGTGTCTTTGAAGTGGTCAATGGGTAGGGTTACTTCAAACTCTTGTTCTCCACTCCTTAATTTCAACATTTAGTACCAATGTGTTGTATGCTTTCGGACATTTAGCACTTTTCCTGTGTATATTAGAATGGAATACAGTAATTTGTAATTTTTTTTCTGTTTGTTTTTAAGATTACAGTAAAGGTAAGCAAGGTTGCATAAAACATATTCTATCTTATACGGCTAAGGCTGTATTTTAATGAAGAATTATGGGTATGATGGGTGTTAGAACTATATAAAACTGCACTGTGGTTCCAGGAGATTTAGAGAAGCTTTTCAACAGCTGGATCTTGACGTTTTATTTTCCATTTCAGAAAAGGAAAACTCATTTGAGGCTTTCAGGGTTCAGTGATTCTGAAATTAAACCACTACACAGAACTATCACAGCACTTCTTATCCATGTAGAAGGCCAGGCAAGATGATCCAAGCTAGAATGGTATGTCTGTAGGTCTCATTTCTCAAGTTATTGGTATGTGAATTATTATGTCAGAAACTGTAGCATCAATATGAAAATGCCTTTGTAAAAATATACACAAGCCCTTCAAACTAGCCACCACAAAGCAGGTTTGTTTCCTGAAATTCTGATTCACTTTTCCTGTACACCAGAGAAAACTCCATGCAGGCAGATTGGGAGTGCTTCTTAAAAGTTTTAAGGTGCCAGCCCTCTGTGCTGAGACTTACTGAGGGCAGATTCTGCTTCTATTTGCTTACCAAGCTTTATATGTGAGCTTCAGTGAGGAAGAGGAGAAAGCTTGTTGCCTATGCAATCCTTTCACACTTGTTGGGGTTTGGCAGCCTGCTAATCTTCTCTTCCTTGCTAGCACTACTTCTTTGATAGGAATTTGATACACATTCACTAGGTGTTACCAGGCTATTGTGGATACATTCTTTGCAGTCAATTCAGTCCTGAGTGTAGGCCTGTGCCTAAATGTTCATAAAAATTACATATGACAATGGGCAAGGAAGCTGTCAGCTACTACCAAGGTCTTTGGTCTAAATGCTGCAGATGATAGTTGAAAACAAGGAATCTATAGTTTCATTTGATCTAGGCTGGACTTCCAGAGTCTTTCATCCATCCATCCATACTCCCTTGAATTCAAAATTCAGTCTCAGAATGAATCTGGGTAGCCTGCGCCAGTCATGTCCAGAATATCAGCTTTTGACATGAATGCTCATGAGCAGTTTAAATATGCTACAATATTTATGTTTCTGATATGCTCTAATAAGTGTGTCTTGTACTACATTCTGTATAAAGAAAGACATGTCTGATGAAGTTTGGGTTCTAGGATCCCCTGGTGTTTCTCTGGGCAGCAATATGTATAGGTTGTGCCATTTACTATACTGCTGGAATAGACAAAAAGGCAGTGGCAGCTGTCAGATGGACTAAGTGGCAGTAGAGCAGACGCTTAAGGATCAGCCAACACTGACTGCAGCTAGTGGGTAGATGATGGCTTTTTGCCCAAATGTGGATGTCTGATACTTTTGTGAGAGCAAAATATCTTGCCATTAGCAGAAAGTTTCCCGTCAATTTTTTAGGACCAGCAATTTCAAGCTTTTTCGAAATTTATCTTGAACTGAAGCTGAAGTAGCTGAAGGTAATAGATAAATATATCACAATTTGAAACTGTGTAGGAAAGTGACCAATGAATTGTAGATATCCAATGAGTATACTGAAAAAATTACGTGCACAGTAATTTCCAGAACTATTCATTTTTGGGAAAGGTTGCTGTGTTCTTTGTGCATTTTGAATTACCAAAAAAAAAAAAAAATAGTGGATAGGAGAGTTTGTATGGAGAAGACAGTGCTGGGAGTGAGTTGCATATAAAGCCATGCTTGGAGGAATGCATAGAGGTGTTTCTGTGGGAAACTGAGTGCATGCATCAGCAAGAGTTCACTGCTTTTTGTTTCAGAAAGCACATACTGCACAATTTCTGTGTGTGACACCCAGGTATGACACCCAGTGGCTTGTCTAGAAAGTAGCTTTCTTCCTCAGCTAAACCCACTTTTTAAATTACATACTCTGAACAAAAGATTAGCTATTCTTCCTGAAAAAAAAAAATAAATCTGAAATATAGCTGGGCATTTGTGTGGGGAGTATTTTATGGCCTGATAAGTACTTGTAAACCCTTTTCCTGTACAGACTTTGACTCAGTGTAGACAAAGCCAATGTCAGATTAAAAATGTGAACAAAGAATGGATCAAGACCAGAAACACAAAATAAAATTCAAAGATGAGCACGCAGCCTGAGCTGAGTAATCTGGAAAACAGGGAATCATTGAAAAGTTAAGAAACAGGAAAAACTGAATGAGAGGTCATCTAAGAAGGTACTTACTGGCTGTTAAGACAAAGCAGGCATAGAAACCAGCCTTGCAGATTTTAGCTGCAGTTTTCAATCAGTCATTATGTCATTTGGGATTTTTTTTTTTGTCTTAAAATGTTTTCTGGTGTTTGATAAGAATTAAAGAGGAAATTGATCAAAAAGTAGCTTTCATTAGCAGTGGACTGTAGTGTTAAGGAAAAAATCATTTGGTAATATGGGAGAGAAATGCATTGCCTACACAGAGAAAGCTAAAATAAATTGCTTCCTTTCAGAAGTTAGTTTTCAGTTTTCTCCTAGAACTGTATGAACTGAGGACTATGGAGTTATCAGCTCTCATTTCAATACTATAGTGATGATGCCATGCAAGCAGTTTAGCAGCCATAACCAAAACTACAACTGACCTATAACAATGTGTGAAATCTTTTGCCTTCATCATAAATGTACCAGTGAAGTAGAAGAGTTCTATGATTCAGGTTCAGAAAATACTATTGTGTATAAGGTGACCATAGGAAGACTGCTAAGTCCTTTGCAAAGGAAGTTTTTATATCAAATGATGAATAACAAAAGCAAAGAAAAATCATAGTGCTCTTTAAAATTAGAGAAAATTGAGAGGTGGGTGAAAATTTCCATCTTGCCAATGTGTCTTGGTTTAACCCCAGCCAGCAAGTACGTACCATGCAGCCACTCTCATTCCCTCTGCCTGCCCTGCCGCTGCAGGATGGAGAGGAGAATCTGGAAAAAGGTAAAGCTCAAGGTTTGAGATAAGAAAAAAATTGTATAAACGTTACCTAGCAACAACTAAAAACAATACAAACGTTTTCACATTCAGAACACTTTAGCTAAGGCACTCAAAAGTGAATTGCAATAACTGAAAATAAGCTCCCGAGAGTAACAATATAAAGCAAGATTCAGACCCAAATATATGGTGTAACCCCTTAAGGTAAGTAACACATTAATTTGTCTTGGGATTTGACGACATGCTACTGATTTTAGATGATGTCATAGTTAAAACAAAGATGCCTTGAAGATGATAATATTTTTGAGGTTTTTTCTCTGTTTTGATTGTGTTTCCCTTCTGTAGAGAGAAGAGGTAGTGGTTGAAATTGCAGGTTCACTTTAATACAGATTTTTTACTGGTAAAATATTAAAGATCACTGTATTCTCATCATAGTCCAAATTAAGTTCTTCAGTGACACTGCAGCAGTGCAATTAAATGGAGTGCAGGGCATTTTTCTCTAAAATAAACTTCCCCAAAGTGCGTATGAATACAGCAGAACTGTACACTTCTAGGGGTGTACCGTGATCTGAACCTGTATAAATACTAGAAATAGTAAAGAAAGCCCATCCTTTGCTTTAGGTCAGTAGAAGTGAGCACCAAGTGCTGACTGTGTTTCGAAAGTTGTGGGAAATATGTGGATGACAGTCAGAATAGCTGTACAGCAACAGCTGTCAAAATTTATTTGCCAGCTACATTTCATATTGCCCTGGATCAGTAAGACAGGAGAGGACAAATTACAACTCTAAGTGGTATTCTGATTTAAACAGGGCTATAAACATGTCTCTTTACTATAGATTTACAAAATTACTGTCTTTGGTCTAATAAAAAGGCCTAATGTGGGCATTGAGCCTTCTTAGGTAGAAACTAGTGCAAAGAATTAACATATGGACTGATACAAACCAGGATTTTTTTCTTTGCCAATGTACCTTTCAAATTATCAAAAGTACCCTAATTCTGGAAAACGTTCACTCCTTCAGCAAGCACTGCTTCTAATCTGGTCAACAGGAGTTGTAATAATGTCTAAACATAGGGAAAAAGTAGCCAAGTATTTTAGTTATATGTCATTTTAGTTATATGTCTATTGCAGTACTTGAACATGAAGGTATCTAAGTTAAAACCAGGCCTAATTCAAACAAATATTCTGTATTATGAAAGCTCTGATTAATCTAGCAATTTAGTGTTTGTTTAATCAAGATATTGCAGAGGTACTTTTGTAAAGCCTGATAAATTACACTGAAATCCAATGTGGCAGCAGATATAAAAGATAGCTATGTAAATATTCAAATCCTTTTACAAGAACTGTGAATACAGAAAATAGGTAGGGTTTACTTTTTAAAGTCACCAAAACTATCATTTAATGCAAATGAAATATATAAAGTTCCCAAATGTGAAACTAAACTATTTTATGAATATACATTTATAATCATGAGAATAAACTGTCTGGACTAAAATTCATTGTGATGAATATTATACAGAGCACAGAAGTGATGACGCTTGCTATAAAAGCTCCCTATATATGTACAAAATTATTTCTTGTTAGATGTGTGAACATTTTTGAAAAAATGCTGAAATTCAAAATTTTAGTGTCACGTGCCAGAGTACAAATGTTTTCCAGTCTCTTAAAATGCATATTTACACATTACGTGAAAATCTCAGAGTTTCAGATACAAACATTCTACTTTCTTTGCAGACTGTATAATAGAGCTGTGGTAATTATTGCTCTTGCCCTATTCTTCTAACCCTATGTTGTAGCACTTCTGCAAAGCAAGCTGGTGATAATAGAGACTTACCAGAAGATTTAAGGGAAATATTTTTGTTAAGTATCTCAAGGCTGTCACTCACACAACTTTTTCAGGCTGCCTTTATAATATGAAGCGTACGTTACTTTTGTTAGTCTTGCATACTTTATGCAAGAACCTACCTGTTCTTGCATAAAAGGAGGAAGTGGATTACGAAAGGACATTGAAAATGGAAAATGAATCTAAAAACCCATAAGTGGTTTGTTTTTTTTTGGTATTGACTTGGAATAAAAGCATTAATGCAAAGTTGGAAAACTCCCTTGCTCCTCACAAAAATTAAGGTACCAGCAATGTTAGCCCTCCTGCAGAGAAGGAGGAAAGGAGAAAATTAATTTACTTTCTTAATTTTAAAATCCCAAAGTATAAATATTTTAAACCTACTAGTACCATCACCTGTTCCAGCACCCAAAACCCCAATTCCTCTCTCAGCTGTCATATTACTTCTACTGCTAGAGAAGAATGCTGGTTAGAATTTGGTTCTACACACCTGAAGTGCTTTAAGTGCTTTACAAGTGATGAGTCAGAGGCTTTAAGTTTGGTCAGCCATGATGTGTTCTGTAGCAATTCACACCAGCTCAGAGACTTTTGAAACTAGTATTTTGTATTGTTCATAATTATGCAGAAACTAGGAGCAGCAAAAAGAAGCAGCTACCTGACTGCTACCTACTGTGCCATACATTTCCTCACTGAAGGAACTGAGGATAACAAGGAGAAAGGAGAGGTGTCTGAAGTTGTCTGGGAAAGGAGAGAATAGGTGTTTTAACTGTTTGTGTTTTTTATTTCCAAATACCATAATCAGTAATTATTCATTTTAGTTAGCAATAAGTTAAGTTCTTCAAGTTGAGTTTGGTTTGCTCGTACTTGGTAAGCGATTTCCTTGTTTTTATTTTGACCCTCAAGTTTTCTTACTTTTGTTCTTCCTATTTTCTTCCACATCCCTCTGTGGTGTTGGAGGGTAGTGAGCAAGCAGTGGAAATATCTTGTTGACTGAAGTTCCCTTTTCATTCCATCTTTACTAGGACACCAAATCTGTGTTAGCCTCCTTGATATTTTAACACTTTTCAATCTAAATTAAATAGTCATATTATTCTATTTGAAAATGTTTTAAATCATGGAGCAAGGTATTATTTTGTTGTTAAAAGTTTCCTTGTGTAAAGGGGAAATCGGGCATTCTGCCTCCTCCTATTTCTGTATACTGTCAGCCTGGTGAGAAGTAGCATAGGAATGCATGATTCCAATTTTTGAGCACATAGGCATAAAGGGAGGAACTCTGCCTCTCTTCTCAGTGGTTCATTTAACCTGTGGTAAAATTCAGGTTTTTTCCACTCAAAAGAGGAGGAGGAATTGTTATTTACATCTAGCCCACATGAGCCTCCAGTCTGTTTCAGGTCTGCAGGCAGCATTACTATGTAAAATTGTTGGATAGGAAGCAGAAAAAAAATCTGTATAGCAGTGAGAGGCTAAGGTAATTGAAATGCTAGTTGCTTTTTTTTCTTCCAGTTAATACATTGCTGATGGTAATTGTTAACATTACAGGAGTATGTGAATATGTGATGGGGGTAGTCAATAAAGTTAAGTCAAACTCTTTTCAGTGGTATATAGTGAAAGGAGAAGAGGTAATTTCAACTAATTGAAATGCAGGAAACTCCATTTAAAAATAAGAAAAAGTCTTTCCACTGTGAGGATAGTCAAACCCTGGAACAGCTTGTCCAAAGACATAGTAGGTTCTCCATCCCTGGATGTACTGAAAACCTGATTTGGGTGCAGCTGTGAGCAACCTGCTATAGCTGACCGTGCTTGGATGGTGGGTAGGGGTGGATTAAGTATTCCCAAATGTCCCTTGCAGCCTTATCCAGTCTGTGATCCTGTGTTGACACTTCCAGTAGTTACTTTCCTATCCATGAATAGCAGCACAGAAATAAAAGAAGTAAATGTAATACCTACAATTAATGCAGGGCAATGCCACTAATGTCCATAAAAAGCTATCTGAAACTGCCTGAAATGATGGCCTTTGAAGATAAATTGCACTCAAATCACCCAGCTGCAGACAATTTTAGTAAAAAAAATTGCTGAGCTGATATGTGGGTTGATGATGTTTCCATTGGCTATGGTTTGCAAACCTATTAATTTCTCAACTGAAGCTGCATAGTCATTCATCTTTAGAAAAAAACTATTCCAAAGATTTATGAAAGCATAATATGAAAATAAGACTGATGTATTATCTGAAAAGGCCATTAATGTTCATGCTACTCACAGCATAAATCGGAAGTCAAATGGTCGTTCACATCAGAATGGGTAAGGCTCCCTACAGCACTCCCTTAAATTCATACCCACTAGCATGTGATTTTTGTTAACTTGTGTTAAGAAACGAGCCAAAGTACATATGTCCCTGCGGCCTGAACCTAAGAATATCATCAGAAATAACACCTCATGGAAAGACTGGAACAGAAAAAGGCAAATATACTATAGAGAATACCTACTTTCTATGGATTTGATCATTTGGAGTTAAATGGTTTTCTTGTACACAACAGAGTTTTGTTGAAAGCTAAGAGATGGTTTTTGTTCTGAGACAGTAGAGCAGCAAGAGTTGGTTTTATATACGCTATTAAGAATGCTTTGTATCCCTTTGAAGCAACTAAAATAGAGAACACAGTTGATAGGAGTACCATAGCTGTTGTAATGGGATTAAGCACTCCAAATCCCAATTAGGTGAATCACAAGAAATTCCTGAAGCAGTTTATTCTAGGCCTGTTTTACTTTAAACAGTTGTAATCATGTTGGTTCTCTCCTTCACAGAATGTCAAGAGTGAAAATACTTTAAGTATGTATTTTACAGAGATGAAAAACAACCTTCCAATTTTATGACTCTTTTTTTTCTTTCAAGATTTTGAGATTTTTTATTGTTTTGTGAATGCACCAAGGGAAGGCTGTTTCCAGTATTACAGAAAAGCAGCCATCTCTAAGGTGAAATGCAGTCATTAGAACATAGAACAGTGCAAAACTACAAAATGATTGTTTATAGGAATGTTAAGAGTATCATGAAAAAGTTGTAGGTGTGAAACAGCACTTAATAGTAGATACCTCAACTGGACTGAGAGCCAAGAGATCACAGAAGGCAAGACACTTAGTTAACATGTTTCAGTTTTCCTATTTTGAACAGTGAGAAAAATGCCTTTATAAAGAATCTTTTAGATTTGAGACATTCAGAGGAGGAAGTGTCAACATAGACTCTGTGTGGTGCAATTTTACCAGCGTACCAGGGTCAATACTTTTACATGAAAAATGCTTTTCATACTTTAATGACTGTAAATAGCAGTCCATCTCATATCTAGTTCAGAAATTATCTCTTTTGACAACAGCTTGACAAGCAACTTTTCATAGCCTTACTAATTAAACTGAGATATTAGTTTGCTCTTTGGAAAACCTGTAGCTTAATGAATAAACATTGGTTATTTCTATTTCCAGAAATTTCCTTAGAGAGCTCATGTAAATGTTTTGGAAGCTTCCAGTTGACTTTGTTCATCAGATATGAAAAAACACATTCAGGGCTGTCCTAGCTTCAGGAGGGTTTTTTTTTCTAATTACAGGACCAGTATATGGTCAAATTGAACCTATATAGTTATTCTTCAGAATGTTACATATAGATTTCCAAATGCCCTTGCCATTTCTGTATACAGGATTTTATAAAAAGTCATTTTTTGAATATACTGGAATAGATTAAAAATGTAAGTCAAAAAAGGACCATGATACTCATGCAAGTTGATGTGGGTCTGTAATTTTACATGTTGAAAATTTTCATTCTGTATTCTTCAAGCTTGATTTTAAAATTGACCTGAAATTATAATAATTTCCCAAAAAAAGGTTAAACCCCTTCATCTTGTGTTATCTGGAAAGAAACTTTAAAAATATTGATTAGACACTAGCTTCATTTACAAAACAAAGTCTTTCTGTATCAAGTTCTCACTACGTTTCTCTGTGTCTTCAAAGACAGAGGAAATATAAAGATTTTTCTTAGGCAAGCCTTTTGTCTAACACACTTTTAAATGGGAAAAATTCCTGGTATTTTTGGAAATGGGAAGGATAATTCAGTAAGCACCACTCACAGATGTGGCAAATTTTAAGTAGAACTGTGGTGTGTCTAGACCTGATTTTGATGATAGCCAGTATCAGGTGCTCTTAAAATGGTGCAAAAAGTCCTCAGCAGCATGCCTTGTCCTCAGGGAACGTTTCTTTTTAACAGCAAGGGCTGATACATGCATATTCCACTAGTTGCACCATACATGATTTGGCATATTTCAAAACAGTATTTTCTATAATCTTTCACAGTGAACAAATACTAAATTTATGTTGGTGTGTATATACTCTGGTGCATTAACTTGAGGTCATCAGGATCGTTTCTGGTCTTTTTCTTGAGATGTTCAATTTTAACTAAACTAGCCTGTGGCACGCCAGCAGATTCCAATCCAGGCAGCCCTGTTTTGAGCATTGCCTGGGGGTATTAAATCAAGAACTGGCAAGATAGATGTTTGGCAGAAGTGACAAATTCAGTTTCCTGTAGAACGTTGCTGACTGCACTCTTCCAAATAGAGCTGCTTATCTGACATTCCAGATGTTGTAATGATGACAGCTGTTTAAGGGGACCTTGGAGAGGTGAGGGAGTGAATGAATTTACTAGACAATCCAACTTGCTTGTAAGTCTAAGAACAAATCAGCACTCACTATGGTTCATGCTTATATTCTGTGATTCATGTCTATTTTCTGAGCAGTTTCATTGCACAGACTTTCAAGTAGCAAAACCATGCACCTTAACAAAGATTCATAATTAGCATGTGTTTTCAAACGTAGAGAATTATAACTACATGTGCACATAGTAAAACAATGATGTTGTAAAAAGGAAAACTTCCTTCTGTGTGTAATATCGTCTATGCAAGGTTTTTGAGGCTGAAGAATGTGTTCAAACTCTAAAACACAAAATGCAGCTCCAATCTGGAGTGGTTACACCATCCTGTAAAACTTGTTGCACTCTTAGTGTTGCACAATTTTGTAGTGACACATCTTTCCCTTATACAGATATCACTTCCTCCCTTTCAATCTTTGTGATGTGGTTTTTTTTTTTCTTAGCTACTGGGTGCATACTCGATACTTAAATAAAAAGAAATAATTTCGTCTGCAGTTACATTTTTTGTGACCATAAAAAGCAGCAGCAATTAATGCAAGTACAGAAAAATATATTTGCTCTCTGTCTACCCATTCAAAAGACATGACTAGAGTATTTGACTTCTGACCAGAATATTTTTGGATTCGTGCTCTGCTCATGGGAGATAAGAGGGCTGAGGGGAAAGAAAAAGAAATAGAAAGATATAAAAGCAGGTTAAGCAATGGAGTGCTAGATCAAAAAGAACTGGGGTAAAAGCAGACAGCAAGAAAGTATAGCTGCAGCCCCAGGGTGTGATACAGTAATCCAGAAGTTTCAGTTAAAATTTCTTGAGTGGTTGCTGAAATTTACACTGTTTCTAAAGTTTCTTATGTGATTGAAGGCATGACATACATGCTTGAGGTTTTACAAGGACTGATTAAAATTACTTAGCTTTTTTTGCTACTGTTCTGTATTTTTTTAACTAGTTCTTTTCCTTTTTCTATAAGTATATACTTCTGCATCTGTAATCTTTGTGACAGTGAAAAATTATTGTCATTTTAGTGAGTGAAGTGTAGTCATAAAAATGGTAAAACAGACCAAGCCCATAAGCCAAACTACCCAGCTAGTATCAAGAAGTTTTCTGAAGAATTTCCTGTTAAGTTTTCAAAAACTGTGGAAAAAAATTCAGACGCATTTGTTCAGAATCTGAAATGTATGTTTGTCTTTCATTGAGTTTATTTTGATTTTTTTTTTTTTTAGAATGTTAAATAGCTCTTTGTTTACAGGAGTTTTTTGCTCCTTTTTTTTGTGTTGCAAAAGTCTTATTCACTTATTCTCCAATGAGCCAAATGGCAAGAGCTGCCAATTTTCTGCTTCTTGGGTCATGGCTACAAGAAGCTGAGGAAAAAACCAAAAAACAAAAAAAAACCAAACCAACCAAAAAAACCTACAACCAAAAAAACCAGGATGGTTTTAATATTAAATTGAGGAATACTAATCAGAGAGACTTTTCCTCATTGAATTTCTTAAATGTAGCAATTTACATAGCTCAGCATTCTTCCATGCCACGCAGGTAAAATTTTTCGGAGGCAGACAGGCATTTTTAATTTTTTTTCAGATTTGCTACAAACTTTCTATTGTAATGATGTTTCTAGCAAGATTATTATTATTCTGATGCAATCATTTTTGTTCTGGGAATATCACTTAGTGATGAATCCTATGCCATTTTAATAATCATGAACCTCTTGAGAAAATAATTACAATATAATGATTTCTACAGAGGACAATTTAAATTTTGATCAGAGGTTATAGAGGTCAAACATGATATATTGCCTATCAGCATTTTTCTGACATGTCCGATCAGTAGGGATTTCTTGCTCCATATTCTAATTTTCTTTATTTTTTGAAACATTTCCATTTAAGATTAAGACAATTTCTGAAGTAATAACTCTTTGCGTTGTCAAAATGTGACTGCTATATGGGGAGTTTGTTTGCTTTTCAAGTACTATAGTACCTTTTCCTCCATATTGATGCAGCTTTTACCGGTGGTTTCTATAAGTACCCAGGTTTTACTGCCAGTGATTATTTTTTTTTGTTGTTAAATATTTGCCTTTCTAAAAGTCAGACGTTAGTAAGATTCATATGAATGAAATAATTAATCTCTTACTTGGTCAACAAATGCATGAGAAATCCCAGGAGGTGTGAATGCAATGCATAATGTTGGTCTTGTATTCGTCTCTGTATTCAGATACTTCCGTCAATGTGAATCAGATTTAAGTTTTACATTCCCCTGAAGTCGGTAGAACGTATGGGCATATACTTAAAGCTAAGCAGTCTGCTATTTGCTCTGTGAATGAAGGACAAATATGCATATTTAACTGTTTTCAGATGTTAATTTTTTTCCTACCCTATTTTTAGGAGAGCACATACACCATAAGCTTTCTTCTGTTCGCTAAAGGCACAGAAAAAATATAGCACATAAAAGGACTAGAAACTGACTTTTATGACACTGCAGGTCAGGGTACCCAAGGTCAAGGAGATACTTCATTTATTTTTCTGGAACCAGTCTGAGCTGTGAAGCCTTTGTGTCCAAGTTGTACTGTGCTCCTGAGCGGTCAGAAAAGGAGATTAACAGTACTCTTGTTATCTGATTTTCCAAATACCGGTGCATTTACTGATTTAGTGAATGAATATGAAACATGAGTACTAGTTCACTAAATCTTGTTAGTAGAGAAGGAAAATAAATGTTTTGAGTTTTTTATTTACTGAGGCCTTCAGTACACTTTGGGATTGTGTGTAAAGCCTTACAATGCTTACTTATGCAATTAACCTGTGCATTTGCATGCTTTATGTCTTAATTAGCAAATGTAACATAGTCTGATTAGACTATCTGTGTGTGACCTAATAGAATTCTACTTTTAGAAATAGCATGTGCCATCATATAATAACTAAACATTCTAAAAATTCTTGATTTATGTCAAGTATGCATCCTTGGTTTGCTGTAATAGGTATTTTCTTCGTATTAATTTTTTTTTTTTTTTTTTGCTCCTGGAAGTCTCACAGCAATAACAACCAAATAAGCATATGCCTAGGAAATATTAAGTCAACTTTTACTTTTTGACTGAAACCCCAAACCAGCATGTGCTAGTCTGCCTTTTGAACAGATGATGTATGTAACTGTAAGTGTGAAAATAGTAACCAGTTTTTTTAAAGGTGGTGTTTTATTGTTAACAAAAACCACAGCAAAACACCAAAAAAAAAAAAAGAGATGGATTTCCCAAAACAAAGAGAATAATAGCATGATCATATGGGTGGCTTCTATGTGGAAAATTTTCAGTTACTTTAATGGAAAGATACTATTTTGGTTCTGGAAATAAAAAAAATTCTACCCTTTGGCTACTCACAAATCTTAATTATCTGGTAACTATTGGATTTATATTTTGTGTCCATTGAGTTATTAAAAAAACTATTCATATGAGACATGGACAGATTGTTCAGATGTGTTTTATGGATTAGGAGACATTTCTTGCCTGAAATTACCTTTTTTCATTTATCATGTAGTTAGCCTAATGACTCTTTCTTGATTATATGTATTTCTGTAAGGCTGAATTTCTATATTACATGCAATCTTTATTCTTGAAGAAATGGAATATTATCTGTTTCCCTCAATAATTTTCTCCAGCTATTCTATCAGAGTCACTGTTAAAAACAATTGTTTTTAAAAAATTTTATTGCCTGCCTTCATTTTCATGTTATGCTGTTCTTTGCTTAGAGTCCTTTTGTAACTGATGTTTTCTCCTTATGAACGTTCTTACATGGTAATTTTTAATTGCTTTCAATCTTCTTTTTGATAAACTAAACAAACTGAACTCTTTAAATCTTTCACTACATGTATTTTTCTGCAGCTTTTGTACAATATTATCTCTTACTCCACTCTTTAGGCATGATTTTTAATATATGAACACCCAATCTGCATGAAGTGTTCCTAGGCAGAGGAGTAAAATTATTTACTGCCATTCATTTCCTTTGGGTTTCCATTGGAAAATGCCTAATCAATGTAGTATTAACATCCTATTCAGTCTGTCTTTTCTAGGATAGTTTCATGTTCTTGTTTGTATGGCTTGTATTTTCTGCCCATGGATGCTTAGCTGTATTACAATACAGCTTGTATTTATCAGCCCATTTTGTCAGACATCAGGATTAACCTGTAAAAAATAGTCATGGTTACTTAGCACTTTTCTACTATTTGTGTAGCCTGCTAATTTTGTCAGTAGTGGCTTATACATGTGTTTCCAGATGGTAGTAACAATTACAAAAGTAGTTCACCTCTTAACCTCTTTTCTTAGGAAGGAGATTGAATGAAATAATGCCTACACAAATAAAAGGTGTTATGGCAATTTACAGAAGAAGTAGTATTCCCCCTACTTCTAGATCTGCAATGCACAATAGAGGATAAGAAGTGGTAAGATTAGCTTCAGAAACCTGATAAGAGGTCTAGTCAGGGCATACCTTCTCAGGCAGGCTCTTAAAAAACATTCAGAAAACACGAAGAAGACAACCTGAATTAAAAGATCTGCCAAACAAAGGTGGAGAATTTTATCTTGAGTTACTGCTTTAGTTCTACTGAAGCAATGTTTCTCCCTGCAACTTCTTCATAAGACCAATTTACTCAAGTCATTCCTATCAATCTTTCTAAGTGAAATACACATATATTTTTTTCCATTGTGCTCATATCTGTAATGTTTCATTTTTCTCCTGCTGGGAAACCTCTATACAGAGTCTCTTACTTTTGCCTTGGGCAATTCATCCTCTGATATGCAAATACTGTAAATAATGCAAAACTTGGGAGTTGTGGGAGTTTTCTTCTTAATCCATTGAAAAGTAATGCTCAGCAGTTCTTATTTTGAAAATCCTATGCTGAATAAGCCTCTGTAGGGCAAATCCTGTCCCTAGGGTGCAACCTTTAAAGGTGAGTTATGAATCAAGAAGTGCAACAAGTACTGAAATCTGAGGAAATCTGTGGTCACGTGGGATTTCTCTATCAATGCTCTGTAGCTGCTTCAGCTTCCTCCACTCTTTCCCTTAAGATAAACTTATTGATCTGCTGACTACACGTGCCTGCTAATAAGCTTTCCATTCTCTGCTGCAGGAGGTGTATCTGCTGGCCAAGTAAGCGTTTTGTGGATACATAAAGGTGAAACAGCAAAGCTGCTATCACTATAGGAAGAGCCCTTTTTAGCTACAGGAGAAAAGAAAAGAATCACTTTCAAAGCTATAGAGAATGAACTCTTTCTCAAACAATCAAGCCTTCAGAAGTAAAAGTCACTTTTGATTTGCGATATAGTGAATCAAAATAATATTGTTTATTTAGGAGAAGTAGACAAGGTTAGTCATTTTAGTATGCAATGTGGTGGCTCTAGTTTGGCTTGCAAAAGAAATTTAGAAAGTGATTCAAGAATTTAACATGAAAGAATCTTGCTAACCTCTGAACTCATTTTCTGAGTTTCCCTAGTTAATTTTCTGACCTTGCTTCAGAACTTTTCCTAGACCAGAGAAGGTCATAGTTACGGCTACTACCTTCAGTGGGGTAGTTTAGAAGTACCATGTTTTCCTTACTCACATGGAAATGTTCTTAAGTACTGCTTCAGTTTGAGGTCAATTTAAAATCCTAGGACATTCAAATATTGGGTTTGGTCTGACTATATATGAAGAACACACTGATAATTTGATTTGATGATCTATCCTTAAGAAGCTGGATATCAGCCACCAAATTAGCTGAGATTGTTACAGTGATACTTGGTGGATTATGGACACATGACATGTAATGTAAATAATCTAAAGGAGAATCTATTGAAAGCCATTTGGTCTTCCATCAGGCTTTCAGCAAGAGTTTTAACCTTGTAGTCAACCTCCAATGATACAGTCTCTGTAATGGATTAATATCTTTATTAAAATGCAAATCAATTTCCTCAGCATAAAAATGTGTGGTATGCCCCAAACCACAGTTCTAGTGAGATAGATATATACATACAAGATCATATACTAAAGTTTAGATATATGTATATATAAACATTAGCATGGAAAGATCTGTTGCCCAAATTATATTTTATTTTGGAAGTAAATGATAATTAGGAGGATTTAGCTGGACTGATTCATTGATGAAAAGAAAATTAATATGAAGCCAAGATTCACTTTGATACGAATAATTGGAATTGACAATTGTTACTATTTTTATTAGCGTAAGTTCCATCTTTTGGATGAGACTTAAATTGCTTATAGCTGGCGGTTACGAAACAGTTCACACTTTCTGATAACCTTACTGTGAGTGAGCTTTATTCCTTTTTCATTTCATACACAACTTCTAACATAGTGTTAGCTGGATAGAGTTCCAAGAAGTGGGTACAGAGCTCTCTAGAAAGATTATGCTGTAAGGGTTTCAGTATTTTCTTCTCTTTGTGGCCAATGGAGCTTAATTGCCAACAGAAAAGTTGATGGTTCTTTGCCAAGATCCTTTTAAACATGCAAATGAGATACGTGAGAATTAGGGGAGACCATAAGAGTCTGGAACATCATGTTTACCACAGTGCAGAGGACTATATGCACAGATATACTGTATGTATACCTTTAGTGCATATCCAGAGAGTCTGTTCCACATTCATATGAGCTATGAGGTGACTGGGTTTCCTTCATGAGACCTTATGTGTATGACATGCGGATATTGGAGCCACCTTCTAAATAAGGCCCATGTTTTAATCTGACAATAGATCTAGGCTTCTAAATTATGTTGGAGGCCCACTGTTGTCCCCTTACCTAACAGGTCTGAAAGTAGAGTGGCCTAACCTCAGAAGAACATAAATTTCCAGGGTCTTTTCAGTTTTGCATGGTCATTGCAGACTTCACTATAAAAAGAAACCTTTTGTGTTGTAGACATTCTAAAACTCTTTTTTGTTATTATTTGTCCTGTTCTTGTGCTTGGAAAATTGCCTTTTTGATTTGAGTACTTTCCAATTAAAAGAAAAGTCAAAACTGTAATTCTTCCTTCCTGCATTTTCCATCCCCCATTTAATTTTCATCCTCTGCATGATGCTCTTTCTTTTACTTTGTATCAAGCACAACCCATGTTTCTTCATACTCTCAGTTCATATTTATTATGCAACTATTACCCAGCAAGAGACTGGAACAGAATAAATGGAGCTGTATCTGTTTGGAGCCATATAGCTCCCAGTTTTCGTAACACTCCTAGTAATTTATTTTCTCTGAGACAATTGCCCATTTCTCAAATTCTACTGAACTTCTGGATGGACAAATAGATGATGCAATTACATAGAAAACAAAATGTGATCTCCCCCTTTTCTAGTGGCTGTGTAGCAAATTGTATCAACATCTTTTTTCTCTCTATCTCTTTTCTCTATAAAATCATAAAAGCAGAAAAGTGTAGATCCTTTGGCAGGTGTCAAGAACACCACTCTACCCAACTCCTTGCTATGTTAATAATTATTTTCTTTAATAATATTAATAACAGTTTCATTTGACTTTTGATTTTGGTGAGCTTTTAAAATTGTGAGCTTCCTTGTCAGGATAGCTATCTCAGTTCTACAATAGAATTATTTAACAGACAGAATTTTGTTGTGTATTTCCCTTAGATTAATGAAGGCTGTTTGTTAGCACCAGTTTCTGTGGCATCGCTGTTTTGAATTTTATGTTTTTAATTTAACCTAAAAAATGGTCTATTGAAGTGCTTAGTGAGCTAAACTTCAGAAATTCACTAATAAATAGAAACAAACACAGAGTCCAAATTCCAACAGCCAGGAATCTCTGTTCTTGCAATTACTGCAACATGGCCAGTTCTCTTTCACAACTCTGCTGACTTTGTTAAAGGCGTGTGTTTATGATATTTTATTTTTTCAGTTAAAGGTTTAACTTTGATTATCCTCCCATTACCTTGCTAATCTTTTAAACCAAGATATCCCAAATCCTGTTTCCTACTTTTGCTCACTGGATCCTATCTGATTCTCAAGACAGAAGTTTGAAATTGCAAAGCTTTAACAGCTTCTTTTATGCTTCCTACTCTTTACTAAAGTACAAGTACTAAAGTTGTAGCTATACTTATGAGATCTCCAAGTGCAAACCTGTTCTGTTATGCTCAGCTCTGTGTTAATTTTTGGTCATGTTGGCACTATGCCTCAAAGACATGGTGAAACGGAAAAAAGTCTTTTATCTTTCCTCGTTCAGTCACAGATCCTGTATTTGACTGATCCTTCAGTTCTTCACTGTTGTGAATTACTCCAGAAAGGAACAACAGAGGTTTACGCAAAGTGACCAGTATTTACAAACCAGCTACGCTTCATGTGTGCTGAACCACTCTATGATTTCTCACATGTGGAATGCTATCTTCTATAAACAGCTGCTGACAGCTGAGATGAAGCTTGTTATTTCCAGTGCTTTGCTGCATCAGATGATAATCAATCTTTCATTCTCTTACAAAGGGTGTTGTAAGGTCATCAGCCACTGCAGGTGCCACCAGTAGAGAAAGACCATGGCACAGTTAGTGGTGTAGCTTTTACATGTGTATCTGATACCAGTCTGCTTGTGTCAAAAATTGCTTTTAGAATTTTCTCATAAGGGTCTTTTGAGCAGTGCTATGGCAGAGGCTACAAAGATGATTAGGGAAAAGGAGAATCTCCCTTGGGAGGAAAGTCTGGGAGAGCTGGGCCTGTTCAGCCTGGAGAAAACTGAGAGTGGGTCTTATCAATGCATATAAATATCTCTAGGGTGAGTGTCAAGAGAAAGGGGCCAGGCTCTTTCCAGTAGTGCCCAGCAACAGGACAAGGAGTAATGGGCACAAACTACAATGCAGAAAAACCTTCTTTACCCTGAGGGTGACAGAGCCCTGGCACAGGCTGCCCAGAGAGGCTGTGGGGTCTCATTCTCTGGAGACATTCAAAACCCACCTGGACACGACTCTGTGCAGCCTGCTGTAGGTGACCCTGCTTTAGCAGGGGGTTGGGCTAGATGATCTCCAGAGGTGCCTTCCAACCCTGACCGTTCTGTGATTCTGTTGCAAGGTGTATGACCAAGGAGGATATGAGCTGATTTCTAGGTCATTTGAACCATCAGTCAGAAAACACTCTACAGCTTCAGCATCTAGAAATGAGCATAGAATCACTGGTATTGACATCTATGGAAAAGGTAAAATAGGTTAAGGAAAGCAAGAATTATGACCTGACCTTAAGATCTTAAGGTGTAAGAGGGCAATTGAAAAGCAGCTTTCAGACTTCTCTTATATAGGTAGAGAACTATTACAATATTTACCTGAAAGGGTGGAAAGCAGTGACTTCTGCTCCCAGCTCTTGGGATGATTGCTATTTTAATGTGCATGATTCTGATTTTTTTCACCTAATGCAGATATGCAAAAGAGGTGTCTACTGGAAATATTCTGCCTCTTTAGCAATATTAAACTATCTTATATAAGTACCTAGGAATTGACATTTTTAATATCTTCATGTATTATTACTATTTTGACAGTTATCTTACAGAAAGCAGTATCTGTTACTGTAATGAAAATATAAGCAGAAATACCTTCTCCCCCTGCCCTCCCTGATAGTTTGTAATTATTAGTAATGTTAGGCGCATCACCTTTTGTATCAATACACAGTAAACAGAACTAAAAGTAATCACTCCTTAGAAACTTAGAAATCACTTTGGTTGAGACTTTTAAATGCTACAGAGCTATCAGCATTCTTTAAAGAACTGATTTGAAAGGCTACCCAGAGCTTTCAAAAAGACAGTGTGGACTGCAGTATTCATTAATTAGTCTAGCAATTGGCAGTTTTAATACCCTGTTGTACATACTTGCAATAACAGAATGATCAAGTCAGACCTTTAGACTGTAAGCTAGACTGTAGCCCATGTCCAACATCAGAAGAGGAAGAGTGATTCCCAGGAATAAGCAGTTACATTTCCAAACAAAAAAGTCAATATTTGATGAGCTTTCTGACAAAGATTAAGTGTATTTTTAATACTATGCTAATGATTATAGCAGAGTAAGCTATAATATATCAAAATGTAGCAGAATGGGAGTCCTGCACGTTGGTATAATGAGAACAATTATTGTCACTTAGAAGATTGAACTGTTTCATTTAAGCAGTTCTGAATGCCAAAATGGTGAAAGTAAAATATCAGTAGTTGTTAACTGTAACGATTTTTAAATCAGGATCATTGAACAGAAGGATTACTGCAGGAGCTGGTGATGAAAGCTGTAGGAATAATACATCCATTTAGCAGGCATTCAAGATGTAGCAAAGAACATGACTGCTAAAGTTAACAGTTCCTGATTCAGAAAATCTTATTTCATCTTAAGCATTTTCCCATAAAACAAACAAATTTTAAGTAATGTTTTGTGTATGTTGCTGTTGAAACTGCAAGCAGTCTTTACTGGTGATGTCTGCTTAATATATCATGAAGGGGTGTAAAATACTTATGCAAAGGGGATAAAATTCTATATCCTCAAAGGTCCACCTTTTTCTGTGGTGAACTAAAAATGAAAAGCAAAACAGAAAAACACAAAACCACCAAAATCTCCATTGTTGAATTGCTGTTTGTTGTAAGTGTATAGAGTTGTTCAAAATGAGGCAATGTACATAAAGTTTATGGTTTTGCTGCCATTTAGCCCTGTTGTACTCAGTTTTGCCTCTGCTTGCTAAGGTTTGAGGTATTAGATGTTAATGCGTAGAGAGGTGCTTTTCTAATTAAAGGAAAGCTCAGTTTCTTGATAAGGAACTTCTGCTCTTGGGTGTCGTG
The DNA here is from genome assembly GCF_023638135.1 of Falco biarmicus. Lineage (NCBI taxonomy): Eukaryota > Metazoa > Chordata > Aves > Falconiformes > Falconidae > Falco > Falco biarmicus. The sequence goes on from NC_079302.1 coordinate 9,697,557, forward strand.
CTTCTTGGACAGTTCCATGCCACAGACCATATAGTTCCAAATCACTCCGTGGAAGGAAAGTAGTAAAAGGAAGATGCAGTGTGCATAATCAATGATGACACAAAAGGCTGTTTTTAAAAGGATTACATTCTAGAAGGCTCTTGAGGTAGTGTGGAGCTTCCTTAACAAAATAATTTCTCCATCCTTTCTTCTTTCTCTTCCCTCTGCTTCTCACTTTTGAAATATTTATTTTTGGAAGAAAATACAGGAAGCAGTCTAATGTACAGTGAAAGCATTGCGTTGTGCTGGGGACATTCATGCCTTTGAGTATATTAGGGTTTATGATATTTAAGTAGGCATGAAAGTGCAACAGAAACATGTATTTTAGGAGCTTCTGTATAGGAAGAAAAATGAGATCTTAAGAGTCAGAATTAAAAGAAAAAAAGAAAAAAAAAAAGGCAAAAAAGCTGCTAGTGATACAATAAGATAGTAAAGAACCATAACAGGTTATTAGGAATACGAAAACAAATAGAAAGAAGGAAAGGAGTCAGAATTATTTATTTGGGAAGTCTGGTGTGTATTCTCAGGAGACTTAACAACTTGTGTCTAGTTAAGAATTATTTTCAGTATATTATAGAAGCATCTAGATGTTCCAGGACTATTGTACTACTAAAAACAAAAATCTGACCCCAGAAAAGCTTGCCACCTCATTACATGCCCAGAAAACTTCTCCTGAACTAGTTCACAAAAATCAAGGGAATCATTCAAATTTGCTGTTGGCACTATTACAGCCTATAAAAAGGAAAAATTCCTATGAAGTAGTAGATTTCAAGCAATGCATGCAGTGCACAGATATGAATCTTGCAAAGGTGAGGTAGAGTGGGTGGTTGGAGGCAAAAATTACTCTGCTGTCAATAGTATTTACTTTCACTTAGAATATTTTTATTTAGAATAATTATACATAACATGCAATTCAAATGTTGAATGTACATAGACTACACAAGAAAACAAGGGCACTTTCAAGTGAGGTTTCAACTCCCCTCCTTATTTTAAATGAGAACATTTATAGAGTTTTGAGTATATAAACCATACAGAAGTCTGGAAAGTGAAGTACAGGCGTGTCCTGTACCATATAATATGTTTATTTTTTCATTAAAAGAATGAAGTCTTCTCAGTGCCATTTATAACATTATTGAAGAATGTGCATCTGGTGTTTTTGAGAATAATATGCAAATGATGGATGCTTTATAGGTTCAGTATTAAGTAAATACAGACTGCTACAGCGTCATCCTATTTGATGCTGCTGAAAGGAACTAATCAAATAATCTATAAATATCTTCAGTGTCCTTTTCCCTCTGAGAAGCAAGCTACTTTCTTTGAAACTCATTTCCATATTCTGTGTGCAAAACAGCAAGTGAAAACCCTCCCTTCAAATACTTTATATATAGAATCATAGAATGGTTTGGGTTGGAAGGGACCTTAAAAGAAAATCTATTTCCAGCTCCCTGCCATGGGCAGGGACACCTTCCACTAGATAGGGTTGCTTTATATCTCCACCCAGCCTGGTCTTGAACACTTCCAGGGAGAGAGCATCCACCTCAACTTACCTGGGAAACATGTTCCAGTGCATCATAGAAGGCCACCAGATTTGTCAGGCAGGATTTGGCCTTAGTGAAGCCATGGTGGCTGTCCCTAGTCACTTCCTTATTTTCTGTGTGCCTTAGCATAGTTTCCAGGAGGATCTGCTCCATGATCTTGCTGGGGACAGAGGTGAGACTGACTGGCCTGTGCTTTCCTGGGTCTTCCTTTTTTTCCTTTTTTGGGACTTGCGTTTCCCCTTTTCCAGTCCGTGGGATCTTCACTAAACTGCTATGACTTCTCAAATTTGATGGATAGTGGCTTTAGGTGCGTCATTCACCAGTTCTCTCAGGAGCTGTGGATACATCTCATCAGGTCCTGCGGATCCATGTGGTGGAGAAATACTTGGAGCAGGAATCTTGTCATTACCTAGCTAACTTTTTTTTTGTTATTGTAATTGAACACAGCTATAAATTTATAAGTAGTGAGGTGAGTGACCTTCTGATAAATAAGCTTTTGACTGTGACAGTGAAGCATTCTGCTTCTTATTCCTAAATTGTCCATTAGGATAAGGGAAGTGAAAACTTTAAAGGAGCCAGTCTGTATGGTTGACCCTGCTTCCAATCCTGTAAATTTCTGGATCTATCTTCCTCTTTTGCAGAATGATATTCCTGGAATATCTATGGGCACAAGTCCTAAGAACTAATATGGCTTAAAACACAACCAACTATCTTCAGCTCAGCAGGCAAATAAAGCAACTTTCTTTACTGTTTAGTCTCCTGTAGAAGTGTGTGTTAGAGAACAATGGATCTGATACTACCAGCTAACCAAGAGGTAGGAAAGAATGGGTCCATTTTTAGATCCTGTGCTTTCTAGCCTGGATTCCTACTTATTCTGAAAGTTTTCATTAATGTTGATCTCTAGAAGGCACATGAGCCTTTTAAGGCTTTCTTGACCAAGCAGTTTAGTGCTTAACTACATTTTCTGTCATTTACGTGTATTGATTTTTTTCACAGTAAGAGTACTGATGGTGCTCTTTCTTCTTTCCTGCTTTCACAAAAGTTTTAGCACCAAAAGTCTTTGAGTCATCTGTTTCTCATCAGATCTTTCTGAAATTGAGTAAAGCTTCAAGAACTGCTGTGTTTGGGGAAAGGCATATTCACACATCATGTAAGCCTCAATATTGTAGAAAAACACATTTTAAAATTATTACAATGTGTCAGCTGTGGTTTGAGGCTGAGAACACAGATCTAACACATGACTGAAAAATGGAATGAACCAACCAAAACCCAATTCTGAATAGTTTTTCTCATATTCTGTCCTGTTACAAGGATAACATCTTTGAACAATGCTGACTGAAGCCTAGGTCTGAAGTAACCTCAGGAAATGAGCCACTTACTTGACAGCAGTACTCACTAAAGGGAACACTTAGAGGAAATACATTCTTGCACTGATTTCCAGATCTTTACATTCACTCACTTTAGATTCCCAGTAGCCCCTGGATTATCTTATTCTGGACTATGGACATAAACCTACAAATCGATTCCTTTTACATTTGAGCTGTCAGTAATATTATTTTGCCTTTTCAGTCCAAGTTGAACCGGCTTGAACTGATTGCAAAGGGTAATTTATTCCCATATCATGTATGTTCTAAGCATTTGGATATATGACTCATTTTTAAAATCTGAAAAGTGTTCATTCTGTTCTTATTTAAACCCACACATTTTACGAATTCTCTTTTTTACGCCTCTTTTCTTTCATGAGGAAGTATCTAATTATAGAACAAAACCTTATGAATTATTAGAAGGATTAGACTTTAGAAATGTAATGCTGACAACCAAACTATAGATAAAATTCTCCAAATGTGTAACATTGTTATGCAGCATCATATTGTTTACATTTTTGATAGGTAGTGTGGTTTTTCCAATGATTTTCACCAGATATCTTCTGCAAATTTCACATCTTACCTTTTAAAGGCAGTTTATTGTCATTCAGGTGTAAGTTATGTGCTTGTTCAACTAAAACATGGTTGTAGTTTGATTCTAGCAATGATGAATTGCTGGAGTGAATTCATGCAAACAGGGAAATTGAAATTAAATTCATCACACTAGGAAAACCATTCCTCCCCATGTAAATTAGTAGCTTTTCTGCTAAAATCAATTTGTTTTCGTAAATTATGCAAAAATTCTCACAGGACTTAGGTAGATGATTTATTGTACTCTTGGCTGTTTCACAATATTAGAAAAATGAAATTTATTCACACAATATTAGATGGCAGAAGCTGAGAGCTTTAGTGACAATTTCTGTTTATTGCTATTAATCTATGTTGTCTATGGTGACAGAATTCCCACAATATGTGGGACATAATCTTTGTAAGAGATGCTTTTTATTAAACTGTACACAAGCATTCTTCATTTAAATACAACAGGTCAATTATTTCTATATTGCAAGGCCTTTCAATTGATCAAATAATTTCTAATGCAATCCAGTGTTTCCATGGAAACTGTTTGTATACGGAATTCTTGTAAACATCGGAACTTAAAAATGCCCTCAGAAAATAAACAGTTCCTCAGATCTTTTAAACAATGTAAGAAGGCATTATTTAAAATTACTTTAGACATCTTGTTCAGAGAGCTAGAAGTCAGTTTGGTAGTTCATTCATGCCAAAAGAGTCCTGCAGCTGAAATCATCAGCGTTCATGTTCAATGCATATTGCTATCACTTGATGGGATCTAAATCCTGAAAAACAGTGTAGTTAAGATGCAGAGATACTGGGGGGGGGGGGGGGGGGGGGGGGAAAGGTGGAGAATAGGATTCAATCAAGTAATTAATGTCTAGGCAATAAAGCATATGGGTAAGGAAATACATTAAAGATAATAAATATGCACTTGTATTTGTCACTTCTTAATTATGGAGTGTTTGGCTTGGTGATAGAAATTGTACATATATTTTTCTAAGAATCTCTTCTTTGGACCTGTACAGGAAGTAACCAGTTCTAGTAAGTACGGCGGGTTTCTCCACTAACAATTGTCCCTGCCCATTTTGCTAGACAGGTTTAACTATTATGTGGCACCAAACAGAAAAGCCATTACCCCAAAGGGAGGAGACAAATAGCATAGAACTCAGTTTAATCCAAATGCAATTACAAAAGTCAACAGAAAGGCACCTTTCTAAAACAAAATGCTGTTGCTTGCCATATTTCAGAGCTGCTGTGAAGTTACTTTCATCTAGTAAGTCCTAATGAATTGTGATAACTTTTTATAGAGGAAAGTGTAAAACAACTTTAAGAGTTGCTATCAACTCCTCCTTGAATAATTTCTTTTCAAAATATAATTTTTGACATGAGATATAATGTCATGCAAAATATTGTGAACTTGAACTTTTCATGTTTAACCATCAGACAGCTTGCCTGTGTCATCTCAGAAATCTCCACATATCTTTAAGCAAAGTGCAAATGAATTTGCCTTTTTGGACAAAATTTAAATATTTGTTTTAAACAACAGTTAAAAAAAAAATCTTATGTCACAGAACTATTTTACATTCACTAACTTTTGTCTACGCGTGTTGCTTACACTGAGTCAGTGGTATGTAGCAGCAGGTCTGAAGGGCAAGTGAAGCTTTGTGAATATTAATTACAATGTCAATGGGGTAGTAAGAGCTCCAAACCCCTGAGGATAATGTTATATAGTGCCAGGTAGGCAAAATGTGATGACCCTATAGATGGCCACATTAATTGACCATTGAATCTGGCAGTTTACAGTGTAGTTTATAAGTGTATTCCTAAACCTTGAGCTTTAGAAGCTATTATGCCAGGTTCAGGAGATCAGAATTTTATGACTGTGATGTCTTTTACTAATAGATGGCAGGTCACTTTGCATTTTCTTTGTAATTTTTTTTTTAAAAAAAACTTTGTCCAGCTTCATATCTGTTGTGTGTTTTCAAGTACCTTTATCGGGAGTCTTTCAAATCTGTGAGTGCGATATATAGGACAGAAATATGAGCTATTATATATAGCATGAATAATTACTAGAGACCTTTATGTAACAATTATTGTAGAAGTCATCCAGTCAGTTACCACATGACTTGTCCACCTTTTTTTATATCTCCTTCTGTCTAAATGTGGACACACATCTGAGAGGCTCCTGACAGCAAAATTTTAAACGCTCTTACAGCAATGTTGTGGTATGATTTCCATATAAACAGAGGGGGTTTGTTGACTTAAAAGGGTTTTGTGTCAGCCCTCCTTTTCATGAATAAAGTTTTGCAAGCTCTCAGAGTTTGTGTAGATAGGCACTGACTAATCATGTACTCACAGTTTGAAATTTAGAAATGACTGTGTGGGGAACACCATATGGAAAAAAATATATGTCATTTTTAATGATGGAATCTTTTTCCCTATAATCAGAAAATGGCCGAAAAATATGTAATCTAACTCCTTAAAAGGGGTTGTCATTTTTTTTTCCCTTGAAGTTTTTCTAAAGTCAGATTTTTTTTGTCCATTGAATCTTTTTATTTGCTTATTTCTGCCAGGCTGTGGTTTAAGCATTAATAGAAGCTGCTCTATTGTAATGTCATCTTTCATGTTGATTATAAGATACCCAAAACCTGGGGGAAACTGACTGAAGGAATATTTTTTCAAAGGAATATGACTTGTTTTTCCATTTGTAAAATCTGGAACTTGCTTTCTAAACAAGCAGGCAAACTATACTGAATCCAGCTAGAAACTCTCGCCAAAAATCTTTAAACATTTGTTACATGGAGGGGATACTGAAAATAGTTTTTGATCGGGAGAAAATAGTTCAAGAAACATGGAAGTATTATGGTGATGCACAATGTAAAAAAATGTCCAAGGGGCATGGCAGTGAGGTAATATGCTAAGTAAATATGTGTCAAATATAACTGAAGTTGGCCAAGAAGGCTTGATTCCTCATCAAGCATCAAAGCTTGCAGATTTTAGGTGATGTTAGTAGCATAATTATTTCCATTTTTTAAAAAAAATATTTTTAATAGACTCTAAGTAGATGTCATATATGCATGATATCTTGGTGTGAGCTTTTCACTGGTAGACAGAATCATTTGAAAAACGGTGTAGCTGCAGCAGTGAAACAGGGTGTTTATGTGTACTTAACAAACTGAACACAGTGCCAAAGTACTCACAACTTCCGCTGTGGGTTGGGAAGCAACTTGCAAAGCAGTCTGAAAGCAGGCAGAATGCATTGGTATCAACTTGTAAAAGACTCGCAATGGTGTCTGTGATATTTCTGTTGTAGTTCTTGTCACAGTAGAAGGGTGAAATGCTGTGTGCTGAAGACAGGCTTGCCGTTAGTTAAATTCTTTGTTATTAATTCTGTACTTGTGAAATGAAACCTGAAAGCAAAGTCTTTGACATCTTAGGCATACGTATATTTTTAAACTTGGGAATTCCATAAATATGTCACATATTCCCTTCCATTTCCTTTGGGAGCCTTCCTGGGGGGGAGTGGGGGTGGGGGGTGGGGGGAGAAGTCTTGCTGTATTTCATTTTAATAAGAATATTACATGTGATAAAAATAATAAGTACAAGATTTTGCTTGAAAGCTTTTGTCTGTATTATAAGGTTCCTACCATCCGGTATCTGAGTTTTACACAATCTGTTATACATTTATATTTAAAACTATTATCTTCAAGGCTTTGTGACATTGAATAGTTATGCGATTTACATAAGCCTTATGCCTTAAACAGTAGATCATTCTTCTTCAAAAAAATTCAGTCCTGTAATAAAAAGGGAACTATACAAATGTCATTAAAAACAGTTTTATGGCAGTTACTTTTTCTAAGTAAGATATTGAACACTACTAGTATATGAACTAGATTGTAAAAAATAGTAACTCATCATTTATTAAAGAAAGTTTATTTTTATTTAATTGGTTCATTTAAATTAATAAAGTCAATTCTTTTGACTTAAAATAACTTTCTTTTATAACTTTCAGGTAATGGATTGCAGTGGCAATCTAAAGTATCAGAAAACATATCTTCACAAGGCAGAAGGAAAGATGCAAAATGAACAGTATCATGCTACGGGCCATCCACAAGATGGCAATAGTGGGATAATTTCATAAAAGTTCAAGCGTTTATGAAACTGTCCTCTTTGCTTCTGATACTTACTTGGAAATTTAATTTAGATCAGAGAGAAGCTGAGACAGAAATTGGTTGCTTTGTCATCTTCTTGTTTCCAGGAATATAATACCATTATAAAACAGAGAGCATAAATTGGCATTCAAACCTTACTGACCTTTTTTTTTTTTTTTTTTTTTTTAAACCAGTCATTTATACAGCAGCATTTCTGCTGCACAAAATGCTGTGAATGACATTTATCTTGCTTTTTTTCCATCCCAATTCTGTGGTCTATGAAAGGACCAAACTCAAATATTTTGAGCATTTGTATTTGTTAAAGGTCTGTAAGTATGTTTGGAATTAAGCACTCTGACAAATATCTTGGTTTTCAGCCATGCTAAACATCTCCCAGTACCTGTACACTTACATGAGATCTGATTGCACATAGGAGTTTCTCTACAGTTTTAAGTTCTGGATTTGAAAAGGTATTTAATACCTCTCACCTGTAAATATATGTTTCTGAGAACTGTTTCCTGTATGCTGCTATATTTCAAGGCATTTCAATTGCCTCAAAAGCAAAACTAAGCAAAACAAAACAGAGGAGGAACTGAACAGTTCTAGCATTTGTTTTGTTAGACATGCTCTCTAATTAAAATTCTTTGTCAAATTTAGTAACTAAGTGAATAAATAGATGGTAGTCCTTCCATTCTTGACATGAATAGGGCTGGTAGATTCATCTTCCCAAGGTTTAGATGCCCAGTGTGCCTACTGTGGAGCTAGATAGCTCTGTGCTTTCCACAGACCAAACACTGGATTTAAGCATCTTAACTGTCTCCATTTAACAAAATTAGATGGAGAGAAAAAACCTATATCAACATGTTCAAATACGACGTTTATAAAATGAGAATGTTTGAAAACAACACCTACTGTAGTCAATAAATACCTGATGGCGTTAATGAATTGTATCATCCCCCCCCAAAAAAAGATATTTTTTTTTCTCCACTGTTCCTATAGGAAGCCTACAGCGACTAGGTAAATGGGGTAGATGACTTCAGCAAAGGGAGTCACCACTAGGTGAAAAGATTTCATTACGTAAGACTGTAATCCTGTGTCAGAGTGCTTTCGTGCAATAGTGTTTGGTTCTGTAGATGACGTTTTTGCTTCTTTTTCTGACTTGCAGAATGTGTGCATGTATTACACTTATTTGTAAATGTCAAAAAAAATCTTAATCTTTTACACAGTATGTTGACATAGCAAAGGCAGAGGAAGTATATACCTCATACTTTTTAAACCTGTTGCTGACATTTCCTGAAGTCTACTTTTCTACATACTAGGAAGATGAAATATGGAGCTAAATGTTTTGTTGTGGTTTGGTTGGGTTTTTTTCAGATCTTGCTGGTAGTGAATTTATTATAGATTTGCCTATAGAAAAAAAGGAGGTACTTTATGTAGAAGCAGAAGTTACAGACAAAATTAATATTTTATCTGAACTCTTATTTTGGGGAATTTTATAAACACAGTGTCATTTGGATTTACACCTTTGTGGAAGCAAGCATATGATGTGAGTAGTTACAAGTGTGAATGAAGAGTTACACCTATATCAACTGACTAAAAGAATCCTATGTTCATTCTTTTGCTTATTCCTAACCTGTTCAGTAATGGTCTAATAGGTGACCACCTACCTGATTTTCCAGCAATGAATACCAAAATTAGTTCATCTATCCACAAACTTTTAGTGAAAGTATTTATTGACCTACAAGGTCAGTCTTGAGAAATTATCTTTTGCACATATTATTGTAAATCCAGCAAAATTAAAAGGTACTCTAGTACAAAAGAAGGCATAGAAATCTCATGAGTCACAGGTCTTACCTTTAATAAGAATTGCCAAAAAGCTTATTAAAAAGCCTCCAGACAGGTATGTAGTACACATACTGATTTCAGTATGTGTACTACAGAAATATATTGTGCACCTTCATCTCTGGTTTTGTATATATTTTCCTGGGCTTTTCTCTGAGACTGAGAAAAGCCAAAGGAAAGAACTAAAAATGGGTTACCCATAGCATTTTCCATTTAATTCTTTATTTTTTTTCAGATGCTTCTGAGAGCAGCAATCTCCAAAGCATGTGTGCTATCTTGCCGCTTTCTGTCCGGTCGACTCTTCTGTGCGAGTTGTTTTTGTAGCAGAAAATGATATGGGAACATAGGCATTACTTGCATGTCACATTTTTTTTATAATTCTGGCTCGAAAGCAGGACAAGCATGTCCACTGACTATGCAGATGTTTGACTCTGCAATGCCTTTTGGTACCACATGAGAGCAGAAATGATCCATCATTTTGCCTGAAAAAATAGACTGAGTGACAGTTATTAGCCTCCTTTGCTTGTTTTCTTCTTACCGGTTATCTGTAGCTCATTAGCACTGGTTAACTGTCTCCTTTCTCTTGATTTTCATTAGGTGAATTCAAAGGGGATAGTGCAGAATTTAAAATCTGATTTTATCAGACTGTCTCAAATCCTAGTTTTGTATAATTAAGAACTCAGTCTAGAGCATTCCTAGAGAACTAGACCTTTTGATTACAGATGTTTGTTAAAGCTAGATTCATATTTTCATTGTTATCCTTGCTGAGTTGTACAAATTGTGGCTCACATTTACTGAGTTTCTGTGATACTTCATTTTCTACATTTATTTTACCCTAACTTCTAAATTCATACTGCTTTCCCCCATAAACCATTGACATGAATGGCTTTTGGATTTTAGGTTTTTATTTAACCTCATGTCAGTTCAAAAACGTGGTTTAAACTAGTTATTTAAACTTCTATTCCCCTTAAGCTAGTATAGATATTTAGCAGTCTAGAAGCTAGGTGATATGAATCCTAGGTGTGATCCTGCTGTCACGTTTGCTAAGGAACCAGTAGGCATGTACTGGTTTAGTACATTCTGGTTTAGAAGGACTGAATATTTAAAGTAAGATGCAACTTTCAGGATTGCTAGTGAAAGGCATTAATTTTTTATTTATAGGCAAGTATTCTTAGATCTTCTATCTTCTTCAATTGATGAAAAGCTTCAAAAACTATGTATCAATCCAATGCAACATACAATTCTTTTTTTCCTCTTGTATTTCTATCTTGGCAGAGAATATAGAAATAACAGACTCCCAGGTGAGTAAAGACAATTAACTATTAATCAAATCTCCAGTATATTCTAATTTGACGCTAATTACTTTGTTATAATTCATTAATAAATATTTAATTTAGCCTTGAGCATGTATTGCTTGTTTGTTCCTGTAAAGATCTAGCATGAAATCATTGTTTCTTGTAACATTAGATCTACAAATGATTCAGCAGCAGGATTAGAACTTAAGGATCATAGGTTAGTGAAAAAGTTAAAAGTTTCACTATGGCCTAATACTAACACAAATAACAGGTTTAAAGAGCCTGTGATGCTAGTAGCTTTTCATATGGCTTAGAATATAAAAATGCCTCTACTTCTTAGGTTATCATCAAACAACAATGAACATTCTGTTTTCATGTACCCATATCTTTAAAAGTATGGTACGTTCTGATCTCAGTTTGCCTGAGTGCAATATAAGCTTCCCCAAGAACTTCCTTTACAAAGTTATTAAACATAATTATTTCATGTTTACATAAAGATAAGACAAGAAACTAATTCAAAGCGTGTCACTTTTATTCACTCTGCTACCTTCAGGCTTTTTGGTACTCTTAGAGATTATAAGTAATTCTGAAACTGTGTGTGTTGTTTGTCACAGTTGATGTTCACAGTTTAAGGAACTCGCTACCACCACTTGCTTTAGAAAATGCATTTTGGGGGACTTACTGAATGTTACAGAGTATGTGACATACACGGAAACACAGCCACAGGTGTCCTGCGCCAGTTGGACACTAGTGTGTTAAAAAGACTGATTTTTTTCTGCAAAGGTGCTGAATGCTTTTGCCTGACGGTTAAAAGATCCTGAAGAGAGAGCAGGAAATTAAATATCTGGTATTTTTGGACTGTAAAAAAGGAAAGTAGTGAGGTTTTGTTCTTGCCCACAAACACCTTGATTTTGCATGTTTCAAAGCAATTCTAGGAAATGTTTTTGGCTGCACTGATTTAAATTATTTTTTCTTTTCTTACACGATGCATGAATACAGTATGTATATATATATGCACAATATGTATTTGTAATATATGTTACAGATTATGTATGTGTTTTATTCTTATACCCTAAAAAAATCATCTTTTTTTAAAGTTACCCTTCTCAAGTACTATAGGGAAACTTTTGAACCTGTTTCCATGTCTCTTTCTCTTTTCACCTATACTGAAAGAGGGTAAAAGTTTCCATAAAATGTTGGAAGAACTAAATAGTCAGCAGAGAGAGTAAAAAATAGAAGATATCATAAGTTTTGAAGTATCATAAAACCTTCACTTTTAGAACAGCTTTAACAGCCTGGTAGTAATCAATCGGAATTTATAATATTAGTTTGGAACTTCCTCTGAAATGTAAACAGGCATCCCTGAAAAAGATTAAAATTTGAACTTGTTAGAAGCGGTGAGTTGCTTAGTCTGAATGTTGTCTTTACCTAGTAAACTTTCATTGGTTTTAAAAACAGATGAAGCTTGTAGTTAAAGTTTGTCAACATTCATTGTTGTCATTAAATACATAAAGTTTATCATATTGAATAGTTGCATACAGTAGCTGTAGCCAATTTTCAGCATTCAGGACTTTTTTATAGGATGATCTAGGAAAATATTTTGAAGGATAGAGTCAGAATGGAAGTGTTTACAGACAGTTTAAATTTTATCTTGACTGATTGTCTTTCTGTAGATTTTAGCAGGTATGTATATGTCAAGATAAATAATCCCTATCAAGATTCTTTCTGCTCATGAGTAGGAGTATCTGAGCAAATTAATGCTAGGAGGCAAAGAAAGAAATGGAACATATTTTCTGTTGCGCATGTAAATGTGTAAGCCAGACAACTTCTTTTAATCCTAAGCAGTCAGTGCAAGGACTGACAGTCTAAACTTTTCCGGACAGGTTGGTCAGGAAAGTTTGCATGGGTAGTTGCTCAAATACTACGCTACATAGCAATTGACAGATAGAAGCTTTTGTTATGGCTTTTCTTATACAGTTCCTATTTTTTAATATCAGAATACCAGTATAGGCTGGGACAAGCATTTCTAAATCAAGAGAATGAGGCTGCTTTGCTGTCAAAGACTGTTGTTTTTACACTTGTTTACTGGCCCTAGATTTTGAAAACATCTTAAGTTTCATTGTCTAAATACTTCTGAAGTTTTGCGTTATGATACAGTCTGTGGGTGTTTCTTGCCAGGAGAGTTCTTTTACCAGATACAGTGACAAGTACCGATATAGGTATATGCCCAGTTGTAATCAGCCAGTAGAGATTTCTTCTCTTTTGGTGGCTCACACCGTTTTCTTTTTCCAGTAGAGATGCAATTTGATTCCCACAGTATCATCACCACCCACATTCAGATATACTAGAGCCATGAATAGGGACAATGAAAAATGTACAAGGAAGCTGAACACAGACAGTAGTGATCTAGAAATGCAGGAAGATCTGCATATGAATTGATATCATAGACCTATATTTGTTGCTGGCCTTTCCAGTGAATGTTCCTAGCCCCTGAAATCAGAAGGCTGGCCTCTACAAGATCTGTAACTGCTGCACATTTCTCCTGGATATTGAGTATCATTCTAAATGGCCATTTTTGTCCTGTATTTATGGTTATGGACTACCTTTTAACTCTTAGTGCCCTTGATATTAATAGCATATGTATGCATAGATTAAAGACAGGTATTGCTTTTTTCCCCTCTCTTCCTTACTGCTAAGAATCTGAAAGTCTGACTCTGTCTAGTTGATCAGATATTAAAATCAGATAAGCTCACTAAGCTTTCATACTGACGTGAAAGAAATAATTGAATTCAATAATATGTGGCTTTAAACCTAATTCCTTTAAGAATTAATTTTTTTCACCTATTCTGTAATATGGAGGTAGGGTGGAGTTCCTGTAATTACTGAAGCTGTAACTGGAGTAGTTTTCTAATTTAACACATTGAATATAATCCCTGATGTTTTTCACTTGTGGTAAATACAAGAAAAATCTGGAAATAATGACTTAACCTAACAGCTTGGGTTACGTATCTGTTACTGAACAGTGCTGTTACTTTAATGTTAGAGTAGTCATAGGTAAAAATACTTTTTCCCAGAGTCCCAAGTACATCCATTTGCACCCTACCTCCTATGCCCTGCTATATGTGTTACAAAAAAAAAAAAAAAAGTGAAAAGTATAAACAGATGAATGAAGAAATAGCATTCTCATAATCTATGTTCTATGCCCTATGTATATCAAGGGAGGAGAAATGTCTCTTGTACAGAGATAAAGCACTAAATTGAAGCTTATTGGTTTTGTGTGAGGCAGTCTGGCGTTTGTGGATAATTGACATGCTATATGCAATATTCAATTCTGAGTTATTTTTCCAGTTCTCTTTTGTCCTAGCCATAAGATCAATAGCAATAGTCAAATTTAAATAGTACAGGTCCACATATACTACTATAGCTGATCAAAGCGTTGTATAAACAGGGCAGAAGGAGCCTGATTCTATTCTGCTGCCCTACCAGCTGGAAATAAATCACCTGGTAGTATAATTATAGTTTAGGTTGAAAGAGAACTCTGAAGGTCAGTTATTCTGACACCCTGCACAGAAAAGGTTAAGTAGCACACTCTAGTACTTCATAGTGGGTTTATAAAGAAAGGAAAACTTTTAAAATCTCTTATCAAGAAGGTTTGTGTAAAAAGGTTGAGGGAGACTTGATCATTTATTTCCTGTAAATCATTATTTCACAACAAATGAATGAGAGTTGCTTTATAAATAAAGCTTCAATTCAATGACATTGAGAAAACCAGTGAAGGGTGCTGCATATGTACGCTAATTGCCATATCAGAAGATGATCTCTGCTGTTTCTATTAGTCTTTTGGGAGGCAAATTTTGCATTTTGATAGTACTGCATAGTTTCAATGGGAGGATTTTAGGGGGTATGTTTTGGACAGTGATTAAAATAGATATAGAGGATATACACAAATGGGGGCGGATTTAAAACACACTGGACTACTTCACTTATTTTGAGAGTTGATACATATTTCCAGAAAGATTTACCCATAACAAATCAAAACTAATTGATTTCCAGACACTGCCAGTACAAACATTTTCCACAGAAATCAGTGCAGAATTTTGTCCTGAATGTTTGATTATATTTGTTTGTCTGAAATATGATTTATTAGTTTTCTATAGCAATACTTCACACTGAATTACTCTAATGTTCTTTTGGCTTCTCAGAATAAGTTTTCCTTTCCTTTGTGATAGAAGAAGCAAATCAAAACTGCTCCAAGTTTGGTGAAGATATGACCCAGGCTTTTTCTGTAGTCTAGTATAATAGTTTCCTGAAACTTTTGAGGGTCTGATTAGGGTGGGGATTTTTGTATCTGTGGGGGAAGGGAAGAGACATTGTCTATATTCAAACAACTCTGAGAGACTTTCCCTTCAGATACCTCCTGTAGAGAAGGGCACTAATCACAATTCCATACAGGAAAGAAGTGAGATTTCTGCATTCAGATGCATTCAATGAGTATCACATGGCAGCTTTTACTGTAAGAAGATGAAGCCACTGCTACAAAATACTGGAAGCAGATAAGCTAGTGGATAAGCAGTGCCTTACTACAACTTACTAAATATAATTCACTTGGTAAAAGGTACAGTGCACTTAATATAATTTTGTTTTAGTAACCGATTTGTAGAATTAAAAATACAAATGTAATAATCCTGCATTTGCTTATCAAAACATCTGTTTTGCATGGGAAAACAGGCAGTGAAAAACAGCTTCAAAAGGCTGGAGAAAATGTCATGTAGAATACATGACCCTACAAGAGCAGAGCAGAACTACATGCAACATATTTTAGGCTACATTAAAAAAAAAAAAAAAAAAGTGTTAATAGGTGCCTACAGCTGGAATTCTAGCTTTGTATTCAAGATCTTAATTGGGTGAGTTTTCTCATCAACATCCTGACTGAATTCAGTCAGGGCTAGCTGTCTCTGAAAGCTAGTTAACTGAGTCTGGGATTTACCTCTAGACTGCAGAGGCTTGTTTTTGAAGTGTTGACCTTAGGGTCTATATACAAGTATTGTGGATTTGTATTAAAGCACTCAAAAGCTCCACTTTTTTTCTTTCAATTCTGTAAAAAAATATATACATATACCCTACAGTTCTGGGTTTGTCTGACATGTAGCCTAGTTTAAGCAGTGCTTTACTGAAATGTTTGGCCTCCAGCATGCAAAGGGGGGTTATTATCTGTATTTTATCTGTAACTGTATTTTTACATTAACTGTGAAAGTGATTTAAATGACTTTCTGGCGTGGTGAAAATGATCCCAGAGACATTCAAACATGAAAGTGAGAGATTCCCAGAAGCAGTCTCCAGGTACCTAGCAAGTCAGAGGGCTGGCCTGTCAGATGGTGAGTGAGAGATGCTTAAGACGGTCTTCCTGGCACCATTCCGCTCAGTTGCAGATGTGAGTTCAGTTTTCCCAAATACTATGATAGAAAAGAGCATTTTATTGTGCTTTTTATGATAAATTATAAACATAAGGTTATCTGTAGAAATGCTAGCTGAAACCATTGACATACCTACCTTTAAAGACTGTTTCTTCGTTTATCTACTGGCTTAGTTTAGACAGGGTTCTCATGTTGCCAGTATATCCCAAGCATATAACAGCTCAATTTGATGATCTCAAAGGCCTTTTCCGACCTGAATGACGCTATGATTCTATCACTCTATATTTACCATAGCTGATATAGTGTGCACTTGGAGCCAGTCTGTGAGGATCACTATTGAAACTGCACAGGGGCTACACTGCTGAGCGAGGTATCGGTCATCTCGGTGAGCTTGTGCATCCAGCAGAGCAGAGCTTGTTACAGAACAGACACTGTTTTGTCACCACATAATAATGAAACCTCAAGGCCACAGTGTACTGGGCCAAAAAGAAACAATAAACTGTTAACTGAAAAGCAAGCCATAGAATCAGCAACAAAATGGAAGACCCAACACAAGCAATTAAGTGTATTCCCCTTTGGTGATAACAAAATATTTGCATATGTGCCGATCACGGTCATAATCAGTTCTTCCTGCCCTGTTCTGGTGTGGTGCTAATGTAGCTAGTGCTTTTGGTGCAAGTTCATATACACAAACAGCATAGGTAATAGTTGTATTTTATTAGTTATGAGCAGTTTTCATAAGTACCTTAACAGCTACAGATGCAGTGAAATTTTGCTAAGGATTAGTTAATGCTGAGGCTCTGGCCACAGCTTGACTTGTCTATATCTGGGTCAGGTGTGATACATGTATCCCTGCTGTAGCCCAATTTCTCTCCTTGTTTCTACTCTTTCATCATTGTTCTACAGCCCCACATTCCACCAATTCTTCTATCTGCATGCAAGCATCCACTTGCTCTGGACTCTGTATCACAGTGAAGTTCTTTCCTGCTGTCCATTCACCTCTCTGCTGCTTTGATATTGTTCATCTTTCTTCCTCAGTTTGTTACTCATAGCTCTTACAAGTATAAGAGCACTCTGTTTTGGGCCATTCAGGCAGGTTTTGACCAATATTTAGGTGTCTAACATTGATTACTCTGGAATTTAGAAGGGGAATAAGTGCACGTCTAGTTAGTTGAGAAGCTAAAGGTAAATTTAAAGCTCATTATGGAAGTGCTAGTGCAAATTTATGCCCCTACCAAGGTTCAGTGGTGCTATAAACAAGGCTAACTGGATCAAAGACTGACTTCGGTCAATTCTATGTGCCTAAAATCCCATTTAGGGAGTTTGCATTCTAACCTAATTTTCTGTCTCTTGGTGTTGCTTTGGGTATCACATATAATCTGCCATATTTTGGAAACACACCAACTGCAGTCATTGTATTTAACACTTGCAGGTATGTGTGACTTATTTGGCAAAGGAGGGTGGAGGAAGGGAAGATGGATTGCTGCATCCATTCATAGCAAATAAAAATATAGATTACTGAATATGGAATCAATTTCCCCTGCTGATGCCCAGGTGACAAATTTTAACTCAAATACCACAGCTGAATAGAAGGGGTTCTTCTGTGTTTCATTTATTCCTCCTAATCAATTATGCAGCTCTCAGCTAGAAGAGAGATATTCATATCCCACCACAGACTTTGCGTCAAATATTACTTTATTACCTGATTGTCAAACAAACATGCCAAGTAATAAATTGATTTTCACAGAAAACATAGTGGGTGAGACCAGTATGTCAGCAGACTGTCTTTTGAAAGCCATATGACAAAAACATCTATTAAGTTAGTGAGGTAGAATACAGTCCCTCTGACTTGCTATGAGACTAGATAAAGAGGGGCAGGAAATGCCAGTCATTTTAATAAAGCCTTTGTTTTGTTTAAGACAGAAAAATGTTGTTTTAAAATAACTGAATATTAACGATGAGAATGGTTAGTTGAATCAACCCTCCTTGTGAAAAATAAATATATATGTATTCATCAAAGCTCATATCTGTGCTTGTTCTTGACTTTGATAATGTGAACAAGTTGAAATGTTTTTGGTTAATGAGCCAATTATATTCAGAACAAATCACAGTCGTGCAGCGTGTTGGGCTTAGCTAAATTTCTATGTAAATAGCTAGGAGCTCTCCATGCATCTCATACTCCTGACAACACAGCAAAGAATCAGCATCACTTGTCAGCCTGAATTCATGTGTTTTCCTCTCTTAAGACTTCCAACTTTTTTTCACCCTTAAAGTAAAGTACTAATACTGAAACGCAGCCAACTTTTCCACAATATGAAGTTGGGAAAATTTGTTACAAGGAGACCAAACAAAATACAGGAGTGTTAAAAATGATTAATTTCTGTGAAAGCTGTAGTAAAACTTTTCAGTGGTTTATTTGGGGAACATGGAAAACATGGGCTGACTTGCAAGACTTTTGAGCCAGAATGTTTGATCCAGCTGCTCAGGGGTATGAGGTATGTTCCTGGTTTTACTTTCTGGGTTGATGCTACATGAGTGAAAACATGTCCCCTTGGCTAAATTTATGCTACATACTCCACTGAATTTGAAATTATTGGCAGAAAATTCACCTGTGCTAAAGGACATTTTCTTTTGTGTTTGAAAGAAAGCAAAGTGGGCATATCTGATAGCATATTTTTATTCCATTAAGGAATGGAACCAATACAAGTATTTGAAATAATAAAATTAAAACCTATTATGTTTGACTAAATGTAGGTCTGAATATTTAGTCTTTAAAATATTCTGTTCTACATCCTTGTCAAATAGCTTAAAGCATTAGTTGATTAAAACAACATTCTCTAAATGAAATAAAAATAGCTTACAAAATTTCCATTACT
Organism: Falco biarmicus; assembly: GCF_023638135.1. Taxonomy (NCBI): domain Eukaryota; kingdom Metazoa; phylum Chordata; class Aves; order Falconiformes; family Falconidae; genus Falco; species Falco biarmicus. The sequence goes on from NC_079302.1 coordinate 9,716,649, forward strand.
CTTGCCTTTATTAAATTTATTGTGAGATTTATGGAATAAAATATATCCTAGGAAAAAAGAAAGCCTAATAAAAGTAAAATAAATAAATAAATAAAATAGACATCATGTGAAAGATAATATAAAGATCTGATAGCATGGTTGTGTCTGCTTTCTCAGAAGAAAATCACAGGATCATAGAATAATTCAGCTTGGAAGGGATATTTGAGGTCATCTAGCCTAACACCCCTGCAATATATAGGGGCATCTTCAACTAGGCGGGGTTGCTTAGACCCCTATTCAACCTGACCTTGAATGTTTTCAGGGATGGGGCATCTACCACCTTCCTGAGCAGCCTGTAACAGGCTTTCACCATCCTCACTGTAAAAATGTATTCTAAAAAACTAGAACAAGCAGAAATAGTATCAGAAAAGTAACAGAAAGTCTCCTACTTTAGCAATACAATAAATATGCAGAGTTGTACCACCTACAGTTTGTGAGCTTTTTGGTTATTATACTAGAATCAAATGAAAAAGCAAAATAAATTAAGCTACAGAACAAGAAACATAGTATTGGTGAAACCTCTTTTTCACCACTAGATAAAACGGTTCCACATTAACTAAATATTATTTTACAGGGTAGGCTGTTCCTTCTTTTCTCCCTTCATCCCTGGTTAGCCAAAACTTAGTCATATGTTGGTTGGTTAGGAGGGAAAGATGTTTGATTGAAAAAAGAAGCAAGTATGCATTTTAATGATTTCCCGTGTATCGGTAAGTAAAATGCAAAATCTACTGTATTTAACCCTAGCTAAGTTTTGGTTTTAGAATCCAACTAAGCGCTTTTTCAAGGTCAGAGCTCTATTTCTTATTCAAATTGTGTCCTTGGGTTTCTGCCCTTTCTCTCTAGCATTTCTTTTTCATTCCTGTCTCACACAGATGCTTCCTGTCTTTTCACTTCTCTTACAGACATGCATCACTTCACAAATTAATAACTAATGAAGCACCTATGCCTTCACATGCTTTGCATATGCTTTTATTCTGGCTGCTGATGTATGACTTTTCTGTGAAGATTTCTTTATTTTAACAATTGGCTTTGTAAAGCCAGATAAATATGTATCTGTTAACCTGAATAAATAACAGCTGTTTAAATTATCAAAAGTGGTAAGTATAGCATCGTTCATACCAAAGTATTTTGAGACATCTATCTGTATCCTAATTATGATTATAATTCTTTTTAGAAAATACTAATTATTTTTTGTCAACAGAATATATGCATATTTTATTTTTTAAAAAAATACAACTGTAAAATGGTTAAAGTAAATTAAGCTTAAATCAATAATTAAAAACTAAGCCTACACTCTACTTTGTTCTCGCTCTACTTTGTTTTCATCTTTCTCAAAATAATTTTCTGAAATATGCCCAAAACCATGTTTCTGTTTCTTTTCATTTCACTGTCCATGCAATGACTCTCTGCTGTAATGTAGTTTTTAAAAACATAATTATTTTCAGCATTAACATTTCAGAGTCCTTAAGGCTGGATATGTAACTGTAAATTGCTGCAAGCAATGCGTGGGTTTTTTAAGATATTTGGAGAGCTTGGTGATACAGAACCTTGGCTTTTAAAATATTACGGTTTCAGTGGTGGCATCCACAGTTTTACAGTACTTGAAGACCTTGACTTGTGCCTTCAGGGCATTCTCAGTACTTCAAGACATTTTCAAATGTAGTGATCTGCAAAGTGAGAATGCGCTATTATTGTAACTGAAGCTGTTACAAAAGGGCTCTCAATGCAGGCAGAAAAAAAGAATATTCCAACAAACTTTTTGCATGTCCTGTTCTTAAAGGATTTAGGGGAAACCTTGTATAAAGGTTCTTCATAAGGCTTTACAGAAACATATTCATGATCCAGTTTTGTTGTTTCACCATTGCAATGAATTCTAAAACACAGTTCTTGAGCTTCCAAATAACTCTAATGTTAATTGAATTTGTTATTCATTTTATCTTTCTCTGTAGTAGAGATGCAACTACTGTATTATACAGCAGTTGCCTTGTAACTAACGCTGTTTAGGCGTACTTTTTCAGGCACAAAATCTGGTCAGGAAAATGGGTTTCAAATGACTTTTTCCAAAAATGGGAACTGTTGATTCAAGAAAAAGTTCTCTGCTGTTCCCCATGGGAACTGCTGTTCAAATGTGTGGTATCACAGTGTCTCAGCCCATGTTTACTGTTGAGTGCCTCTCGGGATGGTGTACGTAGGGGAACAGTATGATGACTGTGATGTATTGTGGAGGGGAAGCATGACTAGAAAGCTCTAATCATGGTTGTACAGAAGGCAGGAGATAGGAGACACTGTGGCAGAACACTGTACTTGTTCCATTTTGGCAAAACCCTATATTCAGACAATACTAATAATTTCCCTAATAAAAATATATCAATGGAAGGTGGAGATTTTTTGTTGAGCACAGGAATACAAAACCTGTATTTTTTTGCTGAGGACAATTTTCTTGGAAAGTTCTATCTTTATTAGGTACTGGAGATGCTATGCTTTTACATGATAAAAATGTCAACTGGTTTAGTGGAAACTTGTTTGACCATGTCATGTTTGTGCCTGAATTTGAAAATAATATAGCTTTTGGTAGTGCCCAAGAACATTCATTTAAAGTGTTGTGCCATTTTAGAAAATAATTGAGCTTATGAAAGAACAGCCAAAATGAAAATAAGTCAATTTTTGTTTTGTTTTGCTTTGTTTTTATCGAATGAGTAATTTAAGCTCAAAAATAAAGTCCATGCTACATGTAGCATAGCCACATCTCTATTATGTGTGCCAAGTATCTATAAAAGATATATTCATACTCTGTGAATTGCATTGACGAGCTGAACTGATGAACTATGGAGCCTTTTTTCCTACTATTTGTGTATCAAATTTGTGTGAACATGTAGATACAGAGATGGTTAATTATTTACAGTTTAAGTTAATTTCCCAACCAAATTATTTTTTGTAATGCTCATTAAGTTTTGTAATGCTAGAAATTCAATGTTGCAGTGAAGATATTAAATTAAAATATCAGATTTTGGTAATTATATATTATTCTTAAGAGACAGCTCAAGTGTAACTAAATATTGTTATTTACTTTGCAAAATCATAATTACACCTATTGTAGTTTTGATCCTGAAACACGATTAGAGCAAACCTTAAACCACTGAAGGTCTAACAACAGGGCTTTTTTTAGGAACCTAGGAATAAATTAAAAATAGAAAAAAAAAAAACTGCAAATTGCTCTGTTTAAGAAACATCAGGCATGTCACGTGAACTTCTGGAAAGGGACTATCAGAATGAAAAATGGAGTATGTTCTAGTTAACATTCATTTAAAAGATACCTTGTAAATCTGTGTACAAATAACAGTGCTGCTCAGCAATTGTGTCTGATCATATGGAATTCTCAAGCTCTTGTTTCGAGTATGAAGCAAGTAAATCTTAAAGCTTCTCTTTCCAAAAAATAGTCGAATTCAGAATATGGCACCTATTGGTGATATTTTATTATTATACAAAAAACATAACTCTTGTTCTACAGGAAATTCTGAAATTGGATAAGAGGGAATGTACATATGTGATTGAAGTAAAATTGGCATAGTTCTGAAAAAAAAATTAATGCAAGAATGTTTTGCTAAAACACTTTTAGATAAAGGTGTTACTGTAAATTTCTTGCACTTTAAATAAGTAATAGTAATATGCAAAAGGACCTGTGGATAAAAAGTAAAAAAAAGCAGATTTTTCCTTTTTCCTGAGAAGAGATGGAATAAGAATGAATGTTTTGTTGTTAACTTGTGGAGAGTAGAAGCAGCAAACTGGTTTGGACAGGCCTCTTTTACATGTCAGATATGGGACAGATCAGAAGTATTTGTTTAGAAATGCAATGTTATAGTAAGATCAAATGTATTCCTGTCTGTACATCCCTGAACGAGAGACTTCAGACTGAACAATGACCAAAGCCAAACCCACAATTTTCAGTTATAGAAAAATGTGAAATTTATAGGTGAAAGCAGAAGAAAGGAAGGACTCATGTAACAGGATTATTTATTTTTTTTTGTCATAGTAACTCAGGTGATTTTTTTTTCCTGAAAAGCGTCAGCTGTGAAGGGTAATTTGATAATACATAAAGGTATGGTGGCAAAGAGCTGCAGAGATATAGACGTGAGAAGGGATGGTAGTGTTAGTGGTGTGTTGCTTGGTTGTGACAATCCACACCAGAAATGTGTGGCGCCTCCCCGGGTAGCCCTGAGGTTGCAGCTCTTCAGGCTGGCTTTGGCTTGGGAGACCTCAGTAGACCTGTCCCTCATGGTGATTTTTTTTATGCTTTTATGGTGAATCATACATGAGATGTAGCTGGGGAAGGGCTGGAATATTAGCTTACTGGTTGTGTACAGTGCACCCACAGCTATAAGTGGTGGGGCATGTGGAGAGAGAGTAGTTCTGCCTATTGCTAATTGTTCAAACTGCTTTAAGTAGATGTCTTACTATCTTTCCCTGTTCCACCCAATTACACCCTCTTTAAGCCATTTAACTTTACCGCGTGGAAGTGAAGAAGCGTTGCACATTCTTGCATAGCCTTCGCTAGGTCTTCTGGGTAGGTACTTGAGACGTTACTGTTAAATTTTATCAGTTGCCTCTGGGGAGAACTCTAGTTACTCTTGAATGCAGGCTGGGAAAAAGATTACCTATTATACTGTGCCCTTCTATGATCTTTCTCACTGAAAGGAGCCCAAGCAAGTTACCTTTACTGAAATGTCAAAATCTGCCATGTGATCACACCATTATAATCTTAGCTGGATGAGGAAGCTGTGTTTCTGGGTACTGAATTATTTAGACTTGCATAAATGTGTTTCAACGCACAGTAGGGTGTCCCTCTCCCATGCTTTCAGCTTTTTCTTGAGAACTGTGTGAAGAACTGGTACACAAATAACTCACCATGCCCAGCCTGTCAGCTTGAATGGGCTAGGATAGTTCTACTGCTGTTCAGTTCTTCATGCCTGCCAATGTGATATATGTAGTTATATCCTGTATCTGAGCTGTACGTAGAAGAGCCATACGTGTGTCTGCGCATTTCTGCAAACGTGCATTCATTGATAAAGTGGGTTAGTGGTGTGTGCGTAGAGCCATCGTCGCCTCACAGAGCTTGGCCCGTGCGGGCACTTGCAGAAAAAGGCTTTGCAAGCATGGCTGCATCACAGCACTTGCGTTTTAGGGAAACAGAGTACATAAGTAAGATCTCCCTGCTGTGGGTTATAACTAATTTCTCTTTGACTTTCATGAGACAAAAAGTCACTTCCTTGTCATCTTAAAACTCTGTCCAAAGCTTGTTGGAGTCAAAGGGAGTTGCCAGCAGACTTTGTGTTATCAGTGCTTAGATCTGCAGGCAAAGGTGAATCTTCTGTGAAAGAGTTCACATCCAAGCACACTGAATGTCAGTGAAATATGTAAAATCATGTAGGTTTCTTAGCTGGTAATTGTTTATTAAATTTCTTCCAGTCTAATGGAGATTGTCTGTATGTTCTCTTGGTGGTCTATTATTACATTATCAATTAAGTGTCTCTTACATAGTAGTATGTGAGTGGCACTTGTGGTAGTAATTACTTGTCGTTTCAAGGGCAATGTCAGATGTGTTTAGTGTCTCTGTCTTTGGTGGCATTTTCATTCAGTAAAGTTAAATGGCTCTTTTAACTCAAGGGAATAGCTAAAATCTCCATCTCTGTGGCTAATTCTCTGGAGTCCTTAAATCAGAACAGTGACATGTACCAGTAACAACAATCTTAGGTGTGGTAAGTGAAGTGACAAGAGAATTAAAACATATCAGTGAGGTAAAGAAACCTGTCCTAAAAACCTCTGCCAGGCACTCTCTACAAAGAATTTAATCAATTTTATGTTGAAAAGTCAAATGTATATTTCAGAGCTTTCTGTAAATTGGAAACTAATTAGTTCTGTGTAGGATCTATTGACAATTATTATTATTATTGTTATTATTATTTCATTATTATTTATTACATTGCAGTATTATTTTTTTTTTTTTTTATTAAGGAAGAAAAGCTTCATGACAATATAGTCACTAAAACAACCTGTTATTTTGACCTGTTCTGGTCAGAACACTTACATAACAGATAGAGATCAATGGGGATGCTGGATTTATACACTGTGCCTTATTCCACATGAATCATGTTGAATGTGATTAATTCTTTGTGCTCTACATCTATCCTTGCATTATAACAGCAGCCACTGTGAATCTGAGTCTCTCTGCCTCCTCTAGGCAGAAAGGAATTGTGTCTTCAAGTGTCTTCATCCAGCAGGCAGCTAGCAATGCCAGTAATACAAACAAATACCTTGCCATTTTTTTTACCTTGATCTACATTGTCTAATGGGGACCTTTAAGGGCCTCTTTCTCTGGCTCAGCCCATTAAAGTCAATGAGAACAATTAACTGATTTTTTTAAAATTTACTTTTTCTATTTTGGCTTCCCAAGCAAGATACATAAGATCATGTGTAACTTCAAGCAAGTGATGTAACTAGTCTTAATGTGTCATCAATATGGAGTGGGAGAAAATTTTCAGTTTAGATCCTTTCACTGATGAATGCAGGTTCAAGTAAGATAAAATGTTTTAACTGACTCACATAATCATTAATAGGTACTTTCAGGTTTTACAAAAACTTGCAATTTTAGAAATGAAACAATGTTTCTTGAAATAGGACTGCCTTTAAGAGCTCAAAAGACAGAAATTTAGCCTCAGTTCTTACAGTTCATTTTGAATTAATCGAAAACACTGTTCCTTTGATAATCAAGTAATGCTTAATGATGTAAAAACTTGGTAATTTAGCTCTATAATTGTGACTGGACCTTTTAAAGAAACACTTATGTAATTGATGCAGAGAACCTGTGGACATGGTTGAAGTTAGTTATATTCACAAATGTGTTTCTTTATCATTCGCTATATGGAAAAATGAGTAAGGACTGTGTAGTACTAGAACCCCTGATGTGAATACTTCATCTGTGGATGATTTTACTTAACGCTGATTACAATGTAAGCTTATGTTTGCTTAAGCTGAAGTTTTGTATAAAGAAATTTCTATCTTTAAGCAAAAGACCCCAAACCATTAAACATATTCAAGATTATCATAGCATATAATTTGCCAGATAACTATAATATGCAGGTTAACAGGAATGGTATGTGCTGTATATAGTTCTTGACTGAACTCACAAAAATCTAAGGTCAGCTTTCAAGTTTTGCTTCTTTGCAGGAAGAACCTTGCAAAATCTAAATCCACTGAAGTAGAATCTATACTATAGTATGAACACCTCCCACCCACTTGACTGTGATGAAAGCTGATATTGCAAATGGACATTGACAAAGGTGGAAGAACATGAAAATGTGCAATTTGTAACAACCGAAATTTGGCCTGTGCTCTATAAATGTAACAGATTGTTACCTCTGCTAGGCTGCAACAAACATGTCAGAACAGTTTTTTATGCAAAGCACTTCCGAAGCACTACTCTGTATCTGTAATGAGAGCTTGCAGTACCTCAGATTTTGAACAGCTTCAAATAGTTGGGTTAAAGTACCTGAACTATTGGCAGAGTTAAACTCAATCTGATACTCCTCACTTTAGAGGAACATCATTATTGATATTAAAGTGTGAATAGTTTCTTTCCTTTAATGATTCATATTCACCACTATGTGAACTGCAAAATTGCTATGATTACTTAAAGCATTGGTATCTTGAAACAGGTCTTAGAAAGCAAGCATCCTGATGCCCTAAGCTGCTCAACAAACTCTACTAAGCAAACATCTTCACTCTGGAAAGAAAAATGTTTAAACTAAATCATAAAAAATGCATCTTTCTGTAAAATTTGCTCTGTCCATCTGTAGGACTTTCTATATATCATCGGTTATGATATCACAAATGACATCTTAAAACAGGGGAAGTAGAACTTGCCTCAGTGTTCATAAAATAATCTCACGTGTTAAAACAAAAAACCCAAACAAGCGTGTTGTCTTTTAAACATTTTAAGGTGGCTACAAAAAATGCTTAGCCTCTCCATGAACTCCTGAAGTTATGATGACAAACTTCTCACAGTCTAGATAAAATTTTCCCATATGACTCTCCTTTTAGTCATCTTCATGAGTGTCAAGGAATTAAAAGCATCTTTTGGTGCTTTGTTGTCTCTGAGATGCATCACTGATGTCACAGGGCAGAGGGAAGGATAAATGTGCATTCTGTAGTTCACCAGTCTCAGAGCCTTGAGATGTGCAGGAGTAAATTGCTGTGTATCTGCTGGGTGCAGCTTGCATGGTCTAATGCCTTTCAGGTGAAGGCAGAACCACATGTGCTTTTCTTTATGGCTGAACTCTTGCAATACTCTTGTCACTTGTCAGTGTTCATCTATGCTCACTTCCTCAGGTACAGACACTTGGTATTTTCAGCAGCTTTGCTCTTCTCAGTGGAATTTGTTAATGTAGGCCATCTTACGCACATGGACACTAAGTGTGTTCATGATCATACACTGATTGAAGAGGACAGTACAAAGGTAGCTGCATATTTGTCAGTTGGTTCTTGCATACTGTCGACATATCTGGTACTTCTTTCTCGCCTTCATCAGTCTGTAGTTTTATTGGACAAGATCCCATTTCTTCTGGGTCACTTCACATATAACCCAAAGGGTACAAATCTGTGGTTTATCAGTGGAGTAGGGAGTATTTCTTACAGTTTTCAGCATTATTTTGTAGCATATTAATAAGGAAAGGATAGTGTCACTTGTTCCCAAGCAAACTAAACTTGCAGCATAAAAAGATTTGAGCCTGTGCATTACAATAACAGTATTTTGTACTTTGTTAGGAAGTTTGAATTTTTGTATTACTGCTCAGTATATTTCTTAAATTCATAACTTAAATATTGTCTTGTTTACTTAAAGGTACTTGCATTTATATTCTGTTGAATAACTCTCATTAGTGACAGGTTTAAATACAAATAAGTTCCAGTGAATTTATCTGTAGTAAATTATAAAATTTTAGTTGTACTTCATTGCAAGTGGTGAATTAGCTGATTATGATCTATTTATTCATTAAAAAAGGAGGAGGTTTATTTCTTTTCTCTTTCTTAATAGCATTTTTGCAGAACATAAAGGATCAGTTTTGTTGTGGTGCTTTTTCAGACCCAAGCAAGTATGGTACTTCCTTTACAGCTTTCTTGGGATTGAAATAGACAAAGTTCATAGGTTCTTGCCCAGAAAATACCCAGGAGACTTCAAAAGGCAGATTTTTTTGCTATGCAAGTAGAAAATTAAGTCCTTTAGATCAGTTTCTTCAAGCACATAAGCTTTTCACAATTGCTTTTCTATGACTGTCAAACATAGTAATGCCAATTTAATTGCATAATGTGAGTAATAAGCATTTCTCAAAAACCTTCCCCTAGCCACATGTACCTTTTATTTGCTGTTAAAATGAGTTTATTGCTGGTTTATTTTTCACTGCCTATCAAACAGATGTTGCTTACTCTCTGAGGGATTTTTCAGCTTTTGCCAGTCACTCTGGCTTGGTGACTTGCCAGATGTTTAGTTTCTCTGCTGCATTTCAATAAAAGCACAGGAGTTACGGAAGAGCTTGTAGAAGTAACAGGAACAAAGATAAGTGTTCTTGCTGGAAGATGCTTCACAGAGGAAAACACGAAGAAACCTTGAGAAATACATAATGCATTCATAAATGTCTACCGCATACAGATGTGCATTTCCATTACTATCTTTCATTAAGTCTGCATAATATGATCTCAGTTGTTTCATACTCTAAGCTCACTTCTCTCACAGTTAGGAGCATAGGTCAGATGTTTTGAAAACTGAATTAATAACTCAAAATAAACAATCTTAAGTTGGACCAATCATATATTCATTAGTATTCAACAGTCAAAGTCGTTCCCACTGGATGAAGGAGAACAGACAGAAGGAGAAAAAGGCAATCCATATAGAGTATATTAGAAAGAAAATGTTTGTAAATATTAAAAGATCAGATATCACTATCTCAATTTTAATGGATTTTCCCAAACTTCCTACCAGTTAGTCATAAAATGGTAAATGCTGTTTTGTTGAGGAATCTCATTGATAAGAAACAAAAGGGAAAAGATAACCTGAGAAAGCCTCTTAGGCAAAACTTTAGCTATTATGATAGCTGAAAAGCTTAAAATGAACTGTATTAAAACTTTTTGAAATGCCTTTGCTTTTATAATCCTGGTGTGGTCTTAAACTGAATACAGAGGCAGCCACAGTCTCCCCAGCCCAGCAAAAAAAACCTCATCCAAATTACTAAGACTAAGTTCTTGCAAATCTTTTGTGATGGTTTGTTTTTTGGAGGTTTTTTTTGGTGTTCTTTTTTTGTTTTGTTTTGGTTTTTTTTTTCCTTTTCTGATGTAGCTTTTAAAGCTAGTTGAATAAATTTTTTTTGGAAGAGGAAGTTTGAAACAGAAATATTAATGGACAGCACTGGTCTGTCCACATGTGCTGAGTGACTAGACAGAAAGTGTGCTGCCTATTCTTGTCCTGCAAGCTTCAGTGAAGTAATAAGGAAAGACTTAAAGAAAATTCATTGTGCTTTTGATTGGTTTTAATTTTTTTTTACACTTCCCAGAGGTGAATCTGAAGTGGGGACAAATTAAATCTCTGCTGGAAACAATTTGTTTGGTAAATTAGGTGTTATAACCTGGTGACAAAATCAAAATTGGGTTGAATTGCAGGGTTCTGCTTTAATAAAGAACAGATGTAGGACAGTCACCTGAGAGAAGGAACTACAGATAAATTGGCTACTTGGCTACTTGTGGACTGTGACTTTTAGCCAGCTTAATAAAAAATGAATAATGGAACTGACTGGAAAGTATTAGGAATTATCCATGTCTAATAAAAAATAATTCAAAATGATGGAGCAGTGATATCCTTAAAGTACTAATATCTGTGTTGAGTACATTAGGTCTGATCACCGTCAAATGGGGAAAAAAATAATCTAAGAAATCTTCTGAAAATTATATTTCACAGATTAATGAAAGATACTATATAAGCTATGGATTTGTTTGATTTCTGGCAATGGCATATATTATCCTTTGTGTTGATGCTTTTTTTTTTTTTTATATAGTGAAGGAAAAAACCTCACTGAGTCTGTTGCTTTTACAGATAATTATTTTGGCTTTCACTTCTGTCTGATAGAAATCACTTGGTGATTTAATTTATTTTTTTTTTAAGTAGGATATTTCATTAGTATGTAGAACATCTTTGTACCTGTCTGCTTTTAAAAACTCCTGAAAGCTTGTAAATTTGCAAGATATTACCGAAGTCCTATATACAATATTAGTCAAACCTTCTTCTAGCAAGGTACCAAGTATTATGTGTGGGGAAGATTAGAACAGATACTCTAGAGCTTTTTTAATACAGTTAGCCAGATGTTTGGGTGCTTTATTTTTATCAATTTATTCACCATCACCCTGCTTTATTACAAAACATTATTTTAATCTTGTGTAATAAAGCTATTTTCTTCACTCTTTGGTTCTTCTAAAGATCACCCAGAGAAAAGAAATTAGGATCTGAAAAGCAAATGCCATTATTCCATTTATAACCTTGCCAAACATGCTTTTGTAGAGATTAAGTTGAATAAAACAAGTTTGTGACTCCTTCAACATTCAAGCCTAATCTCTTTAAGGCTTTGAATTATATTCCCTACACACGGCAGGGGATAATTCCAAAAGCTCTACTCTGACCAATCTTCATGCCATCAATTTAAATTAAATCTTGTAATTAAATAACAGATTAAAAATTATTACAGTGTTTTTTTCAGATTTTTTTGTAAAGACTGTGGCATATTGGAATACTAAAGACAAAAGAAATCTCTGCATAGAGGATAAGAATTTCTGGAAATGTGATGGCATGAAAAATGGGCATGGTAGAAGTGTTCTATGTAGGTTTATAACATTCTTCAGCCAACTGAAACATCTATTTATGAACCTCCTGTGAAAGTATCAACATCTATTATGATGTAAATATCACATACCTTGACAGAGGTGCCCAATATATGTGACAAAGGGCTGGAAGAATGAAATTGGAATGGAAATCCTGTTGAGAGCTCTGTGTGGGTGCTTGAAACTGCATCTGTGTAAAGACAGCTCAGGAGAAAGTGCTTCAATCTCATTTGTCTCCCATATCCTTCATAATAGGGGTGACTCTTCTATCAAGGCATATGCTTTAGGGATGGATTTCTGTCCTAAGCTTGCTCTTATTTCATCCATATGAGCTCTCAGATATGCTGGCATTTTGCAACTGAAATGACTTACAGAAGTTTTATCAACGCATCCGTGTTTTAGGCCACATTACGGAGGGAGATAAACCTTCCTGTTTGCTGTGTGCCATTCAGATCTCCTGAGCATGCACACTCTTACTATTATAATAGTCCTCTGTTCTTCATACTTGCTATCAAGAAAGCTCCTGCTAGAATTTAGCATTGAAAGAATAAGCCCTATAAGGGTACAGCTCCTGCTTACTACATTTAGGTTTTAGTATCTAGCAGAGATGTGCTGCAGGTATTACAACTCTCTTACGGGCATTCAAACTAGCTGAAAAACTTGACAGTGTTTTAGAATATTACATACTATGGTGTTTGGTGTAGGTGCAGAAATGCAGATGGGAAATACCTAAGGTTATGCTTAAAAACATAAAAATAATTATTGTAGCTTAAAATACATTATACGGAAACAGCAAACACATTGAAATATATTTCAGAATTTATTATGTTCATACCTTTGCCAAGGAAGCATCTCAACTGTATTTTTAATTTATCTTAGTATTTATTCAAATGCTCATATTCCTGATATTTTTCTCCACCATATACATTCTTGAGCATATAAAATGCCTTTTGCCAACATACAATTTTTAAATATAGCCATGCACATATCTAAAGTTTTTTACTTCAAAAATGGTTGTCAGAAGATACTTGTATTAGTTTTGGAGATCATGTAGCCCAGTCCAATTACTTGCCTAAACAACAGGGAGCTCAAGCCACTTGTCCCAGACCACCTACACAAAATGTGAAAAAGAGTAAAGCTAGCAGTATTCTAACACTTTAAATTCAATTGCAATCAATTTAAATGGAAGGGAAAAAATAGGTACAGCAGCATTTCAAAGACAAAATGTGATGTCATGAGGATGCATAAATTTTTAAAAAATTGGCTTAACGTATTCTACAAAAGGATAGATTCTTTCTCTCCAGATTTCTCTATGCCTCAGTAATACGAATTTCTTCATATCTAAGCCATCTGACTATTTCTAAGTTAAGCCAAATAATAAAATTAGACTTCTGCTATGGAGAATCAGATTCCCTAATTGCAAATGTAAATGTTGCCAGATGTACTGTTCCCCTGTTCCAGTTAATAAATAATTAGAAAACACAGTTAATAAGGGCCTGGATATCTAGTGGTTCAGATTCCTTCTAGAAGGAAGGAGAGAGATGAAGAGAAGGTAGCTACAACATCAGCACCCATGTGAATTTGGGGAGTTTTCTGTAGGGAACTGGAAAAGGAAGTTTCAACTCTGTTGTGTTATCACATGCAGAAGTGGAAAAGTGAAATAAAGGGAATCAGATTAAAGACAGAGCAGCAAAACAGGGCAAATGTTTTCTATTTCTGTGATGAAAGTGACATATCATATCTGAAGTGGGCCACAAACTTCTTTTGATCACTGCTCATAAACTATGGGACAATCCTAAAGTCTATTTCAAATTGTCTACTAGTTGCATTGGCTGTTTTATGATTGTTTAGAAACATTCCACTTGTAGCACATAGACCTTGCTATCTAACCTAAAAGAGACTCTGAAATTCTTTAACATAATCTGCCAGCATTCTATGCAAGAGTAACATACAAGGGACAGTTGCTTTCATAACACCTTTAAAAATCTTATATTATTCTGAGGTTTTTTCTCTGGTAGTGTTAATGCTTTCTCCCTAAAGGTTTTCAGAAGTAATCAGTTTAAGTTTAAAAATATCAAGAAATTGTGGGGGAAAAAACCCCCACTGATCAAAAACTGTAGTATATCAAAATACAGAATATTTTAAATCATCAAGAAGCAGTTAGAATTGCATATGGTGAATGTCCTCTACTCTACTGACCATGTTCCCATTGTTCCCCTTCCCCTCAAGCCACAAGTACTGGCAATGTTTTACTTCCATTATCATCTTCTGGCACAATGTGAGCCGCAGTTTTAATGTATTTGAGGACAGCCATATTCTGTTGGTTTTGAAGCAATACATTCTGAGATTTATAATTTCCCTGTAGAAGTAGTACAGGTACTGAGGCCAGTAGGAGAAGAACTAGTGTTCTGTGTGTTGTTTGTTAGCTGCATAAAGGACCAGCATCTCTACTGCTGCATAGTGGAATTTAGAAGCGGGAGGAAAATAAGTGTAAAAACTAAGGATAGAAGATGAGAGGTGATGAAGGGCTGAGGAAAGGATGTAGAATAGAGAGTGATATTTTACACAAGTCCAACAGGAGCCTGGGACATGGATAGAGAGGATGTAAGCGTCACCCATGCTGTAACTTGATCAGCAAATAAGTAGGCAGCTGTTTTATTTGTTTATTCCAAGCTGGAAGATGATGGATATTTTAGTTGCATTAACTCTGAACACCAGTATTTAAGTCAGTTTGCTGGCCTTGAGGATACTCTCACGGGAGCTGTTGGGGAACTAAAACCAATCCATGGCAGCCATCCAGCACTGGGATTAGATGGACTCCTCTTGCAGAATCTCGTATCACTCTTTTATCCTTGATTGAGAAAGATAATTCTTACACTGTTTTTTCTACAAAGTGTTCATGAAAATAATACATGCAATAAGAGAGGGAGAAAATAAGGACTGGCTTTATTCCAATGTAATGTCACTTTGTGATTTGCAGCTGTATGTTTGTTGACATCCTAAGAGAAAGGTGAACAAAGTAGTGAATTCTGTATCTGATCCGATGTTGGTTCTTATTTGAAAGTGGGGGCTGTATCTGTTTGTATTAGAGAATTCTGAAAAATATAAAAAAGTGCAATTGGAGGAGTAAACATGATTGATAGTTACTTTCCAAGTAATCAGTATAGGCAGAACTGCCAGAGCAACATGATTGCATTTAACTCAGATAATTGTTGCTTTTTATAATCCATATTTTTAAAAACATTGGTATTAGTAGATGTACTTAAAAAAAAATAAAAAATCAGGACCCAGCCCAATGCACAGTTTTCTAAGGAGAGGTGATAGCAAGAGTCAGAAATTACGATGTGATGATAAATGTAACTGCAGTTGTTAATGTACCCTAGATCTTTCATGCATGTTAGGTTCCTTCTGGCCTCCACACTTACCAAAACAAAAATTTGGGGGGCGGGGGAGGAAAAAAAAAAAAAAAAAGGAAAACAGTGGAAAAGAGCACAGGCCAGATCCTTACAGCCAGCAGACATGGAGTTCCATTACACCCTTCAAAAGCTTTAGCTCTGTGAGGGGAGAGAATTGTTGCAATGCATCCTGTAAGGGCAAACGGGAAGTTCAGCATGCCAGTTCTCCCTAGACTTGGGTGCTTTGAGCGTGTTCATCCAAGCACTACTTTTTCCTACCTTTTCTCTCCCTGGAGTTATTCTTAACTCTGTTACATCAGATGGTATTACCCAGCAATGTTGGGAGAATGGGTTATTTCAGGCAAACAGCAGTCAGCCTGCTGCCTCTGAGTGAAAATGATCAAATGGAAATGTAAGACTTTTATCCACAACCGAAGTAACAAAACCTGGAAAGAACTTCACTTGTCACACTGTGATAATTAATAGTAAGTGTAAGATTTTTCTCCTTGCATGGTTCAGAAAATATTTCTGAATTTCTTTAAACTGTGCAGACTGACCTCTAAATATCAGTTCCGTGACTGGAAGATTTTAATTTTCTTAAATCTTTAATAAATGACAGGGGCATGCTATTATGCCTAACTGCCACATTGCAACAGCCAAGCTATTAAAGACCTCTGAAGTCACTGGTGCTAAACTGTTTATCTTTGTTTTAACAAATTATCATGCTAACACACACACACAAAAAAAAAAGTCTAAGAAGTGGAAATAGCTGATATTTGCCTTGTGCAACTGCATTTTACAAAATGGGGATGGAAAGGAAGAAGCAATATGCAAATGGCAGGAGAGCAAAGAAATAAACCTGCGGTATTTCGAAGATGGGGGCATCATCTGATTTGACACTCCTGTTTACAAGGAATATGGTGATTTAAGGTTCAGCTCCACTGAAGCCAATGACATCTCCTTAAGGGTGAGTATGAGACTCATTCTCAGCATAAGGAGGGGTATTTGATTCTCAATATTGTTAAGACAGGCTGGAGAAAGTTCTTAAAGTCTAGTAGTGGGAAGCAGCTACATCTAAGAACAGAAAAACTGGGCTCAGAAGTATCTTAAGTACAATGAAGTGTAATTCCAGCAACTATTGTAATGAAATGTTCTAATTTATAGACTGTGTGGTGCTAAAAATTATTAGTTTAAAAAAAGAAAAGAAAATTTTTCTGGTGTCAGCCTAAGGCTTACATCCGCAAACTTAACGTAGCAAAAAGTGATGAAAGAAAGAAGTCGAAATGATTTAAAAATAGCTGTTGCTTCATCTTCACAGTGGTGCTGCACACCCTGATTATGCTGTTGTCAGCACAGCTGGATGGGCTCTAGGTCATTCCAGCCATCTCCAGTTTAGCAAGTCATAGCAAAAAAGTAATGGGGAAGACAAAGCTATTTAAGGCTTTAGAGTTCTTGGAGACTGAAATAAAGAAAATATTCTGTAATTATACATAGTAAACCATTTTGTAACAGTTGTAGTATTAAAACTGTGCAGGCTGCACTGC
The DNA here is from genome assembly GCF_023638135.1 of Falco biarmicus. Lineage (NCBI taxonomy): Eukaryota > Metazoa > Chordata > Aves > Falconiformes > Falconidae > Falco > Falco biarmicus. The sequence continues at coordinate 9,733,537 of NC_079302.1, forward strand.
TTGAATCTTGTGGCTCATTTCAAGGTGAATGACATGACACTGTGTTCCCACGCTCACATATTGAATTCTTTCTCTCTTCATAAAAGAAGAAATTTTATGGCCCTGTCATGCAAAGATCCTCTGTGTCAGGGCAGAAAATCCCCCTTTTAACCTGAATGCCTATAATATCTGTACTAGGCTTGACATGTGGTAGTTTTCATGATTAATACCCTGTAAAGACATAAGCTACTGCAGTGTGTGTTGTAGAACTCAGGAAAAAAAATATGGATGGATTTATAGAAAGTCTGACCAATTTCTAAAGTTTGAGACCTCACTTTTCCATTGTTTAAATAAGCTTTGTATGAAATTTAGCATCAACAGGAATTGTTCAGATGGAATATTTTCATTTGTCCAAAGCTATATATATTTCTGCAAATGTTAAAGTCTGCCAGTGACTACAGATTCCCACAGAGCTTATTAAACACTTCCCAGTGCTAAACTTTGCTGGCAATCAGAACATAAATGATGAAAAAAGTTGCTACATAAATGCTGAGGGGTAAAATCACTTGTTTTTTCTAATCTTCTAGAAGCCACTTTACCATTTTCATCTGGCTGTAGTCATCCCAAGTACCAATTCAACTGGAGTGAAAAGAGAGAGGCCACTAGTAATCTGCTTAACTAAGCCTCTGTAAAAGCAATCAATAAACTTTCACGTCCTCCAGGAGGCCCACATATTTACATAATTGTACTTACTTTCCTTTCTATATCTGATCTGTTCTCTTTTCCTAAAGGTTAAGATACAGGCCAGATGTCTATATGCTTGCTGCTGTTATTAGCGTGCTTTGGCCATCTCATTTCTCAGTGGCTTTTATTGTGCTCATCTGTTCAGGAAGACTAGGCTTTCCAAGGCTCATTTGCTGGTTAATTGCATTCTCAGATCCTCTAAGATATCTGTAGCACCTGCTCTCCACTTCACAGACTCTTTTGATCTCTCTAGAAATATCCAACTTTGATTACGTGAAAAATCTTTCCTAACTGTACTACGTGCCTAGAAAGCAAGTTAAAAACCTGCCATTGTGACTACTGTGACCTACGTTAGGATTGAAAATATAATTCTATAATATAAAAGCCTGAAATTAAGAGTGATCTTATTTGCTATTCTGTTTTTGTGCTTCACTGCTGGCTCTAGTTTTCCTTGCCTTACCAAACACTTAGGCAAAACACAGGATGTAGTGAAATGGTAGGTTGCAGTACTGCAGCACGCAATTCAGTAGCTCTAAAAACGTACAGTATAGACCGAATTATCACCTGCTGGCATGAATTTTCCAGTTGGAAATATGCTGAAATGTTGTTTAGCTGAAATACTTCAATTTGATTCTATCAGTATGCATTTGCAAAAGTAAAATGAGTAGTTTTAGACCTAATTGTCTGTTCTATTTGTGCAGATATCCTTTGGTAGGAACAAAGGTTTGGTTTGTTTACCTTAAATAGATTGAAAACATTATTTGGTTTTGATTTGACATTTGTTTCGTAGTTGGTATGTTAGAGAAGGAGAAAAGTTGGATTCAACTCCCCTTTGTTACTGACTGATTACATGATTAAGTTATTTAACTGATGTTAGTATCAGTTTTCACATCTCTACCTACTTTATGAGACTATTTTGGGGGCTGCTTGCTAAAATGTTTTGAAGATGTACAGTACTACTTTTTTTTACGATGCCTTGTGGAGTCAGCCTTATGAATGGATTAGCCCAAACCTCTTCCTATTCATGTATAGCACTGCATATTTTCAGTTGTAATTCTTCATAAGTTTCTCTCCACAAGTGTTTGCAAAGTTTTAGGCAAAACAAACAGCACAGATGTTTCTGAGGCTTGGGAAAAATAGCATATCTTAAAATATCCTGGTAATCTGTGTGGTTAACATAGAATTAATGTAGTTTAATTCCTCTAATAACTTGAACTCAAAATTTGGGAGGGGTTGGCCTTATGAAAAAATTAGATATAAAGGCATTAAATTCTATCATCATTACAAAAATATATATCAGAATATATATTCTCAAATAGAAGAAATTAGGGATACGCAGTTAAAATTAATTTTAGCATTTCCTGGATTCTAGTTCTTGACTTTGTAAGCTTAATAGTTACATGCCCACACATGAGTATGCATAATTGTTGCCTTTCTGTGTTTATCACTAATCTTCTTGTAGTACATATTCATGAAATTGTATTGTTTGGTCTCTGTCTCATACTGAATATACTACTGTACTGTATAGCACTGTAATATAATTAGAAGTAGTGATGATGTGTGGGAGAAAATAGTAAGAAGTAATGAGTGAATTCACAAAAAGTGAATACTGTGGGAGATTTAAAAGGCTGAAGGTGATCGCTTTCCTGTGATAAATGAAGGTCAAACTGCCTGTGCCACTATTAATGTAATGGCTGCTCTGTGTGATGACAAATCTTACTCTTGCCGAGGTGCATACTCATGAAGAAAAAGCTTAAATGCAACACTGCTCCACCTCAGAATTCAAATGGAAACGTGTATGATGCTATCCGCAAGGCTTGCAGAGTGCCCCTAAAAGCAGTAAGCATGAGGGATTTATATCGAATGCTTTTGGATTTTCTAGCCTTCTCAAAGTTGACAACTAATTTCAGGGACTTGCTGATAATTCAAGGTCTGATGAACAAGTCCTTCAAGCTTACCTGCAAAAAACCTTGAAAGTTCACTGAGACTCATGATGCAGAGCAAATTTTCAATAAATAAATAAATAAGTAGAAAATTCCCACCAGGTGCCACTGAGGCACCAAGTGCCAGAAAATGTAAACGGGTCTGAGTCTGAACTTCATCAGGACTGCAGTGCCTCTGAGCCGGTGTGCAGAGGGAGATTACTTTCCATGGCCCATAGGTTGCAAAAGGTTTTGGACAACCCTCATCCTATGCCCATGTAGATAGTCTCCCATTTCAATGCTGGTATTTATGTGCTTGAAATCAGGCATGTTCCTAGTGCACACCAAATCAGCCTGAGAAGACTAGCTAATCTAATGACCAGAGAGAAAAGTTATTTAGAACCTACTGTGTCGGGTTTTTTTGGGTTTTTTTTCTTTCTTTCTTTCTTTTTAAAAGAATCATATAGGCAGAAAGATGGTATGGCATGTAAAAAAAAAAAAAAAAAAAAAAAAAAAAGAGCCTGTTCTTAGTTTGACTTAGAAGACCATGGCCACCAACACTGTACAACTTCATCTTCCAGGCCAAGTTTCAACCAAATCTGTTTCATAGGTAAAAGGTAAACTAAGTGCATCTGTCTCCAGCAGTGGAGAGGCTATGAACATTAGCGCTTCCTGCGAAAGCAACCTGTTGTAGCTTATATTCGCTGAGGAGCTGAAGAAATAATTCATTGCAAGTAATCTGTTAGATTTAATGTTTCTTAATCATGAGCAGACCATGACTCATCGGCATGTTACAATCCAAGAAATTATTTCACTATCAAAGTATAAATTTTCATGGGAAACAGTGGTGTTTTCTATGACATATATTTGAGAAAGGCATGTACAGAAGTTGAATATTTTGTGGCACATCATCTTCATGTGTGATATGGCTAGAAAATTATAGCTTGTCATAGCATTTGTTTGGCATCCATAAAAACAGATCAGAGAAGATGAGAGGTAAACAGAAGTAAAAACTTAACAATTGATGGCTGGGACTGCTGAAGTCAATGGGAGTTTTGTGGAAGCTTAGATTAAAAATTCTGAATATCTTGTTGTAAGACTCTTAAGACACATCCAGAAACAAAATGAGGAGAGATTTCATTAGCAGCCTCAACTCATGTGGAAGGAAAGGGTTGCTAGCACTAAGTCTGCTGTGTCTTTCCCTATGTAGTGGAGCAGGTTTTTAGAAAAAACTAGTATTTTTGAATGAATGTGTTAACCTACTCGTCCTTTTCCTGCCCCTTCATCCAAAAAATAACATGCTGCTTTGGTTTCTAGTGTAATCCAGAAAATGGAGCAAGGATGCACTTGCCAGGGGTTGAAATTGATACCTCCCATCCACCCCCGTCTCCATCACCAAATTGTCTCCAAATTACTTTTGGACTCAATAGTAACCAAAAAGCATCACTTTAAAACCAGCTGCAGGGGTGGTCAACATCTTTCATGATGGAATTAAAAAAAAAAAAATTAAAACATGACTTTTTTTTCCTTTCTACTTTTCCTTGCTTCATTTTCTGATTACAGTACCAGAAAAACCTTCTGTTTCAACTTTCAAACCATTAATCTGAAGCAAAGACAGTTTGCACTCAGAACAAAATAGAAAATCTGGGATTTTTTACTACTCAGTTTGTGATATGTTTATTGAACAAATTTGCTTTGATAGGCCAATCAGTTTAAAAGGAGAGGTCGCCTTTTCAAACTGTAAAGGGTTGCATCTAGGAGTTTAACTATATTAGGGCTGCACTGAAAGGATTTGTCATTAAATATTGGACTTCTGACAGAAAGTATTACACTATATTATTGTTAATTTAAAACTTGAGCTCTTAACAAATTTAGTAATCTCAGCTCCTTAAAAGCGTATTTTCCTTTTTAAAAACACTTGAGTACATGTTATACTGGGAGGAAAAAGATATTAATGTATTCGATAGTGTGAAAGCGTGGATTTGGTGAGTAGTTAAGAATTAAGAACAAACTCATTCTCTAATGAAGCAGCTGTTGCTCATACATATTAGATGTCCAGACTTAGAATAGCAAGCCTGGATACTCTTGCTGCTGGTTTTGCACTGGGATATTTTTTTTTTTTTTTTGTGAAGCCATGTTGCTTCCCTCAGTATTTTATTCTGTCCCTCTCCACCCTGAAACATTTATATACCCTACTTAGGCCTTCTTGGAAGAGGTAGTTTGTCAGATTGCAAATATGAAAATTGTTTTAAAGATGAAGTACTCAGCTAACTACATAGTTACAATTAGTAGGGCAGTATAATGTTCACAGAGGGGCTATGCCTGATGCAGCACTGGCATCTGCTGCAACACGTGCAGATCTTAGAAAAGACAATTAGACATTTGCCTTACACTTACAGAACAAAATATTTCATACTGAGCTGAGAAGCTTCTTCATATTTGTATTTTGATCCTTGCTAAGCTTTATACATTTAAAAGATGTGAGGTTATATTCAGGTGGGTATCTTCAGTCACACTCATCATGAGATTTCCTGCAACACAAAGAATGGTTGGCAAGAATCCTCTGGTTGGAGCATTTTATGCATCTGGAAAAAGTCCAGTCTGAGTGAATCATATTTGTGACCTAGTAGATTTTTTCCTGGCTCCTTCAATCTCTCTGTAGGTTACAGTTGCAAAAGAAGGAAGTAGTACAGCAGAAGTGCTGGTACATGTTTGCTTTTCTGTCCTAAATCTCTTTATAAAACGGTATTTTATATCAGAAATCTGCCCTTTGTGTAACTAGATGATATAGTACCTGCATAAATTCAGAAGAAAACAATATTGCTGTTCTTCTGCAGCTCAGTTTTGTAATAAAGCATATTTTGTTACATATGTTTTATTTTTAACAGAATCAATTTCATTATATAATATTGAAATTATCTTGTATTGAGTTATATGACAGCAGAATGTGTATACAATGCTGTAGCTATTCATTAGTTACTTTTGAGATTAGAGGTTCTAGCTTTTATAAGCCTGAAAGTTATCCTGTAAGGCAGATGAAGCCATTCCTGTAAAATAAATCGATTCTGGAATCAAAGCAACGGAAGAAGAAATAAGCTCAGAAGAAAGATGTATATTATTTGCTGCATAGCCATAGTTAGAGACCCTGTTGTGCTAGATTCCGTATATATGCATATATAGAATCAGTACCTAGTCCAGGGATTTGGGACTTCAAAAAGCAGACAAAACTGACAGGTTTTAGAAAGCATGCAAAGGAAGTAGTATGCAATTCCAAAGACACAAATGATGTACAGAAAGATGAGGTGATTTAACCATGATTTACACAAAGGTTTCATGGGGAGAAATTCTGAACCTGGATTTCCTGGGACCAGTTTCTTGTCCATGAGAAATTTATTGTGTCTTGAGAATATAATATGTTTGAGAAGCCATTCTACTAGCTAATATTTGCTTTTGAAACTTAAATATATCATTAAAATGTGACGTGGATTATATGTGCTTATTTTTTAACATTTGGCAATCCTGAGTTGCTCAGGTATTTTATGAGAAAAACAGTTTTGCTAACTGAAGGGTAAGAAATTTATGCTATTTTGTTCCTTATTATCAAGGAAACTCCTACTAAAGGCTGTATTCTCCTAGCTTCAGAACTGTGTGGCTAATATTGAGCAAAAATAATGCTGAATTCCCACAAAAGCTACATCCCGAATCTCCAAAAACTTCACTCACTTTGTTGCTGTATCACTTCTGCCCGGTTGTAGGGAAACTACTGGCTTTGTTACTCATGCCTGGATGCCAAAAGCACTGAGTGCTACTTTTAAGTCATAAACAGCCACCATGATTCTAACCTCCATTTGCCAGTTTTGTGCTGGTGAAGCCCATGTATAACTGAAAAGTTTTTCTTAAAAGAACCTGAGAATGCCAATGCTCTTGGAAGCCCAGGAAGAAGTGCAAAGTAATTCCTCTAATTCAGGAGTAACTTTTGAATTCTTCAGATTCACAAGGGCTACATTTATTTAAAAGAACATATGTTTTGAGATAGATCTCTATTTCAGTTATTTTTCATTTAAACTTTGCATTAGACTGCTTCACTGTGATCACTTCAGACTTTTACTGGTATTTCTAATGAGGAGGAAGATGGTTGAGACATGCTTGAAAAAATATAGCAACTGCTCCTTACCCACCACCTAATACTAACAGCAGCAAAGTACAGCTGTGGTGTAGTGCTCACATGAATAGATAATCTATTAAAAAACCGTCAATATTGTTGTCTTCAAGGAAAACTGAAACACAGGTATGTGAAATTACTTTCCCAAGATCTATACAGCATAGAGGATAAAACAGGCAGTCTTTTAAATCTATTTTCTCTTCCTGGGCAGGAGGATACGCTACCCTATGTAAATGCATCTGGTTTTGTTTCTGAAACTAACTATTTCCTCACAATTATTTATCAGACCTGGTGTTCATGGTGTATTTTTTCAGTGTAAAAAAGGCAAACATTAGTGCAGTACTTCAGAACAATCTTTCTGAACGTGTTGCTAATGATAGGTATAGACATGTAGAAAATGAATTCTTTATCTATTAATTCAGTTGCCCACTAGGGGACACTGGGACACTGTATTTTTGTTCAAATGAAAGACATTTCAAAAACAATGAAGATGGAAATTCCTTTTGTTCTTGCTCTACAAGAAAATAAAAATCATGCATATCTAATTTCTAATCCATGCAGAATGATGTGTAGTATGTTTTAAAAATTTTAATGAGTTGCAGGCTTCTAGGCATGAATGCTAGATCTAAGAAACTGTATCAAGTAGTTCAAACTGATCCATGATATTACAGCTTTTGAATTGCAAAGATAATGGATCATATTTTTGGCATTTCCCACTCATTAAAACCTGTGTCAGAATGATGGATTAATCTATGGGCATTTTCTGTCCTTGCTATAATCTTTGTCAAAGGAATGAGGTATTGGAATTATAATGTCTTTTGTATTACATGAATAATGAAGGCAAGCTTTAGAACTTTGACTTCCTTAAAAGTAGGGTTTTTCAATGGTGATTAGAAAACCTGCTATTTTCCCCCTTTTGCAAGTGAGCAACACCAAATAAACACATTTGAGCAAAAGCAGAAGCTTACAGTGATAAAGTAATATGAATGAGAGTCGGTTAATGGTGTGTAGGCTATGTAAAAAAAGCCTTATGTACTTTCCACTAATATATTACATTTCACAGATATATGGTTACTGCCTTTTCCTCTTGTTAACTTTACTAGACATGAGCCTGTAATTTACGTAGCTAGGCTGTGAATTGAGCTGTACTTTCAAGCAGGGAAGGAGGATCCCTCCTGTGTCTCAAGAGAGATTCTGTTGCATTATTTTGCCTCCTTCCTTGGCAGGTCCTAAATATTGGGCTGGAGATTTGAATATTTTCCCTACTGCTTAGCCTGTACAGCTCCCCTCATGTGAGGTACTTGAATATATTTCTGTTACAGAATATAGGCAAATTGCGAAGAGAGCTTATGACTTTGAAGTATCTCTCTGAACAAGTGCTTATGAAGACGAAGCACCATCTATACATCCTTAAAGGGACAATTTATATCCCAACCTGAGAATCTAATCAATGCACTTAGCCTGTTTTGTTACTGGATTGTCCAGTATTTTTTTTCCAGTTTGTGAGCAGAAAATGCACGATGAGTATTATCTGAATCATTCTTTGTCTATAACCTATCCAGAATGACATCTGTGCACAGGCACATATAAACACATACACACATGTATCTATACTTAAGTTCATTTAATAGATATGAGTGGCATATATGGCACAACTGATGATAGTCTTAGATTATGATTTCAGACTGGTTTTAAGTTTTCTATCTGCAAGATTCTGTGTAAAATTCAAATTAAAAATACTGTAAGTGTGAGGATTACTGACAGAAAGGGAGAAAATCAGGTATAGACATGCAAGAATCCTCCCAGTTTTGTACCTTTTACTTTCATCCTTTCAATACACACTAACATGCCAGACTTTCCCAACTTTCTCATTTAATCCTGCCTCCGTTTCCCTTTGTTTCTTCTATACAATTCTAGACATTGCTTTTTCAGTAAGATGGCTGGCCATTTTAGCAATTCCAAGCTTGCTGTATTCAATTGTTCCATCAATATCATTATCCCTAACCAGTGCATGACCAGAAGCCTGAGACATAGTAATCTTAAATTCTGAGCATGCCTGCATTGTAAAATGATAATTTTGATGTTTTTTAATTTAAAAAGTGTTGCATGGAGGACTTACCCATATCACATGCACCTTAAAGGAAAGACTCACATGAATTTGTTTATCTTTATATCAGGCTCTTTAAAGAAGCCACAAAAAATGACAACGTGCAGACAAAAAAAACCATCATTCTCTTGTCTTTCTGCATGTCATATGTTTATTACTCTTTGAAGAGTGAAATTAAGACTTACCTACACTACTACTCATATCCTGTTACTCTGAGAGTGACTGTGGTGAAAAACTAGAGCAGGTAGGGTTGCTCATGAAATTGGCTGTGATAATTCATAAAATCCTAAAACAGCCCATGTTGGAAGGGAACTTGAAAGATCATGTGGTCCAACCTTTCATGGGAAAGGGAGCTTAGATGAAATTATCTAGCACCCTCTCCCATCACATCTTTAACACCTCCAGTGATGAGGGCTCTACCACATCCCTGGGAAGATTGTCCAGTGATTGATTGCTCTCACTGTAAAATATTAACTGTCATCTTGATATAAAAAAGAAATATACCTTTTTCCATAAATTAAGGAACATGCAGTTCCTATTTTTGCAGTTGTATAATATAATAGAGAAATGCAGAAACTATCCTGAAACAGCATTTGCTCAGCTTTTTTTTCCGTTTTATATTTATAAGCAGAGTATTATGTATATAATCGCTTTCTGAACAAAGGCCTTCATGAATTTTCTGAATGTTGCAAATAAACATAAGTGTACATGTGATACCTTTTATGGATTGTTTTATTTCTAATGATACAATTTGAAAAATTATCACTTAAAACAAGTGCTCTGCTCAGTGTCCACTCTCTCAAATGATTCAGCCTGTATCAGCAGCATTGTTTAAAAATAGAAATAGTGAACAAAATATTTTTCCATTTGGAAATCAGTGACGCAGTTGAGCAAAGTCAGAATTTTGTCACTTGTGTTGCTGAAAAAGAAAATACTTATAAAGACAGGCACTTGAGTGTTGCAAGAAGGGAAATAGTCAAGGAAAAGTTCTCTTAACACAAAATCTAAAGGGAGGTTATATTAAAGGAAAACCATGGCATGCCTGAGTAGATCCCTAGCACATACATCACATATTCATGAATATCTGAAAAACTCTTATTAAATGCTCCTCTGTTGTTGTCTTAGTCATAAGAGTTGAAGTTTCATCTTTGTTTTTAACTTCTTATGTAATATCTGGGTTTCCATTTCTTTTAACAGCCTAACTGTTTCTTCATATCTAGTGCACACATAACTAACTGCATTCCTTTTTCCTGCAGGAAATGTATCTCTGTCATCAAATTCACATGAAATGGCCTCATGTCGCTTACTTTATAGATTTTGCTTGCACTAAATGCTTCTTAAGAGTTCTTCTTCAGTGCTTCATTTTCTTGGTAAAGTATTTTAAAAGTGTTTCCTAGACTTCTTGTTCCCTCATCTGCAGCTTCCTTCTTTTAAAGAAGCACAAGGGAAGAAACAGCTGAAGAACTTCTCTCCTGTGCTTGCACTCTGGTGGGGATCCTGCTGGGAAAGGTAGATCACATTTTTTTTAGTCCTTGGCTTGATTTCCTGCCTTTGGATGATAAATAATTTGTGGTAGAGCTTTCAGTTTTATCTCTGGATTAGATGCACATTTAGTATACTTACCTAGTGAAAACACTAACTACGTTCACACTTTATACATAGTTGATACTTGGTTATGTACACAATGTGTCAAGTGAAAAATTAGTTGGGACTAGAGAGACTATCAGGAATGGAAATGCCACTGTTAAATAACTTGGAACAAAGACTATATCTAGAATTCAGATGCTGAAGTTGCACGTAATATTGCAAAACAAACAAAAACCCATAAAAGACAAGTAACTCCTAACAACAACAGAAATGACAGGTCCTCAAAGAGAAAGGTCAGGTGTGTGACAGCATCCCTTAAGAGAGAAGGATTTGTCTTCATGACTCTTTGTATGCAAAAATTCAAAGTAAAAATAAAATAATAATAAAATAATAATAATTAAAAAAACAGAAGTGGAATTTGATAATTTTAGATAACAGTTCCTGAAGGTCTTAGAGTGATCTCACTTTTTGTGCATAGGTCTTGTACAGTGTTCATCAGCTCATGTGCTGGAGCTCATGCTTGGTAAACAGTGACATGTAAATCTCTGTTTCTACTCTCTTAGTATATAAAGGTGACATTCATTTGAAATATGTTACGTTTTACTGTATCTGTGATAGTATGCCAAAGTATATAAATAGTACCATGTTTACTATTTAAAAGTACATTTCACTTGAGGTACAGAATGTGATTTTGACAGTTTTACTTGGGGAGGAAGGAGGACATTCATGGAGGCAGGAAAAAGGCTATTATATTCTATTTGAATAGAACTAAGTAAATAGGTTACCAAAAGTACATACTAATAGTCAATTTAAATCTGAATTGAAAACACCTGCTTGCCTGCATGCATGTCATGATTCAGAACATTTATGCCAGAAGCTCAGTGCATCTAGCAAGGAGGCAGGAGGATGGTTTGGAGACTGGGGGAGGCAGTGTTTGAGGAAAGGCAGAGGGAGCTGGTTTTTTCTAATCTGCATAAGAAAATGTGTATGGTAAAAGGCAGGAGGCTCCAACCACAAGTTGCAGTAAGGGACATTGCAATTGGTGTAAAGAAAAAAAAATTCTATTATCACAGTGGTTAAGTACCAGAACAGATTAACCAAGGAGGCTGCTGGGTCCCCATCCATGGAGATTTTCAGAACTAGATGGAACTAAGCCCTGAGCAACCTGGCCGGACTTTGAAGTTAGCCTTGCTTTGGGCAAGAGGTTGGACTAGAGACATCCTGAGGTCTCTCCCAACTTAAATTTTTCTGTGATTCAGTGATTTATTTTTTTTTTTTTTCTGAATTGAATGCAGCTCTACAGAACTTTCAGGTGTTTAAATTTATTCCTGCATCTCCTTTAATAAAAAGCCTTAATTAAGAAACAAAGATACATTAACAAAGACATAGTTTGGTATAGAGAATTGGAGGTGGGTCTAGAAAACAGTGGTTTATTTTGAAATACAGTAGCAATACAAGCAACTCAGAAAAGGCACTGTGTCCCCCTTGTGAAAGATGAAGACAAAGAAGACAGCAGAGACCTTGATGAGAAGAATAACCATGTGTTTAGTTTTTAAGTCTCTAGTACATTAATCTCTGAGTTTCAGAAGTGTGAGGAATTATAATATAGTGGGTTTTACAGGAAAACCGTAATATGTAGGTTTAAGAAAATTTTGGAAATTTTAGCAGCCAATAATTTTATCAATTCCAAAAATGAATTTGACACCTGAAATATTCCATGCATGTGTTGTACCTTATAAAGACATCTGAAAGGAAGAAAAATTAGATTAGTCCCTAGTAAAATAGTAAACATCACCCAGAAAAAAAGCAAGATAGAGTTTACTGTCACTTTACCTGTTTTAGTTTGCAAGAAATAGTAATTACTAGCTGCCTTTATACGATAGTTTATTCATGTGCTTGAAAAGATTTCAAGGTCTTACGGGACAGGGTGAGGGTGTATGTATGGTAATTGACAATCCTTCTTAGTCAGCTACCTTCTGTACGTATAGGAAAAATGATATTTAAAAATAAATTAACATTCTTTCTGGTTGTTTAACAAAACGCTGGGTTTTCTTCACTCATAAGTTAAATATAATACCACTGTAACTTTGTGTTTGTAACAAATGCTTCATCCGAAAGCATGAAAGCACCTTAACAATTTAAGTCACGAGGCTGAATATGTGAATGCAGTTTATTCAAATACTTACATACAATGGGTCAAGGGTCTGGCACATCACAACATATTTAGCTTCAAGTACAGTATTGCCTTACTCTAGTTGCCCCATCAGACTGCCATTCTCTCAGTATCAAGACTTGCTGACTTCAGTGTGTTTAGATCAGGCTATGTTTCACGAACACCAGTAAAAGTTAAACTTTTGTGACCACTGTAATAAGAATAACCTGAAGTACAGTCCCACAGACTTAGTCAGTATCAATAGGGGTTTTTTTTAAGGATGACAAAATTTGGTTTTCCTAAATTATAACACATCATATTTTTCCAGTATGTCATTTTCATTAAAAATAGTGTAGTATAAAAATGTCTCTGATGTATTTGATGTCTTTCTGCAGTACAAAGGATAGCACTTTACAAAACAAAACCTCCAAAAGTATTTCATATCTGGTGTGGAAAAAATAAATATCTTTAAAAATTGTAAAATATAAGCTAAGCTCTCACCTTGTAAAAGCATTGCTATACAAAGAAGATATAAAGAATATTATAAGAGCTTGATATAATGCAGTCAATTAATAATTATTAATTATTTAAAATGTTATAAAACTTCCCCATGAACCCCTACTGAGATGTCAGCATGTCAAGCAAGCAACTAAAATACAATACCATCAACCATAAAATAGAAAGCAAAAGGAAATAAACCATTAAAATTGTGGTGGTGTTAACAAATCTTTATCACTTACTGAAATTCTAAATTCCCCAAAAGCGAACCAATTGCATTAGCTGATTTGTATTTCAACTCATAAAGCCCGATCTTCTCAAAAAATCTTACTTCATAAATGTAAAATATATTTGCTTTGTTTTGGATAAGTTTATGATCTTTACTATTGGAACTGACTAAATTATGTCAGGAAAAGAAAGCAATGGTCAAAAAACAGCAGACAGAAAAGAAAACTGAATCAGATGGGCTTTTCTTGATTCTGGAAGATATTCTGGGAAGCAGTGAGATGACAGTTACAAGACTAAAAAAAAATCAGCTATAGTGCTATATTTTATGCTATGGAAAAATCCATAAATATTATGATTTTTTTTGTTTTGGTGTTTGGGTTTTTTTCTGTCTCCCAAATCCTTTATAATCTAAAAATGACATTTGGTACCATTTCTTCATGTTTTGTCTCTAAGTAACATCATATTATAACACTCATTAACTGTGCAGGACAGAAAGGTGAGTAAATGAGGAAGAAAGGTGAGTAAATGAGAGATTCAGTGATGGGACTTAAGTGTAGGACACTCAAATATCACTGAAAAATAGTGAGATGTATATGATCCTGCCTAAGTTTCACAAGAGGCATAGAATATGTTAAATGTACCATGTCATGTGACCCACCCAATTAGGGTAGACCTTTCACAGCCTGCTCCTGACATACTCTTTTCTTGAAAAAAAAAAAAAAAAAAAAAAAGTGGAAATTACAGAGCAAAACTGGGGAGCTTTCATCCTGTAAATTTTGCTGGTTTTCAGTGTCCTTCAGCAAAATTTATTCCTGGAAATCAGTTAGTTTGCCACACCTAGATGCAAATTACAGTGAAGAAATAATTTTGTCTTCTTGGTATTAAAGCTTTTGAAATTCTGTAGCTATTGCAGTTGTGTCTGCATGGCATGGGGAGATGACAAAAATTCCTTGTTCAAAACCCAAGAGATAAAAAAAAGGAGTTTTGCAAAGAAGACAAAATAATCATCATGTTTTTTTCAGCCAGAACCAGCTCAAGTTGGGGTTTCTGTTGCTTTTTTTGACATCAGTGTTATGAAGGATACTGCCTTGGAACAAATAATACAAGGACATTGAATTCCCTTGATGTCATTCTACAACTTTATGGTTTCATGTATTTCATTCACTACTAGAAAGATCTGTTGCTATCCTGTTATTAAACAAATAATTACCTCTTCTGAAATGTGGAAGGCTGTATAATGTATTAGTGTAGAATTCTTTTGAGTCCAAAGTCAAAGTTTATACCACAATGCCAATATTCAACTAGTTTTAAAAATGTAAAACACTACCTATTAGAAAAATACACCTTTGTGCTCCTCACAGCAGCTACTTTTGGTAGAGAGTAAGGGAATGGTAAAGACCAACATGAACCCTTTTCCTATGGAACCTCTTTAGATATTAGCAAATCACAATGGAATTAACTAGACCAGCATCTGCCTGGACTAAGAAGTTAGGCATGCCATTATAAATAAGATAGTTATGATAAAAACCTTTTATAATGTAATTGATCTATAGAATTTTTCCTTTCCTGTGTCGCTGTAGCAAAAGTTATCATTCACTAAATGCTATATCCTTTTTCAGCACTAAAATGCTGACAATCCTTTACTTTTTTTTTTTTTTTACTGTAATTGAATCAATAGAACTCTACAGTCTTGAAATTTCCCTCACAAGTAACACCTATGTACCAGAAAGTCTTTGCCTTTGACTGTAGTGCCAAATGCTGAGGCCTGGAATTTTGACTCTTCCAAAAAATCCTCAATATATGATATTGTATATTTGCCTCTTATTTAAGTCTTACATAAGGCTATGCTTCTTTGACCCTTCGCATCTCAAGGGATCAGTGTGATAGGCTTTCTTAAAGCACACCTAGCAGGTAAGGACTGTGAAGGGGAAATGATCCAGCAAAATATATTTCTTTTTAATATCCTACCTTCCCCTGTAATTAAAGGCAATTCTAAAATCCAACAGTTTAATAAAAGATAAATGCTGTGTCTTCACTCAGTTGTTAAGCATAAAAACCCCCTGCAACCATCTGTCACTTATGATTATTAGACACGTCGATGTGCTTTGTGCTGCAGTTCTTTGAAGTACTGTAGGTTATATATGTCAATTTATATTGTGTCATCCATTACAAACTCAGTACGTACACTTTGTACATCAACATGTTAAGGGAAGACTGTTCAACGGACATCCTAGAGACTGTTAAAAACACAACTGTGTTAACATCAGTGCTTAACTGAAGCAAGATGCAAAACCCCAGAAATTTTCTTACTGATTACATTTTAGTAAGTTTGTTTTGTTTGACTGGTTGGTTGGATTTAACATTCAGGGTTACCCTCTTGGTAATTTTTATTGCTCTGGATGTGATTTGGAAAAGTAGAAACTTGTGCATTTTTACACCTACACAAACGTCTGTCAAAATCTGCTTTCAAAAAACATTCCAACATTTACAGAATGATTAGTAGAGTAGAAAAAAATACTGACATATGCTACTCACTTAGGAAATTATTTCTGCTAAGCACTAGTAATGGTATTTGTACTCCCTGTCTCTCAGCCTGCTTCTGCTCTGATTGTCCATTGTATCCTTCTAGATATATTGATTTAGAAAGTCTTGGAATGGGATTGTTGCTTTTCCCACTTATTTATGTTTTGTTCGGTGCAGTGAAGGTCTTCCTCAGTGATTGGTCCTAGATATTCTGCACTACTAAAACACTGAGTTTCCTCCTTCCAAAGCATAGTTCCTGAAAAAATAACCAAAGAAAACATCTGAGAATATTTTTCTCAAGAAAAGATTGACAAC
Source organism: Falco biarmicus (assembly GCF_023638135.1). Lineage (NCBI taxonomy): Eukaryota > Metazoa > Chordata > Aves > Falconiformes > Falconidae > Falco > Falco biarmicus. The sequence goes on from NC_079302.1 coordinate 9,749,754, forward strand.
CTCTAGACCTCAGTAGCTTAAAATTCAAAAAGGAGGCAGGCTTAAATCTTCTGTTTTATGGGTAAGTGTAATCTTTTAGGAGTCCAAGGATCCTAAGTTTTGAACATCTGGAATAGGCATTTATTGCCAAGTATTATCAAGTCCTGACATAATTTTTTTAGAACACTGCAGCAAGGCCATACTTTGAAACATCTTGTTAAAATATATTGCCTTCAATACTGCAGTCTTTGACTTTATATGCAATTTTATACTTGTAATAGTTACTCCTGTGAAATTAAATAAGTAGTGCTTACAGAATCCAGACCATTATTATGATAAGTATTTAGATACTAAAAAGCCCCTGTGTAATTAGTTTTACTCTAAAACAATTTAAGTTATGCTTTATAAATGTATATATGTTCATTTCTGCCAGACCTTTTCTTGTTCTTCTGCATTCTTACATGAATAGTTTCATGAAACTCCTGAACAGTGAACAAAAAATCCAACATATTGTGTTACCTCATGACTTTTTTCACTTAATGTAGAATTTTTGTCAAAAAAATTTAAGCTGCACTCTATTTATAAGAGAGATTTTTTTCTATTGAAAAAATAGATTTTATGAAGTTGTTATTTCTCAAGCACCCATATCACAAGCATATATATGTACGTCTGCTTTTAAGCTAAAGCTTTGGAATTTTTTAAAGCTGAAACACAATTTCATTAGCTAATAACTATTTCTGCATTTTATCTCTTTTTTTTAACTAGCTGAAAATGCAAGCATTTGTCCCCTTCAAGCAGTTCTTACCTTTGTTTGAGGATGTTCTTTTTTATTGTTATTACCATGAGTTGAATACCATAATTTTAAAACAAGTACATTAACGTCATGAAGAGTTAATTTGGTGACTATTAAGTCAGTTATAATTATGCTAAAATATAATTTTTACAAGTTTTCATCATTCAGATAAGTCAGAAAATTAGTACAACACATCAAAAATATTCACACTAAAATTTCAGTAGAATTCTGAGCGAAGACTTAGTATTAGTTGTTTTCTCAGAGACATTATAGTTACCTGTTAACATAATCATGGCTCATTTCTGGAATGCATAATCATATATACAATCTTACTCTAGAAATCCTTTGAACACTAGGAGACATTGACTGGGAATAAAAGGTTACTGCTTTGCATCTTTGAACACAAAGTCCTTTTGAATTAGATGCATCTTCCATATAATGTTTCCAGAGGTTAGCCAGTAGTAGAATAGAACAGAATTGAATTCCAGTTGGAAGGGAACTACAATGATCATCTAGGCCAACCCCCTGATCACTTCAGGGCTGACCAAAGGTTAAAGCATGTTAAGTGTGTTGTCCAGTGCTTGACTACCTTCTCAGTAAGGAAGTGGTTCCTAGTGTCAGGTCTGAACCTCTCCTGACACAGCTTTGAGCCATTCCCACGTGTCCTGTCACTGGGTCCCAGGGAGAAGAGCTCAGCACCTCACTCTCCAGTTCCCCACCTCAGGAAGCTGTGGAGAGCAATGAAGTAGCCCCTCAGCCTCCTTTTCTCCAAAGGAGAAACCGAAGTGATGTTCTCGCAAGATTTGTTCATGTTTTAAAAAATTCTGGAAAAATATAAGGTTAAGAAAGTTTCAGAATTCAAAATGTGAAAGGTTTTTGTTATATCTAAACAGCAACATGATGTGCAAATAACAGAAAATTGTTTACATACATAGATTTGTTAGTTTTCCATAAGAATACAGATGAAAGAGTCCCACTGTACTAATACTAAATTAGAGGCATGGATCTGTAGATTTTTTTAATAGTTGCTAATTTTTGTAATGAATATGTAAATTTGCCTGATTGATCACTAATTGTAAATGAACTACACTATTAGATTAGTGATGGTGTTTCTTGGACAAAGGAAATTGAATTCTCAAGGTTAGTTTTCTTACAGTAAGCCAAACATTCCCTGGCACTCTGCAGCGCCATTTGCATTTCAATTAGATTGTGGCTCTGTGCCACTAGTTACCATACCTTGTCTTCAGTGTAGTCATCCATTGACTGAAAAATGAAAGAGCACTCCTCATTTTTTATTCTAAAAGTCAGTTTCCTATGTGTTCGTTGGTTGGGGGTTTTTTGCAGTTAAAGTACAAAAATCAGATACTATAGTCCTCTCTCTGTTTAAAGGGGTAAATTCAACACGTTTGAAACACACATAATTTGTGACACATATTAATACCTCTTAAGAAAGCTCATGATGATAACCAGAAAATTCATTGGAAGTTCCACTCACCTAAAATGCAAAGAGGCTAACTTAAATTTCCAGAAGCAAACTTTCCAACTTTGTACTTCAGAGGTGTCAACCTGAATTTTTTACTCCACTGCTTTTTAGTGAATAGGAATGCTTCTGATTGCTTTTCCTTTTCTTTGTTTGTGGTTTGCTTTTTTTAAAACAAACAAACAAAAATTTTAAGATATAAATAAACATGTCACATAATCATCTGTTCCAGTAGTACCTGGAAATTTTCTCTTTTTTTCATTAGCTTGCTGTATCCATTTTTCTAAAGCAATTTTTTGTAGTAAAAATCAGTACAGAATAACATACTTAGTTCTGACGAGGGATAGAGACAATAAGTAGAGGTTACCTGTATTCTAATTTTTTTATTTGATATCCTGAATTGGCCGTGCCATGTAAAGTTAAGTCTTCTTTTGGCAATTTCTGGGTATTAAAAAGTCCTTTTTGTTGACAACTTGCCTCAAAGACATATAAATAAAACCTGGTAAAGTGGACTTCCCATTTGTATGCAGTGTCTGTCCTTGTTGTCTGTCTTCATGCAGAACTAAGATGTCTAAAGATTGAATGCTTTAATGTCCTCACCAGTTCTGAACTGAATATTTATGGCAGTGCGCTAAATCAAGATCATTGATCTAGTACAGAAATATGGAGACCTTTGACAAAAACAATAAAAGCTAACAGAATTATCACTCTCCAGAATTTTTCCTTTTGTTAAGCTGAGTGAATATGGAATTTTTTATTAGGTACCTTGGAATGACACTGTAGGCTGGGAGTGGGGGTTGGCACCTGTCACCTAAAACAATAGGTAGGGAATAAATGCATTCAAATTACCATTGTACAGATTAGGCAGTGTAAAAGACAATGCCATAATTCTATTGTTAGTATTAAGAGCACATGAAAGACAAATCCGATGAGACATTGTGTATAGAGTTCTCAAAAGTGACTGTAGAGAGCAGGAGAGAATTCAGTGTCAGCATGTTTTAGTGCTGATATCAAATACTTTCCATCTCAGGCTCTACCTGATGAATGTTTAGTGAGTCCTGTTGTATATGTTAGTGCTTTCTTCTCTTGCATTTTAGTTTCTTTATTGTTACCATATTGCAGTAGGTTGCATCTTCATTTATTAGAAGTGATAGGCTGCTTTCAGCACTGTTTTAACCACAGCTAGACCAACTCTGATCACACTCTCGTTAGATCTCAAACTAAGCAGGTCCATGTGAATCATCTTTTTAATGAGAAACCTTCCTAACAAACTTCTTGTTGCAACAATGTGTAATGGGTAAGTGGTGACTCAACAGACAGAACTGTGGGGTACAAGTCAGAGTCGAACAGTTTTCTCACCTTAATTGCCCTGTGCTGGTAAAGATGTTGACTTATATATATGAAGAAAAATCATTTCCACTTAGAATAATTTAAAAGCAAGCAAACAAACCTGAGGCTTTTTTGTGTGTTTGTGCAAATGCAGCATATTTATCACAGTTTGCAGTAGCTTGTTTACTGGTTTGTTTTATGTTCCCTTCCTAATGTCATCACAGTGCTCCTGGGGAAAAACCTAAAACAGCAAACAGCAAACTGACAATAGGCAGGATAAGTATTCCCAGACCTTGCATCATCTGAAACAACCACAATAAATAATTAAGTGCAGCCATAGCATCAAGCAAATGTTTGACCAAGAAGTGATGTTTCACACTGCATTTTAAATGTCAGCAAAGTCAGGTTCTGGTGAACAACGGCATGGAGAAAATTTAACAGCAAGGAATCTGAAAATGTCTGATTTCTGTACCAAGTGGTAATACGAGTTATTATCACTGAAACACAGGTGTGCTCGAGGGAGATCAGATGACTGATCATTCACAAGGAGATTCTGTATGTGCAGGACCATGAGGCTCCGATGGAACTGTGTTAAAAGCCATAGCTTTTTTTCAGGCCTCTTTTTAAGGAAGCCACAATGTCAAACCTATATAAAAAGAAACAAGTGTCTCTGAGCAGTCACTCTTCCTTTCCCTCTGCTGCCACATAGAAGCATGCTCTTTCAAGTCTTTTTTCAAGGTCTCATCTGTGTTCCAGGACCCGTGGAGTGGTCGTCATGAAATTTTGCAGAAAGAGGGTATGCTATTACAATGGAATTCCTGTTTCTAGCTGCTCTGGAGACTAACAGGTGGTTTCAGGCAGTTGGTAACGCTTCAGCCCCATCTTTTTTATGTTGTTGTTCTTCCTTCTGCCAGTCCAAACAGTTGATGTTAATGGATGTTGGAAGCGCTCTACCTCGCTTTTAGTGCTAGTAGTAGATCCCCAAGTAATACTCTTTCAGAATCAATAAATATTAGAAATTCTTTTGTCTAGTCTCTGGAGAAGCATTACTGGTATGAACTGTAAGAATATTACAGTGATTCAGTGTGCTAAAATAATGTATAGCATACTTCAGTATAGTCTTTGAGACAGGCACTTAAGTTCTCAAGTGGGGGTAGACAGGCATCTAAGCACCCATAGTGAGAATGAAGAAGCCAAACCTCACCCATTAACTGCATCCAGAAGTTTGCAGTACTCTTAAAATACATTTTAAAAATGACAGCTGCTTCTGGGTTTTTAATTTGTTCAAGGACATCACTTATGAATTGAATATTCTACTACAGTTTAAAGCTACACTAATGTCTTTAAATCTTTCTCAGCTTAAAGCTTTTGTCACAAGGGGGTTTAAAACAAGGCTTGCTACTTTGATCTGCTTGACTCAGATACTATAATGTCTACTGTGAAAATATAGAAAGGCCTAGTTAGATTAGAATCATAGAATCATGGAATCATTTCAGTTGGAAAAGACCATTAAGATCATGAGCTCCAACTGTTAATCCAGGACTGCCAACTTGACCAGTAAACCATGTACTTAAGTACTGCATCTACATGTTTTTTAAATGGTTCCAGGGATGATGGTTCCACCACCACTCCGGGCAGCCTGTTCCAATGCTTGACCACCCTTTCAGTGAAGAAAATTTTCCTACTATGCAGTCTAAACCTCCCCTGATGTAACGTGGGGCTGTTTCCTCTCATCCTGTTGCTTATTATCTGGGAGAAAAGAGCTACCCCCACCTACACTTTTCAGGTAGTTGTAAAGAGGAACAAAGTCCCCCCTGAACCTCCTTTACTCCAGGCTAAAAAAACCCAGTTCCCTCAGCCACTCCTCATAAGATGTACTCCACACCCTTCATCAGCCTCATTGCCCTTCTCTGGACACGCTCCAGCACATCAACGTCCCTCTTGAAGTGAAGGGCCCAAAGCTGAATACAGTATTCAAGTTGCAGCCTCACCAGTGCTGAGCACAGAGGGACAATCACTTCCCTTGTCCTGCTGGCCACACTGGTTTGGATACAAGCCAGGATGCTCTTGGTCTTCTTGGCCACCTGGGCATACTGCTGGCTCACGTTCAGCTGGCTGCTGACCAACACCCCCAGGTCCTTTTCTGCCAGGCACGTTTCAAGCCACGCTTCCCCAAGCCTGTAGAGTTGCATGGGGTTGTGACCCAAGTGCAGGAGCTGGCACTTCTCCTTGTTGAACGTCATACAACTGGCCTCAGCCCATTGGTCGAACCTGTCCAGATCCCTCTGCAGAGTCTTCCTGCCCTCAAACAGATCAACACTTGTGCTGAACTTGGTGTCATCTGCAGACTTACTGAGGGTGCACTCAATCCCCTTATCCAGATCTCTGATAAAGACATTAAACAGGACTGGCCCCAATAGCGAGCCCTGGGGAACACCACTTGTGACCAGTTGCCAGCTGCATGTAACTTCATGCACTACCACTCTTTGGTTTCAGCCAGCCACCTTTTATTCCAGTGTAGAGTGCACCTGTCCAAGCCGCAAGCAGCCAGTTTCTACAGGAGAATGCTGTGGGAGACTGTGTCAAATGTTTTAAGGTCCAAGTAGACAACGTCCACGTAAGCCTTTCACTCACACACTAGGAAGGTCATCTTGTTGTTGAAGGAGATAAGATTTATCCAGCAGGACCTGTCTTTCATAAACCCACGCTGGTTGGGCCTGATCCCTCAGTTGTCCTGTATGTGCTGTGTAAAGGCGCTCAGGATGAGCTGCTCCAGAAACCTCCCTCTGTCACTGAGGTCAGGCTGACAGGCCTGTAGTTCCCCAGATCCTCCTTCCTGCCCTTCTTGTGAGATGGGCATCACGTGGGCTGATGTCCAGTCAGCTGGGCCCCCCCCGGGTAGCCAGGGCTGCTGATAAATGATGGAGAGAGGCTTGGTGAGCTTCTCCGCCAGCTCCCTCAGTGCCCTCGGGTGGGTCCCGTCCGTCCCCATGGACTTGTGCGTGTCTAAGTGGAGCAGCAGGTCACTGGCCGTGTCCTCCTGGACTGTGGGGACTTCACTCTGCTCCTCTTTGCCCCAGACTTCCAGCTCAGGGGCAGAATACTGTTGTATTATCCCATATTGGGGTGTTTCCATCTTTAGCAATGTGTGTTTGTACTAAACTTAAAAAAATATGGATAGTTTGTTGCTATTATATAAGAGTCTTAATATCTCGTTATCAATAAACAATAAAAAGGTACTCTAGATGTTACTTTGCCTGATAGTGTGTATTTGGCCCTAACAATACACTGAAAATATTATTGTCTAAATCACTTTTGCAATATTTACTTTATTGTACTTACAAATGTATTGGTGGCTTTAAGGTATACATGGATTAGGATCAGTGACAGTTACAAGTAAGAATATGTATTTTGGGGAGAAGTGGTTACCTTCCCTGGACCTGTTTTAGTGGTCAATGATTTATTTCTATATTTGTTTACATGTCTGTCTCTCTAGGTGGTCAAAATCTACCTGCATGAGGAAGGTCTGTTTTTTAATCTGGAGTTACTCCCCCCCCCCCCCCCTTTTTTTTTTTTTTAACCAATAAAATAATAAGAATTTCAAGAGCAAAATATCCAAATGATGGTGCGTTTTAGATAGCTTTTTACTTATTTTATGGTAAAATCTGTTTTATACCAAAATTGCTCTTTATGATGTTTAAGGAGCGGTTGTTTATAGATATGAATAAGAAAGAAATTGGCCTACAATATTCAATAACCATTTCTGAATTGTACTTATAATGTAAAATATGAAATCTTTCTTGACTCTTATCTTCTCTTGCTAGTCTTAGGTCAGCTATTCCTGAGCTAGTAATTAAACATTAAATGCCACGTTTCAGAGGTCATGAACATGTTCAGTGATTGCAATATTGTATTAATAGACTGCTAGAGATAGGTATTTTAAGTTTTAAGGCAGGAAAACTTAATCAAAGAATCAGCCAATTCAGTCTTTTACACAGTAGTAAACCCTGAGATTTTTATATGCTTCTTCAGTTTCTGCTTCTAAGTTGGTGTGCCATGAGTCAAATTGTAAGATATTCCTATCCTATAGAAGAGGATGAAACTGATAATATGCCAAAAAAAACCTCCAACCCTTCATGAAAACTTCAACTGAATTTTGAAAATAAGTGTGCTTGAATAGTTCAGAATTTAAGTACATCCTTTTTCAGAAAGTAATATGTACATTGCTACAGAATAGTTTTTTACCTCTTAAACTTTTGATGTTTTATGTATTTTTACTACACAAACAGAGAGATGACAGCTGAATGTTGAGGGTTTTTTGTTATTATTTTCCCTAAGCTTCCTCTTTAAGATGCTTTCTGTAAATATGCTTTCTGTAAATGTTACTACCGCGTCTGTTAATTACAACCACTGCATGGGCAATGATGGCTGAGGAAATTAATAAAATATATGCATAATGATACATTTCTATGATTTCCACAATTTGGACCATATTCCTCAGGGCCTGACATGCTCAGGCAGTCTTGGTGAACTCGATTCCAGCTAGTGAAGTATCCCTTAGCATAACATAATTGGTTCTGCAACATCCTGCCTGCTGGGAATTCCTCATGCTCTAGCAACTCCTGGAAGCCACAGGCTTCTATTCAGACTCATGTTCTGCTCCAAAAGGGCATACAGCCCAAGATTATGCAGCCATGTCCTTCGTCCCAAAATGCCCTCTGGCCCCAGCTGCAGCTGAAGTATCTGTTGCACTATCGGTCATACGTGTCATTGATGACAGACTGCCATTTCAGACAAAATCAGCCGTTGTCATACCAAAGGTCAGAAATAAACTTTGCTTTTATTACCGCTGCTGGCAATGGCTGGGGGGAATGGTGGGAGTTATATGTGTGAGGTCTTCTCTTCTGGCCACTAATATCAGACTACATGAGTACTCCAAGCTTATTTAAGCCCCCACTCCTCCATAGCATGTGCACATCAGTGCTTCTTGTCTAGCAGTTCCTGTAGTTCTGATGGATATTTTACTGATGTTTTAATCTTAACATGTTTGAGAAAATATTGGGTTAAAGCCATTTGGCATTTTGGAATATTAGCCTATTCAGCACAGAGAAGGCTAATTTTTTTGTTTATCACCTTTACCGACTTGTGTCTTATTGCCAGTTTGGGAGCCATCCGTCATCTATCTGACATGGTTATTCAGCAAGTCAGAACTGATAAATCTGAATTATCTGGTCTCACTTGTCAGCATGCATGTCATCCTTGAACAAATGCAAAATCAATTCCAAACCAAAGGGTATGCTCCTGCCAACTGCTAACTATTGACTACAGAGTAAGTTACATGTTTCCTAGAGATTAGCAGATATAGGTAAACTTCTTGACCCACAGCTTAGTTTAGAATTAGGATCATATATATATTTCAGGAGGCAGTGAGGTAAAACATGTAATGGTTGTTGTATTGGGTTCTGTAAATGTAATTTCTCAGCTAATTCAACTTCTCTGCATCCTTCTCCCCATTTCCCATGGTGAAAACAAATAAAGTCATAAAAGTCTGCTTAACAACAAATCAGAAGCTTCCTTTAAATTACAAAATGTACAGAGGAGGGAAAACAAAGTAAAAATGATAATTCAGTACTTCCCTGATGTGCACAGGATTATAGTGCATGGCCAGGCACGTATCTGACTTGGCAAGACTTCTATCTAGATTGCCAGCTCACCTCCCAGTGGAGAAACAAGCAAAAACCATTTCTTTACTGGACAGCATCAGCTTATAGCTGAAAGGAAGTAGAATCAGCTTGGTTAAACTAGCTAAAGCTAACCTTTTGGAGCTTGTACCAAAACACACTGGAGGAGGTGGCTTAAAATGCTTGCAGCTGCCAGGTGTGGGTTTCCATTTCTTAGCTGGAACATATGTTTACACTGCTGTTAAATCTCCCCCAATTCACACACAACCTCTCTCACAAGGTCATCCAGAAGAGCTAGTGGTCTGCTAAGCATAAACTCCTTGAATATTTCCATCACTAAGGGATGGAGAAGCACAGCTCATTTATAAGCGGTTAATTAACAGGCTGTGTAGCTGAGGTACAGAATCACCTGCAGCAGTAACTACACTTACATATGTACCTGACAACACCTGAGGTTGTTGCTGTTCTTTCTCACTACCAGTTATTGATGCAGCTTAACACATAGAAAGCCAGAACTTCAAACTCGATATTAATTTCATGTTACTAACCACGCAGACTGAATGCCGCTATGCCAATCTTTTCATAGTTCAGAAAACGTGTGAGAGCAGTGCTTCTCAACCACAACAAGTCTAGCTGCAGAGGTGGGTTTTGAATGTTTGTACATGCACTCTTCTCAGGTATCTACACATCAAAATAAAACCTCAAAAACATTGACTCAGCATACCCCTGCCTCAGTGATCCTGGCACTTCAGGTTATTTTTTTTTAAAAAGGGAAAAAAAAAAAGCTAAGTACTGGAGTATTGAATTAAGAAATTTATTTCAGGCAGTTTTTAATATAGAGAGATTATAAACATAAATTAAAAATTAACTTTTACTGAAGAATTTCTATAGGGAACTATTTTATGCCTACTGTGTCTATTTCTATATCTAATTTACTGACCAAAAAAAAAAAATGGTTCTTTTTCTCTGTTTGGTGGAAAACCCTTGAAGTTAAAAGCATGAATATAACTGCATATATGTTTTCATGCAACCGATTCTTATTGCAATTTAGAGAGCAATATAAAAATCCTCTAGGTAAAGATAGTAAGCTATGTCCTATAGCTGTGTCCAGCATAACAAATACTGTAATATAGTATGTAGATTTTATTTTTATTCTTGAACTTTAGAGATTTCCAAATAATAAAAGTAAAATTACTTCTAAAAAATGTGACAACACCTACTAAATTCTCCTTTGGTGTTTACTGTAAGATCAATCTACCTTCATCAAATGAGAGACGCTGACATCCAAAATATGAGACATTACTAGAAATAATATGTCCAGTTTTAATACTTAATTCAATTTCTCATTGTTTCACACACAATGAGTGATTATAAATATTCATTCACCTAATTCATAACTCAAAAATTCAAATTTTTACATTTCTACCAGTTTGTGGTGGTAACTATAAAGTAACAAATATAATATTGTCAGAGGATTTTAAGTGGCTCTCAAACAAGATCTTAGGGATTTTTGTTTCTGTGTCTACATACCTATTTTACTTATATTTAACAGATATGCATCCAAATTACAGAATTGTATTTGCTTTGGTCAGACTTGAACAGGATAGAGTACATGCAAAGCTAGCAAAGTATAAAGCGAATATGCTTACATAATCTCAGAGGAAAAAGTTGTTTAAGATGTAAACCCACTGAAGACAGTGGATGCTCTGAAGTGAGCAGCCATCCATACTTCATCACGCTCAGGAAGCTAGTTGTATTGCAGCCCTTTACTTCAGCAACATGAGCACTTCACTTGGAGTTACTTTTTTAGGAATTAGCCACATTTGATTGTTTATTCAAGTAGCTGACTATGTTTTCAAACAGACAGTTTTCAGATGCACTTGTGGAAAAAGTTGATGGGTTAATTTCTTCTCTTAATATGTAAATTAGAGGACAATATTTCTTACTCTGCGTGTTAGTTTTCATGCTATATCACGTTACTACTACTCAGATGTTTTAATCCTCTAAAGCACTAGAAATTATTTTCTAAAATAAATAAGCTAGTTCCTTGCTTTCTAATGCTAAAATCTTTTCATACATTATTTTGATCTCATTAATTCTTCTTTTTGGGCTGCTTATTAATAATTGGTCTGTCCTAACAATGTGTCTTCTCTTCTTTGACGTTAGTAGATGCAATCATCCTCCTCTTACATGACAATACTCCTTTCTAGTGTTATCTTGTGTACCATTTGCTGTTTCTTTAGGGCAGCTCTGAAAGTGAACTAAATAAGTTTTTTTGAAGATACTATGAAAAAATAACTTTATTATTCAAGAAGGAAAAAGCTAGTTAAGTTTCAGTTACTAAAAATTTGGATTTTGTTGTAGACTTAGCTGTTCTTAATTAGTTTTCCTTTCCATATCTTATGTGATGGTTGCTTCTGAAAAGTACTTCATTGTTCTTACTATGTTACAGTTTTTGTACTGCATGGTGAGCAGTCTGTCGTTGTTAATCTTGTCCTATTTCCAGTTCACCTCCCCTAGAAATTACCTATCCTGGTGCTTTTTGTGAGAATAAATCAAGATAAAAACCAGTAAAGATACAGAAAATATTATACATTTAGTTCCACTAAGAACATTTCTTAAACTAAAAATTGTTCAGCTTACAAATTTTTGACATTGATCTTGATTAACTAATTAATTAATTCCTTTTTTTTTTTTTTTTTTTTTTTTTTTTCTACTGATAATATATGGAAACATTTTTGAATTAATAGCAATACATAGTATTTCTTGAAAACAGTTCCAGCCTGCAAGTCCAGTCTGGGAAGAATTGTTTAACCAAACCATCAAAATTGTTTCGTCATCAGCATTGATTTTGCAAGATTTAAAATGTGAATGCAGTAACTGCAAAGATGAAGAACGCTGGTTAAATTTGCCACTGGATGTCATTTCATTATGCATCTCCTAAAGCCTTTTTTTTTAAAGTGCATTCTCAGCTGGTCCTAACAGACTTCTCAGGCTTTTACAGTCTATGTTGTTACTCATTGATGGTATGACCCTATCAGAATTACGGAAGTTACGTTCTCTGTCATACCATCCTCAGACTTAATATCTTACAGCCAATTTCTTAGCTCAGGCTTTGCTAAACATCTTTTTGGACCTATAAAACTGGGCAAAATGAGTATCATGTGAACACAGAACTGCACAATTACAGATGAATGACTGAGGATAACATTCTCTCCTCTGCTTAGGAGCTTTCAAGCTCTGAGTTTCACACTTCATGTTAACAAAAGGAAGACTCTGACATTGTGGCCTTTTTTTATTATTTGTTTAATTATTTTTTTTTAAGACTTCAGTTCTGGCTTATTATTCAAAGATGGCATAGATATATCCTTATATATGCTGTATACACACACATATATATATTGTTTGACTAAAACTTAGGTAGTTTCTTGCTCTCAACATATACTCTAAAAACTTAAATCAGTTCTAGAAAAAAATGAATTCAGCAATTGGCATAATGTTACAAAACTGTAACAGAAAAGCTATTGCAGAACTCTCCAGCTTATTGTATTTCCAGCTCTTCAGCAGCCTGTCCATGTTAAAGTCCTGGTGGTGCCAGGAATATCCAACTATAATCCACACTAAAAAGCAGGATTCAGAATAGCACACCACCTGTTCCCTTATAGACAAGTCCTTGCAAGAGCAGAAAGGGAATATGGCTCTTCTTTAAGCAATACATTTGAGAAGATCTACTTTTTGTAATTTATCTTTTCATAAAAAAGATAAAGAGGGTCAGCTTCTCTCCCTCCCCCGTCCCCTCATCCCCCCGTCCCCCCGACAGCAGTTCTACTAGAAAGGATTACTTTTCAGTAGTTCCTCCTATTACCCAGAAAAGAGGAAAAATCCTTTGAAAACTGTCTGGCAGATTAAGGAAGCCAGTGCAATTTGGGGGCCAGACTCCTTCCATCTATTTATCTTCTTTCCTATTTCTTCATCAGCTTTATCAGCAGGAGACGCAATAATTCATATCTGTGAGACTGTGATCTTTTTGCATTCATAGAGTATTTATTTTAAATTAAATTTTACTTCAAACTGGCTCTGTATTAGAAAAGTATGTATTTTTCAGTGATTGAATCGTAGCAAGCTTTGATGATAAGGTCATTAAAAACACATATGTTCAGATAATACTGCAGTTTATGGTGTTGGTAGTACTGATGCAACTGTACCAGTGCTAAAAAATAATTACGTTTCAAGACACAAAAAAGTAGAAGTCTCGCCTTTTACACTTCTTAGCTATGATCAGATTTTCACTGTTCCCATTCTGTTTTGTTCTGTTATTATGAAATTCTTTGAATTGCCTAGCAGTCAATGGGAGAACTACTTACCTGCTATCCACAGCCCTTGACTTCAGCTAAACAATGCATGAAAGTGTTTTATAGAACGCGACAGACAGAGGAAGACACATAGAGAAACCAAAGATATAAAGTAGCATTACACATTTTATGAAATGACAAAAGAAAACACACTGAAAGTCAAAACCCTCCAATAGTAGCAGCATTTTTAGAAGGCGCAGTATCATAGTGAACAAGATTGTACAGACTCTTTTGGCAAAGGGAATGATTTTGCCCTTGTTCTGTATTGGTAAATTATCTTTGAAAATCAATGAAACAGGCTCCTAGCAAAGAATAACTGATGCTAAGAAAATTTACTCCTAGCAACTAACTAATGTTTTTACAGTAGAGTCCTATCCAAAGGAAAAGTTTATGGCACAGTTGTGATGCAGATAGCGTCTTTGAAAATTGCATACTCCCATTCTTTTCACTCCAATGAGAACTTCTTATTAGTTCATTTTGTGTTGTGTTAAAATCTTTCCCTGCATAGGTGTTGTGGCTTCTTTTTAATTTTCTCATTGTTATTCTTCCTTGGTACTCCACTCCGGCAATACTGTAACTCAGCACTGCATATTGGCAGCATATTTGGGATAGGAATGACAGGATTTCAAAGAATTTAGTTGACTCAACATTTCTTTTAGGCTATTAATTTAGGGACATGATATTTTACCCTTATTTACCTGGTGAGAAGTTTCAGTTCTCTTTCAGGTTAACCAGGCTGGGGCTCTGGGTGTGATTATTCACGGACTGAAGTAAGCCTGTACGATTCAGACTTTAGTCCCTGTCTGTGAAGTACCAATCTAGCTATACATGCCAGTAATTTTAAGAGTAGCATTATTGGACATTATTAAACTAAATAATACTTAGAAGTTATATGTAAATTGTAAATGATTTAGCATTATATTGAAAGCTTTTTTATGTCAGATTTCATACAATTACCAAGGTTACTGTATTCATGCAGACTTCAGCTCATTCAATATATTGAATACAATGGACCAATATTCACACAAACTCTTGTCAAAGATAACGAAGGATATGTGCTCTTACCTAAGGTCATAGCTGGTAATGGCAGGGAAAGTTTTTTTAAAAAGTGTAATTTAATGTTGAAAGAAGAGCAGTAGGAACCAGAACTCCTAAATTCTCTTCCTGGTTCTGCTACTGACTTGCTGTATGCCCTTTGGCCAAGAGTGTAACTTCGCTGTTTCTTACCTCAGCTACTTTAAAGAGCAAGGATAACGCTCCTTACAAGTCCCTTCCTCACAGGGATGATGTGAATCTGAATTAATGCTTAAAAAGCATTTTAAGATCCTGTAATTGAGGCACTATGTAAGTGCAGTGTATTAATATTTTACTGAATACAGTAATTCCTGAATTTTAAGCAGGAAACCTGCTGTTAAATTGTATAGTTGGCGTGAGTGTAAATATTAAATTGTTGCATCCAAATTAGACTTTAAATCATGTTTTCTTGTGGATAAGCTACCATAGTAATCATTCCATTTTCAGCTGGAATCTGCTGGGGTAGAATTTAATACAAAATTGTTTCTTAATATACTGATATGCCTAAAACTTCAACAATACAGACAATATTTTTTTTTAGATTTTTGTGTGACAGATACAGATGACAATCAAATTATTTTTGTAATGAGGCATCCAAAAATACACAGAGCAGAGAGGCAACAAATGTTGGTTTGAATTAATATTTAAATCTCATTGTTTGAAGCAGTCCTCTTGAAAGAAAATCATGACTGATTTTTAATAGCATGGAAGCCCCTAGAGTCCTTCAACTCTATCAGCTCTGTAGTGTCAGTCTCTTTTAATCAGTCCTTCTTTTATCACTAAGCCCTAGATGACAGCCTGAAGTTTCACCCTGAGGTGTAAAGCATTGAAATATATATGTGACTTATCTGACTTCTACTTTAAAAGAATTGTATGGAAACAGAAGGACAAACACTGTCCTGATCACATTCAGCTTTCTGGATGTCATTGAAAATAACATTGGCAAAATGGAGAGGACTAAGAAGTAGGAAATAGCAATTTTCTAAATAACGATATTTTATTTTACATGATAATTTTCAAAGTCAGTAGTTCTATAAACCTCTACCTTGATTTATAAAATCTTAACATTGATCAGAAGAGTCTAATTCACATAAAACCAAAGGCAACATTCTCAGTTGATGTGAAAGGACCTCAAATTCAATGACTTATATCACATTTTAACTCGTAAAAATTGAATGTCTTGTGGCAAATAGCTCAGAGTTGCATTTCAACACAGATTTTTCTTGGTTTCTCTCTTGCATAATATTGCTTGAACTATGTTGCCTCTCTTCATTCAACCAAGGGCTGTCTTTAATTGAGATTTTTTTTAATGATACCTTACAGGGTTCATAGGGAATTTGAAGACATCTTGGTATGAACGTATTGCTATGAACACAAAAAATGAGTAACGATGAAACCAATTTGTTAGCTGTTGAAGTCTGCCCATCTTCCTATACTTATCTCCACTTCTCTCTGTACCAAAATGGCTTTTTCAAATGTAACAAGACCTGAATCTGGTGAAGTGAGTGAAAAATTCCACCTTTACAACTGAACCGTAGATCAGGTATCAAGACCAAACTCTGGTCTAATTGGTCTGTAAATCCTGAGTAGTAAACAGCTGTTGTGACCAACACTAGCATGTAATTAATAGCTGTCTTTCAAAGCCCTGTTCTGTCATATGTAATGTTAACATCTAAACCCATGATTGAATAGTGATTGTTAGCTATTAACTTCTTTGGCTTTTGATATGCTGTTTGTACTTTCAAGTGGTTACAGTCATAATAACAATTTTATGTTCTTTTTGGTGTTTTCAGCAGATGTTGATAGCTTTACCTTAACGGTGTCTGTGAATAACATCCTGAAGTAGTTGAGGCATTACATTTTTAATTTAATTGATAGGTACAAATTTGCTATCATAAGAAAATTATATTAGTACAGTCCTGGGATATCTAGTTTCTGGTAATGACAATACTGAAATCTAATCCAACATATCTGACAATTTTCAATCTCCTTTTCATCTTTACCATTTTGGGGGTTCTATTTTTTGTGGTTTCAAAGATGGTTAAAATGCCCTAGAAGGCATTTAAATTTCCCAGATTATGTAAAATGAACAAAAAATCCATCAGTTGATGGGATGGCCAGTTGAAATAGCTACCACACTGGAACAAAAAAAAAAAATGAAATTTCTGGATACATACTAAAAAGACAGAAAGAAGAATAAAATTTCAGATTATGAATTGGGAATATTGAAGTAATGGCTCATCCTAGACTGGAGCTGTCTAGCTAATTTTTACCAGTGTCCCTTTAGCAGGAAGCAGTGTTGGGCTACTCAGGAACTGCACAGAATTTTCCTTGCTAAGGATTACAATGGTCTGTTACGACTGCTTGTTTTGAGGGTGGGAGAAGGGAAAGAAATACAGTATCTTCTGGGGGAACGTAAAGACATTGTACATATGAGAAATTAATACACTCTATTTAAAATGGACATGTTGTCTGTATCTGGACTAGCTCTCCATTTGAGTAACCCTGCTCTGTATCAATAATTAAAAAAATCAAAAGAAGACAAAGTAAGAGTGAGCTCATCATCTGAAAGTTCTGACAGTGATATTATGAGCATTTGTAGACCTTAGGTCCTTGAAAATCATCTTCTTTTGCACTTGTTAAGTTCCCGTTTAAGTAAAATAATTTATATTGGATAAGTTGGGCAGCTACATGCTTTCTGAAAAGTTTTCAGAAACAAAATTGACTCCATAGGAAAACTGTATGGGCATTTCAATGTGGAACACCGCATTTTCCTAAGAGACACATTACTCATACTGTAATCTTATCTTAAGCTTCTACTGAGGAATGAAACCAAAAATAAATCCTGAGGCATGTCACCTCCTACAGTCCAAATCATCATAGCCTAGTGCTTGCTGGATGAAGGTGAGCTAACAAAGATTGGATGTATGATGCACCTGAGTAACGGCGAACAAAGTTGGGCTGATCCTCTTTAATTAGTTAAACATGTTTTCCAAAACTATCTTAAAAACACTGTAGCCCACCCTAAATATCTTTTTGTTCTTTTTAAGATACCACAACTGAAAGTGCTAAGAAGATGCCCGAATTTTTATAAATTGAAGAGGGTCCCTGTACAGCAATCTTCTGACAAAGGTTCTTATGACTTGTACCTTTTTGCTAAGAGGTCAAATCCAGCTCAGTACAGCTTCCACTGACCTCTCAAAGCTCATGTATCTTACAATATGACAAACCTCTAGACACACTTTATTAAAGCAGGGGTATTTTTTTCTTAATTCTATTGGTGAATCACAAATACGTAATATAAATGCATTAATATATTTATGTGAACCAGTAATGCCTGTATTAGATGTATTTTGCACTAAATGATTATTGTTGTTCTATGTAGCAAAGAAAATTAAAACACTCGATGTGCATGTAATCCAAATGTTTGGGTGTGTTACACTTGCCAAAGCCAGAAAGCTTGGAAAGCTGAAAAACATCAGTAGAGGGAGCTCCTACTGCATTTTTTGGAAAAAAAAAAAAAAAAAAAAAGTTTATACCCTTAGGTGGACAAGCCATTTTGCAGTTGTTATGAAGAAGCTGCCCCTTGTGATATGCTCTCTGACTGTTTAACAGCATATTTGAGGCAAACTACATAATAATGCAAAAGGAAAATGCCTTAATATCCATCTTGCTTGTCATCTTTTGTATATTATGGATGCGTTGCAGTTTGAAGATCGCATATAGTAGCATTGCTCTGCTCTTTTTTTTTTGTTGTTCCAGATACCACATTGAACGTTTTTTAGTCACCTGAAATGTCAAGCAAAGATTGAGAAAAATCAATACTCAACAAAATTTGGTGTGACATGGTAGAATTTAATTTGTCTAAGTGAAAGGGAAGGAGAACAAAACAACATTTTTTCCTCAATATCCTATGTCTTCTTGATCAATACAATATACTATTTGCCGATCTCAAAGTCCAATAATGAATTTCCATTATTAAAAATCTTAAGGGTGTCATTTACTCATTTTCTCACCTGCCTTTTCTAATAACAAAGAAAACAGCTTGATGAGGTCAAGCACCAGTGATCCTCTCTGTGCGGACTTCCTCAGAAACTTCTGTGGTTTGATTACTGTGACAGACAAAAATTCATGGTCACTGTTAATAATGACAGCTAGCAGTAGCATATGAAAAAAAGCCTCTGGCATTGCTGACAAAGGTCAGCTAGCAGCACACGTTGCATTGCTTTTGCTACATTTAGTCATTTTCCATCACAAACTCAATTGCATGTCTTGCACGTCCAAGCAGGCTCTATGACTCAACACTCTGAACTGTTACTAAAATAAAGGATAGTGGGTCTGTAGTTACAACTGAAATGAGGCATTTAACATACTGCTAAGTTCAGCTGTATGATTTGCTCACAAATTTGACCAATATTTTTGCCTGAGAGATCTGCCCAAAATATAATCTTTTGTCTTAAAGCTTCTTTCTGCTTATTTCTCAATTATAAAAGTGGTTTTTGAGTGGTCATGCAAATGTCCATCTTCACGTTTGGGGGAGGAAAACAGCAGACTTTTTGTGTTTTCTTTTGTGCTAACAGAAACTCCAGGTTTTAAAATATCTTGGAATATTCATGCTTACACTTTCTTTATATTATTAAAAAAAATAAAAATGAAAAGTAAAATTTAAACCAGTCAGTCTTGATCAGATTTTCAAGATTTTAGGTACCTGATTACACACATAGGTGTTTAGTAAGGTTTCTAGAATCACTGAAATTCCTTTCAGGTTCTAAAGCTTATGTTTCTTGATGTGTTGTGCTTTTAAAGTCCTAGGCTTAGATGACCAACATGGCTAAGTGTCATTCTTAAAGTATTAAAAAAAATATTTGGTCCACTGGTAGGTTAAAACTGAGGCTGCCTTCATGCCTGGATTTACTGCGTATCACATGGTTAACTGGCATGGTGAGTTCATGTGTCTTATAAAGTGGGGCTCAACCAGAAGGAGGTGTTTAACATGAAAGCTGTCCTTTTTATGCAATGGCTTAATAGATATTCAGGATTTTTTTTAATAGAATCATTTTACTTAATTTCTTTCTCCATACAGTGTGCAGTATTCATTATGAAGCCTCTTTCTTAAACAGTCGATGAATAAAAACTAATTTTGATAAACTAATGAGAAATATTAGCAAATTTTTATTTTATTTTGTTCTTAATTATTTCTCTTAGGAAAATGAGGGGATCTTTAAAATCTTATGATTGTGTGTTGTATCATGTTTATAAATTATCAGAAGATTTAAAAATACATTTAGTAATTGATAATGAAGTATTCAGTTACATCAAAAGTCTAGATCCTTGAGGGAATTTTTAATTTGCTATACATATTTTACAACTTTTCAGGAAATAATACCTTTTACTACTTTTTTGCGTAAGTTATTCTTTCCTAATTTTAAAATTTTATTCTGCATAGCTGTGTTCCACATACAAAGCAGGTCAAGAAAATCTTTGTTATAGGATTAGTCAGAGGTGTATGTAATGAAGAAATGTTTATGCAAGCCTTCTAAGTACAGTCCAATTTGGAAAAGTTTAGTGATAGTTTACGAAATGCCAGCTTGTGGATTGATGCTATAGTCTGAAAACATACAAAAAATCCTGTGTGCTACTCAAATATTATCATCTTTATGACACAAATTGCAACAGTTTTGAAGAACTGGTACATAATGCATATAAAGCTGACACTTTGAACTGTTGGATGACTAACCTGTCCGAATGAGCACGCAGTCTGCTGGCTGCCAGCTTTGCAGGTAGCACAGGGGTACGGCTGCCCGTGCTTTTGAGAAGCCCGAGGAGCTCGGCTGTTAGCGGCTGACTGCAGCACACTACGTGGAAGCCTATCTGGTAGTTCCTGGGCCAGCTCAGAGCAGTTAGAAATATATCACTTCAGATGTGCCATTTGTTTTTTAGAGAGAAAAGGAGATGGATAATTATGCTTGGATTATGGGTATTTTTATGCTCCCTGTAGATATATTGATGATAATCCCCTGGCCTGAGACATTTTGTTCCATTCTTGAGTGAAGGCTTTCATAGTTTATCAAGGTTTTTCCTGGAGCCAGCCTTAAGCACTAACAAGAAAAACGACTGTTTGAGGCTCTGATTTAGCCTTAGCAACTTAACCCAGAGACTCAAAGGCCCTTAGGTGTCATGACACAGAGCTTTGCAACACCTTACTTCAGGTGTCTGACCACCGTTCCAAAACCCTTCTCACTGAATACTGAGCTGAGACTACTTATATCATCTACGGTTAGAATCTTGCACTTCAGGGTGAGGTATATGCAGATCAACGTGCAGAACAGAGAGATGGGCAAGCCAGCAGGACATTTCAAAAACAAGAGGGATGTTCTGTTTCTTCTGCCTTTGGCTTTTCACCTGACACCCAAGTTCATTGGAGGACACAGCCTTTTTTATCTCCTCCGTATAAATCGTGCAGAAAGGTGGATACACTGAGAAGGCAAATAAACCTCCAACGGAAGGGATGCTTCAGTGCTGACGGAGCAGGGGGCTCCTATCAACCACTCTCCTGTCTTAGAAGACTCAGATGGTTATGTAGGGTTCATTAAGTTTGATTTGGCTTTTGTATCCACTAGATTCAGTTGTAGTTCATAGCTCACAGACTCTCATGAAGGTAGGCTTCTAATTCCCTTTAAAAAAATAACAGAGGATTAAGTGCCACTTTCTGGAGATAGGTGAGAGGCAATTCTTGTTGTCTCCTCCCTCCCTTTCCTTCCCAGTGTTAGCCGGTCTTTTTAGAAATCAAAGTGCTCAGTTAGGAATGTGGATTCAAGGGTTTGTTTTCACATCTGTGAATGCACTCCCCATTACACGCTCCTTGGGAGTGTTCCTTAACTCCCAGGCTACACAGCTTTGCTCACTCTTTTTTCCCCTGTTCGGATCGGCCCCTTTCGCTGTTGTGCGGTGCAGAACAGCTCATGAAACAGGAGGGAAGGAGAGCAACTCCTCTCATGCAGAATAGCTTATAACTGTAAAAACTGACTGTTTCCACTTTGAGGGATCCTAGGAATCTCTAACATTTGCTGTGAATTTAGGTTTCAGTAAATGTAAAAATCATACTGGTATACCATATTTCTCATTAATTCAATGAAACATCATGCATAGCTCAACCTCCTTTGAAGTTAACTGAAGAGACTTGGTATCCATTGACTCTGGTTTAAGTTTTGGGTTAGCAATAAATCTTCAAACTGAATGAGTTGTGGTTGCTGTAGTTCTTACTTCATCTCTATGGGAAGGTCTTATTCTACCCATGAGCATATAATAACTGCTGGAAAACGTCTCGTTCCTAGCTCATATTTTGCTGATGGAGAAGGTAATGTGAACATGTATCAGTACTTTCTGTGGGTAAAGTTAGAATTCCTCAGCTTTGTCTTTTTCCCAGTGGATGTCATGAAACTGGCCGTAAAACCAGACAGCAAAGTTATAACCAGGACATATTTGCTGAGAGTTTTAAGACATCTTATTAAAGACAAGAAGGTAATTTGGAGTAGTCAACATGAGTTTATGATGAGGAAGTCTTGTTTGACCAGTGCGATGGCTTTTGTCAGTGAAATGACTGGCTTGGTGGATGAAGGGTGAATAGGTTTTATATTGGCAAGCTTTGTTATTGTACTTATTTTTTGTGCAGACCAGTCTGAGAAGTAGTACCACAGTGCACATTGCTTACAGTTTAAAAAGAAGTATGTGTGGCAAAGCACAACTTTCTTTTTTATAAGTCCTAAATCACAGGTTTTTTGATTCTGACATACTGTTTTGTATGGTTTTCTCTGATGGGTTCATTCTGGTTCAGTACTGGTCCATTCCTCATACATTGCTTTTTAATTTTGGTCTCTTACAGCAATGTATAGCCTTTTTTCCCCTTTAAGCAGTCTAAGTCTGTAAAGTGTTTTGTAGACATTAAGTTGTCTGTAAATTTTACCAACATAAAATTCAGATAAACCTAAGAATATGGAAATTATTTACAGAAGAAGCACATACTTAATGTACAGTAACAGTGCATTTAGTAGAAAAGGTTCTATTCAAAATTCCTTAAATTATAAGTTTATGGCCTTGTAATTGGTAAAAAGGAAAAAACATTGCACAGGGAACATGTATGTGCAATACCTGTACTAGCAAAATGGCAAAACCCCACATTTTCATAGTCAGTGTACAAGTGAAGATTCACTACTTGTTACACTTTGAGTTAAAAAAAAAGGTTGTGAGAAATACAGCTCTTTTTTTGCCTTTTTTTTTTTTTTTTTTTCCCCCATGAAGCAAATACAATCCTGCTTTGGATTGGTATGGTTGAGAAATGATGAGTGAACAGAAGTTATATGGTGATGCCCAGTAGTTTCATATGTTTATAGAAGAACCCACTGTTAAGTAAAGCTTGAAAAGAAAATTTGTGTAAGAGTATGTATTGCAAGGTACATATATTTATACATAGATTACATTCTCAAATACATGATACATTTGACACTGATTCTGAAGGTGGAGGTTTGCTGAAATTCTTCTTAAACTTAAAGTGAGTCTTAGAGCAGATAGACTGTTTGCAAGTAATAACAACACTAAACAAGGCTAAAACAGTTACCCTGAAGGATTGAGTTAATCCATGAAATTAATAGATATTTAGCTTTTTACTCAATAGCTAATATAAAAATTATGGGCAAACTTGCATAGATCAGGTAGTATATAGCCTAAGTAAGGCAGAATTCTGCAATATAAGGAATGATTTTTAATGACTAAGATAATAACAAAAAGAGGAATACCATGTCCTTTTCTTGCTGTATTTATAAATTAAAAGAGTTCTGCCCAGTACTCTATTCAAATAGAAGGTTGCTGGCATTTGTGTACTAGTTTCAGAATTTGCCTCCAGCTCACATCCCTTGAGAAGCTTCGCTTTGTTTCTGGATTCCATTCTGAGCTCAGACATGATGCATGATGTCAGAGTCTGAGTGGAGCTCCACATGCAAACAGCAGTGGAAGTCCAGCTACCCAAGGTACTTTAAAGTCAAACTAAGAGGTGTGAATGGAGATTATGAATCTACACACTTAGGTCTATGCTGAACTGTGGTTTTCAGCGTCACATATTTGTGTACTTTAAATTGCTTTACTGGGTCTTGCCCCAGCTGTGACCATTTTCTGAGATACTTCACTCTTCAGGGAGTCAGCATGAATTCTGCAGAGCGTGAGGCCATGTGTGCACAGCCTTAATAGTTGGAGTTTAGTGAGCAATCAAGCGTGGTCTGATGCAAGTTTTGCTGGTGTAAAGGAGAATTCTATTGCAGTAGGAAGATAAGACCAACACTGGATCTCTGAAACTGTGTTAATGCATGCCTGCAGAAGCAGAGTGAATGTAATGCAAGTCTTTTTTTTTATTATTATTTCAATGGAAACTGGTATGCTGAACAGCGTAAAGAATATAATGTGATGAATTCTGATTGATAATCAATGGATGCTCTGGTGAACTTATTACATGAAATCACAACAGACGACCTGACACTTCAATGCATATCCTTCTTTTTTGAAGTATTCTGCCTTACGGGCTAGCATTCTCTTCTCTGTGTTTCATCCCCCAGGGGACTAGGAGATTGAATTTAATGGTTAGCTGAGCAAGGATGAGCTAACTCTGCTCATGTTAGGTTAATCATTGTTCTCAATGAGAAAACTTATTTTGGAAGTGTTTATGCACCTTGTTTAGTCCAATAACTGCAAATGTAATATGCAAAAAAAGAAATCACTTTAAGACACTTTACTGGTCACATAAAACTTTAATTAAGTGTGAAAGTCACTGATTAAGGATTTGCAGAAACTTGATGACTTGACTTGAGATATTGAATCACTTGAAAGCATATGAAACAAATTTAAGTTTTCTTATGTAATAGATAACTCTGCTTTTTAAATGGCATGCTTTTAAGTGGCACAATTATTTACATGAAACATTCCCAATAGTTAAATATATTTAATTGTAATGAAGTATGGGGTTTAATGATTAATTCTTTTTGTGTGTTCTGATAGACCAGGCTGTGATACCATTATGAAAGACATGCTAGGTACAGGGATCCTCAAACTTTTTAAACAGGGGGCCGGCGCGCTGATGAAGTGGCGGGAGGTCATCTGCGGCTGCTTGGTTCCCCCCCCAACCCCCAGCAGGAGGGGGCGGGGGGGTTCTGTAAATACCAGGGGCCGGATTGAGGACCCTGGGTGGCCATATCCAGCCCACAGGCTGTAGTTTGAGGACCTCTGTGCTAGGACATAGCATGAGTAGTTGTGATCCTTTAGTCAAAACCCAAACCTCAGTGATTAAGTTCTATCAAAGCTAACAAGAATACCAATATTAACAGGTACTATGGAGAAAAGAAACCCAAGTAATGCAAAACTGAGCTAAGGATGCAAGTGCACGACACTGCTGAGTTAAGGCCTTAAGCAAAATCTTACCCTTCCCTGTTCTTCAGCCGTTGCTATGACCAGTGCTTGTCTCACTCTACAGTGAGATGATTCGAATCACTAGTCAGATGCAAAAGTTTTCTCACTTTTCTTTTTCTTGTTTTTTCCCCATCCTGCTGAGGAGAAGGAGTGACAGGAGTGACCAAGTGGTTCCGTGGTGCTTAGCTCCCGACTGGGAGTCAATACACCATACCAGTAAAGCAACCAGAAGAGAGATGGGTGTGCATGCCAAGGGTCTGAGGCAGAGAGAAAAAGGAGCAGAAGCAGAGCAATGGCTTGGGATCATCCTTTTTGATGATAACAAACCATTCCACCATTTCAGCATTATCTAACCATATCCTAGGAAAAAGAACACAAGCAAAACTCAGGAAACAGCTGTAAAACAAATGTCTGCCCAGCTTTGGCTACTAAAGGACAAATTGAAGCTCTTAATACCTATGCATAATCCTTAACTTTCATTAAGCTGAAAAGTTTAAGTTGAAGATTGAAGACACTCGCTGTACACCCACCACTGCACAAAAGCTATACTGATGGCTTAGGTCTCAGGTAATTCTGAAGAAATAAATAATTCTTAGATGATTACGTCTGAAGATACACCTAATGCTTCCCAGGTAGGGAGTCTAAAACAATTTCTATTAATAAGAAATGGGAATGAAGCAAAATAAAGTTTACTTTCCTACAAGCTTTGAATGATTCCAAGTTATTTCCTGAGTCAAGCTATATCAGTAACTGACACTTCATAAAATGTAATTTTAGCAGACTCTAATAACGCATGGTTAAACCAGCAGTTACCCATTTAGTGTAACCTTTGCTGCTGGTAATTGAGAGTATGCATTGCTTAGACAGCTTTGAATTAGAATTAGTCATAGGGACCC
Organism: Falco biarmicus; assembly: GCF_023638135.1. Classification (NCBI taxonomy): domain Eukaryota; kingdom Metazoa; phylum Chordata; class Aves; order Falconiformes; family Falconidae; genus Falco; species Falco biarmicus. Next base: position 9,775,787 of record NC_079302.1, read on the forward strand.
TTCAAAAAAAAAAAATGTAAAAAGCTTAATTCTGAGTCCAATTAGAGCTAAGGTCAGTCTTTTTAGCCCATCTCATTAGTGCACTCTGGCAGAGAAACTGACTTCAAGTCTCCAGATATTTGATTCCTGGATATTTGTTTGGAATGGCTAAGTCAACTAATAGGGGATGTGTCATCAAAATGTAAAAAGTTACTTAAACTAATTATTGTCCAAATAACATGTATATTTGCACATCATTCCCCCCCCCCCTCCCCCCCCTCATATAATGGATCTAATCCTTCATTAAGGCCATCACTTTTTGTGAGGTGCAAGCAGCCTCAGTACCCTTCACACTATGGAGTTGATGTATTACAGTCAAGCTTCATCACTGTCCTGTTTCCAAAGACAGGACATCTGAAATTAACTGGGAAAAATAAAAGGGGAAAAAATTAGGTAAACATCCAGAGTTTGGTAAGAGACAGTAACATTTAAATTCAGGTTTACTACATATATGCAAGCATAAGTTTGACTGAAACCTTGTAAAGTCTAACTTTGTGTGTGGCTGTTACTGTAGCTACATAATAGAAATTAATGCGGTAGCAGTTAATATTCTGAAAGGATACGGGGAGATAAAATGTATTTCCCTTCCTAGGTGTATATATATATAGAATATATCATAAGATCTATATCTAGGTATTAATTTATTTCCTTTATGTATTTATATGCTTCCAGGTGTTAAATACTTTAAACACCTTGAATTTCAGTTAAGAATCTCTACCCCAAGAGTGAGTAGCCAGGAACAATTTGGTGCCTTCGAGCTAGTTCCCAGCCTGCCCAGTGCCGACCTGCTGCATGCTCAGGGTGCAGTCTGGAACTGTCAGTACACCCAAGTTCCTTAAAAAGCTACTCACTTTCATATCTTTTGTCCTATGCCATCCTCAGCCCAGACATTTTCACCAAAAATGCATTTTCTTCCACAGATACCTAAAGCCTTGGACCCTTCCTAGATTAGATCTCAAGGTTCTTTCTTTCAAAGTTGTAACAAAAATCAATTTGTTGGAATAATCCTCACTCCTAAAGTCACTTGGGGGTTTCCAGTCATCATAGGACATTTTTTGTTATGTTTGGTAACGAAACTTCAGGTCCAGAGCTGGGTTTTTTTGTCTGTCTGGGTTATTTTTTTTTAGAAGATGTTGTTTCAGCAATTAAGAGAGAAGCATTTTGTACGCGGCTTGTAATGAAAAGTTATGGAACTTTCAAACTGGTAGTTTAACAAGCATTAGAGTAAAAGGCTTCAGAGGAGGTGACAAGTAGCCCCCATTTGGCTGCTAATGCAATGCAAGAGCAGTCAACCAGATTGTTCCAGGTGCTTTGTGCCCCTTTAAACAAAGTTGTCCTTACAAAGAGGACAGTATGGGAAGGAGCTACTGGTAGAACATACTTGTGTGAGGATTAGATAGAGCTGGTGTAAGAGAATGTGGTTCAGCACTTCTACAAAAAAACCCTCTGCATTAAAGTTACAAGCTTTCAAAACCTCATCTTCTATCTTAACATCTCATTTCATTATTGGGTCTGCATTTCCTGTCCCTAGGCATGCCAAATTACTGTTTCTAAGATGGAGGGATGATACAATTATCTCCAAGTTAAATTAAGTTTCTCAAGCAGTCCTTTATTTGACTTTCTTATCTTTATCTTATTTCCTTTTTCACTCGTTTCATGTATAAAGATGACATGTTGTAAATTTTGATGGAGGAAGCCAGACAAACCAATTTCTAGCTAAGGGTCACAGCTGGGCATATTTTTATATGTATTTAGTTTTATTAGTAATTTTAACTCATATCCTTTGTTTCTGTAGAAGGAAAATTGAAGCAAATATGTTAGTAGATATTAAAAAGTAAAATACAATGAACCCCATATATCCAATTTAAATGTCCCAGATATGAAAACTAGATATATATGAAAAGCAGGAAGTGCCTTTCATGAATGCTTCATGGTTCACATGTTTTATTTCTGTGAGTCAGGATGCAGAAAAAACTAATGTATGGCTTCCAGAAGGTATTGCTATATTGGTAAAATGGATAATTTTCCATGGATTTTAATTGCAGTAAACTAGTATCATATGCAATAACTCATTAATATAAAACTATACTTAATCCAAGGGAAAAATCATACTAACATGGTGAAATTTCTAAGCAATTGCAGTTAGACAGGAGAAAAGTGTTAAATATGTACGTGAAATAAAGTCCAAATGACATAGATTACAGAAGTTAGGCATAATTATTAAACAGATGCTGATTAAGTAGTTAGTAGAAATAAATGTTTATAAATCTCTTTTTGAATGCTTTCTAATAATCCCTAAGAAAAAAAGAAAAAAAAAAAAAAGAAAAAAAAAAGAGAAGTGGTGGTGAAGAAATAGATGTAGATGAAACTCTCAGTTGGAAGTGGTTTATCTTACTAAAGGAAGAAGGGCCGTTACAACAAGTAGTCACCAGCAGAAATTGTAGCTGTTGGGAGTAAAGTTCTGAGACTGCACGTACAGTAAAGAGGACCAACAATTTTTACATAGGCTTGGAGATGGCAGAGCTAATTTGTGGGCAGGCCTGTGACTGTGTATGCAAGTCATTAGGAAATGCCAGGGTTTGCACTCATTGATGAGCATTGTTACCTGCTCTGGAATCAGAAGGGAGTATGAGAGGAATTGTGGCTCAGAGAGGTTACTTAGGAGCTGGGGGTTTTTTATTGTAAAAGTAAATTTTATGGTGCTTTTGCTATTTTTTCTCATTGTAAAAGCTAATGGGAAAAATCCAAATCATATGCTTGGTGTTGGATTTTCCACAAAATTCTAGCACGTTTTCATATGCACAGATTTCATTCTGATCTCTCTAAGAAAATTGTTGAGTATATTTTGAAAGAAAGAAATGCTACGCTTTTCTTGAGTTAATTAGTAGACAGCTGAAGACAGACTTCAAGCAACACGGATCTTTATATGTCATACAGATAAGCATAGAGAATATTTTTATTGTTTTTTCTGAAGGGTAAAATTAATATTCAGTTGAAGAGGCAAGAGTACCTCTTTAGGCTCAGTTATAGTTGAAAATGAAGTAGTGAAACAAACACTATATCTTAAGATATTTAAATTTGTAAGCAAGTTATCATTTTGCCCTTTAAAGGGGATACGGGCCTTTTAATTCCATTTGGTCAGGAGTGAAGAGAGCATTGTGAGAATTCTTTGTCATTCTTCAGTTTGAATTCTGTGTAGTATATGCATAGGATTTTCTTTTATGAGATGTAAAGCTCGTACGTCATGTGGATAATTCAAGGTTTATTAATAGAAATAAGTATAATATGTTACTTATATGAGTATAGTTCTGGTGCTTAAAATATTCATGAGCTCTTAAAAATCATGAGCAATCTTGCTTTAAGAAATTATAGCATCTTTGGACAGTTTTTCAATGGCCAAAATGTCCTGTTTTCTATGTCTAGTCTATATCATTGTCCTGGTTTCATCTGGGACAGGGTTAATCATGAATACACCTCATCCTCAAGAGTATTTTGAACATATAGAATTAATAGATTTTGAATTCAATCAGGGGATACCTTTATCTTTTTTAACAAAGATACTGGACTGTGAACTGCACTGCATGAATGCATGAGAAAAAATATAAGAATAATTTGTAATATTTTCATTTGTAGTGGGATCTTTGTGATGAAAATAAAAATATCAGACTAATGGATGTCATAGAGGCATGAAATAAGGATTATTTAATTGCAATCTCAATTTGTCTTTTTTTTTTATATACCTATATATTCAGTTGTTCTGTAATCTATTGTGTTCTATTCTTCTACACCTGTATCTTTGGGTAACAAAGCAAATAATTTGCCTTGTCTGTGTTCTTGTTATCCTAACAATACAATGAAAACAGTATTCACTGATTTTTTAAAGTGTTTCTTAAACCATTAGCTAAACCATACTGGAAAAGTACAGGCTGATCTTATTCAACCAGTACAAGCTGTTGAAGTGAGAATTATACAATAAAAAAGCCATTTGCTTCAATGATTATAAGTTTACATGTAGCATTTGAAATGAAAAAGAAATTACATCCTATTAAGTATAAATGTGTAAAAAAAGAGAAAACATTTTAGCATAACTACCTTCTGACTCCAGTGTTCAAGGACATAAGAAATGCCTCACAGAAAAAGTTCTTTCAAGGGACTCTTGCTCTATTCTACACAATGTCAAGATTAATTAAGTTAACTGTACACGCAAAACACAACCTCCCCTATTCTTTGACTAACTTCTCCCAGCATGCCCCAGCCAAGTCATCACTATGGCAACTAATCATTCCCAAATCCATCAGTACTACAGTGACATGCATGATCCATCTTACGTTATTTTTTATAATTGATTCCCATGAAAACATACATTAGTTATATGTATGTTACACAGACTTTTGAGTATACAGGTATATTTGAAGCTGCATATGAGGGTGTCATAAGATACTCAGAATGCCCATGATATTTCCATGATACAGCATTATTTGCTATGTCAACGACTCATATACCTGTATAAAGCAGTAGAAAACATTGGGAGGTTGATACTGGCACTCAGAAGGAAATGCAGAACAGACACAGCATGAATTATGGGAAAACAGGTGTAATATGGTCCCCACAGTAAAATATACTGCACCACTTCTTGCTGGGCTGAGGTTTACTAAAGTCTTTCTATGATTCTTCTCACCTAGAATTTATAATGTGCAATCATTTATAAGTGCATATTGCCTCTATTAGATTGCCTTTTAATAATAGAATGTGGAAGCAGCAAAAGTAGAAATGGCTGAAATGAGTTTCACGTCACATCTTGCCTTAACCCTCCTGGAAAAAAGCAATTCTGGTTACTCAGAATAGCTGAGAACCTCTCACTTATGCCCTTTATTGCTAAAAATCTAATAAATCCCTTCTACTGAGGAGATTAGTAATAACTGCACTATCTTTTAATATTTTCCCTAATCAGCTAGTAGCAATCATTTGTTCTGCCTTATGGAGACCAATATTGAGCTAGTTAGCCTTCCTTCTGCATTGCTCTGTTGTTCTCTCACAAGTTTTAAAAAGCTACTCTGAAGTTTCATCTGTCACAGGCAGTGTTAATCTGTCTGCTGAGAGGTGAGCGAACATGATTCTGTACATCAGGTGCCTCGTGGACTGCAAGATACTTTAGGAATTTCAATGGCTTTTCTGTGGTTCAACATTTAAGTGTGCAAAAAATTTTGGAAACAGGGGTGAGGGGAGGGAGTTCCATTTAGTACAACTGTCTGCTTATATATCTGTGATGGCCCTCTTCTCTGATGGTGTAAAATGTTTCATTTCAGCAACTCTTTTTGGGAATCTGCCACAGCCTAAGGTTTTGGTTTGCTTTGCTTGTTTTTATCTTCAAGGTATTTGCATGAGTATGGACTATTTCTGGGTAGCTGCAGAGGTTAAACCGTGTGTCAGAGAAGTAGCAGGTGATCATACCTGGTGCTTATGTCTTCCTGTTACAAGCATCTTAAACTAATAGATCATTATATGCAGTTTATGTAGTGAGCCCACATGCCACAGAAGCAATGGTACAAAATGGGAGCCATATTTAGAGGTAAAACATATGCTGGATATTCAGTAACACAAATTAGAGGAATATATAAGTATACTTTCATCAACAGAAACCACAGCAGCATTTTTAAAAAGCAGCTGACAATCCTTATGAAAATGAAAGGAGAAAAAAAATGTGTGTCTGAATTTTACGTTATAGACAGATCAAATCTTCTGGATAAGAGTATGCAACAGTTGGAAGCTTTTGTTTGATTCCTATGAACATCATGAATACTGTAGATTAAACAAAGGATTGTAAGTGGGAATTCTGTACTCAACAAACTTTTGCAACCAATACAAAAATGGCTGTGTGCTTTCCCTCACCTGTAAGAAAGGAGTTGGATATGCTCCTTTGAATAAGCTAGTTTTTACTAATATGAAGAATAGACATTAAGTGGGGGGACAGAATAAGATGCTTCATTTTTAAAGTACTCAGGGCCATGTAAGTGCAGAACAAATTCATAATGCATTTTAAGACTTAAGCCAGCTACATTTTTGACCCAGCTAGACAACTCTGAATTGTGTCTGTACAATCTTATGGTATATCAATGGCAACCTATATGTTAGGTCTTCTTTGATGTACACTTAGGGGAACTGGTTTTGCTGCTGTCATCTCTCTTTATAAGAGATTACACAAACTCATTTCCTAGGTTATAACCTCAAATTGTACAAACTATGTTAATCTGACAGGCCTCAATGAGTTTGGCCAGTGACTTCGGCTTTTCTTCCAGGACATTGTGGCGGTGGCTCAGACTGATAAATAATCAGTTTCATCAGGAAAAACAAAAATGACTGTTTACTTGTACACCCAGAAATACATAGTGCAAGGTAAAGAGGTATAATGAAAATGTTAATATATATATTTCCTAGAATGCCCGATAAAGGTAATATGAATACTTTTTAAAAAAAGTGGGAAATCAGACTGTTCACGGAAGTGTCTGTGTGGTTTTATTACTTTGTTCTACTGGAATCTTCACTCTAAGGAGCTTCTGAGGACCCATTCAGCTTGTCTTCTTCCCTAGACTACCCCCTTTGAAATTGCATGTTCCCTTTTATCCTGGTCTCATGGAAGGGACAATAAATCCATGTGTCTTTCATCTTTTTGAGAGCATGCAAGCTTGGAGAGTTCATTGGGTTATTCAGACTGCTTTATCGCTCCTCATCTCTTTTAATTTAACTGCTTACTGTAAATTAAACCAGTGTCAAATAGGTGAACTGCCGCACATATGAAATTTAGAAAAAAATATACACAGTTCCCTTTTTCCCTTACAAGATAAACTGGAGGGTACAATCTAATAATTTACTAGAATGTAATTAGTGGCAAGGTATTTGCTTCCATAAAAGCTTCCCCAAAGGAGCTGAGATAACATGCATGGTAGAATTGCTTGAAAGGTGATGAATTTGAACAAACAAGACAAAACAGTAACAGAGAGTAAGAGAGAAGATTACATTAATAGTGCTTATACAGTGCTTCAAAGGGTCAGATGCAATAGTGGCAAATCCTATATGTCTAAGAGAAAACATAGGCATTATTTTATCAATTAATCATTAATTAATGAACAAATGTGTAATCACTGTACAGAATGAAAAGAACATGTTGTTTAGTAAAGCTCAGAAACTCTTACCAAAAGGAAGTAGAAATAATAGAAGACTGTAAGTTAAAGGCAAAAAAATAAGTTCTCTACTAAGATTCAGAAGGTACCTGGATGTATAATGAAGAAACAATATAAATATGATGCATAAATCACTGAAAAAGAAATGGTGTTGATATTACCACACCTGAAAATGGCTGGTTTCTGAGCAGGATCCAGGAAAAGCCTTGTATTATAGTCCAGTAGAGCTAATCAAAATATTTACAAAATTATCATAAAGTATTTTTTAAATGGCATTTCCTACTTCTATGTATTCTTCTGTTAAATTCTCTTGTCTGCACAGAGCTTTCCTCCTGAAATCATTATGTCCCCATTTCTAGCTGATTAGATTTACACCTCTAGGATTTATTTTAGACCAGAAACTTACACAACTATTTAAGTATTTTCACTCAGGCTTCTGATTTTTTCCTGTCTCTCTCCTAGTTAGCCTTTCTAGCTACTAATACGAAGCACAGCACTATGAGGGCTGCTATGGGGCTCAGCCAGACCCAATACACTATTTAATTACTTCCCTGAGGTTTCCCAAGTTCCTTCCATCCCATTCTGCTGTCTGATTCTTCTAACAAGTAAAGGCTTTACTGGGTAATTAACTGACTGTATTAATAGTGACAGAGGGTGCTTTTCAAACATTTGGTATAAAATCAGATTCTTTACTTTTGGATTCTTAATTGGAGCATGTTATAAGTTTAAATGTTTTTTAAAAGTGTTATCTTAATGTTCTTTTTATCATAATAGGGTTTCAGATTATTAGGTGTGAGTCTCACTTGCACTCATAAAAGCCAATAATAGTTTTGTTTATATTTAGATAGCCTGATGTTTTTGACAAAATAAAATATTCCTCTGTTCAAGTACTTCTGAAGTAATACAGCGATATTTTTATCTTATGCAACAAACAGTTGCATTTGCTCTGTGCTAATGCATATTCTGAGTTTCATGAAATTTAGGCATCTGAAACAGAACACTCCCATTTCAGGCCATAGACAGTGTAATGACAGTATATCTTGGAGGATGAGGAAAGTGGAATAAGGAGATTTTCTACATTTTACTTAAATGAAATCAATACTATCCATTGCCAGTATAACTAGATTCCATATGTATTAATACAAAGGGGTTTGTGTCGTGTTATCTATAGCACTTAGACAATATGGGTCTAATATCAATATTTGCTGATAATCGAGTTTGCAGTGACAACAATTGGATGAAACAGTCCCCCAGGATAGAGTTACCCTTTGGTGGATCTTAGATAGGCTGAAGGAATCGTCTAGGTGGCATCCTGTTGTCCCTTCCAACCTGAAATTGGGATTCTGTGATTCTGGGTTTCTATAACGATCATCTGTACAACCTCTAAAAGCCTGCTAGTTTTTTTAGAACAGCTTCTAAGATGAGGTGAGGATGAGGTGATACTATCATTCATCATTAATAGATGAAAGCCTGAGGTGCTTAGAGACTGAAGTCAGCTTGGTACATTTTGGAAGTCTAACTGAAATGCCACTGTATTCAGATATTCAGATTTAGTCCGTAACAGTATTTCATTTCAGGGTTTTTTCAGTGACTTCCACTGCTTTTTGATGCAGTTCTAAGGCCTCTACTTTGGCTTCTAGGCAGTGCAAAACAACTAGTGATCCTCTGGACAAGCCACGAATAGCTGCCTGCGGCACAAGCAACTTAGCTCTGTCAGAAGCCATTCAATTTCTGTAACCCTAATACAGGTTGTAAAATTGCCTTTCTGATTCTGGAATCTCCTGCCTCATTCATTATTCATTTTTTCACCTCCTACAACAAGTGAAGCAGAAGTCCTATGAACAACATCCTTCAGTGTAATTTAATTAAGCAAGTCAACAAAATATGTCATGAGTCCTGTGGGGAAAAATAGTGGGAAAAACATGTAATGTGGTATGCTACAATCCTAAATGTAGATCACTTCCAAGCTATCGGTTGCACAGATTTTAATGATGACATTTCTATGTTAAGTTTGTTAATTGTACTGGAGTAGTGATTTTCAGTGTTTATATTCTTATATTTAAGAAAAATGAGCTGGAATATGACAACACAATGACTTCCAAGGGTATTATCAGTAAGATAATGTATTTGATTCACTGTTTAAAAACCACATAGAGTTGGTGCCTAGTGACATGGTTTAGTGACAGACTTGGCAGTCCTGGGTTAACTGTTTGAGCTGATGATCTCAAAGGTCTTTTCCAACCTAAATAATTCTGTGATTCTATGTCCATGCTGGCCATGTAAGGAATTGGCAAATCACGAGCAACCAGCACAGTAAGATCTCATCCTACACACCACTGATGTGGTTTGTAACTCTCTGACAACAGGTTTCACAGACAGGAAAATGATAGTAATAATAGATTATTTTCCAGGCTCTGTTATGGAATATTTTCATTAACAAACAAAGATGATGTTGTTGTTGTAGTTTTGGCTTCCTATCTTATGCTTCATGTCCTCTAACCTGCTACTACTGTGTTTTCTCCACTCTTCTTCTCCCATTCCGTTAACCTTACACAGAGAGCCTTATTCTGTTTGTAAGTATGGCCTTTTCCTGCCCCGAGGTCATTTCTCATTTCCACCTAGCTTTTGATCTGCTCTGTTCCACCACAGTTCTTTTCCTTAACTTATAGGATTTAATTACTCTTGATTGGTTCCCATATTCAGTCTTTTTCCATTGGTACATTTTGATATGTACCTCTCTTGTAACCATCTTTTCGTTCTTCAGCCCCAGTACACCTTATATATCTCCTTGTAAAAATATTCCAATCTCCATTTGTTACAAGTCCTTGCCTCTCTCCGACACCCTGAGTCTGCTCATTTCAAAGAACTTTGTGCCATTTTTTACTGTTTCATACCTACCGTACTTGGTCCCATAACTTTGATACTTATGATACTTTGATACTTTGATCTTAGCCCCTCAATATTATTATTTTTTTCCCTTGCTGGGAGAAGTTGAAAAGCACGTTGCTTCTCTTTAGTTAAAATATCCAACTTGACCTACAGTTATCCAGAGTTGTAATATTTGAATTCTTAAAGAAATTCAGGTTTGGGGAATGAGTAATTATGTGTTGGGCACAGGCAAGCTGCAGTTTTCAAAGCTGTAATTGTCAAACTTAGGTGACTTTCAAGTGGACGGCAAAAGGTCCACCCTTGACATGCACAGTAACCTCTGCCAAATTTCAAAATTATAAATGACACAGGTGATGGAAGAAAAGGTCACTGTAAGTTTTTTAACAAGGGGAAAAGTTATTTTCCTTACTTTTGTTTTCAGAAACAGATTAACTAATTTTGATAGACATTTTTCAAATAAGAAGATGGAACATTTCAGCCCAAATTGAGTAGTACTATAAAAAAACTAACTATTAGCAGGAATGTTGGGCAATTTACTCGTACTGTACATACATAAAATCCTCCCTGTTTTCCTTAAAGAAACATCCATTGAAGTCTGTCTGAGGCAATTAGCTCTGTAAGATTATATGCTTATAGCTATGAACAATAACATCCCATTAGGAAATCATTCAACCTTATTCTGGAAACTCTTGTGTTTAAACCAGATGGACTTATGCTATAGTGTGTCCCTTTTAAGCTGTTTAATTTAACCAAATGATTAAGTCAAAAGAATTTTGTCTGCCTCAAAACCACTTTCTTAAAATATACCGGTTTTTACAAAACCAAACAGCTGTTAAAGAAATAACTTTGAATTTAATCCAATGTTATACACAGAGTGTATCACTTTTGTGCTGTCATAATATTAATGAAATGGATGTTCAAAGAATTCTGCTGAGGGAAAACCACCATAAATGTGAATTTAACTTTTATTGAAGAATCACAAAAAAAAAATATAATAAAAACTCGAGAAAAGTTTAAGAAGCAGGAATACTAACCCACAAATGTTATGCTATTTCTGAACTGTAATTCAGGTTATGTATTTCAAAAAGGGAAAATTTCCAATGTGAACAAGAAAAGGAATTACCTTTCATCTCAGGACAAGATGGGTCTCTTTGATTTGATAAATAATGGCTAGAGAATTTCAAAGTCTTCTTGTGTTTGTCCAAGTGAAAAAATAAATGGACAGATTGATTATCAGTTAGCAAGTGGTACTGGTAGAAGTAAGTAACATATTCTTTGATGTTGATTAGCATAACAAAGGAAAAATATAGATGATATTTCAGAATTCTTTTGCAGCAAAATTAGTGTGTCAGGTTTTGGATGTTAATCAGGAGTGATTAATAAGATGGTTTTTATTTAGGAATACAGCTTGAGATACATGTGATTGAAAAATTGACTGCATTGTCAGAATTTTTCCCTATGGACCTCCTTCATGATGCTGTTGTTCTCCAATTTTCCTCTGGTGTATTGACTTCTAAACAAAAGCGTTTTCCCCATGTGAGCAGATAGAGCTTCAAGATTTCTATTAATGGGTGGCTGTTGAAAATATGGATTTTAAGCAAGAAATTTAACCATTAACCATATATGTATTTAAAGGTTTTTGTTTTCATTTGAAGGGATATTTTCCCCTCTTTCCTGTGGTTCAGTAGTTACACAACGAAGTCAAAAGTATGCAAAAATCATGAGAGAAAAAGAAACAAATCTGTTTGAAGCCTGTGAGCTTTTAAAGTTTTGTGTCTTAGCTTCATGACTGGTACTAAATCATTTAGGATTCTCATTCTGCTTTATATAGGCAGCTAGAGACATTTTATCCCAAGTCTGAATTAATGTAAGGCTTTTAGTCATTAAAACTGATTCATATGTGCCACTGTATATAGATTACTAGAAAAAAAATATTATATTGATGATTATAATATTGGTACCTATGGAACTGCATAGTATTCAAAAGAATAGGGTTCAAAAGAAACATGAAATTATATTTTAAAAAATAAAATTCAAATCTAGCACAGGAAGGTTACAAACTGATGAGAACAAGTACTTAAGTAATTTTCTTCTTTTTTCAATTTTAAATCAAATATTAAATGTATAGTATTACACAAAGTAAGTAAACATCATGGGATAATTAAAATAATTTTACAGTTCTTCACTTTTATTTAAAGGATGGTTACCTTTTTAGGGTAATCTCTCTAAGTGACTGGGTGCATTTTACAGCTGACATTTTCCCCTGTTGTCATTTTTCCCATAACAAGAATAATTTTTTGTTAATGATTCCCTGCACCATTCCTCAGACAAGGAGAGTTAGATTGGCCCAGCGTTGTCACCTCTTACAGCACAGCCAATTTAATGGTAATGAGAGGAGCTGCTGCAGCTAGCAGGCTGCAGGAGGTAACATTAGCTCTTTGCCTGTGGCTGGGGAGTGGGAATAGCAATCACCATCCTGCCTCTACTCCTGAGATAAAACAAGGAAAACTCCCCAAAATCCTCAGGGGCGTCCTCCCAAACCACTAAGAGGCTACAACATGATGACCTGGAAGAAACAAAACTGCTTCTTTCAGCATCCTAAAGGAAGCCTTCTGAAAGGGTTGGCTAGACTGTGGAGTGGGATGAGAAGGGCTCAAGGATAGAAGCTGTACTGGAAAACTGGGAGACAGGAAAAAAAATCCCCAGTCCTGCCCATGACTCTGCTATGATCTTATGGTCTCTCACAGCCCCTCTTAGTTACTCTTACCTATCTGGAACCCAACATTGTGCCAGCCTACTCTCCCATTGTCTTCCCCTAGATCCCTGCCATGCTTTCCTGCTTACCCTAGTCAATGCCACAAACTGAAAATGGTTTATAGGTTGAGAAGCCTTGGATGTGCTTTGTCACATCTATTGGCGATTTTTATCTGACATTGATTCATAACATACAGCATACTTCAACTACAGTGAAAGTCATGAACATAGAAGAAGATGATTGTGTGTATGCACACAAAAAAATAACTATAGAAAAGATGACATATGTGTGCAGGAACAATTTGATAAATACTGCCAGATTTTCAAGAGGTCAGCAAAATATTTTTAGGAAGAGTGCACTTGGAATCCAGTTAATGTTACTTTCTTCAAAGCATACCTGTTGTTGCCAGGCAACACTCATTTGTTTTAAAAGAAACATAATTGTTTGGGATCTAAAATTATCTTTATGGGCTGGTTTTATATGAAAACATGCAATCTACGGAAAGAAAATACCTTCAGCTGAGCAATACCAGCTGAACAATGTACAGTACTTAGTGAAAGTAAGTAATAAAAGAGGTAAAGAATAGGAAAATGTGTAGGAGGGCAAGTTGCTTTTTATTTCAAAACTAATTTTGTGCTCTCCATTACATATCTGTATTAGTGCTTTGGCAAAATAATCGATGGCAAACTTTTGTGTTTAACATTAAATTCTGTGAAAAAAGACTAGTTTTGATACAAGCAGATATTTGAGAAGTTGAATTCATAGAAGAGAAGCTTAACCTTAGCAAATGGCTCTGCCTTTATAAACTCAACATATCTTTTTAAGTGGTCACCTGAATACATATTACAAATATGCATACAGTTCTTATATGCTAAGTTGCGATCTTGCACTTGAAATTTTAAGATCAACTCAATTAAAGCCTTTTTAAATTCAGGAATGTTGACTCACTGTGACCATTTCTTTAGGTTACCAATCTCTTGCAAACCACTGCTTGCTGACTTTCAAGGGTTTTAGAGGAGAACTAATTAAACATTTTGTTATTAAAGCTTTATCTTAGTAGTGTAAGGAATATTAAGTCCTACCCTTCCCTGCATGCTCTGAATTTTTGCAGGCAATCTTGATCTGAGGCTGATGAAAATAGAAAATACCAGCAAAATATATTGGCTGCCTTCTCAGGTCTTGATGATAAAATGTCTAACATAATCATGTGATTAAAAACAACTCCTTGGGACAAATGCTTATTTCAGTGATATGGCTTTCAGGGAACAAGAAAAAAACAAGAAAAAATAAAGGAGCAATACTGAGATGACCAGCAAAAAGAATGACTTGTTACAAAGTTTGCTCTAGCTTAGAAGATTACACAAGACAGCAGAAACCAAAGGAAATTACTAACTGTTTATTTTAGTCAAATTACTTTGATGCTAATGAACATTCATTTTGTATGGTGTCTAATGGAGTTTTAACAATTCAGGTTTCAATTTCCTGATGAGAACTTCCCAAATAACATACCATGCTATCTTCAGGGTATTAGTTCTTTCAGCCAGAGTGTCATAGGTAAGCAGAAATGAAGGCTTCTCGTTAAATAAAAAATAGAAAATAATTCCTCTTTTTTTTTAGGCTAAAAAGCCATTTTTTAATTAGAAATGAAAGAAAGATATATAGGTTTTTTCTTTTTTTTTTCTTTTTTTTTTTTTTTAATTGGATTATGCTCTATTTACTTCAAGATTATTTGTGTTAGAGTTGTAGTTTTGGAGTACATAGTGGTTACAAGAAGTGGTTAGTGACGTGGAGCTTTGAGTTCAGAGGCTGAGCCATGAGATTATTACCTATAGATACATGCCCATCCAGAAATGCAGCTGTTCTTATAGTATGGTAGTTTTGTTTCTGCTGCAGATCTCCCTACTCTTGCATGCAAAGTTATAAACAACAAGTGTCAGATTTTAAATCATTTTTCTACTTTAGGTGCCTCTGGGGATTTAGATGTCAGTTCTGAGAGACTCTGAATACCCTCATTTTCAGATACAAACTAGTACAAATCGGTGGAACAAAACACTTGACTGGGTCAGGTGTTTATTATTCTGCTTGTATAATATTTAATGTTATACATATATTATGTAAATCAAGATGAAGTGATTGGTAAACTAACTCCAAGAACAATCTTTGCATTATTATTGGCTAGAACTACTAATTATCAAGGTGTTTGATCCATCCTGAAAGCTGAAATGATTACAGAATTTATTGCTCAACTGTGACGTAGATTTTGTTCTTAGCATAATTTTTATGTGACAAGACTGGATGATGAAAAAGTTAGCAACTAAAAATTCACTGTGGGTCATAAGAAAGCTTCCCAAATAAGATACACAGTAACTAGAAAAAGTAAAGCCTTATAAAATATTTTGTGTCAGCTTGACACATTTCTTAAAACACATCTTTGACAATCCAAACAGTAGGCTGTAATACCAGAAAAAAAAGAACAATAAAGAGAAGCCAGAGGAGTATATGTTTCTGATAAATTCTGATTTGTAATGTTGAAGGCACTGGAGTTAAAATGTCCCCTGTCCTAAATTTTCCTTTTAAATGTTCTTGAAATTGTATAAACACACTTACACATTTAGTTGTCACGAAGTAATTTGGCATTTCTTGCTCCATATTGTAAATCTTTTTTACTTTCCAGAAATATGTCAAAGTATTACAAAGCCATCATTCAAATCAATTAATACCCTCATGCCACATCCTCGGAGGCATTGTTCGTTATGTAACATGACTTTAAACATCTATTCCCCTTCCTAGGCTGAACTTCATGATAGATTTGAACAAATCTCCCATGAAAGTGATGAAGTTGAAATACCATTCAAATAGAAATACTTATACTGGTCCAACACTGAGATGATGGCAGAAGAGATACATTTTTCTGCCATTTCTGCATCTAAGCCTCCTGTGAGAGTTTTCCACATGGCTGTAAAGTGTTTTTGCAAAAGTTACCATGTCCACAACATCCAGAAGCCAGTTCTAGCCAATGTGAAGAGCTTTCTAACATACATTTGAATTTATATCCATATGAAAAGCTTTTAATTGCCTAGCATAAAATTTCTGTACAACCAACTGATTTATTTCTGCAGCCAGTGCATATTGTGTCACCTTTATACAGAGGCTACACATGTCCAAAGGTCTCTAGAAATTATGTCCCCTCTTCCCATTGTAGTCATGTCTTGAAATAAATATACTTCCAGTAGGAAACTTTTTCAACTGAAGATCATATAACGGTCATAATGATGTTAGCCCGTAGCCACTGTGGTTGGCTATGGTGATTACTGTAGATGTGGTTGTAACCACATGGTTTAGATAAATATTCATCATAGTATGCATCTTAGCTTAATAAGACCATGTGGTTCCTAGATGACATTTAAGAAAATAAGAAAGAAGACCTACTATTTCTTGGGAGTTCTGAATTAAAAAAAAAAATAAAACAAAACCCAACTTTTTTTTCTTTTTTCTTTTTCTTTTTTTTTAATAATTAAAAACCAGTTTTCCTCATGTCAGATGCTTAACAGATGGACAAAGCCCCTATTTTTCTCTTCATATAACCAAATGCCACCTATGTATTTGTTAAGATATGAATAATTATGCTAATCTAAAGAGTAGGCAGGTGCAGGAGCAAAATATTTTAATATAATTTATGCATAAAACTATATAAAACTTAACTTAGAAATTGTTACTTTTATAGCATTTTAAACCTTTTTGTTTGAGATTTCTGAATAACACCTGCTGTAGACAAAAAATAGATTTGTTCCTGCTACTCTAAGAGGAACATTTTCAGTGGGAACAGTGGTTTAAGTCCCTTCTCCAGCACTAATAAACCAATTATGTAAAAACTGTAGGAAATTTGTTTCTTTGTGGGGGCTGGGGATGGGAGCTGCAGATCATTTGCACTGAAAGGACTGAGCAGCAGGCACTTTGGCTGGAAGGATGGGACGGGTTGGCTACCTGGAATCTTCCTTGGCATGAAAGGCTGTTGAATTACTATCTCAAGAGAGAGGAGATTGCCCAAGTAGGGTTTTTTTTTCCCCACTCTGGCCTGGGAATCTGAGGTCTGCATATCCTTCTGTCAGTCAGTAAATCACATGGCATGGATTGAGTGGAATTATTGTCTGATTTTCTTATCATTCAACATCTGCATCACATGTTATATGTGATGATTACCAACCTTTACTTCCCAATTAATTGTTGCTTCAAGCAACATTCATTTAACCCAAGGATTCTTTAAATTTAGGAACACTGTGCCATTAGCATTTGCTGAAATTTTACTGATAATTTCTTAGGATTACTTTATCAGTGCCAAGAGCTATGCAAGGGTAGAATTCTAGCTGTGATTTACAATATGCAACAAAACATACCCTAACAACTGAAATGAAAAAGCATTTCTATTTGTAGCACACTATATTGTATGTAGCTCCTATCAAGAATGTGATTTACAGGAGCCAATAATCTGAGGCATTTGCTTGTTTGTGCTAATTAGCTCAGACCAAACTTTGTCTTTAAATGTAGCCCTCAGCAGCAGCAAAGGAATATTCTCTAGGTCACTTATGGTTAGTTGTATTTTTCCCAACAGACAGTAATACTATCTTACTACTGTTTGTCTTTTATTCTGGTTAATTGCAATGTTCCTTGGACCAGTCCTGGTATGTTCTGGTGAGTGGGGAAGGGGAATTGACCCCTTTTTGTTGTCAGCAGGTAGCACTGAACTCCTGCATGTTAAGCATTTGGATTTCAGTTTTAAGACTTTGCTCAAGTTAAGAATTAGGAAGAAATGAGCATGCTTTCTGTTTATTCTATCAATTACGAATTCAGGAGAATGTATAAATGTAGAATGCAATAAATAAATGTATTTCAGATATACTAAGAGAGAATGTAATAAGGCGGAAAGTCTGTTTCCTTTGACAATGAAATCTTAGAAACTGTGGAGCCTGATGCCTTGGGGAAAGCTCAGCACACCATACGACTGAGCTGCTTTGAGACAGCAGAAGATATATCTCATTGATCAATTCAGTTTGACATTATTAGTCACGTCCTGTTTTCTTTTCTAACCTGAGTAAAGACAGAAGCCTTTTGCCATCTCAAACAAAAGACAGATACTTTTATCCTACTTTCATATCAGGTTGACTTAATTGTGAGTTTTGGGGAATTTCTGCTATAGTTTCCTGTAACCTTCAGATTTGTGAAGCTAGTAGGAGAAACATGAAGCAACATTCTGTGATGAAATCAGTGTCCTTTTTTTGGTCACAACTAGCATTTGATGAAGCTCAGTGGTCTATGTGGGTGTAGAAGATGCCCCTGTAAAGACACCCTTCACCTGTACTCGCCATTACAAAGTCTTTGGAGAAAACAATGAGTACTGGGCTTAAGTATACAGAAGGAACAGTGGGTTTAATCCCTGAGTATCTTTTCAAGATGGTGAAAAAAGGAAATAAAACACAATTATTAAGTCTTTCTAGGAGCTTATTCCTTCACTAAAATCTTATTTTTCAGCACAGAATTACCAGCTAGTTGGTCAGCTGACTTATTAGAATGATGTTTGTTATGTTTATGTGATTTCTTTTTTTTTACAATCTGACATTAGTTTTTTTTGTTTTGCAATATATGTCTTGATTATTTGTGTAGTCAATCACTGGAGAATGAACAGCTAGGGATTTCCCATTTTAACAAAGATACTACATTGGCTGTTGAAATATATGAACTTTCTATAAGCCCTTGTAATACAAAACAAATAAAAGATGCATAAAATTAGCTTGTTCATTCATAGCTTTGTGAATTATGCTACTTGAGGTTTGGGATTATTTTGTTTTCCTTAAATTTACATTAGTTAGCATCTATCCTTCAGTTTCAATACTCTTCATTTCTTCTTTCAGATTAGTTTCCTACTTGTTATCATTTTCTGAATTCTAACACTGATATATCACAATTGACATCTGAGAACTGTAATAATGTGTTCTTCTGTAGCCTCTTCCTTCCTGAACTCATAAACTGGATTTTGAACTAACTGAACATTACTGTTGCAGTCTGTGATATAATTAAGGACCATATATTGGAATGTGTTTATAAGTCACCCAAGGAAGCAGCAGTAATGAGAGAACTTTGAAAATTATCTTAAAATTTCAATGGGCAAAACTGTGTAGTGCACTAAAGGTCAGGTCTAATCATGATCAGACTCTTCAGTAAACGGTCCTGCCTATCCATCACACATTACTAAAAAAGTTCAGTGTTTCAGGCTTGTGCAAGTGTAAGTTGTTTGGTTGTTGTTACATTACCATTTAGTCTGTGAAACCTAAGGAAGAATTGTGCTGCATTTTTTTTTTCATTGTTGAACAAGTGGTATGACAGAAATTTGTTCAGAGACTGCAGTAATGGAAATGTTCTTTTGCAATAATGTGGGCTAAAGCCCTCCCTGTTTACTGTGCCAGTGCGACTGTATTTGGAATAGCTTTGACACTGAGACATATGTGAACCCTTACGTTAACCTCATGCCGACAGTGGTGAGCTGTATGATAAACAGTCATCTCACTCTGCTGCCTATCTATTGTCATTCAAATAACAAAGAACAGAATGAGTGGGAAGCTGTAGAAGTTCTGCAGCAGTTTAGCATTTTGGCAGTTGTATTTTCCAGTGTTTTGCATTATATTTTCCTGTATTTTTATAAGGTCTGCATATTGTACGCAGCATTTGTTCTTTCGTTCTAATTATGTGACAAGTTTATTTGCCCATTTGGTCTTTCTCACACAGCTTTTAAAATAACTTGCCTGTATTTTACAGGTTTGGTTTCCTTTTTCTTTCCTTGAGATCTGAAAAAGCACAACTAATCCCAGGATATTTTCCAGATAATCAATTAGGTCACTTAGTAAGTTTCCCACATGAATTTTTGTACAGTTATTTCCAGGTAATACCACCTCCAAAATATTTTTCCTTCCAATTCATTTAGTGTCACATCTTGGTACAGAATACATTTTTCTTTGGTAAGGATCTCTAAAATCTACAAAAGAATGTTGATTTTTTGTCTGGTTATTGTGATATTCTTTTATGTGAGATGGAATTTTTAATAAAGGTTGTGTAGAAAATAAAGAGACTGAGACATTTTATATTATCTCAGCCAATACGAGGAAAGGAGAGGGCTGAAAACTGAGCCATTTGTAATGCTTGTTATACTTATGCCTCAGATTCTTGAAGGGTGGGAAAGGAAAAAGCTGCATATTACTGGGTTTGCTACTGTGTAATTCTCAAATGTGAATTACACATGTCAAACTATAGAACATGTCAGGTCAATCAGTTATTGGAGGGTGTATTAGGCTTTACTTAGCTTTTCTCTACATAAGAATCTTTACATGTAGGAGACACATTCAGAGAGAGACTTGAGTTACATCAACTCTAAACAGATTTTGTGTGATTATAATACTCTAAAGTAACCCTGAATGGTATAGATTATACTGTGCAGAGTGGGGACTCAGTGCTGGTATCTTCTGGGAGAGAAAGTTTATTGCCATGTGTTGTGCTGTATTTCACTTGCTTTTTTCTGTTTTAAGTGTGGAGCTTACACTGAATTGCATAAGATTTCTTTCTTTAAGATTTCTAGATAAAAGCACCAACTTTAAAAAAAAAAACACCTCATTACTTTCACTGAGATATAAAAAACATCCAGCCTTTGTCCACTACTGCTAATGTTCTTTCAAAAAAAAAAAAAAAAAAAAAAGTAATTGTACCTACTATATAATGCTAAAGCATTTTTTGAAAAGCTTTTGAAGTTTTTAAAAAAACGAAAACAAAACCACAAACAAAATCATAATTTCTGCCATCTCACTTTTCTTCTATTTTGTTGGTACTTGCTCTTTTAGTGCCCTCTTGCCTTGAGATCTTAACATTTCTGTTTAATGATCTTATTTATGGTATCCCCACTCTGGCAATTTGAAAACAGGTTTTAGTGATAAATTCTTTTTAAAGAGTATGTGTTCAATTAAATATGTAACCAGATGTTATTGGTATGCCTCCTTAGGTAGCAGCCTTTGTTTTACTTCAGCCACTGGGGCTACTGTATTTCCCATCTCACTTTTACTCAATTCTATCAACTACTCACATTTTACAGCCATTACTTTAACTTCCTCCAGTGCTAAGTTTCTTGTATTCTTATGCATACAAATATTCCTCATAAGGCCTTGCTACAGTCAGAATAAAAATTACTATTAATATATTAAAATTCTACTAATGTAACGACTGTAATAACTATTAATATATATTTTTTTACTATCTGTACTGTATACTTAAATTGAAATAGTTGTAAGTCCAGCTACAAGCATGTCATCTGTACTAACACTCACACGGATTTAATTCCTTCCTGTTCTGTAGTGGCCAGCTGAGGTCCTTTTCCACACAGTGGATGTAGCTAGGAACAAGCAGACACATCTCCATTAACTGGTGCACTTGCTAAGCTTTCCTTTGTTTCTATGCTGAAGAAGTCAAGTTTGCAAATGTTGATATCACTTAAATATTAGTAAAAACACAAAGGAAAAAAAAACCCAACAAACCCAATGTGGGAGCAATGTGCATCAACACATCTGTTTGCAGGCATCTGGTAACCATTCCGATGCCTGACTCAGAGAGCACTGGTGTGAAGGAAAGTGCACCTGTGTACACCATGGACAGATTTGAATCAGATGAAGTTTTTTTCCCTTTGTGGGAGGGCAGCTCATCTTTCCAAAAACATTTAAATGAACACTGAAGAAGTGCAAACTTCTTTTAACCTGGGTAAATGCAAACTGGAGCATTTAACAGAAATCTTATTAAAGAAAATTCAATCAAAGTTTAACTTCTAAAATCATTTCAACTCATGAACAAAAGTGAAGAACTTTTTCTGTTAATCCCCTTACTGCAGTATAGGTGCTTGCTGATAACCAGAGCAATTTTTGTCCAGATGGTACACAATATCCTGGAGTAAAGCAAGCTTTGGATCATTTTCTCTTCCCAGTCTGGGCTAGTTTTATGGTTTTAGGGGTTTTAGGGATGGCTTGAATATGTTTTGTAGAAGTGCAATAGGGCTTGAATATGTTTTGTAGAAGTGCAATAGCACCTGAAAAGCTGTATCATCATGATTTAGAGGTTTTAAAAATATCCCTGTCGTTAATTTAACATAAAACATCATAAACACATTCTAATGTGCTTTGTTGGTTTTCATGAAACTTTTCTTGCCCTTTTAGTAGACTTTTATATATATTATAAGACCATGCAGGCAGCTATCCTGAGCCTGCCAGTATTAATTTCAGAAACTGAAGACAATTGAAGTAATATTTCTTTTCAGTCATATAGTGAGTTTAGAAATTAGGGTTTTCAATTTAAAATACAAAGACCTCCTAAAGATGAAATTCTGTTTAAATGTCAATTGGAATATGTCCTCTGGTGTAGCCAAAAAAAAAAAAAAAAAAAGGTTTGAGATTAAATTTTTGCCTTACTGAAACTTAAAATCCAATAAAATCATATTCTGTTACTTTAAGATAAGACAGTCTCGGTTTAGAGGCTTCATTCTTGGTGATGCTGGGCATCTTCTTAGAGGTGCTGAACTCCTACAATTATGATAGATTTCAGTGTTTTAACAACTACTAAAAGCTTGGGGAAGAGTGGCTGGGAAGCTGCCTGCTGGAAAAGGACCGGGGCGGTATTGGTTGATGGTCGGCTCGACATGAGCCGGGAGTGTTCCCCGGGTGGACAAGAAGGCCAACACCACCCTGGGTCATGTCAGATATGGTGTGGCCAGCAGGACCAGGGAAGCAATTTTGCCCTGGTGAGGCTGCACCTCAAATACTGTGTTTGGTTTTGAATCCCTCAGTGCAAGGGAGCTATAGAGGTGCTGGAACATGTCCAGAGAAGGGGAACGGAGCTGGGAAACGGTCTGGAGCACAAGTCCTGTAAGAAGCAGCTGAGGGAATTGGGGGGTGTTTAGCCTAGAGAAGAGGAGACTCAGAGGGACCTTATCACTCTCTACAAATACCTGACAGGGGCTGCAGGCAGGTGGGGGTCCGTCTCTTCTCCCTGACAACAAGCAACAGAACAAGAGGAAACAACCTCAAGTTGCTCCAGAAGAGGTTTAGATTTGATGTTATGGAAAATTTCTTCATGGAAAGGGTTGTCCAGCATTGGAACAGGCTGCCCAGGGAAGTAGCTGAATCACCATCCCTGGAGGTATTTTAAATACATGTAGATGTGGTGCTCAGCGACACGGTTTGGTGGTGGTCTTAGCAGTCCTGCGTTAATGGTTGGAGCTGATGATCTTAAATGTCCTTTCTAGCGTAAATGATTGTATGATTCTATGAAAAAAAAAGCCATGAGTTTGGTTTGGCCCAAGGAAGGTTTTAGTTATGAAGATACAGGATGGACAAGTAACAAGAAAATCATACAATTTAGGCATGGAATCCATGACTCTCATTCTAAATGTACTTTTCTTTACCTTTATTCCATGTATACAGTGCTGAATGTTGGACACGTTCTAAAATGAAATTATTATTTTTCTAAATGAAGGTTTTCAATTATTATATTACTGTATTGTACAGAGCTACTATTTACATGATATTTTCACTCAGAGCACTTCAACCTGGTTGAGACTTTATTGTAACCATATTTTGTACAAACACAGAGTCAATAGTAGTTCCTAAAGTTTGGGGTTTTTAATTAGAATTTTAGTTATCTATTCTAGGTGATAGGATAAATATGCAGTACATGGTTTTGTTGCAGGAAAATCACAAGTCATTCAAGTGTCTCCTCCATTTTCAAAGCTGCTTACCATATAATACTTTGTTTATCTGCCACCTACAATTCTATAATTTTGCAGTCTTTCTGTGACTAGAAAAGAATGAGAAGTGTTATGGCAAAATGTGCTGTGACACGATATATGAATGGGATCTGAAAATCTGAATTTTTCCTTATCTTCATTTGTACCTTGGTTTTAAGCCACAGTTTGTTTCTATCTTGCCAACTGTACAGAAATTAGTGAGATTGTCTTGCTGGATTTTGTTTAAACAAGGACTTAATATTGAAAAAAAACATGGCTTGTTTAGAAATAATCAGGAAAAAGAAGAGATATAATCAGCCTACTGGAGTTTTGAGACATCTCAGATATGCACCTGAATTATAATTCCTAAAGAAAGTTTTATTATTGTGCTTAGAATATTTTGGTGATCCCTGGAGGGTAAGTACAGCTTCAGTTATGGCTCCAAAAAAGGAAACAGCTGTGGCTTTTTTTGTTTGTTTGTTTTCATGGATGCCAGATCAAGCATTTGGGCTTCCTTATTATCCCAATGCTAAAAACACTGAGGAATAACTGAGAGACCAATCCAGAAGGCTTTACTGAAATATTACTTTTAACTATTGTTTTTACTGTAATAGGACTCAAATTTCTTTCAAGGACCAGTCTTCCTGTAAAAAAAGAGATGTAATATATCTCTTATATAATAAGAACAGAGAAAAAATAGCCTCTCCTGCTTCCTTTTAGCACACCCTGCTTTCCTGCAGGGCTCTTATCTTCCTTTGAGAAACATACAACAAGCTGGACTAACATTTTGCAGAAATGTCAATAAAGAATTACTCTGGTTAGGTCTAATCACACTCTTAAAGGAATGCCAACGCACCTTTTTATAGACTCTGTTATTCAAATGCCCTTCTACATCACAGCCACATTGATATTTATTGCCTTATACCTCAGTGTAAATGGAGAAATCTGGTTACACAATTACGATCTGGAGTTTTCTCTTCCGTGTAAGTACAACTTGCAGAGCTGCATTCTGTAGGTATTTCTTGGAGTTAAGTAAAAAACAATTGATAGGGCCTGGAAATCTTGAATTTTCTGTGGTGTCTTCTACTTTTGTGGTCTATGTTAACTTTAACTCCACTGGAAATGGAAAAATTTGATCTAGAATAATAGATTACTTGCAAAACTCATAAAATCTTGGCTTAACTTCTTATTTCTTGACCTAGAAGAAAAAAAAAAAAAACACCTTTGATTGGGGTGAGCAGTCATGCATGTCTCCATTAGATATTGGAAACTCGAGGAGCCAAATAAGTTCAAATTTTTACAAGGACTTGTGCTTCAATCTTAAAAATAACACATTCCCATAAGAGAGTCTTCTGCTCAACTACATCATTTTCCAGAATACATAATTTCTGAGAGTTCTTCAGTGGATAATTAATGGTAAATTCCTTCATATACAATATATAAATCAGGATACGATCCTAACGTTTGTGGGACATTTCCTAAAGTTGAGGGTTAATGCTAAGTGGAAACATGTACCAAATTGTGTTCCTGAGCTATTTTTAATTGCTAAGATTTTGAATAAAATATAACACAAAGACCCAAACCACAGAGCTGAGTAATCCTTTCAGTACTGTTGGGGCAAATAAATCATATTACTAAGGATTAAATATGAATAAATCCAGCCTATTATAATATGTTATATTTAAACTTTTAATGTAACAGCTTTACAATATAGAGTAAAATTAACTCGAAACTTTCTCTTTAAAAGCACGCAGCTGAACATACCAAACCCAAATCCCTCAGCATTACTGGAAATGCTAGGGGAAGCCTGCCAAAAGGGGGACCTTTGCTGAATACACACTGTTCAGATCACAGCAGAGCCTGTTATTTATACTGGCTAAGTGGCATGGCTGTTTGCTTGAAAATGCAATCTCTTTAATGTATTGTAGTTTGGAATGTGAAATATCAACTATTAGTGTAGTTCTGCAGTGATGACTCTAATCAACCTACCAAAGACGCACTATAAAATATGCTTACTATTCGTTGAACATGAAGTATGACTGTGGGGGAATGAGAATGGTGGATGTTGATCTGACTACAGAAAATATTTCAAAAGCATAGGATGTTTTAAAGAAGCAAGGCACAAGTCCTACTGCTCTCATCTGCATTGTTGCTGGTCTGAACAGTTGCCTTGAAAAATGTGGATCGACTTTTAAAATCACGAAGTCATGAAAGTCAGCTGTGACAAAAAAAGCTGAGAAAGCACACAAGTCTGCTGCTAAAAAAAAATAAATATAAAAAGAAGTCATGGTATCTGAATCTTTATTTATCAGCAAATTCATCTTTACCACAAAGACGGTCTGGCTTGCAAGTGGTGAGAATCAGGATTACATTATACCTGTGAGAGGGAAATACAGGAACTCTGCTAATTTTTCCTGAAATAACATAAAATACCTACATCTTACTGGACTCATCCTTAATATCTAGGAAAAATGTCTACCTTTTGCCTCAAATTTGTTTCTAATTTATCAATAATCCTGTTCTCACTTCTGGTGCAGAACCTCAGTACTGTGTGTTCTTTGCCTATGAACACCAGACCTAAAACCCCATAGGAAATGCATAGTAAAGTTTAAAAATATTTTATACTACACAGATAAAGTAAAAAAAGTTCAAAATCTTGATTATGGATAGTGTAAAAAGTATATTGACTGTAGGTACTTTACTGTACTCTAGCAGTGATCTATAGACTAAACTCTAAATCAGTAAATTCGGCAAATTACCTCAGTATACTCTGGGAAATTCTAGGTACAAACTCTGTTCCAATAGATATAATAATCTACTTCAAGTTTTTTTTTCTTCTGACTACAGTTTACTATTATTGAAGAGTTTACAGAGTACTTGTATAAAAATAAAATGTATATAAACATGCATGGATGTTAAATTTAACTTTATCATTTATTTTGCATATGTATTGACCTTAGATAACCTTTGTTAGCAGTACTTGAAATGGGTGGGTAAAAGCAATTACGTGTATTCATACTGCACATGAGTAGTATTGTGGAAAGGAAGGTACTTAGTGTTTCTAGCCACAAAATGATCATGGTAGAATCTTGATTTCACCAGGTGGCTTTAATGACCCTGCCCAGCCTCACCTGGGGCCCCAGCCACACCCTGGCTACCTAAGCTCAGCCCTGGGCTATTGGTTTCTCCCGGGAGCTGTAATGGAGAAAGTCTCCAGGTCACTCCAGAACCTGGTTGTTCCTGACCTCTGGTTTGACTTCTTGACCGGACTTGTGGTGACCTGGGCTCTGGGCAGACTCTGCCTGCCTCCTCGCTGGCCAGCCTGCTGGGGATGGGTGAAACCTGGGCAGTGAGGCTCCCTGCCCTACCAGGTGGGTTATCACGCCGTGTTCCAGAGAAAGCTGTCAGCTATGATGCTCCCCACTAACTGTAACGGAGACTGGGGTCATCTCAAAACCCATAAGCTGCATGAAATAATCACTTTTGTCCCTCCCCTGTGAATGAAAGCTGCCTCTTAGGGGAAAAGGCTATCGTTCAGAGTATCAAGGAAAGGTTGAGGTTGGAAGGGTCCTCTGGAGGATGTCTTGTCCAACTCCCTTGCACAAGCAGGCCACCTAGACCAGGTTGCTCAGGGCCATGTCTACATGGCTTTCGAATAGCTCCAAGATTGGAGATGCCACAGCTGTTCTGGGCAACCTGTGCCTAACAAAACTGACTTGTTTTACTCGTATACCTTTAAAAGCTTTTGTTTTACTTTAAACGCAGGTATTGTTGTGTTTAGAGCTTTGATGCCATGGTAACAGCTGCCTGTTGACTTCCATGTTGATATTTCAGAGATTATTAGGTATAATTGTAAGAATGTCAATTAGTCATTAGTATTACCTTGTTTGAACATACAGCAATTACACAGTATTAAAATAATTCAGTGTTCCAGAATACTTATAAGGTGACCAGGAAAGTACTAACTTATAATGCTTATCTATAGTGGTTAGCTTTATTTTTTTTAAATGTTATGTGTAAAGTAAATAAATTTTTGATTGTCTATGTATTTTTAATCAAAAATTGTCTGATAGGCACTAAATAAAACCAGTGCTCTAGGGTTCTTTATTTTGAAGCAAAGTTATGAATTTTTTGATCTTAATTTTTAATGTATGCAAATGTAGGTTCAGGGGCAGAAAATGACAGATTACATGGAATAAAAAAAACCCAAACAAACAATAAAAAAAAAACCCCAAACAATCAAGAAAACCTGAGGTTGGAGGTTTATTCTTCCAACAGGGGCCTGATAGTTTCCAGGGTTGAAATTTTGGAACAGGATAGTGCCAAAGACTGAGGAAAGTTGTGGATAAAATCCCATCACAAAGAATTCCACCAGGATGATGGGACAGCTGAGATAATTATTCATATGTTCTAGAGTATTGCTTTTGTACTTTTGTTTCTAAGGAATTAAGGATTATGCGGTCATTCTGTCATATCTATACATTCTTCCTCTTTCCACCATCTTCTCATCCTGACCAAAGACAGGTGAACCCTCTGGTGAAGACCTTAACAATTAGTAGGAATTTTGAGCTTGCCTTAATGAGCGTTTTACATGAGCAAAAGAAAAGTAGGGCCATCCAACCAAAAGACTGTAAATTGCTTCTGCAGAATGACTTATTACTTCTAAAGAAACACTTAAAAAATTAATGTGAAAGTGCAAACAAAATTAAATGCAAATAGGCAGTTGAATTTGTTGTTTGTGCAATTTCTCCTCTTGACCATTGGGCAGCATAACTTGGCATTAGTTATGCTGCATAAGTTATAAGGCATAAGTGCAGCCTTCCAGAAGGGATTTGTTCAGGCCTTGTTAATGTGAAGACTACTATAGCTAAGAGTTGTAGAATCTTTTTCCTTAAAAAAAAAAAAGAAAAAAACAACAACAAAAAAAACCCAAAACACCACAAAAAACTCTTGAAATTGGAAAAGCAGTCTTATATTCATATGGCTTCCATTTGTTGGAAGGTTTTCTTCTGCTAAGGTAACACTTTAATTTCTCTTAAAGACAGGTAGACTTTAAGTATTATCTACTAACAGCTGCATTAATGAAATTAAAAGCAACGTGGACGCTGCTTTTTTTGTAAAAACTGTTGATAGCACAGAACAAATCTTAAGCAGTAAAACAGGGAATGTTAAGTGTGTTTTGACAGGATGAGACTAATAGTGGTTACCTAGCAGGAAGGAAACAGCTGTACCTGATTTCTTAAATGCAGGATTATAGGAGGTTGGCTTCACAGATTTTTTTGTTTTCAACCTTTCTCATAGATCTTGTCAGTACATGAAGATTTCATTGCAAAACTGCTTCAGAAGCAAAGATTTTTCCATTTTAGTGGCAGTTAGACCAGCTTTCATTCTGTTTGCTTGTGTGTAAGAACTGAGTAGTAAATCAGTGTTTAACTTGACTGTTTGGCTCCCCATATATCAATTTTTCTTTGATTATGGCTTATGGGCTCCACCTTTGAATTCACCATAGAGTTCTTTGTCTGTTCTGTGCTTTAGTCTGCTCCATCTCCAGATTAGATATTATTCAGTATGATTAGAAAAAGTAATAGTAATGCCGCTATTTGAACTATATTTTCATGAGGGCACAGAAGGGCAATAACTTATAATATTCAAATTATGCCTAATTTTTTGTGTTGATGTGACTACTTATGTACTACTGTTCATTATAATGGAAGAATTCAGCACAATTTCCCACCCTTGCTATTTTCCATGAAACAGTGTCAAAAAGAGTAGAAGAAAATACAGGAGATGGAGCAAAAGAAGACCTAATAACTTAACTACCAGCAGGTTAATTAGTTTTATTCTTACTGATCATTTAAAAACAACTCCATCTGAGAAGAAACTGATAACCAGAAACACTTGGGCTTCCCCCACCCCACCCTTTTTTTTTTTATTAATGATTTACCTCAAAGGTGATATCACATGGATTGCTTGTAGTTTTAAAAAAGTTGGCTAATGTCCAATATAGAAAAACAATCAAAGGACTTTGGGGCACGGTGGTTTCTGTTAGGAATAGAGTTTTGGTGCCTAGTTTTGAAACAGAACAAGGTCTTAAAATAAAAACATTAGTCTGGATGAGTTTGGTACAATGCTCTGGGTGATGCTCTGTTTGTGTTGAGAAAGGATTGTACTCTGAATAATTGGAAAAGATAAGGTGGGCACCTGAAGGAGATAAGGAGACCATCAAGTCAGGAAATCGCTGAACAAAGAAAACTGAAAGGTCTACTCCACCTAGATCCCACCTATTGGGAATGGAATGATTAGGTATCAAAATCAAATGAGTATGTATGTAAAGATGTTGTGTAACCTCTCACAAAACCTGTGTAAATTACCTGACTTTTTCACTGGAAACTCTGGAGCTAGTTTGTCCAGTGCAAATCGGCTAGCTCCCCATTGTTGCACGAAATAAATACCTTTGCTGCTTAAAGACAAAATTCATCTCTGAGCAGTTACTCTGTGCAGTTTTGGCATCAGTTTCAAATGAATCCTTCAATATTCTATCAAGTTTCCTGAATGGGAATAATTTTGCCTTCCAATGTATTTACTTTCTTTGTATGAACCTTGTTATTATAACTAAGTGAAGAATTTGTATTCTGCCTCCACAAATACTACAGTGTTTCAGCATTTATTTTTATTCTAAATATTAAGAAATGTTGCAGTTAAAATATCTGAGTGTAGAGTGTCATTTGGAAAATCTTAGATTTGTTGAACTGATTACTTCATTAAAAATAAATGTTGTAGTCTGATGTTATTCTAACTTTGGTTACTGCATCTCTTTAGTCCTTTTTACTTTCTCTATTATTTTGCAAAAAGTCCCTATTTGTAAAAGAACGAAGGATGGTTTTGGTTTTAATTTAGGGAGAACTGACATGACCCTTCTTTTGCCAAAGGCAGACCTGTAAACAGTGAAGATTATTTCATTATTTCAAATCAGCATTGCCTGACTGTCAGCATCTAACCTTTGAGACATGCCTGGGAATGCTCAAGTAGCCATATGGTGCCATTTTATGTAATCAGCTCAGAGCAGGTTGAAACATGTCCAGCTGTTTAATTTATGATACTTGAATAATTTAGATGAAACCTCAGGCAGTTCTAGATTTCTAGGTGCTCTTTGATGAACAGTGCTTTAGAATTTGAGTGGTTTTGGTGGAAAATTGTTTGAATTCAATTGTACTTTAGACAGCTGTGGTCAAGAGTTTCTTGGCTGACTGGTTGGTTCATCATTGCAACAGTTCCAGTCTTATTTATGAAGGTGTTTTTAAACAGTTTTTCTTCAAGGTACTATTATAGCTGATGGACTGGTATTGATCAGTGACTGACATTTACTTAGAGCCATATATTCACAGATTCAATACTACTCTATAAACATAAAATCCAGTATTTATGTTTGTGCAGCCAAGTATTTAAAGGTAGAGTGCAGTGACCTGCTGAAAAAGCCACTTCAGGGATCACCCTAAAGGGATGGTAGTAGATAAACTGAGATGCTACTGAGGAGGTGTTCCTACATTCTGCACTGGAAATCCATTTGAAATGAAATATATGATGCTGTTAAAATTCTACAAAGTATAGCCTAATTCTACTGCATTGTGTTTTTAAATGGCATGTTACAAATCCTGCTTGTTACCTAAATTATTTTTTGTTACCTAATGTTACCTAAACCTGCTGATATTAGGAGCAATAATAAAAAACACAAAGCAGAACTTGGCCTTCTGTAGTCACCACTTCATCTAACAGTAGGGCTTTCTCTTTAGATTCTTCTACTGTGTCTTGGTTGTAGATACATGGATTAATGACAGTTCCTGGAACTCAAATTATGTTGTCTTTTGTTCTTCTCCAAGTATTAGAGACCTTGACATATGTTTATATTATCATGGTGGTTTTGTTTTCATGATCTTGCCACAAGCAGTATCAGAGATTGCTAGAGCGGTAAAATTTAAATAAAGCTTTAGGCATTTGGACTACCAGGGCTTTGCTCTGGCTGTGTGCTTGCTAGGCTTACTCCAGCCTGTGCTGTGTACTCGCTTTCAGAGGGCAGTTGTTTCCTCTTGCGTGATCTCAGGCTGCTCATGACACTTGTGACTAATGCCCTTTCCTTATTAACTAGGAGTCACATGAATTGTCTGTGCACTAACTTTACCTTTTCTACACTGTACATAACTTTTATAGAGTTCTTTGTTCATATGAATATTTCTTTTGAATCTGTACTACTACTATCATCATCTTTGCTGTGCTTGCTCTACTGGTGCTCTTGAAAATGAGGCTAAAACTGCAACAGGACAGCTTTTCCTAAATGTCAGACTGATAATATTTTCCTTAGTGTAGCTTTGATAGGATCAAAGGATTGTTGACACTTAAGTTTCATTCTGAAATAGGTAACTTCATTTATTTATAAATTTCTGATTGCTTTGTCAAGGATTTGTTCTGATGCTTGTAGTCATCTTGTGTTTCGTTACAGATCTTGGTTATGAGTTAGTCCCCTTAAGGGTGCCCAGTATCCAAAAGATGAACTGATTTATTATTTTCCATTGTAAATAATTTCTACCCAGTTGAGATTGTGATTGCAACATATTTTTTTGGTTTTGTAATTTTACTGCTCTGCTCAAGATTTCTTAGAAGTAGGGGCCTTAGTGTCTGCTTTGTCAGTGACAAGGAACTATTTTGCCAAATGTGGCTTGCTTTCCCTGGTATGTATTCATGACAAACACATTAGTGTGTTGTTTAAACCTTTTCCAGTTATTCAGTGTTCTAGAGTTTAAAGTTGGGTATAATTTTTCTGCAATTCCTTTCTTGTGGTTGGTTGTCTTAATTGATTTGACAGCATGGCTCAGTGCCATTCAGAGTTATGGGATCAGAGGTCTGCGCTTGTCCTAACATCAATATCTTACATAGGCTCATGATTCTTCCACAGCAAAGAAAACTTCTTGGTTTTGTTATTTTTCTATAGAATACTCGCAACTAATTGAAATAAGGATTTCTCATTTCAAAGCTATGTAAGCTGCAATGTATGCGGCTAAGTTTTACTCTATTTGCAATTGCACGATGATTTTTGTACCAGAAGAAGTCAGTTGGATAAGATGCAGCCATTTTCCTCTCAGGTACTCCATGCAGAAGAACAGAAGAAAACTGAATGCCTGTTGGCAAGAGCATGTGTGAAATTACTGCAACCATTTTAATCCTAATTGCTTCCTAGCAGCACTAGCACATCTATAATGATAGATCTAATGCAATTGGATACAACAACAATAAAACAAGTAATGCCAATTGTATAAGGCTGGCAGTAGTATTGAGGTCATCTTCTGCAGGTTGATCAATAAGAAGTTCACGTCGTATAATCCACATTGAATTTATCCCTGTAATACATCGTAACTTCAAGTGTAGCAGTGGTTAATTGCTAATCCATATTCATTGAACAGAACAAATGAGGACAGGAAGAGTAGATACTTGATGTACCATCACATCAAATGTGTAACTTCTGAGCTCAGTTTTTCATTCAGATCACTTGTGTTCGTCTATTTTCTGTCCCCATGACTTCAGAAAGTCTTTAGCGATTACCACAGAATTTGACTGACTACAGTTGGTGCTTTTATTGACAATGGATAGTATTTGCATAGACATTAATTAGATGTTTTGATATATATTTTTTTTCTTGACTCTAGTTATTGTTGGTCATCAGAATGCAATTGCCTTTTAAAAGATTGCTTGTATTTCAGTAATTACTTCTCCATAGCACCCTTTTATATCTAAATTTCTTTATTCTGTAATGTATTAAACTTCCAGTTGAAGAACTCCTGGGTTGTTCTTGGCACAGCATACATTTCATTTTAAGGTTCACCTTTGAGCACAGTGTGCTAGGTTTATCATACATTTTTTAGAGCTTAATCGGAAGCCCATTAAGGTTGACATTAAAAAAAAAAAGTCTCTTTGAATAGCTGTCTTTGGATGATGTTCCTGGTCTTCTCCCTTGTGTATTACTCGCAGATTGATCCCAGTTGGGTACAGTTTTATAGAGTATTTGCCAAGTAGTTTATGTATTTCAACAAACAGATTATTTGCCAGGTATAGTGATACATGAATCATTGTTGAATTATTTTTTTGTTCACTACTGCTGTTGCTTCATTTGTGCCAGAAAATTTTCTTTAGTTTTCTGCTTGATAATGATTTGAGATTTTAATAGATGAGAAACAGGAAATCAATCATAGTAAGCCATAAGCAAATGATGAATATTCTAGCCTTGTAGAAATGTTTTCCTCTGAAGAAAACATAGGTATTTATATAAAGAACTGCATTATTCATATATGAAAAATATCTTTAAACCAGGACTGATGGAAAAAATAGGACTGTTTTATATGAATTTATGTAGCTGTCCAATACTACTTTTGTTTGCAACCCATGTCTTATACTATTCAGCTTCTATTTTCATGAGTGATTCTTTCCATTAATAGAAATTGAATTAAATGGGATGCTTTTGATAGAATTAAATGAATGTAAGTTTAATCCATTAAAATATCTTTACAATAAAATGACATTAACTAGTATTTACATTTAAAATTGAAAATTTGATTCCCAAAACCTAGTATGAAAAAAAGATTTCTTATTTTGATAGAGATAAAAAAAAAAAAAATCCATTCTTTTTTTTTTTTTTTTTACAGCCAGATAAATAAGAATGAAAAAGGAATGTTTTGTCTGGAGAATTAACAGAGGCTTTAAGGATTTTATTTTTTTTAATAAAACAATGCATTCCTTTCTGAGTTTAAAGCAGCAAAATTTTTTGGTGGTGTTTCTCAAATGGTCCCTCTTCTGATACTCTACCATGCTGTAAGTTTATGAAAGTTTTCTTTCTTTCTGTGACAGAAATTATCTAATATTTTTAATGATCACAGTATATTTGTATAGTCTGACTAAGGATTAATATTCACTACCACATATTGTCATCACAAGGGAAATTGCCATGTCTAAACTTGAATTTAGTACCTAATTTGGTATGCAGTATGATTCTATAAATATGCTAGCTCATGCCTAGATTGCAATTTTTTTTTATGAATCACACGTAATATCTTCCCTGAACTGGATATAAAGTAAATTTGGAAACAAAAATTAACCAGGTTTCGTTTTATTACACACTTGGATTTATGTAATGGGAAGTATAATTACATAATCTCATCCGCATCTGTGACAAGATACACGTGAGCTGGCAGGTACCAACAGGCTTCATGATGATGGTGATCTTTGGGGGGCAGAGTGCAAGTGGCCACATTCTAATGAAAAAGTAGCCCCACAGAAGGCCGTCCTACCTCTAAAAGACAGCAAAAGATCTTGAAGAAGTTAGAGGAGGTCCACAGGCACTTTGTCAGGGAAGATTTAAAACAGATTTTAGAAGGTCATAGAATGGAATTAGATTTCTAACTTTGATGTGTTGAATATAAGAATCCCTTATTTGTACAGAAATAATTTAACTTATTTGAAAATACATGGTTCCTGTATTTTCAACATATTTGAAAATACACAAAACAGATTGCATTGCCTACATGTCTTAGTGCTTACTGCTTGAATACAACAGAATCATATATTTTGCAATACAGTTATCCTGTGTTATCATTTGAAGTGGTGGTTCTGAGTAGATTTTCCAGAATCATGTGGATTGTGATGAGGGTGGCTACATCCCTTTCTTTGGTTTCTTGTCATACTTTTTTTTTTTTTTTTTAATGCTTCATTAGAAGTAGGAAGTTTTATCTAGTTTCAAGACTAGTGGATATCTGAACATGTGCTATAGTCCTGTCAATAAGCAGTACTGCAGAACAAACACAGAAATCAAACTACATCATTTAATTGGTTCCTTTGTCTTCAAAACTGTAAAAAGGGTAATGAATTTGTAATAATAGTGTTGTGACTAGACTTCAGTTGGCAGAACTTGAATTTAGCAAATGGGAAGATCTTACATTCATCTTTCATTGTAACAATGAAGTTACTGCTCATTCTGTGCACTTCGCCTCAAAACTATGCACAAAAATATTCCCTGGCCATAAAATCTACATTACCTAGGTATGTGGTGCTGGATAGAATAATAGTTTTTCAAAGGGATATGAGTATTTTGAGTAATTATAATCAA
Organism: Falco biarmicus; assembly: GCF_023638135.1. Lineage (NCBI taxonomy): Eukaryota > Metazoa > Chordata > Aves > Falconiformes > Falconidae > Falco > Falco biarmicus. The sequence goes on from NC_079302.1 coordinate 9,811,594, forward strand.
GTGGATTCATTGTATAACAAGCTTTACTTTTGTTATGATTTCCTTCTTCTTGGGGCATGTGAACCCTGCCAATATTTATAATTATGCAGCCTGTGTTGAAAATTTGGTTTTAAATGAATGATACTTCTAATACTTCACAGATTTTCAAGTTTATTTTGCTTTCTTTTGACAAGAATTCAGGAATTCCCTGAAAGCAGACAATATAATAGAGAAAGTTCGGTTTATGAAGCTGAATACAAAAGTTCATATTTTTGCTCTGTTGCAAAGCAAATTATTGCTGACTTCAAAAATCATATCCTAGAGGTTTTGAAATTCCAGTTAATCTTGACTAAACTGTGTTTGGTTTTGAGCAAAAAGATGGAAAAATCTGTTTTATTATTTGAAAATACAACAAATATTGCTCACTTTAAGTAGAAGTAATTTGGGGGGCAGATGACTAATTATATGCAGGATTCGTAATAAAATGCATCTTTCTCACTTCTGTTCTTGTTTAAAGAGGGCACTGAGTTTACATTTCTGGTATAGTGCATGAAATGAGATTCCTACACTAAGTTATTAATTCAAATATTCCTTGGTTTTTTTAGTGACTATCCATACTGTTAGAAGATACTAAGCATATAAACAAAGAAAATGGAAATGACAAATGAAATTACAGACCACTAAAGATGTCAATATAAGATGGTTTGCTGTTAACTTTCTCTGAATATGTGAAGCATATATGATCTTATCTGATTTGTTGTGCTCTGCGCTAGCTATGAACTTTACCACAGGAAACAACACAATATACATTAATTCTTACAGAAATTGAGACTAAAATTTATTACATTTTTTTTCATATTCCCATAAAACTACTATCTAGCATGGGTATAAATGACATAATACATTTGTTATAGCCTATTGAAAGATTTGCTATATAACCTCTGAGTGACTATATTTGAGAAAATACTGATATTAGATTAGATACTTTTATCACCAGCATTAGTAGGATTCCCTTGAACACTATCTGTAACACCTACTTTTCTTGATATTTCGCTGGGGCATTAGTTTTTACCTTACACTGTATTTTACATGAAATAAGTGAAACATTGAATTTTCAAACCTGCCACAGCCTCTGTGTGTTTTTTTATTATTATTTTTGCATTGAGATATAACATGTTTCAGTTGAGCTGAGTGGTGTGCTTTGATGCCAGGCTCTGTCATTTGGAAATTCTGGTAGCTTTTCTTTTGGAATCTAGCTTGTGCTATATGCTCCAGGGCTTAGTGAGAGCCACCATAGTTGTGCTTGTGGAATACCTTTAGTGATGCAATAATATTAATAGTACATGATAAAGGTCATGTGTTTGGCCTTGCCCTTCTGTGAATTCATCAGTGCCAAAATTACATATTCTTTTTTCATGCTTTCCCAGTATCTTCCTGTTTGTTTCTCATGTGTTCTTTCAAACTAAAGATAAAAATTGACTACTGGGCATATAAGACCAAAATGGAACGGGTTCTCAGCTCTTGTCTTTCTCGGAAGACACTTTCATAATGGCATTAAACCCGACACACACAACAAAGTGTGTGACCCGCATGTAAATTATCCAATATGAATTAAGAATACAATTAACACTTTGGCGGCTCTGCAAATTAAAAAGTGTAAACTGTCTTCAGACCTTGGCAAAACATTTGTAATGAATTGAGCCCCTGACTTTACATTGAGACATTTCTACATTAGAGGTTGCATTTTTATTTTTAGCTACTCAGTGGAGCACAGTGAGATGATGAGCTAAATAACTGCTAAGGGAAAAAAGTGTTTAATGGGTTACTAAATTTTTACAGTGAGCTTTGAAAACAAGTGTTTGATTAATTCTGTAGGTATGAACGAGTACTTCAATATTTTTTGGTCTAAAACTGCATCTGTGGTGAATGCAATTAAAAAATGTGCAAAATGGTGTATAATTGGTGTAAAAAGCAGCTTTATGAATTATGGATTTCTGCTTGAAAAAGTCTTTATATCAGGTCCACATGTTAAGCAAAATAAGTTTTTAAGATTCTGTTACGTTGTCAAGAAAAAAAGCACAGTGAAGTGAATATGATCCACAACCTCCTCTTCATACTCCAGTATTTCTCTTTTGTTTTCCAGTGGACCCACTGAATAAGCATGTCTTTAATGGTAACTACGGTAGCTCTGTTAGCCTCAGTGTTAGCCTCTTGAATTCTCCATGACTTTGCTTCACTCACATTCTAAATATTTGATGTTTTTTATAACAACCTTCCAAATGTTTTTAATAGAACACTAACATCAGAGTAGTAATATAATTTCCTGTGATTTATATTTACTTCTTTATTTACCATAATTTTTTTTAGACATGCTCTTTTACACTATAATGTTTTTACTAGAGTTAAGCTCAAAGTCATGAGTCTTTGGTAGTTTCTCTATCAGTGTAATACAATCATAGGAATTAGGACTCAAAGGAACTTCATTACATGATTTAGCAGATCTATTCCTTAATGAAGGATCAGCTATAGTCACACCACCATCCCTGACAGGTGTTTGTATATAGTCTGTAACAAAATATGCATATAATCTCCTCAAGCTGTCTGGTTTGGTACTGCATTAAATAATAGAGTATTAGAAACAATTTCTATTACTTCATTAATAGAAATTTTGTTGATTTAAAAAAAAAAAAAAAAACCAAAACCAACCAACTTTATTGCTGTAAGTTGGTTTTTGTGGTTTTTCTTCCCATAAGTGATGAAGGAGCATGTACCCTTTTCCCAACCGCAGAAACTTTTTCTGTTTGTGAGCACTGTTGTCAGTCTCCTCCATATCTTTGGTCACTTGGATACAGACAGAGCTACAGTAAGAAGTTAAGTCACAAAACAGAAAGATTACTTCAATCTCTCTATCATATGATTGAAAACAGTGTTTTATAAACACTTCATTTCTTGTTTTACATGCCCAAGATGTGTACTTGCTCGTTTCCTTACCCTTAACTCTTTTGTCTTGGCAATTTGTGCTAAGCTTTCTCTGCTCCTCCGAGCCGACTGCTCCGTTCACCTTCAGTGGAGCTGGCAGCCCACCCTCCTTCTGTCTCTCTGCCTGACCCTGGTTTTCTACAATCAGCAGATTTTCTTTCTCCTTGCATGTTGTTTCTCTGGGGTCACTGATTAAATAAATCAAACAGAAGTGGTCTGGTATTGATCTTTATAGCACACTGTTAGTATTTTTCCCTCTGCTCTGAAGTGAATTATTTTATAAGCACTTGTCTTTAATAACTGAGCCAGTCCATTATCCACTCAAGCAGCTCAGCAGCACCAATGTTATAATCGTTCCCCTTACACACAATATCGTATCAGATTACCCAAAGATCAAGTGGAACATGTCTATGACTTTCTCTCGCTTAGTGCTTTTGTCCTTGTTGTATGACCCACAGAAAAGTCCCTTCTCAAACAAATCCTTGAAGTCATTGCTCTGTAGTTTCTTTGTGGGTTTGTTTTTCAATTCCAAAAAAGATAAGCAAGCAATTTTTTTTTCCTTTTACTTTGCATTGGTTACAGTTTCCTTTCTTCTGTTTCTTGCAAGTGGTGATTTGCTTAATGCAGAGAATGGAAAATAAAAGGATTTGTTTATTCTTTGAAAGAGTCAAAATATCAGAGGAGGAGCAGCAATTTCACTGCTTATCTCTTGTATAATGCCTTAGAGGCAGCAAGTAGGAAAGAAAAGCTACTGATGTGGGATTCAGATTTGTGCTGCAAAGCTAAACCTGCACCTTTTGGGGATGTAATTCTTCTGCCAGTAGGAAAAGCAATAGAAAACTTGTAGAAATTCTCATTGATGACTGTAGTAGACCTAGGTTTGGTCTTCACAATGACAATGGTAGTCTATTATATTTATGTATGTGTACCAGACACATAACCACAAAGCTCTAACTGTAGGCTATGCATTTATATGAAAACACTGTTGCTTAATATCTGATGAACTGCCCACTCTAATTCCTTAATCAATGCAAAAGCATAATTAAGCCTGACACTTCCAAAATAAAAATGACTAACTACTGACTAATTACTGAGATTAAACAAAATGCTTTTCAGCTAGTACCACTTCTATACATGCTTAGGTGTAGATAATGTTGCAAGGGAAAATTTGCTTTTTGATTCATCTTAAGGTGTAGTCTAAATTTTCTGGTACTATTAATGGCTAATTACATTCCAGTTTGAGATCTCTTGAAGAAGAATGAATTTGAAGAGATTTTGTTCTTACTTTAAGGAATATTTCTCCTTACTTTATGAAATCACTTTTTCAAAACACCTTCAGTTAGCGTATAGAAAGCTGAGCACTTATCCTCACTAGTCACCTGCTTAAATTGTGGTTCATTTACTGGTAACTTCGCATGGGTGGAAAAAGGATTTGGCTTTAAACAGGTGTTGCATGGTAAACGGAATATTCTGATGATATATTTTAACTCCCTCCCCTCCTAATTGTTGTATAGCCCTGTACAGAGCTGAGTTACAATGAACTGACTAGGAAACAAAAAATTTATCCCAGTATGTTATTTGTTGTTAAGCACTAACATTGCTAAGACAATTTAACAGTGAGAATTTAGTTTATTAAAAGACTAAGGGTAGTATAATATCAGCTAAAATAATCTTAAATTATTTTCTATAGCCTGTTTTCTGTGTTCCTTTTCTGTCACTGCAATTGATTCTGTGAAATGAAGACATATTCAGTGTACTGTACCAAACCAAATCATATTATGGAAAGCAGAATGCAGTTAAATGAGAGTTAGATTACTCTCAAATGACAAGGAAATGTTCAGCTATAAAATGTGTTGTGAGACTAATACACTCTTCCAAGTCAGAATGCTGGGGAAAAAAAAAAAAATTTAAAATCTGAGCTTGTAAAATACAAGTACAGTTGTAATTTCCAGAGAGGTAGTTTCTAGTTGAATCTGGGAGGAGGGCCCTAGCTGGCGGCACTTGGACAAGTGAAGTTGTAATGGAAGTAACCAGAATAACTGAATAAACTAAGGACTGATTGTCAAACTTTGTAATTCATAATCTTCCCTGTCCTGTGGCCTGGTTTTAGCCTGAGGCTCTGCCCCCAGGAGATCCTCGCTTCACAATGGCCTCTTTGGGAATGAGCTCTGTGCAGAATACTGAAGTGGCCTGTGCGTGGTATGTGAGCAGGGCTTTGGAAAGCTCTAGGGTTTTGACATGTTGCCAAAATCAAGTTTTATAATTAAAATCACAGATGGGAAATCATGACTCTCTATAGTTTATAACTGCCAAATCTAAATGGCATATCATGGGACCAGCAAAATACATTTGTTCAGTGACCCCAAAATTACCTTGAAGGCCAAGTCCAAAGCTTTGTTGGAAATCTTAAGTTTTAAAAAATCTAATGTATAAAATGGAATTTAAGAATTTTCTTTAATGTGAAGGATTAGGTGCCTTTCCTTTGAACTGCTGCCTGCTTTTAGATTCCCACTTGCATCTTTATTCTTCTGAGCAAAAGTCTGCTATCTTAAGCATCATTAGACAGGTTAGCATGAAGAAAAGACTTTGTGTATTGGAGATGCAGCGCTTTGCAGAATCTGTTGCATTTCCTGATAGCTGGAGGAAGTCCCAGGGCAGAAAGGGTGACTGGGAAGCAAGTGCAGAGACATGTGAAAAAGCTGATAAATGGTTTGTCCCTGCCAGGCTTACTGGTAGGACAAAGGCTGTGCAGCAGTGGTGTGAGAAGGCAGATCAGTGAGCAGGCAGGATACTGTGGGTGCCTCGAAGAACTGATTTCTGCTGATGGAGTGGAAGAGAGGAGGTCAGGAGAATTACTGAAAGAGAAAGGTTGATGTAAGCCATGAGGGCAGGAATCGAGCACCATTCTGAGACCATGTCCTTTCACAGTTTCACATTGTTGTTAATTAATACAACAGGGAAGAAAATTTAAAGATGTGCACAAGATGACTTTTGAGAATTTTACCTGAGAAGTTTTGTTGAGAGAAAACCTCAAAACTGAGTCAAAGCCCATTTGTATGGGGGAGTCAGGAATGGATCAGATAGTATAGTCTCAGGTATCAAACTTTGGTGATCATGAAAAGCAATAAAAGTGGTGAAGTATGGGAGGGGAGAGGAGCCTTGGTTTGTTCTGGAATTCACTTCCACTCATGTTTGAAGTTGATGGAAGGATATGCAGGAACAGCATACAGTATATCTGTACAATATAATTAATTTTACATCTTTCTGCTGTTAACATATTAATATTTATTTTTATTATCAAATAAATATGGACATTTTCCCCTTGAAACGACTGTAAACTTTAATAAGATTGATCTCTGATTAGCAAAATACAAGTGTCATAAATCAATAGTACAGGTCTAACTTAGTAGTTTTTGTTAAAAATCAATAAGGTCGTTATTTTGTTTTATGAGCTGGAATACCCACATAAATTATGTAAATCTTTATATGTTAGTAAAGTTGAAATGGCTATCCAGGAAAACAGTAGCTTTTATAGTAACCAGAAGAAAAAGAAATTCTTTGAAGGAACGCATTTATTATCCCTAAAATAACTCCCTTGGAATTTCTCTTGAACGTTTGGTTCAACCTTTGATATCTACTGTCAATCAAGATCCGTCATCCTGTGGCCAGCCTAGCTGGTGAGCAGTTGTGCTTGCATCTGACACAGATGCTACCCACTATTTGTCTAAAGTGAAAAGAATACATTAGGCATCTGCTACAACATTTGATTGATTTATCATGCAGTGTGAAACTGCTTTAAAAACATGCTGAAATCCCTGGTAGTGTTCAAGGAAGTTAAACTTGGATCCTCATTGTTCTTACTTCTCTGAATTACTTACTGAAAATAAAACTAATGCAGGATATAAGTTTTATATACTGAAAAGGAATTGTGTGCTTTGTTACTCGTTAATTAATAAAGGTTTAAAGAGTAACTTCATGGTTTAAGATTTAACTTCATAGTGAAAGCTGTGAAACAAGGTATAGACAAAGAACCAGTTTGCTTTTGAGGCAGTATTATAAAAGATATGACCTACCCTATTCTTATTTGAGAGGATTCAGGATTTTCAGTCAATAGGAGTTCTTTGGTGTTGGGTAAGACAAGCAGTTACTTCTCTGTATTGTAACGAGAAGAAAAAAAGGAATTAATTCTTTAGATAAGCATGTGTTTCTTATCTCAAGAAAAGCAGTGGCACAAGCCCCTTTCATTAAATATTAATGCAAACTTTCCAAATCATCAGCATTGATGTAAGTCATTGACATGCAATTTCCTTCAGTGTAAATTGCTGAGCATTTTGAGGTTCTGGGTGTTATTAGGTGTATGCTAATAGAAACACAATTTAAGTCAAGTCATGTACTTCTATGAACTTCTGATTATATGCATGTTGAAATCCTATCTACTACCCCAGTATTTATGCATATATTATGTTCCTACCAAAGTGACAGGCTTTCCATAAATTCTGGAAAAGCTCAGTACATAAACCCATTGTTTATATGTTGACCCAGTGAAAACTGATCCACTGATTTCTTGTGAGACAATTTCACTGATGCTTTTAGGCTGGGAAAGAAAAACACTCCCCCCACCCCCAAAAAAACCCAACCAACCAACCAAAATAAATAAATAAAAACAAAACAAAACAAAAAAAAAAAAAAAAAAAAAACAACCAAAAACTCCCAGAGCTGGCAATGTAGAAAAGTATGTTCTAAATGAGTAGCTTGAGTTTTCAATAAGTAGTATTTTTTCACTTTGTGCTTCTGAAAATTAGACATATAGAAAGCTAAATTAGGTCCAATACTATAATTTTTATACAGTTCTTAACTGTCAGTACAACAAATAAAAGACATTAAAATACTTTATTTTTTATGATTGATGAAAACCCAAGTAAATAAAAGAACCATTTTTTTCACCATCTGTTAAAATGAATAATGAATCTGTTTTTCAAGGGATTTTTTTGGCATGGTTGTGTTTTGCAAAGCATTTTGCTTTCCTGCTATTTCTACTATATGTATTTCACCAATGATGTGATTTTAAAACAATGGAAAATTTGGAAGAGCATTACTAGTACTCTAAGAAAATTATTTAGATGCTAATACTTTTGCCAAATGGCTGCTTCTGTGCTGATGATTTACTTTACTAAAAATAACAGTAATTAGCTTCTCTCAAACTATTTCCTATCAATATTTTCGTATGCTTTTTTCTAACTAATAAGCAATAGAAACTACCCCTGGGGTTCTCTTGTCAGCACAGATGGGATGCTAGGATTTGGTCCAGCCAAAGTAGCACAACTCTCACTATACTACAGTTTTCTAGCACCTTGAGGACAACGTGCAGATGTCTTTGACTAGACACATGGTGGTGTGGTAATGCATTGTTCTTCTCTTAGATTTGGAGTGAGAAAGTATGTTATTGGTCATTTTAGGGGGGCAACTCTGATAATCAACTTTTTCCCAATGAGTGATTTAAGATCTGTATGGTGGCTAATTATTTCTTAAAAGATTACCGTTTTAGACCTTCGCTAAAATTCACTAGTAATAAGGTTTTGGTAAATAAAAGACAATTAAGATGGTCTCAGTGGTTTTAATTGCATAAACCCGTATTTGTCCAGTGGTGGTTAATGAGAATGTGTGTGATCACTTCTAATCACTATGAATATTTGGATGATTTAGGACTACACTTATAATCCAGCACGTTGGCAGGAACCTGACAGTACAACTTGACAACTGGTTATGTTGACAGAACGAACAGATACTTGGCGCAGACTTTCACACCATTAGGGCACACAGATAGTGTGACACAGTGGATAAATCAGAACCTTCAGGTGAAAGATTGGCCGGCTCTTACACCTGACTTTTGGTGATATGTTTAATCTAAAAGATCTTTTTGTCATATTAGAAAATAGTCAGTTGTTAAGAGTTTTAAGTGGAAGAACTGGAAGCCAAGATAGCTCTGTCACATTCTGAAGAGGCGGTGGAACTTGATGCAAGTGCTTTCTTGGTGGAAGAAAGATAAGAGAAATATATTAAAGGATGTGGTGCATAAACTCTTTCTTAGCTGCAATCTGGTCCTTTGTGTTGATTAATGTCATCTTTGCAGTACTTGCTTTGCACTTTACGTGTATCCTAGCCTCCTCTTTAAATGCTGCTGTCATGCTGCTTTTCTATCTGCATAGACTGCTTCTGTTTGGAGAAAGGCCTGTTTTAATCATCTGCTCTTAAAAGCTGTTACAGTCCCAGCAGACTGTCCTGACAGGAACTCCATCTTTTAGTAATTTGCCATTAACAGAAACACAAAGCTCCTCTTCCACTCACGGTTGTCCCGGATCATTATGGAATATAGGTGGCCTGCAATCACCGAAGCAAGAGATGTTACTTATTGCAGTCTCATTTAAACAGTTGTTATATTTCCTTCATTTCTCATGTTGGCCAGTAACTAATTTCTGATGCAGCTCTTGGCACTGTCAGGTGTATTAGCGGCTTCTGGTTCACTAGTTTTCCTTCAACTTTACGCTGGTTTCAGATGTACAGCTGCTTCCAAATATGTTTTGAAAATACTTTTAAAGGAACTTATGCCATTGTAGTTGACTCCCCATCTGGTCTTTAGACGGCACCAAGGCACTGGTGTTTAGGTACTGGTCTTCTGGCAGGTGTGGTGAGCTGAGAGGTGAGTGTGTGTGTATCCATGTAACATGTGAGGGACTAGGCCTGTTCAACTGCTCCTGGTGGGTTATATAAGGGATAGGGAGATATTTATTTCATTCCTGTTTTGTTTTATTGACCAGTGGCTGAAGTGCGTCTGGTAGAGAAGGGGGAAGAGTGCAGCTAAATGGATTTTGAGATTATTTTTTTTTTTATTTAAAGTGCTACCAAGTGAGCTTAGCTGTAGTTTTTATTTTCCTTATTCAAAATCTAGGTAAGTAAATACTTCTAGAGAGGACTTAACTAAGTGAAGAGTACTGAGATTTAAAACAAAACCGCAAACACCCATCTCCCCTTCCCCCCAAAGTGCAGCATTCTCTTTCAGTTTCAGTCTACAACAAATGGTAAATCTTTAACGGTACATCCAAAACAAACAGCAAATAAATAGCTGGCCACTGCTGCTGTCCTGCTGTCTTTTCAAATCCTTCATCTCCTGTAACCAGAGACAGGCTGATACCTGATTCTAGTCCCAGCTTTATTTCAGCAGCGAGCTTTACAAATGTTACCAGAGTACACCTGACATAAACCCTTTAAAAAAAAAAAAAAGACAATACATGGCAAATTACACTGCATTGAGTAAACTGTTTGTTTGGCTAATAAGCCTGAAAAAAGATATTCCTGACTGGGTTTGGGGGAGATGGGAATAGTGGGCCAAAATAAATATGCCATCTTTTATTGCTTTGTACTAAAGACTTTTTTTCCATGAGAGTGAATATTCGTGAAATGATCATGAATATTTGAAGGCATGGTATATAATTTATATACAAAACCCAAGTCCAAATGTTTCATATAATCTTAAAGATCCCCTTAAAGTCACTTTTATCCTTCAAATGAATTGTAGTGAAGACATTGGCTTCAAAGGAATTTACGCAATATCTGACTGTGTGACTGCTATTCTGATATTCTGATATTCCTGCTTTCTTTTGCAGAAATTTTAGGCAACGTGGTAAAATACTGTGGTAGTACAATAGAGCATTTCTTAAGGATTTCTGAATAATTTCTGAACAAAGACTTTTATAAACTATATGGCTTACACACATCTACATTAGCAATAGTAATATGGCATTTTGTTACTTAAACCAAACTGATTTATATGACATGTATGTATAAATGTACTACATTTGTATGGGCACACACAAGGAACAGGAAAGTTGATTCTGTATTCTCTTGGCATTCTGATCCTAGTTTATGTATGTACTGTGTTATCTTAAGGGCTACTACAATAAGCCTGAAGTATTTATTTGTATGTAATTCCTTCTTGTAGAATTCTTGTATCGCCGTTCTTAAGAAGTACTGATAAAATAAAATAACAGATCATACTAACCATCTTGTAGCAACTGAGATGAAGTAATAACAATCTTTTTAGACTACCTGGAGAATTGACATAGTATCTTCCTTCGTTGTGCTTATCCCAGTTAAATTGGGATACCAAAAAAAGCCCAGAACCCAATTGACCCCTTTATAGAAATGGCCCCACCCACACAACTTCTGTCAAGGGATGTTATCACCATATGGCAATGCATCAAACTGTATTTTTTAAAAAAATAATCTAATAAACTAATTCTCTATAAAATGAAAGTGTAATAGAAATTGTGGTTTTTTAATTAGTTTGGGGTTTTTTTTGGTTAGAGATTAGAGACAAAAACCTGAGACCTAATGTGAATCAGATTCCTGATTTTCCAGGTCATAACGTAAGGCAGGGTATTGGCCAGCCCAAGACACAGGTGTATGAGACTGTCAGATCAAAGGGGAGGTAGAGAGAGATTCTATTTGATGAACAGGTGATTTTTAGCCAGGTTAAAATCATGTATCTGACCTCTCTGCACATATCACATTGAAAATTTTCTGGTAAAATGATAGAAATTTGGATCCAGTCTAAAAAATAGTGCCATTAAATACTCCCGACTGAGATAATTATGACTGCTTTTGAACCTCTCTCCACTTTTTTTCAGGCGATAATATAACAAAGAACTAAAAATTGTACTAAAATTTGTATTGAGCTATAGTGGAATATAAAAATGTACATGTAGAAAATTGCTTATTATATTTAATAGACATGCCAGAAAGCACCACAGTAACACAAATGTGAAAGAAGGGCTTTTGCTAACAATTCTTCCGATACGTATTTGTGGGATATGTAAGCTGTTTGGTTTTTTTTCAAATTTGCAGTTGCAGTATCTTAAATTTCATCCATATTGTCAAGGCTGAGGAAGATTACTCCAACTGCAGGAAAAAACTAACAACTGCCTAAATACCTTGTGGTATTTGAACATATAATTTGAATTTATACTTATATTCAGAATAAAGCAAATTGAGATGGCTATCCCTGAAATGCACTTGGATGCCATATTGAAGAAAGATTCTGTAGAAGTAAACACTGAGACACTATAGAGAAGGCCAAGGAAGTTAGGACATCAACAGCTGGTTTCCTTCAGTCCAGTCCTCAAATGAGCCTTTCAGACTCACAGGTTGGCTGGTGAGGCATCACTTGGAAGAAAGTGACATGGAACTACACAAGAATTGGAAGAGCTAACAGTAGATTAACAGGTTGTGTAACACCCTGCCTGAGAACTGAATGAGGCTACTTCATGTCAAAAGCTTCTGGGATAATTACATTTTTGTGCCAGTAGGCCATATTCAAAAGACTATTAGGATTCAGCTATTTACAAACATACCCCAGGATGGTTATTTTCTCTCTAGTTCTAACTTCATGGTGGTTGACAACCTGGCTGGTGTTAGCCCTATCAGACACAGGGCAAGCCTCTTGAATTTAGAGTATTTGCAATGTAGGCAACTCGGGGAAAAATGTTACTGGTAATATGAGTAGTATCCGAAGGTAAACCGTATCTTAACATACACTTATGCTATATGAGAAGAACAGATATTTGTAAATTCATTGATTTTATAGACAAATGAGAATATTGACCTATTACCATTAAATCAGTCATAAAAAGCTATATTAAATGCAGAGGGGTATATTTTCCTTTATGAAATATTTGAAAGAGAGCATGTATTTACTTACTATTCTGCTTAATAATGCTGTTATAGGTCAGTGTGAAAAATTCCAAAGACAAGACAGCTGTAACTTGTATTAGCTATCTGTTTCTAGGCAGTTTTTCAAATAGATTTCCTCCCTTCCCCTCACCCACACCCAAGAATATCTTTTCTTACCTTGAAGTTTTAGTGTTTCTGCTAATCTGTCTCTCTTAGATTTGAAAAACTGAGCTGTCCAACAGACAAGACATTTCTGTGAGAATCAGGCATTAGGGATTGGCAGCTCATTTCAAGGATTCCAGAGTGTTCAGACAGAGCCCTTATTTAGGAGGGCATTTGCTATGAAAAGTTAGTATCCCTTCAAGGCAGAAGTCAAGTGTGTTTAGCTTGAGGCATGAAGTTAAACATACATGATCCTGAAGAGAAATCACCATCTGGCACCAGATGAACTCTGCCACTGAAATGTATCTCAATAAACTACGCTTTGTGATTGTTTTAATAAGCATCTAGTAAAAAAGTGAAAACTAACAACAACAACTAGAACACACAGAGCAAAGAAAGGAAAAAAAGAAACAAAACAAGAAAAGCTCACCTCCACAAACCTGCAAATGCAAAAAAAGCCAGCAGAAATATCCTACAATGAACAGGGAATGTGCATAAACCCTTTGACATTGCAAATGAGTAAGTATATGATAGGAGAGTTTAAGAAAAATCTTCTGCAAATGGAAATGCAGATCTAGTCAAACACATTAAGAAGACACAAGTTTAACTCACTGTACTTTAAAAGCTGGGAATTATGAGGGCTTTGATGGAATTATTTCAGAGAAGCAGTTAATAAGAAATTAAAGATTTCAGACACATGCAGTCTGTAAGAGGGCTGCTGGGTCATTGGGCCTACCAAAGAGTGAAGGGAGCACATAAGGTGAATAAGGTTTATACTGAAAGCTAAGTGATTTGTAACTTGTTTCAAAAAACGTAAATTAGGATGTCAGAGGAGGTACTTGAAAAACATTTAGCAGAAATAGAAGAGGTCCAGAGAAGGGTGACAACATAATTATAGACCTGGGATGACTTTTTAAGAAGATAGATTTGGAATTATTAGAATGCTCCTTGTGGAGTAAAAAGGACTGAAATGGGACATAAGCAGCATGAAAATAATGGATTAAAAAAAAATGTATTCCTTTTATAACTGAGTGTGTGTTTTTTCATCAAAACAAAAATAGTCTGGGGAACTCACTGCAACAAGATGCAGAATATCGGATGGTTTCCATTTTGGGCATACTACATAATGTTGGCCTTTGCAATAGGTAGAGTCAAAGAATTGTAGAAATTTCAGTGCATCAAACATAAAGCAGCAACACATTAAGTAGAATAACGATGAAATTTATTGAAAAGGAGGTTTATTTTGTTACAAAATTTCTAGAAATTTCCCTGAAGTACCTACTAGAAACCTAGACAGGAATACATTAAAAGCAATATTGGTTATAACTAATTCCCTATGGGAATCCATAATTCAACATACAAGAAACTGGCAATTCTATTTCGGTTCAGAAAAATCACTTTAAGAATGTATATGTGTAGTTTGCTAATATGTTTTCATAAACTGGCTTTCAATGTTTTATTATGTATTTCTTTTTGCCTGTGATGCAGTTCTGCACCAAACAAAAAAATTAAATCCATTCTTTGTCTTTTTATATATGTGCTATATTGCATATAAATTTTTATATATATGCATAATTGAAAAAGAAAACAGTTGTCATCTACATGACTGAATCTTTAGCATTCTTCTGCTGTTGGTTTCCCGTGCATTATTGGTCTGTAGCCAAGTTTCATTAACTCATTTTGCATTCCATTAAAGTCTGAATACAAAAGGCCAATGCTTTCCCCTCCTATGGAGTGCTAGTTAAAATGGATGCAGAAATGACTAAATTTAATGACTTCTGTGAAAAGTCACTCCTAGGGAACTTACAGGAATGTGGAATATCTTATACAGAAACAGTGTGACTCTTTGCACAGTCTTAGGTATAGAGGAGAAAATGCTAACACTTCAATGTGGTTTTTTTACCTTTTTTGCAAGTGATGAAATTATTGTTGTGAGTTTACCTTGTGCAAATCAAAATATCTTGGAGGAATTTGGTTAAAACTTGTCCATAAATAGGGCTTTTTTCAATTGGTTGCTGGTCTGTAAGCATTTTGGTGTCCTGCTGCAAACATATGTTGACAATGCAGTATATTATTTTTCCTAACAGCAAATTACTTGTCATATATCCAATATGCTTCCCGAATCTATTTTTTAGGAAAAAAAAAGTTGTATATGAAATAAAAGTAAGAGAGGAAAATTCAAGAATAGGTAAGGAGGAGGTTTGGTTAAATTAAGTAATGTAGTCTATTTAATACAGAGAGGTAACTTGTAATAATTTTGAACTTCTTCAGTTCTGCACCTTATGGAGAAACTGATTAAAACCTTATTTATCTTGGGGTATTGCTTTTTTTTTTTTACTTTCTGCATGATATTTACAAGAGTTGTTGTTTTAAGATTAAGCACTGGATTGTATTGTGATGTAAATGTGCAAATACAACAGTTAGTTTAGTTCTGACCTGGTGACATGCTTCACTTAATTCCTTGCAAAGGGAGAGAGACTTTAGCATAAACCCTTTAGACCTTCACTTCAGCAAGCGCAATGTTATTAACAGCTTACCCATCCAAAATAGATTTGTTTAAAACACAGATATTAAGTTTTAATATGAAATCAGAGAAAGTCAGTAAAACTGAAAGCTAAAGTTGACATTCTATGCCAATCTGCATGAAAAAATGTGAAGTCCCTTGGATGATTGTAGTTTTAAATGTACTTCTAAAGTATTCTGGGTCAGGGCCATAGAACAATTTGTTCCTTAGAATAAACTAACACAGACACAATTATGTAGAAGTGTATTTTCTTGATACTGATGGTGCTATGGTGCTATACATTCTTGAAGACATGAAGCTGGAATTATCAATGTAAATAATATTGTTTAAAATTTCATTATTCTTAAAGGGTTACTTGGTAGAGATAGGGAATAAAGAGATTTATAGCTTGTTCTTTTTTTCTACCTTTTTTAATATTTGGAATAAAATCAGATTTGAACCTAAAGCCTTGTGTCTTCTGGTATGTTGAGAGCTTTTAATCTGACATCTATATTTTGGCTGCTATGTGCACTCTGTATGGCTGGCTGAGGGTTTAGGCAGGGGGGTCCATTTGTATGTATCAGTAATTTCATATAATAGCCACCAAATTTTCCATCAGATACTTCTGCCAAGCTTCATGCTCAATGGTTAATATCCATGTTCTTCTGTTTCAAATTTACTACGAACTCTAGCAGAGCATAAAATAGATTTGAAAAGAATGAAAAATACACTTCTTTATTTCCCTAAGGTGTATACTATATATAGCTTCAGCTAAAAGTAGTTTTACAAGAGATAAACAAAAAGTCAGTCTTCAAGTTCAACTATTTCTTTTTTGTTCAATTGTTTTTCTAAGTATTGATTTCCTGTGTTTTGGTAGGTGTCATCTATCAGGGCCATTTTGTTTATAATGGAAGAATTCATAAAATAAAAAGGCAAAATCACGTCCAGTGTGTATAAATGACGTCTTCATTAAAATAATTCCCGGGTTAACAATTGTGTCCCTTATTTTAGAATTCAAAACTTGCAGTATCAGGTGATACTCTTAAGCTGTTACAGTTTTTCATAAACTCCCCTAAGCACCCAATCTAGAAACCATCGGCTTGCACATACATGTTCGCCTCCAAATATTGTCACACTTTGATACCTGGGTGTAAGTAGACCTGTGCATGTGACACAGGACCCAACTGGCAAATCACTGCACTTTAAGCTAATTGAGCCACACATATACATAGAAACTTGCATCCTTGACACCTCCAATGTATCCAAGTATACTTTAAGTGATCAATGCTTTATTGATTATGTATCATTCTTTCCCTTCACTTTTCCTTTGAAATCCCATGTCTTCCTATAGCTTCCAGGGCAATATGCACAAGGTCAAATTCCCAAGATGGATCCTGACTTCTAGAAGGATTCCAATTCTGGCATTGGTGGAAGACTAAGATCTGCTTTGTGAATAGTTGTGTTAACTTCAAAGTTCTCCATCTTGCAATGCACCTGTCATCCTTCTTGGTCATAATCAAGTGCAAGGATGTAACTGAAAATTAAAGTGAAACTTTATAAATTTAACATGCACTAAATTTTACCTCTTTATGGAATAGTTTTTTGCCTTTTTCCTTTCTAAAATATTCAGATGAGTACCATCTCTTGTCACTAGACCTTTAATAGCACTTATAAATAGAAAAGAACTATCATGCTGGAGAAATAGCATGGTTTACATTTTATCAGACAGAAGAGAAAGCAGACCTTTAAGTATATTGGTGATGTACTTGACAAGCTGTATTATTTTAGAAGTGTGAGGTGGAGGCAACAGTCCATCTGTACCTCTGGAAAAGGTATGAATTTCACCCAGTTTATGGACTACTATTATAAGTTCTTGAGCTAATTGGTATGTGTAATGTAAATATGTCATCATTCACCCACAGTTTGCTTTAGGACAAGAAGTAATGGCTTGCTCTGAAGATATATATTCTACTGGGAAGAGAGTGCAGATGTTTTATGGGCTTTATGAAGAGCTGAAGTGGTGGACAGGACTCTATATAGCATGTAAAAATCATTATTTTTAACATTAGGCCTTTATGTATTCCTTTAATTTGCTCCAATTCTAACATTTCTAAATGTACATGTTTTGTTCAGCTTTTATCTCAAATCTATTTTATAAAATAGTTGTAACCTAACAGCAGTAGTAATAGTTCTGATTAGACTTGTTAGCCTCCTTACTTCAGACTTACGTATTTGCATTTCTATGTGGTTGGCTTAAGAAAAGGTGCTCTCATTTTGCTTGTGCTTGATGACCTTATGAAATGAATGAACGAACTTGGACAGCAAGTTGCCCGTGGGCCAGCAGTGTGCCCGGGTGGCCAAGGAGGCCAGTGGGATCCTGGGGTGCATGAGGGGGACCGTGGCCAGCAGGTGCAGGGAGGTGATCCTGCCCCTCTGCTCTGCCCTGGTGAGGCTGCACCCGGAGCGCTGTGTCCAGTGCTGGGCTCCCCAGTCCAGGAGAGACAGGGAACTGCTGGGGAGGGGCAAGTGGAGGGCTGTGAAGGTGATGAGGGGACTGGAACCTCTCCCTTATCAGGAAAGGCTGGGAGAGCCGGGCCTGTTTAGCCTGGGGAAGCAAAGGCTAAGAAGAAAAGGCTGGAGTAAGACTGAAGTCTTACCAATGTCTACAAATCTCTTACGGGTGAGTGGCAAGGAGATGGAGCCAGGCTCTTGTCAGTGGTACCCAGTGACAGGACAAGGGGCAACAGGCACAAACTGCACCATGGGAAGTTCCAGCTGAACATGAGGAAGAACTTCTTTACCCTGAGGGTGACAGAGCCCTGGCACAGGCTGCCCAGGGAGGCTGTGGGGTCTCCTTCTCTGGAGACATTCAAAACCCACCTGGACACGACTCTGTGCAGCCTGCTGTAGGTGACCCTGCTTTAGCAGGGGGTTGGGCTGGATGATCTCCAGAGGTGCCTTCCAACCCCAACTGTTCTGTGATGCTGTGAATACCTCAAATGGCAGAGAAATGAAGGACTGCTCTGTGACTGTTGGACAAATATCCCTTTACTAGCCCTACAGTTGAACTCTTCCCTTGTATTCAAAGCACAAACATACACACAAATGTATGAACTACTTCTCCTGCTACTAACATCCTTGAGAAAGCCAAACTCTACTTGGTCAAATGCTTTTTCTAAATTAAAATCCTCAAAGCATTCTCAATATTTCATGCCACATTAAACCAGTGAAATAACCTTTAAACATACTGCTGTTGCACACAAAGGCTGTATCTGAATTTTTTTTTTTTTTTTGAGGAAGTCAAAATTTATCTATTATAGGTGGCAAATTTGGGGAAGGAAATTCTGAATGTTCTCAACTTTTTATATACTTCAATAAATCTAAAACTTCTCAGTCCTCAAATAGCTGACAAAACAGATAACTTTATTTCTCTGTGATCTTGTATTTAGCCTCACCCTGGAAAACAAATATATTTAAGAAACTTAATTTTTGCCATTGGGCAAAAGAAATAATCTAAGTGTAGACATACTCAGATTTAGGAACAGCCTCCAATATTTACAAGGTTGCTGCTGATAGCTGCTCTTAGATCTGAGAATTTTCTTTACAAAGCCACCATCATCTTTGTTTGATGACTGACCCCAGCTCAACTGTCAATGAATTGCATTTTTTTCTCTTTTTCTTTTCATATAAAAGGTAAGTTCAGCCAGCTTACCTTCCAGGTCAATTCATTCTTTTCATTCTAGCTAAATAGTACTTAATAATTCCTCTTAACTATTACATTTTCCAAATCAGTGCCAGTCCTTTCTTGTTTCTTTGTCACAAGTATTGTGTACATTTTAATTACATATAATGTGCAAAGAAGGTTCACGTACTTAAACTGCATTTACATATCTTTCTACTTCCATGGATTAGAAAGTACAGCTATGAGTGTCACAGGGGTTCCCCCCCGCCCCCTTCCTGCTCTGGTTCTGAGATCATCTTATATCCCACAATGAAAGAATGGTTGACATTGGGTTCACAACATCACAAATTTTTTTAATGGTCCTGTTTTTGTGTCCCAGTCCCCTCGCAATTTGACAGAAACAAAACCTTGAGGTGGAATGGATGGGAGCTGAGGAATGCAAACATTATGGCATGTGTTTTCTTTCTCTTGCTGCTCCTTTGCTTGATTTAGGGACTCCTAAGAGGAGAATCTTAAGGTCAGATCTCATTGCTTCTTACTGGAAGGATACATATATAGATATTCAAATCAAGACTCTCCTTGTTCTGTAAGTCTTGGCAATACTTAAAAAGAGGCAGAAAGGACAATGATCAGATACTACTTCGGGAAGTATTTCAGTCTCTGAAAATTAATACATTTTCTTGAAGGAAACCCAAATGACAGCACTTCTTTAAAATTATCTATTTTCTGAGACATGAAAATTGAAAGACTTCCTCATGAATGAGGGTCCTTGGTTTTTGTTTTGTTGGTGGTTTTTTTGGGAGGTTTTTCGATTGTTTTGGGTTTGGCTTTTTTGGTTTTTGTTAGGATTTCAGGATATTTTACAAAAAAAATCAAAGTTCTCTGTGGCTTATTTGAAAGCAACTTCTTTATTATGTCACTTATGAATTTGTACTTAAAATTTATGCAGGGCTAGTGAAAAAGTACTTTCTGACCAGGCTGTAGTCTGACTGTTTCTTCTGGTCTTGGTTTATTACACTACTGTTTTCTTCTGTGATTTTGTTGTAAATAAGTGGGCAGTTCAAATGCTGGCTAGTCAAAACATTTTTTGCTGCCTTGTATTTCTAAGAATCTGATTTCAACTTTTTAATTAGTATTGCTTCTGATAGTTGAGCCAAAATATTACTTGACCTTGTTTTTACTTAAGTATTTTACATGAGCAATTTTTTGACCGAGAAAGGTATTACTAATAATAATAAGTTGGATTTTTGTTTTGCGTTTGGATTTTTTTATCTGTGTAATAAATCCTTCAGTAGTCTGTTAGAACACCCTCACATTGCTCCAGCACCAAATATTTTTTGGATGTTACTTATTTTCTTGACACATTTTCCTTGTTTTACTACTTAATTCTTCTTTTTATCTATTGAAAATATCTTCTGTTTTTATTTTATGGCATCTTCTTGCTGCTAGTTCTCTTGGTTTAAGATATCTAGTAGCCTTTTAAATCTTGTTTTTAAGTAGTTCTAGAACTTTTGTCAGGTAATATTGCTGATTTTTTTTTATACTACTGTAATTTTAGAGGTCAAGTAGATTTACTTCTTCCTCGCACTGTATTTCTGTTCACTTAGCTTCAAATTATTGGAGTCTTTGTAAGAACCTTTTTCCATTTTAATTAATCTGGAGCACAAGGTATTCGTATGACCACACCCATTACTACAAAAATCAGGCCTCCTTATGAAATGTTTTGCCTCCCTTAACACATGAGAAGAAAGAACACAGAAAAGGGCATAATTCCAGAGAGCTCAAAGGGAACATGGCATATTATGAACTAGCTGATTGCTTCCAGTTTAAATCGATGTACTTCTGGAAGTCACAGCGTATTCAGTTTGCTTCCCCTTTATTACTAAATTTGTGCTGTATCTCAAAAACTAGCCAGTAATTCCTTGACACAATCCAACCTAAGGAATCTAGTTTGCTGTGAATTCTCCTTAGTTCTTTTGCCCTGATTTCACTGGAGTTTCAAATACTGTTGAGTTTGTCATTATTCTGGTCTTTTTTGAGGTATCCTAGGTATGGACTGTGAACCATGCGGTGTTCCTTACTCTATAAATAAAGTACAAAATAAAAAATTAAGACACAAAATGAAAGGACGATTACAGGGTTTGTATGGTAGATATCACACTGAGTATAGCAGCAACTTTACTGAGGGCACGGCATTCAGTAAGGCAGCAACTAAAAATAATTTATAAAAAGACATAAGCTTTTCACATTGATGTGAGGGATGTCTGTTTCTGAAGAGAGAAAATCCCAGTGTGTTGAATTAATTTCTCACTTATGCTGAGTGTGGAGATCTGCACAAAGTAAGCAGCAGAAGAAACAAAATGTTTGAAAAATACATTGCAGTGTGGAGCCTAAAACTAGTCCACACAACGCTATGTGTCTGAAAGTGTTCCAGGGAGGGCAAGATAAACCAACTGAGGCATCAGCTGATCTGCACTTTGCCCAGGTTCTGCAGAATCTTGGGTAGAGCTTAAGTTTACAGTACCTACAGAATTAAAGCTTTTGAGAAATATGACAGCCGTTATAGCATTTTCTTTATTTAAGAGATAAAAGCCCCTTTTGAGAAAAAAACTGTAGTTAATGGTCCCTTGATATCTAAAAGAATGGGTAGGATTTAAAATTTATAATGTCAGGCAGAATATGTGGCGCTGGTTTGCTTATTTGCACTAAAATTGAGCAATATGAAATACTTACTAAATCTTTAAGTGCATTATCTTATGAATGCTATGTATATATAGCTTTAGTCTCTGTTTAACCACAAAGGGAGGATAGCTTTGTTTGGTAGGACAGTACATGCATTCTATTTTTCCTGCTTACAGTGATGAAACAAAAAGCAACATGAGTGTGTCCTGGTAACTTGAAAACAACATGAAAATCAGAATGAACTAAAGGAAAAAGCATCAATTTTATTTAGCTTCTACTTTTAATATTTCTTGATAGGTGTTTAATGATATAGGAGAGAAAAACCATTAAATTAAGCAAATATAAATTAATTAGCAAATATAAATTTGATAAATCAACTAATTATTCTAAAAATATATATTATGCAGTAAACATTGTTAAATTAAAAGGTATTTTTGCTTTAAATGGAGTGCAGTTATTTCAATATCTAGAATACTGCTAACCTGGGGACATGAATAACCGCAGCATAACAAAATGCATCGCAACATACTTCAGCTGCTCCAGTTCCCCTATAGTCTGTGCTTTGTAGTCAAAGGAGTGACCTGGGCTAGGGCAGTTCATAGTACATGGGGAAAATGGTGAGAGCCGTAGATGACTTACTCTGATTTTAAGCCTGCTCAAGTCAAAGGAGATTTTCCTCCTCACTGCAGTGAATTTTGGACCCAGTAGGATTTTAAGAACCCTAATGACACTTTTTCAGTACATGTGGTGTTTTCCAGTCTTATTTTCTGTGAGAACACATTTCTGAACTTGAGCTAAACTCTATCTGTAGCTGCATTTGCATGTTTGCATTAGACTGAGTCATGAAGATCTGAGAGGCAATACATTAATAAAAATAAGATGCTTTCTCTTTACAGAATGCTTATTGAAGCATTAATATCTGAAGACATGCAAAGGAAAAAATATGATCCCAAAGAATAAAAAGTAATAACCCTTAATATTAAATTAGGATTATACCTTTCATAAAATAGAAAAGGGAAAAATAAGTAACTAGCAAGTGTTCTAAAATTACTTTGATTCTAGTTAAATATATATGATGTAGTTCTCTAGAGGAGCCACTAAGCTGAGACAGATTCACATCTTTGACACTTGGGAACAGAGATACAGAAGTTGACTAACTGGGTCAGTGAATGCAGCTTATGGAAAGTAACTGCAACAGATGCTGTGTTTCCAAGGGTGGCATGCAGATAGCTATGGTAGTTAATGACTTAACTCCCTCAATTTAAAGTGCAGGTCTCCAAAGTATTTTTAATCAGATTAACTTCTTCATCTTGGTATTCTCGATAAAGAAGTGGAAGAAGGAGCAGAGTTGTGGGGGCTTTATTCAATTGAGAGACAGGTACAGGAGAAAGAAATTATGCTTCCTGGCAGGCCTTTGCACTGACTTCTGTAGTCCTCTTCTACAAACCCAACTGCACATTCCTAAGACCTCTTCTAAATAGAAATCTTCAGTACAGCATATCTAGGTTTCCAATGCACAAACTGTGGTCTTTCCTCACCAAACATTACTTAAACTATAATGGTCGAAAATTAAAAATATAACGTACCCAAATACAGTTTACTTCAGTTAGAATTACTTAAACCCCCAAATTCTAAGGGCTAGAATTATAATAAAGTTGCTGTTTGTTTAGTATCCTGCTGTACTGAGGAAATGGTATTACCTACAGTATAACTCATTGCGAGCAAAATCAGAAAACAAGGCTTTAAGCTTGAGTATGTCAGTTATTCTAATTTACCACTGAAGAAACGTAAAGACGGTCTTTCCATGTAATGCATACTTACTCTCCATGGTTACTGATCAGGTCTCTGCATAAGGCACTTCCAAGTTTTTTTGTGTCTGTGTGAATAAAAGATTTCTTAATGCATAAAGATTGAGACTTGTCTTCTGGATCCTGTGCTAATACTAGTGTGCTTGTCTGAAATACTGAATGTTATTGCTGCATATTTTTTTTTTTTTTTTTTTTTAATTTCCAGAAATTACGTTTGGAATTACTGCAGTTAGGATGTTTTGGACCACATCCTCACCTGCTGTTGGTTAATTTACGTGTGGATGACTGATTATTTTGCTAACACCCAAGGAGGATGTAGATTTTCAATTCTGGCAGCATCCTTAGAGTGATGTCACTGTACTTCATTGTAACGGATTCTTGGGCAACATAACCTGCCCTACATACAGCAATGGTTTGTTTATTGAGCAGTAGTGTATATGTACTTAATCCAAGTGATTCTTGAATAGAAGCATAGTAGAATTAGTATTTGAATCATGAGGTCTAAATGTTAGATATGCTGAAAGTTGTCTTCAAAGAAGACTTTGATAGTGCATAAAAGAAGAAAGAAAGTGGAGGTGTGAGAGTTCTTTTGCCCTCAAGGAGGGTGTGTGTGTGGGGTCTGGAAGGATACAGTATTTTTAGTTAAGCTAGTTATTTTTTTATCATTCTTACAGCTAACTTTTTGCCTAAATACATACTTAAGTGGGAATTCTTTTGTCCACATGGTGATAAATAGCAGATTGCTCAACATGAAGAACAACTTTGCCTTAACAAAAACAAACATTAACAGAAATAGGGAAATCTCTGGACTGCAACAAATGCGCTCCTTCCTAATCAGTTTCCTTTGTCTATGAAATACACCCACATACCAGAAAAAGTTCATAAAATGAGAGCTGGAAGACATCAATAATAATGCATTTTAGTTGCAAAATTCACTGCAGAGTGAATGTCATACACAGCTTTAGTTATTAACTGAAGCCATTAAGCCTAGTCATAATCTGCATGCTGATGCCAGAGCAGACAACAATATTTCAGTAGGACCACTTATGAAATTTGTCATATTACTCAGATGCTGTAAAGATGCCTCAGGTTTTCCCCCTGCAGTACAAACTCTTAATGTGTACTGCTTTTATTGGCAAGTAAGCTCTTTTTTTATTTCTTGATTCTCTGAAATTATTCATAACACATAATATTAGCCAATGTATGCAGTGGTCAAAGTGTAGATGGATTGTTCTTAAGCATCAATCAAAACTGCTTGCAGGGTGAAAACAAAGCACACTGGCTTTGTTTTCAAGGGATATTCACTTCACCTGGTTGGTGTTTTAATTTGCAGTTCATTAAAAGACTATCAGACATAAGTGGCAACGAGCTACTTGTAGATAATAATAAAAAATGAAATAAACATTATGTAAGCCACAGATGGCACAGTACTTTTGCTTTTGTACTTAGGTGTTGGAAGATGACTTTTCACTCTTTAGTATAATAATGCACTTGGAATTGATATTAATACAGTTTCTGCAAATTAAGGACAGAAACATAAATTTGAATAAAAAGATAAACATACTTTACACACACCTCAGTGATGACAAGTGGTTTTAAGATGGAAAATCATGTTAGATGCCTGCTAAAGAGTTAAGAAACTCAATCTTTCTGGATATTATGAAATTAAACCATCTGCTCTGCTTAGAAGTCCATGCAAGATCCTCTGCTATCTAAACCCAGCACCTGTTAAATGCATGCTGTATGTATATAGTTAAATCCAGGGGTTAAGAGGAACAATAGCTGCTCTTTCAGCCCATAGACAGATAACAGTTGCTAAGATACTATATAGATTATGGAGTGTGGAAGGGTCTCCCTCTCCTACATACTTGCTTGGGCTTTGTTACAAAGAGAAGTAAATTTCACTCATAGTGGAAGGATTGAATTAATCCTTCCTTGATGAAATCTTGCTTAAAATAGGTCTTGACTGTTCACCCAAATCATCTCTCCTAGAGTTCATTATTTCGTATCATCATATTAAAATAGGTCCTTTGTCCCTTGCGGCACTCACTTTTCCTTTCTTTTCCCCACTGTCACTGAACCTTCTTTTTGTAACCATGTTGCTTTTCCCTTGTGCTCTCAGCTTCAGATATCTTTTTGCTTGTTGTACTCAGAAAGTGCAGATCTGTGGGAGATGCACCATCTGGAAGTGCCAGAATGTTGTTTTTTCCTTTCAGTAGCATGTCTTGCTGCAATTTTTGCCACTTGATGTTTCCAGATGACAAGTACCTTCCAAATTAATCCCCTTCTGTTCCCAAGGCATAACTAAGGAGGAACTCATTCCCAAGTCCTACATGTGCTCTAGTGCTTCCTTCTGATGATGATTTTGGGAGATATAATAGCTCCATACTTGGGAACTCTGACTCCGGCTTGAGTGGCTGATGAAAGGAGTTCCCATTATGTTTAGCTGTTAGAATATCCTACTACCCTTGTCTGGGGAAAGGAGGGGAAAAAATTGCAGCTGGATCTCTTTCTGAAATCAGTTTCTTGGAGCCAGAAAAGTTAAATCTCCATAATATAGCGGGGGGAAAAAAACCCTCAGTTTTTATTTCTGACAAAAAAAAATAAATATCTCTGGTTCCAGTGATACTCATTACTATTCAGTTTTGTATTCTTTTTGCATTTTTCTAAGCAAAAAAAGTCAGACTTACCACTAACATGGACTAAACACTTAGGCTTTTTTCTCCCTTATATTAAATGTACATCTAGTCTGTCTTGCAGGGAACTGGCAGATGGAATTGACCTTGTATCTTGTTCTGTGCGTTACTCAATGGCCATTTGGTAATCAGTAATAAAAAAAGGGGCATATTATTCTCATTCCTGTTTATCTCGTTTGTCCAAATAAGAGAAACTTTCTTGAGAAAGAGCTGCATGATCATGATCTACATTAAGAGTTCTGAGAATATGGATGAGGGAGGGAATGGTAAAGACCTTCTTAAAATTCCCTATCATAATGGAATGTTATGCCTGGTTGCTTTCATCAAATCGGCATAATCAGTGCACATATCCGAGTAAATAGTGACTGCAACAAACTTCCTGTGAAAAGAATGAGTCTTCATCGCGGTGTATTACTAGCCAAACTTATTCTAAATCAACAGGTTATTTTGATTTAATGATTAATATTTTAATGTAAAAATATAAATACTTGTATTTCAAGAGTACTGAACAAGGGAAAGTAATGATACAGTATCAGAGAGCCAGATCAATTTTTTTAGTTCAGCTATTGCTGATTTTTCAGTGTTATGAATAACTGTTTTGTTTTTTAAGATTCCAAAACTAGTGAGACAACCCTTGCCCTCATTTTACATACAGCATATTAAAAACCTTAATATTTGGTTGGTTAATGTCGCTTTGGGCTGAATGTTTGCATAATGCAAGTCCAGTAGTCAGTCATAAGTCAGTAGTAACACCTAGATATGTGAGTTAAAAGGTTGTTATATGGCTTCATTTTAATGAATTTTTAAATGCTGAAAGATGGTCTCTTTCCACTTCACAACTTTATTTGCTTTTAGCCCTCTAGAACATTACTTAATAAGCCTTTGTTTCCTTTTTTCTGAACAAAAAATAATTCAATAATTTTCATATAGCCAGAAAAAGGTTTCAAAGGAAATTGCCACAATGTCAGAATGTAGGTTGATCTGCCATGTTGAATACATCATTGTACAAGCTAATATTTTTAATATGTTGTGCTGTATTTATGTATTGAAGAAACAAACAATGATCATGAGAAGTCATTAATTTTGGATGAAATGGGATCTTGGCAAGAGGCTTGAATCAGTACGGGCAATTAATTCAGACAAATCATTGTACTTTTCAATCCTAAACTAAAGAGTGAATATAATAAACTTCATTCTACTTAAGGTAGTTATTAATTGGTAGAACTGAATATTAGAAGTTCATGCCAAAAGATACTCTAAGATGTTTAATTACAACTTGATTAAATCTTCTTGAAGTTTTAATTAACTTGAATTAATGAAACATTGATGTTTTTAAACAAATACAGAGTTTAAATCAATGCAAGCATATACCAAAAGAGTTCAGAAATTTTTTTAAAAGTTTTTTGGTGAAATGAATATATTAATATAACCAAGGTCAAAAAATATTTTCACTGGGTGATTGTGAAATTGTAGTGTTATTATAATATATTTGTAAGATCATTTCCAAAGTTCACACCTGCCGTCACAGTTGAGATTATATAATTGTTAATGACAGTTATGTGTCCTAGATTGTAACTGTCTATTAAAAAAGACTCTGCAAACCTGAAGACGTCTCATTAACAAGCGGAGCTTCTCCGAATAGTTTCCCTTATCCTCAGCCTGAGGAAAGGTGTCCACCATACAAGCAAGGACATTTTAATGAAAGAACCTGATCAAAAGCTTTCAAGTGACAATAGTATTTGTGATGTAAAAGTGATAAAAACTTGGAGATGATCTTTCTCCTTTGTTTGAAACATTTGTCAGCAAAATTAAAACTCTAACATTCTTCTACAATTGAAATCAAACTAAATGTTCTTTGGTATGACAGACATATTTAGAAGAAACTTGGTTTTTTGGTTACCACAGAGGTATCTGTGGTTTTTTGAAACAAATGCATTGAGGGCTGAAAATATTTTCAGAAGAGAATTAATTTAAGGGCGTTTCTGGTCATCTCTTTACACACTCCCCCACTGGCCAAGAAAATTACCCCTGAAATTAGGTATTTCCTTCTCGTTATTTGCTGCCCAGGTGTCTGATGACCTTTGTCCTAGTGGGCATGGAAGTTTCCTCTTTCTATGCGTACAGTGAGATGCATTTCATGCAAGAAACTTCAGCCATAGACAAAAGCAGATAAGGCAAATACTATAACTAAAGCTCTTAAAAGTATTGCTGCAGGTTTTGAAATCAGGGAAAAATGGCAGTAAGGATAGGCATAGTTGGGCTCCTCTTCTGTAAATTATATCATAAGCAGAAGTATTTCCCCTATTAAGCTTACGATTTCAATTATGTGGCTCTGCCTCATGCCAGTGTATTAATACAGGTTATGTATATGCCAGTCCTTGCACGTGTATGATGGGTGAAAAAACTTGCTTAAGCAAATACCTTCAGTGAAAGTTCATTCATAATCATTGATAGTTGAGGATGGGCTACTAAATTAGATAGCAAAGCTCTTACGGAAAGAATTTAGAGGCAAAAAAAGGCTACCATAACTATTGGAATGGATCTCAGGAGCGTCCAGCTGCTTGTGTGATTTTGGCCCATTTTTTTTGCTTTCTGTGCTCTGGTTCCTCTTTCTGCAGAATTAGAACAGAATGTTTTGCTGCTTCAGTCTTGTAAAGATTAGTACATGCTAATCCTTAGGTTTTTGGGTAGCTTCACATGTCTGACAATATGCTTATAATCCTATTCTCTTGATGTGTTAGTAGTGGCTATTTCCACCAAACAGTAAAGAGGTGTATTAGATTTGTGATCATTTCTAAATTGTTCATTGTTGGAATAGATGCTGACTGCGAATGTCTTGCATTCACTGTAGAATGACTATCTTAATAGTTGGCCAGCCACCAAGACAGATGATGCTATTTCTAACACTTCCTTAGGCCCTGAATATCATCCAAGACAGATAATTTACTATTACTGATACATATGCTAGTAATAGCAACAAAAATGGCAAAAACTAAGTGGTGGTGTTATCTATATGCTTCTGTTCAATAGTATTATTGCAGAGCTATGTCAATTGATATTTCCCTTGAAAATATCTCTTTTGCAGATGTTTGTCACCTTGTAATTGATATTTTAAAAGAATTATTTCTTCTTGTAGATCAGGTTACTATTGTTGATGTTGCTACAATACAATTTTTTAACACTTTTTTTTTTAAAAAATTAAACCCTCCAGTACATTGATGTGAAGCCAAAACATCCCTCAGAACTATCAACAAAGTATATATTGGTAATTTCTGTTGATAAATAAATTTTAGATATGCAATTGGTCCTACAATACCCTAACAGCTGTGATATGAACACAGTAAGGGAGGACAAGGACATAATCAGAATTGCTTCTACAACAGCAAACAACACTCTGTGATTTTGATATCCACAATACAGTGTAATCAATGAATACATACCAAAATAATATGCTTATATAATTTAGCATAGTTTGGAAATGCATGGTTCCATATAATCCAAATGACGACTACACTACAGACACACTATGGTGGCTAACAGGGCTAGCTGTGCACATTCTTGTGGTTTTGGGTAGCTCTATTCATTTTTTCCTTCTGACCAAACCAGAAAACTACACTCTAGCCAGTGCTTCAGGCCCTCCGTTGATCATGTATCTGGGGAGAACAATCTTGTTCATCTGGTGTTGGTTCTTGCTCACATTATGAGCACTCAGTGAACTGGGACTATTGTTTCACCTCTTCTGCTCCCTGCAGAAAGAGGTATTAGCCAGTGGGTCATGGTGAGGAACAGACAGCAGGCCCATCAGCTAAGGGAAGGTCCATGGTCTCTACAGGTAGGTTGCTGGCAGTTTCTAATAACCTTGTTCACTATTACAGGATCAAAAAGTCACCAGAAGTTTTAGTTAGGGAAGAATCACTTTATTTGTCTAACTTTGGCTAGCATTTCCCCTGCCTTCAGTGTTTTTCTGCCCCTGTAACAGTTTGCTGCAGTCCGGTAAAGCCTCGCTGGAAAAAATCCTATGCATAATTGATGGAACACCAGAGCCTGTGGGGTTGTCTCAATAAGATTATAGAATATAAACCTCAATAACAAGGAAAAAGCATGTAGATAGCAGATGAAGCTCTGATTTTCACTATTTTGTTTACCTGTGTAATTTTAAAACTTTAAGGCCAAGAAGAGCTCCAAACAGAAACCTGGAGGGGGGGCCTGAAATAAAACCCAAACAGAATAGCTGGAGGTTTTTTCTTCTCACTTACTGCTCCTGTACTCTGAGAGGGTGTTTTGCCTTCCTCCTTCAGTCATCTGGGTGATAAGACACCACAAGGCGCCAATTAACAAGTAATTACTGTTTATATCTGTTAAGGCACATTTCATAAAAAAACCTTATTGAACATCATTCCAAATGAAAAGGATCTAACTAGCAGGACAATAGAGCTAGCCATTAAGAACTTGACAGCACTGCTTTCCTGGATAAAAGGCATTTATGGTAAATTTCTTTATTGCAGACTTACACTGCTCTGCATGGAAGATATTGACATATAAAACACTGACATCTTGTAGCATATTCTGTGCTGCTGTTTTGGATACAACTGGTTACAGAATCACAGAACGGTCAGGGTTGGAAGGCACCTCTGGAGATCATCCAGCCCAACCCCCTGCTAAAGCAGGGTCACCTACAGCAGGCTGCACAGAGTCGTGTCCAGGTGGGTTTTGAATGTCTCCAGAGAAGGAGACCCCACAGCCTCCCTGGGCAGCCTGTGCCAGGGCTCTGTCACCCTCAGGGTAAAGAAGTTCTTCCTCATGTTCAGCTGGAACTTCCCATGGTGCAGTTTGTGCCTGTTGCCCCTTGTCCTGTCACTGGGTACCACTGACAAGAGCCTGGCTCCATCTCCTTGCCACTCACCCGTAAGAGATTTGTAGACATTGGTAAGACTTCAGTCTTACTCCAGCCTTTTCTTCTTAGCCTTTGCTTCCCCAGGCTAAACAGGCCCGGCTCTCCCAGCCTTTCCTGATAAGGGAGAGGTTCCAGTCCCCTCATCACCTTCACAGCCCTCCACTTGCCCCTTCCCAGTAGTTCCCTGTCTCTCCTGAACTGGGGAGCCCAGCACTGGACACAGCGCTCCAGGTGCAGCCTCACCAGGGCAGAGCAGAGGGGCAGGATCACCTCCCTGCACCTGCTGGCCACGGTCTCCCTCATGCACCCCAGGATCCCACTGGCCTCCTTGGCCACCCGGGCACACTGCTGGCCCACAGGCAACTTGCTGTCCCCCAGCAGTCCCAGGTCCTTCTCTGCAGAGCTTCCCCACAGCAGGTCAGCTCCTTCACCGGTGCAGAATGGGGCTTTTCTTAGTTGCAGGACCTTAGACTTCAGCTCAGACACAGAAATGGGAAACCTAGCAATGGAAAAGACACCTTAGATTACCTTGTCACTTTCCTTGACAGGTAGTAGTATTATTTACAATAT
The DNA here is from genome assembly GCF_023638135.1 of Falco biarmicus. Lineage (NCBI taxonomy): Eukaryota > Metazoa > Chordata > Aves > Falconiformes > Falconidae > Falco > Falco biarmicus. Next base: position 9,843,275 of record NC_079302.1, read on the forward strand.
AGCTGAGCATTTGCCTAGGTTTTTTTAAATCTTCTGTACCCTACATTGCTCTAAGAACAGTGTATATTTGTAAGCCTCTTTCTTTCTCTTCCTTCTCCATTTCTCTGCCTATGTCAGATTTTATGTGGAAGTTAATAACAAAAAACATGTCCCTGAGTTCTGAATTCCTACCTCAAATATCTTTAATGTTAAAGTTGTTTAAGATGTTTTTTGCATTTTTTCAGGTTTTCCTATCTGTGATAAACAAAGTAGTACATAACTTATATTAAAAAAAAAAAAAAAAAAAAAAAAAAAAAGGCAAAAGCGCAAAGAAAAACCATTAAACTGAGTTAAGGCCAGGCTGGATGGGGGCTTTGAGCAACCTGGTCTAGTGGAAGCTGTTCCTGCCCATGGCAGCAGGGCAGTGGATTTGGAACTAGATGATGTGTAAGGTCCTGTCCAACCCAAACCATTCTGTGATTTTATGAGCTGATGTTATTTCAACATTGTTTATTTCCTATTCTGTTCAGAGTCTTAACTCTATCAGAGATTCAGACCCAGCAGTCATCAAATGCAATACCTGTCACAAGACTAATTGTTCATTCACTTAAGATTGGAACTATTCTGTTTGTTCTTACTGAGCACATTTGAAATTTGAATAGCTTATGCAAAATATTGTAGTCTTAAACTCTGGATTATTGAAAATGATTTGAACAAATAGCTCAATTTGTTTATTTGTGCAATTTTTACGTTTCGCCTGTAACATTTGTCACATTCACAATCCAAATATCTTTTCTCCAGATGATCTATTTTTTTAATTACATATTTCCAGCAACATAAAAAAATGTCTTTTGATTTAGAAGAGGTATTTGATAAATTTATATGTAATGCATAAATAGAGACACCAAATCAACCACCTGTAGAACTAAAATTTATTGCCTTTTGTGCATGCAGATTGAAATATTGTGCTTAGACAATGGTGACCTTAGTGATCTATCCAGAGTAGCTTAAGAATTTAATTTGCAACAACTCTTTGTTTCCATTTTCACATCATTTACACATTTCCTTTTCTTGTTAAATCTAAGTGAGATAGGCTACTGTAAATCCACCCCCAAATAACTGTGTTGGAGTGTAAATGCTTAGTTTAAAAATGTCATTATTTTTCTACTTCCTTTATTATGGAAGAGGAAAAGAAATTAAGTTACAACTGGTAAGGTTTCCAACAGTTGTATGTGTAAAAGGAATAGAATATTCTTTTTTCATTGCAGCACTCAATAAAGAAATAATTTTTCAGGTATAATTTTTCAGCCTTATGCTAATATAATGTAACAGAGTAAAAAAGAAAATAAGCGTGGCAAGATGGACTAGGCTGATTTTGCCATCCCAACAAGAATCTGCAGTTGAAATCTCATTTACAGTAAAATGTAAAAATTTTAGAATCTGTATTTAATCATGAATTGGACTTGTTACGGAAACGGGGAGATCTATTAAGTACAGAGAGGATGAGTGTATTTGTTGACTTAATTTCTGTACTCTGTTTCACTTTCCAGTCTAAGTTGAACAGAGAGCAACAATCAGATTTATTAACTATTAAAACATTAAGCTTTTTAAATGGTGTTCAGTAGCCTCATAGAGTATAAAATAGCTAGCTTTCCAAACAGCTTTTGCTGCAAAGCTCCAACAGATTTCTGAAGGTTAATATCTTTGGTCACCTTACAAGTGAGAATGCACAGAAACCAGATGACTTGTGCAAGATCACCTGCTTTTATCTGGCTTCAGGGACATTGACTTTGGCTAGCCTATTTTTATTTTGTATTTTAATCTCTGTCTGTGATTATCAAGAGGAAAAGGCTGAGTGTACCGACTTGGGATGACAGCTAAACCCAGTCAAATTCAGCTACTGTCTTCTTGTGTCCTTAAGCTTTGTGTTTGAATTAGGCAGTATGTTCACTATGTCAGAAATTAGAAATCAGACAGCAGTGAAACAGTCCGTACCGGGGACAGCAGTAGCAGCACAGATATCCCTTTTTTCGTTCTCTGGTGAACATTCAGTTACTCTTTACAGTCCTAAAAGCCAGGTTTCTGAGCCAGAAAGGAGGACTTTCAAGACATTAAGTAAAATGCATCCTAAGCTTTGAGACAATTGTCCTGAACCTGAATAAACCAGCAAATTTTGTCACTGTCATCTCAATCAGGTAGAAGAGCTGAAATTATTTTGAAAAAAATCCTCACATTGCTGAAGAGAGTACATTTGACTTTAGATATAAACAAGTTACCTTGCAAGTTACCTGTATCTTACAGTTCACGGGTTTGGTTTGTGAAACAGAAAGATTTATTTGGTTCGCTTTGCTTTGAAGAGGATACTACGAACAACGTGGCAAAGCAGTACAATTCCAGGTAGCATTTATTTGACTAGTTTGAATTCACCACACTTCTGCTTACTTGGGCAAACATGCCTAGTTGTATTGGTTATTCATAAACTGCCACAATTTGTCTGGAACACGTAGCTACTTTAGGATTCACAAACAGAAAGTAAGAATGCTGCATATGTTCTAAATGGAGTGCATAGCATCATGGAGAATGCAATTTCCAAACTTGAGTCCAAAAAATTGTTTGCGATTTCCTGAACTGGAAGAGATTAAAGAGCACATACCTTTATCAGACTCTATTGACATCAGCCAATGTTAAATTACATGTTTTAATTTTTACTTAGTCTTTCTTGAGGTAAAATTAGGGCCAAAAGAATAATATACCTTCTTCCTAGTTCTGAAAACTTTATATTGGGATGCATATTTAGAAAATTAACAGCATTTTGTATGAAGACCTTAAGACAGTATGACCTGAGTATGTTTTAGAGAGATGTAATTATATTTTTTTTTCTTCTTTTTATTCTATATATATTTATCAAGGAAGCATTTGCCTATTTAAAAAAGAAAAAACCCAAACATATTTCAAGCTGTTACTGTTGAGTGACTATTGCATCATCGTGTATTATAAAGTACTTGGGCTTTTCATGTCAATCTCTGCACTGTTAATCCCTCTTTTTTTCTGTGATCTAGGATTTCAGCTAATTTTTAAGATTTTGAGATAAAAATCCTCCACTGGACTGTGTTTAGATGTCATGATGTTAAATCATAAAATGCTTGTGTAATCCTCCTGTGTCAGTATTAGAGAAGTGGTTGTATGTCAGCTTTATTATATAATGAAACTTTCATAGGGCATGAGCTTTAAAGTCTTTCTCATAAACATGAGGAAGATAAGTCTGATTTTTGCCTCACTTATAAATGTTGTATACCACTTAAATTAATATTAAACACATTAGAGAAAGTGGAATTATCCCCAAACTTATGTTTCAGCTTTGTCATCCTTCTAAGGGGGGTGTGTGTGTGTACACCAGGACATATCTATTTTTTGCTGTCATCCAAACAATTGTAGATTTCAACTGTTTAGGTGGTTTTACTCCTTTAGAACCACAGAATAGTTACGAAAAAATAAAAGTATTGGCAATACATGGAATGGTGATTAGGTCTGCTGTTCTGCTCTACATTAATATTCAAAATTGACAGGAGTTTGTTTCACAAAATTACATATATTTTTAGCAACTTACGTGTCTGTCTTTAGAAAAAGACCAACAGTGAGGGTTCCATGCCTTCACATATGAACAACATTGCCAATATTCAGCTATCCTGATTCTTATGTTGGTTTAGTTTTTTCCGAATATACACTCTCAATTTCCTCATTGAAATCTACGAGTGTTGCTACTTCTCTGAAACCTAGATGTATTAAAAAAAATGATCAGGTTTTTATCTTTTTTTCTTGCTGCATTCTACATATGTAAAGGTTTTCTTTATGTCTGATTTTCAATATTTGCTTCTCTGCATTAACAGAGCTACTGTTTCAGTACTTCCCCAAGATTAACAAATAATTATTTTCTAGACCTCCAGTCATTTTTCTTGTCTCCTCTAGATTTTTTCTAGTTGATTCACTTGTCTTTTTACAAGATGTTAAGTGTGCTGAACAAAGTAAAAGGATTGCTTGAAGTGACCTGCATAAAATCTTACTGATTAAAATATATATATATATATATCACAGAATGATGCTGATTCTTACTTAGTTTGTGGATTCCTGTAAACCCAGAAGTTTTGCTTAACCAGCTGCTCCTGGTGCTCTATGTAGCAGAATATTTCTACCTAAATTCAATACTTCATACTTTTCCATATAGTATTGTACCTTATTGGATTATGTCTGGTTTTTCAATTTATCAAGATCATCTCACCCTCTGAAATGTTTGTGATCCTATATCATCTTATGTTTTAGGATTAATATATTTTATATATATATATACACACTTGTTTCAAACACTCAATGCTATACATATCCTTCATTCCAGTGTTTATAGATGCTCTTGAAAATGTGTCCACTATATGAAGTTGCTCACTGGAGAAGTATTTCATATTTGACAAATGCTTCTGCAATTTTGCAGTCCTTTGTTGATGTGTAGGTGGTGTTGTACACAGTGGGTTCTATAATGTAGCTTCTAATGATTTGTAGTCCAATTCTTTACTGACCACTTTTGGCTTTTCTTTATTCATGAAAGCACTCAGAAGTTTTCAGCATTTCTTTTTCTAGCCTGAGCATGGTTTCTTGGGCTTCAGTCAGTCTTTAAATATACCACTGGTTTATCGTTGTGCAGAAACATAATTCCCTAAGTATTTTCTGATTAATTGACAAAGTCCTTAGATTATTTTTTAATGTTTCTAGTGTCAGGCCCTAAAAATTTCTGGGAAATGTTCCAGCGCTATTATATATTCACTATAAACCCCAAAACCTAAGCTAGGGGTTTAGTTATGACAAACCAGGCTATATTCCTGCACATGTAAATACAGCTATGAATTTTTGTAAGTAACATCTTGACAATTCATCTTCCCTCACTACTTCAGATTTTTTTAACTTTCACTAGTTTTTCCCCATTGAATTTACATTCTACATGGCTAACTACCATATTCAGTTGTCCTGCCTTGAGTATGCAGTTTTGTCAATGTTGGAATTGGACAGTCTTTAATTAGAAAACTGAACATTTTCATATCATGTCAGCAAATCATTAAAAAAATGTTGGTTTTACAGTTATGTTTCCAAAGATCTAGGGTGAAGTATTGAGACAAATCTAAACAGTATTTCACCAAAATGGGAACTTGTTACTACCAAAAAGTGATACTTAAAAAGCAGCCAAGCGTCATAGCTGTCAACAGAAATACTTCATTTGCAATGAAAATGAGAACACTCTTTGTTTCAAATCTATTCATCTTTTCTAAAATTCACATAAATATGTTTTAAGAATAGAAGTAATTTGTATGGAGCAGATTATAATATCTTTAACTGTGAATTTCAGTACTTTTATGATTTTAAATAACAAGCTTTGTTGGAAATTTTATCTTTAGGTCTACATCGTAATATAAATGACTGGCCAATGGATGTTTACTGACAGATGGACTGATTTTTATTTGTGTATGTTTCTTAATTCTTAGTCATTCTCTAATGTTATATTCTCAGTGGTTTAATTTTAGAGCAACTAAGGTTTGGCCACTATGATAGTTGATTTGAGAGGCATGAACATAACTGCGCTAGAGAAACCTAGAGGTTTACTTCCTCGGTTCAGTGATATATGCAAAGCATGCCACTTCAATGCAGAATGCAGGAGGAACAAGGATGCCAATTTTGCAGATTAGCTCTTTGTGTGTATAATAAAAATTCATATTTTGGAGATACATAGTAGAATAGCTGACAGCTTGGTAGAAATAGGTACTGCATAGAAAATACATTGGCAATGCTTTACTTTCAGGAATCTATGTGGGAATTTATTTCCCACCTTTTAAGCTACTTGAGGTGTGTTTGTGGAATAATGCATTATGTAAGCAGAGTCTGTGGATCTAAAAAAAATGGTTAGTCAGAAATAAAGAAACAGAATGTATCTTTTCTATGTATAAAAGGGCATAAGAGGAAAATCGCTTCCAAGCTTTCATTATTTTCTTTAAAAATGTTTGTAATAATCTCTTGCTGTTTAAAGTTCCCCGAGGCCTTTTTTCAATTATTTTTTCTGATTCCCATAATCTTCTATTGAGGCTTCACTTATTTGAAGAGACAAATGTGACCATCATTGCAAATAGAAATCCCATTATGCCAGCTCAGTGGTGTTCAGTCCAAACTCCACTTAGCACTGGAAGATACAGACAACTGATAATCATCTTGTATTCCTACTGATTCGTAATGAGTTAAAACTCTTGAAGTCAACGATAACAATCAAAAGGCTTCTAATATGCTGCTTTTTTTTTTTTTTTGCTTTTTTTGAGTGACAGACAATTTAAGCAGTTGAGAAGAGTCATCCTTGTTATTGGATCAGCTTGAAAGGTGGTGATGGAGTGGCAGAAATTCCACTCATATAGCAAACATTTCTGAAATGCTCCACTTGTGATCTTTTACAGTGTCGCGATTACCTAGGTAGTAATTAATAATTCATAGGGAAGTTTTATGTCATGGTAACTTTGTGGTGTCTTTGCAGTGGCTGCTGGTGGTAGTTACTGTATCCAAAGGCAGAGTCTCTTTACAAAAATCTTTCAAAAGGAAACCAGATTTGGAAAGGGACAGAAGCTTTCGACTGCTCGCTGGAGGAGGAATATAATTTTCTCTCATGCTTTTCCACTTCCAGCTGTAATTCTTTGCTCTTTGTGCAGCTGAAAGCCCACTTGACGTCTGTGACTAGGTCAGTTTTGTGTATGCAGCAAGTGTCCCACCTGCAGGGAACAGACCTCAGCCTGACTCAGCAATTACAATGTGGCTTAGGGCTGCCAGCTGCCTGAAAGCCCACTCAGCCTGGGCAAAACTGGTCAGTCCTCAGGTTTTTCAAAACAGAGCAACACTTTTTCTCAGGGATAGAGTCTATGGAGAAGGAAGAGGGTGGGTAGAATGAAACCATAATGTGGTGAGCAATTTAATATAAAATAAGAGAAGTAATGGCCACTAGAGTTGACTCCTGACTCCAAGCAGAGTTCAGAAGCTCCTCAGTCCCAGTTACAGTTTGCTTTTTTAAAATCTTAAATTCTTTCAAATTAGGCAATTAAACCCAAGATGCTATAGAGCTCCAGGGGCTCAAATAACATTGAAATAAATATTCATAATTTTCTACAAAATCAAGTAAATAAAACATTTGTCATCAGGGCTACCAATCTCACAAACACTTGCTCATGTTCCAAGTTTTTTGAATAAGTTTTTGACAATTGAGTTTATGCCAGGACAGAAGAAAGCTGTAAAGAAGGAATGGTTTATAAATTCTCATGTTGTATTCTGATTTATTATAATGATTATGAGTTCCACCGTGTCACATGTTGCTGTGTTAAACATAGTACTACTTTCAATTTATGAAAAGCAAAACAGTTCTGCAGTTAAAACAATCAAATAGGAACATCATATAATTTTAGTAATAAAACTGCATAGTATAGAAGATGTAATGTCTTGATTGTATAGAAAATTGATTGAAATATACCTTGCAAGTATGTACATGAGCTCTCAGGAAGGTTGACATAAATATGAGTTTATTGACTGGAAAAAGACTCGAAAAAAACCAACCCAAAAATGTAGTTTGAAGTTGAAATGTTCTGACCAGAAGACTCTGCCTGCCTTTAACAAAGTATTTTTTTGCCTGTCCACCCAGCTGTTATTTTGCAATTTGTTTTGTGTTCTGTCAAAAATAAAAAATATAATACATTTAATAAAGCAAAGCAACCTCGAAAAATTTGGCAAGCAAATGTGGCTTACAGCAAATCATTTAATCCTGTTCTGTTCAACGTTAAATCAATTGGTTATGTGTTTTTCCAAGTACATTTAAAACTATCATACCTCCTGAGAAATGGAATAGGAGGAAGAAGAAAGTAGAGCTGGAGAATTTTAACAATTCTATTTATATTCATCTTAGTAAACATGTTGCTTGTGGTGAATAGACCATACAACGTAACAGCAAATAATTAGAAAAAGCCCAGCTCACTGAAAGCATTGCAAATAAGATTTGTAATTAACTTTCATCCAGAGGAGAAAAGCAGAAACAATGGAACACAAAGCAAATGTTTTCAGGAGAACCAGTGTCTACGTAAGGAGAAACTCCAGTTAGTTTTCTTTGTTTCACTGTGGCATTATTCCATTATGCATGGTATCTTCCATAATTTCCCATTACTTTTATCCTCTGATGCTGTAACAACGCAGCCAAAAAAGAAAATGGTTGCCACACCAAATGGGATCCATACCCTTGGGTGACAGTGGTTGGAGCACACTGATGTAAAGGAGTAACACATTGAAACCTACATATTACCACAGGCTCTCTATCTGAGTTTACAAATGAAGCCAATCTGGATGGGAGGGACTGCTTTATCTCAGCAGTGCCCCAAGAACTTGATGAATCGTTGCTGGCCCAACTGCTCAGTCAGCAAGACTGAGTATCCACAATGTCATTAGAAGTTTTTTAGATTAGTCAAGAAATTGTATGCTCTGGTGGCTCTCTTATAAAATGGTTAAGGCACAGTCTTTTGAAATGAAATTTTAATATTGACTGCTTGTTTTCTTGCAAATGGTTACTGCATCACCTTGAGGTCCATCAAGTTGTTGGATTTTCAGTCCATCCAGACTACAGGGCAAATATTGATCAAGAGAATTGTAGGTATATTGCCACCAAGACAGTTTTATAGTCTTCTGCTTATCTTCTGTTGACCGGTGTAAATTGTAGAGGGCGGTCAGGGACCTATAGATGTCTATGCAGAGTTATTTCCTTACATTTTGTTAAAATAAGAGGTCTTTAAAGGACAGTTTGCATGGTTGTGCCTGAGAATATTTCATGCTACCCTTAGTAACCTGAGAATAAACCATAGGCAGATTGTGTGTGTTCTTTTGACATTGAAATAAATTTTCGGTTCTACTAAAATTCACGGTACTGAGATGTGTTGTACTGCAGATATTTGTGTGGTGTGATAACCAGCTTCTTATTAAAACACATAACATTTCAAGTTTTTAGGAAGGGTTGTAACTTGGAAAACAGTGCAAAGGGAGTCGCTGTTGAGGTACAGGAAAGGTGAATAGCTGTGCTGACAGGGAAGAAATAAGAATAGAGAGAGAAAATAAGTGATTTTTCTTGCTAGACAGCAAGGCATGAAATAGTTCAGCATCCATGCAGCCAACTCAGTGCCATGGGCAGCTGCAGACCAGCGCTGTGGAGCACTGTGTAATCCGAGTGAAGCTGCCGTGTGAGAATGCTGCTGCAGCAGGGGGTAGCAAAAAGATGACCGTGGGGTTTGAGCTTTCTTTAAACCCTTCTTAATTCTAGTAACTCAACCACACTTAGACATGTCCTTTCCTGAGGCAAGGAGTACAAATGGCCACCTGATGGGAACCAGCTAAACCCCTCCTGCAGTGGGTGTTCCAGACTTATATACTGAATTTTAACCTCTTCAGAATCTGCAAGACTACTCAATATCTCAAATTAAGTGTATGCATAATGACTGACAGAAGTTTGCTGCTCTGCTATTTGTTTGGAAATGAAAGAGCCCAGCACCAGCCTGCTGCCTGGCCCTGAGGCCTGTGGGGCCTGTAACACCCCGTGCGTTGCCTTTCTGCACAGCCGTACTCCCCCGGGTTCATAACCTCAACGTAGGTCAGGCAGTGATGTAAATGTTCCAGAGGCATGGTCCCTGACTAAAGTGCCATGTAAGCCAAGCAGACAGGTGGGAAGAAGGTGAAGATGTTGATCGTTTTGTTCATGTGGCTCTGTTATGCTCCTGTAGTCAGTGGCCCAGGAGGAACAGGAAGGTGCCTCTTTCCTGAGGGAACTACTGAGCCCCCATGAGGGGCAGAGCTGTCTGGGGCCTGCGTGCCGCCAGGTGAGAGGCAGGTGCAAAGTGTGGAGGGTGCAAAGTGTGTGTGTGTAAGGGTGTGCATATGCAATTGTGTAAAAAGAGCTTCCTGGCACCTGAAAATATTTTCTGTTAATTGGGGAAATAACTGAGTTGCCAGTGAGAAGACCCAGACCTTGGGAGCAAGCCGCAGAACCATGGTGCATGTAAACTCCGTTGTAGTTGGGCTTCCCTGGCTGCCCTAAGTTTCTTTTTAAAATATTCTAGCCTATGCTGCTGCTCAGGCAGGCTTTCCAGAGTTGGGGGGGTGTCATGGTGGGCAGAGGTGTAGATGGCCTCCCAGGTGCGGCTGGCCCCCCTCAGGGTGGTGAGGCAGCCAGAGCTGCCTCAGGCCCCCGCAGCTCAGAGGTATGCACAAAGCTCATGCAGCTTTTCAAGCTTCTCCCCTGTGTCCTGATTTTGTCAGTAAATCAGTGTTGTGCTTTCAGAGTTGCTGGAAGTGTTGGGTATTTTTCTAAGTCTTTTTAAAAAGTCCCTCTTTATAGAAAAACTAGCATTTATGCACTGCAGTAAAGTCTTAAAGGGCTCTTCACTGAATGAAAATGTGCTGGCGTGAGGACCAACTTCCAGAAGGAATATAAGGAACCACAGATGTTGTCTTATTGGAAATTATTGGGATAAAAGCACCAAATATGATCTGTTTATGATCAAATTTTATTGGTAATCATAGTTTCACACTGATAAACACTTAAAAAGAAATATAATCCTTTCAGGACTGTTTCTCTGTCTAAATGGACAACAACACATTTTATACTACAAAAAGTACTGTGGGCTTATTTTTGTTTTTGAAAATCTATTAGCAGTCTAATGTAAATGCACAGAACTTAAAGTTTTCATGGTTTTTCTAAATGATTATTTTCTGATAAAAAGTAGTAAGATGCTGTTTAATGCTGAGCTTTAAAAATTATGAAAACTAGAGCAATGGTTGTTTTATACCTGGTTATTCTATATCCTTATAATGAAACTCTTGGTCCATCCCACCTATTACTTACCAAAAGATAAGGATCAGTCAGTTCAATAACAGAATAAATTGCTTGATAGTGCCTGGATAGCTTGCAAGAGTTTGAAATACAAAATAATAAGACAGACAGTTTTCTTTTCTTCCCTTTGACATCCAGAGATAACAGGCATTTGCACTATTGTTCACAGGACTCTGTGATTCCACATAACGAAACAAGTTTAATTTGCACTTGTTTCAGTGGGTCTAGCTATACAACATATTGCATGTTGAAAGCTGACAGTTGGGCATTTGACAGCTACCAGACTTAATCCTATGAATAATGTGGGACTGATTATATGATGTCTTCGGTTATACAGCACAATTATATGATTGAATTTCACAAGGAGATAATGTTTGTATTAGAGCACTGTAACGTGATAGAAAACTTCCGTGAGCCACAGATACACCTTGCCTTCCTCAGCTATGGTTAAGTAACTCTACCTAAATTTAAGAATAATATATATATTCCCTGCTCCTCATGATGTAGGAGTTCAATTTTATTCTCTTGTAAATAACCGTCAGGCAGCATTTACTGAAATTGTATGAGACCTGAGAGAAGTACTTCTTATAGCACCATTGGAAGACCCACTCTTTGTATTGTACTGTACATCTATAAATATCTCTTGTCTTTAATATACATGGCCATGACTTAAGAAGTCTCCCAAATGTGCTGATTAATGCTGCAGCTGACTCACCATGTAATTAAACATTGTCTAATTGTTTCCTGTGGTGCTAGTTCTCTTTTTGTTATAGTACCTATAGCAAGGGAAGCAACATCTTTGGGAGGGGTTTGCTTTTCTCCAAGATTGACTAAAACCTATCTGCACTTAAAGCTACTTGTTTGGATTCTGTTCCTCAGCCTTTACTCAAGCAAAAATGTCAGACTGGGATTGTTAAGTGGGAACTTTGCCTCGATGGGAAATGTTGGATATGGCCCTTTATGAGCCCTAGAGGTTGTACACATTTGCATGATATGAGTAGGGACAAGTATGCTGGGAAATAACCAGGTGCCCATTTATGTATTCTGAATCTTATGGTGTTCCTCATGTGTACGGCTTTATAAAAACAGGCAGGAGAGGAACCAATTCAGTCCACAGTGGTTACACATTAAGTCTTGCTCAATTTTGTTGCTCATATTACTCGGTATCTTTCAAATGAATTTAATATGTACGAATACTAAATACATCGCATGAGGAGGGGCAGACAATTTATTTTTAAAAAAAAATAATTTCTACTGTGGGAAATCAGAAAAAAATCCTCGGCAGTTCCAAATATTCTGGGCAATCTAACTGTACTGTACAACTCTTCTTTCAAAATAGAAATCAAAGAAATATAATTAATAGTTTCTATTTTCTACCTTCATATTGCTAGCTGTGCTATTACACCAGAGACCTTACCAATACCAAGCAAGCTGGATGCTCACCGTCTCAGTGTAGTTTAACACCAACCTACCAGACTCATCTACTCCCTAGAATGCTTGATCTGAAGCATCCAGCCTAATTTTCTCCATCATGAATCTCTGGAGGTTTTTTGGGTTCTGGCTTTCTGGGCTGTCACTTCATGGAAATGCAAAGGCATGGCCTCTGACATTCATTGACAAGTGTGCTGGGCATCTCAGGAGTGGCATAATTCAGTCTAAATCCAAGTTACCGATAAAGGGAGTTGTTTTGCTTCCTCTTGTCCATGACAATGTGGAGCAGGTGCTAGCATTTGTGTGGTTGGTAAGTGCATCCTAAAGCTTTATTTGGTTTCACAGGTTTAATTCAGTGTAACTGTGGGTTGCAGCTCTCCAGCTCATTTCCATTGCTGTTTCACATTGGATTAAGTGATTGTATGGCAAAAGGTTAAGTTGGATCAATTGGCTGGTACAACTGAAAAATAACCTACCAAAAAAATGGGAATGGCTTGCTGTCATGTCAGTAAATCTGATTGTGGCTATGAAACCTAAATTAAATTGAAGGGTACAAGCAGAATAAAGGAGGGGTGGAGAACAAAAAGGATAAGCAGGGTTTTCCTTCATAGCAGCAGACTATCCTTGAGCCAAAGTAGATACAGACTGCATTGGAAGGCTGCCTAGAGTTTCAGATATGTTTATTACTGGAGCATCACTCTTTTGGTTAGACAGTCTTCATCTCCTAGGGCTTACATCCCCAAATCCTGGCCTGCTCTGTTTTTCTGAATCTTGTGTGCAAGGGCCAGGAGTTGAACAACAGCTCCATGTTCTTCACACAAATAGGGCCAGCAAGTAAACAGAGCAGAGGTAGGAAATAATGGGAAGGCATGTGCTAAGTCTGTGTTTGCAAATGACTCACAGAATACACTTAAGGATAGTCAGTGTGCTGTACCAGGTGATACGTAGCTTTGTGAATTCATTTCTGAGACTTCAGAGCTGAGGATTAAAAAAAAAAAGGGTTTGCCTGTAACAACTGTCTTTGAGAAGCCTACTGAATGAGTAAAGGGAAGTTTATCATCACAAATTCTATCCCTCTTTTGGAATTCATCTGAAACCATGGTTAAAAAATGTCAATGGAAGCAAGTAGAGAAAAAAATTTCGCTGTCTGACTTAAATACATGAGGTTCCTAATATCAACCAGAAGTCACTAGCTGCGCAGATCACAGAAATCACTACAGATCCATTATTACAGTTTTAGCATGACAGAACAAAAGTATGCTGATAACCTAAAAGCTGTATCAAACATTTACTGTCATTGCTACTAGGCAACCAAATACTGTCCCCCTGTGAAGACAATTGGAATCTGTTGTAATTGACATCTTTAGCCTCAAAACATCAGGGTAGAAAATGAAATCCAGGTCACCAAAATTATATGCTTTCCAGTATTTCCTAATGCTTGTGTAGTCATAGTACAGAAAAAGGACTGAACGTTGAAACCATCCTATAATGTCAAAGCATATTTGAATACATCTGAGAATACACAGTGTAGGGGCGGGGGGGGGGGGGGGGGACGACACACGACGGAGGGAATGACTCTAAGAAAGACAGTCATTTAGAGGCAGCCCTATTTATCTCCCATGTGTCTTCTAGCATAAAAGAACATTTGGGTGGACTATATCCAGAGTGAATAGAGTTGTGAGTCTCCTTTGAAAGTATTGCTCACACAAGGTGTAAATAGTTTTAACTTTTTCTTTATAAAATTTGAGTAATGTTATCCATATCAGATTTACTGGGGGTTTTATATACATGTTTTAATATTAGCATAATATCCTGTACTATATAAATGTTCTAATCTTGATTTCTGAAACAAAAGAGAACCCCCCCTAAATCCTGAGGCTTATCTTTCTGTAAAGTATGTCTGGTATTTGTGTGGCCTCTTCTGCTTTAATAGGACTATTATGATATGATTTCAGTTCTCAGAACATGTGGACTGTGAATGGTTTTGTTCGTTTGCAGATTTTCATTGATCCAACATAATTTTGCCTTTTATTTTTACTTTAAAGATTATTAAAATGCAGAAAAATAATTCCATCTTGTGTATCATTGTGTATTATGCTGCAAAAAAATGATTGGAAGTCACAGAAGAGCTAGTTCTTGTTCATATTTGGACTGGTAGTAAAAATAACATAAATATTGTTGAAAACAGATTGATGTATGAACAGAAAATATACAGAGTAACAAAATTATGCTGTATGTTCCAGAAGTGATGAGGTACTTTTATTTGCTGAATTAAGGTGTAAGGCAATAAGCAAACTTGCTGTAATGTAATACTGTACTGAAACATGGAAGCTATTTCTAAAATTTAAGGGAAGAATATTGGGGCCATATGTAGGCAAGACATGAGTGCATTCGTTCTACTCACTTCCTGTGGTTTCCACAGGAAGAAAAACTAAACTGGGTGTGCGGTGTGGATGGAGCCCTCTTTTTCATGAGATCTCTGCTGGAGACATACTATGATATATACCTGCCCTGCAGCCTGCGAGTCCAGAAAAGCTGCAAGTTTGAAAGATGGAATTAGTTGGAATTGGTCCCTTAAATCCAGTGTCAAAACTATACCTCTTCACCTTTTTTCCTACAGTATCCTTGCATGGCCAGAGGTAAGTCATATTGTGCTACAAGATGCATGGTTCTGTCTGCAGCCATTTACTTTGTTCAGATTCATCTAACTATCAACTTCATGTTGTAACCCACACTTGCTGTTGTGTCCTGCAGTTAAGGTTGTGGATTTTGTTTTTTCATTACTCTTGTGCTTTTTGAAAGATGGTGAAGAGACAGTAAAAGATCAGACCATATTTGGGTTGATCTGTATTTTAGTTATATCTTTGGTCTACTAGTGACTCTTCAAAAATATTTAGAAGAAGTAGGAAAGTGCATGTAGATGAAATAAGCTCCTTGATGTCCTTATTCAGCTGTGACCTGACCCTTAACATCCTCTGTGTGTCATAATCAACAGGGCTGACAAACAATAGACTGTAGAAAAACTGTGCATTGAGGTTTGTCTATTCCATAAAAAGTAGATCTAGTCTGGTTAAAAAAAATGTAGCAAAAAGTGGATTTCAGTCCAAAGTAGAGAAATCAGTCTATACAGTAACTGAGAAACTTACAGTAGGCTAGCTGAAATAAATATTAGATATGAATAGTACCTAAACACTAGAAAATGGAATAGCTGTTAAAGTGGAAGCTAGCATATAAGGTCTGGTTGCAATTCCAATATATACAACTAATGATCACTGGTCAATGATCATTGATTCAATTCTGTTTTCTTTGTGGATTATCTGTTTCTATAAAAAGTCAACAGAATTTTTAAATACACCCAAGGAGGATCACTTTTTTTTTTGCCTATTTTTGAGAAAATCAATGAATCAAGACAAAACCAATGTCTCTGCTTAATAAATTTATTTGGTTTTTTCCTGTTTCATACAGTGTTTCATGACAGTGCTAACATTCTTTGGTTTTCTTTCCTGCTGCTGTATGTATAATTAAACAACTGGTGCGGTTATGTATTCAGTGGCAACGGAAAGATTTCTGTAAGTTGATTTAAATTCACTGGAGAGGGAGAGAGTGACAAAGATACAACATGATATTTATTTGAATGATGCATTGGGCTGTGGTGGGTTTAAACAGTGTTTACAACTAGCACAAACAAGCAGGTTCTGTGAATACGTTTTTAAATTGAAGAGCACATTCTTACAGCTTTTGTTGTAGAATTTTTTTCCTAAATTACTAGTAATTTTCTGTGCTCTGAGAGCACTATATAATCATACATGGTCACAACACTCTACTGGAAAGCCTAATAGAAAACAATTTCAACAAAACCAGGTCTGCATGAACCCAAAACCGTAGCACTGAGGTCAAGAATGAAAATGGCAAATTTATGAGATCATATTTAGCTGATTTTGGAAGAAAAGAAGGTTTTTTTCATGGTGGCTAGTAGTAAACTATTTTGTTTAATGTCTTGAATTTTTCTGTTTTGCTATAGAGATTAAGATCTTAATCTGTTGGTTAGCTTCTTATAAAAAACCCTAGTTCCAGGAATGCATTCTTGTGAGCACAAGGGAATTTGCATAGGACTTCTACAGCTCTGTCTCAGTTTTAAACAGGTGCTTTCCTAAATAGTTCATTATCAGAGGTTCTTTGTAATGTTCTGTAGGCTGTGCAAAGGATAAGTCTCCCTTTTCTCATCATTATTATCTGAAAGAGAGAAACAGATATTTTGGTATATTTCTGACGTTTTTGTCAACACAAGAAGAGAGGTTTAGTTTATTGTTTCATTTTTTTTTAATACAGGAAATAATTATAACTTATTAAAAATCAGTCAAAGCTCGTGATTATCTAATCACATGTATTTGTAATTAATGCACTGTATCCGCAAGTGTATTTCTTACGCTTAGGACTGTTTGACAGTAAGTCTGTTGATGTTGTTTAACGTAACTGTCTCCTAATTGTCATAAAATTAACAGTAGATGTGATTAATGAGCATTTCAGGTGGGCTGGGACTCATTACTGAGCAACCTGTCTAGTCCAGTTCCTTAATGATCAGTCTTGTAATATAGCTATGCAATATAACTTCAGATGTATTCTAAGCAGTAGCAGTATAAGATAGTTTAAGGCATTCCATGTAGTGGAACAGGCCAAGATTTTTTAAGCTGTGAGAGTCTGAATTAGAATGTTTCCTTATCTGTTCCCCTTCTTCTTTAGACTTATGTGGTGGTAGTTTGTATACAAGCTGTATCCCATGCACAGCATCTCTAGTTAAATGACACAAAGTCATTTAATAAATGAATACTGTTCCCTTGATCTTTTTATTTCCTGGTGTATTTATTCAGTATGCAGAAACTGCCTGTGAGTGACTTGGGTTTTGTAAAACCTCTCCAGGTCTCTCTGCTATTTATCCAACTAGCCGAGTTTAAGAAATGGTTGGTGGCTAGAGAAATTACTTTAGCCAGGTCTAGGTGATGCATTTGGGCTTTAATTTTTGAATCTAAACTCATCTCAACTTCTTGTGACTTTATTTGAATTAACTAGCTTATGATTGTGTGTTACTGGCTGATTAATGATAAAAAATGGATGGTGAATTCTTCAGTGATACACTGTAAGTAAATGCAAGTGAGAATAACGAAGAATGAAATCATAGCACATTTTGCATTTTGTTGAAAGATTTACTTATGTTGGAGTAATAATGTATGGTTTCTATAAAAATTCCTTTAAAATAAGTTAGATTTTAGAAATAAATCATCAAGTGGGACTTTTGCAGGCCATTCTTTAGGCTGCTACATCTAAATGTTGTGGTAAATAAAAAGTAAAACTGGCTTATCTACATTCAATGGGAAAATGAATAAAAAAATTTAGGAAACATATATAAAACCTGAACTGCAGAAAAATCCAATTCACCTCTATTTGATCAGGTGCTTGATGACCTAATTTCAAACTAAGACACTGCTATGCACAAAGAAATCTAAAAGTCTGTAAAATTAATTAACAGTGTTGACTAACCCTTTTTTTTTGATTTTTAACTTAATACTATTTGTAATGAAGCATGTCTACAGACTCATTGCTATGGCAGGCACAAACAAAATTCATTTCAACATTTAAATAAAACAGCCTTTAATATTTGAGGCCAAACAGCAAATATGTGTGAGAAGGGACAGGGCCGGATAAACATAGTAAGTGGAGAGGATAAATGCAGTAAATGCCTATTTAATAATTATAGTAAATGTAAAATGTTGTATTTCAACATATTGTGATTTACTGGGGGAGTAAAAGTAGAAATAATAAAGAGTTTTAAAAATTTGGAATGTTGTATTTCAACATATTGTGATTTACTGGGGGAGTAAAAGTAGAAATAATAAAGAGTTTTAAAAACTTGGAATATCAAAGCATTGTTAAGAAATTGAAGTCATCACCTGACTCTCTATTTTTATAGGTTACATGTATTTTAAGAGCATTCTTGTAAAGGATACTTTCTTGAAGTAGCTTGAAAGTGTGGGATGTTCCTTGACTGTTTCAAGTCAAATCTAAAACATCCATTAAATAAACAGTTCAACGTGGAGTTCTAATAAACATTCACAGTTATCTTAAGTCATGAAATATGTGGAAAAACTTTATTACTGTTTTCAAATAACATTTTGTTTTAAAGGAACACAACAGGGTCTATTGGGACCACCTACGGTAGTCATTATTTTGTATCAGGAGTTTACTCTTGAGTCAGATGTCTTGATTGCCCCTGACTGCTGCACTGGCATTCACATTGCAGAGCATAACCTGGACTTCCTACAGATGAAACCAAACAAAGATATGCTCTGGCAGCACATCCAAGGTATTCTAATCAGTAATGGGCAGTTTGTCCACAAGACTTGAGCTACTTGGAATAAGGCACCAAAAAAGCTTGCAATTCACTGATTCAGTCCACAGATTTTCATCTGCTGGTCTAGACACAGGTGTTTTAATCTGTTGTCTTTGTTATTTTCACATTTAAGTGGACTGGCATTTTGTGTACAGAATAATAACTTGCACAGACTGTGGCTTTAGAAAATCCTTAAGTTTGGTTGCAAAAGTGGGTACTTCTGAGATTACTGTAAAGCAGGACTTCATCAGTCAGGGTATGCTAGTAAGGCATTGCTCCCTGAAACAGGTATCAGACCTCCTGCATAGGACTTAAGCATTAACTTTTTCTGCCAGTGTCCCTGTCCTTGCCGACAACTGTTAATGATGCCAGGGTGAAACCATCAGTCTCTAAACATAGGGATTCCAGAATTTGTTGCAATTCTTTTCACTACTGTGGGTAACTTTCTTCTAGACTCATCTCAAGACTGGATTTCTTTTTTGGAACATTTTTGATGCTCACTTTTGATGTACGTGACAAAAAATGCACTGGCAAATACTAAAGACTGCAAATCTGACTTCTAGATTGATGCTGATTTGCACCGTGTAATTAGCTGCAACATGATCTGACCTCGACAGAGAAGTAAAAGACATGCTGTGAAACAGAAAACAGATGAAACTATGATTTATCTTTAATTTTTAATTATGTTTGAAAAAAAATCTCAGAGTTGCCCAGATGCAGATAGTTTTTTGCTGGAGTGGAATAAACTAAAATAGGTATGTGAGAAAAAGTACATCCCAAAGCCGTAACACTGAAAACAAAGAAAAATTTCTCCTAGGAACAAGGAAGGTGACCTGGAATCTTTTTATATTGATCTTGATTAAGTTTTTAAAACTGTGGTCATAGTTACAGCAGTGAAGACCATTTTCAAAATGACCCAAAGCTCTGGAAAAAACTGTAAAATTGGACCATCACTCATCTTTAATAGCAGACAGACAACAAATTGAGTTTGGTTTCCCTTAAGCCATACATTTTTTCCTTTGCATTTTATCGTAAGCTTTTATATTTAAACTTTGAGTTTACACATATAATCTGGAAAACGGGTTTTGTTAGTGCTTTTATTAGACTGACTGAGATAAAATGGCTGTTAGTACATTCAAAATAAAATGTCCACTGTGGTAAAGGTATCTCCTGAACTACATGAAACAAAAAGATTAAAGTTGACATAATAAATACAGGTCACAATGCTGATAAGGGACCTGCTTCTCAGCTTGATTCTTCTCTACATTTTAATAAAGCTATTCCTGAGTTACTGCTAGTGAGTAAGGAATGAAGCCCACAGAATCTTTCAACAGAGTTTTACATTGTAAATTGTTAATGGGTCAGATTCATGCAATCCTGCTTCTGTAAGAGGATCAAGGCCTGTTAATATTAATATTTAATGCTAATCCTAACTATTAGTAATTCTTTCTGACCATTTAAGATATGTAACCATCATAGTGTAGCAATATAGTTGCTCTGTATATCTTTCTGTATAAAAATTTTCTATTTTCTTAAGTGTATAGACATCTAATATAATTAAATAATTGCACTTGTGTTTAAGAGGGTAGGTTCAGGGTACTTACTAACTCCAGGCATGAGTCTAGGTAGTAACAGAATAATTACTTGCTAATTGGTATGTGATTATATTTACATTGATCTGTCACAACTATAAAAGATACCTTAATTACATCTCAAAATAATGGTGTTACTCCATCATGTTACCTTCTGCTTAACTGAATGGAAAACAAAACTATTTAATTACTTTGAAATAGAATCTTCAGATTTTGGACATTAAAGAAGGGGTTTTTTTGGAATGGCAATTTCTGAAAAAAACTATTCCATTCAAAACTAAGTTTGAAGAAAAACCTTATAGAGTAATGAGAGTTTGAAATTAGGCTTCTAATTGCAGGATATTTCTGAACTCTTATTGTATACCATCAGACTATTAAGGGTAATATCTTTTACATAATGATAGCAATTTCTTGAACATTTATCATGGAATATTTCAACTCACAATGTTTTAAACTACACTACTTGTCAATTTTAGAATCTAAAAATGGTGCTTTATAGCCCCAGGGAAACCACTTAAGTTAACCTAATGGCATATGGTAGCACCTTGGGGAGATTGCAAAGTGTACACTAAGTGTTTTCTCTCAGGTCCCACTTGTGTTCTCCACCCAAAGAAGTAAGTTGGAAAGATAGGCAATTCTCTGAGGGGATGCTCTCATGCCCAGAGTGTAACCTTCACAGTTCCTTTCATCTATAGACTCAAGACTAATGGACTTTTGAATTCCAAATACCGTTGGGGAATACCTGTTTTGCAAAAATGTAGACATAGGGATGTGTACAGTTTTTAAAGCTGAAGCTTAGAAATTTTAAAAGCTCCTGAATGGACACATGTGGAAATGAGGTTTCTGTTTCCAACACTGAAGTGTGGGAGACATTCAAATGATATTTAAAACTGCCTAAAGTAATAGCATAATGCCATAAAACAAACAAACAAACAAAAAACCAACTTGCCAGAGAAAAAAAAAAGGCTTCTTTGTATTTTTATGATACATAAAAATTTAGAAATAAGTAATTTGACTTTCATGTTTCTAAACCCCATATAGACTGCCAAACTAAACCTAGATCACAGAGATCATAGAAGGTGGCGGGGGAGATGAGGGTAAAACCTGCTAGATCCAAAAAAATTTGCAGAAGCATGGAATTAGTGCTGCTGTTTTAATAATCTTTTTGTCCCCATGATTGAAAGCAAACAGAAAGAAGAAAAATGCCTTTTTCTTTTTTGTTTCTTTGAAGTAATGCACTTACAGTCTGGTAGCTGCCTCGTGTGTTCTATTTGGGAATAGACTTGCTTGGAGCAATGTTTTTTATATGTTTGATTAATCTCAGTAACAGGAAGTATAAAAAGATTAGTACCATGTATCGTCTTATTTCTGCTTCATCCATTAGTTCATAAATAATGTCTGTGCTATAAGTTGTCTGCCATATTGAGAGTTGGTGTTTATATAAACTTTACAAATTCTTGGGAATTTCTAGATTGCTCAGAAACCAGTTGTTTTAAAATCCATTTAGTTAAACAAAGAAGGAACAACAATGTGTTCCAGTTAAGAATATATGCAAACCCTGATTTTCATTACTGTGGGTCAGCTCTTAGACAGGATGTGTGTTATGAGACTTTATAGGTAAGGTTATTGCCTTGATTAGCATCAGCAGTGCTTAAGATATATCAGTTCTTTTCCTCTAAGATAAAAAGATTCAATTGGTTTTTTTCCATCCCAATGTATTATAGAGAAACATACACCTCATCATAAAAATCTCCTTCCATTGGAACAAAGGCAGAATAGTTTGATGGGCAGTGCCGCAAGATATTGGACTGATAACAAAGACTAACCATATGCTCAATGGTGCTTAGAAGAGGCACAAGTTCATTAGTATTTTTGCTGTTCCTGCTGCCAGAGCTGTCAAAAAAAAAAAAAAAAAAAAAAGTATTATTTCCGTAAATACTTGCTCTTATGGTCTGTGTACACTCTAGCTGCCTGGGAAGCAACTGTGTAAAGAAGGATAAAAGAAGTGCTAGAAAGGTAGAGACTAATACTAACAAACTTGGCGTAATAGCAGACGCTAAGGTCTTCCAAAATCTGGACTCCATCTGTGAGTGTATTGTGTTCCACTGTGGTATTGTTACTTTCAGTTGCAAACAGGTTCTTGCACTGTCAACCGCATTGCTGTCATCTAGTATGCGTTCCAATACAAGATCAATTTTCCCTACCATCCCCAAGTGACTCCCCCTGTCAATTAGCTCTATCCTCATTTCTCTCTCCTCTGCATTTCTGTTTTCATTCAAGGCTCTTCAGACACTTTATCCTTCATTACCTGTAAACACATGGAGAAAAAAATTTCATTCTCCCAGCCACAATCAGAGAAATTTTTTCACTTTGGAGTGTATTTGCAGCTTCTTTGGACTGTCTGAGGTAGTGTATAGAAAAGTCATCTTTATTTTTTACTTTTTTCACTCTTTTCTTCCATGTTGATTTTTGATTAAAAAAAAAATTAAGGTGTTATGCTCTCATGTGTCAATTTTTGTTATAAAGTGTATGTTATGCACATCTCAGTTCATCAGTTAATAGCCTAAAATAGGTGTAGTAAATAGGATAGAAAACCTTAAGCATCCCTATGAAGTCTTACTCATGTACAAAAACGTTAGACTTGTTGAATCTGATGCTTAATTCAAGCCTCACAATATAGAGGAACCTTTTTGAACAATTTTAGCTTTTTTTTTAGATAATAGCTTTAGAAGTTTTCAGCCTTCTTCCGTTTCTAAATCTGCTGCTGAAACATATATTTCTCTCTCATCTGTTCTGACTCACCTCTTTCCAATCCCTAATGGCTTCCCCCTGTCTGCCCTTGAGTTATAGACCATTTCTGAAATGTTGTATGACAGCACTTTCTTGCAGTGTTTTCAAAAAAGAAAAATTGGCTGTTTATCTCTCAAAGTCCTGAAAAAGAACTTTTGCTATTAGCATTTTCATGAGGTAGAGGGCCAAGGTTGGTTTCTTATTCTGTAATATCCAGATGGGAAGACAGTATAGGCAAAAGTAATATAGATAACTCTTTAATCAAGTTCCCAGTCTTGCAAAGCACTTATCTTTTCTTAAGGGTAGTAAGTATTCTCAGTTCCCACAGAAGGTAGTGTAAGCCAAGCGAACTCAGCAGTTATCCTCGAGATTGGAAATTGAATGGCATTTAGTCTGAACTAGTACAGATGTACTAAAAAGGATTCATCATATGGAAATCAAGACAGCAGGAGGTAGGTGATCCGACTTGATGACTTACACTAATGATTAATAAGTTCCTTACATGATTTATAAGTTTCTTACATGAACAATAACCAGCGGTAGATCTTGTGCATTTTCAGTGATGATTGGGAGTCTTTAGGAACATATAACTTTTCTTTGTGAAAGGAAATAATCGAATCAGTGCAACCATATCACCTCTGGTCTTCTCAATGCATGTTCAACATGGTATCTATGTGAATCCATCACTATTAAGAAATCTTGTCTTGAATATATACATTTTTACTGTATTGTAATCATTGGCACATGATTTTAAAGTATGGGCACTGTAAATTGCTATGTTGTTATGAGGGTGACTTTGACAGTATTATGCAAAGCTGTCTACCTACCCTTCCTGAATGGTTTAGTCTGAAGAGCAAAGGATTTTGATTTTGTTTATTTACTGAGCCACAATAACATATATTAGAAAGCTACCTGTTGAACTGCTCTCAGTTCCTTTCAGCTTTGTCTTCAATGCATCATTTATTATAAAAATTTAAAGGGATATCATATCTCTTAAAAATCTAATTGGGACAACTGTTCAAACATACTGCCTGTAAAGGTACCACTCAAAACGCACAAAACGTCTAGTTTCCTATTGTTTCTTCTCCATGTTCTTCCTGTGTCCATTCTTTGTACTGCCATTCAGCCTTTCAGGATTCTTAGGTTAAAATTCAGATGCCCATTTTTTGTCATCACAGGAAATTTTGCACTTGGCTAAGACCTAAATTCACTCTCTAGGATTCTGCTAGCACTAAAGTGTAACACTGTACAAACAGCATTTGTTCTGGATTAGCCTGGGCTTCCATGTGTGGCTTTCGGTTGCACTATAGTAAACTTAATTTTGAGTAGTTCTGTATTAATTTCTAATTGTTCATTTACAAGGAATGACCTATAAAGGAGTTACTTTTTTTTTTTTTCCTTTTGAAATTTGACATCACAGGATTATCATAATCTTTTGGGGGAAGACACTTCAGAACGAAACTTCCACTCATTTAGACTTTTTTAGTGTTTCATTAGTTGCATTCTTTCTCTTGTTTCCTCCCAATTAATTTTTTTCATTAGCAAGTCCTTGACTAAACCATTTCAAGCAGAAGAGATGAAAAAGCATGCAAATAATGAAGTGATACATACTTACAGAGTGGGTACAGGTGGCTTGTTCTTAGCAGATTTTTGTGTTCAATGATGCTTAAGGCAATTTAATATCACAGAAGAAAGCCAGCTCCCCTCCTTCAACTGAAAAAAAACCCCAAAGTATAGTTGTGGGGTTTTTTAACACTGTCAGGGCACTATATGCAGTATTTCATCACTAATTTCTCATCCCTTCAGCCAGATGCTATAGGTTAGTTCTGTCTGGTGACTCATTCTCTGTATCTTTGTGATCCTCCTATAAAATTCTTAATCTGAGAGCAGAGAAGGGTAAACTATTTTACTGAATGAGAGTTAAAGTGGTAGAGACAAGCTCAGTTAAGGAGAAAAAACGGTGAATGTGAAGAGCAGGGCTCCTCAAACTTTTTAAAAAGGGGGCCGGCGCGCGGATGAAGTGGCAGGAGGTCATCTGTGGCTGCTTGGTTTCCCCCTCCAACCCCCGGCAGCAGGGGGGTGGGGGGGTTCTGTAAATACCGGGGGCCGGATTGAGGACACTGGGGGGGCCTATCGGGCCCACGGGCTGTAGTTTGAGGACCCCTGGAAGAGGATGAGAAAAACATGCCTTTAGTGCCTCTTAATCAGTGATCCCCAAATGCTTTGCAAAGCCTTATAGTGCTCTGCGTGGTAGAGAAATGCTACACACTGGAAAGCTGAATCACAAGGAGTAACTTTTGAGTATGGGCTTCTAGTTAAGGCTGTATCAAGTCTGTGGCAGAGTCAAAACCAGTTGCTCCATTAGAACAGTTTGCCAGTGTTATTTTTGTGGCTTTAATCTGTAACTTCTGAATTCTTTTTATGCATGAAAACCCATGGAGAAAATAGAAAGGGAAGCTGCGAAAAATGCATGAAATTTAAACTAAAACCTGCTACCTTTTCATGAGTTGTGACCTCCTCTCACATGGCACTGGCAAAATCAGAGGTCTCTTGCTGCCTCCTAGTAAAAGCTGAGACAGTACTTCTCATGTACTAACTTCTTTTACACAGATCCAAGTGATAAAGCTGCCATTTAAGCCAATTAATAATGTGTCACTTATGTGGTGATACATTAACAAACAAGTGAGTGAGGATCCTGTCAGCATTCCAGCTCTTCCCATAAGGTGCTAAACTGAAAACTCCTCTGCTTACTGTCTTTTCCGGTAACACCTGGAGTTTCTAAAGGAGAGAATACAATTTTCTGCAGTAGCAGAACACAATAGTTCACTTCAGGACCTTTCCCTGAAATAGAACTGCATTGTTGGCCTTAGCAAAATCAAGAAAAACCTAGAAGAGCCATGTCTAAGAATAAACGAACAGCAATATGGAGTAGCTCTGCTTCCAGATTATATGAATATCTTCTTGGGTGACATAGTAAAAATGGAAATTCAGTATTTATAAAATCTAAAATGGAATTTTAAAGAAAATATTGAAGTGTTTTCTAGAAGATACAGCTGTGCCTAGTCTAAGCATGAAGTCATCTGTAGTATATATTGGAAGACCTTGAGATTGTACCTCCCCATAGACATTGCTTCTAAACATGCTATAACTGCACATTACTTCAGAAGTAAATATTTAAAATTAAGATAGAAATCTTAGAAGTATTGTTTGATTATATATACTTACACCTTCAACAAAAGATTCTTGATCTGTAAGGAGATGCCCATATTTGTTGTTTGATTGCTGACCAAATTATTTCCTGCTCTCAGATATATTGCTGGTATTTCATCTACAGCTTGCAGTTTAAGCATCTATTAAATATTTGATGTGCATCACAAATAACCATAGCTAACGGTCATGCATACATTTTCCAAAATATACCTTTAAAGACACAGCATAGTAAATTTAAAGTGGAACAGTAGCCGTGAAAGCTGTATTCTAGTCTGAATGTGCAGTTGGGTATTTTGTGACTAAAGCTGTTACTTGTTTAACACTTGACGTTTACCACTGGGTAAGGACACCCCCACACCCCACCCTCACCACCACCTCCCAGAAAAAAACAACCACCCAAAACCAAGCCAAACCAAAAAAAAATGAAACCCCCAAAAAATGAAGCGGAGGCACCTGGACTTTGTGTAATTTATTTAAATGTGATTTTAAAAAGTGTATATATGTAGGTAAGGGATATTATATAGGACAGCCACAATGGGTATAGATTATTGTTGAGATATACGAAAATTCTGTTAAAGTACAAATAAGTTTACAATAAATAAGTGGATTTGAATGAGTTTATTGCTAGCTACTTTTAGTATTGAAATTTTCCTGCTACAATCTGAAATGAGTACTGATGCAGGGGAAGAAACATTCTTTACGAAGATTTATTTACAATGTGCTAGAGAAATAACACCTAAATTCAAGAATGTATGTGGACATACAGTCTCTTCAATATGAATTTTAGCAGTTACTCTGTACTTGTGTTTTTATAATATAGAGCAAATTATATCCCTTCAACTCATCAAATGAGAGTCCAGATGCCAAACTTGTGTCATAAACCTTCTTTATGCCCTAGTAAAAGCTTTGCAGATCCAGAGAGCCAGTTTTTCTGGGACCATCATTTTCTTGGGGGAGAGAGGAGAGTACTTCTTTCAGTTCTCACTTTGTCAACCTCAAAAAGACAAAGAAGGAAAATACAAAGTTAAACTGACGATGATGATTATGATAATAATAGTAATAAATGTAAAGATACCTGGGTGGTGTTTTTTCTCGCCATATTGTGGCTTTTTATTATTTCAGTATTATCAGTGTGCTAAGGATTGTTATTTTAAGGATCAATTTGTTTTAAATCTTCCAATTTTTAAATGATGTAGTTATCATAGATGTGTCAATGTAGGAAAGAAAAATAGTACAGTTAACTTGTATTTGAAAATACAGCTGTTCTTGTTTGTAAATTATACAATATAATCAACCAAAAATTCTTTATTGTAGTATATATTATAGTTTATATCACTGTTTTTAAGTAATCATAAATCACTTTCTTTTTTCACTAAACAAGTACTAGTAATTTGAACTATTTACTGAAGATAATCTAATGCTATTCTGGTTACTCTGATATTATTACAACTGTGGGCACTTAGGTGTGCCTTCTTGAAGGTAAACAAATTTCTCACATGGTCTTGCTGACTTAGACATTAGTGTTGCCTGGATACAGCTGGTGCTATTCAAAGTGCTGCAATGCTGTCAGCATAGCCATTTTGTTATATTGATTTATAAATGCATTATCTGTAAAAGCAGCTCAGCCTTTTACATGAGCAAAGGATAGGAGCCAATAGAATGTAATTTAGTTAGCTTTTTACAAGAGGTGTTGGTTTCCCAATGTCTTACAGAAAAATCAGGTTACAAGAGATGAAGGTTGAATGCTAACAGTATTTATTTACCTCTTAACATTACTGTCCTAGGAGACATCTTTATATCATTCACTAATATAAGTTTTGCAAATTACAAAGTTAAAAATGCTGATGGTAATCATCAAATCAGCTGAGAGAATCTGGTGGTTTACAGAGGCATTTTAGCAACTCTTCTTTAAGTTTTCCTAGTTCCTTTCATATATACCATCTTTTCAGTCTTCATCGTGGTAACACCCTGAGAGCTTGGGTTTTTTACACTTACAGTGCACATTACTACAATAAACTAAATCACAGTGATCCGGATTGTCTTCATATACCAGTTTAATATTTCTAGAAGAGCTGAAAATTAAAACCTTAAAATAGTCAATTTCACTTGTATGAAATATGAATTTGTCAGTTGTTCCACATTTCAACTCTTGCAAGATAAAAACTAACTCTCTCAGTAGTTGCCACTGTCAGAAATATCAGTGGATGGCAATGTCTGGGCGAACACCTAGAGGAGATGTTATAAGCTGAGCATGCTGCAGGACTCTGCAGTGAAATATAAGTAAAAAATTACAGTGGCAGTGACAGCAAACCTTGCAGCAGTACATATGAGCTGCACCATACAATTTTAAACAGGATGTAATTAACATATCAAAGTCACTGTTGAAAAGAATTTTTGGAGCTGAGAAGCAGATTTTTATAAATCTTAGTGTTTCATGATTTGTTCTCTGAAGCATCTGGTACTGATCATTGTTTGAGGCAGGATTTTAGTAATACCTTAGTCTGCTTTATAACAGCCTGAATGTAATTAATGATTTCTTAACATAGTGCACACTACGCTCCATTCAAAACACTGCATTGTTTACACAGCCTACAGTAAGGGACTTAGACTAGTGACATGCTGTTTAGGCTGATTTGGAGGTGTCATAATGGTTATTTACAAACAGGAATTGGTCTAGGCATCTCTGAAGTTGTCCTGTATTCAGGTAAAAGGCTGTGTTAACTCTTTACTTACTGAGCACATTCACACAGAATCACACAAAATGGTCAGGGTTGGAAGGCACCTCTGGAGATCATCTAGCCCAACCCCCTGCTAAAGCAGGGTCACCTACAGCGGGCTGCACAGAGTCGTGTCCAGGTGGGTTTTGAATGTCTCCAGAGAAGGAGACCCCACAGGCTCCCTGGGCAGCCTGTGCCAGGGCTCTGTCACCCTCAGGGTAAAGAAGTTCTTCCTCATGTTCAGCTGGAACTTCCCATGGTGCAGTTTGTGCCTGTTGCCCCTTGTCCTGTCACTGGGCACCACTGAAAAGGGTTGGTAATTCTGCATCAGCTCTTTCCTTGCTTTGCACTTAGAACTGAGATACTGAGACTCAGTAGATTCTATAGCTAAAACTAAACTTTACTAAAGTAGAGTTTTCTTGAATGAGAGAAACTGTTCCATTAATTCATTAAGGGAACACAGCCTCACAGGGCAGACCTTGTTAATAAGTGCTAAGACTCTAGTGTTCACTGGTGTTTCTAGAAATGGCAGCCGGGTATTTGGAATCTTTCTTCAAAAAGACAAGATTCTTCATAAGGAGAGTGAATGCCAGCAAGGTGAACAAAGTTGCAGAGAAAAAGCCTTGCTGTTGTAAGTCAGTGAGTCGTTACTTGAAGAGAGAGCAGGGTGTTAATGACCCTTATTTTATCGAATAATAATGATACCTACTATGAATTAAACACATGCAGTTATCCTGACATACTGTCTAATAATGCACTGCATGTTATAAAAATAGAGATTATTTGTTCTCATATTGGTCTGGTGAGTTGGGTCTTAGTTATTGTAGCTGACCAGAAAAGACACGTAATGCAAGAAAGTTGGATACAAATGCATATTGTGCATAGGTCTTTATTTTAGCATAACATACCACAATTTGTACCTAATCAAACTAAATTCAACAGTAAAATATGCGGTATTTCAAAAACAAGCTGCATTTAAATTCTCTGTAGACCTTTGCAAGCAAGTGATTTGGGGCAGGGGCTGTATTTGTGTTCTACGTGTTCAGTTCATACCACAGTGGGGCCTTCAGCTCCCAGATTGATCATCTAGGTGCTGTTGCAATAAAAAAGTAATAATGATAATAATAAAATTAACAGCTATAGTTAGCTGTGACAAGCTGAGCTTTTTTTTTTCACCTCCAGCTGGTAGGAAATTGCAGTACATATTTTTCTCCAGACGTAGTCTTGTACTTAGGCTTTCCATTACGTAGAAAAATATCCCTGCATTTTCTTTCTCACTCTGTCTGTTCATCTGCTTCACTGACCTTACTGATATGAAACCTTGTAAAGTAGTGAACTAACACTGACAGACACAGGAGGTCAGTCACATGTATTTGCTGTAATAAGTGATGCTTATATGCTTACATTAGCATCAGTGTTACTTCCAGACTGTTAGATAAACAGGTATCGAGGTTGTTTGCCACCATTATTGTAACCCCTTGCATGTGTCTTTTTTTTCTGTTTTTATTACTGTAGAAAAGTCGAACAATTTTTGTATTTATTTTTTTTATTCTAGATCTTAGATTCTCTAAATTCTCTAGATTTCTTGCCCTAATGAAAATGTTTACTTGTCTGACTCCTCATGAAATATGTTGCTGCTGTATGACTGTACTGACTGCTGTGGCTGTTGCCATTCATGGAGCTGTAAGCCTTTTCCTCACAGACATAGTAAACTGTTATGTATGTTACTGCTTGCTACATGCTCATTTAGAAAGAAAACTGAGTATCTTTGCTTGCAAAATTAGAATTCAAATATTTGACATTTTTGTAGTTGCTGTATATAGGAAAATGAGAATGATGCTTTTAACATTCAGACAAGTGGCTTACTTGGGCCATCAGCTATATAAAAACCACTCAGAGGAGGGGCAGCTTGAATCTTCTGGGAACTGAAGGGCCATGCCAACAGAAAATTTATGAATGAAAGAGTAAAATACATGGAACAAGTAGAAATTGTTCATTTCTGTTACACAACAGCCCAGATTCTAAAAACTGGCAATTAAGGGACACAGCTAGGAGCTGCATGTGAACAATCAGTGCAAATGTATTTTATTTAACACCTTGTTCCATCCATTTATATTGGTCTCGATGGCTTCTTTTGACATGATACTCCAGACCTGTGTGTGTTTAGGGGGAAAAAAATAAACTTAAAACTCTTTAAAAATTACACTGGCTCATTTTATTGGTTGATGTCTAGGTCATATAGTGTAAGAAATTTAAAATAATATTAATGTATCATTCATACTTTATAGACCACTGTCTCACCCTCTTTCAGTCATTTGTTTTCCAAACTGAAAAGACTTAATGCAACTCACCTCATCTTGTATGAAAGCCATACTATAGCTCTTATGATTCTTGCCCCCCTTTGTGTCACTTCTATCACATGCTTTTTTGAGATGGCATAGATGTAACTTCAGGTAGTTTTCAAACGCTGGGATTACTTCTTTGTAATGTAGAGTTCCACAGATCTGAAGGAGAATCAGAATATTTATACTTAAAAGCTTTTTTCCTGCCTTCTGTATATGTCTTCACACAACTGGTGCGAGTGATGTCACTTGTCTGGAGTCAATATTACAACAGTTGAATATTCTGGCATTATTATTTTCTGGGTGTGTGTTGTCGTGTCTGCTGCCACACCCCCATCCCCTCTACCCTCCCTCACCTCCCCCCCCCCCCCCCCCCCCAGCTGTATTTCTTAAGCCTTCTTGATAGGAGCTAACTATTGAGCTGTCATTTTCAGAGATGATCTGTAGTGCTCAAAATTGTCCTTCCTGCATTTTTATTAGGATTCTAGGTTATTCTCCTCTAAGTTCAATTTTGTCTTCCATTGCATATTACATCTGGCATTCTTTCTTCATTGTTCTTTGCAATTTGTTTTTGTATTGTTGAATATGGCTCTACCATATGAAAACAGTGTCATCTCACTATTCCTTGCCAGATGATTTCTGAACTTCCATGAAGATTTTCTGGTAATATACTCTCTTATCCTAAAGACATCAGCTTGATGTAATTCATTACCATACCCCTCACCCTTTGATACTAAACCCTTCATAAAACTAAAACATTATAATTCTGTGGAAAGAGCACTAGAGATGGTAATTCTGAACAAAACGGAGCAGGTTCTGCAGCCAGAAAATTTATAGATGGAAGGATTTTGATTAAGTGGGTTGCAAAGCAGTCAATAAAATAGTCTTCCTTTCAGTGAAAGTTATAGTTTACCGATTACGTAGAGGGATGATTTACTGAGATTTTTCAGAGTCCTCCCTGTCTTACAGAGAGTAGACACAGTGAAAAAGATTACTAGCACAGTGTAGGAATGGGAAGCCAAGTAACAGCATAACAAAAATGTGAAGAAAATAAGATGAAAGTCCAGCAGAGCTACAGTGTATTTATGTATCCTAAACTGTGGAAAAAAAATGCAACAGTTTTCATGTTTGGATGTCCAATTCAAGGTGCAGACAGAATAAAGGAATATTAAAATTTGTCAATGAGTTTCCTAGACCTAGGAATTTAAAAAGAAAACCAATAAATGCTTCCTATATGTATGAGTATTTTATTTAATGTTTTCCAGGCCTGACATGTAGCTATGTAATTCAATATGAAAACAAATACAAAGGACAATAAATTAAAAGGTACTGAAATTAAGAACCCTCCCTATTTTGAATTTGCAATCTTCAGGTCTCAGAAGTCTAGAATAAAATAAAGGGAATACAGGGTCAACCACTCAGTACTGTGCAAGATCTAATTCAAAACTATCCTACTGCTAGCAAAAATATTTTATTTTCATTTCATCATCTTTGGGAAAAAGCACAATAACTTTCAGTTATCTGCCAGACTTTAAGGATTTTTTGTTACATTTTTATAAATAAGGATAAATGGAATATGATTGTTCTGAAATTAGTAATAATTTCTTAAATATTATGAGTATACACTGGGAAAAATAATTTTTTATCTGTTAGATATTTAGTATCTTTAGTGTAAGTAGTAAGGATAAACTGATATCTAATAGTATCAGAATACTACATGTTTGCACCAATATTTACCTATGTGCCAGAGGTATTTAGAACAACCACCCCCCTCCAGATCTTTAGTTTAATGTCCTACTTAAGCTACTGCTGCTATTGCTTCATCCACAGTTTGAGCTAGCTCACACTGCAAACTCAGACTGCCTTATTTCCTTTTAAATTTCTGAACCACACAAGTCATTTGCCCAACTTAATTACAGGTTTCAGTAGGTTTGTGTGTCCTCTTTGGGCTGGAATTGAGCTGGCTAAACAGATTCACACCCCACTCTGCTCATCATTGCACTCCTACCTGAGGACAGTGGTATCTCAAATAGGGTATCTGGGCTGCTTTTGTGGTCACTCGCTAATTCGTATCAGTCTTATTGGAGGGAGTTGATTAAAACAGTGTGTCAAGGAGTGATTAAGCAAGGAGTCCAGCTGCCAGTAATGTGGATGCAATAGATTCCAGCAGGGAGACAGTAACAAGTAGCTGGGGACAATATTCTCTTCAGCAGCATATTTGTAGCCAGAAGAGGACAGGCGTTTCCAGCCTAATTCACTCTGAAATCTCCTTCAGACTATAATAGGTAGTTAATATACACTTGCTTTTTCTCTGGCCTCTCAGCTTGAACTGCGCTTTCACAAACTACCCAAGTTGCTTTCAAGTACTTTTTTTTTTTCCCTTTATCAATCTCTCTCTCCTTTTTTTGTTGTTTGTTTTTTGTTTTGTTCTTTTTTTTTTTTTTTTTAATTTTCCAGAAGAATTACTCTTACCCTTTCCTATATTTGGTCTGTGTTTACAGTCACCTCACTTTACAGCTCTTAAGTAGTTGCAAAGCCAGTGGCAGCCCCACTGCTGTGCCACATAACCCTTTTGCTTATGTTGCTTTCTTCTCCAGACAACACCCAGCAGCAGCTCTAATCCCATCTGTAAGGTACCATCATTTGTGATTTTTTTTTTTTTTTATAGCATCATGTGTATTTTTTTCTTGCTTCATTCTTAGGTAAGAGGTGTTAATTTGTAAATAATAACAATAATAAAAAATTAAAACTGAAAGCAAGGGGGAAAAGCCGCTGCCAACTAAAAAGAGCAGGGAATTAGAGAACCAACTAACTCAGCTTGCTGCAGTGCTTGCTGCTTGCATTGATTCATTGATTGATCTGGTTAGTAGCTCTGACTCCAGAATCACATGTTACTAACTGGGTTCTTTTAATGTTAGTGTTTACACCATCCACATCTCTTGGTACCAGGTTCATCAGAAGTGCATTACTTGATAAGAAGGAGGTAGAAATAAGGTGTTTTCATGATGACCATCTCAGATGAGATCAACTGACATCTGTCTTATTTGCAACCTCAGTTTTGATTGTGAACTCTTAGAAAAAAATCTCTGAATTTTTCTTTTCCTTACTTGATTCTTTGGAGCCTTATGAAGTTTTGCTGAAACCTCTTCAGCTCAGTTCATCTAACCAATCCAAACATTGTTTGCAGATACATCTGATTTTGCAGTTTTGGGTAGATTTTTGGGTATCTCTCATTTGGTAAAGCTCTAGTTCACTCAGGATAAAAATGGTCATATTGGCTTTGCTAAATAAAGGAAGTGACACCACAGTGTGTAGCTCCAAATGATTTATTAATCCATAATAGATATGTTCTGTTTATAGGGACTCTTCCATTAAAACTCTGTGTAGTCAGCCTGAGACTGAGGTATGTCCATCACTATGACTTTGTATTTTTCTAATCTTGATTAAAATCTTTAGCAAAATAATACTACTCCAATATGCTACAAAACTTGAACTCTCTTAAACTTAAAAATACTTTATAAAATCTAAAATTAATCTATTTTGAATTGAATCTACAATTAATTTCTGTAAAACTTCAATGGTTTAAAGAATATAATGTCTGTATGACTGAGAATATTGGCTTTATATATGATTAGAAACTTCATAGGGATACAAGACTAAAATAAAAAAAAATAAGATTATAAAAAACACACCAGTTGTACCTTATGAAACTTGGTTTTTTATATGATTACAACTGCCATCTGATTCTATTTTATACAAACTAAAGGGCTGAGATTTTCCTAATACATCTGATGTGAATGTCCTAACAACCTATAATCTATGTGTGCATGTGCATTCACATACATAAACATATAATTTCAGGGACGTATATGTACATAACATAATATGCATTGCTCTGGTAACGTTAATGATTTTGATGCATCTGTTTTGACTAGGAAATAATAAAGTTTAATATGATTTGAATAGTGGTGTTAAAATGCTTTCAATATTTCTTAAGGAATAGTGATTCGACAAAAATGTTGAGGCTATTTTCTCCAAAGGTTTGTAATTAATTTAGATTTAGAACACAGCAACATGTAAGCTTTGCAAGTAGTTTCCTTCAGATTGATTTATTTTGTATTTTTGAATTCTGTTATGGTGAGCTACCCATAGGAATAAGGATTTAACAATATTTCTAGATTTGTACAGTGCATAGTTTTGCACGCTAGATTTAATGATGTTGAAGAATTAATTTCAAATGTAACTTTCCCTCTACAGTAGGGAAAAAAAGTTTCACATGGAGCTGGTTTTCAGTAGAGGTTTGAAGAACT
This sequence comes from Falco biarmicus, assembly GCF_023638135.1. NCBI lineage: Eukaryota > Metazoa > Chordata > Aves > Falconiformes > Falconidae > Falco > Falco biarmicus. The sequence continues at coordinate 9,878,958 of NC_079302.1, forward strand.
TCACTTCTGATTCGGTTTATAAAATGTGATCTGAAATCAGGTGTGTTTCAAGTGGTTTGTGGCTTCTGTTACAAATCCCTGGTGCTAAGCAGTTTCACCTTAGAAATCTGGCGAGGGATTTGCACATATTTTCTGACAGAAATATCAACGTCTAAAGACACTGAAAGTTTCTAAGTGCCTGAGGTCAGTCATCATTTAGCAAACCTTGCATGATGATGCCCCTATGGATTATGCTGGCTATTGTTTTGCATTATTCATTGGTGTACTTGAAACAGTATGAATCTAGATGTGATGGAGACATACAATTTGAGGTGAAACCTTCCTATTATTTTTTTTAATATTTGATACACATTTGAAATAATTTAATTTATCCATATGTGAATAATCTAAAGAAGGCTTTAAAGGAAGTTATGGAGCAAGTTTAGGAAATTGTTCGGGTCTCAGACATTGTAGTTGTTCTGACCTTGATAGAACTGCATAAGTATTTACATTTAAATTCCACTGGGTTTTTTCTTAGTTTATTTGTAATTACTTAATATTTAAATTCCTTGATAGTATTTTAGCTGAAACATTATACTGGGATACAACATACATGAGTAAAGGCAGATTGTTGTTTTACTTCAATAAATACATACTTTGTGTTCTTTGCAGCATTCTGGTTTTAAAGAATATCTTCACCTATGAGAAGGGAAACAGTGTGACAGGACAAGTAAGATCTGAGTTTTGTTCCTATTTGTGCCCCAGATTGCTCAATAGTCTTATGAAAATCACTGCTTCTCTCTGAGCTTTACCAGTAACCAATTGTGATTTTGATATTTGTGTTCTTTGAAGTATTTTGAGTACTGCTGATTAAACATGCCACATAAGAGATGCATGTTACCATCACTATTCTGATTCTTTTGAGAAATATTCCTTGCTGTTTGCATATTCAGTTTTATACCTAAGCAGAACAGGTTGTTGATTGAGTCTGGTGAATTTGGTTTTTGTTGTTTATAAGGTGGTCTCCATGCACCAGAATGTTTACTACCTTGTGGCAAATACATCTGGATTGCTGCCTTCTGCTCTTTGAATGTGAGAAGATATGGTTGTGATTGCACTATCATGTCTCCTGTAATCCTTGAATTCTGCTGGGTTTTGTTCTCTTCAGCTAACACCTCAGTGCTTGGTATTCCTGTTTTGCAGTCTAACTATCTATACGTATTTTGTGTACTATCTTGTTAAATTCTACTACTATTTAAAATAATTAGGACATACAATGCAGCACCAGAAACGTCTCAGCTGTTATATTAATATTTCATATGCTAGTTTGTTTTAGAATTGATGTTACCAACATTGAAAGAAACAGTGAAGACGCTGTAGATAAACAGACATAAGTGCAGTAGTATGGATTCTTTTACCCTGTTTCTTTGGCCATTTCTTTCAAGCACATAGGTCTTTAACAAATCAGAGGACAGAGCCTACAGTATCAGAAAGAAAAAAAAAATATGTCTCTAGCATTAGAGAATTAAAATTTCTGTAAAGGCCTCCACATTATATTTTCAGGTATAATCTTATCTGGAAATGAAAAAATGAAAGCAACTAAAAAGCCTTGCCCATAGCAAAACAAGAAAATGGAGAATTTAATGAAATAAAAGTGATAATTCTAAATCTGTATTACATACAGTTTTATTAAAAGACCATGTTATAGACAGCCTGAGGCTGCAGCACAGAATGGGTCTCAGTTTTATTATATAGAGAATCTATGGAGTATCTAAGCTATCCAAGACAGGCAAGCTAGTAGAACTGATTCCTACTTCCACTAAAAGCTCTTTACATTGCATACCATAATTTGAAGGGAATGTAATTACACTAGCATCTACTTTATGTTCTGTTTTGCTGAGAACGCTTGCTATGTATTTGTATTTTCATGAAACACAAAGTTTCACCAGTATTTCACATGTGAAAGGACAGAACAAGAAAAGAAATGCCAAACATTTAAAGGACATTCTCTTTATATAATCAGTTTATGCTCCAAATGTGCACCCACATTTTTGCATACAGCTACAGCTCTATACGCTTGACATTAGAAGTTCAGCTGCTTACTTTTCTTCTGATGAATCTTACTGCTTGTGGGAAAAAGTAGAATGTTTCAGAGTCACAATGGACCTTCCACATTAAAGACCACACTTCACTGTGTAAGAAAGATTCCAAATCCTTCAACATAATTGTTTAACTTTCTCTTTGTATGCTTATTTCCATTTATAAATATAACTAAAGAAATACAGTAGGAAATGTCAGTTCTTCTCTATAATCGAATTACAAAATGGGACAAAAAACAAGTTCACAAATTTTCTAGCAAAAGAATGTATTTGGAGAGAGGGAAATAATCTCACAGAGAATAGAATTAATTTTCCATGTAATTGTAGAACCGTCTGATTTACTCTCATTTGATATCACAGCTTGCAAAAGATGATCTCTTATCTGTACAGCATTGTGTGAAGATACTTCTGGAGGATCCACAGATGACAGCGGTCTAGAATCAGTGATAACATGATTATAAATTCTTTATATTTTTCTTTATCATTTTGATTAAACTGCTTGTGAATATAGGGACATCAAATACTCAGGTTATGCTGATAAAGTATTGGTTGAATTTTTGTTTGGTTGTTAGTGGGTTTTGTAAGGAACTTTGTTCTCAGAAAACCATTTCAGTAGAGCATTCACTCTCATCTTTATTTAGATGCAAACAGCCTTTCACTGTTCTTTGTCTACAGTAGTTTCCTGGAGCTGCTGTTGGGTTATGTTCCCCCAGACTAGTCAGTGTATTGGGAAGATATCGTGAGTCTGTTTCTTCTATATACTCTATATTCTAGGAAAGGAATACTTCTGTTTCATTGAACGTGGAAATGCAGTTGAAGTAAATATCAAAGAATAGTTCATGTTAGAAGGGAGCTTTGGAGATTGTCTAGTCCAGCCCCCCGGTTCTCAGAGCAGAGTCAGTGTGGTGTTCAGGGCTGTGTCCAGCTGCATTTTTGATTGCTTTAAAGACGGAGATTCCACAACTGCTCTGGGAAACCTATGCCAGGGTTTGACCATCCTCACAGTAAAAGAAGTTTTTCCTCATGTTTGGGTGGAATTTCCAGCAATTCAGTTTGTGTCCACTGCCTATTGTTCTGTCACTGAGCATTACCAAGAATAGTCTGGCTCCATCACAATAACATGGATACTTTTTCATGGTGATAAGATGGTTTTTACTCCTGAGCCTTCTTTTCTCTAGGTTAAGCTCTTTCAGCTGGCATGTAATGTAAGCTTGTTATCTTTTAAAGAAGAAAATGAAAACATTGGGAGGAAATATGAAACCATGAGGAAGAATCTGGCATCAGTTGTTGAGGGTTTTTTTGCATTGGCTATTTGTTTGATATTACTAATGCACATGTATATTTGTAATTTTTCAATCAACATTCAGGAAAGGAAATTATCCTCTGTTCTTTCAACAGTAGACGCTGTAAATACACAAGATTCTTTTCTTTAAACATGGATGCATGAGAGACAAGAGTGGGTTTAGTTATGTGTTCTCACAGTTTTGAAATTTTTTGTACATCTTTAAGATTGTTCACATCACATTTTGCCAAACAGGTCTTGATATCCAACTCTGACTTAAAAGGAATCTATTACCGAAAATGTAATCTTTCAATATTTTTTCTTATTGTAGAGATCTTCTGTCTCTTCTGGATTTACCGAAACCGAGGTATGTTTCAAAAATCCTATTAAATGGAAGTATTACTATTTTATAAAGTTAAATTTTTTGTACATCTTTAAGATTGTTCACATCACATTTTGCCAAACAGGTCTTGATATCCAACTCTGACTTAAAAGGAATCTATTACCGAAAATGTAATCTTTCAATATTTTTTCTTATTGTAGAGATCTTCTGTCTCTTCTGGATTTACCGAAACCGAGGTATGTTTCAAAAATCCTATTAAATGGAAGTATTACTATTTTATAAAGTTTTATTACTTTGTAAATCAAGATTCAAGACACTTTAATTTCAAATATATTTTGTAATCTGTATATATGTTCAAAATACCAATAAAATATGTTTAAAAAGACAAATAAATCTAAGCAATAAATGGCTTAATTTAGAAAACAAATTTTCAGAATTGTTTATAAAATCAATTGTTGGCACACTGATTTCTACCGACACATAAGTATTGACCTATACCTGTATCAATTTCTAGTTTAAAGAAAATATTTTCCCACTTTTCTTTAAATAGCAACCACCTAATATTTTTTCAACATAGTTATAAATATATTTGCTATGGCTTACTTATAACACTTACCATATTTTCATCAGTTAGAAGTGCACAAAACCAGAAAGTCAAATTTATTTACTCTGTAAGCTATATTAGTCTATCACCTTAGTTGACTTTGTCAGTTGTTCTCTAGGAAGACAAAGACACTCACTCTTCTGGGGGGTTGCTACCCTTATGTTTCTGATGTCTTAATTCCATGAAGTTTTTCTGTGTATATATGCATTCAAGTGTTTGTATGGAAGGCCTAGAAATGTTCAAAATTCATACAAATGACCACAGTTCTTTAAATATTATAGTACTTGAAAACATTATGTAGGAAAAATGAGAAAGACTGCATAATTCAGTTTTGGCTGTTCTGGTGACAGGGCATCACAGTGGGATACAATAGCGTGAAATGAAATGCACCTTGCAGTCAGAAGTGAAATCTTGGCCTCAATTTAAATCAACTCAAAGCTTATTGGGGCAAGTTTTTATTGAAGATGTATGCTATTATAAAATATATCATTGTATTTATTTGCATTGACTTTTAAGAGACCAGGCTAAATGTTTGAAGGCACCACAAGCTCTTACAATACAAAGATTTGCACCAGAGGAAGTTTAGATTGGATATTAGGAAAAATTCTTCACTGAAAGGGTTATCAGGCATTGGCACAGGCTGCTCAGGGAGTGGTTGAGCTGCCAGTGGAGGTATTTAAAAGACCTGTAGACATGGTTTAGTGGTGGAGCTGGCAGAGTTAGGTTCATGGTTGGACTTGATGATTTCACTGGTCTTTTCCAACCTAAATAATTCTGTGAAAGTATGTATGAAAGCAGATCAGGCAGAAGAAAACCCACTACGTGTTATTGTTTTTTAGCAACTGCACTAATGAATCCAATCTCAAGTAGCCAGTGACCCAGTGTCTCCTCAGGAAAGAGATTATATACTGCTTCTGGTGTGAAAGCAACTTTCAACCTGATGTTTAAGCTACCCTGAAGACTAAGACACACTTTTGAAAGATTAAGGTGCTGAAAATAATTATATTGTTCATATTAATTAGTAGAACAATATTTTTATAAACTACCTGCTGACCGAGGAACCTTTAATCCTTTAGACTGTGCAGTATCTTGACAAATGAATCTTTTTAATTCTCAAAAATCAGGAATAAGTTGCTAATAAGACAATAACTGCACTGCTTATGTAATTGCTTAACAAAAAATTTTACAGAGAAATATGTGCTGAAGATTCCAGCTTTAGTCTGACTCCCATGAGATAAGAAATCTTCTCTGTTGTCATGTATTCCTTCTGACTGCTAGCCTCTGAATGATTTAAACCAGAAGCGATGATGTTTCTGAAGGGGCACTATGAACCCACTTGAATTACACTGAACAAGTTTATGGAAAAAAGAAGAGTTGCAGTGCTGCAAATTATGAAAACTTAGATCCCTTCTCATAAATGTTGCTTGCACTGCTTTTAACCATAAATAGAATTAACATGTCCTGCATTATTAGTCTTACTAAAGCATGCTTATGCAATAATAATCATCGCATTTTTTATATTGCTACAACAGTACAGGTTATATAATTCATTATTAATTATTCTGAAATAGAAAATGTGTATGGGGTTAATTTTCATGTCTTTAAACTGTCATTCTCTGAACTAGTAAAATGAAATAAAAATGGTACAGTTGATTCATAAAACAGGGTAAATCTTTGATGAAATCCACTTTGAATAAATGTGCTCTTTACACCTATTAGGAATGTGGATTTTGCATTAAATACCAAGTTGGAAATTATTCTGTATAGCCTGGTCTTCAGTGCTCAACATATTGACAGCCTTTTTAAAGATACAAAAATTCAGTATAATAAGTAGCAGGGCATCTGTGAAATGAAATGAAACATAATTGAGATGACAAATTTTACTTTAGTAGCAGAACATTAGGTATGCTTGTGAAGAAGAGTGCAACAAGAAAGCAGGCTATGCTCTGCGCTTCAGTGCGGTAGCTGGCTGTCATGCACTTCTGCTGTAGAGCAGGATAGGGTCTGTTTTGTTGGGAATTCTCACAGTCTCTGAATGTGTTGCATGCACCATTTTTACATGCTTATTTTAACACATTACTGGCTTGCATCAACATTTTTAGGAGTTTTTGTAGTAAAGCCAGATATATTGTATAACTGAGCAAATTCTGGTTGCACTGTTTATCCAATGAGTACAAAACATGAAACTTCATTATGTTCCAAAATTAACCATGCAGTTTCAGGGCTGAAGCCTTAGTAACGGAATTATTTAGGTTGGGAAAGACCATTACGATCATATAGTCCAAGCTTGATAAAGCATTGTTCAGATCATTTTCATCTAAACCAAAAAAGTGAGTCCTTTGGCAATTTGGAGAGGAAATTATACTATTCATCTGCCTCTGGGTTTGCTGTCTCCATGCTTTTCTTTTGCTAAATGTCTTTTATATAAGAGAAACTTTCAAAAATACTGGCAGTTTACTTGGATTATATTTTCAAGTACCTGACTCAAAATTTTACTTGACACTTTGGTGTATGTTTATATATATGTGTTAAAAATCTATGAGGAAACTACAGAAGATAAATAAGGGTTAATTTGGTCACAGACACTCTTATTTAAATTACACTACCTAAAAGAAAGGTAATAAAATTCTATTGTCACAGTAATCTGATGGGAATATAGAGATGGGAGTGGCACATTTATTGCCTCTAAAACGACCTTTGCATCAAACCTCGTGTACTGATTACTTTTTAGACAAAATTATTTGATTTTATTTACTAGTTCACCCTGGAGCTCCACTTATACTGTGTTACTCATTTTCTTTTCTGTTAGTTAAACTGAGAATTGAAGAGTTACTTTAGTACTGTGTAGCTTTTATCTTTTGAACATAAATATGAAGCAAAACCTGGCAGACTTAAAAAACTGTGGTAGCAGATGGACTTACCAGCATCCCTTTCCCTTTTTTTCATTTGAACTGTGGCAACAACCATTTACATTGAGGGTAATTAAATACAGTATTTCTATGTAATTATATGATAAAGATTTCTAGTGCCAGTCTGTGCAGTTTTGTATGGTTGTATATAATTTCTTGGTTAAGAGAGTAATTTATTCTTAATGCTAATTGATGATGAACAGATTATTAAAGTAGGACCGTATGACACTTCTTTCAGTGTTCTCTTTCATTTTAAATAAGATCAGAGTAATTCTAAATAGGAAGTTGGTGCCAGCATCATAAAAGGATGGTGTATAAAACAGCAGACCTTTTCTTACACTGTTGATTGATAACCACTGATGAAATTACAGTGGTGCCATAAACATTTTAGTGTGCGTCATAAAGATTTTTCATGTATAACATTAGCCACATGGTATAGGTAGATTAAGATTGTCTTTTCAAAAGCAGTCACCAGAAATTAACTTTAAACAAATTCCAAGTGTTTTAAAAGCTAAAACTAATGAAAGTTACAATGTTATCCATTTATATTCTTTCAGAAATTCTAAGATTTTCTGTGACTTGACCTTTATTTTATGACAAGATATCTGAAAAGTTGATTTGTATGAGTCACAGCTATAATTATTAAACTGTATGAAAAAAAAGGGAAGCTAATGGATTTTTCACAGCTATTTTGTTTAAAAAAGTAAAGAAATTAAGAATATTTTTAAAACCCCTTTATATTTCACTATCTAAAATGTTTCTTAACAGGTCTGCCACTTATCAATCTGTACTTTAAAATTTATTAAAAAAGAAATGTACAATAAATGTATCTTTGAGCGTACTGCAAGTATAAGCCTCAAGCTGCAAATCAATGTGTGTAATTATTTAGGTGTATAGTGGAGATCTTTAATAACCATATGAATTTAGCACCTTTACCTAAATATGAAACACAGATACATTCCTTCATCTCTGGGGCCCCCAGCATAAGAAGGACATGGGCCTGTCACACCAGAGGAGGCCACAAAGGTGATCAGGGGGCTGGAGCAGCTCTCCCATGAATACAGGCTGAGTTGGGGTTGTTCAGCCTGGAGAAGTCTCCAGGGAAATCTTGTAGGAACCTTCCTGTACCTAAAGGCGGCCTACAAGGAAGGCCTACGAGAGGGACTTTTTACAAGAGTATGTAATGGTAGGACAGGGGGTAATGGCTTTGAGCTGAAAGAGGGTAGGTTTATATTAGATATTAGGAAGAAATTCTTCACTGTGAGGGTGGTGAGATACTGGAACAGGTTGGCCAGAGAAGCTGTGGGTGCCGCATCCCTGGAAGTGTTCAAGGCCGGGTTGGGTGGAGCTTTAAAGCAACCGTATCTAGTGGAAGGTGTCCCTGCTTATGGCAGGAGGGTTCAAACTAGGTTGTCTTTAAGGTCCCTTCCAACCCAAACCATTCTGTGATTCTATGATTACTGTTAAAAAGTTGACATTAATAGGATTTCTGGTTGTCTATACCAGAGGTGCCTGCATTATTCTAATCCTGAAGCACAAACACCCTTACTTGGTGCTTTTGCATGGTATAGGATTCCAAGCATTTGATGGATAAAAGAACTCTGACAAAGAAACCTATTAGTATTTATGCTGTGTTCTCCTCTTGAGAATTCTGGTTTGGATTTTTCAAAGGAACCTGAGTTACTCTTTCTCCCACCGAAAGCTTAAGGATTTTATTGTTATTTACATGAAAACACTATAGACTGCCCTTGCAGTAGAAAGGAACGTTAATTTATATGTGAATCTTACCCAGTAGGTTTTCCATCCCTGTTATTTAGTCTCCTTTGAAAAGTCAGCCTAATGTAAGCAATCTTATTTACACAAAGAGAATTCCCATTAAAGAAAGCAAGACTGCTGAAATAAACTAAATCTATTCATGCAGAATTAGATTCTATCTGTCCCTCGAGGTTTATAATTTACAGACTTTTAGCTCTTGCCTTTGAGGACTAAGTGTCTTGCTCTTCCCATTTTCTTCTCAATACACTTAACGGTTTGTTGTTTTAGGTTCAAGCACAAAGGAGGAAAGTTGATTTACAGATGAATCAGGATGGTTCTTACCTGCAGTTATTTCTAGAAGCCTTGTGGTTTGGTTCCGTTTGTAAGAAAGTTGCAGTTACTTTTCCCATGACCCCCTGCATTTCAGTGCACTCTCAAGGTACGGGCCTACTCGGAGAGGAAATTGTTCGTGTATGTTATGTCTAATGTCAGGCTTATTGTACTTATGTGATTGATCTGTGCAAGTGAAGCAAGTCCTCTTTACATGCATGCATGCTGGTTCCCGGAGTTAAGATGCCCCTGATTCATAATGATGTGTGTGGAGTAATAATTCTGAATTTACTTATTCATTACCTTCTCTGAAGAAATTGCTAAAGCAAGGAAAATAAAAAGCAAACAAGTTATGATCTGCTTTGCGTTTTGTGAATTGTGAAAAATCTTTTTAAAAAGAAAATGAATTAGTTACATATTTATCAATGCACAGATTCCCATTAGAAATAATGATCTTATTTATGTCAAGATTCCTAGAAGGTTGTAAGCACGTATTTGCAATAAGGATGTATTTCTGGCTGAGAAATTTGGACCATTAATTTCTTGAAGGACTTTTGGGATGACCATATATGTGTGTGGGTATTTACTTTTGATCAATTTCCAGAAGCCCAAATGTTTAGAGAACTGCTATTAACTATTTATGCTTTGGCTCTGTTACAGTTTAAACAAGACCAAGACTAGCAGCGGTGGTTTTCTTATTTTATAAAATCATTTTGTGAAATGAATCACTCAAGGCTTGAAGTATTTTGGGTTTTTTTTACACTAAGTTTTGTCCCTTAGGGAACCTTTCATACAAGCTTTATAACTTCCTGAAAATAGGGAGATTATACACAGAATAAATAGCAGACAGCTGTGAGCTATGTCTATAATGCGAGTAAAGGGATTTGGTGATTTTTTAAACCAGAAAAGCAAAGTTTGAGCATCTTGAACACTATACAGACCCTCAAAATGGAATGAGTGTTCTGTAATTCAACTCAATTTTTATTTGGTATAACATATGGATCTGAGTAAATGATTCATACTGACAGGATGCAGCCCTGTGATCTTACAACAGCTCCCATATCATCTCTAGCCCAGCAGCCCTAACCATTTCATTTCTATTTTCCCCTTCATTCTCTCTCCTCTTTTACTTGCCCTTCACACTATAGCACTACTCTGTCATACAGTCCTTAACTTATTTCTTGTTCAGAGACACTTCAAGTGCTGGTGCTGAACAGGAGCAAAAATGCCTAGCCATACATATACTAACAGTGCAGGAACACTGAACTTCTCCACAATGTGCTTACCAGCAGTCTGGGTTCTAACAGGGCGTGATGGCTATGGGTTTCATGCAGCTAGCTTGGTCTGAACAAGTGATCTAACTGAATTAATAAACTCTCATGGGATCCAAAGCACTTTAGAGATTGGTAGAGAGATGCTTTCACAGCCCTCTTAGGTCCAGCTGACAACTACTTGCACTTATTAACACCAGCTCAGCCCTGCGATGTGCCCTGATGCTGGAACCAGTTTTTTCTGCACTATGCTTCCAATGACCTATAATAGTCAGGTTTGCCCATATCCTGAAATTTCAGAGTCTCTTAGGTGTCACTTAAGCAGCTGAAATGATGGACAGCCTGCTTCTCAAAAAGATGCAAACCCAAATCCATAATATATGTTACAGTAGTAGTTTTAATAAGTCTAGAAATTATAAAAGCTATATGGTGTTGCAGTAATACTTCATTTCCCAAATGCAAATTATTTTGGTTTGAATTTCTCTTTGTACATTTGTGTTGTAAATGTTTGGGAAATTATATTAAGAGTTATTGAACAGTAAATAAATATTATGGAAATAGTGAAGAGAATAGGCTTTTTAATCTTTTGCATGAGTTAATAAAGACATAGTACAAGGCATAAATAAATACTGAATTGTAATTCCCATTAGTTGCAATTCAGACAGATAGTTACTTGACATGAGGTTAAGTAGTGTCTTGGCTATAATTTGCTATCTTGGTTGAGATATTTGCATAGAATTGTTACATGCTTGTAAAACTAAAATTGCTTCTAACTGAGAACTTATTTACAGTAATGCTGCAACAGTACTTGTCATTTCAGGTAAGTGAACCGAGGTATGGGGTTTTTTTCTCCATAACTTTCACAAATTTCTCTAATCTTAGTGTTTTCAACTGGAATTTTAAGGTTAAAAAAAGGTATTTTTAAAATAAAATGTCTTGGTACACTGTGTATCTTAGCCAGTTTATCCTTATTATGGCTATAATCTGGAATATACAAGATCTGACCAAACAACACATGCTCAGCTTCAGGCAGAATTATGGTTTTCAGAGAGGAACTCAGTAACATAAGTTAATTTTTATGCATCTGAAATTTCACTATAATATTCTAGTTTAGGGTAACATTCAATCAGCATTTCAAAAAAATCTATCAAACATGTGCCTTATTGCTTCACACACAAAATTTGAACTCGGATCCACTTTTTTGTCAGCTGGAGTCTTGGAAAAAGACAATTGCTTATTGAACCATTAAGGTAAAAACTGTTTTTCTGACAGCTGTACCGGGAAATCATGTCCTGCTCTTAAAACAGTTGTAAGTAGTACCAGTTGGAGATTTTCCAAAAGAACAGTTTTTCATCTCAAAATGCTGATTCTTAGAGCATGCATTTGATTTCTGACAAACAGAATAGCAAAGTACTAGAATTGTGCTTGTCAGGAAGATCTCAGTCAACTGTCTGGTTGGTTCAATCATGCTAGAGGGTTTGTGAGAAGACACAGAACTAGTAGGAATTTTCTTAATTTCGTCTAACAGCCACCAGATATTCACAGGAGCATATCTGCAATAAAACCACTATTATTTTTCATTGTTTCCAAAATGAAATAACAGAATTTAATTTTGGCAGTTTAGAGAAGACCCATCTTAATTAGGAGTGATTTCTTTTTATACATCCATGCCAATAAAAAAAAAGCATCACTGAGCAAAAATAACTTTTTTTGGAAGCTTTTCTAATCAATATTTTCATGTTTAAAACTATAATTTTTTATGGTATGTCCTTTGAAAAAGATACAATAATCTCCCTAATCCTCTCTGTAAAAAAGGATAAGGCGAATATATCCTCGGCTGTTATTTTGGCATTCTTTTCTTCTGGCCAAGGTGTTCTGTGTTGGTGTCAACACCAATTGCAGTGTTCCCTCCAACTCAGGATTCTGACTATAACACACAGGCATCTCGGGATTCCAACCAAAACACATAAACTATGGAAACCAGCACACTGCGTAGGTTATAGAATCAGTGCTGTAATGACCACAAAGATAAGCATATTGTCCTCAACTTCATATTCTCTCAGGAATGAGGAAAAGATTCTGCTACCCCACAGCATCTGTAGATCATGGAAGGGAGAAGACCTTAAAATATTAGTGTATAAGGAGGGAGATCTGGTTCATAAGTAGCATTTTGCACATATTATACATACTGTGATGGCATAGTGCCAGTGAAGTCAATGATAGTAAGGATCATAGTGAAATACCTTCAGGTCTGTAAGGGAAGAGTCACTCACCCAAACATTTGATTAGGAAAGGCTGATTTCTTGTATGAGATGGAGAAGACTTCAAATCATGAGACATAGGTTTCAATCTAGGAATTATTTCTGGGTTGTAAGGTGGAAGATCCAACTTCTTAAGGGTATAGAAAACATGAAGCTACATTATTTAGAATAGACTGTGCAAATATGGGAAAGATAAAATTATGTTAATTCCACAGTTACAGTGCATAAAATTATATACTATTCCAGAAACATTGCATTCTCAGGAGGAGTTTCAGAAAGTTGGTGGCCACAAGCTATCCTAATGAGACAGCTAGTTTGAAAAACACAGTAAAAATAAGGGAAGTAAATGAACACTTAAATAAAATGAAACTTGGATGAAAGCATAAAATGAACTTGAACAAACTGAATAAACTGAATCCTGAAGACATTGTTAAACCCCATTTCAAAGGCACAAAGTCAAGAAAGTTATAATTTCTCTCGGAACCCTTAGCTGTGTCCTTGTTAGCATCTGTTATCAGTCATTAAAAAACATAGAAGACCATGCAAATTAACTAGATTAGTAGTGAAATAATTTGACACAATTGAGCTATGAGAAATCTTAATCAAAAAAGAAACATAACAATTTACTGCTTTGTTTCTTATTCCCTGCTCTATTCTTATTCCCAAATACGAGGGAGCCATCACAGAATAAGGTGCTTATTTTCCAGTAAAACTTCATATACGGCTTTCTGGTTAATTAAAAAAAAAAATATCTGGGAAATAAATTTGAAACTTAGTTATTGAATTATGTCTAAATGAGAATTATGCTTTGAAGTATACCTGTTTCTTGCATATGTGTATTTTGGGTGGGACAAAGCAGTTTGTTGCTGTCCATGTGCTGGAATTTCTGTGATCTGTTATTTTTAAAATTTTACAGACAAATACTTTGCTCAAAACATTAAGCATTTGGAAGAGCATGCTCACAAGCAAGTAAATTTAAGTATGACCTTAAGTATTTTTTGCTGCCCTTTATAATCATACCAGCTTTACTTTACATGCTTGCACCCATGTGTCTACAGATAGAACTTTTCCTTGCATAAATGCAACCATGTTCAGGGTCAGATCCAAGATTTCTGTTGTTTTCAGTGAGATTTGACTCAATTTGTTGATTGATAGCTGTTGGCATTACTTATGGCATGTAGTGAATGACACAGGTGAGATGGCAGTTTGGTGTTTCTTATATCTATATTTGTACTCATTCTGTTTGCAAAAGAGTCTGTTTCTTTAAGAATCTGACTGAGTGTGGGTAAGAACTTCAGTGTATAGGGTGGATCAAAACAATGACAGTAGAATTATTTTAAATAAAAATGTAAAACCTGTCTTTTGGCTGTTCAGTTCAATTGTCAATTATGAAGTTTTATATATTGTTACTGTATCTGCTCATTGATAGCTGCACATTGGTATAAATATTCAAGGATAATAATTAAGACATGCAAATAAACTGAAGATTGGGAACAGATTTTAAAAATAGCTCATACCCTTTATAGTGCAAAAAATGTACTTGTCTGAAGTGTGGAAATGGTTGAGTAGTCAGACATCTTCATTGCAAACTGCTGCTGCGAAAAAGCACAAAAGTTTATAACAAAAAGATAAAACAAAGGAGAGGGATTTTAGCACTGAGCCTCTCTGTCTTCCAAGTATGATAAAGAAGTGATAGAAAAAAAGTAAGTATAGTGGTACTCTGGACACGTTACAAATTAAGTCACGCACTGAACCTTAGGAAGATCTGACTGAAGAGCTGTTCTCTTCATAAACAGTGTTACTATGTAGGGTTGTATTTGTAGCAGATGGGAACCCTTCCTGTTCTTTCATTATGAAGCAACGACATTCTCTGGGCACATGAGCACTGTGGTTAGACATCTTTGATCTGATGAGCATAATATACTAGATGCTAATATTTGGTGAAAAAAAAAAAAAAAATCTGTCAGGGAAATCTACAGCATAAAATCATAGTAACAGCAGGTATAAAATTCTGGAGTATGCCACTGAGGCAGCATGAATTGCAACATAAAAAGCTTTGAAATGGTAGGAGGACAGGTTCAGAGTCTGATTTATTTGAACCTTTAAATGAAGCTCACAGACAAAAATGACAGGCCAAACTCAGAAGTGACTTGAACGTTAATGTAACTTCCATGACAGAGGAGCAAAATTTAGAGCACTTCAAAACCAGTAACTGGACAAAGCAGAATTTTTGTGCTTTCTGACAATCTTCTATCAGTTGCTGTGTTTTAAACACAGAAAATGTTTTTCCTTCATCATACATGTTACATTTATTTTGCAATGTTTTGCAGCATCTTTGATGGCTGCAAAGGGAAGAAACTAGAAAAATGAAGAGGAGAATAGGGAAACCAGCTATTGGAAAGAGAAACCACAATAAAGGAGAAGAGGGTGGAAGACTCAGCAAGAAATTATACTCTTATAATATTTTCTCTACTCTTTGCATTTATAAAGGGGTGGGGGTTTGCTTTCAAAGTACATCTAATTCAAATGTAATTTGCTAGCCTCTGTATTACAGTTGGAGACACTTAAAATCCAAGACAATGCATTCATAGGCTTCAAAAAGTAGAGATTATATTTTTTTAATACCTTAATCATGGTGTTCCAACTCGAAGGAATGCCTGATTTTCAAGCAGATTTTAGATACTTGATTTCAGTTCATAGTAAAGTGTGCATATATTGTTACTGTTTTTTTCTGATAATTTCAGAATACTGGCCGTTGTCTAGTAAATCTGAAAGCTTTCCTCAGTACAAGAATGGAATGTGCTCTAAGAGAGCAGTTTATATTGGACAATATTGCATAAAACCTGGACAAAAGGAATTGTAGGGACTGAATTTATTCTCTAACACTGCTGTGGTCTAAGAGAATATGCAAAAGTGAAAACTTCACATTCTGTTATTCTACAGAGAACTAGAAACATTAAGATATGATAAAACCTTCCTTCAAATCCAAAGTGGATCTGTAGAGCATATCTATTACATATTCTGTACTTGTCCCAAATACAGAGTTCTTTTAGGAGGAAAGATACAGCTTGGACTTTCAAAATTGGAACAAGTACTCATTTGGGACTTAGAAGGATGTGGAGCAGTATCTCACTTGAGACACCAGTGGAAGTTCTGTGTTTGAAAAAGCTCAGACTACACAGAGATAAGAGTTCTGGAGTCACATCTGAGTGATTGTAAAATCAAGAGAAAGTGTTCTCAGCTAAGAAAGTGCTTGCTTGGATTTAAAGATTTAGTCTTCAGCTTGTTGTTACACAAACTGTCACAATTTTGACGTGTGGTTCTAAATTTTCATTGAGAAATGCATTCTATATGCAAAAGTTTTGATTTTTAATGCAGTATTTTCTGAAATCATTAATGTGAATATTAAAATTGAGCACTTGGATACGTAAGCAGGTTTTTAGCATGATTATTTGAAAATGTATTGCTCAACATAAAAAATACATTTAAAAAATCTAAATAAGGGTTTATCAATTATTTAATTTATTACATTAATAGTCTGTATTAAATGATGTTGTGCGTGACAAGATACCCAGAAGTAGAATGTAGGACCTTAGAATACTACATTCCATAGGCTTTAATTAGTTAATCATACAGACACTGTGTCAGAACCTGAATCCTAATAGACAGCTAACAGATAAATAAGGTTAATAAGGAGCACTAGAACTGAGAAGATACTGACATGAAATGTATTTTTCAGCTTCACTGTGGGTGTGCAGTTGAGGGGTAGATGGTAGGGGGCATCTCATTATGCATTTCTCCACAATGAGGATCCAGAAATTGAGAGTCATAGTTCTAATAGCCTGAGTATCTTAAGTGCAACACGTTCCCTCTCACTCTTAACCTATGTAACATAAATATTTTAGACTAATGAATTAAACAGATTACATAAGAATAGCCCTTAAATTTGCTTATCTCAGGTGATCTTTTAAATTATTTGTTCTTTTCAGTGATAATTCTGTGTCAAAACCTATCAATTTTTTGTAATTCCAGATTCATCTAGGGTTTAACCTTCAGTACTTGAATGCCTTTTAATATCAGACTTCTAATGCACCTGGCATCATAAAATAAGCAATATTAAATCAAGAGTTGTACACAATGAAACATACTGCAAATTACTAAGAGCTACTTAAGTAATTTTGCATTTCTCTAATGCCTTGAAAACAAGTCCATGCTTTTTAAGCAACCGTTCCAAAATGGCCAAGATAAATGGTAAGTTAGATGGGGCTTTTTCAAGGGTTTGATTTCCTTTGGCAAAAACACACTTCCCGTACACAGTAAGAATGAGAGCAGATTTTTTTTAGTAGGTCAGTGATATTAGAGTGAAATGCAAATGCACAACTAAACTACATAACACAAATCCTGCTGTTTGCTCCCTTGGGCATTACTCCCTGTTTGGTGTAATGTTTTTTCTAACATTTTATGAAGTTTTGCAATTAAATATTAATGCAACTTCTTTAAAGAGAAACAAAGATTTATAACCCTGAATTGAAAGAGAGAGGATGAGAGAATTGATAACACAGTTGGGCAGGAGAATTCTGCATGAGCTCTGAACACTCTTTTCTCATTTAATTGAAAAGCAAAATATACTGTGTAAAACAAAATATATATAAGCTATGCTCTAATTGCATGTGGTGCATGATTATATGTTATAAATTGAGATCTTTCCAGTCAAGCAAAAAATCATGTGCTGTATCACTCTTTTATTTTTGAATTCTACTTCAGTGTTCTTTTTGATTTCTTACATTTTAAATACCTTAAACACTTAGGGGGGGGGGGTGTGGAAAACCAATTAAATTAGAATCTAAAGTTAAGGCAACTAGTATATTTTTGTATTTTGAAATTCAATTGAACTTGTAATAAATAATTTACTTAAGCAGTGTGAAAAGGAAGTGATAACCACTCTTGCCTTTTGGCAAGAGCGGGTATGTGGTATGCCTGATTCATCAGCACTAGACGGCAGTAACTCATGTATATGGAACAGACTGTAACGTTTTCCAGTTTACTTGAGGGAATGAGAAATGTTTAAGATTCTGCATACTCCTAGATATTCTTCAAGGTTACCAGAAGGCATAAAGACATGTTCTGAACCTGAGGTCAAATTTGTAGGAAAAAAATGCAAAGAGAAAGTCCTATTATTTGTAAAGTTCACATGTATTCCATTGCAAAGATAGGAAGGGCAGGATTCTGCAACTATATTAGTCTGGATTTCTTAAATATTTTTCTTTTCCTGCCCTCTTAAAAATATCTAGCTAGGAAAAAATATGTCAGGATAACTCAAAGGAATTAATCAGCAGGGCTGTTGTTTAAGATGTGGTAGTGTGAAATATGCCTCGTTGCTGTAGGTCAGACTGAGGTATTGCACAGGGTAGTCATAGAAGCTTTGCTAATGAGCAGCACTCCTGTCTGTCTTCTTGGATTTCTAAGTGTTTATCATCGTTATCTATTTATGCACAGGTCTCATATTCGGGAGTTCTCCTGTCAGACACAGGTTTGAACACAGAAGTAAAATTCTATTCATTCACAACCCCACATTACCTACTCCACCCACAAGGTAGCAGAAGAAAGGTGAATCTTTGCTGTCTTGTATCTCTTTCATCACGATTTACTTTCTTTTATATAATGTTGACCTGAATAGGAATGATAATGAGAAGTGATGTTTGCTCCTTGAGATGTATGTATCATAGGAGAACGATAGAACCTGAACTGATCTGGCACAGGACCATCCAATCCATTTTAATGGGCAATTGCTTATGCTTGAATCAGCACCTTCCCGCAGCATATAAAAAGAAAATACTAGAAGTAAAAAATCTCATAGATACTTATGTTCAGATATGTTCCAAGAAATAATGGTAGACTTGTGCATTTTCTTACTCTTGTTTGCAGAATTTTTATTCTTAAATTATTTCCTTGAGTAAAACCACAGGAGGAAAAGAATGGCTGATGACATTACCTTCTTTCTATCCCAACAGAAGAAGAAACCATCTGAAAAATGCAAATATAAAACTGTATCACTGTGTGCTTTATTCAGGGATTAAGTGAATGGGGGGCATTATGCACTGAGTTCATGCAGAAAGTTATCATTAAATGATTGGAATTCATTTAAAGAATAGCCTTATACTCAAAACCACAAGAATAGCAGTAGAAACCATAACCATTTCTCCATCTAGTGATTTTTCTGTATAATGTTTTAATGATGTTGCGAAAGCAAAAATTATTAAAGACTTATTAAAAATAAGTCATCATGAAACAGCAAAGTGTTTGAGACAGTGCTTCTCTCAAACCAGAACGCCAGGAAGAAAAAGAGCTAGCAATCTGGTAACTAATGAAACAAGCAGCAGCAGTTTCTGACGCAGTTTCTGCCTTTGCTGAAAAATATCAGAGGAACATCAGCCACGCCACATGTTAGGAAGTCATGCCCAGATCCAGTCCAAGGCTTGGAATGGAAACAAGATTGCTTCCAGGGATGAGAAGATGGTTCACTTGTCAGTGTCTCTTTAACATTATGACCTTTATAGGAAGCCTATTACTGTAAAGGTTATTTTTGCTTCTGTAGAGGGGAAAAGAATTGGTTGAGCAGCATTGCTGACAGCAAGACTGTCATTTTAAAAATTAGGTTATAATGAATATGAGTTTCAGAAGAAGACTGCAGAGTAGGTCCCATCTGCTACCCTCTGGACTGCAGCATGAAAGGGAACAGATGGGCACGAATTATGCCAAAAATGGCTGGGAGAAGCTAGACAGCTCAATCGTCTTATTCTATGTTATCATCAGCCACTTTAAGATCCCATTTCTATAGACATCTTACAGTGCACTGCAGTTGTTGGGGGAATAAGGGAAGGGTGGATATGACTGGAAGGAGAGGGAACTTAGAACAGGTGTTACTACTGTAGCTCAGGTCCTAGTTTGGTTGCTAATTCTACTTTTCCTTTCTGTTTTGGTCCTGGTTTTCATGTGATCGTCCTTAATTCTGAATAGTCACGAGGAAGTGATACTTTTCTTTTCCTGCACAGCTATGCAAAAGGTAGGTGTTCTGCAGTAAGATCTTAGTTTCTGAAATCAATGTCATCTTGATACATCCTCAGATTAAGTCAGGATTTTACTCTCTGCAGGTGTCTTCTAATACCAAGTTTGTCATTCCCAGTTCTGGAATGGAGTGAAATTACATTGCAACTTGCAGACTCAGGTAGGTGTCCCCTCTCAAAAGCCCTTTCAGATGAGGAGCACAGTTGTTTGCCTGTTCTGACACAGACAGTATCAAAAGCTTTTTAGATTTTTTTTTAATATGGTTTTGTTTGTGTATCTCCAATTAAAAATCATACTTGGAATTGTGTGTTGCATACTTTAAGAAGCTCTAATATAGTTGATAGTAATGTTGAGTAATATTATCAAATATCTATGCCTGAGGTTTAGCCATTGAAATAAGATTTGGGGAAGCAGAAAAATTATAATTCCCATTAAAACTTTTCTTAACTTTAAATGCACTCTTCTTTACTATTGATGGCTGCTAACCTATTTGAACTTGGAGTAATTAGCCTTTCTTAACAATGATTGGTAACCATTTCTTAATTAAAGTGTCAGATAGCTTTCCACAGGGTTCACACCTTCCTTTTGGAACCAAGCATTTACTCCTTTCTAATATCATTTTATAGTCCATAATACACAAAAGGCAACTCACAGAATCAATTTTTATTATTTTTATCATTTTTTTCTGTATTTTAAAAATGTCTAATAAGTCTCCTACATCTTTAGTTCTTTTCTGGCTGTGTACAGCAGCAATGGCTGAAGTGTAGCTTTAAGTTAGTTTAGTAAAGCCAAGTCTGGCTACAGAGCACTGGTGTTGAAGCTGTATTGTTTGGGTTTTTTTACCCTGTTCTACAATGTTTGTGCTCCAGTTAGTATTTCACTCAATACCTGTTAAAACTAGCAGTTTAAACTGTTGATACTTTGATTACAGTGTGGGCAAATGCCTTGTTAACAACTGCAAGAAAAGCCTGATATATTTAGGGGCATACCAGGGCTTCTAAGTATGTTTTTCCTCTGTGTTTGCTTTTTTATTATCTTTATAGGCAGAATTTAATGATAAGACTATTTGTCTATATGGTAAAAGCCATGCCAGTGTTTGCATGATAAGTCTTGCAAAAGTGTCAGAAAACTCCCTCTATCTTCTGTCCTTGAAAATGAAGACGACTTCTATCTATGACAGAACATATGGGTACATACTGCATTGATTTCAATATTCAGTAAAACAATAGTTTGAGCTATAATTTATTCTATGAAAAAAGGAATGAAATTATAAATGTTTCAGGTAATGCTTTATTGGTTGTTTCACAACAAATATTTTCAAAAAAACATTGTAAAACCAGGTGTCTTAGGGAAAGCAAAACTAGACTTGGGACAGAAATCTTATTTAACACTTAGCAAGTGAGGTCTATGACCTGTATTTCTGTATATGTATATGTGAGAAGTCGTTGAAAGGCTTAGCATTGTGTCAGTGCACCTTGGTATTTGGAGAAAAATGTAGATGGTAAGCTATATTCTAGGAACCAATGGGCAGCTACAATCATTAATCAGTGTTTTTGCTTCTTGTCTTCTCTGTATTGTGAAGTCAATGTTTCACACTTTGGTTGCCTCAAGGTCTACATATACTTCAGGGCTTCATTGAACTAGCAGTACACTAGTGTAGAAAAATAACCCATTTGGGTTTTTGCCATGAAAAATGTGAAGTCAGTCTTTGAACATTGACTAAATTCTCATTACTTTGGTGGCAAATGAGGCATGAAACATATTGTCAAAAAATATAGAGCCCAAAATATAGTGGCACTAAATATTTTATCTTCATAGAATGTACTACAAAAGGTTTGAACTCTAAATCAGACAGTGCACTTAAGCACACAACATCATTCATCAAGTGCACAGTCTTTGTTGCAAAATTTGTCCATGATGGCAGCTTTAATGAAGTTCCATAATTTCTTTCAACCTCAGAAAACTATTATTTCAGCTGTATCAAGGCATAAATCTACCATCAACACTTCAACTCTGGCCTTGCTCAAGGCTTAGACTATTGACTTTATGGTGAGAATTTCATGGTAATGTTTCATGCCCTACTCATTCCTGTCTAAATGTTAGATGTGTAATATCAACTTGCTGTTCATAGACATGGGTGATTGGAAGGAAATACAATTGCAGAAGCAGAACTGAAAAGACAGTCTTGGCTATTTGAGGCTTCATGACATGGTTTTCTGAGGAATTGCTGAAGTATCTGGACTTGTGTTCCCTTTGATCTCCACAGTAGAACAGAATTCTGTTACTACATGGCTGAAGTAACTTTATTTCTTATATCAAATATTTAAGAGCTCTGGATCTGGGAAACAAGTGGTATTTGTGGACAGATAATGAAATGGCCAACTGATTGATATAAACAGTGGGGAAAAAGTTCATTATCTATGGACAGTGCTCTTTAAAGACTAATGTTTGATTTATAAAAAACACCCTTTGACTCTGTAGGTGAATTCTAAGATTTACTTCAGTTGTACACATGTAGTACTCAACATATGGCAGTTCACAGAAAATCATATCACCTTAAAAACGTAGTATTGATTTTTTTATTTTTTTTTACTGTGTTGAAATTAGGTATGCTGTGACATGGGAATCAGAAATCCATGTAAAATATATACGCTTTGGAGAGGGGAAAAATCACACTCTGAACTTCCTCATGATAATGAATTTACAACGCATAAAGCCATTTGCTGTCATGATAAGGGAATAATCTCTTTAAGTGTCTTGAAATATACATGTTGTTATTTCTCTGTGCTGTCTGTAGTCTTCATACTGTACAGATACTTGTCTTCAACCACCATGCATTAAATTTTAAGGGGAAAAATTCTAGATATCAGAAAAAGTACTTGCAGCCAGTATACACTGACATGATTTACTAAAACCACAAAATCAACTGCAGCTGGATAAAATAACAGAATTTTGATATTAATAGAAATTTGTAACCTTGAAAATTATTTCATTGTAAACATTGCAAAATTTGACAGCTCTATACAATGGTTAAGTGAATCCACCATTGTTTAGCATGGAAAAAAAAAAAAAAAAAACCAAACCCAAACCAAAAACACAACCAACAAACCAACCAAAACCTGTCTGCTCTGGGACAGGCTTCATGACCCATAATTTGAGGAGTATTCTAATTAAGATATATCTGCTTCCATTTTACATAAGGAATAGCCTGCAGGCTGTAAGAAACATTAAATAAATCATCATAACCTTTAAAAAGCACTTGCACTATTTGTGTAACAGTGTAGCTTTGTAGAGGTATTTGTAATGCCTTTAAGAGCTGACATTGTCAGAGTGCTTGATTTTTTTCCCCTTTCTCCTTACCTTTGTAAAGACTCAGGTTCATAATTTAAGCTATGACTGTTTTACAAAGCTATTCTCTATATTTTTATAGTACCTCATAATCAGCAGTGTTGTTGGGCTTGATTAGATTCATTTTTAGAACCAACTATAAAGAGTTGAGCCAGATCCAGCACTAATGAAAGATCACTGGCTAATTGATTTGGTTTCTCCCACTGTTTCAGGCATTATGTCCTCCTGTGTCATCCAACTATGAGGGACAAATGTTAATTTGAAATGTGAAGCGGTACAGGTATTTTGGAATTGTTCATTTCTCCAAGGGAAGCAAAATTGTTAAGAGACAACTAACTTTATATTTGTGTGAATTCTTGCACAAAATACTTGAATTTACTCTGTCTTTCTGGTATAAGACAAAACTTCCCTGAGTAATCAAGACAAACATTCTCAGGTTCATTCTGCTTACTGAAGTCTCTTCATGGAGCATCCTAAATTAGAAGCTTACTCAACTTGTGACATTGTCATAGTCAATGAAGAATTATTAGCACCTCCAGAGAACATTCACAGTTTTTATGGGCTGAAAGAGTTTTTACAAGTAGCTGTGTTACTCCATTTGCTGCAAAGTGAGGCTATCGAAGTGACTATTTTGAGACTTCAACAATCTAAGGTTAGGTGGGACAAATTTGATTAAATATAGCCATTTATATAAATAACAGATAATCAGGTGTGTGTTTAGGCCTTAGATATTCACTGTTTCCAGCAAAACAAATGTATTTGCCTTTCCACATTAAAAAATACAGCTTCAAGTTTCCAAATACAAAATACACAGGCAATATGGAAAGTTCATTTTTTAATTGAAAAGCACTTAATATATATGTTGTCCAACAGGTTTTCAGTAAAGATGTCTTGTTTTGTTCCAGCAAATTCAAATCTATATAGGGAATAAAAATGAACAATAAAAAGAAGAAGAAGAAAAAATAAATTCACAAAAGGGATTTTCTTCAGTCCAGAGGGAAAAGTTGTTGCTGTTTTGGAAATATAAATTTAATTTACACAATAAATTTCTGCTGAGGTTTCTCAGTAACTGTTGTAAAAAAGATAAATCTGTACAAATGGTATATGTTGTATCCAATATTATATGAATGAAAAAGATAATGGGCTAAACAGATACTAGAAATCAATATCACACACTGAAACATTCTCAATAGAAAGCAAGCCCTGCCATTTACATTCTCCCCAGAAGGTAATGAGATGATCCAAGTAATTCAAGCACCCTAGTTTAATTCCTAAAAATGCAGGATAGTTTTAAGTTACTCCAAATCCCATTTTGCTGATTTATATGTCCATACCCAGGACAAGGGTAGTTCACATGCATCAAAAAAGGCACTTTATGCACAAAGTAGAGTCCCCCTTAGCAGGTGAGGTTTTCAGTTGGTCCTGGTTTTTTATATCAATGTACTGCACCTAGTTTGACTACATATTACTTAAATACAAACTCAACTAAAAGTAAGTCTAAATGCTGTCTTATAAGTTAAATATTGAAGGCCATAGTTTTTAAAGGAAGCCTTGAAACCGTTACTCCAGGATTCCAGTTTTGTAAAGTTAGATTTTGTGCTGAGATACATAGTTTGGTATCATCGTGGACATGAGTGTGTAAGAAGGAGAAACAAGCTTTTATACACAGTTATTTTCCAATTAATTGAAAATATTCCATGTCTGCTTCTAGAATGTAGATGTAAAAATGGCCTGAGAGGGTTAGAAAGGCAGAATCTGCAGTTCTTGACCCTCTTTGATCCAGTGCTTCATGGCTGCTGGTACAGCAGGGTGTAAAAGCCCACAAGAACAGAAGCTCCTTTTCTGATATTTGTAGTAGTTGTACTGTCTATGTTCTTTTCTGTTATGACAATCACTAATTAATTTAAAACTTAAATAGCCATAAAGAAGTTTTGCATTATTTTATTCCCTCTTCTCTTGCTTTTTCAAATTCTGGAAAAATACTTAAAATACTTTATCAGGTAATGCACTATTTTGAACTCTGAACAATTAATTATGAATATCTGAGAAAATGTTCAGGATGAAAGAATTTTATGACACAAATAACCTGGTACAGGTCATAGATCAACTCTTGACAAACAGTAATACCTTGTTAAGCCTTAATGTAGCACCATTTAAATTAGACATCTCAGTAAATGTTAAATGTACTCACTTTTGAAACAGAAATAATTTGAAGCTAAGTCTATTATTCAGACTAAAAAGACTAAACCTTTATGGAATATATTTTTTCCTTCTGAGCTATCTAAAATAACAGTATAGGGCATGTGAATATAAATATTGTATTTAATTATAAGCATAGTCAAAGATCTGTGTGTGATACAAACTTTAACTCTTCTTTTTAATTTGCTATTATCTCTGCCTAATTAATATAAGTAAAAAGGTTGTTACCTAAATCAATATATGACCCCAATGCAGTCTTGCTAATATCCCTATATCAAATAGATCTTGTTCTGTAATTCCCCTGGAAGAAGTGGGACATGTCAGATAAATTAAATGAAAATAACAGATGTAGATTAAGAGTGATGTAAATTTCAAGCCTGCACTTCTAATTTCACTAAATATTATTTTCCATCTTCATGATCACATTACATTGAAATGTGGAACTTCAATTTCCTCTACTATTTCATTTAATAAAACCTTTGTCTCATCTGAGTTCTTGAAGAGATGTTAGCTTTAAATCACATTGACTTCACCCTATCCAATTTACATACGCTGAAGAAATAAAAGTCTTTTCAAGAGTTGCCATGGGGCTTCAGAAGCCTCAAAGGAGTATTAAGACCTTGAGTTTAATGTGAACTGCTTCCAACACAAAACACAAATCTTCCCAACAGAATACTAATGGTTTAGTGTATGGTTACATTTTCTGTGCAAGTTTGTAAAGTAAATAAACAATCCACATAGAGGGAAAAAAATAACTAAATTATCTCTCAGCGTTTGAATTTAGAAATATGCCAGCTGGAAATAAAAAATGCTTTCTATAGGCCTGTATTACATAAGAAATGTTATGTGGTTTGATAGATGTACGAAAAAGACCGCAGGATAGATTAAAGGGGGAATTCAGAGCTCCTCCATTTTTTCTCGAAGGACTGCATACCTGCAGAATAGCATTAGGAGTTTACCAAAGTCTGGGAGTATACACTATGAATATACATATAAAATATTTTGACTTAGATCTATAAAAACAGAAATGCTGCTAAATTAGGTTTACTTTCTTTTACTTGCATAAACATTTTATATTTATTTTGTTTTTTTAGAAATCAATCTGTTTTAAAAGATCAATGGACTTCATTGCATACAATAACTAATAACTAACGGGGGAAATGTTTTCCTAATATGACCTCGATCTAGTCTCTGTAATGGATTTCTCATTATAATAATTATATCCCATAAAAATGTCAGAACTGGTTTAAAAGATATCTAAGAACACATGTCTGTTTGAGCAAATTAGCAGGCAGAAACCTTGATGTTAAATTATGTGGCATCTTTTAAGGGAAATGGAGAACTACAGTACATAAAATGAGAATACTTGTGTGACACAAAAAGCAAGCAGATTGGCTATATATAGCTTTAAATTAATGCTTAAATAATTGGTCAGTCATAAGTAGTAAGGATGAATTACAATTACACAAAGAGGTTTGTTTCAAGTGGAGAGCAGAGTGAATGATTAAGAGTTAATACTTCTACATGACAAATCTAGCCCTGTTTCTGCTCAGGAATTCTCTGCAAGCAGGCAGGCTTTATTCTTTTGTTTGGGTGAGATCACAACCCCCCTACTCCTACTGGAGTCCTGCTCCTGGGGGGGTGTTTCCAGGAGCAGTTGCTCAGTGTGAATGGGAGGTGCTCAGTCTCCCCCTTTGCTAAGAGGGACTATGTGGGCCAGTCTGACAACCTCTTCACCCAAAGAATCAGTTTCTACCAGAAATGATCCTAGTTGTTTCAGTTCAGTAGGCTCATCCTGGTCTGGCTCTTTATTTAGAATGATTTCCATTCCTCGAGTGTTCATGAACAAGTCACTGTGACAGTTTCCTGCCCTTTGTTATCCATTATGTTTTGTGTGCAGTCAGATTCAGCCAGTGACTTCAGGATGAGTTGGAAGACGCCCCATAAGCTGAGCTGGGAGAGATAGTCACATTATGTTTTGTTGAAATCTCACTTTCCTCAGCCATGCTGCTTTACTCCTCTTCACTCAGGTGTTCTCTGGTATAATGTCCTTTAGAGATAGAAAGCATTTTGTAAGTGCTAAATCAAACAGCAATAAAAAAAAAATAAATCAGATTCTTTTATACATTGGTCATTGATACATCAAGCCTTTTAATTCTTGTCTGTATCTCATAAATTTAAAAAAACAAAATTTGAAGTATTTATGCATATTTTTGTAGTAAATTCACAAGTAATGTTAGGATGAAAATATGACACTTTCCTATCAATATAATTCTGGATTTTGTATTTTTTTGAAAAAGAAAACCCTCATTTGGAATCTAGTCTTACAGTTCTCATAAAGTATCACTACTCCTGTGTGTGTACTCTGCAAGTGAACTATTAGAAGGTAACTACTTTTAAAATAAATTGCACACAAGCTGACTTCCAAAGATTAGTTGGTAATAGGGACAGAGCTCATACTTCTTATGCAGGCAAACCTACCATTGACTTAAAGTGCATTTCCCTGAATGAATGGCATGTTGAAACTCCTGGAAGGAAGCCATGTTACAAAGAATTCAATTGAATGGGGTCAGAAACAGTCCCAGAAAGCCCTTTTAAGCTTGGAAAGCACCCTACAGAATTTCTTGCCAAATGCAGTACTCGCTATCACATTATATAAAGGGTAGCCTGCACTCCTTCAGAACTGGCTTATTAGTATTTGTCAGTCTGCAGGGTGCAGACAGTGTAAACAGCATCCCTGACCCATCCATCTTGCACAGGCAAATCCTGTCCAGGTTGTCCCAGTGTCCTGGCCATGCTAGATGCTCTTGATCTGCACAAAGTGCTGTTTACTTGAACTGGACCACAGACTTTTTGATCTTCCCTGCCAATGTTGTCATCTTAACACACATATATTTCTTTTTTTTATTGTAGCTTCAGCATCATACAGTGGTGCATAGTAGGACTGTAAATGTATTTACTGTGTTCATGTACTTCCTGATACTGGAAATATTTTGCCTTCTTAGAATGTCAGATAAAGTTAATAGGGCAAACCTCAGTAAACAGGGCTAATTACCTTGGCAATTTAGATTAAGTCCTTGAAATGGATTGTCAGAAATTAAGTTTATTTATGTTACCAGATTAAGTATCCATTTCTCTGTCAGAGGTTTCAGTTACCATGAAGTATTCCTTTTGCTGATAAGCACAAAAAGCTGGGCACCTTTGTTTCTCACTCCTGTGCATATGCTTAAATGGACTTTTAAATTGCTTTCAGTTCATAACTTGAATTTGAGATTTTTAACTTAATGTTTCTTATTAATTCTTCTGTTGTATTTGCTAGCTCTTTCCAATTATCTTCAGTTCTGTTCTCTAAATGATTTAGTTTTTACACCTAAACAGATAACCAATAGGTGGTGACAGCAGTACATTTCTTGATTTAACCTAGTTATGCATGGCTTAGCAGCCTGAGCCTTCTTTTAATGGTATTTCTTACAGTGTAAGCCTTAGTGATGTTACTAGAAGGAAAGAAACTTTTAAACTGCTTTTAAAATTCAGAGGTACTTACCCTGGTGTAAGCCTGGAATGGCTCAGAGTCTGTGGTAGTACACATAGGAAAGTATCATAGTAGAGATTAAAACAGCCCAAGATTTAAAGTCTCAATGTAATTATTTGAGAATAAACTCTATAGAACAAAAGATAGAGTGATACAGCTTTTAAATCAATCATTTTTCCAGTGCAAGATTCTGCATCTGTAAAAGTCAAATTATTATTTATTAATTTACAAATAACAAATGTCATGAGCCATTTCAGTACTGTATTAGGAGAATGTTATTGTGAAGCAGTGTAATGAAGGTCTGACTTTTTAGCCTATACAGGTCCAGGTATATAAAGTTTTTGTGAAAATTAAAGTTTCATTCTATGTTTTAAATATAATCTAGATCTATGATACTGCACAAGCAGTGTGAGCTACAGCAGTTAACACTCTCTGCTTTCCATTTTCCTTACCCAGAGTTAGAATTCTTCCTTACTTCAAGAAATATAACAAGATAAAATTGACATGATAAAATCAATAATTTCTACTTGACATAACAGTCTTCTCAGAGAGCTTTGTTAACAAAGGACAAAATTCCAACCTCAGATGAAGTTAGTGGGAATTTTGCTATGTACTTTAATGGGCCACAATATTAAATTCTTCATTAATATTTCACAGTAGGTCATTCTTCATTACTGGAAACAATTACTCTGCTTCTTAGCAAATAGCTGTAGAAAGTTTTACAAAATCCTTTGTATTTGAAGTGTTAAATTTTAGTTACTTTGCTTAAGATGTGGGAAATATTTTATTGATATATTCTCTCGATCCCATTTTTTTACATTTTGAAATGTAAATTTTCATTAAGATTGCAAAATGTATGATTCATTGTGATCCACTTACAGTGTTGGATGCTTTATTTGAAAATATGAAGAAGTTTAGCAAGTCTGATGATCTCTCATTACTTTGCAGAACTCTGCATGCCAGCAAAGAATAAACACATTTCCCACATCCTAGAAAATCACAAGAGTCACAAGTAGCTGTTACATCTACAGGATGAACTGAAGCAAGTGTTTACTTGGAGCTCCACTTCTATGTTTGCTTATAAGGCAAAATTTCAGGAACCTTTTAACACAGAAAGAAAGAAGAAAATAAAGACACGGACGTACATAACGCCAGATGGCATAAACCAGTCCAGTATTTCAGCAGGTAAGAAGCAACATTTAGGCTGCTGTGAAATGATCTTGAATACTCATCAGGACCACAGTTAAGATATGAGTTTGAGACATGGTATATTACATTTGGCTAAGAACTGTGATATTTCAGCCCTTGTATTGAGGAGTAGTCATGCTGATTCAGTAATAGCATCAGAAAATTCTCCATCAATGAATGGCATCAGTTAAAGTCTCAGAATTTCCACCCTGCATGAAACACAATATTTTCTTTGGGCTGTTCAATATGTTTCATTCTAATGTCAACTTTTTATATTATAAGCAAAATGTTGCATTCCAATAAGCCTTATCAGGACACTTAATGCAATTGTTTTTAAAGAAGTGTGGTCAAATTGCTATATTCCTGGGAAAAAAATTCCTGCAAAAGAGCATTCTTTCAGATTTTTTTCTTTTATTTCACTTGTTCTAGCTGCTTTGTTTTTACAAACAACACTGATTGTAGAATACCCCACAGGGCGAATGAAGGGTAATGGTTAAAAACTGAGCTGAGAAAGAAACCTCTTCACTTCAAACAAAAAACTAATAGATACACATGAGAAGCCAAATGAGGAGGTATTTTATAGCTGTTATTAGTAGAACTTCCTGAAATGTATATTCCACTCCTTTTATGTCATATTTTTCATGCTCCTGTTTAGATCTGGAGATTGAAAGAGGTGTCCTTTTACTATAATAGAAAAGATTTCTTGTTTATGCTTTGAAGTGGTTTTCTAAGTCTTTCTTTTCAGTGTCCTTCAGTGTTCAGTATACGTGATCTTTCAAAAAGTCCCTTAGTATTATCCTGATAAGTATGAAGTACTTCCTATTTTAAAGCCATACATGGAAACTGAAAGTACTAAAAATTTGGGAGTAACACTACAATTAACACTGCAGCGTTTAAAGGTTTAGCATGGGTACTTGCCAGATGTTTCTTAATATATTAGGATAGTGTTATTCCTGCTGGCCAGTACGTTGTTAATACATCATGTGAACAACAATCCTGCTGGCCATTACTGTGTTAATGCATCATTTAGTGTCATTCACTTGATTCATTAAAATAGCAACAGCAACCAGGAACCCATTAAAAAGCTTCAAAGTCTGTGTTTTATTCCAAACAACTGCACATTTCTTAGAAGAACGATTTGGAAGGAATGGAAGAAAAAGAAAATCTAATGAACAGGACTGGATGCTAGCTATGGCCCTAATCCAGTCCCTGCTGAATAAGACCACTTTCCTTGACATCAGTGGACTTCAAAATCTGACTACCTGTCTGAATTAACAGAAATGTCACAATAATATTTTTGTTAGCCTTTGGAAGCCAGATTAAATGCTGCAACTTCTGAAAACTATGGTATTCTTTTATTTTTAATTTGATAGCAAGAAATTAAAGCTAAATTATTAGCAAGAAGTAAATCAGGTGCTTTTCTATAAACGTATACACATACATAAACACATTCAGGTAAAGTGTTCTGGCAATTGCATCTGAATACTCGTGAGCAAAATGCTGTATCAAAGCTTGCAAGATTATGTTCAAAATTGAGAGGAACACAGTCCTGGAATTTGGAGGGAAAGTGTATTTTTGTAGAATTAATTATAATAGATTACATATCTTTAATATTAGTAGGATGTTTTGACAAATGATGACTCAAAAATTTTAGACCATATTGGCTTTTACAAATCAACATCCAATAAATTATATTATTTTATATGTTTAAATGGCTAGTGAGTAGATTATTACAGTCAGGTGTAGTAAACTAGTATAAAATCATATCACCTTTAACAGCATCAGGACCACAAGACTGAATTGTTATTTCTTGGGTTTTTTTGGTTGCTTTAAATATATTTTTCCTGTTACTTAGACATAGATTTTGATCTCTGAAACATTTGTGTTTGTAGATAATCTTACTCTAAAACCTTGCTCAGAAGCTGGTAGATGTTGGAGGACAGGGCTTTGAAATAACTTGAAGCAAATACAGTTTCCTTACCTAATGAGTTTTAAACTAATATGGGTAGCATACAAATCTACTGTAAATCCCATTAGGATTAAGAAAATGGGAGTCAAGCGGTGCTTGCTAGGCACATTTACATTCATTTTCAGGAGACAACAGTTAAATAAGACTGTAAATAAAGTCAAGCTCTCAGAAAAGCACACAAACCAGCAAAGGCCAAATTGACTTTTACCAGACCAACAGGTGTTATTTGATAGCATCTTTTAGAGATTTTGTAGGTATAAAATTGCTTCATAATCTTAAAATGTTAGTTTAGAAGAAACCTTTCTAAGAGAAACTGTGAAATGAAGGTATTGAGAGTCTACGTGGGATTGATATAAATCATTATGTCTTAACCATGTCTCAGGCAGCGCTTTTGTAGCATTTGAAAACTGTGATTGACTGAAGCGATAGTTAATGTTCTTAATGCTGACTGAGCATTTAGGAAGCTCATATGTAACTGTAAGAGCGAGACTGTGCTTTTAAGGCTTTTCTTTGCAAAAAGTTCATCTCAAGGGAATTTCTGGGTGAGACTCTGCTTTGCAGACTCTGCTTAGACATTAACAGGAATATGGTCTTTGCATCCTTAGGCTGATACTTGGCATACTCTCTATTTGTAGACTGACCCATACGGGATAGCTAAACTGTCATTTGATCTCCTACTACCTTTCACTTTCTGAGGAGTGAATTTCACCATCTGGTCAAGAATGTGCTAGGAGGCTGTGTTTATACAGAAAGAGAAGAGGATATGGGAAACAGAAGGTCTCTGTGCTCTTTCTCTTCTTGCACGTGTATTTGTAGGCCAGTAATAGTCTCTCCTTTAACATCAATAATCTGGATAACTGCATTGCTCCCCCTGCTCTCACAGGTTTTCATACATAAGGAAAGTAATTGTATCGATAAAGCTGTTGGATAAAAACACAAATAAAGATCTAGACTGGTCTGTGCTCAGGCTGCATGCTTTAACCTGTAATCCTCAGACAGCCAGCAGCTGAATTTGTGCAATAATAAACAAGAAAACTGTGTAAGTATTAACCCTGAAGGGAAGAAAAAAGATGTGGACTATATAAATGCTGCTAGGACATAGTTTTTGAGATATGGATTGTGTCTTTCAAGATACATTTCAGGACTGCTTAGCTTTTCTTTGTGTATCCTCAGACATATATGAAAATGAAAATTAATTTTCTTATGAAATAACAAAATAATTCTATTTACACTATCTACTTATTTTCAGTCTGAGAAATGCATGTTGCCTCACAAATATTAATACATAAGCTTCACAAATGTTCTTACTAAACAGCTAATGTAAGGTTTTCAAACTGGAACTGAAGCAAAGAAAGGCTGCCTCAGTGGAAAAATAATTCTTCTGTGAAATAAACTTTTCTCCCAAAAAAGCACTTCAAGACCAGAGATACAATTAGAAATCCTTGAGATTGCATCAAGAGTTAGGAAACTTAAGAACATAGTCATCACCAATTGCTAATTCATCAAATAAATAAGGTAGACAAATAGTTTAAAATTGACTGCTGCTTACTGAACATAGGCCCATAATTTACCGAGTCAGTGAAAGGATTAGACTAAATAATCTCCGATAATAGCGAGTGTCTGGAGGTGATAATTCTGAAAGACAGAAATATGAAACTCTGAGGGGTCATTCTTCTGATATGTAAATTATCTCTGATATCTTCATATTAATATGGATATTTAATTAAGATTGTCTAGTTACTGTTCCAGACTGTTTGTTTCATTTCTGTTAACAATTGTGTGCGTCAACCTCTTTAAAACATGCTTTAGTCTGATAGCTTTTCCTTGCATGATGCAAGAGTGAGTTAGTTTGAGGGGCTGAACAAAAGGACCCATAACACAGGAGTCACTTTGTGGTAGTTCTGATTTCTAGGAAAATGTGGAAGCAGCAACTGGCCTTCATGTAGGCCAAATAAATATTTCATTTTTAGAACAAACATATTTTTTTTTTTTCTCTATCTGTCACTGGTTGTAGTAGAGGTCAAAAAAAGATCTTCCCTGTGGTAAAAAAAATAGCTAAATCAGTTTTATCTCCATTCAAAAGTGAAACAGAATCTATTGCATGAGAGAAACTTGCTGGATAGCTAAAGGTGAACAAGGGGATGTTCATATATGCTGAGAGCATCTCAGCAGAATGCAGTCTGAAGGCCTGAACATAAAACTTCTCTCCCTCTTTCAACATCACAGCCCTTCTCCCCACTCTTTCGTGAGCAACTCTGACTGACAATGCTGTATCTGTCCTTGATCTTAACTAATGCCCTGAGCCTTCTTACCCGAGATTCATCCTCCAGAAAAAAGATGTAGAAGTGTGGGATCACAGACCTTGGCCTTGTGACAGGGTACAGATGACTTCACATCTTACTGCCCGATTTTGAGTCCAGCACACAGTTGCTTAATAAATAAAGGATTTTTGTATCCTTTATTTGTGGATCACAGGAATTGCACATTCAGCGAACTCAGCCTGTGCTTCATTATGATATACATGTGTATCATAATGTGGTATTCCTGCCTTACTTTTTAATATCGTATCTATTGTGTATACATATATGTGTGTATCTATAAAGCCTTACTGTGTAAATAAGACTGCATGATTAACAGCTGAAAATTATCTATCTGTGAGACAGTGCAACTCCTATATGGTTTAGCTTTGATAATAAATTGCCATTAATATTTTTGCTGAAACAAAATCTGTGCCTTTAAACCAATGAAACAGCTCCTGTTAGCCTCCCTTTCTTTTTAAGAAAAAGCAAAAAAGAAAAATAATTTTTATTGCAAGATATTAATCATGCACATTCTGGCAATGCACTCTAATAAGGCTAACTGCAAATGGGACTGATTCTACAGACCCTTGTAACAAGTAATGCCAGCCACGTCACACTGCATGAATTGTATTTCTTTGATACATGACTATTTTCGTTGATTGCTGGAGCTTCATGTATTTGGCTACAAGAGTATGTGCTCTATCCTCTTCCTTGTCTACATAAATACGCACCTGCCTTGTTTCTGGGGTGACAAGTTCTTTTGTATCTCATAAGAAATGTTTCAATTCATATGCAGAGAAGACAAATAGATTAATTTTTTGTCTGTAAAACCAGTAGCACTACTTCTTTGGTGAAAGTCTCAATTTTATTTCTAGTTCTTAGAACATGAAACCAGAAATGTTTCATCATAATCTTATTCTTATATTTTGCAAATATGCAAAATCTTTGTTACAACAGTAGAAGTCAACAGTGTGTCTCTATGGATTTATTTTGTTCTGAAGAGCATGTTAAAAATTGTGGTGGAACATTAATTCTTTATGCTTGCTTTTTTAATTAACCAGTTAATTTAGTATTTCAAGGAAGCACAGTCTATGGATAACAAGAATGTGGTGATTCCTTAACTGTAAGAAAGTCTAGTTGGTTAGTAATAAATCTTTAATTTCTTGCATGTTTATTTAATGTGGATTAATGGTTTATGTCTCATTGAGCTTCACAGTCTTTATTAAAATAAATTTAGCTATAGAACAATAAGAAATTACACATTTCATATTAAAATACTGTACAATTTAGAATAATAGATTCAAGAATGTGTGTTTATAGGATAAGAGAAATAAGTCAATGTGTTTTAAAATAGATTATTATGCATCAGCATGTTGCAGAGCCTACTAAGAGAGTATACCATATATAGCATAAAAAGGAATATGATGTCTGCAGTATTTATGTAGTATGTTTAGTATTTTGCAATTCAATATGTCCATATTTTAGGCTAAGAGTACTGATCTGTACAACAGGGTAAAATGTTTTTCTGAGATTCAGTTTATGCAATCCAAAAGGAGACTGGTAAAATAACATTTTAAATGAAAACATAAATTGGTTTAGCAAAAATGTTATGGTAATTTATCACCAAAGGTAGGCCATACATGGGATGCACAGTCATAAGGGTAAATAATGCTTGCTTTCAATCACACAATGTTACTTAAACAGGAGGGTTAAATAATAACGTTTACTATGATTGTTTCCATTAACCACCCACTGATAGCCCCAGATGAGTTTTTATAAAATCTGAGTCACTACTGTATGCAGAGATCTGTTGACAAATGACTAATCCTTTACTCTAGTTGCACTGTAAGTATCTGTGTTCCTGTGGCAGCCATGACATCTTCATCCTCATGATGATCTCAGTATTTCTAACACTGTAACTTTACAGGCTCCTTAGTTTATGTAGAGATGCTGTATTATAGAAAAATACTGGTCATTTACTTGGTGAAAAAGTATCAACCAGAACATAAGCTACCCAACAAACCCCTAACTTCATGGTTGGTGGTACTAATTTTAAATCTATTACACATTGTAATAACAGGAAAAGGAGTCAGTAGAATCCAGATTTGAGATTTGCAAATGAGCCATTTTGCATGCAAAGGAACTGTGAATTCAAAGGACTTTAGTATATGCTTTGCAACATCACTGCCAAACCCCCCATAACTATGAATATTTGCTTGTGCAAATTTATGATTTGCAACTCTTTCCTCTTAAAGGCTCAGAATTACTGAGTTTAAATTAGTTTTGCATGCAGATGGGTCTCCATACACTCTTGGTATTGTATGAGTGCCACGGTTCACCCAACAGTTCTGATGGATTTTAAGACTGAAATGCTATACCTCGTACTGGGAGACTTGCTTATGGAAAATCCATTTTCTCTGAGGTGATACTCTCCTGAAATCAAGAAAAGATAAATATTGACTTCTTTTACAGTAGATTACATACACAGAGTTTAATAGCTAATTAAATATCCACATTTCCAGGTGAGGGATAACATGCAATAAACTGACTCATCCTTATCAAATAACGTGCATTTTCAAAGGCAATGTTGGGGCATTCATTCTTTAAGAAGCAATATATCTTGTGCCTACTGCACTACAAGGTTGGAGGTCGGTCAGTTTATTAACCCCAAATGGCTTTATAACCTATTAAACATAAACCATATTTGAATTATTAATTAATATTGTTATATTATAGTATGCTCTGTACTCTTAAGTCTTCCTAGCCTTTGTCATTCCTACTCCAACCAATCCCAGTGGGGCTCTTCATTGTAGTTTACAAACCCTTATCCCAATGAATAATTAACACTTACTCAATTTGATTTGTTTTTAAAGAGATGACATTGGGAATGTATATGTTGCAAATGGGAATTTCTGCATTTATTTTCTGACCTTAACATAGACTTACTGGGTGAATGACTGTCGTCTTTCCTTTCGTTCATCATCTGTACAGTACAGATGGTAACAAGCCTGTTTTTCAAAGTTGTTTCACTGGCCAATTAATTATAATCTTTTGATTGTAAGCTGCTCTATTATTAGTCCCTGGGTAAATGCTTTGCCTGCTGAGTAATGTACCTGGCATTCTCAAGAGCAGGTGACAG
Source organism: Falco biarmicus (assembly GCF_023638135.1). Classification (NCBI taxonomy): domain Eukaryota; kingdom Metazoa; phylum Chordata; class Aves; order Falconiformes; family Falconidae; genus Falco; species Falco biarmicus. The sequence goes on from NC_079302.1 coordinate 9,916,531, forward strand.
TGGCATCAAAATAGTATCTGTAAGAATTATAGTATTTTATCAATTGTCATGCCACTGAAGCATGTGCATAAATTCTTCCACAGAAGAAAATTACAGGCATATCAGCAAGTGATCCCATAAAACTGAAATGTGCTACAACTGTCAGAGGATACCCAAGAAATAATGAATCACTAAAAAGTAAAACTAAAGAATTTGTAGGGTGTTTTGCTAATGGTTTAGAGTATTGAAGTAATCTTTCTCAAGGTATGGAATCTGTTCAGGCCACCTCTCGTGAGTGGTAGTTTAGATGTGATTTTTTGACTATATGTGGTTTTAATATTTTTAATTTTACCTGTGCCACAAATATTCCAATCATAGCAAAGTAAATTGTCTGACATCTATGACCTGCTGAGATACTATGATAATGAAGTTTAGTATATTGTTTTATACTTTCATATTGCATCATTTGTTACATGTTCACATTCCTGCTGACAGAAATATATCTGACAAAAGTTTACTTTTAGGGCTGAGATTTTTAATGTCAGTTATTTAAGCCTAGTGTTGCTTAATATTCTGTACCTTACTGCTGCTGTTTATTGCTATGGAAAGTGGTTTATCATTCCTCCATTGAACATTTCATGTTAAGAAATCACAACATCTAAAATATTCTTTTTATGACTCTCAGCCATTTGAGGCGGAATCCTTCATCAAACTGAAAGCCCTGGTAGGAATTGCTGCTTTGTTCCTCTTTTTTAAAGTGAATTTGCCAAAAGCCCAGTATTTATAACTGGTCTTGTTTGAAGTTCCAAGATAGTACATTAGGTTAAAATACCTTGGGAAATTCTGTTTAAAACAGAAGAACTAAAAGGTTAAAAAATAAATCTCTGCTTTGTCCAAAGGATCCTGGTGGAATGACCTTGTTCCAGCCTTGCTGAGCAGGCTGGCAGCTTGGGTGAAGAGAGAAGGGGTTGCTGAATTATGCAAACTCCAAATGGTTTTCTCAGTGTCTTGAGGAATTAATCTTCCTTACTATCCTTTTTAAAAGCTGAGTTTAGGCCTGTTCCTTGAGATACACAAGTTCTTCACTCTCCTTTTGAAGATACAACCTCACAGCTCAAGTAACAAGAGAGAGATAGCCTTTCCCCTTGCTTTCTAACTACAGTTTTTTCCCCTCAAACTTACATAGTAAGTTAAGAAATAAGCAAAAGAAATGCTTCTCTTTTATAATAGCCTTTTAGGTACACATGTAGACTGCCATCTTATACATCTTTCTTTCCTGGTCTTGATTTGGAGAGTAAGTACTTTCAGGTTTACCAGATAAAAGTAATACGCTGTTTCATTTTGGACTCCTCCGTTCTCTATATGATATTTTTGCTAAAATTTTGTATCATGGTTTTAGTTTGGATTTGATAATTCTCTAGGTTTATTGACTTCTATCAATATTTAATTATTATTTATATTAAAAATAATATACTTGATACTATTTTTGTTGTTTTAATTGTTTTCCCGATTTTTGCTTTCACTTCATTGGATCCTTGGCTAAAGTTACATTTTTTTATGGGGGAAGCATTGATCTTTGTCATCCAAATTTCCATGAATTGTTAATCATAATTCATCTCTTTTTCTGTTTATATTTCTCCCCGTTGTCAGTTTTGCCTGTAATTTTCCTTTGCTTTCTCTCATCAGAGGTTTCCACCATGCAGTCAGATTTAGAGTAGCTGAAATGTCTTTTGATTACTTCTCATCTCTTATTATCTGAAATATCCAGTTTGAAATATTCCGGCTCCCTGAAGATGTGGGTACAATCCTACCACAACCGTAGCAGACAGTTATGCTTCTGAGATTAATAAATTGCATTCTATGAAGTTCACAGAGTGTGTTGCAGAGAGGATTTAACTGAAACTTTCAAGAATCAAATCCTGTCTACTCTGTTTAATTACTGGAAATAACACAATCTTTCTGTAGGATTTGAGATTTATTCCTGTGACTTGATTCTTTTCTCCTCAGCAAACTGCAGTTTACTATCCAATTAGTTACTGCCTTTCCTTACCAATAATCACATTTCAGCAATGTTGTATGTAAACGAGTAGCTTGTTTGTTGCAGTTCATAGTAGAAGTGTAAGATCATTTGAGTAATTACTAAAATAACTTTCTGAAGTGTTCTTATATGACAGATTTTAATAATTCATGCTTATTCACAATCTTATTTGTTTATAACTTCAAATAGAAATAAAAACTAAAAGCAGTATTAGAACAACCACTACCATTAAATATCTGTGCTTGTCATGTTGTCTCGCATATTTTAATGTAGAGGGCTTGTATAATACAGCAGGTGATGTTTATGTGGTGCAGCTGAGGTCAGTAATTAATCCTACTTTAAACTCTGTCACTATTGCAGTGGTGTTTAAATTGTGCTACCAAGAAGTCTCAATGAAGGCCGCACAGAAAAATAGCATGACAGTTAAATGTTTTAATGATACACACTAAAGCAATGGTACTGATTAAATTCTGTACTAATTACCTTCTGCTACTTCTGTTGGTTATATTTCAACATAATAGACACACGTTTTTACAAATAGCATTGCGTTTTAAGATGCTCCTCATTGCTAAATTCTTATAAGCTCAAGACAGAACAAAGGTTTTGAAACACCAATTTAGACACTTCCAGGAACACAAAGCCAATATTTTTTGTAAGAATATCAGAGGATTTCTAGTCACTAGATACAGATCACTTCTTTTTTTCTGTAACTTACATGAACTTTATTTCCAATAATTATGCTAAAGTTATGTAACAAGTACTATGATATGGTATTGTTTTTACAGAAGCTTAGTAGCTACTGAACTGAAGCTCTCTGAAGGATTTTCATCCATAATCCTACATTTTACTTTAAAGTACCCCATGTTGCCTTGACTTGGATTCAGACTTCATCTACTTTTTCTTAGAGAGAATTTGTATCTCCTTTTAACTGGGAGGGAACATGTGGGTCATACCCAAACAATTCTAGAAAAGCCAACTGAAGGCAAATGGGATTCTGTAAGAGTACAGGCCTACATGCATGATTATTAGTGGTATAGCTATATATATTTTTATTAGTATAATACCAACTCTTAAACTCATCTGAAAGTTTCAAAATAGGAATATTTGAAAATATTTGCTGAGAAGTTGCTACTGACTAAGCTGATGCAGTTCTGATTCATTGAAGAGATACAGAAAATCAAGAAACATATCTTGCATGTGTGTATATTTATCCATATATATTATATGTATTTATTTATATATATGCACACACACGTTGCCCTGCTTTGCTTTTATCGTCACACAATTTCTAGGCAAATATCTTTTACCATGATAGGCAGTCCTCTGTTCTTAACCTAACCCAATATGCTCCAGTCATGCCTTTCAAATTTCTTTGCTAGCAAAGGCTTTGACCCAGAAATCCTCTCCCAAGAGAAAAATGATGTTCATATGCTAGTTCTCTCACATACTAGATTTCAGCTGGAATAGCTGAAATAGAAATGTCTCACCAGTTACAAGTGCTTCTCTCCCTCGTGTACCTAAAGTGTAGAATAATAAACTGGTAGGAAGTAATCCAAGTATTATGAACACTGGATAATTGCGTAACTCATAAAAGGCCAAGGAATGTCCACTTCCGAAAAAAACCTCAACAGTCCAGATTGGTAAAACACTTTGGGTTTAAGCCTGCAGGGGTTTGCTGTGTAAATATGTCTGTGGACGTTTATTGCTATTTTTCCACTGAATTAGATCCTTTGTTATGAATCATTCATAGTATGATGTTTCTAATAGAACCAAACACCAAAACATAACAAAGATTTTAACCTTGCAAAAGGCATGTCTCTGTTCTTTCCAGGGTTTTTTAGTCGTGATTAGGAGCTAAAGAAATCTCCAGTATCATCTTTCATTACTGTTCTCTTCTGTGGTTCATAGTCCTCCTACAGTTATACAATACTTTGTTGATAAAAGATATTCATTCTTTAATAACTAGTGGAGTTGGCAATTTTATGGTGGACAGACAAGGTCTTTGTTCAGTAGATGAGATCCAAGAAGCATTAAAAATATGATAAGAAAATATATGTAATTATTAGCAGCTCAGTACTTCCTCTCAGTACTAGCTGTAAGATAGAAGGGTGAAGAAATTGAACTGAAAAGAATTGCATGATTATAGAGGAGCAGGATTCTGATCTGTTTACATTGCTCTCATCTAGTAAAAATATGAACATGCAAAGGACAGAAATACAAAGATGAAACATACACAGATAAGATTGCTTATGGTCACTTTGAAATCACATTTAATTTAATCCCAAATTCTCAGTTTTCATTACAAGAAAGGACCATAGCAAAGACTGTGATACTTTTCTGGAAATCTCCAGACCTATAGACAGGAAAGAAGTAGCTTTTGGCTCTAAGAGAGTAAACATTTTTCATCAATAGTCAGAAGCTTTTATACCTCTAGACTAACTGAACTGATTACACGCAAACTTCAAATTGATCAGTTTTTTCAATTTATAGTATTACCTGATAATCTAAATTCCAGTGATGGTAATAGAACATGAGTGAAGACTGCAGAAAACTTAGTATTCAATTTAACAATAAAGTACAAGAAAGAAGAGAGAAAATATTTTCTCATAGAAGTTCAGCAAAAAAATGCAAAAAATTACTGTAGTAGATAGCAACAGACATCTTTTCCTTTGTAAAGTTTCCTGTTGATATGTATAAATATATATACATTTGTAGGTTTTTCCTGATGTTTTAAAATAGTGTGCATCACATATTATTAGAAACAATATTAATAGCAATATTTTTGTATTTTTTAATTCATTAATAACAGGTTTCTTTGTAAAGATTTTAATTCTTTCTTATTTCCTAGATCAGAGTTTCTATCAGTGAGGCAGTTTTAACACTCAAGAAGAAAGCATTAGCACTCAGTGTACTAATTAGAAGACCAGCTGTTTTCAGTACCCTTTGATTTTCCAACTGAATTGATTAGATACTAGTTAGAGTTGTGTCAGCAAATAGTAGCCTTTGCTCTAAGACTAGAGTAATGATCTGTGTATCATGCTTTTCCAGCAGTTGTATTGTGTTGACCTCTACAAAGAGGTGAGAGTAGTACACATATAAATGATATAATAAATATGTCTAAGTGAAAGTGCAGTTACCTCTGAGTTTTCAAACTGAAATTTTATCCAAAATAAATTTTTATTATTTTTCATATCATAATTTTCAAAAGATACCCATTTTTGTCTTTGAGCAAAAGCATATTTTGAAATGTGAACGTGTTTAGAAATATTGAAATACTGAATTTTTTACCAGCTCAGTTCTTGATTTCCCATCTCATAGACTATGAAAATTTTCAGATGATGTAAGAAATGTGGTTTCTTTTTCTAACATTCACTTAGGTCTATTTTATTTCCTAGATTTTTGCTTTTGACATCTTGAAACCCATTGATAAAGACAAGGAAGAGGCTAGGAGAAAATGACAAAGTGAGCATGCACCTCTGAACAAATGATTTTTGAATGTTAATTTTGAACTCATCATATTAGTTCCTAACCGTGTATGTGAAATTAGGGGTGCTGGTATTGCATCCTGCTTTGGTTTTGCTTAGTTTGTAAATGGTGATTCTCAAAGGTCTCAATAATAGCAAATGACTTTCTATTGTGACCCATCTTGGTGGTCTGCCCAATTTCTTGGATCAGTAACAGTCAGAGGATTGTCGCTGGCCTGAATCAGACTAAGGTTTTGATGGTATCAGCATGCTTCATGATGCATCAGTTACTCCTAATGTGACAAAAGAGTCACCTTTCCTGCTTTCCCAAATACTGAAAACTTCCTCAAGGATTTCCTGGACTAATATAAGCATAAGGCATTTTTTCACATTTTTGTCCCTTCCTGAAAGTATGGGGTACAAGGAGGACGTAATAGCTGTTAGTCAAGCAAAATTTTTCATAATCTGTAGGTGGATAGAAGTGAATAGACTGTATGCCAGGATGCACCTTTCTATGTATTTAGTGTTGCAGCACTTTCCTAAGTGCCTCTCACCAGCCATTGTTTGAAAAGGATATTGGGATGTTTATTTCTAAGGTCACTGAAGCCTTTTTGTGAAGAAGATGTTTGCTTTGTTGTGATGGTTGTTTCTCTCTGAGGAAAAAAAAAAAAAGGTGTATTACCATTTGGAATGTATGAGGAACCCAGAGTATTTTTTAAAAAAATGTTTCTCACCAAGCTCTGTCTGGAGTATATTAATATCAAGTCTTTTATCCTCATGTTTTACACTGCTGTAGACATAAGCTACAAACACCCACCTTGACCTGCGCATTTGTGACTTCTTCTAACGAAAGCTTGTCATTCCTTGGATAAATTACGAAAGAATCTAAATTTGTCCATGTGAGAAGCTTTTTCCTTCTAGCTTTTTTATAGCTTAGAACAATATATGCTGAACTATAACAGTTTATCGAAGAGCAAACATATCATGTGGTTGTATATTGATTGACAGAAAGGAGTTAGGTTAATTTACTGTAACCTTCCTTAAAAAGTTTTGTTGAGTGAGTAAAAACCATTATCATACAACTGACCTTTGCCAACAAAATATTAATCTTTCACCAACTCAGTTTTGTTAGTACATGTATATCAAACCAACTGTTCTCAGAAATGTCAGCAATCTAAAATAAGCATGCAACATGCTGCACATCAGAAACACTACCAAGTGACAAGGAGAGTGTCTTATTGAAGATGCAAAGGGAACTAAAGATTGAAGAAGCATCCATATGAAGGCAAATTTAATAGGCATCTATAGAGGTTTGCCTCTGTACCAACTTATTATTCTCACTTATCTGGTTAATTAAATAGTTCTTATGTAAAATAATTACAGTAATTAGTTGCCACCAAGACAGATGAGGTATTTTAAGATTAACATGAGTCATAAAGAGGGCTGGTTTTACAGAATCCTGCATTCGAGCTAAATAAATTAAAAGAAGAATTAAGATACTTTTTTGAGCGGAAACAGTGTGTTGTTTTGTATGTTGTTTTGTTTTTTCTTCTTTTCGCTAGAACCATGGATGGAATATTGAAATATTTGGCTATGAGATACTTATTTCAGTACAGTTCTTCAGACTTTTTGTCTAGCTGTACTTCTCTCTTTCTTCCAAGGAGCCACTTCTTGTGGTCTCTTATCATTCTCATAGTTCTGGGGTTGAAAGGATTGAAATTAAAGAGGTCAAAATTTGGGGGAAAAGTTTTGTATGTGTCAGTTAAAAATTCTCCAGGAGAATGCAAGAATGCTGACTTTAATTTTAAAATTTATTGCATATTCCTTTCACATACAGTTTGGGGAGAATAGGAATAACTATTGTGAAGACTGTTCTTGATGCAGGATGGAAATACATCCACAGAAAAGTGCTTACGTAAAAAGCTTAGGCGCAGCTGCAGCAAAGACAGACATTCATGAATTTCCACAGGTACTTCTGCCTGCCTAGTCCTTACTACTTGCTACTTCCTTACTTTCTTACTGCTAAATTTGCACTGGGATTCCAAAATTGAATTGGTAGTGGGTATATATATATTTTGGTTTGGTCTTTTCCCCCCCTTTATGCTTTTCTGGCTGTTAAAAAAGAACTGTGCAGGTGCAAAGCTATGGTTAGACCTTAAATATTGTGATTTCACCTGGGCAACCTTAATACAAGTTTCATGTGGTTTTGGTTTTTTTTTCTAGAACAAAATAAGATGCTTTAAAAAATGCAAATGAGCAGATGGGAATGAGCTAATGTTCTTTTAGATTTAAACTGAATTAACTATGTCAGAATCGCAAGAGCAGAGTGGGGGGTCTATGCGTCTCTGCTCGGGAAAGTAGATGAACCCTTCTCTTTTGGTAGCCCAACAGTTTGTGTGTGTGTGTGTGCATATGTAGATGTTGTAAAGCATAAAAAAGATTTTTCTTTCTTGAGAACTTGTTTCTTCCTAGAGTCGATAATTGCAGTCATGGTTCTATTCTTAATGGAAGACTATGTGAGGACAAATAACAGATATCCAAGGTAGATTTAAATTATTTCATTGTAGTACATGACGGAAAATGCTGCAGCTGCCTGTGTTAGTGTAAAGATGGAATTATTTAATGGGTGAAATTTATCTAAATTTTTTGTATCCTGTTTGTTCTAACATAATTATTATGTTAATTTTTGTATGCTTTGCATATTAAGCTGAGAACATCCAAAGATGCTAATGACTGCTGTGTCAGCTTTTTATTAAACAGGAAATAAGCACGCAAAATCCTGGTACAGCAGCTAATTAGTTTGCTATTCATATCAAAGAAAGTGAGACTGTTTCTCTGTTTTATAATTGAATGTATTTGTATTATTTGCCAAATTGCCATTTCTTGAATATAGTAGGTGACCGGTTGGGGGGAAAGAGAAAGAATGCTTGTTGGAAAGGCTTGTGGCTTGTAATATATTATATTAGCATGCAACAGAAATAATCACTGAATAATAAGGCATTAATATCTTGCCCGTAGTAGGAGATGTTGTTCCCTTCGGAGGTCTTTCTATTTACTTTAAACTCTGGTCCAAAATCCTTCCTTCTTCCAGTTAATGGTGTTCATAATCTGACAGGTATATTCTTAAATCATGAAGTTTTTTTAGAGACATGCCTTGCCCTTGTCCAGTCTTTGTACCCTGCTGTTGCCCTGAGATCATCTATCCAACCCACTTGCAAATCTGTGAAAGCTTTAAGCTTTATTGTCTTTTAAGCCTTGATACCCTGCAGTTTAAAATCAATTTACTGCCACTAGATAGTAAAAGCTGATAAAATACTACATTTAGATATTGACAACGACATCATTATGCTGGGTGAAATGAAAGACTGATTCACTACTGCATGTCAGATATTGCACAAAAGTTACACAACTGACAGATGCTCTCCCTGGACCTGAGATATTAGCAATTACCCTCGTCTTTTTGGTTATACAGGGCAATGCCTATAAATTTAAAACCCCTCAAAAGGATGATCAGATTCAACTATAGAGTATTCTGATACAGGAACCATCATCCTAAAGCTCATTTGGGTGGAAATAAGCTTATTACTGTGCCACTTTGTGATAGTCTCTGTCACAATCCTTGCCATCAAGTAATCTCTGGCTGCCCACCTACAGCATTCAACCTTATATTTGCTGTATATAAAAAAAAAAAAAAAAAAAAAAGTAGAGTCAAAAGCCCAACTCTAAACACAAACTGTCAGTCATTTTAAGCTGCATCCATAACTAGAAACACTGGTAATAAGGAGCAAGCAAAAGCTATAGCAGCATATAAAGAAAAAAGCCCTTGATTGTGTTTCGTTTCTTAAATCACATAAAACTTGAGAGGGATTCAATGAGGGATGGAATGAAAGTTGAAGAATTTGGAGGTGGGGAGTGTTTTGTAATTCAATGAAAGAAAAAGTAATTAAGAAAAGGGAAAGGCTATAAATGCAGCAGTCCACAGCAGTGAAATCAATACTGAAAGCAGTGCTTCATCCAAAAGCATTCATGATAATAACATCGGATAGCTATTGTTTTGTCCAGAAATCACAAAATCCTCAGAAGAATCTAGTGTATTAGAAGTATGTCTATGTGTATTTTCCGCAACAGTAATGGTATGAGAATAATGAAGTTTGTCCCATATGTCAATAAATCTGTCTACATACATACAAATAAATCCAAGCAATGCATATTTTCATAGTTTATCTAAATTTTATTACATAGATTAACCGATTCTCTGGTATTCAAGGTACTGGAAACCTGTGCTGCAGTTCTGTTTCTATCCAGGGTCAAAAGTATTTATGATAGTAAATCTAACAGCATTCATTTATCTGTCAGATATTTTTCATCAAGATCAAACAACCTTAAAAGCATTGTCTCCGTCTGAAAATTTTAGAATATCAAAGTATGTCAGTATAAAGCATTTTTCCTTGTTTCCCCACAATGACATAAAGACAGGAATTAAATAAAATTACTCTCACAGCTGAAACAAGAAAGTATCAGTGAGGGTTATCAAACCAGACTTCTGAGAGAACGATGACTGAAGAAAAGAATGAAAGCAACACTGAAGGCACTGAACATGGCTTGATCAGTTGTCAGTTCTTAGATTGTTTACTTCCCATCATTAGATCTGATCACCAATTCATAAGTCATGGTGGAGAGGCCTTGCCTTACATTTTGTTGAGTACAGTTACTTTCTGCTTCATGGTCACCAGGTATAAGGACTTCAGATGTTACTTCATTAGACTGGAAAAGCTTAAATTTCAGATCACATTACATCCTACAGAAATTACAAGTTTTCACCTGTTAACAGCATTCACATTACTGTCTGTTTCCAGGATCAAGCAGTGACTTTTGTCTTGTATATGTTAACTTCTTTCTCATTGTTACTAATTAATTAAATTCTGAATAAGAAACAAAGAAAACCCCACTCTGTTTCAATGCTTTTTGTTCTTATTTTTCTTATCATATGTTCTTAATATGTGCTTATATTTATTAAAATCTCTGTTGATCACAACAGTTATTTAATCACATACTAGTCTAAATGGAATTTAGGTTACTAAACTATTCCTGGATTTTGTCTGTTCAGTGAAGCCTATGTTATCAGGACAAATAGTTACATCTGTCAGTTCACAGGTGTAAAACCATAAGCACACATCTGAAAATGTGACTTCACAAATACAAGATTTCTCTGCCATCAGCCACTGGAAAAAAAAAAACAAAGGAATAAATATTAACTAACATTTTGCAGCAGATCTTTGCAGTTCGTGGAGTTGGATGATGAAGACTGTCCTTTGAGTTGGGGGGGGAAGAGGAAGAAACAAATTGAATGATTATTCAGTCTCTCTAAATGCTGTGTATAAAATAATCTTATTTCTGATTATTCTGTTTCTATGGGCCATTCAAAGGCATTATGTACCATTAAATTGAGTATATTGCATTGCCTTAGATTCAAACTGATTAAGAAAGAATAAGCTTATTGAGGTTAAAACTTGCCCGTGTTGTGATTATAAGAATAGCATGATAGTGATATAATAGAAAACAAATAATTTTTACAGCCTGTCTTGTAAGTTCTGGAGTTGTGCCCCTTCTGTTAACTCTTTGATTCCTTTCATCATCAACCCCCATTGGAGTCATAGGGCAGTTAGTGGGAGCAATAACAATATATGAATTTTTCACTATATCAGATACTCCAAATTAAAAACAAACAAACAAACAAAAGTGTGGCAGAAGTATATGTAACAGTTTATGAAGCAATATTAAATTATAATAAAAATTACATTGTATATTAAGCACACAGTGAAAATGCCTTGCAACTCTCAAGGTTAATAGCTTCTTTATTTAGATGTGTCATCCTTTATGCTTGGATAGTGCCGAGGAATTTCTCAGTGGAATCACTAGGAATTTTTTCACTGACATTCATAGGAGGTCAATAGGGTCAATATTATTTAATGGTAATCACTGGAATCGATTGCTTAACAAATGCACTCTTTAGTAAAATACCAATTTATGAGCTGTAATTTTGCAGGCATAAATAATCATGGACAAACTACTCTTGGAACATAAACACGATGACATCATCAGCATTCTGCACCCTTTGCGATGTCTAGGTAGCTGTATTCAGCGTAAGGATTTGTGATTCTTTTTCTTCCTCTGTCTTTCTCTCCTCTTTTTTAAGCTATTCTGGTTTAAAATCCTTTTTTTTTCTCTGCGATTTTCAGTGACACTCTACAGATGTTTTACAGAGTTCACCTGCTTCGCAATGTGAGAATGATTAGCTTAAAATACCTTCATCCTTGCATGCATGCAGATGTCTCAGGTGTTCTTTAGTAAGGTTGTGGAAGGATCCTTAGTTAGGGGAAAATCATATTTAAATATTCTATTGTATAGCGTAATTTACAATATACAGCATAAGTGAACCAACTCTTATCTGAAAGTTTTCTCATTTTTTATGTTGCTTTCTCATGTTCCCTGCATTTTTACAAAAAGCTTCACAGACTTTTACAGTTCTGAATCCAAGTACCTCTTAGAAAGATTTAACAGTTTTATTATAGGCTCATTATTTATTTAAATCATTAACTAATGTTTTATGTAAATAATGTTATTATTGGTTTTTTTATTTTGCAAATATACTTTGATTCTTCATGCATAAAATCTGAGTTCAGACACAGACTTTGCAAAGACACGTCCACAAGAAAATAGACAATTTTAATGAAGCAAACTGGAGAAACTTGTTCTCGCTTTAGATGCTGCTCATTGACACACATGCATGTTTCTCTTCTTGCATTTTTAGTTGCTGAAAGTGAAATATTTTCACTAGATGCCGCTCTGGCCAGGATCCAGGAATCAGACCTATATGGGTAAGTGCTTGATCATGAGTGCAGACCTGCTGAAATCAGTAATAGCTCTGTGGGATCCACCTGCTATGGTAAGTGATTGCCAAGCCTGAGACTGAAAACTGAAAGAAAAAAATAATAATAATATTTAAAGGTAGAGCTTTCCTGCAGGCTTTTGCTTATTTACTTACGATATTGCAGGGAGAAATTGTCTTTCTGTGCATGATGTGTTCAGACCAACTGCATTGAGTATCAGTATCATTTTTATGTTTTAGACCAATTTATTTTGTGACTCAGCAGGATCTGTCCAGACTGGGAGCTGGACTCATAAATCAGTTGTTCTAAACATACCATACAAAAAATAAATAAATTTCTCCAAGACAGAAAACCGGGAAAATAGGAGTGGTTATCTATTTATATTTGCAGTATGTGGTTGTTTACCTACTTCAACAATTAGAGGTGGTTTTTTTCCATTTTATTTTTCAGTTTCCTTAATATTAAGTAGCAACATAACCCAAAAGTTATGGAGGGTTTTTTTATATATAATGTTCTTTATCAGACATAATTCAGAGATCTTTTTTTCCCCGCATGCTATTTTTTAAATATTTTTATGCTAAACGCAAAATGAAAGGCAATAATTAGTAGTGTGTCTGATCAACGTAGCTATTGCTGTAGATAATTTTAAATGAACACATTAACTTAAGTAGGACTTGGCCCCAGACCTAATTTGTAAAATGTGTTACTGATATTAAAAAGAGCTGAGACACTTGACAAATCACAAGGTTTTGTGGACACACATTTTAGCAAGAAAAGACAAGAAGAAAACATAGCTGTACTTAGTTTTTGTGGTTTTTTGGGTTTTTTTCCTATCAGCTAGGTTACCATTTTGGCACTCAGTTTTGCTGGTCCCCTTCTCATGTCATCACAAAGAACAAGAATTAAGTCCTTTAACAGTATACATCATGGCCAGCAGTAGTAGATTACTAGATAAGGAATCTTAGTTACTCAGGTGATCAGAAAGAAGAATTATAATTTTTTTTGGCCTGGCAAATGCTGAATTCATTGTATGGATGTGAATGTCACTTAACCAAAAAAAAGTAAATCTAAAGTCAAAATTTGAAAAAAACAAACACCAAAACCTGTTAGATATTTCCAGAGAAGGAAGCATAGAAGACAGAGTTTCAAAACTCCTAAATGTTAGAAGATAAATATGCTTAGCTAAACTTTTCTTATTTAGAAGCTAAACTTGTCTCATTTAGAGGTTTCTTAAAACTTGGGCTCAACCTTGAAAAGCACTCTAATCATTCTGGTTATAATGCACAAGGTTCATTAAATGACATATTTAATTTTTCTTTCCTAGTTTGGAGCTGGAGTGGTTAGAATTAGGGAAGTTCAAACCCTCTTGTTATGGCCTACATTCCCCTTAGCTCACTTTCTGTATTTTGAGAGCAGAGGATTGGGGCTGGGGCAAGGGGAAGAGATTTATTTTTCATCAGCATTTGATTTAGAAAAAAAGAATCAAAACAAAAACTGACTGTAGAGGAATCAGAAATTTTTTAGGATGCATCCTCACCTAGTTACTTTAAGTAACAGCAGTAGGAAGTCTGAGCTCTTAGAATATCTGCATCCTTCATCTTTGCTTAAGGTTAGCCTGTTACGTTTTCTATTCTGTATTATGCCAAATATAAAACTTTTTATTATACTTTATTGAAATTTCTGGATGTCCTCATAAAAGTCTAAATGTTAGAGGAACAATATTAATAAGTCATCTAGTTCTTCTTGCGTTCACACATATTTCTTGGCAGTAAAAGAATATTACATTGCACCAGCTGTGCAGAACAGAAATTTGATTCTTGTTCTGGGTCAGTTAAAATGTGCATATAACAAAATTCAAGTCTGGCATATGATGCTGGATCTTATGTCTTATTATATGCTGTACAGACTTGGGAAGGGTGGTGATTTTTTGTGGTGTTTGTTGGTTTGTGGTTTTTTTTTTCATCTCTGCCCCTCATTTAGCATGAAATGAGTTTTTAGTATGAAAACTTCAGATACAAAACTGGTCGTTTATGGCTCTCTTGCAGCTGAAGTGTATGAAAGGATACAGTAATAGTATATTGCAATGAACTAATTTTATATAGCGAACGTTAATACTATAAAACTCGCTTTCATCTATATTCTTATGAACCCATTATATTGTAAGATAAAAGTGATATGTTTGATAAACAGGTATACTTTGAAATCTTTAGTATTTAGTTCCCTCACAGAGAGAACAAATATTGTTCTGTTTTACAACACAGCTTAACATTCTGTCACCTTCAGTAGTAAACAATTTCAGTGCTATGCAGATACTTTTATAATATGATTCATAATTTTAATGGTCTTTTGAAACTACATCCAGAAATATTCTCTACATGCATCTGTTTCGTACATTGTTCTCAGGCAGACTGTTTCCGTTGCAGATGGATCAGTGGGATTTTCTTTCTTTAATCAGAAAAGAATTGCGATGGTATTAAGGTACACTGTACAGTTTTGCTTACCTGGTACCAGTTTTGGTTCATAATGCATCTAATTGCAATAGCAGGAATAAATGTAATGGGAATGAGTATGAAAAAAACTTCTGTCCTTCGCTTCCAGCTTCTCGTACCCTTGATATTTTCATCAGGGTGACAAGTTTTGCTATCTAATTGTTAAGGAGAAATGTCTTTATGAAAGATCCATCAAGGTAAACACAGGCTCAATTTCAGTTTTGTAAAATTCCAATGATATCAAACAGCTTCAAGAGATTCCAGTTCACTGTTCAAAAAAGGAAAAGGAAAAGATATCTAACTAGTGTTAGGCTCTCTTCCAATGTCCTCTGAACTACGGGTACAATCAGTTTACACTTAAAACTCCATCTCTAGCTGTCCATGAAACTTCAGCACCCTCTATGGTCTAACTTCTATGTGGTTTGTCTCCAGAGTTTTTAAACTTCATGAATGGAACAAGGTTTAACCACGTGATATTCAAGAACTGCAACTTTAATAGCATAATGTCATATTTAAAATAATCTAGTTTTTTGAAGCTGATACTTTCTTTTTTGTGGGTGAGCTTGCTGTTGCTTTCTGAGAGGTTTCTTCATATTGGTTTTTCATCACACACAGTAAATAGTTGATTTATAAGATATGGGTCCTTTTTATCAACCTTAAAATAAAACTCTATTTTGTGTGTATTCTTTACAGGGGAAGTCTCCTATCAGTGAAACTTCCTTTTACTAAGTTTCATCATTTTGAGGAGACTGTGTCCAATCTGCTGTGTCTAAAATTCCTGATTCATCAAAGCAGGTATGAGTAATCCCACTTCTATCCAGAAAATATTCAGGCATATACTTCAGCCTTTGAAAGCAGTGTTGGTTTTCTCTGCTTAACTGCTTTGTTAGATTAGGCTTGTAATGTCTTAAAGTTGTTTGAAATCCTGCTGTCTATGAATTTGAACTCTCTGAATCTAGAATGTAACTTTGTTTTACTGCATCAGGTGTTCATAATTTATATCAAATAATGCATTTAATGCATAGAATGATCTTATCAATTCTGTTTTAAAGGTATTGTCATTTAATCTGTCATAATCTATCAGTATTAAATACATTAAACTGATTATTTTAAATAATTGCTGTTGAAAGCAGGTAAGAGACTTAACCTTTCATATGGTTTTAAACTTAGTGTGTCCGTACCTTAACAATGGAATTATTGTAATGCAGCAATCAAAACATTTTTCATATGCAAAGGAATATGAACTTTTCTTACCACTTGTAGGAGACAAGCACATTTTATTTTTCAGTTTAATATTTGGATTATTTTACTTGTCTTGGCTTTAAACAGACCTGTTCTTAATAAACTGAAAACTACAGACTTTATTCATTTGAGTAAATTAAATCCTAGTGTGCCTTTTTCCTCATACCTTCTTGTTTGTCTTACCAAATTCTTACATTTACAATAACTATACATCCATTTTTAAAGGTTACATTACACATCTAGAATATAAACAACTTTTATGTGTATTTACTCATAAACCAATTTCAAAAACAGTAAGGTTTGGACTGGGAAAGGTATGAGATGAGGGAAGGTATTTTAGGTTTTTTCTTTGTTTCTCACCACTTGAACCTAGTTTAATTGGCAGTAAAATTTATTAATTTTCCAAGTTCAATCTGTTTTTCCTGTGATGGTAACTGATGATGTCTGCATCTCTATTGTGACCCACCAGCCTTTTCATCTCATTTTCTCCCCCCATCTTGTTGAGGAGGGTGTGTGAGGGAGAGGCTGGGGTGGGTGTTTGGCAGCTGGCTGAGGTCAAGCCACCACAAACTGAATTTGAATTGTTGCTAGATGGACTAGTATTGATGTTTGTTGGCACACACATAAACTGCTTACTATTCCAGGTAGTCTAGAACTACAGAATTTTTTCAGATTTCTGACACACTAGAAGTTGTTTGGGCTTTTTGATTAATGACAGTTGTCATTCCAAGACCACAGATCCTTTTAACATAATAAATAATGTCTTCCTTGAGAGAGTATTTCAGAACAATCTTTACCTTGGAGTAGATATGGTACATCAAACATGTCTTCTGTAAATTCACTGTATAAAAAATATTTTTCCTAATCTCACCTCACTCCACGTGACAGATCCTTTGACCTTTGGTTTTGTCACTAGAACCCAGCACAATTCTTGAGGGATCTGAGGCACTTTAACAGGTTTTAAAGAAATGCTTTCATAAAGGAGGTTAAATTCTTATTCAGCATCTGGATAATGTAGCATCAATAGGTCCAGCAACTGTGGTAGATCCAGGTCAGTGGATAATACATGATCAAATGTTTCATAGAAGAACAGCTAGTTGTAAGTGTATATTATTGTAAAGAAATACCTTTTCTAATTATTGACGAGGCTGTGATTCTTAATCCCTTCTTGAGTCCAGAAGTTCAAGTGGTTGATTTTACTGTTTTGTGTTTTGTTGATTGGGGTTTTTTTTATGAAGTCATTAATTTCCACTCACATCAAGAAGGCATCCCATAATTTGGAGAATAGGAAGGAAATGCTGGAAGAGGAGTAGACTCTTTAATAGCTGTGCCTTGTAAAGAGATGAAATGAACAACCCTTACTGGGATGTGTAGGTACTGGATTAACAGGAGATAGGTTCAATATCCAGCACCTTGCAGGATGTGTCATGGTCACCTATCCTGATGTGTGCGTTACCTATGAATATACAAATAAGTAGTTCTTTTCTCTATACACAGACTCTCTTTTTGAAAGAATTTTCATAGACTTTGTATACTACATTGTTTATGACTAATTTTAAGACTATTTTAGTGCAAAAACAAAATGATAATTTATGCCTTGCCATTTTGGACATTGACTATTTGAATATGAACTTCTAAATGGTTTATAGTAGAAAAGAAGAATTGAGAATTTTCTTTTTTTTCCCCCCTTAAATATCCTTATTTGTCAAGTAAGACTATTCAACTGTTAGGGTTTTACTCATTATGTCTAATGTCAATAACATTCATCACTTTATGCTAATCAGATTAGATAGGTGTGGTGATAAGTGGAGATCTGAGTATAATCAAAATAAATGAACTGCTCTACTTGCAGACACAACAGGGAAAACACATGCTGTGTACTATGTATAAAAAAAGTCTGTAACTGCAATATAAACTAAAAGGAAAATCTCATTTTGACTGTTTAATCAAAGCAGCTTTCTTGTTTTTGAAAATTATGCAGAATATACAATATGACAGTATCTCTCAGAAGTGGGTGGCTGAATTAGGATACCTCTACATTTTCCAATATTACAATGTCTGTGCTGTTGCACCTCTTTTGTGTAGCTTGGTAAATGTTGAAGCTGGTTGTGTTTCCGATGTTTAAGCCTATGAGATTCTCAAGCATCCACGCTTCCTCTGCTGAGCATCCCTGTGACTATGGCTGCGAGGCTTGGTGTCTGCATAGCTGAACCAGTCACTGATCCTTATTGGTTTTCCTAAAGTGGTCCAGAGCCACAATGCCTGACTCATGCTGAGCTTGACAACACAAATGAGCTCAACAAAAATAAAAACTATGGAACATTTCAACCTTTTACCACTTTGGAGGAAATGCATACATTCAGGGATCAAGGAAAGTAATCCTCAATCAACTCCCTTTCAAAGCAGGCACTGTAACAGCTAAGGCAGAGAGACCGAATGGTTCTGCTTTCTTCTCTGGCAGACACTCACTTGTCTTCAACTAACCTTGTTAGCTGATTTACCTGATAGTATGGTGTTTAAAATCTGTTCTTACATCTTCCGTGAAAGACCCAAAATGACTCACTCCAGGCTATGGGTTTCACTGTCTGAATTATCAGTTTGTATGGATACAGTACTGCACCTTCTGTTGTTTAGTGCTGATCTCCTCACACCTCAGTTTAGGATTTCAGGACTCTGTAGGCTTGCTTTCCAGACAAAAGTCTGTGATCTTCAATATACACTTAGCTTATAACATTTGCTGATTCAGAAGATGTTACTAAATTTTGATAATTTCTAGGCACATATCTAAGTAACTGTGGCTTTGAGCTAAGGATGAAGAAAGTCAGAAGTAGAACATACACATGCATACCTCAGAAGCAGCTAAATAAATGGATTTATAGAGCACAACCAAAGTTTTGTCTTGGGAATTTGAAATGTTTTTCAGAATATATGCAAGCAGTTATTATAAAGTGTGTATATATTTGACAATGTGCAGATCAAAACAGTTATTCTCATGATTGTCACCAGTACTAACACAGTGCTAATCTACATTGTCTTCTACACAGCTTTGTTGCATATAGTCAGACAGGGGAAACAATAACAACATAATTCTCACAGCAGTGTCTGTAGGGTTTGGAAGACGTACTACAGAAATGGACCTCAGCACAGATAAACTCCATAGCTTCTGATTTTTTTTTTCTCTTCAGTATATTTTAAGTTAACATTTTGTGCTGTGTATTGTATCAGTAGACAGAAGAGGTGGCAGAGAGGAAATAAAGACTGACTGATAGAAGAACAAAGTTTTGATCATCCTCACAGAGGAACAGTGACTCAAACAAGAAAAGTCCTGGCTAGGATTACACAGTATTTGCCTGTTATAGAAGCTGCAGAAAAAAAGACAAAATTAAATCCAGCCCTCCAAAAGAAGCAGAAGCAGAACAGTGTGGCTTCTGTTATGCCCTCTGCAGCATTTAAACAGGATTTCAGCTTCTGCACTTCCTGGAGCCAAGAAGAATGTAGACCACCTACTACTGCTGTGCAACAATGAAAAAGGATTCAGACATGTTGCAAGGCCTACTCCAAATGGGCACACAAACACCACTGTGCAATGCATAGCTGCATGTAAATTTATTTTTGAAAGATGAAGAATGCTTTCTAATATAGCCAACACCTGGGATATTTATAACATGCAGCAGAAATACAGGTATGCAAAAAGTTCTTCCTTAGTGGTTCCCCCCTCTACCTTTCTATTTCTAAGGGAAATAATTGTTAAAATAATCATTCCAAACTCACTGGTGGCCATGATGTGTTCATCTAAGGTGTTTGAGTAACATGCAGAAGTAGATTAAAATTGGATTCCAAAATCAACTAGAATTGGATGGCTGCATTTGTTCCCAGGCCAGCTGTCTGCCTTGCTCTCCGCATGATTTCTTTCCTCAGGTGGGTGTGAGATTATTTCATGAAACCAGTTCTTGAACAAGCATAAATTTTACCCTTTCATATTAAGTGAGTGGAAAGGAGTTTTACAATTAGCATTTTAATTTGGGTGTTTGAACTAGTGGGGAGGGAAGATGAGGAAAACTTTTTAAAAATTTAATTCTAAAATGAGTAAAAGGTGAGGAAACATACTTATGTGCAAGATTCCTTAGGAGAAGCAGGCAGACATCTATTTTCCTAGATTCAGTGTTTGTTATTTGAGGAAATAGAGGTTATATTTCCTCCCAGGTAAGGAATAATTAAATAGAAATCATACTCACAGGTGTTCTTGAAACAGTGATTCGGGAACAGGAAGGGAAGTTCCTTTAAAATAAGCTGGTAGGAGTTGCTGTTGCAATTAGGGCCATGATAAGAATGTTTGTAAAGATGCCTGTTTCACAGTATGCTTTTGGGGACTTTATTGTGTACAAGAGAGATTTCACAAAGTATTTCCCAAGGGTGCCTTTAGCATCCTACACAAAGAGGAGCAAAGTAAGATAAATTCATTTTAGCAAATGAGGAAAAAGTGTGAATTGCTCTCTTTGTGCTGAATCACTTTACTGGCAACCTTTGTGTATCAGCTACATGAAGGTGCAGTGCAGCTAGCAAATGCTTCTTCTGTTCATTGGAACATTATCAGCTAGTATTTAACAAAGCTTCGGTGATTACATAGTAGCAAAATTTTGTATTTCAAGCAGCTTCCCCCCCCCCCCCCCCCCCCCCCCCAAACTGAGTGTAGGCAAGCCAGGGACAACCATTGCCATTTATTCCTGGTAAGTCTTAAGTAAAAAATGTGGTTGACTATATTTATTTCTTTCTTTGTTTCTGTCTTTGTTCTATCTTTATGCATAATACTGTTGACTCCTAATTTACTGTTTTATTTATGCAAGAAAGATCAGTCAGCCTAACAAAGAAAACATTTTGTTTTCAACGTGATTTTCTTGGTTTCTCAGTTAACAAGAACAGAAACAATTGCAATCAACTTGGAAATAGATCAATGTTCACTTGTAAGTACTGCACACAATTCTGTATTAGTAAATATTTATAATTGCTCAGGTAAAATTCTGCTAGAGTAAAACCAGAGATTTTTATTCATGTGACCATCTACAGACTGCAATGATTTGTTAAAGTCAAGTCAGCAAAAGGAACACCTGGAAGAAGACAATAATGAGGTTTGTGTAGAAAACAAATATGAGATAGTTTTGGTCCCTCATATAGTCCTGCATCTGTGCTTCTTTCTTCTATTGAAAACTGTGTGTTTTCTGGATGAGTTATTGTACCTCTAATTGACAGACCAGTTAGTTGCCAATGGTCTTGGAACTAACTAGTTGTATTATGCTACTTCTGTATTTGGCCAAAGAACCTGATGTTTGTTCCAGGAGGAACTCTGTATGGCCCTAAGGGAAAATGGGAAACATGCTGCTACTTTTCTTTTCTTTCTTTCTTTGCAAAAAACCAAACAAACAAACAAACAAATGAGAGGTCTCTTGTTTCTTACATTAAAAAAAAAAAACCAAAACCTAGTACTGTCACTTATTATAAAATTCACATATCAGCCAATAAAGGAGGAATATATCAGGAATTTTTTTCTGGCTGTGTTGCAGTACCATCTTATTTTTATCCTGATTACTTGTGTTGGCTTTTTCCATGACAATATTTTGTACTAGCTATAGGCTTGTAAACTGCTTTAATCTTTCCTTCAGGAATAATTTAATCTTTGGGAATATGCTCCCCAGCATCATTCATGACTTTTTAATGTTCTTGGTCAGCCCATGAAATAGCTTTGGCATTTAGAATATCTTTAAATTGTTAATTATTGTGTTTCCAGATTCCTCCATGAATGTAATCTGTATAATATATCACATACCATAAAAAAAGGCAGAAAACTTATTGTCAAATTAGACCTTTTAATATACCAGTAAATTTTGACGACAGTGCTGTAAAAAGCAAAACTTCCCTTTGCAATAACTTCTTTCACATGTGCCTTACTGACCTGCTTATGGTAGGAGCTTCAAAAGAATAATGATAGTATATCAGGATTTAAGTAGCCTAGAATACTTCTAAACAAAGGGCTCTTTCAGCTACTGTATCTTGATGGTTTGTAATTATGTTCTGTGAACAAAAAAGTAACAGGCATTGAAAATATTAATGACAATATGCTATGTTCCTGGATCTTCAAACAGTATCAACATCTGGAGAATGCTGTTTGAATCTATTTGTTGGTTTGGTGGGGTTTTTTTCTTAGTAAAGAAACATTATATTTCTGATTTTATTATTGTGATTTTATACCTTTACAGTATTAATTACTGCATCACACTGGCAGAAAAAAACCTTCAAATCCTGTAATACATTTATGCCTGTAATCAAAAGACATATTAATGAATATGCATACCTAGAGATGCACTCCTTTGTACGGTTATAAAGTTTTTCAAATTTTTATGAGTCCATTGCCTTTCTCTGGAAGGTGAAAATTATTGATCTGAATCACAAGAAAATTTTGATTTTGTGGAACTGGAGTAATCTCTTGTAACTGGAGACGTTCACAAAGTAGATGTCACTTGAGAAATAAGTGTTATTTGAACTAGTCCTTTAGGCTACCTTTGTAGTTGAGAAGTAGGAACTTTTGTAGCATGATTTGTCTTACCCTAAGATACTCACTTTGGAATGACGTGAATCATGCTGTAGAAGGTGCCTATTATTCTTCTTTGACTTTAAAGCAATTGAGGAGACTAGCTAAGCCATAGATGTGTATATCTTAACAGTTAAATC
Source organism: Falco biarmicus (assembly GCF_023638135.1). NCBI lineage: Eukaryota > Metazoa > Chordata > Aves > Falconiformes > Falconidae > Falco > Falco biarmicus. Next base: position 9,939,356 of record NC_079302.1, read on the forward strand.
CCAGCTGCAGTGTTTTGGTAATTTATAGAATTTAACTTTTCTATTTTACCTGCTTGTGAAAGTTGCCTGTGTGAAGATTAAAATTTCTTGGACAGTAGAGGGATATTGTTCCTCCAGCCCAGGATTACCCTGGCAGCCTGACTCCACCTAGGTTGCAACAGGAGCACAGGAAGAGCAGAAGTGGGTAGAAAGTAATTTCAGAACAGGAGACTAGCTTGTGGGTGGTTATATTGATCCTAGCAGCAGAATATCAGCTCACTGAGGAGGCTTTGCAGGAATGGAGGGCAAGATACAAGCCAAGTTGAAGAACAGGAGACCTGAACAGGTATCTCCAGATATAATAGGTATAAGTACTTCAGTAGAAGAACTGATGTCAGGACTTCTTTATGTATAATAGGATTAAATATTGAAAGGACTGTTCACGAATATACACCCTCAAAACACTCATTAAGGTGGTTGAGTCCTTTCTAAAAATTATTGCGGTGGCTCAGTTTCATAACCTCGACTTATCCGAGTACCACAAAGGCACTGTAATTGCAACTCTTTAAATTTTCAGCACCATGATTTGTTTTAGTTAGGGCTCTCTTTTGAGTACTTAAGCCTTGCATATACATTTTTAATTTCAATTGCTTCAGTGAATTGTATTATATACCTCCTAAAGATGTAATATAACAAAGTATCACAGTTTTGTGCATCAGTTACAGATGCACAGAATATAATTACACATTACCTAACAGTTCCTTTTACTGTAAAATTACTGAACTTGGAGAAAAAAGTGTTAGCAGCAACAGCAAGAAATTTTATGAAGATTTATTTTAACTTTTTATGTGCATGTTTTAGTTGTTCTTTCTGTTGATTGCAAGTTAATTGCTATTAATCACTGATGTACTAATACTGCATTTTAGCTTGCAGTAAACAGAATTTACTTTATCCTTAGATCCAGTTCTGATATTTGTATTCATGAAGTAATAATGAACGAAATGTAGAGGTTTCTCAAGGGAACACTGACTGGGAGAAAGGTTAAAATTTATCCAGAACTTTAAACCCTTCCAAAATATTTTCAGTAATAAACATTGATCTTTACCTCTAACATCAAATATTAGCTAGCTGGTGTAGCAAATATTCAGAGAGAAAATTATGCCATATCAGTTTATATGGGATACGCAGCATTTTTCTTTGAAACACCTCTTCATTTCCTTTGGGATGTAATACCAGAGCCAATACAAGATGGACTCAATCCAATGTGTTGACTCTTTAGGTAGTCAAAACCAATACACTTACTGCAAACGGTGCCATGAAGTAAATTATAGGGCTCTGACATACGCTGATAATGATGTAAAATCACTGAATATGCAGTCTATCTAAAGTGCTGAGGCATATACAGGTGCTTTATGTGTAACACTCTAATCCTTGCTGTTTCCGCTTTTGCAATATTTGAATGAAAGTTCTTTTTTGTATTTATAAAAGGTGATTTAGAAAAATTTATATTTTTGTTAGAGGTAATGTTTACTAAGTATCAGAGCAAAATGGCATAGATGTAGCTGTTTTCTGAAAACACTGAAACTATACAAATAATGGGAGATGAAGCACTTGGTTAAGGAGGCAAAATTGGAAAATGTGAACTTCTAACTGGCAGCTCACTGCCTTTATATATTTAACCTTGAGTTAAATAACTTCAGAATACTGAAAGAAAATATTCCCAGCACACTAGTAAGAGTTGTTTTAGTGAGAAGAATGAGTCAGACTTGGTACACTGTAGATAATTGACTCAAATGCAATATCCATGTGCTTCCTGACAGATGAATAAAATTCAGAAGAAATGAAAGAGTTAAATTCTGCAAAAAGCTATAGTCATATCAGGCAATGTACTTGCAAAATCTACAAGTACTTTGTATGTGTTTGTGTTACAGAAAAATATGAATTTCCACACTTCTTGTTACAAGAAAGAAGAAATGAAAATTAAATGAGTATTCTAATATATACATAATTTATCTGGTTATAATTGCAGGTTGTTCATAGCAATATAAAAATAAGAGGTTATTCAGGTTATGCTTTTGTTTGATATATGCTCCCTGATATTTTAGATATTTAATTCTTGAAGTCAAGAATTCTGACCCACTCTTCAGAGTAGGACAATACATTGTTATAAACAATTTCATTTGAATATGTACAGTTCTAAAATTTATTTTAAATGTAGCCATAAGCAGCTTCAAATAAAATAATTCTTTTTTTCTCCCAGGTCTGGTCAATAATAAATGAGTTTTAGAATTTAAATCAAGGCACAGTGGAGTTCTTGTGATACATTATTGATAAAGCACGGTTATGGTAACAATATCTTCCAAGGGAAAATACATTATTTGTTGTCTATGTTAATGCAAACTCCAACATAAGTCTATATTAAGCTTTTAAAAATAAATTTGAGTACATTGGAGGAAGTTTTGTAAGCAGTCCTTTAAATAATTAGATGAAAAAAATGAAACTTATTACCTTAATGAATAAAATATTAGTCTTAGAATAGATCTTCAAATTCACTTCACCATATGTCTCAAAAAAATCCATGATTACAATGATGTATTTCAGAATATAACCATCAGAAATATTTCATTGAAATTTTAGAAAATATTTTCTTCCTTTTCTAACACTTACTGAAGCTGCACATACAGGAAATAAGAACCTTGAGCTAGAAAAGCACAAAGGAATTTCTTGTAATTTCCCAAAGTTCCACAACAATCAATAATTTTGAAGATTTTAATCTACTGCTCAGATCAACTTAACTGTCTTCTTAATTCTTTTACTATTGAAATTCAAAAGTACTTTCTGAACTCCCACCCTAGATATCTGAATATTGGCAGATGTATGTTCTTTTGGGGATCCCGTACTCTTATAACCTGCACCACTTCTATCTTGAAACATTACAGTCCATCTGCTCACTTCCAGATAATTTCCGCTTGTAATTTATCCAGGGGAATGTGATAATATATAATTCATGAATAGTGCAATAATCATGATCTATCCATGCTGTGGAGCTTTGACAAGGATGATACAACCTTGAGTTTAGAGGTATGATAGTACCCAAATTCTAAAGTAGTGTCATTTTAGCCAGTGTAATTTTCTCCCGAATGTTTTGACTTTTTAAACTCAAACCACTTCTTCCTTAAGGTTCTATATGTTTTTTTTAAATATACAAACCTTAATTTTGTTTGGGAAATATACTTTGGTAACAGTTTTTCAGGAATAAGTGCTCTGGTTTACTAAATTTTAGCATAATACTACTTTGGGAGTAGTTATTGCTGTGCTAGCAGATTTGTGAATTTTAATTTTTCTTGGCTTGTGTAACACTAACAATCTAAGCTCTTAACTGAGAGTACACTTTGAAATTGGAAGCTCATATCTCTGAGAGAAAATCAGGAACAAAATGTGAGTATATTAATTGAATATATCTAGTCCTTGAAGGTTAAGTCAAGAGGAAAACTCTAAAGATAGATGAAAGGGAATGAACCAAAAAACGTTTGCTCTCCTTGACCAGTTTGAAAGTAGAGAAGACAACGAATATTTCAGACCTAGTTCAGGAAAAAGATATTTAACTATGTTAAGACACGCTGTGGGCATTCACATTCACCATTAAGATTATGTATGAATTTATGTCAAAGAGTAACCCAAAGAAATGAGGAAAATAATACAAAACATACCTGTACTTGTAGATATAAGAACGGGCACAAAAAATTCATTGTGGCTGGTAGAAACAATGAAAAAAATCTGCCCCCTGCCCTTAAATAGGTCTTTATTTTTTGCCTTTGTGGATAAGCAATTATTCTTTTAATCTTCTTCATACTAAGTTTCATTGGGTAACTTGTAACAGAAGTTTTTCCTGTGTGGTGACTAGTTAGTTTAATAATCTACCTTTGCACAAAGAAAGCTACCGAGAATCTTCAGGCTGGGTGAACCGGAGTTCCATTGAGGACTCCAATAGAGCTGTATTGGTTGAAACCATTTGGCTTGTTTCATGAGCCAGATTTTTTCTATGGTTTGGACCTTACATGTATAGGTAACTAAAAAAGAATGGGTTTGGGGTTTTTTCCTTTTTTTTTTTTTTTTTTTTTTTTATAAAATAAAATTGTTGGGACTGTTCTGTTACTCTAAGAAGCTGTACACGGAGTAGGGAAAACCACAGGATGTCATTTATTTGCCTTAGAAATTTTAAGCATTGAGCGTAAGTAATTTAAATGTGCTTGGAAAGAGTTTCCCTGGCTGTTAATTTTAAATGGACCTTTTTTCAACCACTTATTTATATTGATAGATGGTTGAATTCTTTATGGATGGATGTGTGAGGGATATTGCTAGCAGGGAGAAGCAATGTTTTCAGTATTAATCAAAATGCCTAGTGTTTTCAAATGTCATGTTTTTAAGTTATGAAATAATCTTTAAAATATCCATGTTCCTCTTATTTACATCAGTGCAACCTTATTGAAGTCAATAAACATGTTTCCAGCTAGCTGGTACTGCAGTGAAAGTTGCATTCCCAATCTAAATATGTAAAACTGTGGCTGTTAATATCAAATCATATCTTATTTTATTTATCTGGATAATAAGATATGGATGGATAGCTAGTACAGCCTAAGAAGCGTATTAGTTTTCAGCATGCTTAGAGGTGGTTGAAATGTTAATGAACAGCATTAGAAAGAGAATTTTGTGCTACTCGAGAAATCTTGACATGAAGAAAAAAGTTAATTTCAGTCGTGCCTCATTAATCAGGTCTGCCTACAGTTAAGAAAGTGCCACCTAAGTATGTTTTGCTTTCTGCTGTGTGTTGCTGATGAAGATACTGACACACAAAACAGAAGTAATTAGATTTGTGCTAGAAGGCAATGGCAAAACTGAAAAGCAATGAATTGGAACGTGCTTTATGACTGACCTTTATATGGAATGCCTTAGGCACCTCCATGTGGTGGCTGTCATCATTAATGGTGACTATAGATTCAAGTTTGTTTAAGCAGTCATACACATGAATTGTTTTGCATGTGACTTATCTGCCATAGATCATACACATAATCTTTGCACAATGGCAGGGAGCAATAGCCTTCAGGTTTAGAAAATTATGCAAAGGGACCTCTGGCCTCTGTGTGTTCATCATTGCTGTTGTGTTTCCTGGAGGTGCAAAATAAAAGAAACATCTTAATGCGCTGTCCCAAAACTAGGCAATGAACTGAGATTGTGATTTACCATACGAAGGTGAACTACACTTTGGCCATTTCTTTGGTTATGTCCTGGAACCGTTCTATAACTCCACAAGGAGAAGCTGTCCTAGGAACTGGCTTCCCTAGGAGACAGTCCATGGGCAACCCACAGTCAGCCTAGCTTTTATTATACTGTGTAACCTATTAAAGCTTCAGCAAAGCAGACATTAAAGTTTTGGGTTATCAGTAGAGTTTATAGTAAGCTTTACTGTGACAAGGGTGTGGAAAAACATCGTCATATCCTTGTTACTGCATTCAATACCAAATAAAGTAGAATAGGTTCGTTATAACCTTGTGTAAGATCTGAAAGCTTGGGTCTGTGAACAGAAACTTTTTTTTTTTTTTTTTTTTTAAAGTGTTCCTGATGTTTAAGGTTTGTTTGATCCTTCTGTCTTGGCAGATAGGCAATCAAGTTTATGGTAGATCTCCTCATTTAGATTATGAGTTGCATGTACCTCAATGTGGTAGATGCTGTTTGATCTAATTAGTGTAATTCTACTGGGTAGTTTTAATAGAGTATGACAAATGAGATTTTTTTCAAATGCCTTCTAGAAATCTCACATTTATTTCCATCATGGTGTAGGTTACAAAAAGCAACAGGTAATGACAGTGAAGTAAGCGCTGAACTTATTTTTCAGTGTATCATCTGATTCAGGCTAATAAACTATTAAGGCTTACTTGTAGTTTGCTATAATTTTATTATCATTGTCCACCTTTTTGAAATCTCCCCATAAGATTGTATCCAGGGCTGCTTTTACTCTTCCCTGTGACTCTATAAAACTATCTTTACATCTGTCAATTTGTTGATGTTGGGTATTTTTTGGACAGCTTTAGGAATCCCTAATCTTACTTTTTGTTTTAGTTTTTTCCAGAATTGTCGGCACTATTTTATTTATCTGCTTTGGAGGTACGGGGAATGCCAGTCTTCCCTTAAATTCTTTGTTTTCCTTCTCCACAGATGGATTTTTCTTGGTGTAATTCAGCTTGTGATACTGTTTATGTACTGTTCAGTTTTAGTCAAGGTTCACTTGCAAAATCAACAAATTCAAGCTTTCTAAATGATGTAAATATTTTAATTTTTGCAAACTTTCTATAAAGTTTCTTGTTTATATTGCAGTAAGTAAAGCTTATAATTCATGACAAGGTTTTAATCCATATGCATACTCTACAAATACAAATGTACCTGAAAACATTATTTCTATAACACTAATATCTGACATTGTCTGTTCTTTTCCCCCTTTCTCAGTAAATCAGAGCCCATACATAAAGAATGAATCATATATTTTGTTTCTCTTTGCTTCCTACTACTGTCATGTTTTGTCACCTTTATTATTCTATGTGTGCACACAATAATTCACAGCATTATTTCATACATTTATTTAAATTTATTCACAAAATTAATTACAGCCAGTCACTTGTAAGAATAAAAAAGATTGCTATAGTTGTCATCTTCTCTATTTAGGTTTTAGTTGTAGGTTGTTGTAGTCCTCTCTGCTCATGCTGAATAAGCTGTTTAAATGAACTTTGAAGGAACATTTGTGAAGCAAGTAGCAAGTATTTGAAATTTTTTGAATTATGCTAATACTAGCATATTTTGCATGTGCTGTGATAGAACTCTAGGCAGCCACAGTAATGTTTCTTTTGTGCTTGGCTGCTGCTTTTTTGTTTTCTTGCATTGTCAGTTTTAAAATGTGGAACCTATAGACCAGTGTTACTACACAAAGTAGGTGCAATGCCTAACAGATACTGAAATGAAGTAATCCACAATAAGAGAGTAAGGGTCCTTTCTTTGTCACAGCTTACATTTCTCATTAATGCTCTGCTGCTTTTTCTGTAAATTATTCCAGCTCAGTGTCCAAGTGCCGGTCATTCTTTTTAGTTCCTTTTGAATAAGCTACCAGGTAAATGCCACTTATGTAACTCATGGCGGAAAGAAAAGAAGATGATTTTTATTTATAAATGAGTTCCAGAGACAAAGACCCAATAATAACACTTATCTAACATTACAGAAGATCTGGTAAATTCTTATTTTTTCCTGTCATTGTGCAGCACTTATATTACTGTTCAGAAGAGCAACCATTTCTGTTGATACTGTACAAAAAATGGTATTTTTTATTTTAAAAATGTGAAGATGATCTTTCTCTTGTTGTGTTTGATAATCATGAGTATTTTAGGAACAGATTTTTGAGGAAAAATGGAGTAATACTGTTGCAAGAGAAGCTCCTGTGATTACTGCACTAAATAAAAAACAAAAGCCAAACCAGATCCAAGTTCAGGACTTGTGACTAGAATCGGACTTAACTTACATTATTGTGAACTCTATCAATATAAATATTTAATAAGTAAAGCTAAGTCAAGCATTTCTAAATATATCTTTGGGCTTTTTATTTCCTCTGGGAAAAGAGAAAAGTGTTTGGCAAGAGTTCTCTAAAGGATAACTAAGCGGTTTCTTGGTTTAGTGCCGATAACAGCCTAAAGGTCTTGACCAAAGATCTTGGGAGAGCAACAGGATAGGTCATCTCTTCTTTTCCCGTGCTTTTAAGTAGGAGTTTTCCTTCATGACTGGGAATAAAAAGTCAACAGCAATGAAAACACTGTTGTTGCTGTCTGTGTGTCGTAGTCTCCCCACTTCTGTTATAATGTTCCAGTTGCTGGAATCCACAAAGTGCATGTGAATCTCACATTGCACCTGGGGGTGGGGGGTAGGGTGTGTATGTGTTTGGGGAGAAAAAGAGGAAATGTTTGAAACATTTATTTTTACTTCTTTTAAACAAAAGGAAACCCCAGTATTTCTTTTTTACATGCCAAGTTTAATTCCAGTGTAATGGTGAGAATGGAGATGAATTTATAATGTTTGAATTCATAGAAACAATGATAGTAAAAATGATCATAACTCTATTGTCTTGAATGATACACCCTGTGTGGAAGGTCATTGCTTGCTTACATCACTGATGGTCAAAAGCAAGCACCAGGTTCTTTAGAGTAAGCTTTACAAAGTCCACAATGGAAACCCTTTTAATAAACCCACCATTCTGTATACTAAAATGTTTTCTACTACTTTCGTGTAAGCTTTTCTTCTGAGGGATAGGCAGTATTTATAAAACAATGTAAAAGGAAGCATTTTTGTGAGGCTGTGATTTAAGAGTAGGCTTTTGCATAACGGTGGAGGACCGTGTGAAAAAAGATTGTATAACTTCATAGACTTCAGCTATATTACAAAATGCAGTTGCTAACAGTCAAATAGTCTCTTTGAAACATTTTCAGTTATGAAGAACTGTGTAATTTGTGTTCAGATTTTAGCTAGGTTTCTACTTGTGCAATAGAAGTACATTAACACATGTTGTGGAAGTAGATATGTTGAAACTGGCAAACCAGAACAACATGGAATGTAGCTGTTATTTTTTGGCAGGATGCACCTTCACTTTCTTTTTTTCTTGTCTGATAGTAATAAAAACAGAGAAGAAAAAAAAAAAAACCACCAGTAAAAGTGACAAGACTGCATGGAAATTAGGATTAATATGGTTGATTTACATAAAGTTAGCTTTTTTAAGCAAATGTGGACTGTACTCCTCTGTTAGAAAGCAGCCCAAAATAAAATCTTCCTATTTTACCTTTCTAATTAAGTTAATTATGTGGCTACATCAAAATGAATTGCTTACCCTGCTATTTAAGATGTTGAGGAGTATTTATATCTGAAGTCTCTTATAATATCTTTGCAGTTAAGAAGTCCCTATTGAGGAGGGGGGAAAAAAAATTATTTGGGATCATTTACTGTGTTGCTTATACACCTCTTCGTTCTTTTAGTATGGATTCTTATTGTCTAGACTTAGATGTAAAGAGAAACTTGAAGTAGTTTGGGTCTAAAACCCCCTTTGCCTAGTGATACTGTATGTTATGACAGGAGGGAGCCGTTCTGACACCCTTCCATTTCCTTTGAATTGACTTACACTTGGAGGACATATTCCTTAGTCCACAGAATAAATCCAGGATAGAGTAGTATCGCAGCACCTTTCCTTTTGCAGTTGTCTCTTTCACATTTAACCCAAAAGTTCATCTCAACTGGTTTCTCAAAGGCTTATCCATCAGCACAAAGCTCATGTATAACTTCAAGGTTAAAACAAGGAGGAAGTCTTTTGTTTAAATTTTAATATTCATCTAAGTGAAGAACTAATGACACTGAAGACATATATAATGCAGACAGAAACTGGAAAAGCTTCCTTGCATGTGTCCATTAATGCACTACTTTATGACTGTGGAAGAAATTTGTCACAGAAACATTGCTATAGAGACAAAACCATCCACCGTTCTTTTATTCTTGTTTCAAAGACCATGGCTCCTTATCTCAATAAATTGCTATGTTTGGCAATTTCTGTGTGGTGAATCAACACATTTAACACATGAATAATCTCAGAATGATTACCAATATTGCAGAATATATACTACACAATTTATTTATGGGGTTTTCTACATGTCTATATAAATTTGTCCAAGGAGTTTCTTTGGCTCGTTTAAAAATTAATTTTTGTGGGACTTATGTAGACTTTTGAGCAAGTGAGGACACAAGCCTGGAATGTCTGCAGGAACAGCGATCTCTGGTAAAAAACTGAGAATGTAAGTGGCATATGAATTTTCAGCTGTAGCAAGCAGAGGAGAAATTATCCTCAGCAGAAACAAGATTCTAATTGATATATAGAGAAAATATAATATTAAGAAATGCTAAGTAACAATTTTTTATTAACTAATTAACTAATATTTGTAACTTCAGATATGAAATAAAAAGGACTATAATAACAATGGCTTAAGTACCACAGATTTGCTGCAAAAAGAAGGCAGATTAAGAGAAAATTAAGAAGATACCATGATCTAATCATGTGTGTTCTGCAGGTGTGGTGAAATTTGTCGCCTAAATTTTCTTTAAAACCCATTCACTTGTGCATACTTAAGAAAAGACAGCAGGGAACCCTAAGGAAAAATGTATGCAGGCTTGTTTGCATTCACTTAAGGTAAGTAAAGATTTTATTATTGTTTTTATCAATCATACTTATAGTAAACACCATAACTGATAGAATGCTTGGTTTGACTTGGCTGCAGTCAAGACAAGGAAGTTGATTTGTGTGAGGCTATTCAATTAGGCTTTCAATTTGGACTTGAAGCCAAGTTTCACAGGATTGTAGCTTGGGGGTTACCCTATTAGAAAATAAAAGCAATGTGATCATGAAAAATATAAAAGAAGATCACATTACTTAAATTATCTAAACTCTCTCCTGTTAGCTATATAATTTTCCCTATCAGTTTAATAAAGACAGACATTTTAATAATTTGTGAATAATATTTAGCTAACCACAACAAAAACATTTCCGTACCTGCCATAATTAGAAACCAGCTACTGAATAAGTGAGAATGTCTCTTGTTTTACATTTAACTCTGCTATTGATATTGATTGTAATGTTAATTGTTTGTATTAAAATAAAAAGCTAGTCTTCCTCTAGCCCCAGGTGAAGGTAAGCAATCAGTATATTGCTTGTCTGTGTAACTGTCAGTGCTGTATTAATTAATATTCTATGAACTTCTTTATGAAACTTGTCTAATTTTCAGATTTGCTGCAGAATTGAGCATCATCTAAATAATTTATTAATATGAAAGCATAGGAAAGCTCATTTTGTCCAAGCTCACAGTGCCTAAATTCTTGCTCTTGGCAGCAGAGAATAGAAGGAAAGAAACAATTCAGTGTCTTTGTAAGACTACTTGTTATCTTACAAGTCAGAATTGAAAGTAAAGTGTTTTTATAACCTACATTTTATATATAAAATCTATAGCATCTTTTTCTATATGTGTGTGTATGTATATTATTTTATATATATAGCACTATATAAATATAAGGTGACAGATTCCCTTGGAGTACATTAAATTTATAACATTTCACATTCTCATTACAATTACTGTCAAAATAATAGGTTCACATTTCTGTTATGTTCTCATTACAACCTTCAGTGAGATATTGGAATTTTAAAGCCTCATATATTCAAAGAATTAGGGGAATATACTGTATTGCTGTGACCTTTTCAATATTCTATAAACGGATTGCTGAAAATTTTACTTTTCTTCCTTGTTTACTGCTCTTCTTTTTTTTGTCGTTAATTGTGTAGGGAAGAGTTGAAATGGATGACCTTTCCAGTGTTTTCTATTTTGATTGGCCAAAAGATGAATCAAACTTGAGGAGTTCTGTACATTTAACAACACAGTTATATTGCACCCTTTTATTAAGCCATATAATACATATAATTTTTGCAGTTATATAAAACTGAAGTGATATTTGAGGCATGCATAGAATGACATTTTGTTTCACAGATGTTCCCATTGATGATGAAATGATGAAGATACATAATATATAATTTTCAGAAGGTACAACTTCCTGAAAACATAGGTATTTATAGACATTTATGACACTTAAGTTGGCAGCTTTTAGATACCAAACCTCTTGTATCCATGTGTATATTGTTACCTGGATAACACTTTTATTTAGTAGTACTTGTTGTAATGTCTCCTTCCTTTTTTCTTTCTTTCTTTTTTTATTTGTGTTGAAATAAGACTGGAGAGCCATCTTATATAAGAGATATACATCTCTTATTCAGTAAGGCAGTACTGAGAGTAGAAAGGTGATGTTTTCCATTCCAGTAATCCTTTGACATTAGTGACTTGGAAACATTCTGTAAATGCTGAAGTTCTGTTAGCTTTACAACCGTGAAAGAATTGCATTCAATCTGCTTTTTCTTTCTAGGGCTGCGCACACTAACTGCTACTCAGTATATGAAACAGTCCAGTCTGGTGGGGTTTGTGTGTGTTTGGGTTTTTTTGTATTTTAATTTTTCAGTGTTAAAAGAAGGAGTGAGAAGAGTATGGAAGAAAAAGGCACTTTCAGAAAAGTGGTGAGGGAAGGACTTAAAATGTCTACATAGTCTTGAAAGTGAGCAGGGAATGTTTCACTTTAACTCTTCATGAGTGATGGCAAACCAAGCACACATCTCTGAACCACCACTTTCACAGCCTTACGTGGTGGCTTAGTCTTTATTACAAATGTAATAGAACTAGTGTAAAGAAATGATATATTTATGATATCATTATTGGTGTGTTTCACTGTCCCCCAAAAAACCCAATTTTACTTCTAATTTATGTCTGGCTTCTAATGTTAGCATACTGGTACAAAAGCATAGAAGTGTCATTTAATTCAGAGGCATTAATTTCAAGTAACAGTCATGAGAAGTAGAGACATTAAGAATTTCTCTTACATTTTGGATTCTTTTTTATTGACATTTTATATATAAATAATGGCATAGAATCAGGAATGTTATATTACTGTATTGTGGCTGTTAGAGTCATGCCAAGGTATTTGTGAGGTGCATTTGGTGCAGCAGCAAGGGGGCTACTGATAAAATTGGGAAAGATAAGCTTGGGCTGACACTGCACTGAGTTGTCTTTTTTTCCTGATGGCTGAGATTAGTCCCTGGTTTGTTGAAATTAGTGACATTCATGGCTACTGTGCTCAGGTACTAGGAGAAAGGATACTGGTGAGCAAGCATGCTGTCAAGTCTGGGTTTTATCAAGAATTCTTTCATCATTGTCTTTGCTGACTAAAATTTTAACATTTTAGACATGACTTTAAAATGTTTTCTTCACGTTTCATAACCATTCAAAGATGATTTTTTATTTTTTTTTAAGAATAAACCCAGATAATGGAAGAAATGTTTTCTAGCTATACAATAAGCTAGGAAAAATCAGAGAATTCTAGATAATAGGCTTGCCTCTTACAAACTGTTCTTGCTTCCCTTATAGAGAAATCCAGCCTTGCTCTCAGTGACTATGTCTGCATCATTCCTGGAGCTGCCACCAAAGTAACTGCAATGTGAAATGCCTCATGATCTTTCTGTACAGCCTGAGCTTCCAGGCTCTTTCAGACAATCTTTACGCGTACTCAGGGCAGCACCTGCAGCCTTTCTGTGTGTAAAGACAATGAATTGGGTGTTTAGAATGGGCAGCAGTTCTGGGAATCCATCAAGATGAGATATTCTGTAATCTCTCCCCGTGCCAATGGTGAAAATTGTATTTGAACTTTTGAAAGTCGTTCTCTAGAGCCAAACTCTAGCAGTTAATTTTGTTAAACTTTGATACATTTATTTCCAAGCATCACCTGGGAGACACATATGTACATACTAGAAAAAGTTAAACAGATTCCATATTTTAATACTGATTTTTAAACAACTATAATTTCATGCATCCTCTTTGTGATTTTTTGAGGGCTTAATTGCTATGTCATGGTAATGCTTATCAGAAAGCAGTGAAAAGCTTTAATTACTTTGTACTTTTGGTTAGTTATGAATGCATGCAAAATTTAACTATTTCCCCAGAAGCAAATAAAGTCCACATTTATTATGCTACATAAAAGTTATGGAATGATTCAGAATAATTAAGCTAAAGGCTGTCTTGCTTGGTATTTAGCTCATCTGAATGATGCATAAAATTAATCTCAGAAAATTATTTCATATTAAACTACCACATGAGAAAACTTTCTGAGAATGATGCTTTGTTACAGGAAATGCATGTTATGACAGTAAACTACAGGTACACAGTGTAAAGCAACAGAACTTCAGTGTGGTCTTAATTTCTCAAATAAAGCTAAGCAAATAAAACCATCAGGGAAAATAAAGAAAAATTAAAAAGTGTAAAAAAAGACAGAATTTAAAACAGTAAACTGGAAGAGGAGAGAGTGATAGAAATATTAGACAATTTTAATAGAAAGCTGGGGAAAAGGAGAGAGATACAGGTAATAAGAAAGGATGAGGAAAAAAAAAAAAACAAAACCAAAAAAAGAGCCAACAAGTTCTCAAAGTTAGCTTTAACATATTTACAATCAAGTTTTGCTATTACAACCATGTTTAATATCTATAGCCTCTTGAAAGCAACTTCAGTTCTTTCTGACCATGTTAGTATTGCAACATTGACTATCAAAGGATCAAATACTGCCTACTTCTCTGAAGAGAATTGATTTCTTATCAACAGTGAGAATTGTGGGTGATGTGAGGTTAGAGGAATTATTCTACGTGACAAAGCTATGTTAGGAGTTCCACAGCTTAATAGTTTAAACAAAGCCACACTCTAAATGCTATGATAAGTTTTACAGACAAGAATATGGAAGTCAGTGCATAAAGAATACAGGAAATAAATGGGATCAAAGCAGGCTCAGGATTATGTGGTACGAATGAATGACTGCACGTTAGTGTCTTAGTGATTCTCTGTACATTTCAGCTTTTTATATATTCAAATAATTAATATGAGATATGGCCATTAAGTATATCTCACAGCAGTAGTTTTCCAGGATTGGTCTATGAAACTCAGGTGGCAATGATAGGCACACTGAAAGCTGTCACAGTTGTTAATATTTTATAGAGCTCCTGGAGTGTGATTGTGCCAAGGAATAGATGGGTTTTCTATATGTAAGGAATACATTTGTATTCCAAGGTTTTCTAAAGATGGGTTTAGGTGCAGGATTCTGGAAAAACTTTCTAATGGAACTGCAGTTTTCAGTCTAAAATACAGCTCAGGATTGCAAAGTAGTTGGGAAGACTATTAAAAAAAAAAAAAAGGGGAGTCATGAAGTAGCAGAAAAGCTGCTCTTGTAAGGATTGGTCTTTCTGACACTGTTTGACAGTTAGAAAACAGTTTTTAACCTAGAGTGGACACTCTTCTTTCAATTACTAGTAAGGAATGAGCTTTGGAATCATTGAAACAGCTTCCTGCAAATCACAAATATGCATAGATGCAAACCTTCATCTAGCATGTTCCTAGTCATTCTAATGCCAAGGTAAGTCAGTCAAGTTATAATTGGTTCTAAGTGACCTGGCACTCCCACAGGCTGCTTCATTCTTCATCTGAAGCTGGAATGCAAATTTCCCTCTTGCCTTTGGAAATACTAAGGACAGAATTTCCTGCTAGTTCTGGCTGAAGAAAGATTGTCTGACAGTGTAAAACATAGGAAGCAATTAACTATATCAGAAAAAATACGCATATTAAATGATCAAGGCAAGCTGTATGCAGGACTCACCATTGAATTGAAAGGGATGAAGCTCTACGAAGTTTCAAAAACTAAGAGCTGAAGATTTTATAAACTACATAAAGCAAAAGAATCCTTAATATATGCGCTTCCATGGTCACAGGTGAGGACGTTTGTCATCTATTCTTGGCCAAGCATCCTCCTCTTTGTTTATTTGAGTGTTGTAGCTGCCATGCTGCAATAGTGATGGATAGGAAGTGCTCTTTCTGTCTGTGAAACCCTCTTAGTTTCTCCATGCATTTGCTTTGTCCATGCAGGAAAAAAAGGTGAGTTTAAGTAAATCTACTGTAGTGGGATTTTTTTGAAGGAAAAAAAAAAGGAAGTAAAGAAAAGCTGCACCTGTGACACTGTATTGGAGCAACATTACATTAAGAATACAAAAGAAGGGTTCTTGGTAAATAAAGATAATTCATTGATGATGCTAAAGCTGTAGCTGAGATTATTTTCTGCTGCACTGTGCTAATTGGAAGACAGTACCTCTTTATAATATCTCATTAGCTTCCTGAGTTCCTTTTTCTACTAATTATAGAGAGGGTAGGTTTCCAGTTGTCATTTATACGAAAGGGAAAATGATACCTTGAGTCACAATACTTACTAGTGCAGGAAGCAAAAAATATTTTCAGTTTTCTCTCTCCTTTGTATTAAAGGAGATGGCACATCTTCATTTCTGTTGGAATATAAACAACATATTTTTAAGCCCAGGCCCCGTGAGTGCATTATCCCTTGATGGCAAATGAATTTTAAGAAAATTTCAGTTTCAGAATTCTGCCTGAAATTTGGACAGTGTTTTCAGAAATGCCTTCTTATAATCCCACTATAATGGATTTTGAAGTCTTGGGAGGAATCCTGAACTTTTTAATTAAAGCTTAAATGGCAACTGGCCAACTTCTGAAAATTTGTTCCATCGTGTGGTATAAAAATTAATTTCAGATAGTTCAGAGAATTTCCTAGAGGAAATCTTTAGTAACATTTTAGTAACACAGTCTGTGCTCTTACTTCATATAAATGATGATGCCGTATGAAACTCAAGAAAATACACGTATACATAACCATTCTGATTTTGTCTAAGTTCTATTACTATTTACAAAAAGGCAATTTTAAATGATAACATTATTTAGTTAATGAAAGCTCCACAAAGACTCTGGTGTAACATCAATAAATTGGCAGTAAGGAAACCTCTTCTTTCTCAGCTGGATGATAGTAATTAATATCTTGCTGTCTAATTAGATTTTTTCTTTCTCATTCTAATGTTGATTTCTGAAGCAAACGTCCACATTGCCAGCGTGCACTGTGTTCAGGTAGAACAGAACATCTGGCTGCCCACCAATTAATGTAATATAGGAAGGCAGACCTTTCTAGGAAGGAACTCTGCTGAGTTTATTATGAACAACTGACACTCTATCACATACAAGCATTAAATAGGTGTTGGTATATTGTTGACTTTGAAATGTAGAGAGATCAAGGTCGTCCTCTGAAATTTTGGCTGGGGACAGTGATTTATTTCAACATTTTTTTTAAATTGTAATAATGTTAAATTTACATTTTCTAGGAAATTTTAAAGTAAAAATATTTTCATCCGAGAAATTTGGCTATGTCTACAATCAAAAGAAAATTCTAAGGAACACACAGTAAAAATAACATTGTGCTGGAATACAATTAAGTTTCAGAAGGCTTTTTTATTTGTGGGGCAGATGTAACCACAATTTTTTTTTCAAACAAATTGGGATACATTTGAGGAAAGCAGGTCTAGAGTTCATATCAGTACTGTGAGTCTTTAGAAGTTAACTGTAGTTGTTTGTGTCTCTTCTTGTTCTTTGCTTCTTCCAGTCCTCCAGGTAGCTGTGTCTCAGAGCACACCTCTGTCGCTGTAGTTGTCTCCTTGGTCTACACAGGAGCGAAGAGATGGGCAAAGAAACATCAGCTCTGTGAATATGGTAACAGGCTTTACCACATTTCTGTCTAGTTTTTCCCCTTTTTAATATAGCTGTCTTGAACGCATGTAGTTGGGAGACAACCAATTAATCTGTGGAGGTTATCCTTAGTTGCAACAAGCATAAGTATGAGTGCAATTTCTAGCTCTAAAGGTTTTCAGTGGTTGAGAGTATTGCTCATCTTGGTATTTGGGAAATGGTAACAATGCTGAAACATTTTATGAGCAGAAACAAATAATAGCTCCCTTAAAAATCTTTTAATCACTTATTTTGTTGATGCCAAGATCATTCAATTTGTTAGGATCATCTCACACATTAGATTCTGTCCAGTCTGAGAAACCAGGAATGGAAACCCTCAGTGTGATCAAAAGGTGAATGGTTGTTCTGTAAGAAAGCTTCATCTTCATGCCTAAGGAATTGATCTTAGATGAATCTTGCTAGTGGTTGTGAGGAGAGTGTGCAGAACACAAAAGTGCATTGTACTAAAAGCTCTTAAAGCTGCATTTTTTTCCCCCAGAGAAATTGCCTGGTTCTCAAAATGCTGTTGTAAATATCACTTTACATAAGAACATTAATGATCAAATATTAGATTACCCTTTTGTGATATTTTCTCAGCTTTAATTTTTATTTAATTGAAACTATTAGTAGTGCTGTAACATTTAGAAGAATGGCTGTTGTAAGGTCAGGTGCTGTTTATCCAAAAGTACATATTTGTCCAGCAAGCTAATATTTTTAAGACATTGGAATATTAGCTGTATTATATGCATTTTCTCAGAGATTGTGCTGGAATGTGACCATAAGGTTTTAAAAAAATTTTGCAAAGAATGATGTTTTAAAAAATATTGCTATTGCAAAGAATGATTACAAATGCTTTTTTTTTTTTTAATAATTAAATTTGCATTGCCGTAAAAAAAAATTTGGATATAATTTTGCCAACTTTGCAGCTGGAAGACAAACCTTGAATAGCATTCATGTGAAGTTAGCGACTTTTCCTATAAATATTTTCTTCATCCTTTTTCTTTTCCTCATCAAATGTGCAGCTCTTATGTAGTTACTTTCTTTGCTTTTTCTGACTACAAGCTTTTTTTAATTTGATAAAAAATGTGCTGAGTCAACTTCATAATATTTAAAGCAGTCATTCTAAAAACTATCAGTCTTTGGAGTACAGTACTGTTAATACATTTTGTGCTAATTTTCTAGATGTAAGTATGTGTGTTATAAGAAAAGACATATAAAATGCAGTTTTGAATTATTTACTTTAATTTTCTACAGAGGGTAGACTTTATAACTGTCTTATTTATGTGTTGGGTTTTTTTTTTTTTTTGACAATTCATTTGGTATCCAGACATTTTCTTCATTATGTAAGGTAGATAACCATCCTTAGCTTCATAAAATCTGGCAGATCAGAAGAATTAATCAGTGGTCCAACTGTTTCTCTGGCTAGTTATATTAATCTTCTTGTTGAGCTCCTAGAGGCTGACTTCTTTTCTGCCATATTGAAAACACTGTGAAAATATTTTTTTTTTTAAATAAATACTTATGTACAAATATTATCATAGCTGGGAAAGGATTTATTAGATTATTTTGACTTTATCCTGACAGTAGAGGATTATTCTCACAAATTTATCATCTAGTATAACCCGTTAATCTTGTCATTTTTCTAATATTTTTTCTTTTTAATGTCAGATATTTCAAATCCTGTTTATTTTTCTGTTGCTTATAAGCAGTTTTCCTCAGTTTTATAAACAGTACATTAGGCAATATCAGGAGGTAAACTATTATTTATAAATGAGTGTAGTAAGATTCATGTAAATCTGAAAGACACTGTCAGCATTCTTTCCATTGTAATATTAATTAAACTCTGAATGTGTCATCTATCGTCCCTTTTTTTTTCATCTAATGCAGGAATACAGAGAATCTTCTTCCCATATGGCAATTTGAAAATTCATTGTTGATATAAGCAGTCTCCGAGATCCTTTTCTGAAGACAGTCTGAAAGTTTTTTATTTTTATTTTACTAAAAACAGGGATAGTTCTCTTTTTCCAGCCTTTTCAATGAAAACTATTCAGTGACACTCCTGAAGTAAACATCATCTAGGTTTTTTCCCCTTCATAGTCTTTCTCCAGACAGCCGAACAGTGCCTGGATTTCACTGTGTGCTGATCCAGTAGTGTGTACCTGGCACCTTTTGTCAAAGAGGATCCCAAGATTAATCTTGGCGATGTCCTTAGACCTTATCATTGGCTGTAAGGTTACATAAAGGCATCTGACTCGCCTTCACTGTACCACCTCCTCCATAAACCCTTCTCCATCATTTCTCACTTGAAGGCATTTCATGCCATCTCATTTTCCTCTTCCTCTTGGATCAGAGAGGCTTCCTTTCAACATGTGTGCAGCAACATGTTGCCTGCATACGTATATAGATATATTTGTAATTTTATTCTGTGCAACTGCTGGCATTACAGTAGAAAAAGCTGTTGCTTCCAAAAGTAACAGACTTGTGAAACAATATAAATCGCTTAAAACAGGTAGAATTTATCAGACATTAAAAAGTCCTTTCAAAATACTTTTTAATTCAGTTTTTTTCTTCAGTTATTCAGAAAAACTTGTAGGTATGACTTTGCGAGAGCTCCATTAGCTGCAAGGTGTCTGATATTGGTCCCTCCTCCTTGTGGGATATTTTGCTGTGGGATTTCAGTGGAGAATCTATGATAAATGAAGCTTTTAGAAGGACTGTCTTACATACATTTTGCCTTAATTTAAATAATTCCTTTCATAAGAAGATTGGTCTCTTGAGTAGGAGTGTACATACTTCCAGTACTAGATATTTTTGCTTCCTGCTGAAATGAGCTGTTGCATTTGCCTTTAAGCATGTACCAATAATTTGAGTAGAATTAGCTCCTACAGGCACATACTTTACATATCATAATAACTTTTCCTCTGCAGCTCAATTCATTTATGCAAAATGAGATGGAAGATTTTTTTTCTTTTTCTTCTTTACTCTGCCTACTAGATTACTTATCCCACAATAAGTCTTTAAAGACTGGGAAAAACATGGAAACAACCTTTCATTTATCTTCTTTGTAATGCTCCTCTAAAACAATTACTTTCTCTTTTTAGTTGGAGTGCTTTGAATCTAAGCAGCTAGTGAGATTCATGTGGAACTTTGATATTGTCATCAAATTCTTCTCTGAAGGCTGATTTTCATGATTATGAAATTTCTAGATTGTATTCATTCTTGCAAAAACACTAAAACCTTGAACTACAAAATGGGCTTTTATGTTGAAGAGTACTTGTTATGTTGTGAGTAATTGTAGATGTGTGTTAATATTGCTTAAAATGAATGAGATTGGACAGAAACCACTTTTATTTTTCCAAGAGGCAGTTTTAAATTTATTTTTCTCTACAAGATAAAGTATTGATAAACAGTGATGATGACTAGAAATAATCTTCAAAACTGATCATCTGAAATATCATGGATGCAGGCAGGTTAATTATAGTTCTAAATGGGTAAGAAGAGACTAAGAGGAGATTGTATTTTAGGGTTTGAGGAGCGGAGGAGATATCTAATGAAACTCAGAAGCTTTAGCTGACACACTAAACAAGAAATCACTCATCAATGGGTTCAAAATTCTTTCATCTGACCTGTAGACTCTGGTTGATTGGTAGAGGTTTATCTATCCACGTAAATATCTTCTTTGACTCACAAAGTGTGT
This sequence comes from Falco biarmicus, assembly GCF_023638135.1. Taxonomy (NCBI): domain Eukaryota; kingdom Metazoa; phylum Chordata; class Aves; order Falconiformes; family Falconidae; genus Falco; species Falco biarmicus. Next base: position 9,960,341 of record NC_079302.1, read on the forward strand.
CACAAAAAACAGGGCCTACTGAAAGATGTTTTATAGCTTTTTTGAAAGCTACTTTGATATATTTTTATTCTTTTTTTAACCTCAAACAGTCGACACTGCAGCAAGCAGTAGTTTGGGGGGAGGTTCCCTCCCCCCTCAGTTCACAGTACTTCTGATGGGATTAGAAGGAAAATAGAAATATGGAGGTACATTGTTAACATAGCTTAATTTTTAGGCTTGAATAAATCAGTTTCAGGTATGCTTATTCTTACACTTGATGCCCCAGCCCTTAGCACACTGGGTTGTGCCCTTGAGCCTTCTCATCTATGGAAGTCTGAATTTAACTTCATTTTCTGTGCTCAGCACCCTCTGTAGCTCAGCCAGCACTACCAAAGTAAATATATGCATGCTTCAGTTTCCAACAGAAGAGGCAGCAAAGAGGGCTTGTGATAAAATGGCCATTTGTGAACATGTGTGATTAGTTGAGTGGATATGATAGTAGCTAAAACTGTCATGTAACGACTTGTTTAAAATGTGTTTAAATACCTGAGAAATCAAAGGTGGCAAGTGTGATGGTGATTTTTTTACAATGTCAGACCTGGGGAACTTTGAACTTCTAAATCTTATTTTTATACCAGGCAAATTAATATAAGCCCTAGTAAAGGATAGAAGTAGTGGACACATGGGTAAGCATGATCCACCTTGGAAGAATCAACATCAATCTGTAAACAAAGTTTCTGCCTCATAAATTAATCAAGATATTCAAGATATTAAAAATCAAGGCCAGCTCTAAAAAATTCAGAAAACCTTGCAGAGACCAACCAACTACACAATAAAATTCAGCATAGGTGACTGTAAAGTTCTGTATACAGAAAGCAATGAAGAAGTCCTAATTTTGTACATTTACTTCTGTTATATGTTACCTCTGTTAGCCTTCATTTGTCATTTTCTCCTTCATTTAGCATGTGAGTTTCCTTGCGTGAGAGGAGATGTGCTAGTCAGAGATGTATTGTCTAGGCAGGGTAAGAATGCATTTCACTCTAAATAAATAATTAAAAAAAGAAATTAAATCTGGTTTTGTTCAGGGTAGGTGAACTCTAGAGGGCACTTCCACTTCTGATGTTTATGATTCTAGGACTATTTCCTTTAATTTCTACATATTTTACACAACAGATTTAGATCTGAAAAGGGACCATATTTTCCACAGAGAAAAGCAACCAAAGCTTTAATGCAAAGTGTAGTAATACTTGTAGTTACTTTACTAACAAATACCAATCATTTTGAATGTTTTGAGGTTGGTTATTAATGAGCATATAAGCAAAACAGAAATTGTCAGGTAACAATTTGTTGGGTGTTATTTTGATGCAGAGTGTGGAATATGGGAGGATTACAGCTGGTTTTGCTGCTTTTTATTTATGATTTCAGTAACTTTTAAGCACTAATTGTCATTAATATCATCATCTGGATATTTTTAAGAACATGCAGCAGTAAATTTCTTGATAGAAGTAACATATAGTTGTATAAGTTACTTTTTTCAGGGACAGATTTTGAGCCAGTTTGTCCGTATAAACCTGTTGTACTTGTAACATGTTCCTTAATCATTACAGACATGGAAAACATTAGAATATGGGTCTATATTTTCTCCTTGTCTAGTAGTAGGGAATCAAGAACTGGTAGTGCCAAGATAGAGATGACAAAATAACAGCATGTGCCAATTGAGTTCACTAGTACAATTTTTCACCAGCTTCTGTGCTGAGGTTTATGTTCAGCTAACAGGGTTAATGGATACAATCTCCATTAAAGCTAAATAGCATTCGTGCTCACTTCTAGTGACTTCTAGTTCATTGCTTTTACATTTCATGTAGTCCTGTAATTTTTGCTATTATTACTCCTTTGTTCTGTGTGTGTGTGTGTGTGTGTACATAAAGAGAAATATTTTGTTCTTTCTGGTGGGAGCTAACCCCTTTTACTACTAGGAAGACATTAAAGAAGAAATGAATACAATGATAATTTGCTGGGATGGCTTAAATGTATGGGCAGGATGAGATTTACAAGCAGAGCTAATATTCAGCTGATACAGCTAGAAAAACAACAGAGTAATTGTTCCAAATGTCTATTTAGCTATGAAATGCTCTGTTACCATTTCAGAAGACGTGAGCATTAAGTTCTAACTACTCCAGAGGATCTAAAATGTTGCATGTTTCAAGGTATTTGTTGCGACTGGGAAGTATTTATCTACTAGGAGCCAAACCGCACGTAGTTTTGCTGAATTTATCTATTGGGGGTTTTTTTTGGCGGGTTTGTGTGTGTGTGTGGGGGGGGATGTCTCTGGTTTGGTTTGGGTTTGGTTTTCTTTGACCAGCCTTAATAGCTTTTTGTTAGAATCAATGGAATTGATTCTACTTTATAAGAAGCAATGGCAAGAAGGTCAGATCCAGTTATGATGGACAGCATGTGTTCCAATTTTGTTTGACAGTTTATTATGTAATGTAGTTTTCTTAGCTGTTGTATTATGTATTAGTCTATTCGGAATGTATTATGAAAACAAACGTATTCATTTTCCTTTAAAAAAAGTCTGTGGCTGAGAAGCAAGGAAGAAGGCAACATTCTGTCTTCAGAGGAAGTTGATCCTTCATTTTTACCTTGTAGTCATGTTAAAAAGTCTTATTTTCTCATCAGCTGTAATAAGATTAAAGGAAATGAATTAATCTTGCATATACCTGTGCAAGGTACTGAGTCTGTTATGTGACTTCTTACAGCAAGGACACAGATGAATTACAGTGGGTGAGCTAGGGAGAGAACTCATTCTACATCAGCTGCTTGGCAGCAACTACCTGTTTTTTCCCCTGCAGTAAGTGTTGAGTAATTTATGATAGTTTATCCCCTTGATAAAAGCAGGATGGTTCACCTCCTGTATTTACCACTCCTCTCACGTACAAGGAACGTGTTTGCAAGTTTGTGACATATTGAGTTACCGGTGGAGCTGGAGAGAGCCCTCTGGCTAGTGCTGGTTCACCTCTTGACCCTTTAAATCAGTTCTGCTTCCAGGTACATTGATGTTTGCCCATTGATCTTCCCCTCAGGTTCCTCCTGCACTACACACGACTTCTTTTGGAGTTCTTACAGGTAATTATCGATCATGTCTTTTTCTCAAAGGTGGTACATTTAAGATGCTATAGGCAAAAACAAAGTACACTTTATGTGTTCAAGACTTCTGAAATTCTATTAGTTTTTGGTTTACTGTCAGTGCTTCATAACGCAGAACACAAAGCAGACTTGTCTCTTAACAGAACATTCCCAAATTAATTCTGTGTGATTGCAGTAACTGAAGAAATTTGCTGGTTTTGTTTTGATTACCACAGTTCTTTACCTGTGGGAATGTGCATATGGATCTATTCCTAAACCATAGATATCAATGCATGTAAAAGTAACTTCCCAAATGTTGAAGTTGTATTGTAGAATTGAAGTGACTCTGCAGCATATAGTATTTTTTGAGTTGACTTTATGATTTTATCTCACTATTTTCTAAAGCATTTTAGTGGAATTTAACATTGACAACTTTAGTTGTAGTTTCTAAAATAGTGATTTCCCAAGGTTAATAGTTTCATCCCTGCAAATTTGCTCAATCCTTTGGTGGGAAACAACAATGTACCTTGGATTGTTCTCCTTTTCAGACACCTGTGTGCTTATCAGCTCCTGAGGAAAATCAAGCAGCATAAAAAGAAAATATAGAATTAAAATGTCAAGATTTGTGACAGGAATTATTTTGGTTAAGAATACTTTTTTTAATTCGGACAATTGTAAAATATATGGTTCTGATGAAAAAAAAAAGTCTTATGAATTGTTAGTGGAAGAAAATACATAGACTGCAGAAATACATGCTGTCTTTTTTATTAATTTTTCTTTTACACTGACTGGATGCAAGGTCTGACCAACACCGTTTGGGTGGCTAAGGTTCTTACAAGAGAGACTAATGCAGATTGTTCACTCATTTTTTTCAATGTAGTGACAATTAGTTTAGGTCAGTACCTCTAACACATCCATAGCTGCTAGAAGCATTTGTAAAACTTGCCTTTTCCAATGCAAATAGTATTTTCAGACTATCTGCACATACTTTTGACAAACTTTAGTTAACGATTCTAATACCGAGAATGGGAACAGCTTTGTGTGTCTTTCTGGCTAAGTAGCATAAATTCAGAGCAAGTTTTGTTCATAAATCTTTTAAGGTATCTTAGTTTTTGGAGTGTTCATTTGATAAAGTTACTGACCCTGAACTTGTTTGAAACTTGCTCTTCCAGCTGGATGCACATAAATCTATGGGGCCCAATGGGATTCTTCCCAGGGTACTGAAAGAGCTGGCTGATGTCATTGGGGACGTCTCTCCATTATTTTCCAATGATCTTGGGAGTGTAGAGAAGTCCCAGTCATCTGGAAACTGGCAAATGTCCTGGTTTTCAGGAAGCTTAAGAAGGAAGACCCTGGTAATTGCAGGCCTGTCAGTCTTACTTCAGTGCCTGACAAAATTATGTTGAAACACACAATCATAGAATGGTTTGGCTTGAAAGGGGCCTTAAAGACCATCTAGTTCCAGCCCCCCTGCCTTGCGCAGGGACACCTTCCACTAGTCCGGGTTGCTCCAAGCCCCATCCAGCCTGGCCTTGAGCACTGCCAGGGATGGGGCATCCACAGCTCCTCTGGGCAGCCTGAGCCAGTGCCTCAACAGCCTCACAGTAAAGGATTTCTTCCTAATGTGTAATCTAAATTTACTCTCTTCTAGTTTAAAACTATTACTCCTTGTTCTGGGAGCTAGTCAAGAAAACTTGAGAGACAATGCTGTCATTTCTCATAGCAGACATGGGGTCACAAGGAGAAACTCCTGCTTAACCAACTTAATTTCTTTTTCTGACAATGTCGCCCATATAGCTGACCAAAGGAAACCAATAGATGTGGTGGGTTTGGATTTTAGCAAAGCTTTTGATACCATCTCTCTCAGGTTCCTGGCTAAACCATCCAGCACACAGCTAGACAAGTCCATAACACTCTGGGTGAGCAATTGGTTGGCAGATCAGGTTTAAAGGGTTATAGTAAATGGGTTACATCAGTCTGGTGGTCAGTTACTAGTGGGCTTCCCCAGGACTCAGTTTTAGGTCCATGACTCTAGTGTTTTCATAAATGATCTGGATGTAGGAATCCAATGTGTGTTAAGTGAGTTTGCTGACAATACTGAGCTAGGAGAAGCTGTGGACTCCCTCAAGGCTAGAGAGGCCTTGCAGAGCCATCTGGATAGGCAGAAGAGCTGGGCAATCACCAACCGTAGGAAATTTAACAAGAGCAAGTGCTGGATTCTCCACAGAATATATTACCACAGGGTAATCCTGGTTATACATACAAACTGGGGACGAGAGGCTGGAGAGCAGCTGTGAGGGAAGCAGTCTGGGGGCTTGGGTTGATGGGAATTTGAACATGGGTCAACAGTGTTCCCTGGCAGTCAAGCAGACCCGCTAGCAGGTCAAGGGAGGTGACTGTCCCACTCTACACTGTACTGGGGCTGCCCCACATTGAGTACTGTGTGCAGTTTGGGGTGCCTCAGTGTAAGGAGGACATCAAATTGTCAGTGTGTCCAGAGGAGTGTGGCCTTGCCTCAGAGACAGTGGCTTGATTGACATGGACGATGTGCAGCTGTAGCTCATTCCCACTAAGCGGTTAAATAGCCCTGAGGAGTGTGGGAGAGGGGGTCAGCTGGAGGAGGAGCAGTGTGGTCTGGCCTCTGGAGGAAGGAGAGACAGCACACACAGTAGACTCTGACCAACGGTAAAGCCTTGTTGCAGTCTACTAGTTTGATTGTGCTGCAACAGAGGAGGGCAACTGAGATGGTGAAAAGCCTCGAGGGCAAGACATGAGAAGCGGCTGAGGTTACTTGGTTTGTTCAGCCTGGAGAAGAGAAGGCTGAGGGGTGCTGTCATGGCAGTCTACAACCTCAAGGAGAGCAGTGGAGGGGGAGGTGCTGATCTCCTTGCTCTAGGAAATGGAATGAAGCTGCATCAGGGGAAGTTCAGATGGGACATTAGGAAAATGTTCTTCAGTGAGGGGGTGACGGGGGACTGGAGTTGTCCTCTCAGGGAAGTGGCCATGGCACCGAGTCTGTCAGAGTTCAAGGAGCATCTGGATGGTACTCTTAGTCAGATGATTGGTTTAGGTAGTCCTGCAAGCAGCAGGGATTTGGACTTGATGATCCTTACGGGTCCCTTCCAACTTGAGAAATTCTATAATTCTGTGATTCCATGACTGGTTTGAGGAAAATTATAGCATATTTTGAGTAAGTTTAGTTAGAATGCCTTTTTTTATGGGGCACGGCAGTGAAAGAAACCTTCATTTTACAGCATATCTTTATAATACAGGGCAGTCACATCTGTGTTTATAAAGTAGCTTTTTTTTCAAAAGTCAGAGCCTTCTAAAACATAAATATGTTATTTTTTAAAAAATGTTACCTAGTTTGTTTGGTTTGTTTTGTTTTTTTCTGACAGACTACAATAAAGTTTAAAAATTAGATTATATCATCTATTTAATGCTACAGACAATTTTAACCTACTGGTTTCAGCCCATTTAATATATACAACTGAGTATATTATAGAAAAAATGAGTTTAACTAAACATTGTCATATTTATCTAAAATACAACAGACAAAAATCTTGCAGAGAGAAAATTAGAGCAAAAGCAAAATTCTAAAGGATATTTTTTGGTATCTGGAAATGCAGAGGACAGTGTTATAATGAAACATGCAAGTTCTTCATGCAAGGCTGCCTACATGATATTGATCAAAACTAACTTGGAATTTATTAGCTTGAACATCCTATTAAATAAAATAAATAATAGCTAAAAATTCTGTTATATTCTTCAAGCAGCCTAATTATGAAAAAAATATTTCTTAAAAATTTTAATTAAGATTAAGGCAAGTTTGTAATAACATAATAGTGAAAGAATACACTGTGATATTGTTAATGAAAACATTTGCATGAGTATTAAGACTATCTGAGTATTGAGAAAATTTGTTTACCTGATTAAAAAGCCAAGAAATGTACATGTGTTAATCTATTTCCTGCCCCTTGTGAACGTGTATCTTTAATTTCCTCCTCTTTCTTCTCTGCCTATCATTTTTTAATAAGCACTGGTCGTTGTGTCTTAGCAGCATTCAATATTGCATGTGTGCATGAGGCATAAAGTTGAATGTGCTTGAATTTGGCGTGTGAGATGGGTTCCAAGGAAATTTAAGAAATCTAAGTCAGGATTGCCATGGTCCCATCCTCTGGATGGTCTTGTGTTTCTTTTCTTTCCATTGAAACAGCCTGAATGCTGACACTAATCATGCCAGTTCAAGGCATTAGTGTAAAACTAATCACTAATTTTGCTGGACTAGTTCTGAAAGAGATCAGCTTCTCGAGTCAGCTCAGGGGCACTGAGTCTCTTGGCCCCGCTAAATTGGCTATAAGCTTGAGTGTAGGCAGTTGCAGCACCATGGGGCACCCTGACGGCTTACTAGAGAAATTTTGTGTGCTCATGGTCTTGCACATGGTCCTGTGATGAGGAATGGTCTGTAAATCACACAGACTCACAAACCATCAGAATCTTGCTATAGGGGTCTTAATCCTCTCACGGACCTGGGACCCATTTCAGCCTAAAAGATACAGAGCTTGAGAAGCCAGAGCCAGTTTAAGTACAAAACAATGATGTAAATATTTCTTAGTTTGCTGAATGAAAGATGAACTTTAGATTGGTTAGGTTTATCTAATCAAATTTCTGAGTATGATGTACCATGAAGACAAATAAGTGGAGAATGTCTACCATGAAAATGCTGCCTGGATTTCTGCAATATTCCTCTGGTTTTCATCCCTCTATTGTATTTCTCTTTTCTCCTTTTTTCTGAAGAAGTATTTTTCTTCTCCATCCTTATTAAAAACCAGAATATTGAAGTGCAGTTCAGAAATGTGTTGATAGAGCTATATAATTAATTTTCAGTTTTCTCTATAATGCAGCATTACATTTTCATTTTGCCTTTCCTTTATCCAAAACATTTTACAAAACATGCAGTATGCATATGCTTTCTAGCATTTGTTTAAATTATCAAAAATACTCTGGAATTCTTCCAGAAAGAGCATTATAAACCTTACAACTGTTTTGCAATCATAGAGTTTATTTATACTGAGTTGATCAAATACATCTACCACTGTAATAAGCAATCACCTTAAGATTAATACTACACAGTATATATGTAATCACTACATGAAGTATTAATCTTCTAAACAGAACGTGTGTATATGTCTATTATTTATATCAATCTGTGTATATTTTACTTATATACATGTAAAATGTAGGCATATATTAATTTACAATTTTACTTCAGCTTCATATCTGATCAGTGATGACATACATGACATAACCGGGAGGGCTAAGGTGGGGAAACAATTCAGGAGGGGTTTCTATGGCAAGATGGCAGTGGTATGACAGGTTTCTTGTCTGTGCACTCTGGTGGGGGAGTGTGAGTCTGCAACTGGGCCAAAACCATTGGGTTGTACTGTCCTCAGCAACTCCCAGTTTGTTTTTGCCCACATTGTATGAATATTCCAATCACTTGACTTTCCCTGTACCAACCCAATTTTTCTGCAATGTAGCTGCAAGCACTGGACGCTACGCACCTTGTGAACTTTAACTGATTCAGTTGCCTGCCTGTGGGAGACAATATTCACAGCAGGAGTGGTTCAATATACCCAGCCTATAGCTAGATGGAATAGACTATTTGTGCCCCCCTCAAAGACGGACTGCTTTACTCTGGTCTGTGTATGCCTAAACTCCTCTCGTATTTTATATGTGGAAATCGGAACAAATTTTATATTGAACAAATCACACCTACACTTTTCCATTTTTTCCCCCTTCTACGCAGAAGCTCTTGTTTTCCCAAGTTTTTTCTAGGTATTTTTAGTCAGCATTACGGCAGAGTGATTGTTCAGTAAATAACAGTGTTTGTCAGTTTATGCTGGCATTCTTTTATGTGCATACACACATAAAGATCCCTTGCTAGAGGATCTCACATTTTCTAAAAGGCATGGTCCAGCAAGGTTGATCGATCAACCCTGGCAAATCTATCTCTGTGAGAGTCTAAAATTTTAATACAGTAGTTCATAATATTCTCAGAATGAAACTAAGAAATAGAAAACAGTGCTTATGGCACAAATCTTCAGCAGGCTTTTCATCTTTTTAAACAACTTTTTTCATACTCTGTGACTGCATTCCGTTCAGTTTCCAAGCATTTGTACCCCTACTGAAATAAGTATTCAACCATTTTAAACAGTGCAAAGTTCCATCAACCAAAAATGTCTGACTGGAATGTCTGATTATCTTCTTTCTTAGCCTCAGCTTCTCATAAATCTATACAACACAGAATATTTTTAATCCATCCTGAATACACCTAACCGTTCTTCATCTAACGCAGAATCTTGTAGCATTTCTTTCAATTCATCTTTTAATGTCCCCTTTGTGACAATAGATATTGGTAATAACTATGAAAACTATATGCAGAATGTAAGAAATAATGTATATTGTCTTCACATCTGTAATGCCCTGCTTCTGTTCGTATTTCCAAGAGTTATGCTGTAGCTCTCATGGGAAAAACTGGGATTTGTACCTATTCTGTATTACTTTAAATATACTGCTGCTTTGCAGTCATGAAGGTTAAGACTTCAGCCTTCCTTCACCTTCTGGATTATTTTTTTTATTTGCTGTTGGGCTGAGGCCTAGTACGCCAAGTTTCAGCCCGACAGCAAAATTTTATGTCTGAATTAAAAATACACGGATAAATCCAACTGGAATTGTCTCACATAATATAATATGCAAAAAAGGATCTTTGTCATAGATAGAGACAGTCGCCTTAAGGTGAGCTTAACGTCAGCTAGCTTTTACTTCTTATTCTTGTGCTGCTATAAACTGTTCCCTGAAGGAGCAGGAGTGATGCCTTAAGGTCAGACAGGTGTGGCAGAGATCTATTCTCTTTATATTTCCTTTTATCTTTTTGGTTGTCTTCTATTAAAGGTTTGAGCTCTATTGCTTAGCTTTTGGAGGCTTATAATGGGAGTTGTTTGCTATGTTTTTAGTTTAGGGAAGGTCTGGTAGTAATTCTGATATTTATGCGGAATGTGAAGGAGATATATGCTGATTGTGCATAAATATTTTCAGTCTCTGGCTCATTCAGGAAGAACATTTAATGTGTGTTGCTGTGTTTAATCGTTACCCTCAATTCATTGTGGATACCCAACAGAAGTCATTACACCATGACATGACACCATACATGACAGAAGTCATTACACCTGCACAATTTTGAACAATTGAGACACTGTGGAGTGCTCTTTTTGTTTTATTTATTTTTCTCTCGCCCCCACCCCCACTTTAGAATTTGCAGACAGATGGTGCCACCATTGCATTAACAGCAGAGATATTAGTGGTCTAAGCACTGTAGAAAGGAGTGTCCAGTCTTCTAGGTTATGCTTGACATATGGTCCCAAAACGGTAATTGGAAAAATGGTAAATAGTACTCAAATTCCAGGTTTATTTATCCACAGAAATATAAGAAATTCTTGTTAATAGTAAGGTGGTAAGACCCTAGTAAACCAGGGCTTTCAGAAGAGCTTGTAGCTAACCATACACAGTGCTTCCGAGCCCATACTGAAAAACTGCTCTTAGCTCTTGTCCTAACAAGGGGCAGGTCTTACAATGCGGCTAGTGGCATCCATTCCCAACAGAAATGTTGAGCTTACTTGTGAGTTACGAGCTTTGCACACTGTACGGAGACAGCGTAAGTGCCACCCCCAAGCCTGGCACCGTCACACACCAGATGAGGAGGTACAAAGGGGAAAGTGAAGCACGCTACACCTGTGCGTCGGCCTGCAGCAGAAGGGGAGATCTTCTGCCACTAGTTGTAACCACTGGAGGAAGAGACTTCAGATAGCTGACCAACTTGCACTACCTTTCAGCAGAAGTTGTGCAATTAGACATGGAATTATCTCATTTAGGAATCTTAGTGCCTTGAAAAGGTTTAGCTTGATATCAGATTGTTTCTTGCTGTGTCAGCACTGGTCAGTCTGTTCACAACATAGCAGTTTAGTAATCTCTGAAGAACTCCAGTGCCGCTCTCGTTGAACTAGAGGGCAAAACTCATATGGATGATAGCAGGAGTAGGTGGAAAAACGCAGTCTCTGTCTAAAATGAACTTGTGTTGGCCTTGGAAACTACGGTCTAACTGATTTCTGTGGCTTAAAAACACCTAAAGAAAAATATTTTGCTAATGAATTCACATGGTGCAGTACTTCTAAAAACTTTCTGTTAATTGAAGTCCATTATCTGATCAAAACCCATGTAGTTTTAGGGTCAAAGTATTCCAATTAGCCCATGCAAAGTGAGACTGGGGGAATAATATGTTTTCATAACTTTGCACTGTATTTGCTAATTCTAAAATGCTAGAGGACTTGATGGTTCATGCGATTGGCAAGAAAAAAAAAAAGAAAAGATTATTTCTTTCTGATAGTGCTTAAGATGCAGCTCAAAAAATCCCCATTTCTTACTGGTCCAAAAGCTCTTACTGCCATCTGATTATGGTTGATAGATTATCAGCACAGTAATGCAATGCTTTCAGTCGTATTCCTTCTAAGTCAATGTTTATATTACAAAATGTATGGCTGGAGGCACCTGGCAGTATTTCTGGTTGTTCACTTAGGGAGATGGGGAGCTAAACTGGCAAAGGAATCAAGATGAGCTCTGTCTCCCCTCTCATAGTGTGAAGGATTTGACAAAGCTGGCACTGCTCTTTTCCATGTTACAGTGTTCTATGCATTAAAATTGCAGTTCTGTAGCTCTTTCCATCTAATGAATTCAAGATACTTTGGAGATGTGAACAAAATGTGCCTTGCAGTCTGCCTTGGAGGAAGAATGGATAGTGTTTATCTCAAATTTCAAAAGATAAGGGAAAAAGCATCACAGTAGTTCAGATTTTAAAGCTGCTGCATGCCTAACTTTCATTTAATTAATTAAAGTTTGGCAGCTGAATATCACTGACTTGATCATTGCAAAGAAAAGGTTTCTAGTAGATATGTGAGGTTTTCTTGGGCTTTCTTTGTAAGAATCATTTCCATATTAGCTCAACAGCCATGAAGCTGTTACTATTTGTAAAAAAATAGGAATAACGTAAAATAGCTTTGAACATAGGAAAATATTTCAGTTTACAAATAGTGAAAATGGAGAAAATAAGGAAAAATATAACTCAGGGATAAGAATACTGCATTCTACTTATTGCAAGTTTGCAATTAATAAGCCAAGATATTGGAGTATAAGACACTTTAATGGACAGTACTTGGCATGTTGTATTGCGAATAAATTAGTGTATAAAAATAAATAAGAAAATAAGGAGAGTTTTTCCATCCCTATCAAATCATACTTTGATAGAATGTAAAAATTGTTGCTATTTACATAAACATACCACAGAAGCCTAGGCTTGCATTAAGAGTCTTAATTACTCAGAGTAATCTCTTTTGATAATTAATTCTAAAGTTATCTTCCAGGAAATTTTGCCAAAGACATTGTATGTTTTATGAAGGTCAATTGGCCCTATTAGAATTCAGAACACAATACACCTTTAATATCTGTAGGTCTGAGCACACTCATCAAGTGTGAGTGCACCTTACACGTTGATTTGTCAGATCATGACAGCTACTTTTTTTGTTGCTCTGCGTCACCAGATGGATATTATATGTTCAAGACTCCATACGTAGCTCTGAAGAATGTAGACTTCTTTAATCCAAAAAGTGCGAGACAGACTGAAGGAAACTAAAGAAAGCATGAAAAAGTGAATAATACTGTTCAGCTATCTCATCTTCAAAATATTGGGGAAATTATTTTTCTTAACCATCTCTTCTGCACCTTAATGAAGTAAAGAGCATCTTGGGTCCTTGAAGATATTCACTGTCGTTAGAAAAGAGCTTTAAGCTTATGACTAGGACTTTTTTTCTTTTAATTAATTATTTTTTATCTTCTGCTCCTTCACATAACCTGTTCTTTGTTGAAAACTCTTGGATTGCTTGCCATATATTTTTGTGAACTATCCCTTTTGCAGATACTTGCGATGTTGATTAATGGACGGAACTTAATACATTAAGTTCAAACTGTGCTGGAAACAGAAGGTGAAAAGGACAGTTTTACACAATTTAACCTCAGACTGATTATTGGTTATAAATGTTCTTCAGTATTTGCTTTAGCATTTTATATTAATGAGAAGTTGGTTATTCTTTCTCTTACTCAAGGATAAATATTCATGTTCACAGTTTTGCTAAATGTAACGTAGCTTTTAACTGCCCTAAGATAATGTTTTCGTAGTCATTCCATTAGCTATGTAAATCTTTCATATTTAAAACTAATAATACTTATTTACATTACAAATGAGTCATTAATTTCCTAATGCTTGATAACAAAAGTTGCACTATATGATAATCATGTTCATCTTATATTAGCAAATATAGAATACCATTAGGAAAATCCAAAGTATGCCTATTAAATTCCTTTGCTGTATTTTCTGTACTGAAAAGGAGTTACCCCACTAAAAAATGATTTTTGTGTCATTGTAAAAAGGTTCTGGGACTTGTCATTTGACTTTAATTATTTCAAGTAGTTGTATATAGCATAAGGGCCAAGTTTGAGAACTCTGTTCTGTATACAAACCCTAAATTGAAATCTTTATTATGTGTACATTGTCAGCAGTGAATGTTTTATAAACTAAGTGTGGTCTACAGTCATGAAAATTCAAATAAATAGTTTCTGTTACGCAGGTGTTGACTCACAGGCAGCTCAGTCCTTTTGGTTCCGCACAGGTGTCACAAATTTTCTGACATCCGAGACCTGGAACATTCCTGTAGATGATACATAAACGAGATCGGGCCTTGAGTTCTCTCACTGACTGCTTCATGAATTCTGCTCCATTCCTTGGAGTGAAAGCAGTAAAAAATATTGTAGTCACTAAGGTCATCGGATTTGATTCTGAATGCCCTCAGAGAGCAGTTTTATTTAAAATAAATAATTTATTCAGTGTTCAGAAGAGTATGGTATGTTGCAGCCTCAACAATAACTTTCCATGAGGTGTTCTGGTCAACCAGACTTCCGTAAGTCTACTAAGAAAAATTAACATTACTGATTTTAGGGCTTGGACAAGATGCAAAATTGACAAATCCAGAAAACACACTGGTTTATGAACCTTTATTGGTATAAATATGCAGTAACACAATAAAGTTAATGTTATTTAAATCAGAATTTATACCTAAAAGTAGTAAGTTGCAGAGCATGAAATGACTTGGTGTAATATTCATACTCTTTTTTGTAGCCATCATCCTGGCTTTTTAGGAGAAGATCCAGTAACTGAGCTGTGCCAGACTGAGCTTCGTGAGTTCTGTTGATGTTGGTTGATGTTTCCCACAATCCTGTGATGCCTAAGAGGCTTGTACAGTGTCCCAGAGCACACCTGCATCCCAGGTAACTGTCTTGTTGCTCCTTGACACTTTTTGTGATTTCCATGTCCTTCCACTTTTTATCAGGGTAAAATTTACTTTTCATTACTCTGCGTTTTCTGAGCAAGAGAAAGCCCCAGGTTTGATCTTTGCCTGATTCAGCTCAGCATAATTTGGAAACAGGATTTATCTCCAACCCTCCAATGCCAAAGACTTTATTGTCTATTTGCACAGCTCCTTTTCTTTCTGCTTCTGTTTCCTTATTACACCACAGTTAGTCAAATCTTAAGTTTCTGTGAAAACTTATTCTAAAACATGAATCCTTACTCTCTCCTTTTTCTTTTCTTTTTTCCAAAACAATAGGAAACTCAATTTCAATTAAAAGAAATACAAAATGAATACTTGGCAAGGGTTCTGGGACTTTTGTAAATAAGTTGCATGTATGAAACATTTTAACAATTTGACGTGTACTCATATTGTCCACATATATTTTTAATGACAAGTTGTGTCAAGCTGCATCTGCTTTAATCTCATGTATTTTGGCAGTTCCTTAACCAGAAGACTCTTACAACACCAGGTTGCCACAAAAGCATTTCCTTTCATTTTCTTCCTCAACTGACAAAAACACAAGGGTCTTTACATTTTTAATGGCAAACGGAGTTTCTGTATTCAGAAAAAAGAAAAAAAAACAACCAACTTTCCAAAAAATGAGACAGTGCAGTACACATTTGTACACTCCTTCTGTCATAACTAAAGAAAAATTGTACAGACAAGACATGACTATAGCCCCTTGAAGGTTTGCTAGCCATCACAAAGTTTTGAAAACCTTGTCACAATAAACTTGCATGTACTTGGCTTTAATGGTTGTTCCTCCATGAGAGGAATATCCTCTTACATGAAAGGGGTTATTCCAAAAAGCAAATGAAAAACATATGCTCTGAGAAAGAGGTAAGTATCAGCTATGAAACTTGCTTTGCTTGTTGCCTCCTGTCAAGGGAGTGAACATTGACTGTACAACACATTTTAATTCTTAACAAAAAAAAAAAAGTGTACAGAAGAAAGGCTGGATAATTTTTTAAAGCTAGGAAACACTGTCTTAAATGCTTCTTTCCAACTACAGCTCCCATGCTTCTCTATATTAATAAGGGAACACAAATTTAAGCCCATGTTTGTTAAACATATTTCAAGTTTGCTTTCTTTTTGAAAAGCATAACAGCTTGCATGGAAAATAATTCAAATATAGTCTATAACTATGAACACAAACTAATTTAATTTAACATTTATTAAGTGAGAATGCAATGTAAAATGTTTTGTGATTTAATGAAAACTATTCTATCTTCTGAAAATAAACCCCATCAAAGAGCTTCTGTTTCAATATTTATTTATGATGACAGGTTTTTCATTATTTTCCCTTGGAAAATTCTTTGCTATATATTTGTTTCATAATAAAGGAGTAATTTGAATTTAGATTTGCAGGATGATTCGAGGAAGTAGACATCTACATTTCTTTAACCTTTTTTAATGAAACTGTGAGAAAGCTAGCTAAATCATTTTACTCTTTCAACCCTGCCACTGTGTGTCTGCACTGTTAAAATATTTATTAGAAACATCTCCTGCTCTCCTTTCCAAAACATTTTTAGCATTTTGAAAAAAAAAACCAACCCTACAACCTAGTATAGAATCATGTATGTGACAGTCATAATGTCTAGTCATGCAGATAAGCTTGCAGTTTCTCCCAAAATTATTTTTGTGAATGCACTGATGAACAGTTATATTTCTGCAGCAAGTTACTTTGCTCACTGTTAAGCCATTCTTGACCTCAAACTTATACTCTAATTGAATGCACCAAGCTTGAGTGATTTTTGAACCTGCTCCAGTCCCTACTGAATTTGTCAAGAGTCTGTCCCAGCTGTGGACTCAATAATGACTTTTTCTTTAATTAGTCCCACATTGTAGAGGATACATCTTATCACACTCCACCTTGGCAGCTGGTACCCAGCCTCTTTCTGGGACCATCTTAGCTTCTGGTTATACCATTGGGGAAAAAAATGCTATAGCTGCTTCCACAACTGTCTGGTTGCCTTGTAAATACTTTTTTTTATAGTAACATCCAACTTCACTGCTTTGACATTTCAGATGCTTGGTATCTGGAACAGCAGCAATTAGGTAGCAATTATGGCTACTGACATAAGCATCAGGTAGATGCTGCAACAATTAATTGACTATTATCTCCAAGCCGTTACTCAGAGTGACTCCACTTCCATTTGTAGAAACAGAGTGCCTTGTTTCCCAGTACATCCAGAAGCTGCCACATCCAAACCTCATTTTTCATTGGAATACAAGTACTATTCAGATGCACATTTCTTCGATGTCAAAGACTGCAAAAAGGCTGTGCCTGACAGGCTTTCTGTACCAGTTCAGAATCCCTACCTACTTACTCATGCATCTCAAGAGGAATCGACTACTTCCCCAGAGACATACACAATATCATATCCTTGCATCCAAGCGCCAGTTTTTACAACTTACTTTTTGCTCCTGGAAACTGGAAAAAAATCAAAATCAACAGATTACTGCTTTGCTCAATAAAGGCCGGAATGCATCTGAATGCCAGTAGCTGATCTTTCTGTTTTGCTGGGACTTTGTTGTGATTATACCCTGTCCTGTCTTCACAATGCCAGCAGGCTGCTTTCCTGTGGCTGCAGGCAGATCTGATCCTGTCATGGTGCCTCTTCTACCCACCTCCACTTGCCACTCACTGGGCAAAATATGTGCAGAGTGCATGTTGTGTGTCTGTTCCATTGGTGTCACTCCGAAATCTCTAAATGTTGTGTCCCTGAAGGATGCCCGTGGGGCTCTGGCCATCCACCCACCAATGTGTGGTGTTAAGGCTGCTCATTCTTTCAGTTATTTTTGTATTCCAGAAACTGATTCCAAAGAAGGTAAGAACTGCTTGAATGAGATATGTACTGTTAATGTGAGTACAGTACCGCGTCCTCTTGGTTATACAAAGGGGATTGGGCTAAGGGTACAGAGCTTATATATATTCTACATGGAGTCTAAAGTCTTTTGTGGTCTCCACTAACCTGACAGCCCATTCCAGTGATGATCTTCCTCATAATTTGTGGGCTGCAAGGGCAGAGGGAGCAGAGAAGAGCTATTGAAGGAGCCATGATCTGTTTAAACTGCAGAAGCCCTTCCTGAGGCCTTTGGTTACCTGTTGTTTGACTATATTTATTTTCAAGAAAAATGATATCGGAGAGGTCTAATCATATTTTAACATGTTATTTATTAGTCCAAAGACTACGATATAGAAGAAGCAATGGCATTATTTTCTATCTAATAGACAGCTGCTTGTATTGGTATAACCAGTATGAGGTCAAAACCCAAAGAAGCCAATCTCTTCCCTTCACCCAAGCGGCATTGAGCATGCCAGGGAAAACCCTCCATTTCTAGACACAGCTTTCAGCTTCTGCATCTTTTCCTAATCACTCTTACCTTATAATCCTTAACTTGATGTGATATTTCTGTATGTATGATAAATGCACTTTGCCTTGCTTCTCATCTTGCTGTTGATGTTCAGCGCTTCCTTGTCAGTTGTGATAATCTGTATTAATCTGCCTTGAAAACTAACTGTACCAGTCAATGAAATTTGCCATCTGCCCATCTGGGAATGTCCATGTCAGCTCATGGTTCACCTTCAGCTGAGTGTGGTTATTATTATAAATTATACTTCGTAGTCTAATTTCATTGTTTCATCTCCTATCAATCTCAGCTTCACTTCTATATCACCTTTCTCCACACAGTGACAATATTCCTTGCCTCCATTAAATTAGTTTCTGCTCAGATACTCAATTCATTGTTTTGTAAATAACTGAAACTAAACTAGCTCTTTTTTTTTTTTTAATCTTCTGAAAACTTATTACAAAGGTTATCTTGCATTTTTGCAGACCAGAAGAGACTGAAGAAAGGAGAATTGTAGGTGTGCCATAATATATACAATCTATCTTGTAGTTCTTACCCTTTTTGTTAGTAGATGGGAAACTACAGTAGAGAGAAAAGCAACATGGCACTAATTGCATCAGAATATCATTAGTAATTTTACAGCAAAACAAGTAAATATACCTCTCAAAATATCTGTTTCTTTAGCACTGTAGTTTATTTTAACACTTTTCTTAGGAATTGCATGAGGAATTGCATATATGTTAGAACACAAGGCAGCAGCCTTGTACATAGGTACAGCAGTACATATACAAGTTTAATCTAGCGTTGTAGTGTACGTCTACTCTTTTTTAAAATGTAGCTCTGACAGTTTGTTGAGCTCTGTGCAGGACTCTGATCATGACAACTGACCATTCCCCAGAAGCTTTTAGATTCAGGTTCTAGTGAAGACACTGTCAATTCAGTATGTTAGTTACATATATAAAAATCAATACTGTTTACAAGCTATATTTTCCTTTTTTTTTGATGTCTTCAAATACCAGGTTTGAAAAAACTAAGAATTGTGAGGGCTTTCTTCCTCTCCCATTCCTTTTCGGAAAAAAACCCAACCAATGTTTAAATTTTCCAGCTGATGCTTTATACTGGAATATTTTATGTTAGGTTGCCTCAACCATGTCAAATGGTATAAAGTTACATGATACAATTATGTGACTTGCGTTGAGTTATCTCAATATGACATGCCAGGCAGGCAACCTGCTCTAGAAGGCACAGTTTCCTGGAAACTGCAGATAATTTTCTGAGGGTGGAAAGCAGTTAGTAGTGGCTGCCCTAGGTAACGACATTAGGTCTGACATTCTTCAGTATATTTAGTATTGATTTGGTGGATGGACTGGTGAACATTGCTGATAACAGAAAATTATTTAGACTAAAGAAAACCTCACAGAATAGCAAGATTTTCCCAAGGATCAAGTCAAACTGGGTGACTGAATAACGTGGTGATAACAGTGATAATATGTTGATAAAATGAAATGTATAACCTCAATACTTTAATGTAGAAGGTAAACAATCTCTTCAAACATGGGTTAACTTTTTAATGCATCAGTAAGTTTAAAATTGAAAAATACTGCTGAGATCTTATTGACAGTGTATCTAAATTTTCCTATGGATCACACCTCTGTTTCCACTGAAATTGTTGTCAATGATGGCTCAAAATTAACAATAATTGGAAATATTGTAAATCAAAAGTCTTAGCGCATGCTGTGCATCATCTAGTAGGGTCATTACTGTGGGGTTTTTTTCCAGCTCCAGTTGATATGATTTTGCTATACAGTTCCATGTCACTTGCTTCCATGTCATCAATATTATCCTCAGAAAGGCTTTATACACTGCTGCCATATCGTCACTATTCTAGAAAACCGAAGTAATGAGCTCAGACAAGAGGAACATTAGCCAAAATGAATAAAGATTTGTAACCTACAGTCTGTTAACCATGTTGTCACCCTCAACATCCATCCGAATGCAGAATGAATTCTTCTTTGAGAAATGCTGTCCTCCAAATGTGTTCCTCTATACCATCCTGATGAAAAAAGGTATCTTCTCCCCATATTTGTTTGTTTGGTGTGTCCAGTGTGGGTGGGGTTTTGTTTGCTTGGGTTTTTCTGTCATAAAGTGCTGACCACAAAATATTTTCTTTCTATTTACTCTCAGTAGGAAAATCAAACAGACGAATAAGGGATGGGTTGTAGCACAGCTGCAGTAGCCTCTTTTAAAAATCCTGAACAATAGCAAATGTTTACACCCACACTTACATGTCATCTTTTAATAGTTCGTTTTTAGTCTTCCTCCTGGCCCTAGTTTGCTGCTGAACATCTATTTCAGCAGATCGTTTCTTTTATTTAATTCTTGTTCCAGCTACCAGCACTCATGCAGCTCCAGCTGCTTCAGTTTCTCTGTTAGTTTCCAAGAGTCATGGAGAAAGACATTTCCCTCACAGCACTGAAAGGGAAGCTTAGACCCTCTGCTTCCTTCCATGCTTCCCAAACAATGGTGGAAAAAAGTACGTAAGGAGCAGCAGAATGATGCAGACTAGGTCCTCCTTTTTTCAAAGATGAAATTAAATTGGTTCTGCTATGTAGGGTGTATGTATGGAGACAAAGGTTTTCAACACAAATAACAAAATTACTTGTTACGTTAGGATTTCTCTGGTCTGTTAAAACAGAACTTTGAAAATATGTTTTCCCTGTGGTTAGTAAAAGTGGTTAATCCAGAAGGATTTATATTGAAGTGACTTCAAACCAGGCTGCCAGCAATCTTGTACAAACTTCAAAAGACTTTTGCCCAAAATAGTCTTCCAGATTTTGTATGTAGTCACTTACGTACCTGCAAGTTACTGTCAGGGCTTTGCAAATCAAGTGCATAAATATGGCTTGTTCTGTGTTTAGTTCTACCAACATTTTTGTGTTGATCTTTAACACAAGTAATTTGCTACACAAGAATGAAGACTTATTGTACTTTATTGTCTCTTTGATTTAGAAATCAGAAATCAATCAGAAGTGGTACTATCCATATACTGTTAACAACGAAGAGGGCATCACTGATGAGAATGTATCAAGTAAGCTCAAAATACTACTTACCATAACCATGTTAAGTTTGCTGTTGGGACAGAAATGAGACAAAATGGAATAAAAGTATGGCTGAATTTCAAATGGTCTTTTATTAGTAGAAGGTGGGAAAAATCGATGTAAAGAAGACATAGAAAGGAAATGGAAAGTGTTGAAAGACAAATTAAGGTATTTCACCTAGCAGTGAATATACTATACAAAAAAAAATAAATAAATCCAATGTAGACAAAAAATAAAGGGTCAGAAAGAGACATCTATAAGTTGTGAAATATCTGCACCAAAGGAGAAGTAGAAAGATTAAAGAATAAAGTCAGGTAAGTGTAAAAACACCTGATAAAAAATACAACAGTGGAGAATAAAAAAAAAAAAGTGCTGGAGGTTAGGATAAATAAAATACGTTTGAAGTGCCTGAATGAAAAAGATTATGTTGAAGGGGACTGTAAGGCACTGTAAAAATAGTTCAGAAGTGGCTTTCATAAGAAACGTGCAGTAAAAAATACATGGAACCAATATATACTGATAGATTAAAAATGAAGCCTGTGTTTACAACTCAACATGTGCAAATAGGAAAATCCGTATTTCACTTTATAAGTGTCTAAGTTCCTCCAGCTGCTAAGGTAGCTGGTATGGCATCTTTTGAAATAAACTTTTACAATTATTTAATTGACCCATTCAGCAGAATGACACTCCCAAAAAGAAGGAATTGGAACAGAGCAGGAATGATTGAGGTGATGGAGTCAGGAAGTAATTTTGTTTGCCTTATCATTTGCAATGAGTGATTAGAATCAGATGTAAGGAGAAATAATTGCTGAATCAACTAAGATGTAATCGGGTCCTTATTTGTGGCACAATTTGTAGTGGTTAAAGGGGTTACCACCTTTCAGCTGAATGTGTTTTAAAGTTCCAACTGCTTTGTTTTGCTCTGAAATGGATTAGAGTTGCTCATATGTGCCAGAACCAAGAGACTAGCTTTGTATCTTTACCTGCTCCAGCTTTTTTGTAAGCACATCTTTCTATTATGAAGCAGTAGACATTACAATACAAGAGGATAGATATATCAAAAATAGGATAGTCACAAATGCAGCTTCATACAGAAAATATTTTAAGGGTGTTCCCTTTTTTTCTCACCATTTTGAAATTCCATCCTTTTAGTAACATGTTGAAAGTATTTGGAAAATTAATCAGTCAAGGGCAATTGTTCATATTTCTTTTTATTGGTTTTAATAGTCCAGGATAAATATAGCAGCAAATCATACTTTATAAAGTAGCCAGGATAGGATTTTTTTTTTCCCCAAAGGGAAATGAACATAATAAAAAGGTGCAATTCACTCAGTAAGACTAGATGTATGATAAAAGAGAGAGAGAACAGAAATTTCAGTAGAATATATGTATGGGGAAAGAGAGAGAAAGATTTTTCAACCCTCAGGTTCCACAGGTTCAGGCAAATTGCTTGAATTTCTGTACACAAGTTTCTTTGAGATTGTTAGCAAACTAAAATATAAATATGTAGGCTGATCTGCTGGTAATGCTCAGCGCTATTGCATTTCAGCATCTTATTTCAAGGAATTCACGGAAACTGGGAGTCCACATATCATGCTTCAACTGCAGTGCAAGGAACACTAGGCACTTTACCTTATAGAAGCATCTTAGTACACTCACATGTTATAATGGATTATAGCACAGAATATAATTTCTGCTGCATTTGTTGTTGAAATGCATCATTTCCTGCTTTTTTTGCACAAAACATGGGTGTAATCCAGGTTGGCAGAATGCTTCCACGTTTTTATGTAGTTACCAATGTGAAATGTTTAGAATCAAAAAGGAAAAAGGCTATGAGGGAGGCTTATAAAAAGGCTATATAACTGATAATATTTTGCAGTAATGAGATAATCCGTTGGTGTGTTTTAAAGGCTGCACATAGAACATGTCAAAAATAACATTTCTGGGGAAAGAGATGTTCCTCTGTAACAACAGATATTAATAAATTTTATTATGAAGAAAAAAAATTAATTTTATAGAACTTATAATAGTTCTATATTAATAGTTAAATAATTTTTAATGGTTCACATAGAGTAATACCAGGAAGAGCTGATAAAATGGCTGATTCCCCATTTATGATTGTGAATAAGAATATTGTATTGATTTTTTTTTTTTTAAGATAGGTGGGGATTTTTTTGTTTTAAAGTAATCAGCATCAGATTTACTACTGTAGATTGTATGACACTGTATAAGACAAAGCAAATTAAGCACAGCTTTCATTTAAATGTAGAGATTTAAGGAAGGTTTTGAGCACCATCACTTTTGATTGCTCCTGTTATTTCTTATTAATGAAATTTCACTAGCTGGCACTGAATACACTTTTTCCATAGATTGAGCAGGTTCATCCAAGTTAATTTCCTGCCTCTGAAATATTTCAGGATACTGTTCTATTTAGATTCCATGAAAATTTTTAGCTCAGAATAAGAATACTGTTCTGAGAGAGCTAAGTTTATATCTTTGAGGGGGACACAAGCATGTCTTCCTAACGACCTATCCAAAACTTCCCTCACTTTTCTATCCATGAATGCAAATTTTAAATTTCACTAACTGTCACAGTGGGATGCCTGGAAGTTTCATACGGCTATATGAAACAGTCATTCACTTTGGTGTTTTGCTTTGCACCTTTCCTTGCCTATTTTCTGCTTCTTAAATCACTCCATCACAGACCAGCCGTCTGGATTCTCCTGTGAGTTTTCCATTACATTTTAAGAGCCAAGTTAGTTGGTATAAATTGTGAATGGAAAATATGAGAAGACTGGATACAGTCTTCTCCTAATCTGCATGGGATTTGCCAAGTTGCTTGGCACAGACTATGTATAGCATATTTTATTTATTCTTCTGTAGGACAAAACAACTAGATAGATTGTATCTGCATTCATACTTAAATTTAAAGGTGGTGGGAAGGATCTCTACCCAGAGTTTGGCTCACTCATGTACAGTAATATGGACTAGCTGTGAAGTTTGCCTCTGGATTCACCAGGTCCAGGTATTTGGTTTGTGCCCATGTTATCTATCTCTTCTCCTGTACAATACCCAAGATAAGACCAAGAATCTTTGGTAAGCCAGATCACTGAAAGCACATTTTAGTGGTAAAAACTTTCAAATTAAAAAGATTTATTTATACTAAACATATGTAATACCTAGTCTGCAAAGCAGTGTAAAGTCATTAACTTATTTAATTCTCTCTGCTTCTCCTTGATAATGAGTGAAGATAATTTTGACAAGGGACTTCTGATCTAGGTAGGTTTCTTGAAATTTAGAGAAGCAGATACATCAACAACCTGGAACCTTGGTGCTGTTGCTATGAACAAAAGAACCTGTCTTATTCTTCCCCAAATAACACTGCTGTAATCAAGAACAAACGTCTTTTGGTTTGTTTTTTTTTTTTTTTTTTTTTTTTTTTTTCCCTGCTGTTACAATTAACAGTGTTTCTCCTTAAGATACACAAATAATTTGTAATGGGCGATTATTCTGCTTTTTCCTTTTGCAAGTGATCCTTGTAGAAGCCGTGGCAATTTTTCCTCACACTATTCATCAGGGGTGAAGGAAGAAACACAAAATACCTCACTCATTGAGCTGTCGCTTGAGAAAAGCTTGATTCCTAGCTCAGCATTTGTATATTTGAACCATCACTGGTGCTACCTGGAAACTTTTTCAAACTATGAGGAAAGATATTGCTTATTCATGATCCTCAGTGACAAATGTTTAGGTTTTTTCCATGCTTTGCTCAAGAAGAATCAATCTTTGGCTTCAGTGGATTTAGGAGCTAGACCTTCCACAAACTCCAAATGCAAAGATCGAGGAAGTAATGGACAGAGGAAAAAAAACCTTTATTTGCTAGAAGTCTATCCTAACTGAAATAGGCTTGTTGACAGTTTCAATTAAACTGTGTCTGCCTATGCCACATCTGTTCAGTGAAAGAGTGTTTAGCCATCTCGTTTTGGCATGCTTCATTAACAGAAAAGTCAAATTCTTGTCTACATAGAAATCAATATGAATTATGATATTGTATTCTGTGTGTGTAAGAATTTCTATACAACTTGCAGAGGGACTGAATGAGTTCCTAATTCAAGATTGGGGGGGAAATTATAACTTTATGCTATAATTAAGATCACAATAAAAGCTAGGCACTTTGTTCTGGTATGCACAGTTGCTTGATATGCTAGTAGCTTGTTTTCCTTTGAAAACAAATTAGTTGTCCTGTGCTATCCCTGTTATGTGATCACTAGATAAGTCTGTTTTACCACTCTGAAGGTAATAAATAGATAATCACTGTGTCACAAACACAAGTACTCGATCCAGCCAGGTAAGAAGCATAAGAACACACTGAATTATATCTTTATACTTCTGTACTATCATCTTTCAGGGTCCTGTCCTCACCCCAAAACATATTCTAAATACCATTAAGTTCTATTGGGCTCCTTAATGCTATGGAATTGGGTGTGTGGTGTAGAAAACTAGTAGCTTTCCCGATCTCTGCAGCTACGAGCTTCCATATTTCTAATTAAGTGTCATAACGTAGCTGAAATATTTTGAAGTTAATGAATCAGCTGTATGCATCAAATTGCCTACTCTGGAGGGTGTTAATGAAGTGCAAAGGACAAGACAATAAAATGTGAACAGCCAAAGAGTCCTCTGTCTTTTTAGTCCTGCAGGTGGACTGAGCGGTCCTAGAAGCAGGTGAGGACTTTCCATCCTTAGGAAGTATTCCAGAACCACCCAGTGTGCAGCCAATAGGTTCATCTAACGGGCACTTCCAGCTGACAACAGTTAGGCAGCCAAAAAGCCAAAAGGCTAAAGCTCTCTGAGTATCCATATAAGCTCATTTTAGTGTAGTGGCATTCTTCCCAATTCCCTGATTAGGTCATTGTTTAATCCACTCTGCAGTATTTTACTGTAACTCAGGCTATAATGTCTTTTGGGAACGGGCAGTTGTTTGAGCATATGCTGTCCATTGAAACTCCTTTACAGGAGTTCACTGAAATACAAACACCAATATGCCCAGATTATTCTCACATGCCAAGCTTAATTTGGTGATCTGAAGGAAACAATGGAATTACTATATACAATACAACTACATAAATCATTAATAACTGTATGCTGTAGGGAATTCTCCTAAATGGACTGGGTAACCATAGGTGAATACTTTTTTTTTTTTTTTCTTTTATATGAAGGAGGCCCGTGTCTCTGAGAGAATTAAAGAGCAAGAGACTAGATAATTGTGGATCATCAAGTAAAGAGGGAAATAGGAATGTTGCTGACATAAGAAATTTTTAATTACACCTCAGCCTGAAATGTTCATTCATTCTACATTCTTAAACACTGACATTTTTAGGGAAAAATGGTAAATATTTCATAAAGAGCTATCTAAATATATCTAAAGTTTGGGAGGCAACAAGCAAATCACCAGATGCCTGAATTTCCCTGGCGAATTGAGTTCATTGAATTCATTAATGTTGAAATATCAATAGTGTAACATCCTGGCTTTCTTTGTACGCTTGCAAATATGCAGGGGATCACAAAGCTTGTTATGTTTGCAAGAGTAACCCGAGAAATATGACATGCTTTAACTTCACTCTTGATACTTCAGATTTAATGAATTAACTGCATTCCTTTTTCTCTACTGGACTGTGCTACTGGTGTCACCTGCTATGTGTATTCTTTCTGTTCCTTGGCCTCATTAAACAGAGATAGAGAAAATTCCATGTGATCTTAATACATATTAGAAACACTTTAAAAACTTTTGGTTTACATGTAGAATACTGTCCATCTAACTTTCCTGTGTTGGTTCTCATGGCAAATGCAAAGTTTTGACAGTGTTTTCCTATCTGCTTCCAGTGATTTCCTATTACCTCCTGAAAATAATTAAGATAGTCCATCACCTACCACCTCAATGAAAGTGATAGAAAATTTCAACTCTTTGATAACGAGTTTACTTTGCCCAATGGCCAACTTACTACAACATTCTAGAGAAACTAGAAACTGCTTTTCAATGGGCTACAGGCATCTGGACCCCATCACACCTGCAGAAGTACTAGGACCTCACGTTAGTGATGTTTCTGTTCCACAAGAGGAATGCTGTTACTGTGCACCATGAAAATATTTAATCCGGAATAAGATTTTTCCTGTCTGGTTTATTCCCAAATAAGTCTTTCAGCACACAGAATCATACCAGTGTGACTTTTATGTAGCGGATTAAAATATATATCTGAGATGGTCCTGCCAAGTTCAAGGTACTCCTTGTTATTGCTCCACTGACCAATCCCATTAAACAAAAGATAAAAGCCTTCATATTGGATCTGACATTCGCTGTTTCTGATTACAGCAGTGCTAGTCCCTGAGTGGGAGTCAGGAGATGGCACTGTGTTTTTCTAGCACTGAACTGTAACATGGAGTGTTAACCAGCTTGCGACCCACACAACAGATGTGATCACCAGCTACGCTGACGGAAGCTGTGTGATCTAGAAAAAGTCACAAGCAACTCTTTGATTTCATTTGAAATATCACAACCTGGCAAAGCTGCTTTGCTAATTAGTGGTCCATAACTTTGTTGTTCTGGCAGGTTCACAGGCACCAGCACTGGAGAATTCACTCTAGGAAAGACCTTCACTGGAAAAATTGAATTTGTAAACAAGCTATTATGGCTAAATAATGGGTAAATATTTGCTCCTACCTACTCAAATGTATTACAGTGTAATCTGAGCTTAATTCATTCACACTGGAAAATTCATAAATAGTATTTTAGCTACCTTTGTATGCCTGTGTCTTTGAGAGTGTAAATTTTTGTCCTTTATGAACTCTAGATATGGATGAATGTAATAATTTTTCATGTTACTTCAATGGAACTAAGATTTATACCTCAATAGCTTTATAACATTGCAATATTTAATTAAAGAGAACTGTTGTGGAGTTACATGCATTGTCTATAAAAGACAAATGTAAACTAATTCCAGAGAGCTACTGGCTCAGTGGATGCATTTTCATGTATAAGAAGTACATAAAAGGATCACAGCTTTGCCCACAATGCATATTATACTACTTGAGTCTTAGAAGAGGTTTGACCCAGACTTGCATGGCTAAAGGGATTAAATTTTTGTCAATTTTTTTTTGTACTTACATGGTAGCATGAAGGAGAGTTCTTTTCAAGTGCTGTAGCTAGCTATAGTTTCCTGGCTCTGAACCTAACTTTGAATCCAGCCTACATAGTGCTCCAAGACAGACTCTTTGATAAGTATTTGCATAAACAGCAGCAGCATAGAACACCAGGTACCGGGTCAGTCCTGAAGTCAGGGAGAGATGCTGCAGCTCATTTAGTCTCTCCAGAAAATAAACAAACTCATTATCTTCTGCAGGTATGAGGATTTTTCTAGGATTACTGAACACTGAGAGGAGAGTGAGGGTGCTCTCTCCCTCTGTCTTGCTCTCCCCTTTTAATTTTCTGCATCTTTTAACTTTTTGTATTCGAAGTAGTAGATATGTTTTGAGGTTGTAGGGTGGTTTTAGATTTTGAAATGTGAGAGAAAAGCCGTGACTGTTCTTGAGGGTATTTTTAGACTAGCAGTTTTTTCTTAACTCTGTTGACAGTTGAGTATCAGGCTTAGTGACTGTCTCATGATCCCTTAGACCTGTTTACTAGCGGCCGTTATTTCCTCTCCTCCTGTTTTCCCCCATCCAAACTGCCAAACTGGTTGGGTTTTTCCTTGCAAGAACATTTCTAGAAATTGTTATGTCCATTTCCAGAGCAGCTGGCCTACAGCCAGCAAGCCATTTTCTGTCTCACGCCTGTTAATGTCAGTAACCGGCTAAAGTTTCTGTGTAGAGATAATCTGTCTTTTGTCAGTCCTGTTTTGTTTGCAGCTTGCCGTAAAGGAAAAATAAAATTTCCAAGGCAACATAAACTGAAGGAAGATTACAACCACATATCATTATGCTTTTCTGACTTCTATCTTTTTTATATACCAACCTATTAGTTACTAATATCCTTCTCAATGCACTGAAAGATGGGAAAACAGTGACTTGTGCAGCTACCAGTGCTGCAGGTGTGTTACTGGCAGCAGTGCAAAGCTTGACCTTTGTCAGTGCAGCAGTAACAAAATACTGAATTTGGGAATATCCTGATACTGAAGCAAAATTTGGTCCTGTAAAATTCCACAAGTCCTAAATTCTCAATTTGATTTTAAAGCCTTTATACGGTCACAGGGACAAACTACCCTTTCAGATTCAAAATTACAAAAGGACTAAAGATGCAGTAAACAACCTTGATATCCCCCCCCTCCCCCCCCCCCCCCCCCCTTAATGACTGTCATTGCTTTAGCTTCAAGAGGTTGTGTGATCTAATTAGGGCAAATTGAATAAGACTGCTTTTATGCTAAAGCGTGAGAAAGTTAATTGAAATCAATCCATGTTCACTGCAAATGCTGGAGACATCACTGATAATTTAAAGCAATTAAAAGATGTTGTCCTGAAGGAAGGCAGAAACATTAAGTCTAAGAGCCTGTTAAAGAAAACTACCTAAAATATTTAAATGATATTATTCTGCTAAGATGGACTGGGAATAGCTGAAGCAATTAGGAATCACAACGTATAAAACCAGTCATATGTTATCTTCTTTGAGCTATCTCAAACCATTTGTTTTTTCTGTAAAGTAACAGATCTTTATAAAAATCCCATTTGTGATATTTTGTGAACAAAGGTGTGCTAATCATATGAGGCAGTACACTTGCAAATCTGCAGTTCTCATTTATGGGCTATTGTGCTTTAAGAAAATCTAAATTCAAATGCATTTTCCCAGTAAGTTTTAAATTACTTGTTCATAGGGTGCAAAACATTGCATTTGGTAGATGTGAATATTAAACGCCAGTCTTTTGGATTTATCAAATTCCTAAATATAACAGTGTAAAGAAGATGATGGTTTTCCTTTCAGAAGTCCCCATCTCCACCACGATGTACCTGTGCAACGTGCTGAGGGGATGAGAATTCAGAGCTTCACAGTTCTGCAGCATCCTCGTTTAGAAGTTTCTTCTAGTACAAGAAGACATAAGGTAAAGAACAGAATAATAAAAAAAACCAACAAACCAACAATTGAAATGTGGGCAAAAGATATTTTCTTGTTGTTTTCTATATGTAGCCTCTGGAACAAGCATCATGGACTTGACAGTATTACCTCTCAACTCTAGCAGGACTTGTGCTGTTCACTGAGAACATTTAACTGCAATGACACATGCTGGTAATACTGTACAGGCACAAAATTGTATGAAAGATTAATTCTATAAAATATAACATAGACACAGACTGAAGACAGCTAAAATTAATCTGCCAAGTACTAGTAATTATCATTCATGGTTTGTAACAGCTTGTACTTGCAGATTTGTATAAATCCTGATTTTGGCAGTTTCTTAGCCATAGTAAAACATATGGAGGTTTAAAAGTTCTGATTCTGAGTCAACAGTATAATGGATGTGTCTTGCCAAGCATTTTGACTTGTTACATGTGTGTTCTGCTCCCAGTGTGTGATTATCCATTCCTGGTTCAGCTTTCAGTCCTGGTTCCTGAGTGTGGTTTGTAGCATGTTCAATGGTCCTCATCATCTACAGTCCCGAAGGGCTGTGAAGGAATGCATTGCTTTTTTTTTTTCTTCCTTTAAGGGCATGGTGCATGCCTAGCTTTCATCCAGTCTTGCAGATTGGGTATGATGTGGCACAGGCAAGGGTGGATGCTCAAAAGTGTGCCTCCCCCAGTGCACCTACAGGCAATACAGAAAGACCCCACACATTCATGTGCTTAGAAGCCTCAGAAGGGGAAGAGAACATAACATTCTAAGGACTTTGCACTCTTGCTAAAAAGTTCAGCCTTTGGATATATGTCAGATAATTTCTATTAAATGTGTCAGCTGTGTTTGCATTTGACAGATGTTCCTTTTCGTGTGTACTAGTGCCCTGCTGCAATAACGAATGCTTTCACTCTGCCCTGTTAGAATGAATGGTATTGCTAATGTTGATAGTGTTGATATTTTCCTTTTGTTTCCTTCATGCTCCTTCACCTTGTAGTCTTGTGAAAGGTAAGAATCTTGGGTTGAAGTGGTTTTTTGCTCCCCCCTTCTCTTTTTTATTTGTTTAAAGAGAGAGTGTACTCTCATTCTTATCACTGCAGAAAAGAAAAAGCAGTAGATACCTCAGGACCCTACCACTGATCTTCCATGATCTGTGAGCTGCATTACCACAGAAAATTGTGCCAACCTTTTGGTCATGTTCTATTAATCTAAAATGCTGAAGTTTCTGTGTTTGTATTCAGACCCAAAACTAATATTCTCCTTCATAATATGAATATTGTGTTATGTCTGAGGATACATCTGCTATTGGTCATACTGTTGTGCTGTGCACAGGTTCTAACTGTGGTTAACATCATCTGCAAAAAAGAGATGACCAGACACAAAAAATATTTACTGAACAGGGTAGAGAGAAGGTAGAAGAAAGTGTTTTACCCCAAGAAATGTATTGAATTGTTTGGGTCATTCAGAAATTATGAATAGCATCAGGAAATTAGACTGGAAAGCACCTGGTATTTCGTTCCTTAATCATAAAATCTTTCTTCTCAAATTATTTATGGAAAAAAAGTCCAGGAAGCTGAAGAATCAAATCTATTGACAAAAAATACTCAAGACTTCTGTGTCTATAGCATCTTTTAAAATTCCTCTGTATTTAAACATGCACTTTCTAGTAGCT
Organism: Falco biarmicus; assembly: GCF_023638135.1. Lineage (NCBI taxonomy): Eukaryota > Metazoa > Chordata > Aves > Falconiformes > Falconidae > Falco > Falco biarmicus. The sequence goes on from NC_079302.1 coordinate 9,992,171, forward strand.
CCAGAAACAAATAAATAAAATAAAACAAAAACAAAAAAAAAGAGTATTTGTTTCTAAACCTGATCTGAATATGGAAATGTATACTAAAGTAGCAATCTACAAAAGGCTTAGCTCACTTTTCTGGACAGATTATACTTTATGAATTTTGAACAGCATTCAGTTAAGTCTCAGTTTAGCCAAACTGGTTTTCTCCTGTTGCTTCCTCTTAGTTACATATATCTCCTCCAAGTTTAGTTTTTCTGCGCTTTCATGTCACACTCCAAACTCCCTATGATAATGCCATGCCTTATTTCCTGTGCAAGATGTTTAATCAAAAATGACCCACAATTTCAAGCATGAATGCCTAACATCTCATTATTAACCACTACCTAGGACATTTTGTAGTGTTCTAACCTCAGCTGGGATGTGGTGACAGAACTTAGAAGGCCACCAGTATTTTACAGCTGAGGTAATCTTTTAACTATATTTATCATTGATGTGAAACACTATGGGGAAAGATGTCCTGCTCTAGATAGCTACTGCAGGGATACACCCTTATCATACTCTAAGGTTCATTGTTTCTTTAAATTTCCCTCTGCAATACCTCGTTTCGCTTGAGAAATGTGTATTTTTACATACTGTAAGTAAATGTTTGTACCAGCAGTGAGATTCTTGATCTATACAACCTTGGTCTAATTTGAAACCTCAAGAAATCAAGTAAGAGCCAGCCCAAAGAAAGGACTTGAGTTAATTCACTTTTCCTGCTTCTGGACTTCTCCAGGGTTTCACTACAAGGACACTTTCCAGTTAGTTCATGAATTTTTCAGACCTCTTTCACCACTAACTTTTTACTTCAATTTGAAAAGAATAGTGAGGTCTGGGCAAAATGGCATTGTTACTATTGCCTTTTAATTTATCTTGGTTCAACCAAACACAAATATCCACCATTTGTAATCATGTTTATCTAACAAGCCTTACTAGTCTGAGAACTATTCCCCACATTTTGATCTTTAAAACATTTTGATCTTTAAAATGGTGGTGTTTCTTTGCTAAATAAAGTTTGCTAAATAAATATGGGTCAGGAAAAATGATGACTAGAGCTGAAAGGGTTTTTTTTCCCCCATAGAACAATTTCCTCAAAGTCATTCAGGGATTATTTATTCAGGGATTATTTTCCTTTTTGAAAGACTATGTTGAGATCCTTTTTTTTTTTTTTTTTAAGAAATCAGTTTATAACTGGGTGCCATCCAGCTAGCAATGATACGCAGGCTATGACACTGGAATGTTCTTAGCATGCCTATTGCTTGGACCCAAAACCAGAAGTCTTACAGGCCTCATAGGACAACCTGTCCATGTCAGTGTCTGTAAGAGTAAGGGCTTGGCCTTGGTAAAGTACTTCTCTAGCTCAGTGGTAGCGGTGACATTTCTGAGGGGTTTTCCAGGCATAGTTAGGCATGAAGTGCACCTTGTTTAGGTGTTTTGTTCATAGTACAGAAAGATGATGTTTCCACTTAGCATGAGCTGAACTGATAAAATGGTGGAAAAGTGTGATGAGTTTGCTTATACTTTTCTTCTGGATGAGGAATACTGCGCAGCTAAAACATAAAGGAAAAAATTCACGATCATTCCTGCAAGCTGCAATTTTTTTTTACACAATTCTTTAGTACCGGGTTTTGCAATACCGCTGCTCATTAACTGAGGCTTCTGTATACATCATACTGTTGTGGCAATAATCACGTTTGTTTAAAGGTCATATTAAATTATTTGGGCCTTAGCTCCATAATGGCTAATTCTAACAACACTATTTCAGGACAGTAATATTGTTTAAAAATTGTAATGTACTTATATTCTGGCAAGGAATCATTTGTATCTATCTAGAGAACAATTTACTTTTATGAAGGTTTGGATTTTGTTTTTTTTCTGCTGATCCCTCTTCTTCTGCATTCACAGAATAAGTCAGTTAGCTCTGTTAAACTCTGAGTTGTCATTTATAGGTTGCAAAGTAGGATAGTTTAGAGATATACACCCAGAAGCCTGTAATCCATAAATTAAAAAAAAAAAAAAAAAAAAGGAAAATGGTATCTGGTATCTGATCTGCCTGTTGGTTATGATGCGCTTACAACGTTTTGCTGCTACGTTTAACATCCATATAGCTTTGACAAGCAAAGTAAAGCTGCTTGGCTGAAATTCTGCTGAATCACAGATATATTCACTTGATATTTTTACCTGTTCTGGGTATTCTGATCTGTCCCATTATGCTAAATGAACTACAGAAAAAAAAAACCCCACTGCTGATATCAGAATTATTTTTTTCTATTATCTTCTTCTTTTTGTTCCTTTAACAGTATTTTGTGTGCATTTTGAGCATTTTGCAATGCGTGCTGCATTTTAAAATGTACAGAGTTTCTCTTTCACTCATTGTCAGTCAAGTATGTATCACCTCATTATTTTATCCCTACTTAGTATGTTTTTTTGAATCTTCTGGGTCATACTATTAAAATAATACTGACATAAATGTTGCTGCACAAAACCCCTGGGATTAAAACCAAGTCTGCAGCCGTCAACTCAAATCCTGAGAGAGCAACCCTCCTACTTGGTGATCCAGGTACAATCTGTCCTGTGGGCATGCCTCAGAGAATTCTGAGGTCAGCTTTCTCTTAAAACTATATGTAGAAAATTACGTGTCTAGATACAGGTTGAGGAAAACATTAAACAGAATGTCCTTACCCATTGTAATCTCATGTCCTCGACTTTCAGAAGCTAAATCTCTAATTCTGTTTCACCAGATACTGAATATTTTTCCCTGTTGAAAAGCAAATAATTATTTCCCTTTATAAATGTAGTGATTTGAGGTTTATCATGTTTCAATCTCTGTTTAAACAGAGAAAAATGTACCTTAAAAAAGTATTTTGAAATTGGACTTGAGTTTTGAGTCTGGATTTGATGCTGAATTTGTACTTTTCTGAAATATGTGTGTCCTAGGAATTTAGGAATAGGGCATGATGTGGACTGCTCTTTGATGTACAGACACAGCAGCGAAGAGCTATTAAAATTCACTTTTCATGCATGTGGTTTTGGAATTTAGAACAGTATAATAGTACTTTTCCTCCAAAGTGTGTGATGTGAGGAGAAGGAAAAAAAAAAAAAAAAAACCAACACAAAAAAACCCCAAAAAACCTACCAAAAAACCCAGACCCAAAAAAACAAGGTATGTATGTGTTTGGTTTTGCCGTTGATGATTTTTTTGGATTTTTTTTTTTACTTTTTTAGTGGAATCATGAAAGTTTGAAAGTTTCTAACCTGAATATGATATTATTTTTAAATTACTATTATGAAGAAAGATCATGTTTGCTGAGTACCTAGGGTTTTTTCAATTGCTTTTTGCTTTGCTTTAAATATTGCTTCTGTTTTGTACTATACTGTTTGCTCACCTAGTGAATTTTCATGGAATTATCTTTCATGACCTAATTTTTGCCTATTAGGTTTAAACAAGATGAAACCATTCTCTGTGTAAGTCTTTTGGGAAAAAGCTACATGAAAGTGGTAACGACAGTTATGGTAAATGCTGAACCCAGCATTTCTAAGTACTTGCTGCAAAAATGATATATAAAGTATTTCATTATAATGTTAATCACATGGTTTACGTTATTTACATTTTTGCTCATCAAAGCTCTTCCCATGGAAACAAAGCTACGTAGAACTGAAAAAAACAGTAACCAGAATCACTGTACTTAAAAAGTTGCTTGACTTCTGTTATATCAAAGACTACAAAGCCACTTAACTGCTTAAATAAAAAGACAAGATAGTGTTTGATTGTAGGAGATCATACATGAGAGAAAAATAATTTGAAACATTGCTTTAGACTGATTTTACTATTTAGTCCTTTTTTCACTTGACATAAATTCTAGTTGACTTAAATGTGCTGCTTTGCACACCAGGCTGTGCATAAGCATTCGGAAGCGTAATTGATTGATGATGCATATGTAGCTTTGGCATATCATTATGTAGAGTACCATTCAGTCCCTCTCAGACTGACAATAATGCCAATTTTATATATACAATTAGCTTTACTTTTTCTTCTAGAATCAAAGTGTTCCAATGATACTGAGCCTTTTGATTTGTTCATCTGTTACGGAGTGGCTTGCTTTCCATTGTTGGCCACCTGTTGTCAGTAGTTAAGTAATGGAGTGTAACCTATATTTTATTTAGAGTTGTCTTTCCACGGCGTCTCAGTAATCGTGCAGAAATGAAAACAAAACATGCTCGGAACTTACTAATGAACGAAATTATTATTTCTGTGTTCTTGTGGAATCTTTAATTAACTTTACATTCAAATCTGTTACACACTGGTCAAACTACCAAAGTCTGAAAAGCAGGCAGCTACTTGAATATGAAAAGTTCAAGCAGCTTATTCTTGCTTTCTAAAGGAGAAAAATCTCAAGTCACTTTTCTCTAGATTAGCAAAAGGCCTTTTGCTATCAGTTTGTATTGCTTTAGAGTTCATTCCTAACAAGCTTTTGTCCTTGCAGGGTATGACTAGCTGTCAGAAACCATTTCTGTAGCTTGTGAATTTAATCAGTTCAGTGTGTCTGCTGAAAGTAATAAAACATCATTGAAATTCTGTTTTAAGGAAGCTAATGTACTAACTGTTTCCCATGTAACTGCAGACAGCTAAACTGTAAGATATGGACCTATATTGTAAAGCTTTAAAAAAAAAAAAAATTGCAGTGATATCCTTGGTTGCACTTTAACTTATAGATTAATAGACCTTTAAATTTGAAACCAGCTCATCACCTTGCATTAAATGAAACAAGGCTATTTTGGACAGTTTTTAACAAAGGGTCAAGCTAATCTTAAAGGTAGATAAATTCAAGATGGAACAGAAGAAAATTGCAAAACTTATATTCATGGAGGCCCAGGGTCTCCATCTCTAGGATTTCCTGTTCTGCCACCCTGTTCATCTGTTGGGCAGCAAAGTTTGTGTACAGGTATTCTGTAGCAGTTCCTGACTATATAATCTGCCCTTTTAAGCCTACATGTGATGTAAACTTTAACCTTGCCATAGACAGCCTGGAGGAATGTCTGAACTGGTAGATCATTGATCTTGAAAAACCTTGCAGAAAAGTTTGAAGTTTCCTTATTGCATATTTTCTTCTCTTTTTTTTTGTTTTTGCTTTGAGTTTACTAGTTGCATTGTATACTTCACACCATGACGTACATTAGCAAATTTAGTGACCTAGAGAGGTGTCAGCTCATTTGTTTGTGAGCTAGTAAAGATGAGTGGCTTTACTCAACAGCCTTAATCATATAGTCTGGAAGTGCCAAAACGAGAATTCTGGTAAACTCTAAGGCAAGAGGAAATTTTGAATTACTTCACCTTTACGCTTATGCCAAAGTTGGAAGAATGTTCCAAAAGGTAAAAGTTGTTAACAAGCATTTGATTTTGAGAACCAGCAATGAAACAAATGGGAAAATCCTGGGAGGTAGTATTCACCAAGCAGCAATAACATAACCAAAGAGCTTGCAGGAATTCTTGTGGTTGTATTCTGGCAATTGGTTGAAAAAACTCTGGACTGCAAGGATTTAGTTAAGGAGAGAAAATAAATTATGGAAAGCAGTGTCCAGCAAAGTATATTGACCTTCACACCAGTACACACATTGCAAATAACAGTATCAGTGGGAAGAGAAGTAGAGGTTAAAATACAAAAGGAGTGCAAATGCGGGCAACGTAAAGCCATCCACTGCAAAGTGCAAGTGGCAATCAATAACTTCTTAACTGGGCAAGAGAGAGAAAATAACTCCACATGGTGCATTGTCAGAGGTTAGAGCACCTTAAGGAACTTTCAGAAAGTGAGAACAGTTGCAGTGTGGGGGAGATTTGCTAATAATGAGGCAGGCCATTTAAAACCTCCATGAGATGAATTTCTGAAGGAGCACAGAGAATAAGAAACAGGGGAGACGAAACTCAGAGATCAGATTTCATCTGCCTTCATCCCCAACTACCTGGAGTGCAAGGTCAGAATAAGGGACAGAAATCCTAGTCTAATTTCAAACCTCTTAGACAAACCCCTCAAAAGTAGTACCCAGGATGAAAAAAGAAACCATGCAGAGTAAGCCAAAAAGGAGTACTAAGAAACTGCACTTACTACAGCCAGGCTTCTCCCTTGTGGATGGTTTTTAGGTGGATTTTCTTCCACATATTTTTTCAAAATATGATGGAAAGATGTCAGATATTCATGACTTGAAGTCATGTTATATGTATGCATATATACAGATGCATAGCACTGCTTACACTTGGTCATGTATCTGCCATTAGTATGAACAATGTCCACTTTTGTGTAATGAGGATCTTCCCAATCTGAGTAGCATGTAAATTAATTAATCTCTAAAATGCCAGTGGACAGAAAAGTGTAAAAAAGTTTAGAATTAACCAGCATTAACTTTCCTTTGGTTGAAAGCATCTATCCACACTTGATTAGCTCAGTCATGTTTCTGTATTCATTGATTCTTGAATCCAGAAGTATCTGTGGTTTAATGCTTTCTAGCATACATTATGTCTTTGTAGACCTTACACCACCTCTGCCTCTGAGATACAAACACTGCTGTGTATTTGGATATACTGAAGTTGTAAGTGCTTAGAAAATTAAAAGGATAATGATAATTAAAAAACCCCAAAACTTTGTGATTTCTCACTATGCCACAGGTATGCTGTTCAGGCTTGACCGAACTTTTAGATTTTTAACTACTGTCAAGTCTGTAATCCACCTTGTGTTCTTTTGGAATAACGGGGCACTCAAAACAGCAGTAAGGCTTATTTTTCTCGAAGTCAGACCTTTTTTATATTTTGACAGAGAAAGACAGTGAATTACAGCAGGTTGTAAGGACTTTTGCAATTCTTGCTTTTTCCTATTTTATTTGTCTTTGCTTTATATAACACAATATATAAAATAAAATACAGAATCTTTCATACACAATGAAAACATAGTGCTATATAAGGTCCTCCTCCTAATCAGAGGATGAGAGAATAAACAATTTTGATCTGCTGTTTAATGCACAGATCACAGTCAGACATGAAAGTAGGAAAATGGTTTCAAATAGAATCTTACTGTTTTCCTTCATGTTACAGATTTTCATCATAGAAAACAGAGCTGTTAGGGGTCAAGGATCACTGCACTTTCACAAAGCAGGGTCAACCTGTTGGTACATGAAACTGGGAAGAAGCTTGCAGTGTGGACGAATCGGGTATGTTGAAATGCATAGTTAAAGAAGTAGTGCTGCCCGTGGACTTAGAAGTTATTGAGGCTGCTGTTCTCTGGAGTTCTCAGCTTGAAGCCTTTCACTAAATCACTTAGAGAATAACATAAAAGAAGTAAACAGAAGAAATTGATTTTACTTTTGGGGTTTTATTTTTTTGCTAAAGACTGGCTTTAAAGTAAGTCTAGCTATAATAACTTCTGTGTATATTGTCTATAACTTAGCCAATTGTCTTGATTTTTTGTCCTTATCTATGACGTACGTGGTATACAGTCATTTCAAATAGGATAGTTGTATGTTTGCAGCTTTTTTAACTCTAAGGTACGTTATACTATACATTGCTTTATATCCAGTTTTATGTTTGGCTCACCTACACGTTCATATAGACCTGAAAATGTGCAAAATTTTTAAGATACTTTATTAACCTTCATGTTGAGATCATTCATAGTGAAACAACCATGTTACTAATAATTAGGAGAGTTCCAACTGAATCCTTTGTGAACTCTTGACCTACCGTATAGTGTGTTAGCTTTTCCCTGTGGCTGACGTTATTTGGGGCTGGATTACTATCCACCACACAATGTGATGTTGCCTTTGATCCCCAGCAGAATGGTGACACAAGCGTTCATATTGCTTTTTGACTTGGGCACTTTGCGTGCGCACGTCTGCTTTTGTACCTCTTGCGTAGAAAATGCTGCAGCTTTAATCTATGCTGTTGTTTCTCTCCAAAGTATCTCACAAGATAAAGTAGTCAATTCTGAAGACTGAGGAATAAATCGGGAATCCCCCTCAGACAGTCATATAGCCTAATTAAACCCAGCTAAACATCACTTAATTAGACTCATATCTGGAATGAAAATAAGAGAGATAGTGATATAAGTGAATTTGCAGTTCCAACTGTGATATGGTTGCTGTAAGTTTGAGAACTCTGAAAGGTCGTGGCTTCGAGTCCCTAGAAACGCAGTCCTCTTTGAAAAGGCCTCAATGTGGGAAGCCTGGAAATCAAGTATGCTGAGATAGCGAGTAGTTTTGGAAGACAGTGTCAGTTTTTCTCCCATCCTAATCTTTAGACTCTGCAGAATCTTTCTCTTTGCTGTCCAATCCATTGTTTACAGGAGTCATTACTGCCAAACGCTTTCTAATGTAGCTAAATGAACAGCTCCAAATGATTTATGTGAAGGTTTCATGGCAATTGTTGGGAAAGAGCCAAACTTCACAAAAGAGCTGAGGGTCTGACAATTTTTGTTTAGACTTTTGAATAAATGACCAGATTTTGAAGAGGGCACATTGCCAGCTTTCCTCCCTGCCAGCTTCTCTTAATTCTTCTCAGACAGAACTACTGGTCGCAGACAGCTTTCCTATATTTTGTATAGGTACATAAATGACAGTGTACATTTTTAACAATCTCATTCTAAGAAAAAGGAAGTCAAAACTACAGTGGAGGTTATGACATAAAGAAAAAGAAAACAGAAAGCAGAAAATATTCTAGATTAATTATCTGACAGATAGTGCAGTCTTTAAGCATTGTAAATTTGCACATTTTTATCTCTTAATTCTATCCAAGTACCAGGTCAGTGCTAATGTTGATCAAAACTATTCCCCAGAAATTGTTTGTTAAAATTTTATCTCTAATCTACCTTCAGTTCAACAGAGTGAGGAGCTGAATGTAGATTCAATCTCTATTTGGTCATAAAATACCAAGAATTTTGACAGCAGTAATGAAATGTCCAACATATTAAATGTTCTTTGAGAAATATTTATATAGCTCATATTTTATCAGGCTCAAATAGCTAAGCAAGTCGTTATCTTCTGCAATTTTACATTTTGAAATTGCATTCATAAGTGGTTTGTGAGAAGTGATGTGGTATTGTGGGGAGCAATACACAATACTGTTATTTACTTTTCATTTACATTTGATACTAAACCTCCAAGGACAGCGAAGTCTTTTGAACTTGCAGTAATACTTGTTTAGTTTAACTTCAAACAGACTTTCCCCTGTGAAAACAGTTACTCTAGCAAGGGGATTTTGTAGGTTCCATTCTGCTGCAGAGTATTGCCACAGAGAAAAATATCTGCATTCAGAGAAACACATGTTCCTCTGCCCACCCTAAGGAAGGGTTTGGAGAAACAAGCTAGCCACGGAATTAAGGAGGAAAACATTAATTTTGGCAGACTTCTGTGATGGGTCTGTTGGTTTTCTTCCCTCCTTGTTGTGTGCCTAAGTCTGATCTTTCTGTCTAGTTAGGAGCTACAGCTTGATGATGAAGCTGTCAGCTACGGAAACTTGATTTGCTTTAATTTCCCTTTTAGGATCTGGTGGCCCCATCTGAGTGCAAAGGAGATTTGGAAAGTTCTGGCAGTTATCTTCCTTTAGCACGTAACTAGTGCACATGTGGACACAGACCTTGTCCCAGTACTCTTTTGCAAACTTGTGGTGGAACAGGATATTGTGTGACATATCTTATAGGAAAATCCCTGATCTCAGGAGATACAAGGACTTCCTGGAAACTGCATAGATTGAGATGGTTTCAGACTGCGAACATTCTCATTCTTCTCAACATGCACTACAGCTGGTGACTTCTGATCTCCTACTTGGCTGTTATTGCTTCCTTTCATAGATTTTAGAGAGATTCCTTTCTTAGATTTAACATTCGCTCTCTGGCTGCCTAGTAATATCGGACTGATCAAGTCATCCAAGAAGACCAGGCAAGATAAATTAGATGCTTAATTTGCACATCAGGAACTGCAGACAGACTAATTTTAAAAGGACATTTTGATAAAGTAAAACAGTACTGTGCACATATTAGTAATTGCCAGTTCCACAAAATTATTAATGATAGATGAGCTCTAGGCTTTGAATCTTTGCTTAAATTAGTGTTTGAAGGGTACTTTATGAAATATAGACAACAAAAGTAATTAGAAAACTTATCACATAATTTTCAATATTAAAACATTTGTAATTTATATTATTTTTCTCTATGAATATCCATAATCCTAACTGTCCCATATAAAAAAAAATATAAACCAACAACACATATAATACAGATAGTCACATTCTGAATATTCCTCCCAAAAATAAAAGTTGATTTTAGCAAATCTGAAAAGAGAAGTAATGTATTCCTGTACCTGCTACTATATGTACTTCCAAAGGGATTTAATCTTTAAATTGTGAACAGCTCCATCCAGTGTGTGCGTTTTCCATTGGTCCCTGTTAGGACTCCAAGTTCCATTCTTAATCTCATCTCTGCCGTTATAGTCACAAAGCTGTACTGTGCAGGGCTTGGGGGGGGTTGTTTTGATTTAGGGTACGATACGTAATATGGGTAGTATGATACTGACAACACAACAGCGTTTGTTAGGTCTAGCTATATACCCAAATTGAAATTAAAAGCTACACCTATCCTTCACATGCATTTAATGAGATTTTTATATCTGACACCAAACATTTCCTGTTGGTTTTCCCCTTCCATTGTGCACTTTCTTATTTGTCTAACTATTTATAAGATAAAATTGCATGAAATGGCAGTCATGAAGACTGCCAGGCATTGAGATTGAGCCAAATGTACTCAAGTGTTAGGTTTTGACATTGCACATCTGAACTGCCTATTACATCTGGGTGTTCTGGTAGCCCTTGGACAGAATGCAGGTACCCTGTCATTGATCAGCTACTTATTGCTCCCGTTCTCACGCTCCTCATTGCTTCAGTACACTAGATTTCATATTTCTCACCTCTGCCTAACATTGTTCAGCATCCTGTAAGGATTGCACACACACTTTCCCCAACGTGGCCTGAATGCAGTTGTGTTTAGGGAATGATCTTTGGTGTGACTTCTTGCACCTGGTCTCCTTGGAGAATCAAAGTTCTCCTATCCCTTGCTAGACAGATTTTATCTTTCCACAACTTCTGCCCTTTGTCTTGGGAGCAAGCAGAAATTTGATTAGAACGTCAAAAATATATGTTATGCAGGTGTTTTCATTGTCTATTTATTTTTGGTTTGATCTCATCCTCTCCCATGTATAAACACATAAGGATCAATGCTGCTTTCTTCAAACCTGCCTCCAGACTCTGGTCCTCACCTCCTCTCTTAAGTTTTTCAAAGTCTGTTGTCAAAGAGAACATTGGACTTGTGTGTGTTTCTGTGCATGTGTGCACATGTGTGTATGTGAATATTATTCAGAGTTTGCTCAGCTCTTCCAATAACCTTTAGAAAAAATCTTCTTATACATATTTTTTGACATACACTTTCAGATTTTTTTTCAGATTTTTTCTCGATTTGCACATTCCATCACACATAAAGATAAACCTGTGTATAGTTCTTATAGTTTTGAATCTTAGTATCAGTGGAGATGACAAACTGCCAAATTTTTGCTTGGTTTCTGTTTCACTTTTTTGTACATCTTTCCTATATATTCATTCTACTACGAATACAAAATTATATCTGTGTATACATATATATTCTTAGTGATGTTATGGATTTTAAAATCTTCTCAAAACTACCTTGAGGACCCTTTAAATCAGATTCTTAAGTGGCATCTCTTGAAATGCTGAGGAAGTGAAAGATTTGCCATCTATACAGTTGTGCACATTCTTTGTTTCACAAACAGCTTTTATGTTCTGCATCTCATTTACACATTACTGAGAACTGTAACTTGCAAAGGGCACAAAGTCAGCTGGGGAGCATCCTTCAGAGCATTTACATGTTAGCATGTGTCAGTTTGAATGAATATAAATACACATGTTAATTTTTAAGTAAAAATAAAAAAAAAAAATGGAGAGAGTAATATAAAAGGAAGTCCTTGTAAATGTTTTAACTCATGATATAACCTTGATTTCACAACAAATACTCCTCTGTAGTGGTCCTATTTTTTGTGTCAGTCAAATGCTTCTAAATTTGCACCAGATTTGTGGGGACAGAGAACAGCAACGGCTAGATCAGCCAACTAAACTTGCAGAACTTTGCCTATGTGAAAAAAAAATGGTGGTTGGACCAGAAAAAATCCACTATATCAGCAGGTGACTCACTTGAGGTTACATTGCTGAAGTGTGGCTTCCAGGAATATGCAGGTTTGCTTGTGTTATGACCTCAAAGGCTGTGTGCTAGCCCGCTGACTTGCATGAATCCCAATAAATGTGCCCTGGGACAGGGATAAACATGGGGAGACACTGGACAAGCTGAGGCACAAGGCAAGGCCATTGCCCATGCAAACCTCCTGTACCCACCACTAAAACTTGTCCCTTGAATCTACTTTTGGCCATCTGTTTTGGGCCAGTAAGAAATCCCAATTTCAAGTTTGGTGTTACCCACACTCCAATAGGGAAGCTTAGATAATCATGACTTTGTTGGTTTTTTTTTCCTCTCTGCTTCTCTGCATTGCTCTGTCCTATTTTATCTGTTTGCCAGTGGCCCTTGATTAATATTGATACCCAGGGGCAACATTTGTTCCCTTCTTGGACAGAAACAAGATTCAGTTTTACAAGAGACAGTTAGTATCTGTTTGCATCTTCTGTACATGTAAAGAGGTGCTATAGATATTTTAGCACCCCAAGGACGTCTTTATATAATGATTGCTCTTGGGCAGAAGCAATTTAAAAATCCCACTGCATACACTTGATATTTAGTATAACGAATGAGGGTAAATAAAAAAGAATTGCAATAAATAAGCTAAACACTGGAGAATACTGGATCTAGTATACAATTATTAGAAGAGCAGTCATCATAGAAAATATTCATATTTATAAAGTATAGCTATGCTTTGTTCTTTTTACAAATATTTGGGGTGAGTTTGTCTTGAAACCTGCAGTCCTAAATTTGCAAATGGCCTGTTCTCATTGGATTTCTGCCATTCTAATTAAATAAATAGTTTTAACTAAATAGTTTTTTGGTTGTTTTTTTGTTTTTTGGGTTTTTTTAACTTTATAGCTACTTAGAACAACAGAACAACAATAGGAGGTTGCCTGAACATCTTTTCCCAGAACATTGGAGATGAACTGTCAACATAAGATTTGGAGTCTGCAATAATTAAACTTTTCCTTCATCTTTAGATTTTGTTTGTATGGTCAACTCATTCCTCAGCTTGGTTTTTTTACCTCTTTGCACTCCACACTTAATGTTCAACTTTGCATACTACTTTTCACAAATTTTTCACTCTCTGTCTCTCCCTCTGGTAGTCATGGCTTAAGATGGTGAATAGTTTTACAATCACATTTTGGTTTTTTATTTCCTCCACACGCCATGTGTTTTAAAGTTTGGTTTGCAATAACACTGGGCAGTTAAGGATGCCTGTGGGGATTCATTAAAACCCTTGTGCAAGTTAGGGATCTAACTTGTGTTATCTCAGTGTTGTTTGAGCACCTAATTCACTGAAGAGCTTCAGTGAATCAAACAGAAAATCTATCAGTCCTACATGCTGGTAACCCTAAACCTCGATCCATCTTCTATTTCGTCACAACAGGGAAGATTCTGTTTATGTGTTGAACAGATTTTACTCCTAGGAGATTATATTAAATATACAGTTACAAAGTCAGGATGAGAAATCTCCTGTATGAGCATAGTTAGAAAACCTTTAGTCTTCCCATGAATATAAAACCTAAAATGAAGATCTACAGCAGATTTCAGTACACCTATGTTAGGCTATGTCAGGAGAATTTTTATATTTTTTTTATTAAGACACTGTGTTGAACATCATTCTTCTATTGACTGAGTTTTGATAACAACTTTTCATATTTTATAGAAAGAAAGTAGACAACTTTAAAAGCAAGAATATTATTTGGTAAACTTAAATATTGGAACAAGGAAAGCACGTTAGTGAGGAGGCAACACATTGCAAATTGATGTAAACCTTATGGTTTCTCAGTAAAGTCTTAGAATTTTAGTACTTTCAATATATTTTTGTATCAGTTACACTGATATTTCTTGGAACATTTAGTGCAGTGCATCAGTGCATCATTTATATATTTTTAGTCATAATGTTTCTAGAGTGGATTAGATTTTTCCTTGTGACTACACTGCTTCAGGTGAAAATATCAACATTTACAGGGAGGATGATATAAGCCATGATTTTTAGCAGGAATTTAGATTTACATATGAAGAAATATTGAAGTCATAAAACAGAATAAGGAGATTATTAATTTAAGGCTGGTTCAGCTTTTAAAATTATAACTGCTCTTCAGAATAAAAAGCTCTTTGCTGAATATTACAGGCAAAACTTTTTTTTTGTTGTTCACTAAACTTCCTGGATAATGGCTTTTAAACTGAAAAAAGGATAAATTTAGGTGGGATATAAGGAAGACATTTTCTGTACTGCAGGTGGCGAGACACTGGAACAGGTTGTCCAGAGAAGTTGTGGATGCCCCCGCAGTGGAAGAGTTCAAGGTCAGGTTTGATGGGGTTTTGAGCAACCTGATCTAGTGGAAAGTGTCCCTGCTCATGGTAGGGGAGTTGGACAGGGGTGATCATGAAAGGTCCCTTCAAACCCAAATGCTTCTATGATTTTTTTTTTTAAAAAAAACAACCCAACAAAAAACAAAAACCACATCTAAGAGATTAATGCATGTACTTCAAGAACATTATCTGTGGATAATGTCTGGTGGTTTAGATGGCTTAAGGCTATCACAATTAATTTAAATTATTTGCCTTTTTTTTGTGGTCACTGAGATCTGGGTGTAACTGATTTGTAAAGCTTGCAGGTCCCTTGTAACTTTGTGAGAATAAAGGAAAATAAAGAAGACAAAGCAGAATCCTATTTCTTGCTGCTTTTCCATTCTTTCAGAAAGTTGTGTCATTAAGTATGGTCTACTGGGCAGGAGAATATCCAGCATATTCATTAAATATCCCAGCATTAATCCATAAACTTGAAGAAGCTGCTGATACTTTGTTCCATTTGTTCACTACTAAACTAGAGAATATGATTTTGCTACAGCTGACATGCAGTGGAAAGTTCAGCCTTAACCAATTAGGGTTACATTTTTGAATGGGCTCAGTGCTCAAGGACTTGCATTTCGCTCATTCTGGCAGGAGCAGTCTAGTGGTTCTCAGGTACCCTCAGCACTCCGTTGCTTCCACTTGCATTTGTGGGAGCATATTTATCATTTTTTGGAGGGGGTAGGGATAGGTTGGCCACTACTGGCATCTTCTTACAATGTTCTTACAACACTTTCAGATCTTTGGATCAAAGGTGTTGTTGAAATGTCATTATATGTCCATCTTCAGAACCATATGATATCATGACTGATGGCAGTTTCAGGTCCCAGTGGATGATTTCCTAACTGGTGATGAGGGGAGTAGCTAACTGTGCAGTGGGAAGGCATTGCCGGTTTATTCATCAACTTGCATTGCAAGCCTTGCTTCTTACAAAGGCTTATATAATTTTTAACCAGTTGTTAACATTTCATACTTCACTGATTATTTACTAAGAAAATACCTTTGATAAGCAGAAAGATGTCTGTGGCACAAATTTTACAGAGCCTAGCTCATTAAGAGCTGGCATTAACGAGGACTGGGGAGAGCAAAGAAACACAGGGAGCCTGGGCTGACCCCCCTGCTCACTGACTTGTGGCTCCTGCGTAGTTCCTTTGAGCCCAGCTTTTAACACAAGTAGCCTCTGCTGTCAGCACACTCCAGTTTGTACTGGGAGAAAGCAAGCTACAGTTTGTATGACTGCAAAAAATCAGTAAAAGTAAGTTACGTGTTTAGCATAAAATAAAACACCAACAGGGAGTGACTCAAAGACTGTAATTTCAAATGTGCAATCCCTCTAAAAATTGTCTTTGACCTGGATTTATGGAAAAGATATTTGAAATTTTTATTTCAGAATACATGGTCAGTTCAAAGTAGTGTATTAAAATTTGAGTCCTTTTTTTTCATATTATATTCATTTATCTAAATCATGAGTAACTGTTGTGCATGGCAGTTATGTATTAATACTGACTTATCAGAATTTAAGTTATAATAGAGAAGTCAAAATAATCTATTTTAATCATTAAATCTGGAGAGTACTTGGCACATACTAGAAAGTATTCTGTTCAGCTACCCTCCTGTGACTCATTTTCTGAAAAGTCAGCATTTATCATTTTATCAAAATCAAATTAAAATTCAGTGATCAAAAATAGCATGTGATTTTATCATGTCAGAAACAACCAGACATTGTTTTTCTGCAATACTGAAATTCAAATGGAATTCTTTGTTAATACACTGTAGATTTATGTGTTATATGCAGTGTGTTTACTCACTTTCTGCCTCTAAATAGAGGTGAAATTGAGGTGATGTATCAGATTAGATTTATGATAAAAGTATATGGGGTTTATGAACTGCACAGTTCTCAAATATATTCTCTCGGCATCCTTACTCAAGATGTTAATTTAATGGATCCACTTGAATCATGAGTGTGGTCTTTTCATGGGTAAGATAATTAAAGAGTTTGAAAACTAGGATTAATAAGTCATTATAGAAAGTTTAGTTTCAATTAACATTATAAATGTTTCTATTTTAGCAAGTAATTGACAACTGATTAGCATGTTGCAGGGTATAGCTGTTTAGATATTAATCAAAGTTCTAAACCTTGTTTACAAAATTACATAAAGACATGTACATAATTTTCCTTTATTTACATGGTAACTAATTTTATCTTTTACATGTGTTTGCTCAGGGCCACAACTTGTAGCATATGCTGAGATTATTATTTATTAATTATAGTCAATGTTGCCAATATGATACAAAAGTCCATGGGGCAGCACATCTGCCTTCTTGATGCACACTGTGTAATCTTAACCATTAAGGAGAGATTTTTAGCTCTGTGTCTGTTAGCTCATAGAACTACTCAGGTTTGTATCTAAATCTGAGCACAATAGCAGCTTTGTTTTTAAAAATGAATGAAACTAATTTGTTAGCAGCTTTACTTTGAAAAAATGAATGAAAGTAATTTGTAAAAAATATAGCGATGAGTCTTTCTGATGAAAAAGGTAATAAAAATGCAATGCATGCAAGCATATTTTGTACTCAGATCCAGTTATTTTGTGCTTGAGCAGTCTAAATTAAATACTATAAATTCTGTCCAAGACAAGTAAATACTGAGTTAAATCTAGCTGCATAAAAATTTAAGCTAAAAAAAGAAAAGCTACCTTTAAATTTAATTTTTTGTATTTGAAATAGTTTTATATCATTTCAATTATATTTGATCACTGAAACGTATTTGGTATCATTGAAATATATTTGAAATACTTAACACCTTGCTTCAAAGAATTACAAAAACCTGTCAGAAAGAAGAAAAGAATGAAATTGCTTATGTTGGATATGAATCATAAGGAAAAATCCTGATCTAAAGGAACATCAGTGATATATCTGACATGAGCATGAATGAAATAGCAAACCTCTCTTCTGGTAGAGGGCCTGGGCTGCTGAGACATCCAGTCCAGTGCCCTGGGTATATTACCAAGGAAAGCATTGCTTGTGAAGGGCACAGAACCCTTAGTTCCCACTGAAGCGTAAAGGTAAGGATCCACCTGTGTGCAGTCATCAAAAATGGACAGTAAGACTTCCAGTTATTCCTAAGGAGGATTTGCACGGCACCCATGAGGAGGAGTTCGCATGGGAGCTTTAAATCTGACTTTTCATTTTACAGTTTTTAGCTTTTCCTGTTCCTGGTCCTGACTGGCAGGAATGGCATCTCACCAGAAGGCAAAGCTCTGTCCTCCTTTGAGGAAAGTAAGGGGACAATTCATCTCTCTGCAAGGATTCTGCTTAGCAGACTGATTCAAAATGGTTTTGAAGCCACCAAGGAGCCAGAGATCTACATCCAGTGAAGGCAGTATGTAGAAGGTCGTTGGGAAGATCTTTAAAGTGCATTTAGGATCTTGAGAGTCTCAGCAGGAGCCTAATGAGCCTTAATTTGTTGTAAAAATAGTACTGTTCAGGTTATGATCAGTTCTGGGACTATAAGTGACTTTTCTCAGATGTTGAGGAATGTGGTTCCCCTCAAATCCACCCACTGCCACGGGTTCCCTGCACCCCATGGACCCTGTAAGAAATGAAATAACCCAACATTGTGCTATAGAGCAAACATTCAGCCCCCTTAAGGAAACTAGAGCATACCACAGGCTTATTCCCCAAACTGCAAACTCAGAGCTGGCTGGATGAGGATCATTACCCCCTTCCCCAGCAAAGAAAACCAATTTGTCACATTTGAATGATTTACAGTGCAGCACTTCCCATGTGTCAGCTTTCATAGGAAGCATTTGTAGTGGAACAGAAGAGCCCAGCAGAACTTCAGTAGCCGAACAAATCTCTCATCTTTATTCCTTTACAAAGAATAAACAAAAAATCATTTCAAATTTTGAATGATCTGGGAAATGGGGATTAACTAGGAAGTAAGTGAAAGCAAGCTACAGCCTCAAGCAAATCTGTAATTAGGTAAGTTACAAACACTTCAATAATGAGAAGTATAATAGAAATTCTGACAGGTCCTGTACTGTAGAGAGCTTGTGGGCACCACTGTAATAAATGAACAGAGATCTATTTGATTTTTTGTTAAAAGTGAGAATCCCCAAGAGTTTTGTGCTACTTCATTTAGTGCTTGGTGAGGCTGTTTATATGAGACTTTCCCCGACATTTTAAATCACTTATTGCTGCTTTGGCAGTGTCTGTTAGATTCCATTAGATTCATTAGCTCTTCTAAAGAGCATTGCTCTGTGGAAATAGCTGAAACAGCTGCCCTGTGTAATTTTGTTATTGCTTTAATTTACTCAGAATTCTGTTTTAACACTCCAGCTGTCAAATATAAAGAGGAAAAAACAATCAATATAAAACCGCTTTCTACCTTAGTATTCTTACATGTACAGTTTGTGGGAAGATGTATAAGAAAATAAGCAAACGTAGGTTTTTGTTATTTTCCAAGAGCTTTCTTGCAGTTGCTGGAAATAGATAGCACTTCTCAAAATGCCATCTATGGAGCACCTCTCTGTGGGGTGAGTTCTTCTCCTCTGCCAAACTACTTCTCTCACACCGTGAAACATCTGTCAGTCTCCAAGCAGAGCTGCATTCTGTCCAGTACCACTTGTTCACTTAGATTTTGGCCAAATAGGGGTCACAAGACCTAGACGTGTGCTGTGCTGGTGTCCTTAAAGGTTTTTTTTGCAGGAACATGGGATAAGGTTTCATTGAGTGTCTAGGTGCAGCTGCAGGTATGTTGCTGAAAAATGGGTGAGTCCATTCTGCAAAGCTCGTTTGATTTGTTAACAAAATTATTCATGTGTAAAAATGTGTATTCTTGTTGCTTACAAGAATACAGAATTGCTTACTTTTTATAGCCCCGACCAGACCATCCAGTGAGAGAATGCGGGAAATCTCCTGTTGTTGTTGAATACTGATTAGGACTGTAAAACTACAGTACGGGGTGTAATGACGACAACCAGTCTGGCAGCAGTTCAGGCTCAGGATCTCTCACAGAAGCTATGTGAAGCTGACTGAGTAGTGTCAACCTAAAACTCAGTTCCTTGTTACCAATAACATACAAACACAGCAAAAAAAAGACTAAATCCATAAGAACTGGACATTGGTTTAGGGGATTTTTTTTTTGAGACAAAAAAAAAAAAAGGGAGATATTTTTATCTTGTATCTTTGGCTCTGTTCTGATGTCTTTATAGTGCAATGAGCTAGTCACCTTAAAGGGGACTTTAAGATGAGCTTGAGTCTATTTTTGCCCTATTCCAGGCTTCTACCTGAAATCTAAGCTAGTCGTCTGTAGCAGCTGAGGGGTGAATGAATAGATTAAAGTTTCTCCCAAAACTATTTTGGGTAGGTTGCTAGTAGGAGTCACTGGGGAAATGAAACCAGGGAATATCTTCAGATGATTGGAACAGTCTGTGTGTAACTTCTGGAGAGGAGAAAGCATGCCAGCTTTACATGCCTTTTTATGAGCTTCACAAGGTTATCTAATGTAAATTGGATATTGGAAAATAATCAGACAGATGTTTCCCTTCCAAAGGTATCTGGGCAAGGGAATGAAACTTCCTAAAACTGACAGAGGTTATCCTGTTTTATAAATGTTTCATGTTCTCAACTGAAGTATGGAATAGTAATCATAATGCATGATCTGAATAAATGGGGAAATCTGACCAAATAATTTTAATTTTATTTTTTTCTAAAGAATAAATGTGGGTTATCTTATTTTGAGTTGAATATTCTCTAGGAATGGGTTCAATAAATTGAGCTAATGTTCACATTGTTTAATCACATTCTATGCATTTTCTTGCCTGATATTTTTAAAAAAAAAAGTTCTTCCCCCCTTCCCCCCTCCTTTTCCAAAAAAAAATTACTTCCACAGAAATAGCTTACTTAAGATCTGTGCAGAGCTTAAAATTAAATAACATCTGTCAACTATGCCAATTTTTGTTTGGTAGTCAAATTATTTTCAGAAGTACAAGCTGTCAGCTTCAGAGAGGGACAATTTGCAGATAGTTATTGAAAATCAACACGGAACCTGCAAGAATGTGAGCTTTATGACATGGATAACTATCTCTTTTTTTGAAACACCTCTGGATGATCTTGTTAAATTGTGCTGTTGTATATCCAGCTGTTGAAGATGGTACTTGGCAGTTGATTGACTTGAGCTTGGCACATTCAGTTGCTGTACTTTAGAGCAGAGGGAACCACTATTGCCTTTTTTCCTTCTCACTGATCTCTCTGTAGGTCTTCCTTTTTTCTTTTCCTTCCTTAAGAGTGTTGATCAATGCTTCTGATGAGTCATAGTATCTGAGAATGTTATTTAGATAGGTAACATGAATGCAAAAATACCTCTATGAAGTTCAACTATTGATTAATGTAACCTTAGCATTTGTTTATGTAAAACCCTAAAGCAAATTACTAAAACCAAAACCACAGCTCAGCATCCTGGTTTCAGCTGGAATAGTTATTCTTCCTAGTAGCTGGTACAGAGCTGTGTTTTGGATTTAGTATGAGAGTAATGTTGGTAACACACTGATTTGTGTTGTTGCTAATCAGTGCTTACCCTAAGCCAAGGACTTTTCAATCTTCCCATGCTCTGCCAGCGAGCAGGTGCACAAGGAGCTGGGAGGGAGCAGCCAGGACAGCTGCCCCGAGCTGGCCAAAGGGATATTCCATACCGTGGACGTCGTGCTCGGTATATAAACTGGGGGGAGTTGGCCAGGGCCATTGGCTGCTTGGGGACCAGCTGGGCATCGGTCAGCAGGTGATGAGCAATGTTATTGTGCATCACTTGGTTTTTTGCCCTTGGGTTTTATTCTTCTCTCCTCCTCTTCACTGCTGTTGTTATTATTATTACTTCTTTTATTTCAGTTATTAACCTGTTCTTAACCCATGGGTTTTACCTTTTTGTGATTCTTCTCCCATTCCGCTGGAGGGGGTGGTGTGGGGGGTATGCAAGTGGCTGTGTGGTACTTAGTTGCTGGCTGGGGTTAAACCATGATGATCAGCATGAAAACTGACACCAGAGGCTGGGATTTGCACTGTGATTAGAGGATGATAAATCCAAGTCCAGGCTATTGCACAGTAGGGAAGAAACAAAACAAATTTGATTTCTTAAATTCTCTTTAATTGCTTACAAAAACAGGCTTGATAAAGGGCTTCATGGCTTTGATGTTGTCCATGGCAAACTTCCCTAGACACTTGTGAACAAGAAGTCCCATTGCCTTATTTCTAATAAGCAGACTACTGATACTTTCTTGAACAAAATTACCACTTTAGGCATAACCAGTCTGTTGTTCTTAAAGTTGTTGTGCAGTCAGTAAGGAGATAGTGAAAGTTCTGGAATGCACATATAAAAAAGATATTGACAAAGACATTTAATGGAAGATATTGCTCTTCCCCAGAGGGCTTTACTTTCTAAGATGACTATTATCTCCATTACCTGAGTTTCAACCTATACTTTCTCTATTTATCTCTTCAAAATTCATTAATGGGCTTTTTGGAAGGAGTCATGTGATTTCACATCCCAAGGCCAGTGAATTAAGAATGCCACTGTTGTGCCTTCTTATGAGTAAATACATACTCTCCAAATTATTAAGTTAACCTTAAAAGCTTTTTTTCTGACATTAGCGATGCAAAGAATACAGAGACAGACCTTTTATTTCTCATCGTTAATAGGTCTTCAACTGTAAAACTTTGTATTTTCACTGTAAAATGCAAATGTTTATTTACATCTTCCTCAATAGCTGCCATGTTAGTGTCACTCTTTCCTCATTTTTTCCTTTAATTACCTTTCAACATATAGTCTTGAAGATTAAAGGCCAAATACCTTCTTTCAAAGGTCATGCTTAACTGGCAGTGATGTTCATTACAATTTTCTGAAAGTCAACTCACTTGTCTTTATAGACTAATATGTTGTCATAGCATAAGTACACAACATATCAGTAACTAGTACGTTTTGTAATTTTTGCTGTGCAAGTTTCCAACATGTTATCTTTTAACATTACTTAACAGACAGAAGACCTACTTACTACCAAATATATTCAGAATTAAGGTTGAGTTCTAGTGTGAGCAATCCAGAAATTAATATGAACTTTAATAAAGTACTTGCATGGATATAAAACTTCCCACGCCACCTCCACCTCTCACCACCCCTGTTTGTTTTTATTCCAAACAGATTAAGGGTGCTCAGACTTCGGCTCAGAGCAAAGTCTACCTTAGGATACTGGATATAATATTTTTTCCCTATCCCATTTTGTTCCCTGCTGCTTGCTAACAGCTAAATTAGCAGGCAATGGTGCAAAAGAAAAGCGTGCCAATGAGAATTAACTGCATATGCTATAACATTGTCCAGTCTTTGCTGTTGGAATAAATGACTAGGAAATCAAGTGGTAAACTAAATACTGATTTAACTGGTTTCCTCAGAATTGCTGTTCCTGATAATCTCAATATTCTTTGCAGCATTAGTTAATCACATCCCTTGTTTGCAATAAACTCCTCCAAGATTGTCAAAGGACAAATTGAGTAGAGAAAGTTAAGATATTTAACACCGTAAGGGTTCACTGGTTTGCATTAATTGGGGAATTTGGAGACCGTTAATTATCAATTTATACTTGCTGCAAATTCATCTGTTCCCAGACCTTTGGGATTCATGAAGTGTTGATTGTGGTATTTTGTCACCACTAGACCAACTAGGGAAAAAATAAAACCAGAGAGACCTACACGTGATGAACTGCAATTGGCATTTAGCATCTACAGACTCATCCTGTTTAAAAAGGAACTTCTAGACAAGAGGCAGATGCATAGGAATGTTATCATACCATCAAAATCAGGTATTAATTTCTGATGATTTTTTGGACTAATACTCTTTATCTACTGTACCACTACTCAGAAGCCTGTTTGGGAAGCACACTGAAGCTTATTTTATTGAAAAAGTTGGTTAGCATTTAAATTATTTCTCAAATAATTTGACACTTTGAATGGACCTGTACATTTTAGTAGCTATTTCTGGATACAGCCAGAAATGTCTCAATAGAGATGTATTATTTAAAAAAATTTTTGTTTAAAATACAGTAGTTAGATTTAATTCTTTAGATGGGCTCTTCATAGAAGGTATCACCAAGGAGTCCCCTTTAAGATGAAAAGTTGTGTTCAATAAGTCCTTGAGCTTCTCTTGGAATTTCAAAGAAGCCATAAGGGTGATGCTTGGAGGATATTTTCAAATAGCATTTCTGTATGTCAGATGTTCTATTAAATGTGTTAATCATGCCATTAGTTTTTCCCAAATGACTTCAGCATTATGCTACCTGTGGATAAACAGTAATTTTGATGTTAAATAGGTCATGAAACTGAAAGATGAAGTTCCCCTTGTTCACAAGTGTCAGGTAGCTCTGTGGGCCATTTGTTTGTTATGCTTCCTTGAGAAAAGTTATTTTAAAACCAAAACAAAGAAAAAAAAAAACAAACAAAGAAACAACTTTTGGTGTTGTACTTTTACTAAGGCAGAGCTTTCATATTGTCCAGTGGTTTCTATAACAAAGTATTTCATTCCATTTCTTTGGTGAAAAAAAAAAAAAGTCTTGTTTAAATAGTACACTATTCTGAATCCATTTCCTAGCTGAAGGGGATAGGGCAGGAAAAAAGCGTCCAGTTCAGAAGCGTCTTATCATCAATTCAGAATGCATTTAGCTTCATTAGCCTACTGCTTTTTTCTGTTAATTTATTGATAAGTGGAATATAGGTGTCTTTCAGACAAAGAGAAAAACCCTTAAAGACATCCACGAATGTGGATTCTTCAGAAGTGTTGGAAGTCCAGTTCTGTTCCACACTGGCAGAGTGGTGTGTCCGGGAGAAACATGGCTCTGCAGCCCCTTCGGGCTGTGCTGTGGTACAGCTGCACGTGCTGTCAGGAGAATACGTGATGGCTGCCCACCTGCCAAATAATCATCACGGTGGTGGTGGGCTTGGAGGAGGAAGCAACCCACCCCTTAGGAACACCTCTCCAGCAGCCAACAGCAATGGCATTGCAGCCGCTTCTCAGGCCTGGTCAAAGGCCTGGAGTAATGCTCTGGCAGCCACCTTTAATAGATATTGCTGTGTTTATCTACATGCGGAGGAAGTTCAGCGCTGTGGTTGTTATGTAGTGTTTGCTTCCCAGGAACACAGGAATGTGCAAAATTATTGAATGAATAACAAATACTCTGTTGGGTTTGCCCGGCAAGGCTGTGTTCGCGGGGGCACAGGGTGGCTTCTGTGGGAAGGTGCCAGCAGCTTCCCCCGTGCCCGATGGAGCCGATGCCAGCCGGCTCCCAGCCGGACCCGCTGCTGGCCAAGGCCGAGCCCGGCAGCGACGCTGGCAGCGCCTCTGGGATAACGGGTTTCAAAAGGGGGAAAGTTCCTGCGCAAGAGCAGCTGCAGGGGGAGAGGGGAGGGAGCCCGTGGGAGAGCAACAGCCCTGCAGCCCCCCAGGCCAGGGCAGGAGGGGGCCGGGGGGGCTCCAGGCGCCGGAGCCCGTGGGGAAGCCCCCGGCGAGGCAGGCTGTGCCCCCAGCCCCGGGGGGTAACGGGGAGCAGACCCCCACCCGCAGCCCCTGGGACCCCAGGCCGGGGCAGGGGCAGCGTGTGAGGGGCAGGAGCGGCAGCGACAGCGTGTGCGGGACTGACCCCAGCCCCGTTCCCCGTCCCCCTGCCCCGCTGCGGGGAGGAGGGAGAGACATCGGGAGCCAAGCTGAGCCTGGGGAGGGGGGGAGGGGAGGGGGGAAGCTGTTCTTAACACTCGGGTTAGTTCTCGTTACCCTGATCCCGTTTGATTGGTAACAAATTCAGCTGATCTCCCCGAGTCGAGTCCGTTCTGCCCGTGCAGCTGTGTGGCGAGTGATCTCCCTGCCCTTGCCTCCATCCATGGGCTTTTTGGCACATTTTGTCTCCCCTTTCCAGTTGAAGAGCAGGGTGACAGAGCAGCTTTGGTGAGCAGCTGGCCTCCACCCAAGGTCAACTCATCACAAGTATTCTATGAGAAGCACAAATTAGTAATTCAGACATTTGGTCCTTATCTTGTGGTGAATTCTCCTGTTCATGTAATATGAGCTGTACGACCCTTCTATGCTTTGGTCATCTCTGGTAAAGTTTATAATTTCTTTTCACAGACGAATGCTTTGGTGTATTTATCTTATAGCTGTTAATCTTAGTAGCAAGAAGATCTCTCAAAAACTATGACACTGTGATCATCACTAGTGCATTTTCAGTCATGAATTCAAAGCTATTAAAATCTGAAATGATAATGTTATTTGGATGTATTACCCATGACATTTTAGATAGCGATGACTAAGATCAGTGAATATGGGATATATTTCACTCCTGCCTCACTATCAACTATAATCATGACTTTTATGCTTATTTATCTTCCTGATTTTTGCTATTGCTCTTCTGAACGGCTACTATGGCTTGCGTGAACTTGAAGCCAATCAACATTTTATGTCAGTCCAATTTGTCTCTTTTCAGTTATCTATTAGGTTAGTGGCTTAAACTATTTTATTTCTTTTCTTCTAAATTTGCATATTTCTTCTGAAAAAAAATTAGGTATTTTATATAAAAGGAGGGCGAGAAACCTGTAGTTCCTGTTAAACATTCTCAAAATGAAATAGAAATATTCTTCTATTGGAAAGATTAAGACAAGTTTTGGAGAAAATAACTAAGCTGAACACTTATGAATGATTCTTTCCTACCATAACAAAAATGTGTGGAAGATAGTTTAGTAGAGGACTGTAATTATTTTGAATAGTGATATTTTGAGGCAAAATTCTAAGTCTTGAGAACATTAAATCCCAAACTGAACTACTTAGCAATTTACATAACTGAAGGGATGCACAGGAGTTGATACATACAGCAATACATGGATAACTACTTCGTAGATTTTTATTTCATCTTTTTAATGGAAAGTTTCTTAAATTACTATTGGAAATATTTTAGTATGCATATGATGTTACATATTTCAAGCATGCAAGATACTCAAGCGCCATGTTCATGCTATTATCATGTTTTGGAATGATTTGCAGTTCATCAAATGATGGTAGTTTGACATGGAAAATATGGATCTTGTAAAATGCACGAGAGATGCAGGTGAAGGGAAAGAAACTAAAAACAATTGATATTGGCAGCTGAAGTTCTACTTTATGTGCCTGTGAAGGGGAGTTAAAAGGTAGATATCAGCAACTTTTTGAACCCTACAAGAAAGATTATAATTGTACGTGATTCATTATTCATCAAAGAATGAATCTGACAAAAAGCCTCAAAGGTAAGTGCATCTAGTCTGCAAAATGTCAAGACTAGAACAAACGTTCTGATAGTTATTGGACAATCCTTCTACTACACACCTATATTTATTTTTTTATACTCTTGATCAGATTTTTCATTTTCTATATACTATTCTTCAAAGGACTGTAACATTTCGTCAGGATGTTACAGGATACTTCCACAGTGTCTGAAGACACTCCTCCAAGTTTTTGAAAATCTTGATAAAAAAAGGCAGAGCTACTGGATGCAATGGAGAATAGTTAAATATTCCAGTGATTGTACTGCTGCTATTAGTTTGACAGGAATATATCTGGGTATAGATCTTTATTTCCAGATTATGATGCTTTCTCTCTTGTGTGTGGTACCACTCAGGGCTGCAAGGAGGGGTCGTTCATTCCTTTCACAATAGGCCAAGACACAAAGGGGAAACACAGCGAGGGAGTCCCAGCTCATAAAACTTTCATTCACAAAGACCTGACAGCTGATGACTTATCAAAGTTTAGATCAGACACTTTCATATTACTGTGTGACTAAGACTCTTGTAAACCATGTGTCGTGCTGCTGTTTCATTCAGAACTAATCTACAGTTTCGTATGTTACTGGTTATATCTGATTTATTTTTTTCTAGGTTATATTTCAATAATTTTTCTGTAATTACATCAAATGGGGAAAATTTAGAAAGGGGAGATTTTATACTAGCTGAAGCACAAATGTCTTTGACAGTCTAGATTCAGGAGATCTAGCATGATAATGGACAGATGAAAAGTGTGTAACCAGGGAAGAACGGCTAATCTGTAATTTATTACTGTTCATAGAGTCAGTGGTCTGCACTGCCTCAAACACTGCTCCCATATCTGAAAAGGTAGCATCAGCAAAGAATTCAAGCTGCTTCGCTTCAATCTAATTTTTCAAAACCTCATAATTTGAACTGAGGATATTTGGGTTGACCTGTAAGAGCAATCAAAGACAAACAGTAGGATAACAATTTGAAATTCCAGGAGCTTGTGGATTCATTGATGAATATAGAATTTAGTTCTGGGATCATAATTGATAATTTAAATGCTTAATTAGCTTAAAACACTTTAAAGGAAGAGGTAATAAATTGTAAATTATGAAGAAGAATGACGTATGGGTTCTTTGGACAGTGTTTTTTAACTTGGCAGAAAAGGCAATAATCACCATCAGCCAAAGGAGAGGGATATATTCGACAAAAGGCTGAGATGGCACAAATCCAATGAGGTAAATTTAAAATAAAAAAACCCCAACATTTCCCAATTTGCCTGGTTGGATGGTTGAAGTAGTATACACAGTACACTGTGCATTAACCACACGGTCTTTTTTGTTTGTATCATGCAGAGATAGCCATGAAAGCTAATTTAGTTTTTAAACTAGACCAATTTTCTTTCCTAAATGAGCTGAGGTAGGGTCACTCACCAGTAACCCTCTGTCAAACAATCTTTTTTTTAGACTGTCCAGCTCTGCTTTTTAATGGCACCATTTTGAATTAGACCTTAATGTTATGTCACTTTAAATTAGCAGCTTTAGTTTGAACATGGCCATAAAGAATATTATCAAGCCAGAGTAAACAGTTTTCTTTCAAAACAAATCAGTCTAGGTTAGAAATAACAATGTCACTGACATTTTTGTCAGCTTGATTTTCATTGCATTATTGGCTATACCTTTTTAAATTAAACAAAAGTAAATGCATGTCTTAATGTTTCAAAACTATTGTTGCATATTTAACATAATATATGAAGAAGTGTAATAATATATTCCCTCATATTGCTTTTCAGAATGCTCTTGTTCTGATTTATCCCATCATTTTTAGAATTCTTATAAACCAGGTCCATGCTGCTCCCCTGTAATCAGTAGCTGTTACAGTGCTGTGCTCAGTAACCTATACCTGAGGTAGTTTATCCTTTTTGCCCCGATTTCACCCAGCATCACATCACCCTGTGTCCTGACAGGCAGCTCAGTAGCACCATGCCAGATGGCACATGAATCACTGGGGCTTTCTTAATGTCGTTGTTTAGTTGTAGGAAACCTGGTGACATCTTCCTCTTGCCCCAACAGCATCTCTATTTATTTTCAGAGACATTCTAAGATGAATGTGTGTGTATGCACATAATCGAATATCGATTTCTGCGCAAAATGTTTGTAATTTACTTATGAGAGAAATAATGTCAAGCAGTTTTCCCAGGGATAGTTAATTCTAAGGGATGAGTTATTGGGTTTGGAATTCTGTACCTTTATGTAGCGAAATCCAACAGAGAATGGTTGTGGGTGAGTTATTTGCCAGATGGCAAAATTTCTCAGCCTGCTCGAAGTCAATTGTTTATGTGCGCTTCCTACTACACACTGCAGGGCAAAAAATCTGTAGAACCTGCAGTTGGCAATTGGCAGTCAAGGAAAAAAAATCAGCAGAATTGCCGTTTGTCCCTCTAAATAGTTCCTAGTAAAATGAACAAACCCTTTCTGAGCTGTCTGTTAGACAAATAATGGCTGAAATCAATGGAAATTAAATGAATGTAATTTTGGACTGAACAGCTACTCCTTAATAAGACAGAACTATGTGGAATTGTGATGGAATTAAAAATGCATACAGGATCTGATCCATACTAAGAAAACAAAATCAATGTGAAAATCTAGTTCTTGACTGTATAATTACCAATTATGGTACCACCTTACAGAAGAACAAGCCAGCTGTTACAGCACCAGTCTAGAGCTTCGGTAGCTCAGATCACTCTGTGCTTTATCACTGGCTTGCCAACTGGAAAAAAATCAGTGACACAAATTGCAGGGAAGAGGTGAACTTGTCAAATTTTAAGTGGAATTATTTTAAACTTTTTTAATATTTACTTTTGAACCATGTGGATTGAAGAATAGGAGTTCTAGACAGCTTAATAAGAATATGAATTTTATTGGCTGTAATTGAATGTATAGAGAAAACTGCATGAATATGCAAGACATAATACAAGCAAAATGGGGTTTAAAATAAAATAAACTTTATTCTGTCCTTTGGGTCAGCAGCTTTATGCACTACAGCAAATTTGTGTTACCGATCAATTTATTTACCAAAATGTTTGAGAAAATAGACATCCTTTTTACTATCTGGTTTTAATACCACATGATTCCTCTTAGGTCTACAATGGCAGTCGGGTGAAAAAGCATATTAACATGTAATGCCTCCTGGATGGTTTGGAAAAAGACAGATGTATCACAGAAGTCTGGAAGACGTTCCAGTGAAACAAGAAAGATACCACCTTACTGTCACTGTTTCTAATTAACAACAACCTAACCATCACTGTTTCTAATTAACAGAGGCAAATATAGCACAGAACAGTACAAATAGCAGATGGTTATAAAAAGGCATAAAGAAAACATGAGCAGCATGAGACCTGATTTTTCAGTAATTCTAATTGTGCTAAAGATATTGGACAGTACTGCTTTTTCTCAATAAAACTGAAGTGACAAATGATAGAGTGAGAAAGAGAAGAAGAGTTAGCAAATTAGTTTCACCATTGAACTTTGTGTGGAATATCTTAACATTTTGGAGACGAGATGAATGACTTTATTAAAGATCTGAGAACGCTTAAGAGCATATTTTAGAGCATAATGTTAATATCTCTTGCTATCTTGAGTCTTCCATTTATATTGGTGTTGTGCTTTGCTGCTCCGTGCTTAAAAATAACAATAACATTTCAGATGTTATAAATTGATTAGTCTCTCTCCTTACTTTTTTATTTAATGTGTCCTGCATCTGGTATTCATATATTAGGAAAGGGAATGGTGAACTCTTACAAGCAATCACTTTACACACCTGTGACTTCCATAATTTTCACATACATAAGATTCATATTTTCCAGACTGCATAAGAAAACAGAAATCAAACCTTTGAGGATGCAGTGGAAACAAGATATCTGTTTCTAACATCTTTTCCCAAGTCTGTGATTTACATGACAAATGCCAGCATAAAATAATATGAATAATTGTATGAAATGGTGTGTAATGGAGTCGTGTGTTTGCAAAGTCCCTTTTCTATAGCAAGGTTGACAATCCAACCCTGAATTCTGGCTGGTCGGCTGATTTTAATAGGTCCGTTTAACATCTATTTTTTGATGGCTGATATTAAAGCAGTTGGTGGTCACAGTCCTGTTTTAAGTGCTAGGACAATATTTTGTACGACACAAGATGTTGGGAAAAAAATCAAAGGATTAGATTGGCAGAGGGTTGCCTTCAATTTTTTAAAAGGCTTTCACGTAATGTTGTTGCTAGAGCCATAATGATCTGTTGTCCAAGCAGTTGTACACAGCTGCTTGTGCTTAAGCATTTGGGGTTCTCGCACAAAGTTGTTAAATTTAACAGTTAAGTGTATATGAAATAAGTACTTTAAATAGAAGGTTTTAAGATCGGTTTTCAGACCCTGGGAAACCATTCCATAATGGCATTGAAAAGAGGAAAACTTTTAAATAAATACAATCAAGTAAATTTCAGAATATTTATATAATAGGAATTTTTCAATGATTTGGATAAAACATATAAAAAAGCAAACTGTTCTGAAGACAAATTCTGGAGGAAAAAGCTGAAGTGCTGCATATTTTTTTGATCACAAGGAAAATGTCAATACTCTTCAGACTGTACTCTCTGGTTTTGATCTGTTTATTTGCATTGCTTTTAAAGTGTCCAACATTAAGTTGTTTATCCCTGTAGTCCTTGCCTAATGGGAGTAGTGATTCAGGTGTAGCTAAGAAAATATGTGTTACATGATGGGAGATCTGTTCTTCAAGGACAGATGCTTATGTAAAGCAAAGACGATTAGAGATATACTACAGGTCCATATGGTGAAGCTTTGCATTTAGTAATGCCGTATAAAACTAGTGAGAAATTAAGACTTCCCAATGTTTAAATAATGCACAAGTTATTTGATATTACTGTGGCTGATTTTATGAACTACTGTATATGAAACTGTTTCAGAACTACCAGGGCATCGCTGCTTTTCATATGAAATATTTTCAAGGAATTTTTACAACTTAAGTAGTACCTAAATAGAGAATTTTAAACTGTTAACACTGGAGAGACTTTCCAGATAGTGTTGGGTTAGGACTGTTTAGGTTGCCTAATATCTGTCTTGCTTCTCTTCCTACCTATAGTGATTACAACGTTCAACTTTAATTCTATGTAGTTGTGGTCAGTGTTCAAGTTTTCTATTATGTTTTTGCTGTTGCAATATTTGTTTCATCAAAATGTATGTTCTGTGGAAGTGAAGAGATTTTAATTCTTTAATCTCCTACAGGCCATTGCACAGTCGAGATTTCAGATGTTATAGCTTTAGCTTTAGCTTTGTTTTTTTACAGGTTTTACCAAGAAAAGTCTGAGACAGTTACATTTCCTAACAGCAAAAGCAGAAGTTTTAACTTTAAAAGAGTTAGAAACAGGCTTGCTGATGCATATTTAGTCATCTAGGAAAAAAAACTTGATGTTTTTTAATGTCAATTTCAAGACAGATGGATTCAGCTGGGAATTCTTCAAATTAAAGGAAATAGTTACTAAAACATGCTTTGATTTCAGCTAGCTATTCACAGACATAAAGTGCCAGGTAATGTGCGACCAAGTATAAAATGTATGGTTTAATTTATTGTTTTAATCTAACAATCTTCAAGTATTTAATTAATGTGTTTTGCTACATTTCATAGCAGAGTGCCTTTATTGCTGGACATCTTTTGATTTTTCTTTTTCTCTCTGTGTAAAAACACATACATGAGGTTCTCAGTTAAAACTCTTTAGCATTATAATAATTAATTTACATCAAATATAGTGCTATCTAAATGAAAAGATAGCAAAGCAGTAGTTTTTCTTCTTCTACCCATCAAAATGATTTTGGCATGAGAAGTCTGGTCAATAGTAGGCAAATTATAAGAAGACTTCTTGGGATGTCACTTTCATGTGGAAAGAGGGTATTTCTGTAGTGACCCTGCTTTCCCAAGTTCCAAAATGCTTTTAAATAACTCATTTGAGTTATCCCAACACCACCATCCATGAGAATAGAACAGATTATATTCTTCTTGGTGTATCTTGTAGTAGCTTGTCTTTGTCTTTAAAAGTGTCAAAATATTCTGACAGGTGAGGAATCCAGTTCCAGGGGTTTCATGAGTTCATAGGAGTAAATTATTGAGTTGTTCTTGTCAGAGAAAGTCGATTTTTAGTTTCAGCTGAATACTCTTTGCTATAGAAGATGGAGAAATATATATATATATATTTATCAATTTCAAAATAAGCTGTATTCTGTTTCACGTTTTCAAGTTCTGGATTTTTTTTAAGTCAGAGAAAAATACCACCAGCTTTTATATTTTTATACCGCTTTATAAGCATTAATCTAAGGAAACTTCTGTGAATTTGCTTTCTTTCTGCAATTAGTGCCTGAATTCAGGACAGTTCAATTGCAATTAGAAACAAGAATGCTTGTTTTACAATGCCTGTTGTCAGGCTTAATAGAACCTATCAGCAAGGAGACATGGTTGGGCCTGAAAGCAATCCACCTGGCTGCTTTCACTTCCCAAATGGGATTATTAGTTTGCACGTGATTGTCATCCCAGTCAATCTGCAAAGTATGTGAGAATGTCAGTGGAAATCTGCAATGGTTACTGGTGTTAAAATTACTGGTGTAAAATATACGAGATTTATAAAAAGGCAATTAAATGTATATTAGAGTTGAAGAGCAACAACGTGAATGCTGTAGTACATGTAATGACATTAAATAGAATGTTTTTAAGGCAACTCATAAAATACAAGATCTCCATGTGCATAAATTCATGGATTTCCTTTATTTGCATCATCTTTCCAAGTAGGTAAAAACTAATCAGGATCACCTGAAGGAGGAAAAGAAATAGCACGATCAGTTAAGAGTCAGTCTGTCTACCACATCATTGGCACTTGCAAAATGTAAAGCAAATCAGTTTTTTAAAATTATGGAACAAGATTATGGACATGATATTTGTAATTCTAAAGAGTGCACTGGGAAGCTACATCAGGTAGGACACATTTATGAACACTTTCAAAGTAGTATGTACCATCATTAATATGATTTTAAAATGTGTATGAAGATCTGACAACATGTGAAGAATGTCTTTTTGTTTATCTCTGTACGAGGAGGTAGAGTTTCCTATGAAAATCTGAGCACCTTAGTACTACTGCTATTTGAGGACCTTGAAACATTGTGCAAGAACAATGTAATAATTATTATTAGGAGATAGGTTACAACCTTTTTGCAGACTACTTGAAGATAGTTGATTTTTAAAAGTGAAGTGGACATCACATTGTACCATAATAAAAATATTCTTTAAAAAAAGTCATTATCGTGAATGCATTAACTGTAGTATAGATTTAGTCTCAATCAGATTTTTCTATCACTCTCCAGGTGTCATAAATTAATGACTGGTGACATTTTCTGTACAATGTAGAAAATTGCCCAAACTATTAAAGTTAACACTATACATCAGATACACCCACTCTCTTGATCTCTTTTCTACACCTTCTAAATGTAGAGGTTTGATGGTTTGCAGCCCTTCACAGTGAACTGTCTTTCTCTCCAAATACTACAACACTGGCCCCAAAAAGAGTAGCAACTTTTTTAATGTGCAATACATTGAGTTGGTGTTTTGGTCAAGTACCAGCACATTAAACAGTGAGCATAGTCCCATTTGAAATAATTAGGATTAATTTTCTCTAGCTCTCATGAAAACAAAAAGGAAATCATTTGCAGGTACCTGTACAGTGCCAACTTAAGTATGATAGACTAAAGCCATTAATAGTTAATTTAATTTAAACAAATATTAGTCAAGCTTTGCCAACATGACAAGTGACTTTCGGTTCACTATTTTTGCAAGTCCAAGTCAAAACACATCTTTCTTCTTGGAAAGAGATGAGCACTTCTCAAAATGGATGATACATGTGGTTAAGAGCATTTATCATTGTGAAAAACCTTGATCTGAAAAATTTACAGAAAACATTTAAGAGCCACGCAAGGCAAATCCTACCCAAAAGTAAAAGGTTTTAAAAATGAGTGCTGTTTTTTCAAATACACCTAGGCTATTTATAACAAATTTGATTGTTATATAAGAATTCCATGTAAGTAAATGAATGACCAAGTTCAAAATTTAATGAAGTTCAATTGAAATAAGTAGGAATATTGAAATAAGGCTTGAAGGTTTTGATTCTTGATTAATGTTGTTCATATATTGTTTTCCTAATCTAATACCTTCAGCATAAAAAAGCTTCAGATAATTTTTAAAAGTAATTAAAAAATAGTAATTAGGAAGGAGTTGGTAAATTGAATGTACACATCAATCTTTTTAAGCTTTAAACTTTGGACGTCCATTTTCTCCTTGTCCTTTAAAATAGGAATAAACACCTTCTGAAAGGCTAAGAAACAGTATTCAGTGATCAGAGGAGATGATTAAATAAATATCCATACACTTTCTGAAACAGTGAGGAAAAAGAAATCCCTGATCTTTTCTGAATAATTGATAAAAAGCTTCCTGACCTCTTACCCCTAAACCTGGAAGTTGCCCAAATTTTAATCTTAAAGGGCTAGCAGCGCAATAGTTGGTGTCCATGAACCCAAATGTGCTGTACATTTCCATGCAACATACAGTAGAAAACACGAATGAGAAGTGATGGTATAAATAGACCCATTAAAAGTGCAAACTAGCCTAATTCATTAATAAACGGGCAACTGAAAGTTTGCGATGTCAATTACAAAGATGAGAGAGAAAACAAATGTCTTTTCCCCATTGCTTGTATGAGATCAGTATCCAGCCTACAACTAAAAATCATTCTGAAATGGAAGTGCTCATCTTTCCATAATCTGCACACAGCACTGCTATATGTGGTCGCATTTATTAGATGCCATGATGCCAATTACTTTTTGTGACTCCCCATCTTTTTTTATTATAACAATATAAAATAATGTCCCTGAAGTCTGGTTTTATTTTTCTTAGCTTTTCTCAGCGTGAAGGGTTATGGGCACTGGTGACACTACCTATGGCTACGTTCCCGGAGAGCAGCAAGTGTCAGTGTCAGTAGTGTTTGGTGTTCCTGCAGACTGCAGCTCCCCTTCACCTCCCACCATCCTGCTATTCCACACTGCAGCAACAGAAACAAATCTCCCATCTGTCACCAACTTCTAGTTTGTCTCCTAATAGTGGTTCTTTTTTGCTGTTCTTGTCTCCTTTCCTGCTGCTTCCCTTATCATTTCTCACTCATTTCTGTTCTGCCCTAACTTAATGCTGTTATGTCAGGGGACGTGAGATGGCCCTGTTACTCATAGTTCTACAAGTATTTTCCATGTTCAGGTGAGATTTGATTTTTCCCAGAAAGGTTGAGATGTATTGTGAGTCTGCTAACTCAGTAGTCGCTGGAGAGAGGCAGCAGTGACTGCGCAGAGAATTTTTCTCGACCTGCATCTCTCTTATTAGAATCAGTCCTTGGAGGAAGAATCAATTCTTATGGAGAATGAGGCTTTTATTGATGCAGGAAGATTCTGGGGTGGAAGGAGAGAGGCAGGTATCTTCTGTGAATGGTTTATTTATATTCTAGGCTTGATATATATTTATAAATAAAGCAAGCCATTTTTGCCTTAGCTGTCTGCATTTGCCATCTGACCTTGTGATACATGTACTACATATGTGCATCTACAATGTGTCATTTTTGCTCAGTGGTCACAGCAGATGAGTCAAATGCACAGCATCTGACTGACGATGCAGCTCGTACAGAAGCAGAAGTTTCCAGGATAATGCTGTTAATTGCTGATCCATGTGTTTCTTAAACCAGAACTGCCCATTCTGCAGTTCTTCCAAGGAAAGGGATAGCATCAGTGATGCTATTGTAACTACCTCTCTAAAACACACTTGGCAATTACAGAATATTATGTTAAAGGATGTATAAATAACCAGCATAAGGATTCCTAGCACAAGTGCTCTTGTGCTCATTGTTTTTATCGTGATATACATATATACCTATCCTATGTGTTCATTGCTGTTGTTAAGACCCACACACCAAAAGGACAGTTTTCAAAGGCTGAGCGGCCTGTTCTTGGCATGGGTAAGTTTTGGTAGGAAGGCAGCAGGGCAGGCACACACATCTCAACTGCCTGGTGCCATCCATCCAGTGCAGTTCTCTAGCAACCCACTGGGCAAAACATTCCCTAAAACGCAGATTTCATACCAAAAAAATCACTCCTAGAGCTGAATTAACTTTTTGTCTTTCCTCCACCTGTTTTTTCGGTCCCTTTTTCAACCCTCACCTGTTACATAGTGCTGACTGATGCCCAAGGTGCAGCAGCAGCTTTGGCTTCAGGACATTCATATGAACTTGTGCCAGTCTTCAGTTCTACCATTCTGCTGGTACCATTGATACCGTGATAAAAAGCCTTTGCAGAGTTCCTGTGTGCTCTGAGAAAGGCAAACGTGTGTAAAATCCTCTTTCTAGAAGACCCAGCCTGTGGCAGCTCTAGTCTTGCTGTGGACCTGAGCGGCAGGCGCAGTACAGCCCGTTGAGTGCTGTGGGGCCGGGCTTTGTCCTGGTGTCTGCCTGGTATTACATCTCTGCATGGTGTGAGATGTCAGCAACTCGGGGCAGGATGTCACTAAGGGGACCCTTCGCAAAGTTTTGGGGTTGGGCCCTTCTGTTCTCAGTGGAAGAGCCTGCCCAGAGCCAGAAGCCAAGCTGGTGATGCTGAGCACATTCTTCAATCTTGCATTCTTTCTTCCCCTCTCTTGTACAGTCACTCAGGCTCATCTATGTGATATATCTATGAGCGTGGGTCTTAACTTGCACTTTACCCCCAATTAACAGGAGAAAGCAAATTTAGTCACTGGCTTGAAGCAAGGTTCAGAGCATGCTAGGGAGGAAAAACTGTGGTTTGCACGGCTTGAGCATTTGTCCCCAGGTACTTGTGCCCTGCAACACCTCCTCTGTGATTTGCCAGTGCTCCAGAGGCTGAAGACTGAAAGAAGCCTTTTTAACACCGGGTATTGGATGTTCTGCATCTGAACTAAACCATCTTTACTTGGCTTTCTGGGCTTTAGGTAACAGAAAACCATTCTTAGACCTATGTTAAGGTGCCACTTCTTAATGCTGCATAATAACCTGTACAACTGGAATCAATGTCCAGGTCTGTTGTCTAGCATTTTTCTTTCCTTTTGGACAGTGGCATAAATATTAATAACAGTAACCATGGATATTTTCTTTTATCTGACATGGTACAAAAGAAGAAAGCTTTTCCAGATCAAATTGCCTATTGATCTTGATGTGTCTATTTGTGCAACTACTGTCACCATAATTTCAACCCTATAATTAAAAAAAAATATTGAAGCAAGGTAACCTTATTCAAATGTAAGAACAGTAAAAACCAGATAAAACATGATGGATGCACTTATTCTTCTATCTTATGGAACAAGGATTAACTGGAAGCCAGAGACATTACTACAGGGTAAGATCAGTGTTAAAGTACTGTCAGCCCTTGAATTTGTTGAAGTGAAAAAGAATCTTTATATCATGAGAAGAATTACAGATATGTTAGGAGCACAAGCCTAAAATGAACAGACCTGAAACAGGAAAATTATTTGGAAATGAGCAAAGGCTTGAGCAAGACCTAACTTTGGTTATTTTCTCTCTACATCCATCATGTAGAGTGATTATGCTTTGTTTAGTAACAAGGACAGCTGTATTTTAGCACAGCTGTTCTCTCACTTTCATTTTTCTGCAAATAAAACCATTAAACAGGCTTTTTCTTGCTACCAGCTCGTTACGTGGTAAGAAGAAATTATTGCCCCCCATACGTTCTCTTTTCTTTTCTTTCCAAAGCATAATGATCTCCCCTGGAAGCTGAATGGATAAAAGATGAAACAGAATGTTTTTAATGTAACTCTGATTGACCTTTATGTTCACCACACTGTCTGGATTTAATTCTTCTAGAATGACATTAACATTTGTTGAATACATATACAATTATGTGTTGAAAATTTTGTATACAAAGAATGCTTTGCTAAAAACTCTGGTCTTCAACAGAAACAATGTTTTTATGCCAGCCATAAGGATTGCAAATCTCTGATTATGGGATTATATTTTTTGCAATCAGAAGGTTTTTTGTGACAGAATATTTTTAGTTTTCCTGCATGTTTTGTCTCCCTACTCTTCATCTGTGAATATGTTCCTTTTCTAAATTTCCTTCTTTATTGGTTTACTGCACAAAGAACTATGAATGGGTGAGCATGTATTCAGGCTGTGTCTCTTCTCATTCTTTGTAAGGAGAGATTCGTTTTCCACTATTGTGAAAATGGAATTAATGCTTAGATTTATGATTTTTAAGCATTTGCTGTTTGAGAGCATAATCACCTAAAACAGTTGTTGTGCAAATTTAGCACATCTGGATGAATCTTCCTCTTTGGTCTCCCTTAAAAGGGCTTCTTGTTCATAAAGCTCACCCTGTACTGTTTAGAGGTATAAGAAAGAACTGGGCAGGATTTAATTTTCCAGCAACACAAACTGTTGTGATTTTTATATTCTTATTTTAAGATTGAATGGGGAAGGAAAAAAAAGAAGACTAGAAATACAGTGCTCTGTGAGGAAAGGACTGACAGTATGGAAGTGGAGACAGGATGCTAAAATGTTTGGGTTCATCTTGTGTCATGGCGCTAAGTCAGCTACTGAGTAAATACAACAGCTTGGAAGCTCCTGTTACGGCTGTGATTCGTAGTTATGTGTACAGTTCCCTGACACTGTCTCATTAAAGGCATGGAAGATGCACAAAGAGTGCCTGTGATTTTGGTTATGGGATTTTTGTAGCTTTAGTTTGATTGGAATGTTGTTTGTTATTCCTGGTAGGAAAACTAAGGTGAAGCTCATGCTAAAGGGAAGATAAGAAATCCAGCAAAAATTGTCAATGGGTGAACATTCGGTCATTATAAAAGCAGAAAATATAAGAAAATAAAAAATATATAGTCACACCTTCTAGTTTCTAGAGGTCTCTAATCCTACATAAGCAAGGTAAAATTATCCTAGGAAGCAGCAGAGCCAGAAAGGCCTTGAAGGTGAGAGCACACTTTTTTTTCTCTAAATTGTCTCAGGGAATTATACATTTTTAGACAGCACCTGCAGCTTTCTCTGCAGTGCTCAAAATCTGCTCACATGACATCTTTGGCTTCAAATGATGCAGCTGGCAGTAATTACGGGACTTGCAGCTCAGACCTGGTTTATACTTTAACTACTAATGGTCTGCCCTTCCCAGGCAGGGAACTTGCTCAATGACCATAATCACTTCCAGAATTTTGTTTCTGTTTTGTGAGCTCCAAATCTTAACTCCAGCCCCAAGCCCGTGTGGAATCTCAACGTTCTTCATACGCAGAAAATTTGACTTTTATTTTGACTCCAGTCTTGGCTTACTTATCACTAGAATATTGTACACAGATACTCTTTCATCCTAACACCTCCACCTTTGCTTTTAATAGTATAGAACAGTATATATCAGTTGGAAGGGACCTACAACAACCATCTAGTCCAATTGCCTGACCAATTTAGGGCTTACAAGTTGAAGTATGTTATTAAGGGCATTGTCCAAATGCCTCTTGAGCACTGACAGGCATGGAGCATTGACCACCTTTCTAGGAAGCCTGTTCCAGTGTTTGCCTACCCTCCCAGTAAAGAAATGCTTCCATATGTCCAGTCTAAACCTCCCCTGGTGCAGCTCTGAGCCACTCCTATGAGTCCTATTCAATGGATCCCAGGGAGAAGAGCTCAGCACCTCCCTCTCCAGCTCCCCACCTCAGGAAGCTGCAGAGAGCAATGAGGTCGCCCCTCAGCCTCCTTTTCTCCAAACGAGACAAGCCCACGTCCTTAGCTGCTCCTCACAGGACGTGCCTTCCAGCCCTTTCACAGCTCTGTTGTCCTTTCCTGGGTGCATTCAAGGACCTTAGCATCTTTCATAAATTGTGGGGCCCAGTTTCTCTGGTTTGTGTCTGGTTTTCTGGTCTGCTGGCACTAATGTGGTTCTTCCTTGGCAGTTGGTGTCCAAAAATGACTGCCATGTCTGCTTTCACTTACCCCTACCCAGCAGTTGGACCACAGTGATGGTAGGCTGATGATCCGTGAACTATCAGTTCACCTTATGACTGGCTCAGAGTCCCTGAGACTCTGGATGTACTTGAGATTTTGATCAGACCCATTAACTTCATGTCTTCTTGTGTTTGAATTTATAAAAGGAAAACAATCTTAAAAGGTTTTTCTGATTGTACTTAGTCTTCACCCTTACCAACATTCTTCTGGAAATGCAAATGGAACAAAGAGGTGACTTCTGTGCCAGAAATATGGTGTGGGGGCAGCAACAGCAAGTGTTCTGCAGCAAAGCCCCCACGCAAATTACTTTAATGTAGGTCATAGTGACAATAGATAATAGACAAGGTCCAGACAACATTTTAAAATCTTTATTATTCACCAGTTTTGTTCCCGTTGTCCCATGTCCCACCCCCCCAATATCTATCATCACATTTCATTCTCTTTCTGTTAAGGACTCGTGATGAGTCAGTGCCTGAATATCTCAAGAACCAACCACTCTGCCTGATTTTTTTATTAATATTTTCTTATTAATATTTTATTATTATTATTTTTTCCTGGTAGGTTACAGCTTGAATGAGTGTACTGTAACGCCAAGATAATCTTTGCTGTTCTTGAGGGCAGCTCACCTCGATATGATTTTTGCTGGAGTTATTAGAAAACCTGGCACCGGTAGAACAGCAATAAATTAACTGTTTTAGAATTATCTCCTAAACAGAACTTTTGCCTACTACCACTGGACTTATTTTTCTGAAGAGGACACCTATGTATATATTTCAAGTACCGTTCTTCAAACATGAATACATTTCATAGCTGGAAGTATTCAGGTTCAGAGTATACCGAGGGAAAAAATAAAGGCGGCAGACTCGAAAGATTCAAAACTGTAATAGTGACCTCTAGTGACTAGCCAACTAAGTAGGTTTCCCAGAACAAGCTTGAATTTGCTGTAAACCTAGTATTTTATAGGTTTAGAATGGCATTATACCATTTATAAGATAGAATTTTTGCTTTTCTGCCTTCTTCAGCCAAAATTAATTATTTGTACCTAAAGCTGCTATCTGCTTAAACGTTTCTTTCTTAATAATCCTTGAACGTATTTTAATACCTTTATACTAGACTGAAAGTAATTAAACCTTATTTGAAGCACATCTGAACTTTTTTGCTGTGTGTTCTCTGGCACATAGAACAGAAAATGAGAATACTCCAAATAACTTCACACCTCACCTCAAACTCTTTGAAAGGATTTAATTTTACAGAATGCTTTCTCCTGTGATCTTAGTCGTCAGGTAGCTTTTGCTGAAAGCTTGTCCCATGTTTTTTTTATTAGATTCTGTTCATAAAAACACAAAATATTGTCCTTTTAATGTCATCTTTCTATAAGAGTTAAAATCACACTGCTGGAAATACAGTGATTTTGCATGATGCTGCCTTGGGCACAGTGGACACTCAGAGCACCAAATGTTTAGTCACAGTATAATCATTGACACCTTTTGGGTTTAGCGTGGGATGTCAGAACAAAACTTGATTCCCACTATACGTATACGTGGTGTATAGGGTCATTTATTACCTGATCACCTTCTAATATTCCCAGTGTTCTTCCTTGCACTTAGTGCAACAGCTGCACTTACTTAATAGGCAGCTATACATTTCTTTTTACTGATATGCACTGAAAGCATCTCTTTTTGTTAAATACACAACTTTGCTTAAAGCAATATTACTTAAGGGGTGTGGGACAATAAAAAGTTGGAAAGAGAGACAAAGAAATACAAATGCTATTTAAAGCTCTTCACCAAGAAAAACCGAAGTAAAACATAACCCAAATGAAAGGAGTGACCCTTCCATTTGTCATTCCCAGGATTATTCAGTAAAATTTAGAAGGCTACATTGAGTCATCTGTGTACATAGCTTTAGCTCTTTAGAGGCAATAACACGAGCTCTAATATTCAAAGTTCAGGAGATAAGCAGAAAGCAAGCAAATGAAAATAAGGTTTGACTTCTAATTTTCCTCCTGATGCAGAGGGTAGGAAAACCAGCTATACTCTAACGCCCCCCAAAAATCAGTGTTTCATTTAGATATTACTGAAATGAAAAGTTTTAGAATTTTTTGTTTCTGTTTTGAGAAAATTGTTCAACTGAATAATACAAGAAGGTGGAAATATGGCAGGTCAGAAGGACACAGTGCCAGAACAGCATATGATAAAAACAGTGAGGGCTGTCGGTGAGTAATTTCCATTTGATTTCAAGGAGAGGTTATGGACTAAGAAATCTGGCCAAAGATTATGATCACTTTGTCATGTAATTAAAGACATTTGGCTGTCTGATAGAAGATTAGGATGCAGATATGCAGTATTCCCATACA
Organism: Falco biarmicus; assembly: GCF_023638135.1. Taxonomy (NCBI): domain Eukaryota; kingdom Metazoa; phylum Chordata; class Aves; order Falconiformes; family Falconidae; genus Falco; species Falco biarmicus. The sequence goes on from NC_079302.1 coordinate 10,035,598, forward strand.
ACCTCACAGTGACACCTTTTGTAAGTCATACATATATGTATTGAAGATAACTACAGCTCCTATTGTGCAGGGATTTTAATGTTGTTGCACATCTTATGAATAAGTTTACTCATTATTAACCACATCTATATTCAGAGGAGATACAGTTTGAAAAATATTTCAGATGAGTCATGTAGAGTCAAAACCAAGGAGAATCTGAGTCCCTTTAACATATACAGAACATGGCTCACAACACAAATCCATGATTTGTTGTTCCTTCCAAGTTTGGTTTGACCAGTGAAGTATCTTCCTAACGCGCTGAAAGGAGAATTGTCCTTGATGAGTTTTTCAGATCCTTCCTGTGCCTTGATGTTGAAAACTCCAGAGAAATATTGAGTCTTGATGATTTCAGTGCCTGGTAGGATAGAGATTTTGATATATTTATTGTTAGATTCTGTACATTTATGTCATCCCTGAACTGAATCCAGCTTATTTGGTCAGTCATGCTTGAGAGGAGATAGTTGCTGGATTTAATATTTTAGATAGGGATTGTTTTGCAGAGAAAGTTATTTTGATTGCCTGGTAGAGATGATTTACGTCGTGGTCTTTGAGGTTATATAGCAGAATTTACTATCATCAGCAAAGTCTTTTTTATTATTATTTTGAGAGTTATAGTAAAAGCAATGGAAAAGCATATCATTTCGAACTTGCTTCTATCTATTGAAAATGTAAGATAAGAATTTCAAAGGCTTGATTCTCACTTAGTGAGCAGACTTTTCAAAAGTGATCAAGATTGCCCAAACTTTACTGCTGTCAAGCACCTTGAAAATTAAGATCCTTTGTAAGTTCAGTCTTGAAGGCTATGGAGTCCTGCAGTAAGATGCTGTGCTTTCACCTTCAGCTACACTTCTCAGGTGGCTAAAAGTGCACATTTTAGAAGAATAAGACTTGACCAGTATTTTCCCCTTATTTGATTTTGGTAGCATCTCTTAGATCTTCTTCGGGCAAGTAAGATTTACTAGTATTAGTTTATGTTCATAGCCTTATCTCTGCTATCATAAAACTTTAGTGAAGAGTTTTTGAAAATTGTACCAGGGAAAAATATATCTGCAAAATACTGATTAAATGAAAAAATTGAGTAATTAAAGTGCATATCCTAGAAGAAAATAATTTTCTCAATGATAAATCTTCAAATAAAATGTTATCAAAAGTGTTTTGGACAAAATACACATTAGCTGAAATTTAGCTCCCAGGTTTATTTGTTTTTGTAGCTTTTAACTCTAAAACCCATTAAAGATAGAATACAAATCACTAAAGTGTTTTGAAAAATGGAGTTGCAGTCATCTTTGCAATTACAGAAACAAACTTGGTATAAAGCATCTGCCTCTGTGTTGTTTTTTAATAAATAGCACTCTTCCAAATGACTAGCTAGTCAGTGCTAATAACAGCGCTCTTCTTTTTTTTTTACCTCTGCTGAATAGTTTGAGATAGCTTAGCTTAGGGGGAAATACAGGTTAATGCTTCAGAGTTGAAGAATTGCAATGGTGAATGTTTGCCACCCTTCAATACTACTTACTTCTTCCATTACAAACTTAGTAACATAATTTGGGGGGAATATATAGATGGTAACGCGAAGCTTACCAACTTACAGACTTACAGGCACGTGGTTGTGCACTGGAGGAGAGAGCCATCTCTTCTCTGGAGAGTGCTGGAGTTCTATCATATAGATAGGTAGAGAGTTCCATGTTCCACATGTCCTACACTTGTGGGTAACCGATGTCGGCCCACCACTTACTGGTAGAACCTATTTAAAGAGCACAGCCTCAACTGGCTGGAGTTGAAAAGTGCACCGTGTTACACTCTATTTTAGTTTTTTGTAATTCTTTCTCTAAGGTGACACAGAGCTCCTGGTACAAATACCTAGATTGGACCCTGTAGGCAGGATCTGGACTAGTAAAAAGATGTTGTGCTATGATTTTTGCAAACTCTGCTTTGCCTGTCTCCATTACTGTTTTATTTTTCTGCTGTATGTAAAAGGAAAGCCAGATCTGAAGGTTATATTCACTTACCCAAATGTCAAGTTCTGTGTGAACATCTCAGCTGACATTTTTCTCTGTGCTTGGTAAAGAATGATCCAAATGTCTGACAGTAGTGCTGTACCAGCTGTATCCTACTAGCCATGTTCAGACATGAAAGCTTGATTTGGTCATTGTCTCAGAAATTTGATAAAGACCTGAAAAGGGAAAATGTTAACATAATAGCTTGACATTTTACGCTTTGGTGGGTTTTTTTTCTTTTTTCTTCCCCGCCCCCCCTCCCCCAGCTTGGATTGAAGGTGATTTCATGTGTTTAAACTAAGGGAAATACACTGTATGTGAAATACTTCATAGAATGCTTACTGCCACTTCACCCTTTTCTTGCACAGACATCTTCTAGCACTATATAACCCCCTCTATCACCAGTAGTCAATGCTTCCAGAGTGTGAGAGATGTTTCCATTTCCTTAATACTCAGAAGTTTGTGGTGTGTATTTGATGTCAGATTTCCAAAGTGACATAAGAGTCAATAGTATCTAATTAGACATCTAATCAATGGGTTATGAATTTTTATATCTAAACATGTAAGCTCAAGCTGACCAGTTCTCAAAATCTGTTTTATCTAAGTTTAAGCTTTTTATGGCCTTTGTTTTATATAATAGAAATATTATTGATTATATGCAATACAAAGTCTTACTGAAGAAGAAAAAGAATGTTCATATTATTTTGAAAGGAACTTGTCCATGATGCTATTGTACAATAGATGACTGGACGAATTGGAGCTCAGAAACCAATTTATTTCAGAGTTCTGTTGAAGATTCAGTGAATGAAGATCTGCTCTTAAATAAATTAAAAAAACCCCACAAATATTGTAAGCAAAAAAAAAAGAAATAATCCATAGTAGAACTCTTGCATTTCTCCTATTAACCTCAAAAAAGTTTTTAAATAGGAAACACTTTGAACAGATTTTGACACTGAACTGAAAGTAGGAATGTGGGCAAATAAATTTTAAATATTGATTATTTCTTTAATGGAAAAAATTAAAGAAGACTTTCCTAGCCTTTTTTTTTTTTTTTCATTTGTGAGACTCACAAGGGAGATTATTTCATCCAAATTGTAAGAAGACATGTAGTGCTGGGATATCAGTCAGAGGATATTCAAATCATGACATTCACAAAACTGGTAGTTAAGCAACCTTTTTCTGGTATGATCATATTTTGCTGCTTAAAACTTGCTTGTACATAATTATATGCTCAATTCATATGATTGACAATGGTTATTTGCTTACTTTAACAACTAAAGCAAATAGTTTGACAAGACAAGAAAGGAATGAATCTAATTCTTTCTGTCACTGTTCACGAAAAACAGGCTGCAAATATATAAAGTGTTCAGATAGCTACTATCTATTTGATATTTCAACTGACTTTAGCACTATTTTCATGGATTATATTGCTGGAATTAACTGCTTCTATTAAAAAAATAGCCACATATAATTCCATTTTTAATCTTTTGTATTTTAAATGAATGTTTTAAAGATGTGTAACAATACCTTTAGATTTCTGAAAGAGTCTTTCTGGAAGCAGTTCCTTTGATTCTCCATCTGTTTGGTATTTCTTGTTAGTTTTATAATTTGTTGTCCAAGTTGTTCAGTGCTGTTTAAACTTTTATGTTGCATATATTAACTTCATAAATGTAAGAATTTTTATGACACAAGCTTGTGAGACACTGAGGGTTCAATGCAGTAGCCTGATCATAGGTGTCTATTGCCACGTTGGATGTCCTGTGGCATGCAAAACATTGGCAAGGATCTGGCAAGTATGATGTAGGACTTGGACAACACCTGTGCCATTTTGGATCACCAGCATGAGGCTAGGCAGGACACCTCAGGACATCTGAAATGACAACAGGCACCATGTTTAAAACATTAAATCCAGCCTTGAATTTTTTTCTGAAAGGAAAATGGGACTTCTAAGGCAAGCTTCATAAATTGCCACAATAGCAACTTGCTGCCTTGCATGGGCTTTTAGCCCAGATAGCACAATTCCTGGTTTGCTCAAGTGATAAAGCTATTGAGAAAATAAACCTGGAGCAAGTCCCATTCTTATTGTCAATTCATCCTTTTCTGCAGATAATTTCAACACGTTTATATTAAAAGTAATTCATGCGACCATTTTTCTTCGGTGTTTTTTGTCCAGGTATATTTTCCCCTCTTCTTTGTATTCTGTATGCAGCCTTCTATTTATAAAACCCTTGGTTTGGGCTTGAGCTGCAAACTGGAGTCACCTGTGCTCTGTTCAAAGGACAAAGACTACGTGAGAGCACAAGTGGTTAATTAGGTTGTACTTTTATGAGAAAAGTTCAGGGGATGCATAGCTAAGGGTTTTGTAGACATAAAACAATTGAGCAGCACGCTTCCTACAGGATGAGCAGCCTTTTTTGTGCTTATGCTGCTTCAGCACTTTTTGATTAGCTGGCTTAATTTTGCCAAATAAATCTTAACGCTCTAGATTGTTTTCTGTAGCCACAGGCACAATCCTATCCGAAAAAAATTCTTTCTGTCTTTCACTCCAAAGCCAGACAGCCAGAACACTATTAGAATCTGATGCCGCAGTCGGGTTATGGAAATTGCTTTCTAACCCACCTAATACTTTAATAAACTAGATGAAATAAGAACTAAATGCATTTTCAACAATTTAGCAGCAATGTGCTGTGCTACATGTCTGGAGAGTGAGTGACTCCAGGTTGAAGAGACACCTCCGTGAGAGCTCTGGGGTTTGCTCCTGTTGAGCTGCGATTCTGCTGAAGTGTGGTGTGTTTTGCTGGCTCCTCATTTTACAAGTGTTAGGCTGTACGTGTCATGATAGGCGATATTCCCTATCACTTCTGAGTCTTCTATGGTATTGCAACAGGGATTGCTTTTATTATTTTGTTTTCAAAGGGTTCTGGTAAGTTCTACCATATGGATGCTTTTTTTTTCTTCGACTTCAGGTTACTGTTTGCGTACAGAAAGGATATTTTCTATGAAAGAAGGCTAGTTAATAGCAATCTAAAACAATCCTACACTATTTTCAGCCGACTTCATACTACAAGTACTTCGTATTTTTTTGCTTACAAGTTGTTTCTCAAAACTAGAAAAATTTCCATACTGGAGAACTGTTCTGACAACTTACTGAACTAAATAAAATTGAGATCTACATTACCTGGGCTAAATGTTTTAAACGGAGATATTTTATTTGCTGGCATGTAATGCTGCCAATACATTTACTTTTATAACCAGGACTGGGATTTCTGTGCTGTTATACAATAGTCAAGCCTGATACTGTAATTTCCAAAAGGATCTATGGGTATAAAACCAAGTTTCCATTGATTTTGAATCACCTTTGTGATAAAACAAGAAGCAACAAAAGGTTTTCCTTCATGGAAGGATATACTTGTCATCATTTTTCCCTGTAATTGTGCTTGAAAAATTGCTATTGTGCTTGTTCTATCTAAGCTGTTTATAATTAGTATTCCATAATGTGTAGCAAACCAAAATACCTTTGCTAACAGCTGGATAGCATGTACCTAAATTTCTGCCATCTGGTCCTACAGTCTTGGCTAATACAGTGGGCTGAACTTACCATAAAGTCAGTATTCAATAGAAATATGAAGCAGCAGAGAGGATGAGTAGAAGAGGGAAAGGTGGAAAACTATCAAAGAATACATATAGCAAGAAGATGTAATTTTACAGTTAACTATTCCCCTAAAATACTTGTTCACTGTTTCGTTATACATTAGTTGGATCATGGTCATTACCTCAAACAAGCAGTTTTAAAACTATTTTAATATGATAATAGATTCAAATGTTAATCAATACTCTATCTTTAGCCATTAGCCCTTTCCACCATAGTCACTGAAAATGTGCCAGAACCCCTACCCTCACATCCCCACCTCTGCATTTATCTGAGTACCACGTTTCTGTTGCCTGGATACAACTGGAACACGTGAAAGAATGCTACTGAGGTGCCGTCAAGGTAGCCATTTTATTACAGTGATTTATAAATGGATTATCTGTAGAAATGGCTCAGTCTTCTATGCAAGCACCCTACAGAGGCAGCCGTAACTCTAATTGGCTGGTCTCAACAACAGGTCTTGCTTTTCTGTTATTTTACAGCAGTAGGCTGATGCTTGCCTGCAAATGGCCAGTATTCTAACCAGAAAGAACTAGCCAATTTCTAATAGTATTAAACTCCAAGTGTATTTATGCATTTTTCCTGTCCTTGGTCTTCAATTCCTTTGAGGTATCTGACCACCTTCAACCCAGAACTGTACTTTCCTCCAAATTCTCTTTAACAATAGAAGGCAACAGGGAGCAACAAATTGCCAAAATGGAAAGAAACTGTTGCAACCAAAAAATGTAGACCAGGATTTTTCCTCTTGCCTTGCAAAACAAATACCGTATTGAAGTAAATGTTGAGGGGTCAACATTTATATCACAGGCTGTTGCTTGCTTCATAGCACTTATTAGGGCAACTCTTCAATTATTAATCCTTTTTTGGAATGCTCAGCCTTTATTGCAGCACAAGGAAATTAGCCCAAAATCCTGTGTGATTAAAAGTATTTAAGTGAAAGTATTTATTTTCTGAAATTTGAAAGAATTTATTTTCTGAAATTTCCCTGTAAGTGTTTTGTGAGAATTGCAAGCAATTATTGTCACTTTGATGACAGCAGAATGGCCAGATTACTGCTGAAGGAGTGTGTTTCTGAAGAACTTCCTACTTGAAAAGAAAAGGTAGTTTTTACTGATAGCAAGGACTATGTCCATTCTCTTTCTTGCTAGTGTATGGCGCTTTCCACCATACATGAAAATTGGTTTTTACCAAAAGTAAGACACACTAGTGATTGTAAGTGGCAAAAAAGCACGTGTTTTCCATTTCTATTTTCACATGCATTCAAGATCTTGGGATATAACAGAGTTATTTTCATGGCAGCTTATAAAAGGCATATATTTCAGGTATACCAGTGTTAAGCAGCAGATTTCTAAGTAGCAAAATGCAATTTTACCTAGTTCTTATATTTAATCATTGGGAGGATTTACAAAAACTGAACTTTCTGCAGAATTTAATGTTCATATAAAGTACAGTTAGGCTAATGTGTTGGTCCTATTTGTTTCTCTGTAACAACAATATACAGTTAAAAACACAGGTACAAATACTAAAAAGTACATGTTAAACCTTATGATTCCTTAAAAGCTACCACTGACTAATGTAAGAAAACTAGAAGTTCTACTGTTATTCTATAAAAAGTAGTGTTTAAAATACTTTAGACAATGGAAGCCTTTCTCACAAAAGCTCATTGTACCACCGTCTGTTAAAAAAAATCATGTTCTCCCTTGTAAGGTTTTCTTCTAACTCTCAAAGCAGACCACACAATTCTAGGCTTGCTTTGTATGATTATGCAGAAAGAGTATTTAAGCATTAGGAACTTTAATTATGCAGAGGCTTTACTGAGGGACTTTAAATAAAAGATTTGTGCACGTCATATTATAATGAGCAAAGTAAATATATTTCTTGCAGTTATATGAAATATTACTGTACAGAGGACAGGGCAATTGAGTCAATAGCAACTGCACAGTGACTTATCAACGGTTTGTTTGGTTTTTTTTCCTAAGATGTGTAGGTACCAGAATTTCTAAAACTCTGTTAGCCCATGTAGGTTTTCAGAGTTTCTCAGAAAGGCTGCATTGTCTTTGTAGTACTGCCTAAGGAGCCCTGACTACAACAGGAATGCTGTGGCAGGTAAGTGGCCACATCTGTTTCAGTCTGATTCTCCATCACTTGTACGCCAAGGTAATGTGCCAGTTTTTCTGTTCAGACAGGTGAGATATGTTTGTTAACAGTTAAAAAAATACCTTGAAGAAAAGAGCAAAAAGACACAAAAAACCTTCTTGAATCATACCTCTTCTGGAAAAGGCTCATGAAGTCACTGCCATAGCAGTGTTTTCTTTTGCCTTTTCTAGAATTTAAAAAAGCCATGCTTCTTAGTTGGACTTCACAGCTGTTATGAATGGGGTCACAAATCTGACAGAATGTACTGCTTATTTTAGTTTTTTGGATGACAATAAAAATATGATTGTAACTGGAAGCAATTTAAAAACTGATGATCCAAGGCATTGGAGGTGAAGAGAATGTCAAATTTAAACACCTCACAACTCACATAGCATTCTTGCTAAGCCACTTTCCTTTGAAACTTAAGCATAGGAAGTATCATGCATGTGCTATAATCCTAATTCAGAAAAGTACTTATTTAAATGCTTCTGCATGTCCGTTTGTGAAATGCATTAGGCATTGTTACACTGAAGCATTACGTGTGAAATCCTGTCTCCATGAGTTGGGAGAAAAAACTCACTGATTTTTAGTAAGACCAGGGTTTTAACTATACCTATTAAATAGTGTGAATTTCAATATGCAATCTTACTATTTGCAAATGCCCATTTGGAATTTAGATTTATGTGTAAGTCAAGAATGATTGATCCATAGTTGTCTTTTATTATGAACAACTTTAAATGAGTTAGCAAGCAACACTTACTTAAAAATTTTAACCTGTAAATTATAAAAATAGAAACATATTATATAACATATTAAGGAGCTTTTATAAGGTATTATAATAAAACATTTTGTTATAGATTGAAATTTAATAAGCACTGATGCAATTTGCCATAATGACTTCCAGACAGTATTGCTGTGCCACAAATCCATTGATTTTGCAGATACGTCTAGAGGAACAAGGAGGCACACTTGATTTCTTAATATGCTATGATTATGGCCTAGGAAACTATTTTTGCCTAAACTCTTCATTAAGTTGTTCAAATTTTGTCATTCACAAAAAACCAACCTCAGCACTTGTGGTGTGTTTTTGCTTCTCACAAAAAAAAAACCCAAAAAAAACAACAAAAAACAAACCAACCAAAAAAAAACAACCAAAAACCAGCAAAACCCACAATGGTGTAGCTATCTCATTTAAACTGTGGCTGGTGAACATGAAATGAAGACACGCTTCCAGCGCTCCTGCTCCATATTGTCTTTCTCATAAAGCTGTATTTTACAGGCCTTAAAAGTTACAAAAGAAAAAGCATGAGGACAGAAAATTAGAAAGAAAAACACTGAATTAAATAAAAAAGTAAGTACCTTAATCATAGCTCTGGCCTAAATTGGAATGAAAAGCCCTAATTACAAAGAAACACTCTTTACTAAATATGGGTTAGTATTGAGTGTTATTACCAATCATACCAGTTCATAGTAAAATATAAAATGCTGAAATAATAGTAATTTCAGAAGAAAAAATCTGCTTTTAGCCAGGATCTCGACTATGTACATAAACTCTGTCCAATGCAGGAATCGGTAGTCATTCTCCATTTCTGGTTTCTCCTTCTTTACCAGTTACCAGGATAACTTGGCAAAGAAACCACAAGTGTAACATGAAAGTGACGCTGTTATGTCAAATAATTTGTTTTAATATGGGTAGAGATGAGCGGCATTCCTTAACAACCAGCATTTTTACTTTTGTGTGCTGCTGTTACTGAGCACTTTAACTGCAGAAAATTATGGGCTCTGTTGGTTGATTTTCAAAATAACTGGTTTGATTACCTTCATGGATTATAATTTATGGATTAAGCTAATTACACAAAAAAGACTTGAATCTCAAGTATGTGATCATTATACTTGAACAACACTAAATATTATAGTTAAAAGCTGAATACCTTTCCTTGAAAACTGTATTATTAAGCTATAAGTATGATCATTTCAGCATATTTGGATACTTTTTCCTACACTGTGAGAAGAATATAATCAGTTATGGGCCCTAAATGTGTAAAGGTAAATCCATTTTGGGACAATACTTCACTGTGGTTTATAGAAGCTTGTAGGGACAGTGCTGATGAGGTTTGCTACCTCCAGCCTAGGTAGTTTGGTTGCTTCTTTATGGTTTGTACTATACAGAAAACCATTTCTAGGACCAAACTGTTTTCAGTCAAACACTATGTTGCCATATTTCTGCTGACATTGTCTGTTGGCATTGTGAAAGCCCTCAAGACCTGAAGAGAGTCCAGGCTTGCCTTTCGCATCCAAGGGGTTACGAATTTTTGCTTCTGGGATTGTGGATGGTTGTTCAGCCTTTCCACAGCTCCTCCAGCTCCATATGATATTAAGCAGTTCAGCTCTTGCTTCTTCTGAAACACTTCTCTTTCATGAATACTAAAAGTAGCGATAGAAGAGAAGAATTAGTGCAAGGCAAATCGGGGAAGCAGAGGTGGAGGGAGGAGTGCCAGCAGTGGCAGGGAGATGCTTCCAAAAGAAATATGATATGGTTAAAAACTCAGCGTATAAATCATAAGCCTGCTTAACAAAAGAAAAAGTGTCCTATAGTACCATATTTCTAGAAGCATATTAAAGTGAATAATTTCAAAATCTTGTCATTACAAAGTGATTTCACAACAGAACCTTAATAGAAAATATTTCTCTCGATAAGGTAATTAAATAGCTCATCGTTTACTATTGCAAAATGTATCCAAATTTCATTTCTGGGTTTTGTCTTTTTTATAAAAGCAATGTTATATTCTTTATGTCCAAAAGAATAAAACCTTCAGCTTAAAAATTATCCACTCAATGTACACTAAATGATGTTACAGTAGTAGTGTCCTCTTTCCTTTGTTGCTTTCTCGGGATGTGCTATTTGATGGGTCACTACAGATTAGAACAGCCATGTGCTAAACAAATAAAAATGGGACACTGCATTTGATAACATTTGCTAAAGAAAAAAAATCCAAACCTCAGCTTCTTCTCTAGGTCCACAAACTGAATATGAGCAACTCTGACCTGACCTTGAATGTGGGACTAGATAACTGCTTCAGCGTTATTGCTATCTTGTATGTTTTCCATGAGCTACTACTACACTATCATTTTTCATTTTTGCACTGTGTAGTTCTCCGTCAACTACATGTGTGAAAGTTAACAAGCTGTCTTAACTAACACAGATTTATTATATAACTAGCTTTATTTTTAAAAAGCAACCTATTTAATGCATCAGATAAACACGTACTTAATTTAAGTACTTACAAATCATGTATTCAAATTTTTGCCCTGAGTCATAGAATCATAGAATGGTTTGGGTTGGAAGGGACCTTAAAGATCATCTATTTCCAATCCCCACAGCTTTATAGGGATTTTCCCCATGCTTTCTGTGAATTCCTTCCACTTTGTAGAATTTTCCCACAGTGTTACAGGATTTCCTAGATCTAGAAACTTTCTAGAAGTTCCCTGTGGCTTTCTAAGAATTCTCTCTCAGACACACACACACAGATACACACCCATTAAAGTAGTTACTGTAATGGTGATGGAATTGCCACAGTCAAATATGAGCAAATCAATGTAATCCAAGTTAGTATTTCTGTGCAAGTAGCGGAGCTAAAATCATATATGAAAATAAGTTAGACTCCATCTTTGTCTAGTATGTACAACATTTTGGAGTAGATGTTTCTATAACGTGTTAACTCTTCACAATCAGAATGCCTGCCTGCATTTTGTTAGTTAATAAAATTCCCTTTCTCTGCCCACAGCAGCTCACAATGGCGTGATTTTTTTCCTCACTAAAGTTGCGGGACTCTGCCTGCTGCCATCCTATGCAAGTGCTTCAGCTTCATGCAGGCTCAGAAGCATTAGCACTAAGCTGGACTCGTTCTCTCACCTTGAACAATCCCACCTCAGGAAAGAGTCTTCAGTGGCTGCTTTGGATTTTGGTTCGGCAGCGTGACTCATAGCCGATTTCCTACCTCACCTCAGCGTTACAGTCTAGCAGCCTTTTTGCTACCATGGGATTGAAGGCCAATGTCAGTATCTTTCATATTTCTGTCTTTTTCTGAATGAGGGTATTTCAGTCATTGTGGCTCAGTTTTCTACTGAGGATCTCCTGTGTGTTAGAAGATTCTTAGAAGGGTTTTGTGGCATGCGTTGCATGTTCAGAAATAAAACAGAGGTCTGGACCATCCACTTTCTTACAACAGATGCATATTTACATTATTCCTGTGTTAACTCTGCCTGCAATGATATTGTTTACATGGGAAAATACAGTAACAGTTGTTTTAAAATCACTATGCAAACTTCTGTCCACATATATACATTCCTGTGTGGGCGCACATACATTTTGACTGCTGCTACAGACAGAAGCAGGGGTATAATTGCCTTTGCTCAGTTTGGCTGTCCTCCAAAATGACGCAGAAAGTCACTTCTCAAAATTGTTCTTAACTGAACTATAAAAAGATGTCCTGGAGCTGACTTTACAGGAGCCGTATGTACGGTTTGGCATATATTGCTATTTTTCTGTATAGAGAGTATATTGCTGAATGTTTGTGGGAGGTATGCATAGGAGGTCATATGAAGAGCCACATTTCCATATGTAGGATTACTTTCTGAAGGGGAAAAACATGTATGACTAGAATTTGTCTCCACAATTTTTGGAAATGATGTAAATATAATATATACTGTAGACATCAGAGGCATATGATCTCAGAAATTCTCTGAAAAAGGACATGGGGGAATTACTGATTAGAGAAGCTTGTTTGTCTGTGTAGGGATCAAAGGGGCAAAACGTAGCCTGTAACACTCACCATTTTTTAATTATAAGCTCCAATTAAGTGATGCAGAATAATCTTCAGCATTCCATCTGGCAGCTATAAGAAGAGAGCTAGAATAGTAGTTAACGACATTAATCAAGGCTTGAAGTAGACGGGTTCAAGTACTGCAAGTTTTGTTTAAAAAATAGGAGTTGGGGACAGGGTTAGCCTTTGAATAACATTCCAAAAACACTCTGCAGCCCAAGAGAGAGGAACAACATTAACCCTTTACTCTTACATTAACCCCTTGACTTTTCCCCTGCATTTACTAGTCTACAGCCAGATGACCAGCACACTGTCATTTGCTACTTGTTGTTCCTATCATACATGGGATTACCATTGAAGCATTGGAAAGACCTTTTTGGAAGATGCTTCGGAAAAATATTGTGAATTTGGTCCTCATGTCACAATGGTTTCAAAAAGCAAAACGTAATCTTATCTCTTTAAAATTATTTTAACAACTGGTACTGGAAATCACCAACTCATTTTTACATGTGATATGTTATATGGGAGACTATATGATATATATTGTTTTACTTTATGTTTCTGCTTGAAGGAGTAATAGGTAATTATATTGGCAATGAGAAAATTCCAAACACACCATATATAAGCTATGTCCATATATAGAAATATATATTAATGTGTATATGTGGTCAATATGCATATCAATCATAATAATTAGCATGCAGTGCAGAGGAAAATCCTTGACATTACTGTATAAGGGCTGTGTGCTCTTGTCTTAGTATGTAGTCAGTCTTTACCAGCACAAAAGAAACCCCACTGCTATCCCAACCCAGCATTGCAGAATGTGATAATTTTACTAAAAGCCAGGGGTTGGGAGCAGAAAACCAGGCTTATTGTAGTATTTTCTGATTCAGAAGGCCCTTTTCTAAAGGTTACATGTAAGGCTGGGTAAGACATTTGATAGCACTTTCTTGAAAACTATAGCTTTGTATCAGAAATGTTCTATGTATTTGAGCCAGTTTTAGTAAATTGTCTCAGTAAAAAGCTCTGAAAAAAAATCTAAATACAAGATAGCTAAAAAAAAAAATCCCTTTTCTATTAGCTCCAAGTTTAAAGCAGATTGAAAACTAAAAAAAAAAAAAAAAAAAAACAAACCACAAAATAATCAGAAGCCCCAAACACTTGGTTCACCTAAATGACCAGTATATTGATTCTTCCCCCCCCCCCCCCCCCCCATTTTACCATTGAACTGATAGAAAAAGAACCAGGTATTTGCACAATTAGTTATTTTAGATAGTTTAAATTTTATACTAGAAGAAGACAAGGGAGTATTTCCAGCAGAATCCCTGACATCAGGAAAGGATGAAGCCACTGATTATGGAAGAAAATGAGCAAACAAAAAGTAGAATGCATTTCTTTTATATCTATCTTTCATATCACTGGCACTTTTGTATGGTCTAGCTCTAACACACATTTTAAACTACAATAACTGGCAGCAGTTTGGCTCCTCAGAAAGAGACTTAATAGTTTCTGTAAGAATACACATATTTCTATGAAATGCTGGGAAGAAAATCAAGCAAATGAAAAGATATTTGGATGGATAAACTTTGTTTTTACTACAGAGTTAATAATATGTGAACACTTCCATTTATACCACATTAAAGCTTTTGAAAGTTTACTCATTTGGAAGCCACAAAATTTGTTTCAGAATTCAGAATGAGACACTACATGGGATTCATGTAAGAATTCATTTGGAAGATTCGTTCAGAATTCAGCATGAGACATTACAAAGGCTAGCAGTACCAGGCCCTTTACTGGGGAGGGACTATATTTTTCTTTTATGTGACTCTTGTTCTTCTGTAGATGTTTAAGTAAAATCAAATTACTTTTACCTGAATTGCTTATAAATTTAAAGATTTTTGGCCTAGGGCAAACAGGAAGCTTGATCTAAGACTTTTTAGAGTATTTTAAAATTCTCAGAACCTCAGCTTTTAGACAGAAACTTAAAAGTGCCGAATAATTGCCCAGTAAACATCTGAATTAAGAATTAAGACATCAAAAAATTCCCCTGAAAACCTTACTTTTTATATTTTGCTTCCCAGTGTTTACCTAACTGCATTGCAGAGTTTTGAACTGCATGTACTACCTCTGCTTTATTGAATGTAGTTATTCATCATACATGAGTAAAACACAGTCTGAAAGTTGCAGGCACAATTTTATCAAAATGTCTTCTGTTTCATCTCTCAAAGTGATGGTCTCACCAAATGAAGCTATGCAAATAACTTAAAATTCATTTCCAAAGATCGATAGTAAAAATACAGTTTAATGATTCTCTTATACTCTGTTGAGACAATAGGATGGACTGGTAGATATTAAATACTTTTTTATATAATAGACAGTAACAGATATTTAAAAGTAAAGCTTATCTAAACTATTTAGGATAGTTTACACATTATATTTTTATCATCTTTATTGGCACATTGGTTAAGTCTGGTAAAAGGGATCTGCAGAAGATATAGGATTATGGTAAGAAATATGCTAGGGGTCATTGTCCTATTTTGGCTTTACAAGAGAGTAATTGGATTCATTTAAGCTCTGTTAATGCAATAGTATTGTTTCAAATACTGCTATATATTACATGTTTTTCAAGTTGTTAAATTAAAAAAAAAAAAAAAGGAAAGGAAAATCACATTGAAATTTGACCAACCAACAGAAGCTAGTCATAACTGATCTGTATATCTAGGAAAGGGAGTAAGGGGGAAAACGATCATCTGGACTTACTGAAATGAATACAGCATATCTGTTGATACTAAAGATCAGGGTCAGTAGAGCATTACCTCAAACATCTGGATTTTTGAGAATTTTATGAACTAAAAATAAACATCATTAAGCCCCTGAGGAAATTCACAGGCAATTAAGGGGATGACTTGATGCCAGAAAAATGGGATAGTTCAGCTGAGGGTGAAATGTCTCTCTTTACTTCTTTCTTCTGACTTTTGGAAAGTGAAATCTTTAATTATTTAAAAACTGCAATAGGCAGATATAAGAGTTCTGGTATTATTGTATTTGGCTAAATTTATATTGTATTTCCAAGCTACATATAGATTTTTAGAGTCATTTTAGTTTTATGAATTATGAGTACTTCTTGTGACATGGTATAAACCCAAGTTTTCCTTTCTTTATTATAAAACACAAGTAATGCCTTATTCAAAATTATAAGAATTAATTAATGTTTACAAATAGGTTTTTCTTCATTGTTTCTGGTTTGTATTGACCACAGCTGGGCCATGGCAGTAAATCCTTGCTGTCTTACCTCTGCTTTGCTGCCTCAGCAAAGTCATTCTCCATTTCTACCTACCTAATTTCCCAAGTAACATCACAGCAGTTGCAGCTCTTCCAGTAATCTCAATACTAAGAAAAAGTATTTGCAACCTTATCCAGGCTCATGTTATTAATTCATATGAGCTGAAAAAACCATCATGTATCACATTTTGAGGTATGCAATCAGGAGCTGAGATTCTGAAGAAACATTTAGATCCAGACCTAAATTTCAAAAAGTTCTGTCTTAAGCAGTAATTATTTTTGTCCAAAAAATGTATCATCATTTTCTGCACTGTTGGGAACTTAGGTTTTACTCCAGATACACAGAGTCTCCGAAAGCTTGATTCATTAGCGTGCTACACCTATTTGTAGTACACCCTGCTGGTGGTGGGACAAGCCACGGGCTGAGTCAGGTACAGGTGTAGAGGTTCCTGGTTTATGGCTTTAATTTCAGTTGTCATTGCTGATAAACCACTTCCATCCACTCCTCTCTTTCAAGTAAACCTGAGTGCGTGTAACCATTTCCAAAGATAACACAGCCTGTCAAGCAGGAGTGCAAGTTATCTATGGAAGCTCATAGAGGACTGCAGTGGTGGTATGATCCTGTAAGGGATAAGGCTGGAAGATGTCAGCCCCCCAGATGTCAGCCATCACCTCACACTAGCACTCGGTACAATTCCAAAGTAAATAAGCTGGGGAGAAAAAGGAAAGCTGTTCCAGCACATGGTTTTGGAACTGAATCAGAAGAAAAATGTCAACTATAATGGGGAAAAAAACAGTGGTGGTTTTCGTTTGTTTTTTTTTTTTTTTTCCTAAGAAAAAAAGCACAGTGTCTCAGAAAAATGTAAATGGCTAATAAATAAGAGTTTCTCTACCGTTTGTTTTAAACATTTCTGTAGCAACAGCTTCTGTAAAAATTGACAGCAATTCACTAATTGTCTTTACTCTCATTTTCTTTCTTGCCTGGAAAGACAGGCCATTTTTTTTAATTTTTTTTTAATGAGTTTGCCGTACAGATAGAACAGTTACCCATTAAACAATATCCTCACCTGCTCAGGATTAAATGCATATGGTAACTGTGTGATTTAACTGAGGGAAGTCAGCTGTCCTGTCTTAGTAGCAGAATTCTTAGGCTGACGCTTACATGGGGCTTTTCATTAAATTCATTAATCTTCAATAATGTCTCTGCAAAAAAGACAGGTAATCCTTAATGAAAAGGTTTTTCTTGGGATCAGTTAGTCTAAAGGTATTGAGCTTCCATTAAAAGAAAGTATCTGTTATGAATTACCGTTATCTTCTGAGAAGGCTGACTTGATGTCCTTTTTTTTGTTTCCCAAGCTAAATTTCACTTTTTCTTGCTCTTTACCGCAAGCATAAACAAGATATTAGTTTATCTGCTTCTTCATATACAGAGTTAATCTCTTTACTTTGCTAGAATATTCAGTTTAGCAAGCTGGATTAAAAGAAGTACATAAAAAAAGAACCAAAAGAAGAATCATTTTGACACCTATGCAAAAGCATGCATAGGGTGATGTTACATGTTAAATCTGCGCTGAAATGGAGGTATTTTAATACATTTCACATAATTATATTTCTACCCCATAGCTTTTCAGTTTATCCTCCTGACTTAGTAGGCTAATATTTTAAGTACTAGCAACACAAAAAATATTTTTAACTATATGAAAGATAAGTGCCCTGAATATTATAAAATACCTATTAATCAGCAGGCATGGGTGAGAACATAAAAAAGATTTCTGTTAACCCAGTTGTGGTAGTTCTGTATAGGATCAAGATGGAAACACAGGCAGAAAGTTATTTAGATAACTAGACTGTTGTTGCTCATGTTTTCTCCTTGCAGTGAATAAGTGCCGATGTTGCAATTGCCTGATGAAATGATGACCAAGACAATCAGTTTCTACCAGTAAAATTCAGCTTAATGTTTACCATGGGAAATCATTAAAAGTGCTCTAGATGGTTACAACTGAACGTAAGTTTCACAAAATTATTCTTAAAATTATTGGATACGATACTGTTTTCACTGTAAGGAATAGAAATACCCTAAGGATTTCAATAAGATAGAATTTATGCATTCCAGAACCAGACATATCTTTTGATTAGTTGTCACTCTATCAAAGCTGGAGTTAAATAAAATTTAGGGTGAAAAAAATACATAAAGAAGCACGGGGACATGAGTCAGTAAAGTTGCTGTAGCTCTGATTGAGTGTAAATACAGTAATTTAATTTTTTTTATTTGAACCCTTATGAGTTTTTGTCTAGATAAACAAATATTGATTTAGCAGTTGCAAAGGAATTCAAATCCTGGGTTTCAGTTACAATTTCACTTTTACTTTATATCCATGGATCTACTACTGATAGAGAGCAGAAAAGTCAATTCTTCATTTTAATGTGGTTAGGATGAAGCTTGGGATGGAGTAGGAATACCTACTCAGAATGAATTGGAAATTGTCTGCTAAAGCAAAGTTTCATGAAAGAAACACTAATTTATTGAAACTATTTCTTTCAAACTATACAGGATATGACAGACATCTACCAAGCCATTTCAGATTTCCAAAGCAACTCTATTAAGCTACTACTATAAAAACAAAAACAAGTGTGGAAATCTTTGCCTACCTGTACATCTAAGGCACTGTTAGCTTCAATGACTCACTCTCATTAAGTTCACTCTCAACACTTTCTCTAACTCTTCTTGACAGTATCTCATTGTTATGCTTGAGGCACATCCAGGGTAAGTTACTTCTCTCTAGCCTGAATGAAATCTAAGCGCTAATGGAAATTAAGATGTAACTTCCTTAACATTTGCTAGTTTAAAGTATTTTCAATAGTAGCTTAAATTAATTGGTTTGACGTTTTTCCATGAAATGAACTATGACATTTGGAGGTTGGGAGGTGGCAGCAAAGCAGCTTTTAAGAACCAGAGCCCTCAACTTTTGGGGTTTTTTGTTTGTTTGTTTGTTGGTTGGTTTGGTTTTGGGTTTTTTTTTTGATGACGGAGAGCTCCTCTTCCATTTCTGTGCAAAGCCAAGCAGGCAATTTCTGACCCATTGCAAAAAGTGGACTAAGCTAACCTTGCAACTTTGAGATGAGAAATGTTGACATAGATATTTGTATATGAGAAGAGATCTTAAAAGTTTTCTCAGATTTTCCATCTCCCTGCCAAGATGCAGGGTTGAGTATTCTAGCCATTTCAAGACATAGCTGCAGAGTTTCACTTACCTAGCTCAAACAGCAGTTTAAGATCACAGGCTGGATCTCCTCTGGAGACAGACTACAAATGATTACATAGCCAAGTGACAGTTTCATCTGGCAGGTGAGTACTAGACTGTATTTCAGCAAATGGTGATACACTTCTACCACAGTGTTGGTCTATGCATGAATGACTTGTACAGTACCATACCAAGCAGTCCAAGCAAGTCTGGCTTGATAATATGCAAAATATTTTGGGTTGAGATTCAAGGTGGATGAAAATATCGATGTTCTCAATACCTACAAACAGAAAACATTAGATGATTAAAAGCATGTTTGATTACTATCCAAGAGATTTGTTCAGTTGTACATTCATTTTAGGAAATCAGCTGTAAGTGAAACAATGAAATGCAAAAGACGCTGAGAAACTGGTAAACTGGCAATAAAGGAGATACTTTCTATAGAAAGACATTCTTTCAGAATTGAATAAGTAGTTTATTAACTCAGTCCTATCACCTTAATTTCATAGGCAGTGCATGTTTCTATTTATTATTGCATTTCTCATCTCTCTGCTAAATTTCAGTGTCACCTTTAATGTTCTCATTCTGACTCTGCTGTAGTCATCTATACAGAATTAAATAAAATTCTTACCAAGAAGCTGCAGCCTTGCCTGCTTAGGAGACCGAACAGTTCTTGGCAAACAGCTAGTCCATGGCTAAATTCCATCCTCAAAATCCTATTATCTTAAAATTACTCTTTAAATGTAAATGAAAGCTTACAAGGCAGAAATGCTTCACACTTTTGTGTTTGCCTGAAAGCAAATAATACAGTACAGCCTACTAAAAAGCCGACATATTCATTACATGTAAATGTTTCAAATATAGAGCAATAAAAACTCCATCTAAAACCAGAAATAAATGCAGATTTTAACTTCAATTATATAGAATGTTTTGCCAACTTCTGAAAGAAGTTTAGGAGAAATTCTTATGGATATGGGAAGAAAGAGATTTAAATATAAATTGATTCTAGGTAACTATTTAAAGGACTGATACAGCTGACGAATCATGTGCTTCTTGGTATATAATTACATAAAACACTCCAGTCAAAGAGTGAGGACAGTGTCAGAATTTTCATCCTAAATGTTCAAAATTAGATAGTTGTGAACAAATTAAAATCCAAAGTTTTGCGTATACATGTTAAAGACTCTTGATACAAAGTTTTGCATATAAATGTTAAAGACTCTTGATACAAGGGTAGCAGCTGTCTGACTTCGGCAATAAATGTATTTCCATTTTCAGCCTGAGCACTGTCTAGCATTAGATAATGGTCCTGAGTTCAACCCCAGTTTCTACATAGGATTAAATATAGGAACAGAAATATGTGTAGATAGAGAAGGATGGATTTTGTCTGCCTGGAAGCCAGCGTACCACAGTTACTGCAAACCACTGCAGAGCATGAATGCTCTGCCCTAGGTCACTCCACCTGCATCGGTCAGGCTCAGACTTGCCTGTTTGAGAAACTCATCCTTCTGAACAAGTTGCACAAGGTAAATCACAGCTTGGATATGTTTTTCAGCATTTTGGTCTGCATGTGTTTCTGTTTGTGTTCTGACTTTGCACAGGAACAAAGACCTCACAGTCAGATATACCTGAGACATACTGTGGATGTATAGAGCGTGCTGAGGTTGTGAAGAGGTGAGAAATTCTGTGTACATCTGAAGCACAAATGAATATAAAGCAACAAGAGGTGAGAGGGGCTTTTTCCAATAGTAATAAAAGGTCTTGCAGGAAAATGCTTAATATAACTGAGTTAATAAAAATATATGCCTAATTTCTTTACTGAAGAACATCAGAGTAATGATCACAGAAATTTCTTTTCCTGTACTATAATTACTATTTTTTTTTAATTAAGTGTTCCTACATGACAGGTTTGATCAGAAGCAACTCTTCCTATTTCAGCCTTTTGGAATGAGAAGACTACCTGTATTTTTTTGCCATTTTGTAAGACTAGAAGCACATATGTAAGTTGAATTTTTAGCAGGCTATGGGCAATCTGTCCTCTATACTTCAAAATGATTCAGTGAAGTATCCCATAATAGAAAACATGTTTCTCCTTCTCTGTTCATGTGTATTTAAAGTGTATTTGAAAGTGGAAGTGAAGAATCTATCATTCCTAAAGTTCAAGTTGTGCGCCTGCTGCTAAAACTCAGGTGGATCAGTATTTCTCTTTAAGCAGATATTTGCCAATTTTGGCAATCAAACTGGCACATGGTTTTTATATATACATATATATATAATCTCTTTTTTTTATCCTTTAATGACTGTAATAATGTATTACCTGAACAGGCCAATGAGGAGAAATAAAAAAATTGAGAGTGACCAGAGAAACTAAAATGAGTGCTTCAGAACTAAATGACAGTAATTTACAAAAGCAATTAGTTATGTCTGCAAAAACTTCAACATGAGTAGTGCTTGTACACAACAGAACTTAATGTGATAGTTCATACATAGGTTCAAATGGAATAGTGTCCTTGTAAATACATTTTTTTTAAAACTATGAAAGAAAAGCATTTGTATGTGGCTACTATTTTGCCCTACAGTATTCTTGCAGTTGGTGGTCTGAGGAAACCAGAAAAGATACAAAGTGTGAATGATGCTATTTAGATGTAATACATGGTTTTCCATGGTCTGAGAAAGCTAGTGAAGTGAGGGTAGGCATGCCCACCTCGGTAAGAAACACCTGGAGAAAAGATATAATATTTCAGTTGCCGTTTGTGAGCAAAGGCAGATATACTTCCTTTTTGACAATCTTCTGCCCCTTCTCTCTACCCATGAGACTCAGACCGTACACTAGAAAACAATTTCAGTTTCAAATAAATACCCAAGGGAAATATCTATCAAAATGTCCCGTAACAGCTGCCCAAACAAAGGTTACCTTTAAGACAAATGCATTATGCCTATGGCTGTAGAGATGCAAAAACTTAGTGTCAGAATGTATTGAAATCGCTTCGTACCCATGTACCACACACCATCCAGAAAATGCTTCACAAACACGTCCCTGCCATAAAAACTTATTTGAAAGATGTGTTTGGTGCAAAACTTTTGACCACCAACATCTGGGCTAGCTGTCAGCCATATCCCTTTACACTTCTACCAGCCTGTGGGCTTGCTTGTTATTTCAAATGAAGGCCTGGCATGAATAGAAGATCTATGCATCTAGTTCTTTCAGTGTTTTTCTCATTTCATGAGTTAATTTGCTTAATCCTAATCTTAACAGACAGTGAAATAAACCCCCTCCCTTCCTATAACTAAAGTATCCCAATTTGTCTTCAGCAAAGTAAATCAAAAGAGTCAGTCATCTACAGGACTGTATTCAAACTGTTCTGATTAAAGTTAAAAGATGGAGTTTATTATAATAGTAAATAACATAAAACTATTTCTGAAAATATTCTTTTATTATATCACAATTGGAGTAGAAGCAAAGCGTCTAGATCATTTTGCAAGAGGGTAAAGAAAATAATTATGTTTATCTGTAAGGTGCTATGAAATCTCCGAATGTAAGAGGCTTTAAAAGCGCATAGTACTCAGTAAGTGGGAATACAAAATCTGATAGTTTTGCTTTACTATACATGAAATAAATCAACAAAAGAAAAAAATGTTATCAAACAGTGAAAAGAGAACCACATGTTCAGCTAGTTCCAAAAATAGAAGTTAATACTGTTGATTCAGAATATTTCATTTCCTTCAATGTGATGATATCATAGAGTTCAGCCATGAAGGAAAGTTTACATAGCACGATGCTGCGCTAAAATGAGAAGTCGATTGGAGCCGGATGCATGGGCAATAGGCAGACACACCCCAACATTCATTGCATCTAGCACACTTTTATTCAGTGCTTATATGGTGAAAAAGACCCCAACTTTGAAACTTAGACTGGCGAGTTTTAAAATATGTCCAGAAAACGGGATTAAATAACACCAAGCAGCTTGTTTCATCCAGCTTTCCTCCTCTGCTTCAACACCTTCTGCTTTGGACCCCAAAGTTACTATCACATGAGGGAACAGGGAGGAGAACCGGGCCACTGCCTGGTAGCAGGCAGCGGGTGTGTAGAGAGGAGAGTGTTTCTGGAATCCTCAAATTTTCATTTAATTTGGAAAAAGGACAAAATCTGGTCCTTGTACCAGTAGCTGTGGCAGGAAGGGTGTCCAGTCAAGAACCACTTTGTTGCTCATTCACTATACAGGACATTGACTTCTCATTATAAAGCTTCTGGCTGCTGAGGAAATTAATAACGTGAGAAAACTGAAAGCTACCTTTAGGTACCTTTTCATTATTTGCTACAGGTGTAAATAGAATTTAATGAAGAGATTGTTAAATCACAGAAAAACAGGTTTCTAGGTATATCATTCTATAGATGATAACAATGAGTTTACAAATGCGTCCTAGGGAGTTAATTACAAGAATGTTTAGCAAATTCGAGTAGCATGATAAATTATTCCGCGCTATAACTAATCCAAAGTACAAGAGAAGAATTCTGCAGCCAGTTTTGAAAACTAGCATAAGAGAGAAAACTATTCAATAAACACCATCCAGTAGGGCATCTATCTCTGTCGCTTTCACTTGTGGCATAGGTATATAAACCAGACTTCTTGTTAGCTGTGGAAGATCAGCTCCTGTTAATTTTATTTTCTATAATTTTCTCATGTGAAATCAAATAGTAACCATAAGCAGTTTTATATTTCAGCTATGAGAGGTAAATATAGTAATTTTAAATTATCTGGACTATATATTTAGATACATAGACAGATAGATGGATCTGGATCTATATAATTTCTTTGAACTCTACTTCATCTTCTGCAATGTTACTACCAATAAGTAATATTATTAGTATTATAGTACCTCCTAGATTCCAAGTCATGAATCAGGATCTCATTTGTTCCAAATAGAGGATATAATAACTGAGATACAACCCATATCTGGGAGAAATATTGCCACTTGCAATAAACCAAGTGTTCTCATAAGTAAAAATAAGATCTTGTGTGTAGGACACAGCTTTTCTACAGCAACGATCTATATTTTTTGCTCAAAAGAACTAAACTAATGGATAACTACAGCTGTCCTTCAGTGGCTAGCTTTTTTTTTAATGGGCGCAAAAATTATCTTGTTTGTTAATAAGTGCCTCCTCATGCTGTAGTTCTGTACTACATGAAAAGGTGCATGTATGATTTTACTGGCCAGCTGATGCCATCTACTGGGGTCTGTCCAAAGAACTAAAATGACTCATCATATTTTTCCAGGGGAGTTATTCAGTGTTAGTTAATCTTAAAGCTAGTTTAAATGAAGATTATTTTTTTTTTTTTCCTCTGGCGCTCAGTTTCTGGGGCAATGAGGCCATGCAAGACAATAGCCTTACTTATGTTTCTGTATTGATCGTCTGTGCGTTTTGATGTTGTGTTGCTCATTTAGTGAATTTTCAGGTCCCTAAAAATAGCAGGCCTTGGCAAGCAGGGTCCAAAGGTTTTGAATACAAGTTCTAGCTGCTGAGATTACTTAAATTCCTTGAGTTAAGGAAACTTTACTTTATACATTCAGTTTTAAATGTGTTATTTGTATTTGTCGCTATCCATAAAGTATTTCTCACATGTGTGCATGTTAAGCATTTGCTTAACTGATATGTTGATATGCCAGCCGTAAATGAACACAGGGGAAATGGCCACATGGTTCCATGACTTGCTGGACTTGCTCTGAGTTTCAAGTTAAGTATTTGTTTAAAAGCTTTGCTCTGTTGAGCAATTAGAGAAGTGTCTTGCTCTATTGGTTTGGAAGAGAAGGATCTTAATTTTCGGCAAAGTGGAGAAATTGCGATGGGCACTCCTGTATGGAAAGGAAGTAGAGCCCACTGGGAACCTCACTGCCTCGTGACTCCTGTGGGGCAGCAGGTATCGGATGAAAATGAAAAGCACAGAATGAATCAGAGTCTGAAAGGGGCATTATCCAGAGGTTCTTACAAAGACTGGAGCAAATATCCCCTTCACTGGATAAACGTGATCGTTCTTTTTTTCTTCTTTCAGTTGTGAAGTTGTCTTTTTAAATTAACGGGTCCAATACTTGTAGCAACAGTAACATAAAAGCTGTTAAAAAACAGAAAATAGGAAGT
Source organism: Falco biarmicus (assembly GCF_023638135.1). Classification (NCBI taxonomy): domain Eukaryota; kingdom Metazoa; phylum Chordata; class Aves; order Falconiformes; family Falconidae; genus Falco; species Falco biarmicus. The sequence goes on from NC_079302.1 coordinate 10,060,902, forward strand.
GAGAAAGGATACAAATTTTCCTTTGCAAAGTCAAGCAATTTCTGAAACAATAGGTATGTGACTACTTTGGATGACCAAATGTACAGACTGAAGAAAAGGAAAACAGCTTTATATTTGCTAGTGTTGTTACTTTTTCATGATGACATCTTTTATTAATCACACCATTTTATAAGTTAGCATTTTGATGTATTATTTGTATAGATGAAGGAGGGAGAAGAGTTGTAAAAATGTCTTTTACATGTATTCACTTCTTTATTTAATGAGGGTCTGCATCTGTCAATGAGACATGGAATTTCTGCAGATGGAGCTAATGTATCTTAGAGGTGCAAGACGCAACACTGCTAATAGTCTACAGTGTGAACCGAAATATTTCAAATGGTGGCTGGTGGGCCTAAGGGCTGATACCAGTAGAGGAGGCACATTGCATGCTCAGGACAGATGGAGGGAGTAACAGTCCACTTAAAAGAGGTTTTGCTGTTATTTAAACAAGGATCTGTTCCTTTTATAAATCTGCACTCATTATTTCCTTCAGATACTTGCCTTAAATAAGCCTTGACTAAGCTGATGAGGCAATTGGAAACTCATGATCCCTACACAAGCCCTGTCCTCTTTGATAGCCTGCACTGATTAAAATTACTTAGATTAGTGCAATTTGCTGAAATACTACTAGGGTGAAATTCCTGTAATGACTGCATCAAGAGACTCTTGCACATGCTATATTGAAACCCTATGATTATTGTTAGATATATGAAGCACATCATGTAAAAGATAAATCTGGATTGTCCTCTGAATTCTACATCATGCAATAGCTATGTACTTTAAATGCCTTTAAAGCAAAGAAGGGACAATCATTGTGTGATTAGTGATTTTTTTTTCAGACATATTATGATCTTTGTCCTAAACCTTCTGACCAGCAATTAATTGCTATTATCCATTACCGTTTTCATCACTCATGGATTGCATTGAAATGACAAATGCCTCCCGTATTATTAGAGAAATATCATTTGCACAATTGTATTTCTGTCATGCTCAAGCTTTCATAATGAAACTTATTTCAAAGTGTATTTTCTTAATGTTTGAAGTCTGCTGGTGCCTTTTTTTAAAATTTGATTGAAAAGTTAAGATTTCTTTCAGGCTGCCTGGTGTTGAAAGATGCAGATAACAAGTTCTGGTTTGTGTAGGTTTTTTTTGTCTACCAAACTTAGTTTAGCTCTGATTGCTCTAATTTTTTATATATATATATTTTTTTTTTGCCTGTTCTGACAAAGAAACAGGATTGTGCACATCCAAGTATTTCATTAAAAAGTCTGCTTGGATATGCTGTTTCAGTATTTCAATAATATTTTTAGTGATATCTCATTCTTGTTCTTTACTCTTAGACTTCTCCAGATTTATCAAGCTATTGTGTGCAACATTAAATTAGTAGGGAATAGGCATTACATCTATGGAATTTAGAAAAATACATTCCTTCCATTAATTGAAAAGAAACTGGGACTAGAATTGCAAATGTTTGCATAGAAGTTATTTTCCCTGCCTCTATCTCAATCCAGCAAGTCAGTAAGGCATATGAAAGAGAAATATATTTATATAGGAAATAATTTCCAGTAAAAAAAAAAATACAGAGTAAATATTTAAATTTAACTGATACTTCTGGTTTCAGTGAAAAAACCAAGCTACCCATGCACAGCTCTAAAAGGTTTTCCTTCCTCCTTTCACTTAACTTGCTGAGATGACGCATGATAAGCATATAACATCTAGGCTTGAGCATTTCATTTTTTACACATTTTGCATGCTAATGCAGATCTGGTTGTGACACTTTATCTTCCTCATTTATTCCTCATTACCACACACTTTGGCTCATATATAAATGTGCAAATAGAAGTAGCTGGGTTGGAGATTCCTCTTGCAAGAATTACAGGTTTTTAGTCTTTTCCCATTGTGACTGTATAGGCTGGATTCAGTCTGTAGTTGCTCTTATTTGTCAGTAACTAATTTTAACTTTTTCACAGGAGTTCCCAGAATATTTTTTTGTAAAAAAGAAGGTTGCAGGACATCAGTAATTACGTATTATCATATTTTCTCTGTCTGAGATGTATAGTGAGAAGCAGGAAGATTTAGTCCTAATGATGGTACAATAGGTGATTTGGGTTTGCAGGAAATTACAGTTAAATGACGATAAATTCCTTCATAAGTGAAAAAACACATTTCTCCTACTTCCAAGTAAAGGATGGATCGTGGCAACAGAATGTGAGTGCAAAGCAGGTGCTAAGAATTTTATACACTAAAGTAGCTAAGAATTTCATAAACTAAAGACAGTTTTGGTTGTATTTTAGTTCTTTAGGCAGCAGGAGAAGGTTTAGTGCTGTGTAGCAATGAAAGAAGAATCAGCTTTGCTTCGGGCCAATCATATAAATTAAAAACAAATAAATAAAAAAAAAAGATAAAGAGGAAGCTATGTTTAGATTTATAATAAAATCCTGGTGTAGGAAGGACATAAAAGATTTCATCATGAGGCTACCAAAAGGGTAAGAATGAACTTATCACTTGGGCTTATTATCAAATGACAGTTATCTTAGTTGGTAATGTACCAGGCTCCAAAAAACATGTGCAACTTCAAAGTTTAAGGAATGAAGAAAAACGAATAGTTAAGAGGAAATGATAACTTGTGTAATGTGAAGAAAAAAAATCTAGAATTTCCATTAATTAGAGATAAGTTAAATCACTTCATGATGTTTTACTGGCCTACTTCCTCATAATAACTTATTTCTTACCTACTTAACTGTGCTTACGATCTTGCTATTAATGGTCTAACATATCATTACAATTTTTAAATAACTACCTTTTTCTTTTTTTTTTTTTTTTTGTTAATGAAAAGCTGACCTATTTTTTTACTCCTGAGGGTAAACTAAAGCTCTGTCTATTACAACCCAAAAATCAAACCACTCTAGATGAAATGACCTCTTCTGAACTGTGTGGTTAAGGGGAATTGCTAAAATGTGGCATGTATTAAGTCTTTACTTCATTTAACATCCTTGCTTCTTCCTGTGGTTATGTTGTTTTTCTTATTTCATGTTTGGATTGCAGTAGTACCAGGGGCTCAAATCAGAGACAGAGCCCTACTGTGATAAATGTTTTGTAAATAAAAAGCCATGAGATGGCATAGCTCCTGCTCCGAACAGCACGCCTGAGAGGCCAGGGCCATAGGAGGGAGTAGTATTGATCCCATAGCAATGTTATGCCAAGAATGGTGACGTAGGACTGGATTCAGACTCAGGCACTGTTCAAAGCAGGAAGGCATTCTCCACCCTGCAATTGCCCGCAGAATACATCCAGCACAATTTGTTCTTGCATTTTCTTTTTGCATTTCTGCATAGTGGTTAATTATTTCCAACCTACATATGTGCAGACCCTAGTTCTGACTGAAACAGTTGGACTAAGCCTCTGGTCATTCTATGCTTTTCCCACCTACTTTGCTTTTGAGAGCAGAAGTAAATGTAGGCGAACTCACACCTGCATGCCTGTATTTAAGCACCCAAATTCATGCAGAGGCTTTTAGGTTACTACTGCACTAAACCAGTTTGCTTACTTTCTGCTTACTCATTGTTCAGAGAAGTTAAACGGAGCAGCAAGTAATTTACCTGGTGGTTGAAGAAGTGTTTCAATCTCCAATTTCATGGGGTAAATCTGGACCAATATTCAAATATATCAGTGAAATTTGCAGAGATATGTCCCTAGGTATGTTTGCTCCACAATCTTGTATTTTGTCTATTTTCCTAACTATATTAATTTCCAGGTTGATACTTAATATAATCATCATCATCACTCTGACCTTGATGCAGCCTCTATTTGTTCAGCAAAACATGAACCTTTAAGACTAAACCAAAACACTCCTGCATTGCTATGACTGTGAAGCAGCTGAAGCAGAATAACTACATATAGCCCTTGGTCAGGCTTAGCTACAGCACACCATGCCAGCCCAGAACAGATCACATTGTCCTCCCATTCATCTCAATCTCTTGGGGTTATACTGCATAGATTTCTAAATGTGCAGGAAACAACCTGAGGCTTAGAGGAAAGAAGGAAAAACAAGTAAGATCAGAGGTGATAGATTTCAAATAGACAACTGGTTTGCATAGGTGGTTAGCAAACCTGGCTTCTCTTATTTGGTAAAAGGTTACAGGATTACAGGTTAACAAGATGAAAACAAACCATTCCAGGACATACCTAAAACTGCCTGATTTTTAATTTAAAGATTCATATGGTAAAATAAGCACTTAAAAGAGTAATATAATTTAGACTAAGTATCATGCTAAAGGGCATGTTTCTGCATGACTTCTTTTAATAACTACAGTCTACAGCCTAATTCAGCCTTTCAGATTATTGCAGTGTGAGCACTTTTATATTTTATAGTCGTACAGTGGGCTATTTTATTCTGGCTATAGTAAAAACATGATTTTTGTTGTTGACTTTTTAAATGGTGATCACTTAATCGGAAACAGACACTAATGTAAGAGGAAAAACATTTTAATTGATACACTTGACCTGGAAGATTTCAGGTATCTGAAGAGCTGAAGCAGTGTTAATTCAAAGGGTAGACTTTGTTGTCCATTATTTAAAATACAGATCACTTTATCATAGTATAACTAATCAAAAGTTAATGAGACCATTGAAAGCTTTGTGCTACTTAGTTTGTACGTGAACTGTCTAACACTGAATAGAAGAATCTGAAATAAGCTTCAGTTTAAGATGTTATTTTTTACCTTAATATATAGTGGTTGGTATTTCCCTTGTTTACTTTGCCCTTCTCATTAAAAAGTCTGTTGTACCCTTATATTTTTTGAGTTGTACATTTGCTAATTCTCATAGACATACACCTAAACTAAATTAGTATACCAGTACGACTATCTCAGGAAAGTAGAAAGTAATCTGGACTTTTTTAGGAATCCTCAAAGAACTGACCCATGTGGACTTTGTTCAGGAGCATGCAGCCTTGTGGTGTGGTCTTGCCTTGCAAAAGCAGTTGTCTGGGAACTCACTATTTGTGGTAAGTGTCCAGAATAAAGGCTTTTTGAGCCAGTTGAGTGAAATAGTGAATTTCATGTATACACATACATGAACCCCGAGAGACTTGCATCCCAAATTAATTTATTTTCCTTTAAAAAAGGAAACCAACAAAAAAATCCAAAAATATGATTTTTTGAATTGTTTTCACTTCTATGAACTTTCATAAAGCTCATTTTTATCTGACTTTTTTTTTTTTAATATTTTTTTTTCACTCTGAACTTACAGAGAAAAAGAAAATCTTTCGGTTTAATGTCAGCAGTATATTAACTTCATAAATTCTTCCATTACAATATGATGCACTTTGGAAGTGAAAACTGAATGTTAGTAAAAATCCTAAAAACCCCAGAGTATTTTTATGAAAACCTGGACTTAAATGCAAATAAAGCAACATGTGAAACACTTGTCCATCACCAGAGAGCATTTGTTGACATGGGCAAACCTCTGTTTAATTTTGGTTGAAATAATATGATGTGATTGACAACCTTTGATTAAAAGCAGGAACCATAAAATTGAATGTCTGTCATTTTCCAGTGCCACAGGTGAATCCTCAAGAGCAATGTAATATCTGCTGCAAAATTTGGAGTTATCCATTACCTATGACCACTTTCAGAGTAGGTTTGAAGCAACATTTCTAGATTAGTCTAGTTTTCTCAGTCATCAGCATCTCCAATACATTTTGATGGACTCAGCAGTTGTTTAGTTTCATGTTGGCGGAGTTTGAGTTCACTTGGGTCGGTTTATGAGTGTGGAGATAATGGGCAGGATTAAGTTACTTCTGATTTACCCCAGGAAGTCACACCTAAAAAGTGTGACACTTCTGCAGACAAAGATATGAAAATACACAAATCTCATTGTGTGCAATTTTTCCCACACATACGTGTGAAAAGGGAGAAAACATGTCTCTCCACATGGTGGACTAAATGCGTAGAAATATGCATAAAATGCAAGTTAGAAATAAAAACACCTGCACTGCACATACACTTGTTTATTGTTCTGTCAGATGTCACATAAGTGTTGCAGCTATTGTGACCTCAAAAAAGAAAGAAACCTCAATGTGGTTTCAAAGTTTTCATCCTTGATTATGACACGCAGAATGGGGACCTGAAGCTGTGGTGTGCTTCCTACTGAGCAGCAGCACACCACTTAGCAGTGGAAGTCTGTAGCATTAGTGGCATTGTGAAAGAAGTTAAATTATTATATATTAACATACCATATAGTAGTACATATTGTACTATAGGTAGTTACTATATACTTATGACTTACTATATTATTATTCTACACTCCTCTACAAGTAACTCACTGGAGAAACAATATGTTCTGTTGGCTTGACTGTAGCTTGTGGCTCACAGGAGATGCCTGTCCTCTCCAACGCTCCAAGCTGACAGAAAGTACACTCCCAGTATGTCCCTGCTCACCAGTGGGAATATCTGAAAGCATCATAAGTAATGTACAACATTAGCCTGGAAAGAGGCATCTGAACTGCTCTTACAACATTACAGATAAGGTTCATATTCTCATTTTTCACAAGTATGTCATAGCTTTTTTTAAAAATATCTTTTGTTGTTAGTGGTAAGAGAGGTTTAAAAAAATGAGGATTATTAGTTGTATTTATCTGCAGCAGGTTTAAGCATTTTGGTTCAGCTTTAGACCTCATAGTGGTGTTCTTTTAGAGAAGAACTTTGACTTCTGGAATGAAATAGATATTTTACAGGAAAATATCAAGCATAATTAATGTTGTAGTTATAAATTTGTATTTCCTCTCTAGTCTACTCTGAGTTTCTATCCAGATGATGTGTGAAGTCAATTAACATGGCATAAAGTATATTCAAGTTACTCTAATGATCCCTGGGACACTCCTTTTATTTTCTATACAACTTTAAATAATACCCAAGCCCCAAAAGATTATTGGCATAAATTGCCTAGAAAATGGATGAAAATAATTATTTTTAGTAACGTGCTTTTGCTATTTGAACATCTATTCAAGGTATTTTAATAGCTTTTGAAATTTATAGGATAGGTTTGAAATGCAACATATTTTTAATTCCTTCTGTGGACAGCAGGCTGTACAAAATTACTTTTAATATATTTGTAAAATTTCCAGTGTTTATCTTTATAAATGGTTTGGAATAAAAAAAATACTTTTTTTTTTGAGGACAAAGTAAGTGTTTTATACAAAAAAGAACAGCAAAGTAGAAAAAAGACAAATGTCTGATTATGTTCTTGTTAAGGGAACATTTCATAAGGATCTAGTAGGTCATAAATGAAATCTATTTTTGAGAAGAATTAATAAAAATAAGAAAGTGTCATTCACGTTTTCTATCAAGGTGAGAAAAAGCCATTTTCCAACAAATTCCAAACAGTTCTAGATCTGAGAAAAAGAAAATACCTTTTGATCTTTGGAATCAAAGAGATAGATCTCAGCTAAACAGCAGGTAAGTCTGTAAGTGCGGAACAGTTATTTCATCTGTTTCTTTCGTGTCTCAGCTGCACTGAGATACAGATTCATGTACTTATGTGCGCTCCCAGTAAGACAGAAAGTCGTATTTCAAATCTGTTTAGCATGAGTGAGACCAAACTGAAGTAATGTGTCCTGTCTGGGGCACAGCACTTGAAGAAGCACACGTACTTGTGGCCCGTTTGATGCAAGCCACTAAGACAGCTTCAAAAGATATCAGAACATATCTTTTGAATAAAAAAATAAATGAATTAAGGTTGTTTTGCCTAAGGGAAAGAACACTAAAACCAGGGCAGTTTTAGTTTTATTATTCAAAAACTGTTATTGTAAAAGAGTAGGTATATGTTATCCATTATGTCCATCATGGAGAGGATAAAAATAATGGGATTAATAAGCACAGCTTAGGTTAGATATAATGGGAGAAAATACTCTAATGGCTGGGTAGGCTATCACTAGAATAGAATGCCTGAGGAGGTTACAGAGACTCCAAATGTAGGAATAGTTTAGAGCAGAGTTGACAAGTACCTACTGGAAATGAGATAACTGTGGTTTCTTTGGGGAGATAGAAGAGGATTACTATATGTCTTGAGGTCCTATCCAGCCTCCTTTCCCGCCCCCCCCCCCCCCCCCCCCCTTAATTCTATGAATTCTGATTTTGTTCCCAGCACTACATGTCTCTTTTGACTGAAGAACACAAAACGCCTTTCGGAGAAAAGAGGCATGAAATGGGAACCTATCTTTATCTCTTTTATTTATTTAAAAATTCTATCCACCAATGTTATAAGGCACATTTTGCAAGTAGCCTGTCTGACCTGAACACAGGTTTAGCTTACATTTTCCATAATTGATGGAATTATTATTGTTGTTGTTATTGTTACAGAAATCTATTTTGAAAAAATAATTAAACTATTCTGGAGTCCTGTTGAAATGGATTGTATAATCTCTTAGATGGTGTAGGAGCACGTCTACAATTAACAAACAACCCCATTGTGCTTTTCTAAACATCACAATCTTCAAAACTATTTATTGTTTAGTCAAGGTTTTTCCACAAACATATTACTTTTGTATTTCACAAATAACTTCTCCAGAGATATGGGAAAGGTTTACACAGAATGAGGCAATGGCGAGACTGAAATACCACTGCAGCTGAGCTAATGTGACAGTTCCTTCTTTGGGTAAGAAAGCATCTACTTGTTCATGATGTAATGAAAAAATAACATATTCTGTTATTCAAAACCCTAGACAAAATCCAGCTGAGAATTTTGGACATGTCTTCCTGGGACAAAGTGGGAATGTTTTCCTATGACATTATTTAATTTTTGCAGACATCTGCAAAGTAACTATATCACACCTAGTTTCAGGCAGAATGAAATTGGGTTTTATTAGTATGTATTTATCTTCAAACAGTATGGAAGGGTTTTTACACCTTTCTTCATGGATTGAGGAACTAGATCCTTAGCTTTTCACTATGGTGTATGGAAAACGGTGATGCACAGTTTCTCAAACAGGAAGAGTGACTGAATTTAAATGCGCCTTGCATCCTTCTCTTACTAATATTTGCATTACTTGAAAAAAAAAGTTTCACTTTAGCTATGATACAATGATTTGGCCAACTATTTCAGCATATCTGAATTAAAATGTTGAAAGAACAGTCTGGCTACTTTATGGAAATATGAAAAGCCGAATGGCAACAGCTCCTTATGCTACCATTCCTTATACAGCAGGTATTTTCATTTAAGAAATGAGATGGCTACAAACTCATTTCTCATTCAAGGGACGTTTCTTGAATCAATTTACTTATATGACTATTGAGGTCAATGGGGACATCTGTTCTCAGGAGGCCTGAACTAGGTGAAAAGACATAGATTTTATGAATGTTATATCAGCCAGCACTGAGAATTCCTCAGTGCTGCTCTATGTTGATACTTGACTGCAATATCCCCTAGCACCCTCTGTTCACAGGGCAGCTAGTAGTCCTAGGGTTTGGCCTTGTGGGTTATGATGTTAGTATTGTTTTCCTGCATTTTTTTTTTTTTTACTGAGGACATGGATTTTTTCAGAGTTAACACAAAAAGCCCAAGGTAGCATGGAAAATGTAGCTAGAACAATTAATCTGCTTGAAGGCTTGGGAAAGAGAGAAGGGAGAGAAATCCACAGCTGAATATCTGTGCAGCCAGAAAAATAAAAAGATCCATACCCCAGGATAAGGCATTGTAGCTACTGCTGCTCTTGTAACAAAATGAAAACTGATGGCGAGGGTGACGGAGTTCCTACTGGTGTTAGTTTTATAGGACACTTGATAACAAAAGATGCAGGTTATAGTTAGTTATGGTTTTTAATGAGGTCAGACCATGACGCTGCATTTGATTTTACTTTCTATTCTGGAGCATTCAGATGTCAAGTTTTGCTGCACATCTTGTGGGCAGAGAATTCACAGTAAATGACTGTTTAATTCACTAATATTTTGAGATTACAGTCCTGTGAGCCTGCTTTATTAAACTGGCATATTGTGTTTCATAATTCTGTTGGAAAAATTGGCTTACATTTAAAACGTGCAATATACTATGCAAAGACTTAATTATTCCACTAGGGTTCTTATAGTAATTGTGGATATTCAGGTTTCTAGTTTAAAAGTATATCACTGTAAATAAATAATTGAAATAGATATTTGTTTCTTGCTTTTAATTCTGAGATTTTGGAGGGTGGGGAGGTCTTGCCATATTATGTATTCACCTAATAATCTGAATTTATAGCTATATGCACATTTTAATGAACAGTCAGAATGTGCTGCCTTTGTAATACAGTGAAAGAAATACTTGAAGCTTAATGTTATTCATAAAATATTGGATTTTAATTAATAACCATGTGGAACAACTGTTCAGATAACAATACTACTTTTTCAAATCAAATAAATAAAATAAATACATTGTGTGACACAAAGACTTCCTCCTGGACTATGCAAGATAAATATTCATTAGTTAAGATCAACAGTTGCAAGAAGGTAAGTATTATCTGTATGGGAAGCTCTTTGTGATAAAGAAGAGCTGTTCTGGTGGCTTGATGTGACAACTTAAAGTACAGTCCAACTGTAAGGAATGACTGTACCAGATCAGTTCCCCAGATGGATTCATTTCTGTTTGCCTTCATTTATCATGAAGCTAAAAAATTGTATTTTGCTGCTGTTAATTCTGCAGAAGCCAGATAGCTCTGGAAGATGGACCAAGAGTTCTCTTCTGACTCACCTTATTAATGCAATGGCTAATGAAGTTCTACTCACAGAACAACGTTGTGCCCTCTCTTATCCCCCATCATCAGCAAAGTTTCAGTGATATGACTGAGAATGTTTGTTGTAGCTGTGGGATTATGTGAGAATAGCTCATGAAATATTTGCCAAGGAATCGACAAGAAGTAGACTTATTTGGGAGTAACATTTACAGGATCAGAGGAAGAGTTTGGATGTGGATCTGAATACTGAAATATGAACTTTTTTCCCCCTCGATCTCAAGGTAAGAAGTAATGATTTTTTTCCTATTAAATAATAGGAATAATATCAGAAAGAAGCAAAATCTTTCTCTTCCGAGGTGTCACCCATATTGGTCAGGCAGCAACAAATGTGGAAGGTAGCAATTAGGACTTTTTAATTTCTCATTTCTCTGCAGAGCCATACTACAGGATGAACCAAGGTCAGGTAATACCCTGATATAATACAGGTACATACCCACGCTCAGATAGATGGAGAATCTGAGGTACTATTTTAGCGTTTAAGTGTATCTCATTAAATGCAAGGGGAATTAACTATTGTACTGATCATTCATTCAAAACAGTAGGCACAAAGACAGCATTACACTATTCTTCATTTATATAAAGTTATCGTATGTTTTTAGTAGGTAAATTCAGACTCCAAGGACCAAAAATAAGATATTGGTTAGGATATCAGTTTTTCTACCAATTTAATTAATTGATATCTTTGACCTTAAATGCAAATGAGAAGGAAGGCAGGTGCTTCATATCATGTACAAACTTGCCACGTTCCTTCACTAATTACATCATTTCAGAGTAACTAAATCTTCTATTATTAAATCTATTTTTTATCTGGAATTTCTCATCATACCATATTACTCTAGTAAAGTGATTACACCTTGTTCCATATTACAGTTCCTGATATGCAGTGTATAGGACAACTTATACTTAATTTGAATTAATTTCTTTATCAAATATGTAAGCCATTTTATCTCAGTTCTGTCAATGCTTTGCTGAGTTCTATAAAATTGTCAAAAGGCCTCAAAGAATGAAGGCATGTAGAATGTATTTGATTTTATTTCCAACTTTTCTTCACGATTCCTTACCCTTCTGATGATAGGGTGGAACAGATGTCCTTGAAGGGACAGAAGGACTGTGGTCTGTGGAAAAAAAGATGGTTACAAGGGGCAGTTGCTGTAGAGGGGATGCAGTAAACTGCTGGATGGACACTAAAGGGGATGGAAAAAGCCTCCTATGGACCGGTGAGGATTGAATTTGCTGCGGTTCAGATAGGTCTTGATTGCAAGCAACCCTGGAGCTGATGACATGCCTCCAAGGACACAGCAGTGGGAAGGGTTATGTTTGTTCTCTCTTCATTCTATGTTTTGAGTTTATTTCAAAATACTCTGGTTTTCTTATTTTATTAAACTGAGCATTCAGGTGTAAAAGCTTTCTAGTTTCTTTGGGGAGGAGTGGGTCAGGATGGGTCTAGAATATCTTATTCAGTGCTGTGGTGACTCAGATCCCATCATTGTATGTAAAATGTGTTCTTTTTATCTTTTATATTATTTATTTATTTATTTATTTACTGTTTGGGACATGTTAATGTTGTCAAATTAGAGGTAAAGTGCGTACATCATTACAGTGCATTTTCCTTACACTGGAGAAATTTCCTGTAAAAAGGCTGTTATGAAACTCAAAGCTGGGATCTCCATCAAATGCAATTTAAAAATTAGTTTTAAGTACACTTCACATCAGTTCACTCATATTGAGAAATATTTATTTGGTTTTACACTGCTGGAAAAAGCAAAATGGACAGGGTATTCATTCATATGCCAAAAATTACCATGTATGTGAAACAGGCTTAACCTGAAGCTATGGTTGCATTTGCCATTAGTGATTCTTTCCTTGTTAGTTGGAAATACAGACATTCAACCTATGTTTTCCAGAAGAATAGAACAGTATGTACAATGACAAGCAAAACCTTTTCTCACCTTCCTAAATTGGATCAGCAGATGTCTTTGGCAGGTATTTCACCTTTTAAGCTCATTTAAAGTTATTTTAAGGGAAGACTTTAATAAATACATTGTACAATTTGAATAATGCTCTTCTGAAACTGTGTCTTCATATCCATGTGGTGAAGATGTGAATTCTACATGCTTGAGATTTAACATTGTATGGGTTATTCATACTGCCTGACTTGAGTAAAATGCTTATTTAAAAAAAATATAGGCTCGCAGAATAGTTGGTGAGGAGCGGTAATCTCCCCTAGACAGCAAATCATGAGTATGTCTCCAATGGAAGTTTATGTTCCTATTTTATGCACCTAAATTATGTGTCCAGGATTACATGAGATGACTGCTCTTCTTCAGAAACTGTTTAAAAAAGATTCTTCTGTGACTGGGAGGGAATGAGGGTCTGCAAAGGAAAACCTTGCATAAATTACCTCAGGTTAATAAAGAACGCTTTACGGTTATTTCAGCTTTTTGATTGTCATCAAAACGTATTGAAAATTAATTATGAGCTGAAATAGAAAATATTCATTTTGGGGTGCAGGACCTTGAAATGACATTCTGATAAACTTCCATAGTTTCAGAAAATGTTTTTATGGAAGAAGATTTTCCTAAAAAAAAAAATGATAACTTCGAAGTTTCATGAGTTCGGTTTGTTGAAAACATTGAATTACATGTGAGAAATTATCTCCAAATAATATTTTAAGGACTTAGCAGGAAAAGATATTCAGAAAAATAAATAAATAAAATAGTAACCAAATACCTAAAAATAATTATTTAATATAAGATCAAGGTAAAATCAAAGAAGGAACAAAGCCTAATTATGTATTTTTTAAAAAGTAGACTTAGATATAGAATTAGTTCTTTTTAAGCTGGGGAAATTGAGTGATAGAATTATAAGGGGGAGGACTGATTTAACCAAAAACTTTCAGAAGCATATGAAAAGTTTTACAAGGTCAAGACTGATTTTTTTTTTTTATTTTTTAATTTTGGCTTAATTTTATTTATTTGTGATTGTGTTAAATATGTATGACAAGAATGATGGTGTTTGCTCTAAATTAACAAAATCCATCATAAGATGGTTGCTACTTTTAAATAAAAACATCTTTTAAAAGATTCTACATTAAAAGCAAAAAAACCTAGGGATATTTATTGGAATCAGGCAAATAAAGCAAGAAGTTTGTTTGGGGTTTTTGCTTTTTTAAAATTGCATAACTCCACGTAATTATGCTCCATTTGCCTTGAACACAGTTTCTCTTGAAGGCAAGCAAAGATGGAGTTTCTTATAAAAGATTACATCTAGTGGCTCCTGGTTTAAAAAAAAAAAAAAATAAAAAATCAGTGCTAAAGGCTAAAAGGCTTTATTGAAATTCTAAAGAAGAAATCTGCAAAAGCTTGGTGCTTCAGGCTTGTTATCAGGTGCCTGCATTTGGGCATCCTGACACTCTATAATTGAAATTCATTGTTCAACCTTTAGTCTATAAAAATGGTATGCTGTCATTAGCACTGACTGCTTGCTGTATGCTCTTGTCACTCCTTAGGCCAGCTTAAACCATCTCAGATGAAATAGCCTATTTCATGAGACCCCTGAGTTTGCCATTGTTAAAGTAGAAGGTGAATGCAATGTTTAGCAATGCGCTGAAGTATAATATAATGGAATTGCTAGGAAAGAAGGTAAGTTTCCCTGTTATACCTCCCTTTTTCCTTTCTGATTTTGAAGTGGTTTTCAGGTTCTTCATTAAGAATCCCACACCATAGCTAACATTTTTTAAATTAAATTTAATTTAGCCTTCTAATGTACCTAATGCACTTGAAGTAATTTGTTTTCTCCCCCACTCCTACTCCTACAGCAACAAGAGATGGCAGGATTATAATTTTTGGCACCTCCTGTACTGAAAACAAGAGCAAGGGCTCTGTCCACTTGCCACATTTGGATGAATTAGCAGATCTGTCTAAGCTGACATGTGAAAATTGGATTAATGTTTTCTCCTAAAATATAGACAGGATTGAACCTGCATTGAGGCAGCATTCTTCCTCTTCCTTCCCTCATTGTCTCTATCCTGTTCTTTTTACCTGAGGAGGAAAAACATTTTTGTTCAGAACCACTTTGAGATTAAAAAAAACAAAAACATCAGCCATTTATGACAGAAAGCATAGCAGGAGAATCTCCACTGTGAATATAGTCTCTTCAGCTACTGGAGATCATAGAAATTTAAAGGAGTGACAACACACAAATAAATAAAAGGCTTATAAACTGCATGTATTAGATTTTTATCCTTAAATTTGACTCTGCCTGGGTCTGGCTGGGACCCTAAATCCAAAACTGTTTTACGGTCCATTTGCAAAAAGAGAAGTTTGCAGAAATTGGCAGAAATTTGTGAGAATACCCAACTTCCCACAAGATTTCTGACATTCAATTTGGATGATGTATTACAAGATCAACTGCTTTCTAACTTCATTTTTCCATTATTTGGAGCAGAAATGTTATTAGATATGGATTTAAGTAATGTGATTACCAGTGAGTGGTGATTTTGAAGTATCTATATAGGAACTGCTTGAGGAATTATTGCACTACTGAAATCAAAATGGGATTCAGATTTAAACCTAATCTTACCCTAAGCTATCCTGAATATTATCAGCACCTTTCCATCCCTTCTTAAACTAAATGGAGTGGTAAAATATTTTAAGTAATGGTATGTTTCCTATGTTATGTGTCCTGAGAAACTAAAACAATAAAATTAAAATTTTTGTATTTACAAAAAAAGGAATCAAACTTTCTATGCATTTTGAAGAAGTATAAAAAAAGGCTATTGATCAAAATTTGGGAACTATTCTGGGTATAGTGGACAAGTTTTAGTTAATATTCTGAATAATATGTAACAGAGGAGTGTGGGGAGTATAGATCAGCTTTGTATTCCTTCTGTCCGTCCTCTGAGGTGGTGCAGCACCCTGTTGCCTTCTGAACTGCTGCTGTTTTGAGATGACTGACTGAGCTGATGTTTTTAATGATTTTTCTATGGTAAACATTTGAGTTTGCTTTTGGTTGCTATGCTGGTGATTTGTTGCATTTAACTGTGCCCTCTAATAGTTGCTAAACAACATTTTATTTAGGGTTCAATTGAGAAATTCACCCACGAGCTCACAGTGAGTTGATCTGTAAGAACAGCGAACCCCCAGCAAGGCAAACTCTGATGCACTTTAGATCTTTCACTGACAGGCAGTAAAGAGTTTCCAGACCACTGATCACTATGATCACTGGTTGCTTTCTCTTCTGTTCTTAGTGTTTTGGGGTTTGCCTGGTTTATTACCTCAATTGCTCCTAAAATGCCTGCAGCTGCCATCCTCTTTCTGTTACTGTCAGCATGAGTTTGCATTGTTCTATCTTTGGTGAGATTTGTGTCGTGTTCAGGAGACCTAGTATTTCTTCAGTCTCCTCATCTGCTTGCAGTTCTGGGATTATACCCGAATCCCTCCGTCACCTCCCCCACAGCTGCCCTACATGGGGCACACCAGGGGTCTGTGTCCCTGTGGATCATGCTTGCTGTGTCACTAGCCCAGGGATGAGGGGACTAGGAGCAATGCAGTGCTGTGAAATTTAAACATTGAGTCGTCATTTCAGTCTCCAAGCAGAACAAATGCTGTATTTGCCTTCATTTATCTCTGGTGTCTGACCTTCTACTAGGACAAGAAATAACACCCCATGGGTTGGAATTCATGGTGCTGGCTGCTCCTCTTCCTGGAAATTTTGATAATTTTCTGCAAGGCCAAATTTCTCCTTCCTTCAAATCTTCCTTGGGTTGCTATTGCTCACTGCATTGTTAGAATTGGTCACAAAAATGAGCCTTTTTGGGGGAGAGATCTGTAATAGTTTTCTTGGCTTTTTTGTCCTTTGTGGAAATTTTGTGGAACATTGTGGAAAATTTCCTTAGCTAATGTCAGATTTTTGCTGTCTTTCTAAGTGTAGTCAGACATCCAGCTGACAGTAGAAAACTTCTGTAACATCTGCATCAACACAGACATATCTCAAAAACAGTCTTGTTTCAACATTCAGTAAATTCTCTTCAAATATAGAACAAATTGAAAGAGCCAAAATCTCTGCAGTCATTGCTTTCTGAAAAGGAACTTGAAAACCTTCATACTTTTGTCATAGCTTCTAACAAATAAAAAAAATAATGTTTAGTTTTTTCAGCTGACAGACTTTGGAAGGTAACAGTACTGTGTTAATGTTTCAGGTTTCCTGTTAACATACATATATTTTAGTAGCAGAGTGATAATTGGTGTTTAGGCGTGCTTCAGAATCACATCTGGAGCACTTGAACACTACCTGGTGATAAATGTTAGATGATAATGAGCGGATAACTGAGTTTATAAATATGCTGCTGTACAATGTATCTACTGGGGTTTTGTAACAAATTAGTAAAGTAAGGAATGAAATCATAAAACGTTTTGAGTACTTGCATGTTTGGTTGGTTTTTGTTTTTTTGTCGTGGTGATGGTGGGGTTTTTTTTAAATCTATAGCTTGAAAATTAGTTTTAAAAGAACAGAAATTGAGGGAGAGTTTGTGATCATGGGAATATATTTGCTCTTAAGTCATCTAAAAAACATTATAACTGTTTTATTTCAACAGTTTCATAGAAAACTGCAGAGCCATAGAGAAAAGCCCTGATTTATGCTGTTCCAGAACAATCTGTAAAGGTTGGCTGTTGTGATCTTTTGCGGGGTTTTGGTTGTTTGGGGGTTTTTTATTTGTGTAAATATAACAGGTTTTTTCTACAATATAGATTCTGATCTGCTACTTGCTGGAACACTTTGACAAACTTTAAAGTTCCTACATAAATGGTACAAAAACAGACTGATGAAAAAATTATTTGGAAGATGGGACTGGCTGTGATACTTTTGCTGTGATTCACAAGCTGAGAACACTCCTGTCTGATCTTGGCTCTGAGATAATTTGGGTGGAGCAGATTATCATCAGCTATCAGCAGGGATGGAAAGACTTGCAGTTCAGGTGATGTTCCCAAAAAATCTGCCACAACCTGTCAAGTCCTGATTCATTCCAGGGAAAAAAATATTCCAAAGCTGGTGTAGTCCTTCAACTACCGGATGAGCAAGGCAGTATTTAAAAACTGGGGGGAAAAAAAAAACTGGAACTGTAGCCTTTCTGTGCTTCAGCTGTATGTGGGGATAGCAGTACCACCTTTCTGGCTGAGATCATTTAAATTGTAAAAATTATAAATATTATATTAACATGAGCCATCAAAACACTTGAGCTAGAAGTATTGAAATCACAATCATGCAAAAATATTAAAGAATATGTTCTGATGTGTATCTGCATGATGAAACGAGTGTTATTCCCAGCAGCCATGATAACCTGCATGGGAAGAATATAGTCTAAAATGCTGAAAGAAGAGGGACAGCATGGCAACCTGCTGTTAAATAAAAAAGTTTAATATCAAATGGTATATTTTTAAATAGTAACAGCTCTGTGCTACCTTGGGCTTCCATTTACTACTATTTCCAGTCAAAGTCCTGAGGGTGAGCTTTTAATTTAATGCTTTACATTAAAGATCTATTCTCATATAGCACATTTGCCTTCTAGCCTCTGCAAATAAATAACAAGTGTGCTATACATCATGGTCAAGTCAGTTCCACTGCCAAATGGATAAAACCGCCTAGACCAGTTTTTGTAGTACTGGAAGAGAAAACAGTTATTACATCCATTATAGACAGCAAAGTGATTTAAGAGCCAAAGAAGTGTCATGTATGGAATCATATAGAATCATAGAACGGTTTGGATTAGAAGGGACCTTAAAGACCATCTAGTTCCAACCCCCCTGCCATGGGCAGGGACACCTTCCACTAGTCCAGGTTGCTCTGAGCCCCATCCAGCCTGGCCTTGGACACTGCCAGGGATGGGGCATCCACAGCTCCTCTGGGCAACCTGTGCCAGTGTCTGAACACCTTGACAGTGAAGGATTTCTTCCTAATACCTAATCTAAATCTGCCCTCTTTCAGCTGAAAGGCATTATCCCTAGCCCTATTGCTACAAGCCCTATTAAAAAGTCCCTCTCCAGCTGCCTTGTCAGCCCCTTTAGGTGCTGGAAGCTGCTCTAAGGTCCCCCGGGAGCCTTCTCTTCTCCAGGCTGAACAACCCCAACTCTCTCAGCCTGTCTGCACAGGAGAGGTGCTCGAGCCCTCTGCTCATCTTTGTGGCCCTCCTCTGGACTCGCTGCAACAGGTCCATGTCCTTCTTATGCTGGGGGCCCCAGAGCTGAATGTAATACTTCAGGCAGGGTCTCACAAAAACAGAGTAGAGAGGGAGAATCACCTCCCTCAACCTGCTGGTCACAATTCTTTTGACGCAACCCAGGATACAGTTGGCTTTCTGGGCTGCAAGCTCACCTTGCTGGGTCATGTTTATCTTCTTGTGCACCCATACCCCCGAGCCTTTCTCCTCAGGGTTGCTCTCAAATCTCTCTTAACTCTGAGAAATAAAATAAGCATGGATCCAAACTGGCTCCGCGTTTATACTGCTACCCAACAAAACTGACATTGCTATAAACCTAGATTCAACTGGAGCTGAATTTTACAGCTAGATATTTCTACACTGTCTTGTTGCCTGACTTCAATATCCTCAAGCTTTATGCTGTTTGAAGCACAAATACAGACAAAATTTCTTTTCTTGCACCTTCATTCCTTTAGAAATTAAACAACCTTTGACAGTTGCAGAAAACTGTTCACTATATCACTGCAAAATTGTTTCAGAAATGATAACACTGATTAATTGACCATAGCTGCTTCAGTGCGCATTCGTCGTTGTATCAGACACGTTGCTGCATGCATGCTGCTTTCTGTCCATGCTCGTGCTGATGCTAAAGAACATGCTCTAACGTATAAGCAAAGATGTATTACTAACAGTGCTCATTCTTCTGTTGTCATAGCATCAGTGTGATCTGGTCTTTCAATTGTGTGCTCTAGAGAGAAAGCCTCAGATAGTTAACTTTAAAACAAGAGATAACTGATAGAAATAAATGTTCCAAATGGTACAGTTTTCTGATAAGCACTTGGGAGACCAGTCTTGGAAGAAGACTGGAACTGAGGTTAGGCTGGAACAGAGATTACAGAGAAGAATGGGGACTAATTACTAAAAGCATTGGTGTATTTTCTCAATGTACTCGTACATCATCAGAGTTATAGGAAAATCTTTTAAATTGCATGCCTTGCGGATATTTGGTAGAAATCAACAAGTGATATTGTGGTGTTACACAAATCAGAAATAGATTTTTATTTTCTTTCTCAGAGTCATTTAGAGTGATACCTGCTTCATTGCAAAGTATAAAGTCAGAAATCTTACCATGAAACTGCTTCATGGTTTTTAATGTTTTTGGTTTTCACTTCAAATTTCACTGTAGTTTTAGAAAATTACATCCTATTCTTTGTTTGCTCTGTACAGGGGCCTGTTAAATCTCTGAATACAAGAAAGTTGCTGAATTTCCCTGGGGCTGTTGATCTTATTACTTGCTATTCGTTGAATTAATCCTTCTGGGAACCATTTAATTTTTTTAGCCCTTAAAACATTCAGACCTTCATATTATTATGAAAGGTTTAACTGAGCTAAAGTTGTTAGGACAGGGTTTAATTTTGCAGACCCTGTCTTTAATGCCTCATGAGGCCATCTGTTTGCCCTCCAGTGCATAAAATTTGAGAGTCTGAAATGTACACCTGCCAAAACCCCACTTTTTAAAATATGGGAGGGGAATTGCATATCATCAGTATGTGACTCAATGCTTCAGAATATTCAGGTGTGTCAATTAACACCTCTTCCTCCTTACAGGTTGCATTATCTCTTCCCAAACTCCTTTCAAAGGATCACAGGATCATGCTTTAACCCGGTGATGGTTATATTCCACTTCTCAACAGTAATTGCCTCAGTCTTTGTCCTGCAGCTAGAACAGGATCCCTTTCTGCTCCTGGATGCATTCCTGGTTAGGGAGGAAGCGATTCTTTCCCATTGCCAAGTGGCATCTCTCATCTGCAGCTTGCTGCTTCATAAACCTGTGGTGTTTTTATTGTGATGGAGAAATTGGGCTTAATCCTCCTTGCCCTGTCACAATGGCTCCTCCTCTCAAACCTAGCAGAGATGCCTGTGTGGCAGCGCAGGACCTACAGCATAAATGGACAGTGCTCACAGGACATTCCTTCATGGCTGGTTAGTCACTCTAGAGATACTTTGCACAAAGCTGTCTTTATGCAGGGAAGAATCTGGGCTGTTTGGTGGGCTTTGTGTGCATTAGTAGTACTGCCAAGGTGTAAATCAGATCAAGACAATTGACTTAACTGGGAGATTTGATAGGGTGAAGAATGAAAGCTCAGACTCTAAACAGAATAGTGTGTGTCTTTTGCATATTCAGAACTTTATCTCAAAATGTACCTACTCTGACACTGAATTTTAGTGTAAGGTATATAATATATCTCTGCCACATTAGAAGTCTATTTCTAATATTGACTTGGAATGTAGATTAATAACATACTCAATATAGATTTCTCTGTACATATATTATGCATCTCTTAATTTTCATTTCTGCAGTAATAGAAATCTCTCCCATATTCCAGCTCAAGGAATATGACAGGACTCATAAAAGCTAACTTTCTGGGTGCTGCACTTGCAGAGCATTCCTCCCTTCCAAAACCAAACCCAAGAACAACAAAAAATGCTAAAGGAATAACTATTAAATACATCCTTTTTGCTGTTCAAAATTTTCAGGGATAGCATTTGTCATTCAGGTTTGATCTCTAGTCACTCAGTGAATATGCTTGTCCTGCAAATGCTCTTGTAAGTTGTACTTTAACCTTAGCAGGAATCTAAGAAATATTCCCAGTAAAGAACATAACGGATCACATTAGTTATTAGATTGAAATAACTTTTTATTTTCAAAATACATAGGGATTCTCCTACCTTGTCCCATTTGCATGGTTCTGCTCTTTTCAGTCATAGTTTTAACTCGAGTGCATGCTTTTAAAATTTTGTGCATGATGTCTAAGACAATAAAGTGTGCATTGCTTTTTAGATCATCTGCCATCCTGCACATACAGACCTTTCCTCTATTGTACCTCTTCTGTTGTCTCTTTGATCTACTTCAAAATATGAAAAACAACTCTCTTGAGAAGATGGCTCAGAGCTAAATACTTTTTTTTTTTTTTTGTAAGCTTTTCTTCATTAATATTGAAACTAGTGTGACTGATGCAGAGGTTTCTGGGCAATCTGGACAGGGGAAGGCATGGATCAACTGAATTTGCTAAAGCCAAATTTGTGGTATTGCGCTAGAACCCACTGGTACCCTCTGTTCCTGTCAGCCCAGTGGGTGCTGTTGTCATCAGCACCCGGAGCCCTCTCAGACCTCAGCTCTCTGAAGCCTGTGATATGCTGAGCTGAATTTTAGTGTGTGGCTGGCAGAGTTATGATTTCGTACTGTTGTTGTATAGACTTGTGATCCTTAAGGCCCATATCTGTCTGCTCTGATGTGTTGTCCAACTTAGAATGCTTTGAAAAATATATTTTGGCTGTTGAAGTCAATAGAAAAGGCATCATTTTTATTCAGAAAAATACCCGTGTGCTGAAGGGGATGCAAATGTAAGTTTTGGTAGTTAAATATTTGACCTGGAATCATTATTTCCTAGTCACTGAAGAACTGAATTCTGTCATTCATTTAGGTGAAATATTGTTTTTCTGATATATTCTAGAGCTATTGATAATCTGTCTTTGCATATCAGATGAAAAGCTATAGACTATTCAAAATACAGCTTCAGATTTAAAGCAGATAAAAGGAACAACCTTTTCCACAGCATGTTGTTAAGTTGCAAAATTGATTTCTGTCAGAGACTGTGAAGATTGAAAGTATAAATGGGTTCCAAAAAGGGGGTTAGCTAAATCTGTTGGTTACGGCTAAACAGGACAGTCTACAAGCAAGCGCCAGCTCGGAGTTCATAAACTTGCCTGAGGGATATGCTGTGGAAGAACTGGTTTCTTGGGGTGGTAAGAAGGAAAGTGTCTCTTTACACAGAGACATTCCATAAACAGGTCTCATGTAGTGGGTTTTACTTGGCTGTGACAAGAACTGAGTAGAACTCTATGTGTGATAGTAGTATAACACGAGTAAAGCCTCATTCCTAAGGTAGTCCCATGGAAAGGGAAGCCATTTCATTTTTACCAAAGCAGTTTTACAAGCATTTACTTTTTTTATGAGTAATGGCAATAGCATGTTAGGAGAACACATTGTAAGGGGAGTTGTTTCCTACATGATGTGACTGTCATGTGAGTACAACCATATCATGAGGCAGAGGTCAAGGGATAAATATTACTCCCTATGGCACATTTTTGCAAATCGAATCAATATCTTTCTTGGTTAACAGCGATTGCTTAATTGTTGTTCAGCTACACAGGGGCGACATTGTGCAGCATACAGGGTAGCTGGGAAAAGTGTGATAGGAATGTTACCCGCTGCTGGTGAAAACTGTTCTCTGCATCTTGACTGCTATGAGGGCTTTAAATTCTGCCCAAACAGGATTTCTAAGGAGAAAAGGAGAATAAAACTCATACTTTTGGTAGCCCTTAGAGAAAAGAACTGGATAAATCAGAAGCACTGCTAGGGACCATGAGAGGCTGTCTGCTAGGGAGCTGACATTGTCCCTGCCATTCCTGAGGCGGAGACAAATAGTTTTTTGGACTAGAAGAAAATAATTCTGGTCTTTATTAAAAGGATAAAGTGAACTCTCAACAATTTTTAATAAAATGACAAACAGCAGTATCACATTAGCTAATAAATTCACCAAGAATTTAGGGAATTTAATCCATTAAGCTTAAATCTCTGCATAGACAGGAAGTCATTGAGATAATGAGTCACCTGAGGCAATAAGATTCACTAGAAATCAAGCAGCTAATTTTTGTCTGTGCCTGTGAATATTTCTTTCAGGAATCCTGCCTCTTTCTCTTGAGAGAAGTATTATTAGCACCTTCTGCACTCCTTTCGTGCCAGAATGCTTGAGGAACCACATCTAGGGCTGGGACTCTGTGCTCTTGCAGGCATTCATGTATTTTTTTGATGGTAATTCATGAAGAGCATTTGCTAATCGAAACATGTCAAACAAACATGCACTCTAAATTTGGCTATTTGTTTTTAATATTTATAATCGTCAACAATTTGAAACATGTTTCTCTGTGCATTTGTAAACTGTGGACTTGGAATGTATTTTATTTTTAAGCAATCCTTTGTTCAAAGGACTTGTTACCCCACAGATTTTACTGGTTTAGTTCCCAGGTGTTGCTGAGCAAATTTGTGGATGTTTTCTTTATCTGCTTCCAGTAATGCTTTTCCCATTGAAAGAAACACCTAATTCTTCCACTTTTTTTCAGTCTGGTCTTAAAATAATTGCACCAAATACAGCTTCTTTTTCTCTTATCATACTTGGGGTTTGAATTTTCAGCTTGGAATCAAATGACGAAAAGATGGTGTATCAGAGCTTGCGTGTGTATGTGCGGTGGGTGATATGGTGGAATTCAGGTATAGCAGCAGGGAAAAAATCAATGTTTATCATGATCTTTTCTCAGTGTGAAATGGACTGAGAAAGGATGTTATGTAGCATGAAATCATGTAGAATGACCTTGAAAGAATTTAGAAGGTAATCAGGAGCATTCTGTCTGAGCCTGCAGATTTATTATAGCACAAAGATGCTGTGAGTTCACCTATTATACTACTAAGCAAACAGAGGATTTATAATGGACATCTGTGTGATTAAAAGCTCCATCCCCAGAGAGTGGTGAACACCTCATAATTTACAAATAGAAAAACCATGACTGAGATGTTAAAGGCAGGCCTCATGCTTGGAATTAATTTCATATTGAGGGAGTTTAGAATTTGGCCTCTTTCTCAATGATGTAGGGAATGATTAAACCCTTTTAAAACCTATTGTATGTTTTTATTTATTTTTACATTCCGCTTCTGAGTGCATGTAAGCAATTATCCTGGAAGCTTTGCATGCAAAAGAGACTTAGTAAGGAGTCCTGCCATTTCACAGGGGCTATGTGGTCATTTATTCTGCGTTCAGCCACCACAGGACAAATGTCTATCCCTCAGTTATCCTCATTCTGGTCACAATTCCAACATCTCCTTAAATTCCATGCTATACCTCTGTTCGAGAAAGATAGTATTTCTGAAAGATTCAATGGGAAGATAAAGTGTATCACTGCTAAATAAACTTAGGCTGAGCACGTAGGATACTTACATGTGAATGAAATTAATTTTGAAAAATATTCTTATAATAAGCTGGCTATGTTCATAATGATAGTACAGAGCAGTATGTCAAAATCCATTCCATTCTGGAATATTGTCAGATGCCTTGGAAAACTGCAGTTGACTGATACTACCTGATGTTTTAAAATATCTGAACATGCTGTATACAAGGTTCTTCTGTATTTGAAAGAACTGAAAAATCTATTCTTGCTCTTTTCGTTAGTTAAAAATAATTTGCTCTAGAAGCACTTCTGCTTCTGTAGGTTCATTTCCCTGTCACTTAAGTTTTGTTATATTTTTATTAATCAGCATTAGTCTGATGATTTTCAGCTGCCATCATGCTCTCATCTGCCTACATGGCCTACTCTGCAAGTCTTTATTTAGTGTTAATTTTTTATGTGATTCTTAATGCCCTCTACTTATCAAAAAATCAACGGCTCAATGGACAAATCAGTATGATGGGTGATGCACTGGTTTCTGACATTTCCATAATGCTCATAAATGGTAATTAACCCATGGTTCTTTAAAGGAATGCTAAGAATATCATGTAGCATTTTTGTCTGTATTTTCATAACCAAAAACTGCCTCAAAATGTCATTCTTTCTTGTCATCGTTCACCATTGACTCTCAGGAACTACAGACTATTGTGTGAGTTGAAACAGATTTAGAGTAGATAACTTTCTTTTCAACAGAAACGTATCAGAAATATTTCATGTATTTCAAAAATCTGATAAATACTAAGACCACTTTCAAGGTACACACTTGAAATTGAATCATTAAGAACATCAGGTAGCAGTGGTAAATCTTAATTGCTGATTCTGCAAGAATTGCAGATTCTTCTTTTTCTTTATCAGCTGTAATAGCTATACATGTGTATTAAGGAAAGTGTATTATTTTATGTTGAATTGTGTAAGTCAGAATAGATTTCTCTCTTCTTGTTAAAGAATATTTTGGCTAATTTTCTTAGGCAATGCTGTAGTATTAGGGCTATGGAAAAGGTTTAGCTTTCAAATTTTTTTTTCCACACTAGGAAACTTTAAAATGATTTCTTTATTTTTTAAGCTGAGTGCTTTGCCTGCACATGCATTGCAGAAAAGTGTAAGAATGAAATTTCATTCCTTGCACCTGTCATAGGTGAACATTTTATAGCTGTGCTACACTGCAGTAATAGGAAAAAAATAATGGCTTACGTTTATCTGTGGGAAGACAATGTTTTCAGATATTAGCTTTGAAGAAGCCCGCATTGAGTCATCCAGACTACTTTTTTATGACCACCTACCTTGACGTACTGCACTTGAAAATACTTCAGTAAGTAGCCTGAAGTGGTAGAGGTCAAAATTATTGGACATTTCTGAAAAATTGTGCCTAAACATCCACTACAATGTCTAAGAAGGTTCATTCACAGCAGTTTCTTGTATAGAGTGTATAAATGGCAGGTGACTTAACTGTATGCTCAGTCAGAGGAGGACATGGAAGTTCACAGTCATAAGGAGCAACCCCTGAACAAAAGTCATCTTCCTAAGCAATTACTTTCTCTATCATTAGATTAACTATGGAACCATTAACTTTTAGGACTAAATGCAAATATCTCTCCTTTTCTTCTCTAGTGACATGGTGTGATTCACACCTGTGTCTGGCTGCGTGTTTTCTCCTTTTCATTCTGGCTGTTCTGCATGGCAGAATTATGACATTTCCATTATATTACCTATCTTCTTCAGCCCCATGATTTCAGTTTAAGTGATTTAATTTTCCAAGTCATAAAGATACAGCACTATGCAGCTTTTATGCAGGTGAAATTTGCATTACCCATAAGCATCTCCAGTCAAAATTCCTCATAAAGTACACATTTCAATTAATGTTTCTGATTCCTGCTCATAAGAATGTAAAAAGTTTTATATTCTGAATTTGTGTGGAATGGCCAACAAGTAATTCTACTACAGCTCCATTATACTTTTAAAAATTACCTGCCCTCTGTTGTGACACAACTCCCACAGTACTGCAGCATAGACATATAAATAACTATCTTCTAAACTTTCTATGGATGAATATTGTTTTCTGTCATCACAATTGCACCATGAAATATGAAAGTTCAATTTCCTCTTCATTTCCTTTTAATAAAACTTCTGTTCATTTCATTTTTGAAAAGAGATTGGATCTAAATTACTTTGACTTCTTCTGGCCTAACTTTGGTGAATGTTTCGAAAGAGAATCTGAAACCCTTTTAAAACCCACCAAGGAGATTAAGGGCTTTATTCTAGGGGTTTTGTACTTACATCCTCTTCTTTCCTTCAATACAAGTCTTTTGCATTTAGAAATGACAGTATTGATTCCAGGACACTGTTACAAGAAGTATAAATATTGTGCCCACTACTGTAGCTGCTGCTTAAAATGTAACATTTCCAAACAGCAATCTTTTGTTCATACAATAGGCGAGGGAGTCAACTGCAGAAGTAAATTTGCCAGATTATTTTTCAGCAAAAGCCATTTCTTTAATGTACTTATGTAGCCTTTCCCGGTTTGGACAAATAGCATTCACAGGGTTGGGAACTGTATGATCTTTGCCATTGTACCTATCAGCAGGCTATTAATGATGAAGTTAATGGAATTAAACCAAGAGAAAAAATAAATTGACTAAATCAAATGCAGATTTCACAGGCTGGCTCTCCATGCAAGTTATATCTTTTTTCTTTCAGTTTTCTTGGATACAACATGGAAGTTTTTTTCCTAAAATTACAGCCTTGACTCTCAGAATAAGCTCTGTTTATATATTAATAGCTTAGGCTTGTAGGTCATTGTATCTGTCCACTGAAGTTAGAGAATTCTGGGCTGAATAACATCTTCCAACACAACAGGTTAAAATACCAGCCATTCTCATGACACTGAATGTTTCATATTGTTCATTCACTTCAGCTAACAGTAAAGTGCATGCTGAAAGCTGTGGAATAGATGGAATTTCTGCTTAAGCCTCTCTGACACAACTATAGTATTCCCAAGCATTTCAGAAAATGTATTGTGACTGTTAGAGGCATAAATACTAGCTGATGTTTCAGTGTGCATAACTTCATGCACATGTGCATCTGCAATACTGGTGGAATATAAATACTCAGAAAAGACTTTTTTTCAGCCTTTTTGTTGTGAGAGCAGTAAACAGTGTGATGCAAGCACTGAATGTCCCTGCCATTCTAGAAGTGATTTTTCATCAGCTGGGATTGCATGGTATGGCTGATAATGATTCTCTGTTCATAATTGCTCTTTGGGCAAATCGCAGTTCTCTAATTTTTTGTGATGTATAAATCCAGGTAGGAGAAATGGTATTGTCTGTACAGAAGCTCAGTATCTGCAGTGCCAGCTTTTGTGTGTGCATCAAGGAGCACTGTCACTGGAGACCACAGATTCTTTTGAATTGCTTCAGAATGTGAAGCTAAGATTGATATTTTGTGAATGAACCTACCTCTGTGGGCCAATGAGGCTGCCTCTGAAACCAAAAATTTCTTTACTGCAGTCAGTCCATCTCCATTTACAATGATGCACTGCATAACATGTATAGAATTAATATTCCAATGTGGAGATATGAACACAAGATTTTGATATTGTCTCACATTCCCTCCACTGAATTGATGATGAGTTTGAATTCTGAAGATATCATGTAAGACAATATGTTGGCTCCACAACAATGTAATTATAGTTGTGTTAAACTATTCCAACAACTCTCTTGTGCACATGAAATCAAACAAGTTTGGAACAATATTTCATCTAATTTCCAATGTGTAATTGAGAAATGAGCTCTTAATTTTCTTTGTTCTTTGTTGGAAAAAAAAATACAAAAAACCCCTTCACCTGACAGTCTTGGGCTGGTTGGGGGAGAAAAGAAAAGAGAAGCAGGACCTCAGACCTCAATTTCACTTATTATAATAAATCAATTTCATACTCATTTGTGTTTAATCTCCATTGGAAATTTACATTATCCAATCAGAACTGAACAAGTCCCTCAGGGGAGATCAAGTGTCACATAAAAATTCAACAGGAAATTCACGCAATAAATCAGTAAAAGTACAACTCATACATGGAGATTTTAAACCCATCTAAATTCTATTAAAAACCTCTAAATCCTATTTTAGACAGAACAAGAAGGAAGCCTGGGAACTGTAACATCCCTAAGAGGCCCCTCAAAGTGCACATACTAATATTTAATCATTTATAATTTTTGTATGTCCAAATTAAGTAGTTTAACTAAAGCAAGTATAGCTTTCATTTGTACTTTTTCTTCTGACAAGGAGTAGTTTATAGAGACAACATTATATCATCATAATCTTCAAATATTTAGCTGGTTAAAAATATATTCTGTGCAGTATATGTGATAGGAGAAGGGCTTACGTGATTTACAGTGGATCTAGACATTACTTCATGAGATTTGAATATGGGTATATGTCCTCTGAAAACCAGAGAAGCAGCATGAGAGATGAAAAAGGGAGGGCAAAGCAGACAAATGACAATGGAAAAAGCAAAATCCATCTGCAGTGGATGAATTAGTAAATTCAAAGTAATGGGCTCTACATTTTCTACCTTGAAATGAAAAAATATGTGAAGTAATGGTGGATTGCTTCCTGTTCAGCAGCAGTCAAAAAGGAATACAGAACACTAAAACCAATTAGGCCTAGTAGGTTTATAAAATCTAGAGTTTATGAAGAAGCAGGAAGCCGTGAGATATCTGCAGTCCTATCCAGCTCCAGCTCAGAGGGACAACCTCTCTGATGCAATTGACTGTCCTAACTGCTGCTTTTTAACTTCTGCACTTCTAGGATGTTTCTTGTCTGGTGAAATAAGTCACACTGAAACAAAAGACAGAAGTCTGGAATTTTTGTTTAATATAAACAAGTAATGCTAGAAAAACTGGAATAAGAAAATAGTCTTCTGGGACATTTGAAACATTGTGTGTGCTTCACATTTACAGTCTTGGTCTGAATTCAGGATAGCTTCCCCACCTTTGAGTAATATGTCTTTAGTTGGCATCCATGATAAAGCTATACTTTAAAGCTCTATGTATGGTATAGAAATATGGCAGCATAAACAAGTAACCCATTGTATCAAAATGATTGCATCTAAATATAATTTGGCTTAAAAATATTTTAAAACTCAAAATATGTATATATTTTGGAAAGTGAGAGCTAAAATTTAAAAGTACATCAGAAGAAAGATTTTTGGTTAAAACATGTTATTTGGACTAATTTGAACTAGTTTTGTTTGAACAAGATTGCAAATGTAATTAACCTCTTGGTCTCTACATATCTGTATCCCTGAGTTCAAAAAACTGTGAATGAGTTTCGTTTTCACTTAGAAAGTTGGTATAGGGAAGACTCATTGTAACTGACACATTGCTATTGCCCACATTTCTGTTATTTCCTCAAAATATGAATCACACAGAGTCAGAATACTCAAGGTATCTTTATTACCTTTGGGTTGCTTTAGGGAAAGCAACAGATGGTGGTATTTAAGTTGTCCACATACAGAAAATATAGGCTTGCACCACCAGTCTATCTGTGCATCTTGCTTGCCTTTTTACAGACATAATTCAAAATAATTAGGCAAGTTATTTAAGTTCCTACTTACATATGAAAGTGGATTAGCAATATGTGCTTGAAGTTATGCATCTGGTGGAGGCTTTCTGAAATCAACACCTGTATAGAGAAACCCTTATATTTTTGACACAAGACTCTTCTGCATCTGTTTAAATCCTTATGCATTAAGCACCAGGCAGGACTAACATTTTGCTTATTTAAGGATGGAAATTTAAGCTTTTGGAAGTTCTACCCTGAGGAAATAAGAGCTGCCTAATTCTCATCTATACACTTCACATTTCTTTCTTTGTCTCTTATTGCTCTTATTTCCTCTTAAAAATTTTACTTTTTTCAGGAAAAAAACAACAGACAGATATCCTTCTTGTTAAAGTAGTAAAACCTATGCTGAATCTAACATTCTTGTTCTCAGGGAAGCTACAATTCTTGGCTGATACAGAGTGCTTGTATTAATCAGATCTGTTATACAATATGGGGGTGTAGAGGCATGTAGAAATTAGATCTAAATTCTACTTTATTTTTATGTAGATTAATTGTAGCAAAACAGAAATAGTAAAGGAATACAAACTAATACTTCATTTGTATTGTACCATCTTTTTAACAAATAGCACAATAAAGAGTTATTTACAGTCTACTCGTTTTTTAACTTGGCAATAGAATAAATAAAATTAAGGGAGTCAGTTAATATAAACCACAGTTTGAAACACTTATAGCTTCTTTTTTCTTAATCTCGTGCTGTGAATGAAACTCTGCCAACAGTGATAAGAAAGTTCTGTTCATCTGAACCTGTTGACATAGTGTTTTAAAAAAGTATAGCAGCTGAATAGGAGTCCTGGGAGTTTTGATTCAGTGCCAGTTATATTTCATACAAATAAATAATCTTTAACGGCATTTTAGCATTAATAAAATATTCATTTCTTAATAAAAAATGCTTTATAATTTACAAAAATAGCGTTTGGTATGTACATATAGATTTGCACTGGGAGAAAATACAAAATGCACAGCTCACTAAGAATGCCTGTATAATATCTTTTCAATGTTTGTTGGCTTTTTAAGTCCTTTAAGAAATTACAAACTAATTTAATCATACTCCATAATTACATACTCTTGAAGGAATAAGGCTTTAGATTCAGACCGTATCATACTTAAAATAAAATGATGTTGTGTATCAGATAGACCAATGAAACTGTACACTGGCAATAAATTAATGGTCCTAAGGCTGCCAACAGTAATAAATAAAGAGTAGATGCTTATGACCAAGTATGCATTTTATTGGAAACGGAGAAATTTAATTTGACTGCAGCACACAGAGAAGTTAAATGGTGACTTTCTTTTTTGACTGGTTGAAACAAATGTGTTTTGAAATTTTATCATCACCAAAATTAACTAATTCAGGATTCACTTTTTACTTCCAGTAGATAAAAGCAATAAAACAAAATGTTCTAAGTCTTGATGCTTCAACACAATTCTGTTGCGCTTGGAGACTACCATGGAGTATTATGGTGTATTGCTTATTTGTATGGCTTTACCAGCCCAGAGCCCTGGTGTTGTCTCACTATAACAGTGCAGTGAATGTTTATTAACACAACGCATGAAGCAAACTAGATCAGAACTGATACTTTGTTTGTTTGACTTACTCTTTAGATTCATTAACAGGCATTCTACTGTGAAATATTTGATCAGGACGGGATCTTCTTCTATAGCTATTGGTAGACTTCGAGCTACTTTCCAAACACCTGAGCTGGAAGAAATTAAAAGCAAAAGAACTTTTTTAGTGGAATGTTAACATTGGCCATCTTTTTACCTAAGAAAGCAAGGCATATATCCATCTTACCAAGTGTTTTCAAATTGATTCATTAGAAGGACAGGCTTTAATTAATTTAAAAGATGTATTAGATATTTGTTTAGCTATTAAATCTAGCTGTTCTGAAGGATGTTGGAAAATGCCCACTTAAAACTAAAATTAGTTTGCATCACTCTTTGTTCCATCTGTGTTCTATTTTACTGCTAGAGTGGGGGAAAAATAAAGATGGAAGGTTAGCAATGAAAGTATTTATAAAAGACAGTAATTATTAACCTTGGTGGTATGTCAACAGGATGTTCAGCTGCTACTGAGAAGAACCGAATGTTTGGAAAGGTCTTCAGTCCACCTACTGTCAGAGACTGCATATCTGACAGCCTTCTGACTGCTCCAAGCTATGCTGTTCACACATCAGGTTGGTGATCGCGATGTAAGCACCTCAGCAGAGTGGTGTCAGTATTCCTTCAAATATTATTTAATTGTGCTGCCTTCTGAGAACTCCTTTTGTGCCTGTTTTGCAGACTGCGCTCTGATGAAAGCGATCTGCAGTGGGAGTAAATGTCTTGACATTGCTTATTCTTTGAGCTTCTTGAAAGTGGCTATGTGACCTTAAATGTTCTAAAAACTATAGTTAAGCACATGCTGTCCAGTGTTTGTTAAGTGGTTTGAAGGCCAGGCTGTCAGGTATACCTCTGGAAGAGCTCTTCCATGCATTTTGCACTGTGAGAAGACATACTGTGTACACCATTACTCGGGTGCACCTTCTGGGCACAGAAATTACTGTTGCCAAAGTATTGCCAAATTTTTTCTTCAACAAAAAAGAAAGGATTTATGATATTGCTTTGTATTTCTTCATAGGTATATGACACATATATATATATATATATAAAAAAATAAATAAAGTTTACCTAATTGCATACAAATCAGCATTCATTTTTCATTTACACTCTAAAGGAAATAAAATAGATTAAGGCCAGTCTCCTTTAATGCTGTTTCCTATTTAAGCTGGAATTTGTTTTGCAATAGACAGAATAACATATTTATAATTTAATAGTGATGAATTTGGAGTTGAGCTAACTTTATTCTCAGTCTTAAAGCTTTTTTTCTGCTTTGCTAATTTGGACACATTCCTCATCATGCCTTATATCTAGGATGTAATCCCGTTGCTCATCAGCTTTGATCTAACATAGTTCAAGTCGAGCACAGTCCAGGGTCTAGAGAACTGTCTGCTCTATCCTTAGTGTTCATGTCTTTAGCAAGCCTGACCTACACAAAATCTCCATATCCCCTCTCTTACACACTATGTAAATTTGATTGACTACAGAACACTTCAGACAAAGTTGTTTACAGGTAGTCTTAACCATTTCCCACAGCATTGCATTCTGTTTGATTTTTTTAGCAATAGGAAGAAGTGATACTAAAGCTGTCCATGCTTTGCTTCTTCTTTTGGACTACTGTTCTCTCAGAAATGAAGTTTATAGACTTTTTGTGTCTTTTTTCTGGGGTTTTATTTGTGCAGGGTTTTTTATTATTATTATTATTGTTCACAGGAATAAGGAAAAGGTTTTGTTTGGAAACCAGCGCTGGAGGGCTGCTGGTGGAAGAGCTGTGGCTGGAACTACAGTCCCAGTAAGCTGCAGGGGAGATTTCTCAGGAAAAGTTTTTCCTCATACCCAAAAGATCAGGGAAGCTGGGTTGCCATAAAGCATTTATATGTGTTTTTACAGTAAACAGATGAGGGCTTTAGGGTAGCTTTAAGCTATAAAGTTGATGAGGTTCACTGACTCAGGAAAGGAGGCAATCAGCACGTTAAAGCTTTCTTCTGCTTTGCTAATTCCTACACATTCCTCATACCACGACTTGTCACAGAAAGTGGCTTCATTTCAACATTTGACTTTCCAGGTCTTGACAAATATATTCATATTTAAAGTGTTCATTATATTCATTACACGTTAATATACGTTATATTCTTTTTCTTTGAGGAATAAAGCAGGAAAGCATCCTGCCTTGCTTTTCTTGGCTTGGGATCACAAAAATGCTGTAAACGCTAATCTGAGCAGTGTTCATTTTTTTCCCATTCACATCAATGTGTATAATTGGAGAAAACAGGTTAAAGATAAATTTAGCATTCTCGAGGAAATTATTATGCTAAGCCTCTCTAGAAATGTATTACTTTGTTTGCTCTCATTTTAGATGAATATAAGAGCATATTAAAGACATTATTCATATGCATTCTTAAGGCATATGAAATTTATGTTTCTCCATTACATTGCATTCTGCTTCAATTTTTACCTCAAGGGTCTCCGTTATAATGGTGTGTTTAATTTC
The DNA here is from genome assembly GCF_023638135.1 of Falco biarmicus. Lineage (NCBI taxonomy): Eukaryota > Metazoa > Chordata > Aves > Falconiformes > Falconidae > Falco > Falco biarmicus. The sequence continues at coordinate 10,095,663 of NC_079302.1, forward strand.
TAACATTGGTAATTTCAGTTGGCTTGATAATCTAATGCATTATATCATCAAATTTCTCTGATCTCTGATGCCTATTAAATATGAACTTGGGTGAGTGAAGAATATTATCTCAGATGATATCATTATCCAGGTACATACCAGCCATACTGATACAAAATATAACATTCATTGTGGAAAATATCAAAGAAATAGCTGTGGGCTGGAAAACTTTTTCTTCCTATTTCTGATAATTGTAAAGAAATATGATAAAGTGCAAGACCAACACATGAAAATATTTGAAGGGCCATAGTTCTTTATTGCTTTTTTCTTAGTTGGCATATTATTGCTCCAAGCCTGTGTGGTGGTTCTTGCAGCAAATTACAGCCTGATATCTTAAATTATATACCAATTTACACATCAAATGAAATTCAGACAATACTATGTCTTTTTCATTAAATATTCCACTGCTTGAAGTTGGAGAGCTTTCCAGAATTAACCTCCTAAAAGACTTCTGTTTGTATTTAAAATACACTAAAACTGTACATTACCACACTCCAAGTGTTTTTTACATCTTAAGTTTACACATGCACTTACTTTTTGTTTAGGTGCAGATGAAATTAAAGTACTTGGTCACTTTTCTTTTTGGTTCCTTGCGTGACTTCACTGCATAGGTAATTTGTATACCACAATGAAGCATTACAATCAGATTTAGTTCATAGAAAAGATTAAAAAAATATATACAAGGGGGAAAATCAAGTAGGAAAAGGGAGACTGGATTTTAGCAATACAAGGAAGTACTTTTGATATCAAAAAATAGATTTAGGTAGTAAAATCTGCACTGATTTTTGTAAAACAATTTAAAAATCCTAATCTGTTGTGCCTATAATGGCATTGATATTTTGATATAAAATTTAGTATGAATGGATTTTCCTCATTGACTGTATTACAGAAGATTGGTGAATGTATCAGGGTGAATTAATTTTTTTCCCAAAAAACATCAAAACTTCCATCAAAATGCAAAATCTTTACTTTAACCAACCCTTCTCTTCAGTAGTCTCTCAACAGTATATTGTTTTTGTAGTCCTTTTAATGTGATTGACCACCTTTACTTTATGGGTAGGATAATTCAGTGATTAAAGCTTTTGAGTGTGACCTTAATCCAGTTCTTGACTGAATTAGAGTCCGTCATTGGAAAAGTCCGATAAACACAGCCCTTATTCTGTAATCATCGTCCCTATTTACTGACTCAGTTGAAAGTATAAACCCATTCATTAACGAGTGATGAGTGTAGGTTGTTCAAATAGTGTCAGCAGCACAAATAATTTTCCAGATATAAATCTGGAAGCAAATGTATAACATAAAAATATGAAGAAATATATTGTACTTATGCTTACATTTTCATTTAGGCAACGGGTCTCTCAGCTGTCAGAGGGATCTTGCTTTTAAGAGTATGGAGTTTGTTCTCCTCTTGGGGAAGTTTGAGACAACGGTATATACATGTAAGTGCCTACTTTTTATGATAAAAATACAGGCTCTAGGAATCTTACGTTTGTTAAGTATAGTTTAGTATGTCATGCTTAATCAATATTGCCGCTGGCAAAACCCTGAACTTCTTCACAGATACTGGGAAATAGGAAGGGAAAAGGAGAATGGAATGCAGTGGCTCTTTACCCACACTGTCTCTCTGTATTTATGTCACCCTGTAATGGCAGGGTGATGTTGCCACAGTTGTGTCCAGCACAGCGGCCTCCTGCGTGGGGACGGAGCTGGTTTCCCTCGAGTGCAGCACCACGGGTGGTGCCTGGCAATGAAGGAAGCAGAGTTCAGGGCTCCACAGGAACGCATTTGCTTTCTGTCCCACAAAGCAACTTTATCTCCAGAAGAAAAAGCTGACTGCATAAAAGGAAGCTCTCATTAAAGCAGAAAAATAGGGTGGGGAAGTGGTGGTGATTGGGAAAGCTGACTGCATGTTACATTCGTATTTGTTGAAATAGCTTTCTTTTAAGCTCATTCCAGAGGCATACTGTGAATTTTATTTCAACTAGGTGTAGTCTGTGAAAAAAATCAGATGCATTCTGTGAAGGTGGTAAAGGGTCTGCTTGTTTTCAGGACAAAAGTTTCCTCTCTGTAGCATAGTTCCCTCAGTAACATGGGCCTTAATGGAGGTCGCAAGCTCTGTGCTAAACGCTTTGTGAAAGGAGAAAAAAGAAACCAGTGCAAGTCCCTGAAGAGTTACAAAAATGATCTTTTAGACAGGCACATGAAGTCAGGAGGGTCCCAAATCTTTTTCTAGAGGTCTCTAGCCGGGTAGGTAGGCTGGAACTGGGCTGGGGCCTCCCTCTCCCTGCTGGCTGGGGCCTCCAGCCTTTTGGCCGCGCTGCCGGGGGAGTTTCCCTCAGAGCAGCTTGGGAAGTGGGAGAGCTGTGCACCTATATTAAAAGTCAAACTGTACAAGGGGGCATGAGGCAGGTTTGACTGGCTTTTTTAATATCAGATCACAGAAACTAAAAATGTCAGCGAGAAGAATTTCAGAGGAAGTGAATGAAAATAACAAGAGATCAAAAAGAGAAGCAGTTGGACAAGCAAGATACAGTGGAAGGAAATTAACACAGGCCTGGAAAATATCTCTACGGTCAGCCCAGTTTCCAGTGCTCGTGGGGGAGTTGAGATTAAAATGTCTAAAACAGAAACAGAATTTTCAGTTTATGATACAGAAACCACAGGCTGGAGCAAGCAGACCAGAACGCACCTTTTGTAAGTTAAATTCAAGGCATAGCTCCAGAACATTCCGGGATAGCCTGTAGATTTCTATAAAGTAACAGTTTTTTAATAGTTCTTTTGACATTGCATGAGGGATTGAAGGAATACGATTGCAACCAAAACCTTTTTTAAAAGATTCTTAGAAATCCAGGAAAAGTGTTACAAGGTTTAACTCTTTGGTAGTTCAGATGCTAGGGGTGACAAATAAAGAATGGTATCGCTAAGCATCTGGACATACAGGGTTTATGCTAATAAAATCTACCATGAAATGCAATCATATGTAGTTTGGGTGTATTAGAAAGACTTCTGAAATTATGAGACAGTGCCAGACCTAAGGATTCATGCTTGCTGAAGACTGCATGTAGAAGGAGGTGTTCATCTTTAATCTTCAACTGACCAATATGAAAGCTGAAAATTGTGATCAAAAGCTGACTAAAAATGTTTAGATGTATATATTACACACAATTCTGTGTCTGAGACACATGCAAAGAAATTAAAAGAAATGTGATAGCCTATACCATAGCTTGAGACAGAAAGTAAAGTCCTTCATACGACAGAAAGGATTTTAAACATCTTTGTGTTTGTACATGAGACTGTCTGTGAAAAAAATCTGAATTTCTAAGAGCTAAAAAGTTCACCTGATGAGGTCTTTTGAGATGTCTCAAAATTAAATACAAAGAAGTTAGACTGCCATTAAAGCAGTCATGAATTACATGTGAGTTACATGCATACCTAAAACCCATCTTGGGCAAACTGATGATTTATTTTTTAATAATTCTTCTGTTAAGTCATGCAGCCAGTACTTGCCAGGTATTGGCATGAGGCAATTATATTTCTGTTTCTGCTAATGTAATTAGGGTTTATTTGAACTCCTGTCTCCAAAGATATGACTAATAGATGTGTACATGTAGTCCTCAAAAAGATTGTTCTCAAAAGGCAGGTGATGATAGGCCAAGTATTTTAAAAATCCACATGAGTGATCGTAGGTAACTGAAGATAAAGGTGAGTATGGCACAGGCTTGGGCTTGTATTCTTACATCTACCTTGGCCTGCACCGAGAGGTTTTCTTTTTTTTCCCTTAAAAGTCTCCATATATTCTAATGCTAAATAACAAATGGATTCCTGTTCTTTTTCCTGTGTTGGAATTCAGTAGGCTCATATGTAGAATAAAATTAAGGTGCTGATACCTGTTTATCCTCATAATACATTTAAAGTATACGTAAAATGTAAAATTCCTTTCTATGTACTGACAGCACATTTGGGGTAATGTATTCACATCTTAACTTGTAGCCAGATCTGCTGTTTTAAATGATTAAATGTTAAATCTGGTATTTACTCTTAGACTGTGCAAAAGTCAAAGGGAACAATTTGTCAGCTCATTCATATTTTGCTTCTGAAGCCAGTTAACTAACCAGTCTTACAGAAAAAGAAGTAAGATAAATGGAGGCCATTCTGTTATGTAGAAAAGTGTACATGAAGATAAATTTTTCACATTTTGCTTCATTTCATCTGCAGTTATCACTGTCGTAATTGCTTCTGAACACTCAAGGTGCTCTTCATATTGCTTCTATGACATGAATGGTTTCAGCTATTTTGGTAGACTACTAGCTTGCAACACTGAAACTTCAGTAATCTTTTTTCTGTATTCTAATTTAGAAAAAAAAATCCTCTGCCTCTTTATATAAACGTGAATTTGCCAAATAAATGATAAAGAGTCAAGACCTGTGTAAGCTACCAGATTCTGCTAGAAACAAGCTTGCATATAGGAAATCCTGAGCAAACAAAATCATGTTACCATTGCTAGTATAGTTCCCATTAGTTTATATTAAAAATATTTGATAATCTAGGCTCAAACAGCTTGCATTAATTTCTTGTCCTGCCATGACTTCTATTGATTTAAGGAGTAACGAGGTCATCTCCTTTGCCTCATCTAAAACCTGCAAGACTATCACCATTTTCAGTTCATGATTAGTCATCAGGTGTTTCTCATTTCAATTTCATGAACTAAATTATGATTTGAAAAACCCTAAAAACTATAGACTACTGTGTTAAAAATCTTACTATTTTTTTTAAAAGGGAATAAAGAATAGTCTGTGCAAAATAGGATCTTGACCATTTTTATATTGCTGCATCATAGTATGTTTCTTTATTGAGAGCTCTTTAAAGCCTGAGGAGAGTGCCAGGATTTATAAAAGAGTCTTTTCCTCTGTTAACACATAATGGTTTTCTGACTAAATTAATTTTAATGGCATAGTTAGCCACATATGTAGAATTCTCATCAGGGTTTCTAATCCGATTCTGTGCAGTGTGATTTTATGATGGATAAGCATCTGAACAAATAAGTAGACCCAAGGTAGTTGTATTAAAATTTCTGTAAAAGGTATACTAGTTTTCTCAGTTACCTAGATTTCTGCGGTGGTAGACTGAGGGATTCTTAAATAGGCACACTTATTTTGGCACCCTGTGCACTTTAAAAAGAATCTCATTATAAAAACCCCTCAGCTTTGTGCCAAAGAAATACAGGAGTGGGACTGGATTTCTTTCTTTTACGGCTTGTCAGAAATTTAATGTAGTTTTATTGCATTAAATTTTCAACTACTCCAGCTGCTGTAGGAAATATATAGCTAAACAATAAGCTCAGAGAGGTAAATGCATGCATTATGTTCTTAAAATACTAATGCAAACTGGGCTTAGTTCAATTTCCAAACTCACATAATTTTCAGTTTTTAATGGTCTGTGGGCCTTTTTAAAAACCCCTATGAGTTTAAAACAATATATTCTACTGGCAGTAGAGTTTATGTTATTAGCCAAAAATCTGTGGGTCATCAAATACTTTTATAGCCACATAGTGAATGTAATTAATCATATATTATAAACATAAGATTTTTTCTTAACTAAAAATTTTAATTCAGATACCAGGAGTTTCATTCTTCTTTTCATACAGTAACTTTCAGCTTTCTCTCAAGTGTTTTGTTTGGGGTTTTTTTCCAAGAAATCCAACTTGGATTCTGCCATCTTGTCCTTTCTATTGATTTAATTACGATACTCAGTCAGAAGTATTCTTGTGAGAAGTTTTACAAGATAATGAGAGCAGTTTTCATGGAAAATATTATGTGATTTACAGTTCTTGCTTCTGGACATTCACATGCTCCACAACATTGGTGTAAGTATCACCACAGATGTCTAATGGAAGGTCACACTTACAAAGTATTCCTGGATTCCAGCTTTACTTTTCTTCCAGCTTTTTCTCATTATTTTACCATAACAGTTTTTTGCTTGTTTGTACTGAAAAAAAAAAAAAAGAAAAAAAAAAGGAAAATGTTAGCTTTTCCTATCCATAGTTCATTTTGTGGGAGTGTTGCTCCTTTTCCTTGCCTTGATGGCAAACAGAAATCAATGCTTTTCTAATATTAATTTTGAAATTAATAGCCACTTCTGCTGAAGACTTTTAGAAGATTAAAAATAATGCATATGCAATGGCAATCAGAAGAATCTTTATAACTGATTTGACCCTACAAATTATATCAAACTGATCTTCTGTCTTTTGCATATTAAATATTTATACAGAATATATCTGACATGCTTTCAAAAGCAGTTTGCTTTCTGAACTGACATCTTAACCTTGCAAAACACATCCCAATGATGCTGATACATTTGGACTTTATTCCTATAGGAAGTAGCTGTTACTGGACTCCAGATTTCAACAACTGGTCTAGTGAATTGTCATTTATTGCCTGAGTTCAATAAATACAACAGTGTGTGAATACAGAGAAACTGTACAAACTTTTCCATTTTAACTGCTTTACACATGCAAAGTACTATTAAATTGATTACAACACATAAGTATGTACTACCTCTAGGAAAATTAAAAAAATTAAATAGGGGAATTTGCTTTCTCAGAGTTGAGAAATGCTGGCAAATATGGTCTGCTTTTCATTTCCCAAGAAATACAGTCTTTTTCAAATAAGTTACATTTTTCTTTTGTGTCCTTTAGCCTACCCCAAGTGGCTTGCAGTATTTATCAACTTTAATCAACATGACTGACAGGAAACCTGATAATAGAGAATAGCTGTCTCCACTGGTGGGGCAAAATCTTCTGAAATGTCAGTAGTGAATACACTGTATTTACATTTCTTTGGGACTCTCGCTTTTAAAAGATTTTAATATTTTACACTGGAGGGATGAAAGTAAAGGTTATTTAACTATACATCAGAAATTGTATCTGATGACAGTGTGACACAATATTTCTGCTTTCAGAAGTGCAGAATGCCTACCTCTCATCTCTGGTGCTGTTTCACTGATGTAGCAAGTTCATAGCTAGTATTTGTCCTCTAATATTGGAAGCTGTTCATCATCCAATTAATGACAGTCCTGGAGCTTTCTTTTTTAAATTCATTTTGGGTTTGGCCAGCACATCAGTTCTTTACAGAGATTTATAGTATATTAAATATAAACAATTAAAATTAATAATTAATTTCTTCTGGACTGTCATCAGGCCCATTGCTTTGGCCATAGGCAGGGCTCTCTGTGAAAAAGGCTGAGTTGTCTGGTTGTGCTAGGTCACAGGAGGCTTGGCCAGAAGTGCTTAAGAGAAAAAACGTATTAACAGCCATGCTGATCCCATTTGGTTTCAGTCTATGAAGTCTGAAAGTTTGGAAAACTTTGGCTTAGTGTTGCCTGTAATGATCAGTGAATTGATCTGGGCTGTAGCCAGCAGTTCCTCTCCTTCATGTCCTCTGTTCTGAGCGTAGTGCTGCTAAACCTGGGGCTTGTGGGCTTGTGGCTCAGCTAACTGCAGCAGTTACTGGGTCTTCTGGACATTCCCTTTCCTGAGCATCGCTCTGGGGCAGAGCTCCTGATTCTCTGTCTCTGCATGCACTCAATTTTATGTTGGACATAACTGCTCAGGAAGCTAAACTTCCAAATGCAAGAACTTCTAGTTTTATCATATTAAACAATTGAGAGGAGTACCTAGTAAGCTTTCAAAAAACAACATTCTGTTTTCTGGTGTTTTCTATCACTGCACTTCTTTTGTATTCTACTTTGTGCTTCCATTGCATTAAATTCCTTTTAGATATTAAGAAATGTCAGATTCTCAGCTGTAATTATGCTAGCTTCAGAAGGTTTTAAAAGAAAAAAAGTCTGCATAAAGAAAAAACTGAAACCAAGAAGAATAGCTGGAAGTAGCTTGTTTCTCAGTGAAAAGAGGTTTCCTGATCTCTGCAGGTCCCTTTTGATGACTCCATTATCCTAGAGAGCTACTGACTTCCTCATAGAAAGATTTCTGCTAGCATTTCATAATTCAGAAACTGTTTTCGTTTTAAACTCAAAATATAGATAATTTTACTTTTGACTACAATTATTAAGGTATTGGTAAAGAAAAGATTTTTAAATTATTTTGGAAAAAAATCTGTAAAAATTTTCAGAAAAATTGTATTTTAATGTTAAAAATGTTTTAAAAAAGACCCGAGAAATTTCCAAAATATTTCTCCAGGAGAAAGTTCATTTTCTCTGGCTTCTTTGTGCGCCACACACTTTTAACTTTTTTTAATGAAGAAAAATCACAATAACCTTAACAGGAGAGCAATTAAGCTGTAGAATCCCATCAAGGCAAACCGACTTTTACTTTTAGGAACATGGAACAGCTAGAAATGCCACAGGGTACCTACAACTAACCAATAATGTATTTTTCCCCTTTTTCCTTTATCCAATATATTAGTTTCAGATGGATGTCCTGCACCCAGTACTGTGCCCAGAAGCAAAGTTACCAAGGCTGACGCATCTATCTGCTGCCAATCTGAGCAGTGCCTGGAGACAGCAGGCACAGGAGACATGAAGCATCTTTCAGTTGCTGCTGAGATTGTCCCACCAGCAGCATGGGGCAGCTGAGAGATGGCTGAAGGGCACCGAGGGTCTGCAGGGATGAACCCTGAGCATATCCAATAAATGACAGCTACTGCCACAGCTCAGGCTGAAGGGGAAACAAAGGTAGGGAGTGCGCTTTCGCTAAAAACATTTCTCTGGGTTTGTTGCGACAAATGCCTTTGTGCCTTGTAAGTACGCAAAGTCTGTCTCTTGCTTCCTTATGTACCATCATACCTTCACTTTCTTTAAGACAAACTGGATTCAATCAACCCCCCAGCATTTGTGTGAAAAGCCTCCCATGTCCAAGATCTGCTCTGCTTCTTAAAGCGTACTTAACTGCTTCAGGAGAGAAAGCAGACCCTCGAACAAGAATTAATGAGAGATGATTCATTAGGGAAAGGAAAGGAATGTGCGTTTGCAGCATGGCAAGAAGAATGTGACCCCTCAACTGCTCTGCAAGAAGCAATTTGGAGTCTTGCAGTGAAGGGGAATAGCTGCCCTGGTTGTGTAAACCAGCAACAAGAAGATTTAGCATCTCCAAAGTTGCTGCACAGTTAGCTCTATTCCCTTTAATCTTCATCAGTGCTTCTGTTTTCCACCATATCTTGCAACACATTCAACAAAAAAAAACCCTGCACATAAGTAAGTAATTCTCAAGAATTTATTATTATTATTATTATTAAGCAGGTTTCCTACTGAAAGCATTTTAAACTAGAGCATTCAGGTATGCTGGGATTATTGTATTTTCATGTGTGCCACTCACACCTCTGAAAGCTCTCAGCATCTAAAAGTACCAGTACTCCAAAAGAAGTACCTAGACGACCTCCACACAATAAAAGACAGAAAGAGAATATTACAATAATATAAAAAACTGGAACAAGGAGGCATGCGCTTGCTCATAACTACATGAATGTGTATCCTGTGCTGCTGCTGAATGGCATTTTACTGATAACCCAGGGATTAGATACACGTAAATACAGTAAATGGGCTGTCAAGTTGCTACAGTGAATTATCTAACTGTAGTTGCATGTACTTTCTCACTGAGCAGTCAGAACTACTCATATTTGCAGCCCTGATTTTCTTTTGTTTTAATCCTTCACCCTGTGAAGTGCTCTCTGACTACTGCCCTTTGTCTTTCTTCTGAAGAATATGACAATACATATTCAGGTGATGAAAAAGAGAGAAATGTGCTACTTATTTTAAAGTGGATTTTAGGAGAGGTGTTTGATCTACAAATAAGGCAAGCATTCCCTTACAGAAGAGCATATAAATTCCCAAGGAATTATCTTTGGTTGAAGAAGCAAATATTATAAATAAAAAAAAAAAAAAAAATAGTTCAGGAAGGAGTTAAAAGGAATGTCAGAAAGCACAGCATTAGGGACATTTTTGTTTACTTGATAATTTACTGACCTATATTTGCCAATGACACAGAATTGGGAAAGGAGGATAAAGTAAATACAGAGGAACAGAGCAAATAAAATCTGGATAGATTCAGCTTAGAGGCTGGATAAGTAGCTTATTCAGCTCAGTTGTACAGAAGTGTGAAGTAATAAGATTAAGAACTAAAAATAATCAGAAAGGATAGAGCCAAAAAGAAAATACAACAAATAACACAATCCCAGAAGAAGAGTAGACTAAGTACTTTTCTCTGTTTGTGGAGGAGAAAATATGACTTGCTGTCAGGCAGAGCACAGGGGACTTTGCCAGCCCCGGTGTGGGCACAGGGAGATGTGCCTCCACGGACTGACAGAACCATGCAGGAGCAGCTGTCTGCAGCAATGCACACTCCTGTGGGCAGAGGGATCACACCCTGGGGAGCAGCACATCCGTCCACGGGGCTGTGCTTGTGAGGGGAAAAGAAATGGACAAATTGCAGACTGATTGAATTTAATAATTCAATATATATCTGGCAACAATACCAGTTGGTCAACTGGGACTTACGGTGCAGGGCACTTCTACCAGTTTGGCAGTCTTGCCCCAGATTGTTTTCAAGTGACATAGTGTTTTTATTCTCATTCCAATTCAAATGTTTGGTGCATTTTTTTTTCCTCCACATCATATTTTGTTGCCTAAATCACTGTGATCAGTGCATACAAATAAAATTTTATGAGTTATCTATTAACTAGACCTGTGATAATTATCCATTTTGCCTTAGAGAATTAAAAAAGGGTCTTCTTAAAACTGAGACTTGAGAAAGACAATGCTAATGTATTTTTTCTTAAACAGACTTTATTTTACCCTCACACAGTTAGAAAACTGAACCAATAAAACTATTGAAGAATACCACAAAGTCATTGATAACTTTTCTTTAAATCACCAATGATCCTCTACCAAATAATTAAAGACACTATTAGCAGCCATCTTTTGTTCAAAGTCAGGTTACTACTTTTTCTTTAAGAGGTACTTTTATTATTTTGGAGAAATTATACTGGGTATTCTTTGTCTGAACTAGCAAAATAACTCCATAATTGGATTTGTTCAGAGTAATGATAACAAGATTTAAAACACAGCTGCAACACAGGAAAACTTAGTGTAAAAGGACTATTCTGTGTCTTCAGCTGTCAACTAAAAGTATATTGAATTTTGCAGAGCAAATTCAAATAAAAGTGTTGAGATTAAAAGTGATAAAGTAGCAACAGTGAGATCAGAATCCCTCCAAAAATTAGATTAAATCCCTCTCAGGACCATAAAAACTTTATTATCTTGACATGACTAGATCAATCATTGCAAGACAATTATCTTAACAAGTTAAAGTTGCTTTGATACAGGAATTTTACACTGTTGGGTTTTTTTCTTCTCCTTGGTATGAAAATAGACTGTGTATGGTCCAGGCATTCCTGAGCAGAAACTGAGACAGACACATCTAGGCTCTCATGGTGACAAATAAGCCATAAAGCCTATCTGTAAACATCAGTAAAGTCCTCCTTTAAGCAAAAAAATCTTACATTATATCGAACTTTGAAATAGAACAACACTAACTCTTGACATTATATAGTTTATTGACTTTAGTATGAACTTACTAAACATCGTTTTTGTCTCTTCACTTCCAAAGCAGTTCTTGTAGCAGGAATATTGTCTTGCATTTCCACTGGGCCTATTATCAGAAAGCTCATGTGCTATGTCTTGGAAATTAATGCTTATACCATATCTCCGAAGATGACTAGTGCTGTTATTGATAAATGTAGAACTGAAGACTTAATGCAAGAGTAGTTACACAATAATCAGTGCCAGATCCAAAAAAGAGGGGATCCCATGCCCCACTAAAGACAGAAGCAGGACTTCAGTCTGGTCAGGAAGATTATCTGTATTCAAAGAGAAAAAATACAGTGCTGATAGAACAGGGTTTCTTCAACCATCTTTGAACCTTTTTGTTCCCATTTTTATTTGGGAATTTCACGTTCCTTTACTGTTTCTGCTAGAATATTGTAAGTGTATTTTGTCTGCATTTCATTACTGTACAACAGTTTTGGGGGCATTCATGTTACTTTGGAGTGTCATTGACTTGGCTTTGGATTCAAACCTTGCTCACTGCCTACAGATTTAATTCTAAGGCAAATCAATATGGTTCTGTGTCAGAGAATGTGGCAAACACAGGCTTTTACTTCAGATTGCAAAAGATCTTGCTGTAATCTTAAACAGTGAGTGCTTTAAATTCTTCCCAAATAAAACCTGTAATTTTTATTTTGCAGAAGATGCATCTTCTGAAAGGTATATTAAATCAAGATTTACTTTTTAAAATATATTTTTTACTTGCAAATTTTAGAAATAATTGCCTATTGAATGCACTTTCAGTAAGAAGCATCTCTTAAAAATGATGGTATAGTGTGGAACCAGTACAAAAAGTGGTTCTAAATGTTTCTCACAATGTAGAAGCTAATTATGACTCCAAATGCACAAAGCAATTCCTTTGCAGTATAAATGAATTATCTACAGGTGAGCACTAAGGCAAAGAAGCTATTTTATTAAATTTATATTACAATGCAAATGAAGACCGATTCATGTTTTATGAAAACTTTTTTATCAAATATGATAGAAAAATTATACCTACTTTGCGATATTATAATATATTTTAAAATATTTTCATCTGAGAGAGTTCATAATACAAATTATACATTTCTAAAAATTAGAGTTTTATACATTTGAACTACTTAACAATAGTGGTAGAAGAGGCAATCCTGAAATAAACGGCTTCATAGATCCATGAAGGACAATTCATATCAGATAGCCTTACATAAACAGTAAGTTTAACATTCCATACTAGTTTTAACTCCCACACAGTTTTTCAAGTTCTATTAACCCAGGCAACACATAATAATTATGATAAACAGACATTGCCATCAAAAATCAGCAGAAATTTTATAAGATTAAGTACAATGCAGTACATCTTTCTTGCTCACAGAGTCTGTATAATAAATTGCTCCTAGGCTTCAGAATGAGGCATTCTATAATTGAGCAAAACAGATCAATTTTTAAGGATGCTTATTTAAATGCAAAACAGACTTTTTGAGAATGGTAAACTCGATTAAAATCCCTCTTTAAGTGCAAATCACAAACAACAATATCTAATACTCACAGGGCATAACCATCCCATTAATAAGACAATTTATTGTTCAGATATAATTGTAAGGTCTTAAAGATGTGGCAGCTGTAATCTACTTTAAAAATTAGAAACTATGAACTCCACAGTCTTCTAATATGGCTGAAATACGCACAATGGCTGAGTAACATGTATCTGGTTACTGAAATACATTGCATCAGATTAAATGATCAGGCTTTGGGTGTTTGTCACACATCATTTTCCCCATCTTTAATGGTGTGTTCTATAAATTATACTATTTCTGTTATTGTGTAGATACTAAAATCAGATCCAGAAATTACTGAATAGGAATTTAGCCATCTGAGTCCTGAATACTTTTAAAATTGGTTCAATCTTCACATGCTGCCAATACTAATTCTTTTATTATTTTTTGTAAAACTTCCTGGATAGTTATGCTTTTGCATAGCAGACTTGAGATGTCTGGACAGGCTATGACTATCTCATACTCTAAGCAAAAATGAATTTAAAAAAACTGGTCATTCCAACTTAACTTTCAATAAGGGACTGATTCAAATAATAATTTTTGGCAATCACATGCCATAGTCATGTGAAACAGAGCTCTTCAGTGAAAGCAGTGTTCTTTAGAGGCATGAGAGGGGTTATAGCTCCTTCTCCTCTCACACCTTTACACTGTCATCCTTTTTGCACCATTGGCACAGGATTAGTACTCACCTTCTAATTATGCATTTAGGTTCCTTTTTCAAAGGTTTGTTTGTATGTGTTGGTATGTTTGTTGAATCACATGAGTGTCAGTACTCTTGAGAGGGAGCTGAACCAGAGTCCCGCATGTCCTAGGTACTCTAATGCTCTGTTATTATATACGTATACACACTTATGAAAAGATAGCTGTGACTTGTCTTCATAAGTGGAAAAATACTTTTATGCTTATAGTTGCCCTGTGTTTCTAAAGCCCATGATTTGGGAAGGCAAAATTCCACTCAATGTATAGCTGAAACTTGTGTGTTCATCTTATTTTATTTTCAGAGAGTCCCAGAACTGGACAACAGAATAAATTCCCAAAGAGAAAGAAGTGAAAGGTCTTTACTTTTGGTTACAGATTTGCCATCAGCATTCATCGTCTTTTTTTACTTCATCCCTGTATCAAACTCTGACAATAACAAAGATTCTGCTCAGAAAACAAACAACTTTCCAACAAAATCCCTTTATGTTGTAACAGTGGGCTGCAGAAGGAGGCATATGATCTTTGAAAGAGTCTTAAACTTCAGTGAGACACAAGCATTGTGAGATATTTATTACTCTAATAATATCTATGACTGCCAATTTTAAATGACCAATGAACTACTTAGTAGCTCTATGACTGTACAGTTGAATTATGAAAGAATGAGTTTTGAGTTTGCGATTTTAATGTAGTTTATGTTCCTGCATATGTAAACCAAGTTTGGAAGTCACAATATTTTCACTCTAAGTTATCTCGGTCTCTTCTGAAAGTCTTGAAAATAGTCAGTCTATCATTTATTACAGTCTTTGCATCACAAAACAAAACTTTCTGTGTGTTTTAAATGTTTCCATGGGTTTGGAGTCTGTTTCACTGAAAGTGAGATTATTCCAGGAAACAGGACCAAGTCTAACCTGCTTTGTTCACTGACAGGCATGGAGCAGCGGTGGCTTCCAGCTCCCTGCTCCAGTGCTCATCCTGCACTGCTTCAGGGCTGGCTGCAGGCTGGCTCACACAGCTCTGCTCCTTCACTGTGAAGAAGGCTGAAGCCAGCTTTAGCAAAAATAGAAATTCAGCTTCTGGCTATTACAGGAAAAGTGGATTGACAAATTCCTCAAGCTAAGTGGTCTGACAAATTCTGTTTTGCAGCTCTATTACAGGATTGGCAACCTCATCTAGGGGGTGGGACACTGTGTGAGAAAAGGACAATAGTTTAGCAAATTTAGTAACTTTTTAGCCTTGTGGTTTAATGATCATACATCATTGCACTTGAGCACACAAAAGCTTTTCCTCTGTTCTGGAAGTACGGCCTTTGACTTGCATCTTCATCTTCCTCTCTGTCACTGACGTCTCCCCTTGCCACATGTCCTGTTTTATTCTGCATAGCATTGGACAGTGATGGCAATAATGAAAGTAATTTATTAGCTTACCTAGATGAAATTAACGTGAACCCAAACAGTGTCTCAAACACTGCTGAAGAAACAAAAGGCTAGAATTTAAAACGCAAGTCATCAAGCTCTCTGCTTCATATTTTGCTTCCACAGTCCATGTATTTTCATACATTAAAGCTGATCACTACAAAGAAATGTCAACTAGCTCAGTTATTAATAGGTAAATCAATTCTATCTACATCAGTATGTTGCTTCATCACCAACAATTCTGTTGAGCTAACAATGCATCTCCCTGGAAGTGCTCTAAATGGCCTGCTGATTCCTATCTTGGATAAATGTGAATCAGAGACTGTTATCCTATAATTCCATACAGCAGGATTCTCAATAACCTGTCATATGAGGCTATCCAATTGTCTGTGCTTTTCTAAGTATGAAATGTCTGTGTGTATGCATGTACACATGCAACATACAATATTTTGTATGGTGTTTCAACGCTTTTCTAGTATGTGTTCAGCTTGATGGAGAGACAGCCATTTGAAAACGCTATGAAAAGTCATTTTGCTGTAAGTGTTTGCTGAATCAATGAATCATTCTGTTTTACAGTAGCACCTAAAATGCGTTTGGCAACATCCAATAAATCCTGATGTTTGCAGTCTAGAAATAAAAGGAGAGGAGCTGAATAAAATGTCACCTATATTTCAAAGTTTTTATATTGGCTGTATTGGAGAGAAACTTAGAGGAACAGAAACTAACCAATTTCATGCAGCTGACTCAGTGTACCAAGAAGTTATACAAAGGAAAAAATAAATGAGAAGAGTTGAAGCTGGGAACAGATCTGATTTTGAAATTAGAAGAGGCAGAAAACGTAAGTAGCAAGGTGCAAATTTATGAAGATTGCTAAGGAAAGAACTGTAATTTTTACTTTGATAAGGTAGAAAGGAGATATCCAGCATCTCAGGTACCACAGTCAGATAACGTGCAATTTTGCAACCATGTTTTTTATATGAGACAAAGATAAATGTGAGTATGCTGGAAAGGCTAGAGAAAAGGAATTTAAAACGTTCAATGTATGAGATCCCTGATGAAATATTTTGGTTAAAATTTCATTAAAAATAAATTCAATTTCATGCAGATCAGAGGATTGCTTTCTAATTTAGGAAGTAACAGCATTGCATACTGGAGTGTATAGTCCACTGCTCTGAGCCTGTAAGCTGCTATTAACAGAGCAAGTAATTAAAATATTTAGATTAGTGTCAGACAGGGATTACAATAGGAAACTTTAAACTAGGACTAACTTTGACAGTTAAGTGAAGGTTTATTAATTTTTTTGAGAACTTGAGGTTGACTTCAGTTTCCAGTATGGTTTGTCTCGTGTAAGGTTCAAGGTGGAAATCAAAATAAGTAATGTTATCACTCAATGTTTTAATATACAATGAAAGTTTGCACCCAGACCTGAAACTGCAAAGAAAAGCAAAACCAGAAAACATATATGTATATGTGCAGTTAATTTCTAGTGTACATGTGTTTATGTAATACTTCATGCTGAATCTGGCTTACCTGACTGTCTGTCATAACGTGTGTCAATCTAAACACTTGCCACAACAGTTTTGGCCTTGGCTGTCTAGGATGTTACCTTTGTGATTGTAACCCATTTTCTCTAAAATGTCCTTTATGCTACTCACTATATGCAAAACACCAATACTGAAGCATAATCTAAGCAATGTTCTTCTTTCTATTTTTTCTTTAACATAATTTTCTATTTTATTCCCACTATTTTAGTGAGAAATGCCCAGTTCAAGAGATTGTTCTTAAAATATTATGGGAAAAATAAATGTATTTGTGCACTCTGATGAATTGCATTTTGAAGGAAATGCAACACCAAAAGCTACATTTAGGTAATATGGTTCATTAGGCTTCTAAAAACAGAGACTTGAAATTTCAAAATTAATGCGGGAAGCCATATAAAGAATGACTTGTCATATTTAATTTAGGTTTTTAAGGCCATTCTTTGAGTTAGAACTTTAATATCTTGCATATGAATATATGGCTTATATTTCATTCCATTTGTAATTTCCATTAAAGGATGTAATTATTTCAGTTTAAAAAAAATCTCTGTGGATTATGTATAGACGTACTTGGGTTTGGTTAAATTTGTACTACATTCTCCTATGTTTACAAATTGCAGGTTTAGATATATTGTTAGTATGTGAATGAGATGTATTAGCTATTCCTTCTGATGATACATGAGCATAACTCTAAACAGAATATTTTCCTTGTGCACAGTATATTAAATAACAAGTTATGTAAACCAAATATTTAGGTTCACTAATTTGAAGCAGTATAGTTTTACTAAGTATATTTTTATTCTGAAAGTAGTGTTATGATTAGAAGCATTATGTACTCTGTTCTCACTGTTTAATAGTTCATGAGTAGTAGATCAAACATAACCACATATAAAAGTGATTGCAGATTTCTCGTTTATTGATCCAGTCTCAAAACACATGTCAGGTGAGTGTGACATAATGAAACATATTGGGTCTGCACCAGTGTTAGCCAGGGCCACGTCTTTATGAGATCCTTTTCTGGCTAGCCAGCAAATGTGATGGAGATACCTCTAGAAATAAAACCTGCTTTAAGATACAACTCTAAATTTTGCCTAGGAGGAGGGCTACAATGAGGGCTACAATTCCTGATCAGAAATATTGGCCATTTGGAATGAAACTGAAATGTAGGCTGTGTGGACACTGTAGCTGATCTTCAGCTCCAAACTGTGACCATCACCACGGGCAAACACAGCTTTACAGCAGTGCACCTCTACCCTGAATCTCCTACGTTATAGGTAAAGATGAGGATTCCCTATTTTTGGCTTGCAGTATTTATTCTCTGTTAGGGCTTGCTGTTTTGTGTTTGCTGGGTTGGCGGCCATGTGCCTTATAGCCAGTGTTCTGTCAATGCTATTCCTTGGGTCAACCCTCCCTGCCATGCTGGGAGCAGGCGGCCATCTGGGGACTGAGGGTGCCAGTGCTGTGCAACCCCTTTCCGTGCTTCTGGGCTGCCCCACTCATCTAGGTCTGGCTCAAGCATCCCTGCAGAGTCCCCATCTTGGCAGGTCACCAGAGAGTGTGCATGAGGTTGCTCAGCCACACGCTCCAGCTTATTCTCAATAACTATGTCATGAGACTTCTTCAGAGGAATATAAACGAGAATGAAATTCAGACTAGCATATACAAGAGAACCTTACATCCCAAAACACCTTGCTGGATTTCATATCACTGTTTATAAGAACTGAGGGTTTCTTGTCAAAGTATTGACAACTGTGAGGCCTGCTCTGGATGATTAATTTCTAACACCTAATTGGCTTTTAAAAGAAAAAAGGCACTGCCTTGTTAAATTGTATGGAACTTACACAAGAAAAACTGAAGCAAGAAAAAAGGCCGGTGACATAGAAATGTGATATCCACAAAAAGTACTTAATTACAAGCAGGTTAGCCTAAGAAATGGCCAAGCTAAACAACTACATACATTGTTGGGGTTGCCTAAGGGCTAAGCTGGCAGCAGCTCTGTTTGAAGTATGGCAGTATTAGGTAGCTGTTAGCATCCTCCTGCTTTTCTTAGATCAGCTATTTTGCTGGTTTTGTTCTTACTTTTTTTTTCTTTTTTTTTTTTTTTTTAATGGACTGAACATTATCTATACATTTCCCTTTCCATTTTCTATAGGAAGTTAAGTGGAGAAAAAGCCTTTGTGGGCTCCTGAAACCCTGAGGTTTCTAGATTACTTTCTTTGGTGTTTGGAGTGTGATACAAGAGACTGACCTTGTCAGTCAGTAATGTGCTCTTGATAGACACAAGAAATGCTGACAAGAAGCACCTAAATAAATAAAATGGATACAAAACATCATAACTTCAGCAAAGGTGCAAAATACTAATTTTGTAGCCTAAATCTGGGCTTTCAGGTTGGTGATCTCAGGCAGAGCAGAGCATGGATGGGTGCATACGCCAGCTTTTACACCCTCTTCGTGCTGCAAAACTTGCTGAGAGGCAGCTACTGACTCAGACTTAGCGGTTCACTCAACATCAGCTAGATGTCACAGCTGGTTTGGGGTCAGACCTCAAGCAGAGAATGATTATTATAATTTTAGGTTAGACGCTGATTTCATACTTGTCACCTCCTTCAAAGCAGATGTGGGGAAGAAAAGCTTGTGATACTTGAGAAAATCATGACCCAAATCCATTCAAAAAGACTGTAGTTATTCACTGTAGAGCTGTGTTTGACTGATACCTGTTCCATTCCAACGTCAGTGGATTTGCTTCTTATTTATTTACTAAAATAAATTATGATTTCACCATGTGTCTGCCTATAGACTCTCACAAGAAGTCAGCACCACAACCCAAGGAAAAGCTAACACTGCCCAGTAGTCCTCGCACGGAGGGGATCCCCACCAGCTAAAAAATGTTACAGCCTCCAACCGAGCAGCCACTTTATTAGCTTTGCTGTGCAGTATGCACCGATAGCACAAAGGTTAGGGAACTGTAATTGTTGGAATAAACTGACCAGATTCCCTCTTAACTGAACTTCTGAGTTCCCCTATTTTTCTTCTAACTTAGGGAATGTATCGGTAAGAAATAGTTACATTGACCACTCAAAATCCTGCTGTTTGCTTTCCATGAAAAAACATTGTAGTACTGAGAATACTGAAAATACTGCTGTATTCCCTTTATCAACCTGCTACAATCTGTGGAGTTTGAAGAATGTTCACTCTTACAGAAAATATTCTATACTATGTACCTATGCATGCAATGGTGGTATTGCTGTTACATTCATGTACTACCTTGAATGACTCACAATCCTCATTTCCTTGTTTTTTGTAGCAACAGCAAACTGCCTAACACTGGTAACATAGCACTTGATCCCATTTCTGCTTACTTCGGTGTTCTCTATTTTTTGCACTTTGCTGGAAGTATGAAAACAAAATTCCTAAGCATTCACTTAGCACATAGACAGCTAACTAACAGTCTTTATCGATGTCACAAATTATGAATTTCATTTTTTCTGTATAATGATTTTGCATATTATATGACCATTTTTTAAAATTAAAAATAAATATGTGAAGATGCTACTTGAAAGTGAGCAAAAGAGAAATCAGCTCCTCCTCCCTCATTAGCTGAAACCTAGTTTAATGTACTTACGTTGCAAGTATTTTAGAAAGTCACTTTTGTTTCAGTCATCCTACACCCTATAAGAAAAGCATTGCTTATGCTCCTTCAGTGAGTTGGTTTTCCAGTAAGTTGTCCAAATCTCATTTCATTTCGATAGAGTTGTGTGAACTGTGGATGGTAGCATTGTGTCCTTTACTTATTTTGAAGGTCTTGAAAACTTTTTAATATTGACATAAGGTATTTGCATATCCCATAACTGCTGTTAATTGCTTTTTTGCTTTAGCTAGTAGCAAAAATGTTCTGTGTAAAGGGGACTAATAAGAACATTGGCACAATATTTATTAATTACAATTTTAATTGGTAATTACTCACTTTTTCAGGTTACTTTTCTCTTGTATCCTGGAAATGTAGTGACTACTTGAAACAAGATTCCATCTTGATAGTTGTAGCCCATCCTTGCCTATTAGCCATGTCATCTCCAAAACTTTGTATAAGAATATGTGTACTACTGGGTTTTAATTAGTTGATATGATTTGCATGAAAAGTCATTAAAACTCAACTCTATACATAACTGTTGTCAACCACCTTATTTTTTAAACAAGCAATTGGTAATAAATCCTAGAATCCTTATTATATGTGAGGTTTGCCTTCTAGTGGATTTATAGATGCTCCAAGTATTGTAGGGGAAAGTAAAAAGTTAGTGATTAATTATTCAAAGATAGGATATTGATCTTTTATGCTTCTATCTTACTTGAATACTAGTGACTAAACGAAATCAGATTAAAGGAGGAATGTTTGCCTCTTATTCCTTAGACTTGCTGAAATCTGGGCTTATCTGCTAAGTGTCAGCTATATTTGTGCTTCAAAATCCAAACATCTGTTTTCAGGCAGTGTTTTCCTTTTTTATTAACCCCCATCACAGCCCAGCATCTGTGCAGTAATTCTGTATCAGAATTCTAAAGATTTTAAAATACAACATATGACAGAGATCTAATCGCAAGGTTGTGTGGTCAACTGAATATGAAGGGGAAAACCAGACAAAGCATGGCTTAGTGCAAAATTCAGCTCTGTTCCCTTTTATTTCCCTGCAGGCTCTTTCATTTCTAGTGGAAACTTGTCCTTCTGACATCTTCATGAGAAATTGTGGATGCATCATCATGGTACCATGCACATTCAAACAATTTTTATTTAAAAACAGTAAGTCACAGTAATTCAGGTGAGCATGAAATGATAGAGTCTTATACTACGCTATTCCACAGGGGCAAATACTAACAGTAAAAACAAATCTAATTTTTGTGACTTTGTAATATTTATTTCTGAAGGAGAAGACAGTGATGTCAAAAACATAAACCAAAGCAGACAGTGTTGTTTACCTGAATTAACTGGATTTGAAATACAACCAACATTGAAGCTGAAGTAAAGTTTGTAAGTTTATCCTGTATGGCAGTAATACATAGAATAAATGCTTGCTTTGTTTACCTACTTAATATTTTGCTCAAAAAAACCACCTTAACTTTCTGCAGATTAATTATGAGCATTTATTAATAATATTTTTTTAAAAAGGAAATTTTATTTCAAATTAGAATAATGAATACCTCTATGAGTTCTTCCTTCTTAGTATTTAAAAGAAATATTTTAAAAACCCTCACAATATTATGCAAAACTAGCTTCTTCAATTGCTTGTAGTGTTCAGGATGCCCTTTGCATGTTTTCTGCTGGTTACAATGTTAGTAAAATTAAGCCCAGTACTTTGCAGCTGTTGCAATAGTGTTTATAAATGGCTTCACGGTATGATGCCAGTATTTTCAGTGTGGGTTTCCAGTTCAGAGAAAACTTAAGTATCTTTTCAAAAATTCAGACATGCCACTGACTTTTGTGGTCAGATCCATATTTAGACAACCATTGTAATCATCTGTACAATTAAATGTTTATCATGAAAATCTCTCATGGATTTAGGTGTCAGGCTTCTTTGACTACTGAATGCCGCTCCTAGTGATCAACTACCTTTTTCATGAAAAGTTATAAACTCAGAATATTAGTCCTGGACATTCTATTTGTTATCTGAGTATGGGGGGGGGGGGGGGGGGGGGGGGGGGAAGAAAAAAAGAAAAAAAAAAAAAATCCACAAACTAAACTGAGCAAAATCTGAATTAGGTTTTTAATTTAGCTAGGTAAAAAAAAACCTCCAACCCTCTTCAACTGATCTGTTGGGGGTTTTTGCATTGCATTGTGCGTACTAGACCAGAAAATCTCCAACTGATGTCCCTTGGTGACCCACGGCCATTTAACTTATTGAATGCTATTGGCCAGTTCTCTTGTTTCAAGGAATTAAATCAAAGAAAGACTGTGGGCCATTCATGTTCTTTTGAATTCTGCACAAGTAAACAAAAAACCCCAAAAAGGTATTTTATACCTATATGGTGCTAACATGCAAAACACTATCCATTTTCTTGATGCATTTTGAAATAATGTCATTAAAGCAAAGAATCTTTTATATAAAAACCATACATCCCTGTTATAAACTAAAGAGACTTTTACCCAGGTTTATTTCTTCATATGGTTTAGCAAACTACATGCAGGTGTAATGAAATCCCATTAGCAGTGTTAGTATCGTTTCCCTGTCCATTGCTGGTAGCAGGACTTTGAAACGTTTGTGGTGGGATTGGGGTGTTTTTCAGATGCTTAAGCACTACCTGTAAATCAGCAAAGGACACCCACATCCCTAAATTCTTAAATGCTTTAGAGGATGCCCTGTATCTCTAAAAGTGCTTGAACAATGCAACCAGAAATGGTTACTGTGATCACTGCAGCTCTAGGTAGCTTTATACTGCAATTTTCAAAAATGTCTAAGAATTTAATTTCTAATTAACATCTTGCCATATAGTATACCTGAATGAAGGCAATATTTTGCTATAGTTTGACATGACTTGCTGAAGAGAACAATTGTGACAAAGAATTTGAAGCCTTTCTCTCCTAAGCCTCTCCTCTGCACCAAGAGCCCTGGGAATCCCCCCCTTCCTGTACCAGCAGATACTGTGTTTCTATTGCTCGCACAGCTCCAGTCTAAACAAGCTGCCTCGGATTCCTATAGGGAACGCAAGCTTCATTTGGGGGGAGGACATGCCACTGTTGCCTCTGCTGCTGTCTGAATTGAAAGAGGATTTATTTTGTTCATTGGTGCCAGTGTGCATGAAAACACTTCAGTATGAAGCAGCTGAGGATAATCTCTACAAAAGATATGTGACTGCTTATCCAGCAGATACAAACACCTGTGTGCTAGATCTCCACAGCTGTGGTCAAGATTGACTGAAGTGCTGCTTGTGTGCACGTTGTACCATACATCAGTGATGTTATTACAGGAGGGATATAGTAAAGGAAAAGAGAATAAAATACTTGTTGGGTTTTTTTTTTTCTTTACATGTTGCGTAACTTTTTGCTACTTGCTTTTTATTATTTTGATTCAATTCTACTAAAAATGGGTGAGATAATGAGCTGTATCACTCCACCCAGCACTTCAAATAAACTTTGTTCTGCTATTTATGGACCAAAAATATATCTTGTACATAAGCTAGCACAGTTATAACATGCACCAGCATGTGAAGTTTATGTAAGCAAGTCTTCACTTGAATTAATTCACGAAAAATTGTCAACATTATGATCTTGGCTTCCTTGGCTGGCAAAATTTCACCTCAGTGATAACCAATGTGCATAAAATGACCCTTCAATGTGATGCATCCTGCTGTATTAGCTAAAGAGCATAGTTATTTGATAGGATTAATTTAAAGGCATGAGTGCTTTACTTTTAAAATTCAGGCAATGCATTTATTTTGAGTGGTATTAGAGTGGAGTAATGTATTTTTCTGTTTCATGCTTGTTTAAATAAATATCTGAAGAAAAGTCAAACATTTCAATTTATATATGTGGGTGGAAGTTTTTTAGAATGTTTTCATTTGTTTAGATCCTCAGTGTGGTTTCAAAAGTACTCCAATAATTTCTGTGGTGTTTAGCTAGTGGTGCTTCTGGCAAACTAATACCCATTGCACACAGTACTTCAACCTTCAGGTAGCAGCAAATAGCAGTGTTTTATGGGTAATTTGTTACTTCTACCTGCTGTTACCAAAATGATCCTTTTATTTAAAGCTGAAGTCACATCAGATGGTACTGTGTTCACACTCCGTTATTTCATCGCACTCAGTGACAAGTCACCCACTGGAATATGACAGCCATGCTGTAATGACCGGAACCCCACACTACGTTTCTAACCACATGTGAAATTGCACAAAGGGTGATATCTCTGCTACCTGTAGGTGAGTACAGAGAACAGTTCTGAAAAAGCACATATTTTCCAAGCAGAGTAAGATTATTGCATAACTTTTGCATTAAAGGAAGTGGTTTCTGACATTTTTATGCCATATGAGACCTGAAGTCCATGGAACAACTTGCACTGGACGTTAATTCTTGTTATATAAGGTTAGAAGAGTATTAACCTGAAAGCGCGTTTTTACTGTCTTTACACATACCAATAGTTGTACATTGTCCCTGGAACTGGGGAAACACATTAGGGGAATTGAAACCTCTGCTATCTGTCTAAACCAGCAAGAGCAGAGCATGTCTGTGTAAAGGTGCCCAGTGAATAGGGCATGTGTACCTTGAAAGAGTTGAGGAACAACATATTTAATTACAGAGGTCCCACACAGAGTTACTATAGCAGCAAATGCATAACTAAGGAGCCCGTGGTTACCTGTGGTGAGAGTATTGCTGCAGTCCTCTTACAGCAGTGAGATCAGAAAAGCATCTAATCTCTATGCTCAGGAAGTGGTACAGAAAACTGTAGCTCAAATACAAGCATCATTTCATATGTGCACAAAATTTTATTCCTTTTATTTAGGGGAAGCTGATGTTATTGAGGATGCAGATGAATGGTTTAACTACAAACCATTACTACTGACAACATCTCTGGCAAATGCCTCATTCCCTCCTTTGTCCTCTGTCCCTCCAGGCAAGCACACAGGTGATTATTTTTTCAGCAACAATTATATGGTTTGCAAATTAAAGTCAAACCTCTGAAAGGTTTGGCCATAGGAAAAACTGTCTTCAGACTGTTTAGCAGAAATCTGAAGCAATGAAGCAATATCCGAGACCAGTCTATATATTGGCTAATCTATGGTATATTTGCTTTTTAATCTCTTTTCAAAATAATGGCATTATTTATAAAAAGAGAGAAAGATTTGACCCCCAGTGCCATAAAACTTTGAACCACTGTAAAAAAAGGAAAAAGTGATAAAGAAAATTGGAAATTTTAAGAGAAGTTATGAAAGGAGAAAATTTTACATTTTAATATGAAAATCATACAGGAGACATTTTATTCTGTTCAATATTGTCTACAGTAACTTTCATTACTGCTATCCAGCATCCAATTTGTCACCTTTAATCAGGCATCTTTATTGTATATTTTTTGCATGCTCAATAACCTTTCAAATTACTCTCACTAGATGAAGAATGTCATGCACTTTAAGACACTTTTCTTATTTGGAGAAGAACAACTCCTCAAGCAAGTTTTCCAAAATTGTGAAAGCCTCCTGATAGCAGTAATTTTAAAGAATGACATTATAGGTGGAATATTCCTGTCTTTTTTCATTTCTTTTTAGCCATGTGTTATATAATGTCTTTGTATTATATTTGAATCTTTCATTTTTGAAACTAACTGCACATGAAATCCTAGGCTTCTCAAGCTACTTCTGCCATTTAGGCTCAAAGCAAAGCAATTTTTCCTGCATCATTTCTCCTTTGTTATCTTGTCTTTCTATCAGATTCTCCATTAGCTCAATTATAGGACTGCTATGATTTTTACTGCTACTATTATGTATGGACTATTAAATCATTTACTATTCTCCAAAACATATTTGTGTATAAAGGTCTAATTTTGAAAGGTTGAAAACTCATCTCAGCATTATCACACTGGTAATCAAAAAAGTAATTGCATGAAATAATCCAGAATAAGATGCACAGTAATTCAGCTTCAGGGATGTAATCTATTTGCAGTTATAAAAGATAATATTTGTTTATATGGTGGGTTATTTTTTTTCCTGTAATTACCTTGAGATTTTTCAATGTGGATATAAAGAAAACTCACAGCATAATATGAAACACTGCTGTAAAACTCACATCATATTGGGCATCCAGTAGTTTAATTGATATGTTTTAATAAATTGTATATTGGCTAAATGATGACTATTTAAGCTGTGTACCAATGTGTTTGACACAGCCTGTTGCTTAGTCCACAGGGTAGTACTAAATGAGTAACCATTGCAAACGTATCCCTAAGCAGAGTGGGCTGGACTCAGGGCGGATTCAGGAGACCACTCTTCCCTCCTAGCCACAGCACTCTTGCAGATGTCTGCAAGGAATCAATGGAGATTTGAATTTCTTCAGCTTAACCTTTTCTGTCCCATCTGTTGCAGTGCAGAGAATTCCTAGTCAGTGTTTACTGCCAAAATCCATCAGGTGTTGCAGGCTTTGCAAAAGGCTTTGTGTAAACAATGGGGTATGTCATTATCACATGAATGTTAATTGCTCTGTTGTGGTAAAAATACAGTGCTATTGACTTTTTTGCTCTTCCAATGAAGACATGAAGTGGGTGGAATTAACTGTTTGTAAGCAGAAAAGCTCCCAATGAGGTCAAAATTTCTTAAACTAAAGAGGTATGACAGTTATGAAATAAGTTTGAGTCAAACTGATGTATGGAAAGAGTGATTCCAGTTATAGTCTGCAAGTGAAATATATTAAACTTACACCCATCAAGCTTGCATAGTGTATGAATAATTGTATAATTGAGTATAATGTAGTTGGGGATTTGCATGATTTAGACCATATTAATTATAAACAGTATGTATGTTTCTCTGACGAATTGGCTTATTTTATCCTTTTTCAGTTCGTAAGTGTCCAGCAGAACATAGCCAAATCGTAATCTGATGCTCAGATTTCATTCATGCACTTCAGGTAAAAAGAATGTTTACCTTTAATGGGCACATTCCTGTCTGCTTCAAGGGCAGCAAAGAGCAGAGTTATTGCAGTTCAGAAGCTAATACCTTGTAACACTCTGAAAATTAAAAAAAAAATAGACTTTAATGGAATATAAACATTGTCCATAATATAGGATAAGATATAACGTATTGCATTATACTAAGCTGTTAAGTATAATTCACAGTAATAAATCTTTAGCTATAAGAGATTGTTTAGACTTATTACATCTAACAAATAAAGGAGCTCTGTCAACCAGTGTATGTTGGCTTAACGGCTTGTAAATGTTCTACTTCAATCAATCAGTAAAGTAAAAGACAAGCTATTATGACTTTTATACACGGGGAAGAAAACTTTTCTTGTTTTTTCTATATGTTTGCAGAGCAATGTGCCCCAACTGCTCAAGTGCACACTGCTTCAGAAATGATTGGGCCCTATATCTACAAGATGCTTATATGTTGAAATTTTACCATTTTTAAGTTAGACAAATAGTTTTCTTAAAGAAATTCTTCTACTTCAATTTTAGAATTAAACACTTTGCAATGTTGTTCTTGTGTTTATAAAAGGCACAGACAATTTTTTCATAGGTAAAGACTGTGTAAAACATGGTCAAGTTCTGCTTTTGGATGTCTATACATTTTTACTTTCTATTGGTGAAAGTAGTGTGGAAAGGGTACAAATGTCATCAGAGCCTCTGGGAAATACACTGAAGTCATAGGCGTAGGGTCAGTCAAAAATGATCAAAAATAGCTGCTAGGGTGTTAATGTATTTGTCAGGTTAAAATATAAATGCAGTTCCACTGCTTACAAACCTGCAGGTGTGGCAATCTCGTATTGCCTAATCTTGAATCCATATTTCAAGGATGAAAATCTGTCCTTTATGCCATTGATTTCCATGGGCTTGTAGTTTCTCCAAAGACCAATAATGTTGGAACAAAATAGTGATGTTAAGCAGCAAGGTGTCATCACTAAGAGGGTTTGCTCATAAAGGTCAGATAAGAATGTGTCACCCCTCTTTGATTAATAGTCCATGGTGTTAGTAGATATTGATTACATTTAAGAGCCTGTGGGTAATAGGCAATTTAAATTATCTTCCAGCAACCATATAAGAAATAAGATTTATTTGAAAGTAGATACTAACAGGTGCCATTGTTGTGAATCCAGTTTAAGGAAGAAGGGATAGAAGAGATTTACTCATTTGGTAGAAACTGATTGTAAGCATTGGTGGAGGTATCGTGAAGAAGATAGTTGCCTACCATCTGCTCTACTCTGCCTGTGGTATCAATTACAGCAGTGTAACTATCCAGCATTTTTCTGTTTTACCACCCAAATTCAAATCAGAGGGTGGTCCTCACCTTTTGACATCTGAGTGAATGATACTCTCGCTCCAAGTACTGTAAGAAAAAATCAGAATGCTCACACCACCCTATCAAATGCTTTTTCAAAGTCCTTTAGGCAATTAATCACTACTTTATGTTTTATTTTTGGTAATCGAAGTTTATCATTCTGGAGTTGATGTACAATAATGATCTGCACTCAGATTTTGTGTTGCTCATTTAACTGTATCATTTTCAAATTTAGGGATTTATTTGTATAAGGTTTACAGATGTTTTGCAAATATTGTATAGCATAATTGAGTAGGGAAACCCTGAAATTATTTTTTTTTTTTTTTTTTAATAGAAGGCAAAGCTGTGCTGTTAAAACTGTGGTGAAATATTGCCTCCCCATTCTAACAATCTATATTTGCAATTCCATGCTAATAAGTATTTAACTCAAGGGAAAAGCTATTTTTGTCCGGATTGCATAGTGGGAAAGTCTTGTGCACTTTTAAGGCTTACTTCTATTTTACAGAGAGTCATTAAAAATCTTCTGCTGTTCTGTCAATATAGAGAGATCTGCTGTTTCTAAAGTAGTTGTATACATCATGTTAAGCTCATAATTCTTTTTTAATGAAGGTATGCATTTTTCAATGTTTATTTCCATTAAGAATCAAACATAGCCTGTACCATTAAAATTTTTGAAAGCAAACTCTTGCAGTCTTTCTGTTATATAACCTCATGGTATTTCACAACTACAGGACTGCTGTATTGGGCATTACTGTTTGGAAGTTGTTAAAAAAATAAACAAACTTGCATGGAGATGAAATACGGAGTTGCCTGAATGGGAAGAGCAGTATGTGAACACGGTCCGTGGGCAGGCCACCTATGGGCTTGCACAGGGGATCTGAAACTCCCCCATTCATACGCATATGCCACTTCTTATATATGCATGTAATTATATGGTAGCACTGTTTCTTACTATTAAGCATATTAAAAGGGAGCTTTTATGCCAGTAATGCCATCTTTGTGGTCATAATCAGCTTATTTAATTAGCTTCAGTTCTCCCACTCCAAAACAATAATTCACATGAGCAGAAGTAGTAAGTTTTTATGCTTTTCTGAGTATAGAACTTAGCCTGGGTGGTAAAACTTTTAATGTTATTTTAAAGATTACTTCTGATATTTTGGAGCTATGAATCTTTGTATGTAGATGCCAGTTCTTTGATATGTTAAAATAATATTTGGGAAAGGAAATCATGCTATGCATCTTCAATAATAAATTCTATATCTCATTTAGAGTTCCTCCATGACTAAAATTGTACCCTGTAAATTGATTTTGTAGCAATAAGTTTAGTGCAAACAGCACTATGAAAGCTTTTCAGTACTATATAGTTTATTGTTTCACCGTAACAGTTGAATTCATATTCAGTTTTCTCAAATACATCAACCAGTAACTGTCCACACACAAAAAGTCCTTTAATAAGGCAGCAACTGGTTATATTTGGGGTTTTTTATTTGTTCTATGAATAAAATACAAATGTGTCCACACACAAGGTAAACACAGGGATGTACATACAATTTGTCCTCAGTGCAGCTCAGTAATATTTTTTAGAATGAACAATAGAGCATTGGTTGGAAAACCAGCACCTTTTTGAAATATTCATATTAATAACACAAAACAAATGGCAGACAGCTTGAAAGTGCAACCATATTCTTATGCCTTCAAAAAAAGTACAAACTCATGAATTATTTTGTGTATTATCTCTTTTAAATATTCCCTGAATCCAGCTGAGACAGTGACTCACAGCAATAATATGATGACATTGAATTTCTATTAATTAGTAAAACTATTTTGTGCATTTGTCTCATGAATTAAGCGTTTTTACTTAGATTCTGATTATTTTTCCACCTTTCATTACTAATGTAGTATCAAATCATTCTCAAAAAAAAGCAAGTGATAAACATTTAGCATCAAGAAGGTGTATTTATTTATGATTTTTCAGAGCATAAAAGTAATGAAAGTACTGAAAATTTTCATGTTTTATGGACAAGTTACTTTGAATTCAGAATATACAAGTATTTATAACAACAGTTTACTCCGAAGTGTTTTGGCATACTGTTGTGGTTTAACTCCAGCCAGCAACTAAGTACCATGGAGCTGCTTGCTCCCTCCACCCAACCCCACAGTGGGATAGGGAGGAGAATTAGGAAAAAAGGTAATACTTGTGTGTTGAGAAAACAATGTCATAATTAAAATAAAATAGCAACAAACAGCAATTGTAATTAAATGGAAAGAGAAGGAGAGAGGAATAAAATCCAAAAAGAAGGAAACCAGGTGATGCACTGATGCCCAGCCAGTCCCCTGACCACAGATCACCCCTGGCCAATTCCTCAGTTTATATACCGAGCATGATGTCCATGGTATGGAATATCCCTTTGGCCAGCTCTGTCCTGGCTGTTCCCTCCCAGCTCCTTGTGCACCTGCTTACAGCAGAGCATGCGAAACTTGAAAAGTCCTTGATTTAGACTAAGCACTACTTAGCAACAACTAAAACGTCAGTGTGTTATCAACATTACTCATACTAAATCCAAAACACAGCTCTGTACCAGCTACTAGGAAGAAAATTAACTCTATCCCAGCTGAAACCAGGACATACGCCAAAGAAAAATGAATCATGTGTAAGTATTGATAAAGTTTCTGATCTGTCAGTTCTCTATTATTTGCTGCTCCAGTGATTTAAGTTGGGATAGTTTGGATTTGTTTTAATTTTTAAGTATTTCCTTTGAAGTAATGAATCACATCCACAGGTACCAATACCTATTCACATGCTGTAATCAAAGGTGATACACTGAGCTACCTGATCTAGTTGAAGATGTTGCTGCACATTGCGGGGGGGCTGGACTAGATGATCTTTTGAGGTCCCTTCCAACCCAAAATAGTCTATGATTCTATAGCATATCACATAATAGAAGTCTTGCAGTGATATTCACCTAAGGATACCTTAATAGAGAATGGTAAATTTTCTTTTTCACATCCATTAACACAAAAGACTGCAAATGTGCTATGCAGTTTTAATGTAGGTCCTAAATCAGCAGGTTCTCCCATGCCATACTTCTGCCTGATGTATTTCATGATTAGGAGATGATGGTGATGATTTTCTCATCAAATACAGTTTGTTCATTAAATATTATCCTGTAATCACACAGAAAAAATGTGTAAATGTCAACAAAATTATAATTCATTATTATTATTATTAATAGAAACCAGATTAATTCCATTGGGAAGAGTTGAAAATGAGGCTTTTTTTTTTTCTTTTTTTGCATGTAAGTCACTTAAGAGAATAATTCAGAAGTTTCTTACAAAAGATCATTCCACTTAAGCTGCTGAATGAGCCAGAAGGATGGTATACTTTATACTGAAGGATAATTAGACATTTCACACAAGAAAATTAATATTGCAAAGCACAGAATAACACAGTAGATGGCAAGGCAACTGGAATTTGAGTCACTTAATAGAGCTGGATATACATTTCTGGATGTCTTACATTGCAGAATTTTGCAATATGCCAGAAGTTTTATTGGTTCACCATCCACTGTTATAGATATTAAACATTCAGGAAATTATTGCTATTAATGTAAGGTGTGAATATTCTTCTGACAGTGAGTGGTGTTTGATTACCTCTGTTTCATGGTGATTTTCTCTAAATATGACTGTAGCAAGTCTTACTTGGAAAATGCTTTGTTACGTGATATGTTTTGGCAATGTGGGATAGTCTCTGCAGAGGAAAGGCACATCAGGTGGCACAAGCAAGAGGGCAATGAAATGGGAAATGATTGGATATTAAATATGAGAATTTGTATAGCCCTTGTCCAGGTTGGTAGGTGAACTCAATATTCCAACTCTACTTACACTGTGAATAATAATGGAAAATAATGGGTAACGTTTTTGGGGGGTCCACAGTGAGGGAAAGATCCTGAATTCAAAAGAATTGTGGATTTTCCTTTTATTAATTATACCTCCTCTCCATCTACCCCCTAATTGAAGGTACTGTACAAAACTATCTTTTTTCCATCTGTGCAGTGTTACAATTATGCTCCAGGCTCACTTTCTCCAAAGGAAGCAAAAGTTTGTTGCACAAGATTAGCAACCTTGCCTACTGATGATTATTTATATTGCATGTAGTCACAGATGATGTTTAATGGTAACTATGTTACGAGCCACTTTTGATTTTAATCTTAAACTAGAAAAGTTCATAGAGGAAACAATTCTGATTTGTTCTCCACAGATGAAGGCCTTCAGTTCTCAGAAAGTGCCATGGGGCTTTGGGGAGATGCTGGCATAGAGGTGGGAGTTGTTTCAGCTGCCTCTTGTCTGTAGGTGGGGTATATTTCAAAAGCAATCCCTGTGATACTAAAAAAGTACAATTAGCTGATGGTAATTTTGCATCTCAACGCACACACAAAGATTCAGCTCCTAAGCAACAACCACAATTTCTAAACCTGCAAAGCTGATACAAATCTGAAGGATGGGAGATTAAACTTCAGCATGAGTAGTTTTTTTTTTCTTGTTATTTGTCTTTGCTATGAATTGCGCCTAAAGAAAGCAGTTTTGGGAGAAGATGTATCCCATCTGCAAACAGGTCCTGATGTATCAATTAGAGAAATGTGTATGGTACTATACCTAACAGTGTATTTATGATGTGAATTTGTTAGATTTAGTTTGTTTCTAGACATATCATAATACTCCAATAAGTGTAAATTACCACATTAGGATTGTAGACAACCCATTGCTATCCATTTCCAAACTTTCTTCCAAAAGTGTTTATTTCCTTGCTGTTTTATACTATCCGTCAAACGGTGTAGAATTTTCTGTTTCTAAATTCTGATTTTGTCTCCTTTCAATGTCACCTTCTGAAAGTTTTTTTTTCTATTTCTGTTAAGCACAAGGTTAACAGTAGCTTTGATGTGTATATTCTAAGTCATCTTGTATGAAGACAGTCTGCCAGCAATATTTAAGGATGACAGTGTTTCATTACAAGGCCTTTGAAGTAGCAGAGGTACCACAAATGGCTGTTATTGAAAATTTTCCTTGATTATTATTTTTACTGCCAGACTTTTAAACCATACAATATCAGCTTTCTTTCGACTTTGCCTCTTAGTTCCTTTTATGGTAAAGCTTAATATGGTGAACATATGGAACAGCTGAAAGGATGCCAAAGGTTTAAATGACAAGGTTATAAATATAGAGACGGAATGTTTGTTCCCCCCCTTAATGTATAGTCCTGTTGGTTTCAGCCAAAGCAGACCATAAATCAGAATGTATAATTTGTTTTGCCACTAACTTTATAGATTTATAACATGTAGAAGGTAACCTAGTCTAGTAAAAAGAAATAGTCAGACAAAGTTTATGTAACTGTGAGGGAATGCTAAGCTAATTTCCACAGAGGTCATCTATGGTATTCAAAGAAAAAGTTAATGCTTTTTCAGTTTTGCTTGACAAAAAGTTCCTAACAAAACTCAGTGACTAGGGACATCCCTTCTTCCTCTCACTGTGGTCCTCAGCCACAGGTTATCCTCGTTCACCAGCTGCTTTGGGTGGAAAGGATCTGCCTTCTGCTTTGCCTCTTTTTCTGCAAGTGAGAAAGTCGCTCTGTGTGCCTGAAGTTAAAGCATCACTATGCCTTGTGCTTTCTTCTGAGCAGCCAGTCCCTCCTTGCTCTAGTCTGGTGTTCTACTGCAGCTATTGTTATTTTCCTATAGCACATGAGGAGACATGACTGGTATCTGTTGTGCTGCTTGGACATTCAAAGATTTTGCTTTGGTAGGAATTAAATTGTTGTTCATGTGAGTGTTAGAGGAAGGAAAGCAGTGCAAGGTGCCTTTCATGTGGAGGGAAAGGGACACTTCTTATGAAAGCCATTTTTCTTTTGCAGTAATTCCAGTCAGGGTTATTTAAAACTTAGAAAGAAAAAGCTTCTGCATACTAACATTCTGTGTATGTTATCTGCACCTTTGCTCTCTTACTGCACTGTTATTTTTTGTTTTCCAAATTTTGTGGTTATGTTTAATAAGAAACTTGTGAATGTAAAGCTCTTGTATTTTACCAGCAGGATGCATTAGAATTTATATAAAGTTTTGTGTTTCTGTGGTCTACCAGAAGCAAATGCTTTTTCTCAGCCATCCACTTCTAGAAGAGAGTTACCCTACACCAGAAATATAGCTATGACAGAATCAGCACTCCTAAAAATAATAATTTGGATTATTTGCAAACAGATGGCTAGAAACACAAACACTTTATCTTACAATCATCACTTATCCCTTTGGCTGCCGATACTCTACTGCACATGTCTTTGTTGCTATATGCTAATAATATCAATTGAAAGGACTTGGAATGTCAGCCCCTACCTGCTGCACTCAGCAAACGAAGTGCCAGCTGGACTATTTGAGGAAAAAAGAATAGCTTTGCGGTTCAAGCATTTGGTTTGGGCTCTGGAGACTTGTGGTTCGAACCAGGGTTCTGCCATAGATTTCCTGGGTGACCTTGAACAAATAACACTCTCATAATCTCAGCTGCCCATCTGTTAACATAGGAATGGTAATTACGATGGCAATGAATTTTGCTTTGTAACAGTTCTTAAGGTTGCAGACCCTTGATCAGAAGTGTAGCTCAAACTGTAGCCCTGAAGACAGGTTCCATCTGAGAACTGGTAGTGGAGGACAAAGTGGTTTCCGTGCTGTGGTCCTCTCACTTCCACTGATTGCTGTGTAGTGATATGAACATAGTAACCTTAAGGCTGAGCTCATTTTTCAAAAGTCCCACACCCAGCATCTCTGTTCTGTCTCTTGACATGGTCATTGTACTGCTGCTTCCCTCTGGAGACCCAGTATTCCTTTTTCTTCAGTAAGTTCATCCCAGCTCAGGCTCTGGGATTTCTCTTGCAGAGAGTGCTATTACCTTCGCTCTTTCCTCTAGCTTTCCTTGCTCTCTGGGTGTTTGTGAGGATTGCTGATTTCTATAGTTACAGCTGTTTACATCATAAAATGAACTTTTTTTATCTGTTTAATGCATCTGAGTACTTTTGGGTGATGTGCAATATCTGACACAAGAGCTGCTGCTTCATGGGATCAAGAGGACCATGGGGGACAGAGCAAAGGTCACCAGGAATCATTGCCAAGATACAGCAAAACACAGCCTGTAAGCTATTAATCACACTGGTGATTCACACACCCACCTGCTAATTTGCCTGCATTGAACAGTCACTGGCCCAGATGTCCTCTGTGGTGGGAGACACAGACTGTTGACTGATGGGTGTCCCCCGCCTCTTCCCAACGTGAGTACTCTCTTCTATAGTATTAGTACTGTGCTGCTTATGTGTTAACTTTCATTAGCTTCTACATGCATGTGGTTAGTGCATCCTTGGCTTATCAGGCTACATAAAACTGGCAAGACACAGTGAAACCATCCAAGTTTCAAGTAATCTCTTTCCAGTTTCCTATGAAAGGCTTTCCTTATAAACATTAGTTTTGTTTTCTAAGGAGGGCTTTGGCAGCATTACAGCATTTTTGTCTGTGCTTATAGCTGAGGTATCACCATGGAAGTCATGGGTCTGGCAGCCAAGAGCATTATGTCCCTTACATAAGAATTCTTTGAAACTGAGTCATCTCAGAAAAACACAAGAAATGGAGATAGACAGTGCAGTGATTCTGGGCATGTTCTGGTTTTCAGAGGCAACCCACAGATGAAATCATGGCTTGTAGAGTTGTTCAAGGAGATTAAGCAACACCCTCTATCAAAGTGTATTGTATGGAGTACAGAGACTTTCTCATTGTTCTCTAAATGTACTTTTGTGCGGTTGGATGCTGTACTACCATTTTATCTTCCTTTTATGTGTGCAAGTGAATAAAAAATTGTTCCGAGCTAAGTGTTTGCCTGCCGGATTTTAAATAGACTGGAGTTCAATTGGGTTTTGGTTCACAAGTCAGTTAGCACTTCGGGGGAAGCTGTCTGCATATGTTTGCATCTCCTGAGTTTTGCTTAGAGTTTCAGTTTCAAACAAAATTGAAAGCTCAAAGGAGAACCCAGCTTGAACTGCCAGCATAGTCTGACTTGGGTTGGAACTATGCAAAATCTCTATATTTAGTTTGGTTTCAAATAGCTGCCATAAATCCTTATATAGATCCCAGGAGGTGCTTTAAAGTTCACTCAGTACTTACCCCAAGTTCCCCTGAAATATTTGGTAATTTCAAAGTTTTCTATACTAGCTGCCAAAATCTTCAGTTTATAAGAAAACCCTGATATAAGCATATCTCTCTCTCTTTCTCCCTCCGCCCCCGCCTCCACACCACTCTCCCCAGCCCCCAAATCATTCCACTCAAGCAATACACAAAGAGCTAAGCCCAGTGTGAGTTGTATCTTTCTTTTGAAGAAAAACATGGAGTGAAACCCTGAGAAGCTACTGCCACAGTTCCTCTTCCCACTCCTACACCAGTTCTCACCAATCTCAACAATATTTTTATAAGTACTAACTGGCTCTGACCTTGGCACATAGTCCTTTGCAAGCTTTTGTCTGGATTTCTTTACAGAAAAGTATCGCAAAATAGTCTGTGATGTGAATAACCATGGAATGTTTTTCTTGAGCTAGGCTTACCACATACAGAGCTATAGCAAGACACATACATTACTAAAAATAATAGCCTAAAACTATTTCGGTGTCATTTGGTCATTATTAAGTCTATTACCTCTGAAATGAGGCTGCAGTATTCAGTCCTTTCTTGTTCTGCGCCGAGCAATTTATTAATGGTCCTTTTGTTTAAGAAGGATGATACAGGGAGCTGAGCGGAAGACTTGAAGCTGCTTAGCAGCTATGAAGCAGCTACTAGGTACTGTTTAATATCTTAAATGACTCCATGCCCATAAATCAGCCAGCTGGAAATTATGTTTAATGCTGAAAAATAACCACCAACCAAACAGATCTTTAACCTGTAAATGTTAATTCTCTTTGTTAATACTCAGTGGCTCCAGCAGTGCTCTGAGGCTACACAAGTTATTATTCATTTTGACTCTGTTCCAGCCCTTTTCAGAAGAGCCTCTGCAGGATATTCCTAAAAATGGGAGTTACTGTGAGGTACCCACCATCAAGCAGAAGAACTGAGGGAATGGTACAGTCAGAAATTCAGTTCATACTTCTACTGCCCAAGACACTGTACCATGGAAGCCCTGGAAGGTGTAGGAATGGGGCAGTTCACATCCTAGAAGAAATATTAGATGGAAGCTGAATTAGAGCTAACCCTCTGCTTGAGCTGCCCACTGTGGGATGACTTTGCAGATGCTCGGCCCGATGATACAGCAGCTACGCTCCCAGAGCAAGACAAGCCGGCTCAGGTGACTGTGCTGCATCGCCGTGTGCACCATCATCCTGCCTGCAGTGCTGAGCACTTGTGGGAAGGGGTTGGGAGGGTCATACCTGCAATTGTGGGTGCCCTGAAGTGGAAAGGATACAATTTCAGACTGAAAGGAGAAGGTTTATTCAAAACCTTCTTTGTTTCATTTAAGCTCAGCTCTATGTCCCGTCTCATCCCCCCTTTTCCTGTGCACTGACTGTACCTAGCAATCCATACAGCTACAAAACCCCAACATTTTATTTATTTTTGGCTTTGTGAGAAATGAGTTAATTTTCCTTTATATCAATGACAAAATTTTACTCACCCTAGGGTGGATGTAGGAAAGGACTCTCGATTACAGGGTGGAGACAGAGGCAGGGAAGAGCAGAATAGTCCTGTCGGGAAGTCAGCTGCATTTAATGTGTGACTAGATGCTACTCTGCTTTGGTGATTGCCCTGGCTTCAGCTGGGATAGAGTTAATTTTCTTCCTAGTAGCTGGTACAGAGCTGTGTTTTGGATTTAGTATGAGAGTAATGTTGATAACACACCGACGTTTTAGTTGTTGCTAAGTAGTGCTTAGTCTAAATCAAGGACTTTTCAAGCTTCCCATGCTCTGCCAGCGAGCAGGTGCACAAGGAGCTGGGAGGGAGCAGCCAGGACAGCTGCCCCGAGCTGGCCAAAGGGATATTCCATACCGTGGACGTCGTGCTCGGTATATAAACTGGGGGAGTTGGCTGGGGCTGATGGCTGTTCAGGGATGGGATGGGCATCAGTCAGTGGGTGCTGAGGAACTGTGTTGTGCATCACTTGATTTTCTTGAGTTTTATTCCTCTCTCCCTGTTATCTTCCTTTTTGTTACATTCAGTACTAGTAGCCATCGTAGTCCTAGTATATTTTACTTTATTTAAATGATTAAAATGTTCTCTCAACCCACGGGTTTTACCTTTTTTCCTGATTCTCCTCCCACGTTGGTGCTTTGTTGCCGTCTGGGTTAAACCCCGACAGTGATGTACTAATTGTTCTGTGAATCAAATACTATACATCTGATGCTCATTTAAGTGTTTCATTTTTATTTAAGTCAGTGAGAGTGGATGATTCAAAAACTTCAAGCGCATATTATTTGGTGTCTATTTACCTTTAAAAGTCTACTATTGAAATCCTTAATCTGTATGGTCCATAATACTTTCCACTTCCAACTCTGCCTGTTGAAATCACTCTCTCCTTGAATAAAAATAATTCTTGCTGTGAATCCTGGCTTTCTTTGATCTTTCTAGGCAATATGAAAATCAAAGCGTTTATAATGTGAAATGATTTTGTACATTAGTAAACCAGCTGGACACTAAATCTATTTTGCATTTGATTAAATTTTATCATTTTGTCCCTGCATTTCACTAAGTATAAACGTTTGGAAATGAATATAGTTAATAGATGGTAAAAATCTGTTGGAACAGGTAGTAAACTTTGTAGTTAAGTATTTTATCCATATTTGAAAAAAATTACAAACAGTAGCTAATTCTGCATGTATGTGTGTGTGTGCACCCTTTATGCTGGTAAAGCACCACTGTCTTGGGGAAACACTCTTACCTACTTCTTCACTGGCGATTAGCAACAGGTCTCAATGATGAAGCTGAGGTTTGTCCCTTGTTTAGCTGTAAACTCTATTCTCTATACACTCTCTTATTCAGCCTGATTTTATTTGTGACCAAAATTGATGCTATATATGAACTAAAGGAGGCATTTTAATTCTGAAAGTTGAAATATTTATGTTAAAAAGAGATTTATCAGTACAGTTACGTTTCATTATGTAAGCTAAAATGATGTTGAAGTAAATATTGACCTTGATCTAAGCTGCTGTCCTGCAACAACAAAAACATATTCACATCTCACTTTTCTAAAAATATGGTTGTTCAAACAATAACACAGCAGAAGGAATAATACAGAAACTGGGCAGACAAAATGTAAGTGGGAAACAAATGTTAACATTCTACTTATCAAGCTCTTACAAGCAGAAGAGAGCATGTAGAATGGTAATTAACACCCACTCATCACATTCTTCTAGAAGATTAAAGAACAGGTCCTAGCCTCAGTACTTACCTTTGCAAATATAATCTCATCAATTAATCTAATTCGGAAGAGAATGAGATTTCTATTTTAGCTCCCTTAGCCAGGTTTTCTTCTCATTAGACTGTTTTTACCACACAAGAATCATTTACCACACAAGAATCTGTAACTCACTTACAGGTGAAAATTCCTTGACCTTTAAATGCATTGAGTTATGTCTTTACAAAAATAGATG
This sequence comes from Falco biarmicus, assembly GCF_023638135.1. Lineage (NCBI taxonomy): Eukaryota > Metazoa > Chordata > Aves > Falconiformes > Falconidae > Falco > Falco biarmicus. Next base: position 10,136,104 of record NC_079302.1, read on the forward strand.
AGATATCACAGATGTAGGAATTATGAGAACAGGGTTTACGACATATGATAAAGCTGATTTTTAGCTCCCACAGAAACGTGTTAGTTGCATACAAAAAGTCTAACCATGGAAGAAAAGCTTTCTATTTTAGGCCCAGGGTGCCACATATCTACATTGCTAATAGTGCTTAGCATAGATCAATAGCTGTTTTCATTGAAAGACCACAACTTGATCTCCCCCTTCTTACGAAAATGACATGTGACATTGTTTATCACTCAAATCACTAAAAATCTTTATCTAATTAGTTTTTCAAAATGCATTAGTTACCTAATTGATGAGAAGTTACTTGCACCACCAGCAGATAAATGTAGATTAAAGTTTTTTCTGTGTATATGTAAAAAGGGGATGCATGTACTTTAGGCTGTAAGAATATAAAAAATTATCCTAAAGAAAAGCTCTTACTAGTTTTAATATTTTTTTATTATTATTTTTGTTTTCCAAGCAGACTTCAGGTCTGGTGATTTATGTTATGCTCTGAGACTTTATAATGTAACTGGTTTTATTAGCTGGGGAATCACATTCCTTTAATATACAGTTAATTTACATCTGGCAGCATCTTTCCCTGCAAGCATCCTCTCAGTCATGAACTTTTTCTTAGTGTTATCATGCAAATATTTCCATGCACTACCTTCCTGAGACTTTAGCAGATGAGGATATTGTGGTTTGATTTTCAAATATTTTATAAATGGAGCTGAAATATGCCTTCCTTGTAAGTCGGGTAGTGAAAACATCTTAGTAAATCTACTTTGAACTGGAATTGCTCATTCTTGGCCAGGAGGTATTAGTTGAGCACTGGTAGAAGCAGATGTAACAAGGCAATGAAGGTGATCATTAATGATATTATATACATTTGCCGGAGCAAAAATGAAAATTTCAATTTCCACACCATTAGGAGCCTGAATAAGTATAAAAATGCATTTTGCAATCTTCACTCAGATAAATGATTGCTGCTTTCAAACCCTGGAATAGTTTTAACAAATGATTACTGGCTAGATTCCACTTTTGGACCGTAGCTTCAAAAAAACCTGAACGCATAAACACAGACTGTTAATGAAACCATTCTCTATATCCCTTCCACAATTCCTGGTAGAAAACGTTTAGTTGAATATGACTGGAAAATTGAACTTGTACCAAGGTTCTCTAATCTTTCTGTTCTGTTGAATTTATAGATGTACTCATGTTGATTTATTATTGAAATTTCTTTTCGTAAAAGAAATGGTATCATGGAGCTAGAATGACACATGAAATGTAGTCCAAGGTAAATTAAAGTACTTAAACTCAGTAGTTATCATCTCATTATAACTAAGTACTTTAGACAGCTCAGTATCCTTGCAAACACTTAATATATTAAGATGATCAGTCATCAGCACAGTTCTTTTCGTCTTGCCGCTATTATGAAGCACTTTTACAAGAAATGATCTCTTGGTTTTTATCTAGGTAGGGAGAGGAAAAAAAAAAAAAGGAATAGTCAGTGCAGTTATACGAATACACCTATTGTTTTATTTCCTCACTGAATGGGTATTTACTTCAATAATGTGCAATAATGAAGCTTTAATGTGACCATTGTGAATTTAAGTGTGGACATAGACACCTGTAACAAATAGTAGGGAAATACCGAATCTCCAGTTTGAAAATTACATTAACTGTCAGCTGCACGCACAAAAATATCTTTCTGTTCCTGTCAGAAAGAATGAAAATCTGGTTCATGATCAAATGGTAAGACAGCAGGACATATCTGATCTTAAAGGAGTAAAACCACGTTTGTATTGTATTGTAAACACCAATCCATGCAAGCATCTGGTACCAAAAAACAGTAGAGAAACTTCCTAGAAACATACCAGTTCCTGTGCCTTCCAATACTGTCCATTAAACACAGCTATAGTTATTTGGTTTCCAAATCTACAAATTCCAGAAAGCAGCAAAGAGAAAAAGCAAAAAAATATTGTAATAACAAAACACATCTTCGGAAACTTCATAAGCTGTAGTTTGAACTGATCTGATGCCACTCAGAGAGGTTTTGTACTTCCTGAACTTTTCAAAAGACAGGACAGTAGACTGGGAACTTCTAGTTTGTTGCTGAAATTCCAAGGTTCATGCCATTTATTGCAATAAAGTTTTGTATGCTTTAGAATATCAGAAAAGACTAAGTCATCAGGGTTCATTTCTTTTATCCACAGCTTCATTTTTAGCAGCTGAAGGACAGATTTTCTTCTTGGTCTACATTTATCTGAGGTACAGCACAGCCATCATAAATGTTTAAAATAATATTATAATGCACTGGAAAATTAAGAATGAGGGAGGAGAGACCTAAAGGGCATAAAATTGAACGCGGATTCTGAAAATACTTAACATTAAGAGCAGCATAGTATTGCAGATACCTTGGAAGCAACAGAGAAACTAAGAAAATGTCATTCACCATATAAAACCCTTTCAGTTTTATATTCTGGAATGACAATTCTAAGAAAGAAACAAGACCCTACCTCTCAGAAAATATAGATTAGAGGTGAAACAAGTATAGACCAAGGAATTTTTTGTATCAAAATCTTGTTTGCACTGACCAGTGCTGTACTGCCAGTATTACTTGCCTGAAGGGTGCCTAGGAAGCTCCTAACGGTGCGGGCTGTGCTGAGCATCCTCACTGCCACAGCCTATTCAGCCTGTTCTGAACTCAGAGCTCAAAGCTGAGTCATGGCTGCATCGTAGCATATAGCATATGTGTCCTTTAAATGAATGTGCTCTTTGTTCAGATCGTTATTATCTTCTGTGTTTTCTCAGGGGTTAAGTACAGGCTAGGGGCACGGGAAGAAAAAGTTTTCTGTTCTTCCACAGCACATTTTTACAGTGTCACAATAATTGACTGGGCTGCATTCAAGGTTGCTAAAGAGGCACAATTATCACATCGCATACAACGTGCCTGATATGCCAAATCAGCAAAACATTGGAATTTTTGTTCAACATGAACCACATAAATAATACTGTGCCTATTCATAAAATACATAAACATATTTTCATAAAATACATAACCTTATTGAAGTAGAACCAAAACTGAACCATTCTCTACAAACGAACGCGAAGTACTGGTGTTGGTTACTCCTTGTCAGAGAAGCGATGTAAGTACCGTGTGTTAGGAATTAAGGCGGTGTCCTGCCATAGCTTGCCTTGCAGGAAGAAAATTCTCTCTCTCTCTTTCTCAGTGTGTTTGAATAATATTTCTGTTCTGGGATGGAGATGTATTGGGTACAAGGTGACATATTTTGTAATTCACTATTTACACTGTAGTTTACTTTTGATTAAATTAATCCTTTAATGTTTGCTCTTGGTTTTGTTTTGTTTTGTTTTTAAATAAAGTTCAATAGCAAGTGTATTTCTTATATGGACTTAATTATTATTTTAGAGTATGGACAGGAGTTGTTGGTTGTGAAGCAGAAAAGACTGTGTGTTCTGTGCCAGGAACAGAAGAATTCTAGTTTTACAAAAACTTTACTTTCCTTATTGATAATTTATCACAGATAAACCTAACTGGTATTACAATTCGATATTGCAGAAATATACCTAGCCTCCTTTGGCTTCTGAGAAGCAAAGACTCAATAAGAGAGCCATCAGAAAACCTCAAAAAGTAAGTTGGGTTTGCAAGACACAACAGTATGTTTACAAGTCTGTTATCAATAATTTAAGCCTCACTTGTCAGAACAGAGGATGGATATGTATGCCGTTGTGCATTTTCCTTATGTATTCCGTTTGCTAATCCACCACCAGTCTGCCAAACAGATTTAAAAGGTATTTCCATTTCTGAAGGAAAGTTGCCTCAAACTTTCAAGGTCCAAAGATTTTGTGAATTTGTTGGTGTTAATTTATGCTGAATAGCACACTAATAAAGACACTAAAATGTTCCTTGTTTGTCAGTGGCTACAATAGGCTCCATTGTTTTCCTGCTGGCTGGAAGCACCTGGGAATAGACAAAAATGAATCTGTTGCAGTGAGTGCTCTCCCTGTACTGTTTAATCTGTCTGACGTTGGAGAATGCTTGTAGGAAAAGTTCTCTGCAGGCTGCTTTTGAGCTCTGCATCCTTTTTGAGCTAATTCCAATGAAAGCGCTTTGTTAAGAAAATTCTAAGGGGGATGTGTTGCAGTAGTTCTGTACATAGAAATGAAATTATGTGAGTCAAAGGTGATGTGTCTGTCAAATCCATAGGTAGGGCACACACTACTGCAAAAGCAGCAGTTTAGTCTGGATGGCTGTGTAAAGAATGAAGGGAAAAATTTCAGAAGGTGTGTTTTAAGGCAATACTTTCAAGGAATAAAGAGTATGCAAATGAAATTCCCGCTCCCAGATGTGTACTGATGTCTCATCCAAAGGGACTGCAGAACTGGAAATTACCACAGCTCTATCCACATTTCTGCAGTGCCCAGTACTATACCCAGCATACCTATTTCTACTTTTAAGTCAATAATAATTGATTTTAACTGTTACTTTCCCTTATTACAGGGGAGGGAAATCATTCTAATGACAATCTCAGTAGGTGTTACCCTCCTTGATACTGAAGACTCCAGGAAATCAGTGTGTTGTGGGGGACATGGTATTTTTTTGGGGGGGGGATGTATCGCCTCCTTACACCTGGCAAGGAAAGAAAAAGTAGAGGGATCAAGAGGTCACCCTCTGACTTACGCACTTGACCCAGTAATGGTTTAGGATAGGGAGTTTAGAGTGGCTACAAGTGTTGGCTGTGTGGACAGCTGCACGGGCAGTCTCGGCTTCCTTCTCTCTCTCACACTCCAAGTGTGCTCTGTGCATTTCCAGGCTGTGGCAACCATTCGGTTTTATCATCAAGCAAAAAACACATACTGCAAGCTCCTGCTTTTTTTTTTTTTTTTTTTTTTTTCCCCAACACTGAGTAGACTGCTTATACCTGAGAAGGCTCACAGGTAATCCATGACTGGGATGTGCAGTTGTTCCTCACTGAGAAACAACCAACCTTTATTCCCATGTCCCAGGGGCATAAGGGCAAGAGTCACAAGATCTGAATAGAGGCAGCATCAGCACACAGCTGATGTGGTGAGGGCAGAGCAATGTGCACACTCTTCCTTACCATCACTTTTTTCCCAGGGAGCAGCTCTGTGTCCAGGTCAGGCAGATCTCTTGTAATTTACAGATCCGTCTGTCCTAGGTTTGACCCTTTCTTTGAATGGTTGAAGATGAACATTAATTGTCCAAATGACTACGAGCTAGGAACATCAGACGAATTTAAGCAGTCAGCCATCCGACAAAGAGATTTTCATCAATATTCACAGTACTTAGAGTGCAACAGAGCAGATATGCAGTGTGGTACCCATCTTATTCTGGCAAAGATCAGCACTCACACTTTTAGAAGAGAGGACTCTTCACACCAACCATGCTTTATGTCTCAGGGTAAGGGTGTACGTGCTGATGCACAGCCTAACTGTAGTAAGGTTGTAAACAGTTGTTAAATATCGTTTTCTATGGGAGGTGGAAAGACAAAGGATTTTCTAAGTTGGTGACTGTCATTTTGAAGGAATGTCTTTTGCATGTCTGAATTTGCTCAGTAAATTAAAAGGTAAAAGAAAATCATAAAACTAAGACAAAAGCTTTATTATTGAATAATGTTATGTCTTTTTAACCCTTAGGCTATTAGAGAGGTCTTCTTTCAAGAAGATATTGATGGAGTAGACGGTGTAAAGAAAAAAATAACGATCGACTGAGCATTGAAAATCAAATGTCATGAACAAAAAAAAAAAATGCAGCCAGTCTTCTTGTACCTGCCACAGATCAACACATCTCCGTAAATCTCCGTTACTTAGCAAGTCACCAAAAAAATTAATCCGGTAAGGATAGTTGGTAATATTTACTTTGTTTTGCCTCATAATTTAAATATTCAATATTCTTTTGTGTTCGTATTGCTTTATGTTTGGACCCCGTTGCAAAGCTGACACCATTTCTACTAAGAAAGAGGCAAGTTTCCAGATTGTTTGATGGTCCTTAGGTGGATTTCTCTAAGATGTAACATACTTACTGGTGTTCTCAAGCGAGCCTTCAGTAGATCTGAATCATTTAAAGGTTCACCCTTATCTAGTTAAAAATCAGTGTTTGAATATCTATCAGTATGCAAAACATTCATTTGCTACTAGAGTTAAAGCTCCTTATTATACCAGGAAGAATTTAAGTTTTAATTAGCATTTCCTCTGGTGTACTAAATCCACTGAGATTACTACACTTAGTAAAATTTAATTAACTTGACAAAAGATCCTAATTGTTTTCATGCCACTAGTCCTTAGTGGGACTAAAAATAATACCCTTCAAATTAAGTGTCTAGAACCAACCTTCCTTTTGGTTGTCCTATATACGTAAAATGTGTTGGCCTACATATAATTATAGTTGGTAGAAAGTCTTGCCCAATATGGAATCAAGATTATTTGCTCCAAGATGAAAAATTTATGGTAATGCATAACAATAAAAACTTATTAGTCAAAAACCTCAGCTAACATGAATTCTTCCCACTAACCTCTTAACTTTTGCAATGGGAGGTTTACTGATTTTTCTAGGTGCACAGACTAATGAACGAGATATAGTATTCGTTTAAATCAATACAGTAACATAATACTGTCAAGAAAAAAGAAAGATAAAGGTGTCAGTAATGTAACTATGATAAAGAATATACATCTATATCAAGTGTAGCATAACTAGGAGAAAATTGGAATTAAAATAAAAATGCTGCTTGTTCAAGACTCTTGTATCTTTCCTTTTTTCTCAAATAGAACTGCTCACATAATGCCAAGGCTTTATTCACTTTGAGACACTCATCTTGAAAGAAATATGAGTGTGGAAAGTATTGGTGCGCACAGTTTAAAGAGTATTGGGGACATCTTTCAGCTCAAGAGATTTGTTACAGAAATTTATATGCAGTACATAAGTACTAGAGTCCAGAAATTTTTTTTGGCTCTGGATGTCTAAAGAAGAGATTTTAAGGAGAAGGGATCAAGGAAAAATACCTAAGCTCTTTTGCCAAAGTTGGGATTTCATTGCTCACATCCTCACATTACAGGGATCAGATATGTTTGCCTAATTATTATCTCCATAATTTAAGGCATGAAACTGTTTATCATCCTAAGAAATCAAATCAATCACTTGTTATGCCTGTACTGAGCTTTGTTTGGCCTGAATATCTCTGATGTGATTAGAAATTACTGCTAATACAGATTTGGTTTTGGCAACTTGAACCATTATGTGGATGCTTTTATCTGAAGAAGCCGTGTCTTTGGTAAGGCTTAAACTCCATCCCCTCCTGAAATAACACAGCTCAGACTGAAGCTTTACTATTGAGAATGCAAGAGAGTATTAACTATGTGTATTGTGAAGTCCCTATAGCGCTGGGAAAGAAAAAAAACCCTGTAAATCTCTCTGCATCTAGAATCTTCAGCTTCTCTTTCTGCCCAAACATCTGGCTGCTTTATGACATTTGAATACTAAGAAGATTATCTTGGCCGATGATCCATCCAGATTGGCTGTTAAACACCTCTTTCTGCTTTCCTTGCCAAGTTCCTCCTTTGCCTCCTTCCCTCTCAATTTGAACCAATTTGAAAAAGGGGCTCTTACAGGCTTCAATCTCCATCAAGATTTCTTGATGTAAGTTCAAGATATTCATCTATTTTAGTTAGATTATTAGAATCTTCTGAATAGATGTAAACAAAATATTTTTAATGTACAACCCCCACAGGGTTCATACTGATCACTTTTGCCCTAATAGAACCTTTATGATAAGCCTTTTGCTCAAAACCACTGTGTGTGTGTTTAATGTAATGAAATATTTAAAATTACACTCCTATTAACTTTTCTCTGCATATATAAAATAGTTAACTCTGAAGAGTTGTCAAAGGTTTAAGTTTCATATGTAAAAAATCAAAGCAAGCCAGGTATACAGTTGATAAAATGGAGACAACGGGAAAAGCAATCCACAAAAGGTTCGCTATAGAAGACACTAAGCATTTGGAAGAAGTTCCTGTTTCTAAGAAAATGGAAATAACTGTTCATCTTTGTTCCTGTTGAGAATATATTTCGACTATAAAGTCTTAAGTAAACTGTTGTACCTCTTGCCATCTCTGCCTTTAATTTTTTTTTGCTTCGTATGACTAATGAATTATTGGCAACATTAGATAAAACATAGGATAAAAAATCTCTTGTTTTAACTGTGAATAGCAGCCTGGAATACTCTCGCATTCTCATCATCACTTATTAGAATCCATTAACTTTTAAAAAGACTGTTTTCAGCAGTTTTTCATGACCTTACCTACTGTTCACCTCAAGTATTTAGACACTTAATATCTATAATGAAAAAAGGTATTTTATAAAACAATTAATTATGTGATACAATTTTCTGATCCAGCATTTTTACACACACCTTTGGAGTTTTACATTATACCATAACAATTTATGCATTTAGAAAATTGAAGCGTAATTGAACATTATAATGTGTAAAAGCAGTTCTGATTAACATAACGTAGAGGCATGTAATAGGAATGTTAAAGACTCAAGAAAGAAAATAAGGTATTTCAAGCCTCTGAAGTTGTAAGTCTCTACACAGAATATAAGCCATCAATAACAGAATGATTACTGGGAATGTTGAGAACATTTACAAAATCATCTCCTCATTATCTTTCCTAGAGAACACTGGTAATTTCATTTGGATCTAGTCTTCCTCTATTCTGATAGTCTTTCTTTATTATGTACATACATTTTTTAATGGTGTAGTTTTAATATTTTATTTTAAAATTACTTGCAAATTTTAATGGAAAAATAGGTCCTCAAAGCAACTAGTAGTAGCTTCAGAATGGTTCTTTTGGAAGAAATCCTTTGAAAAGAGAATGGATGCTCAATTTTAAATGAATCTGAGTGTTCTTAAGTATACTACAGTTTCTACTTTTCTGTTGCAAATTTAAGGCTTGACTCTGTCTGACTCAAGCAAAAGAATAATCCATCATAGAGTAGTTTATCAGAATTTTTCTTTTTTTTGGCTGCCAATAGCTGATGAAGAATATGTCTAGTACAGTTCCCCTAAATAAGTGGAGAAGAGAACAGTGACAGAAAAATCTGAGGTTTGGTTTGGGGCTGGATTTTTAGGGAGGTAAAAAGAAATGTTGTGATGAATCTCTGATATTTGTCCATGAAAAGATTTTGTATAAGATGCTCTTACCCAATTTTAAATGTCAGTATCATGAATATTCATCTCCTGCTGCTTACAACAAAAGCATTTTCAAGAAAAACCTGAAGAAGGTAAAGCCTTAGCGAACATTAACATCTCTCTTGAAATCAGTTGAGCTATGCTGATTTGTATCACTTGAGGTCTAAAACACAAAAATCATGTGTTTTTTGAAAGAAAACCAGCTTAATCTTTCTTTAACTATCAAATTACTTAGGAATTCTACAGTGACAGATTTTTCTGGGAATGAAACATAGCATCAGGCTGGAAGAACATAGGTGCCATGAGGAAAGAATAGCTATTTCATAAAGTTTTACCAGCCATAAGCATTACATACAAGACTGAAAAGACAAGTTAATATTTTCTTAGGAAAAATCCCAAACTGATGGAAAAACATCTGCTCCATTTAAAAACTAATGGAAAATATCAGTGCAATAAAAAGAAATAGTGCAATTAAAAGAAAGGAAAATGCTGAGGGAAGGTAATTTGTGGAAAATGTTCATCAGCTTTGCACATCTATTGAGGATTGCTTAGGCACTTCTCTCCAATCAACAGAAATCCAAATAATGTTACAGTATATGCAAACAAACTGTGTGATTTCTAAAGAAGCTCTACAAACTCAACCAAGTTAACCTTAAGTCATAGCAAATGTTACAGCTATAGTGTTATTGTACTGTTCCTCTTGGATTTTTCAGTAAGTAGACAGACTATAAATTCATGGGAGCACATTGTTCTTTTCCAATAAAGTATCTTAGCATTCTCTGTACCTAAAAAAGTAATAATAATTTGGCTTTATATTATAGCAACAACTATGAAGCATTGATACTTTCTTACTACAGTGGCCAGAATTGCAGGATTCTCTTCCAGACGTTGTAGAATTCAGCAAGTTCTGTGTGCATGCAGTCTGGTTTTAGTTACAGTGTGATATAGGACTGAAGAGAACTCATTCCACTCATGACTGTATTACTTTCTATACAACTATAACTCCAAAGACTTCATGTAAGTGTACTTGTAACAGTGCTGTAATATAAAAATGAACTGAGGAAAAGCCATTTAGAAATTTCTCTGATTATTAACCACAAGTTATCTATAATTAGATTGGAAGTCAAAGCTGATAGCAGAGGATTAAGGCTGCTTTTCATCTCCCTTCTTCTTTCAGAGGTTGGAAGTCCTGAAGACTTTGATCTTTTGGTGATCTAAGCCCAGCGTTGCTCTTGATTCCATGATGGGACCACACCACTTGCCTCTCTGGACTGAACCACCCAGCTTCTGATTTATGACGCACAGTGAGGATCAAAACTTTCAACCACAGCTTGATATACAGCTTGGTATTCTTAGTAAACATGTAGGCCTAAATCCAGAACAACTTAATTCCCACTGGTTTAAACCTACTTGACTTGAATCCAGTCCCTAGTCAGTGATGAGAGTCACCGTTTCTGACACTAACTAGTTCAAAGCAGGGCTTGAAAATCAGCTGCAGAAGTTATTGAAATACCCTTAATCTAAACTCTAATTAGGTTTCATAAGAAATCTTGAGAACAGAAAAGCAGAATTTTCTAATAGACGTAATTTGCTTCACCTATCGGAATTTATGAATACTGTAGTAAATATCTAAATATTTTGATAATGACAATACTGTGTGAGAATAAAGTATATTTTTTGTATATTTTAACCTGTGGGGAAAGCTTTAGATAATATTTTTTTCTAAATTACTGTGACATCAGATGTCCTATTCAAACCTCTAATTGCACTAGATAAGCATATTAATTATAATTTCTGATGCAAGATCTTTCTTATTTAGCAATGTATTCTTTTATTTCTAAGACCTGACTAGATTTCAATATTAACATCCGATCACTGCAAATCAGAAAATCTCTGATTTATGTTCATACATTTATTTTGGTCTTGGTTTTGCGCAAAAAAATTCTCCATGGCAGGGGCAGAGGAGGAGACTCGCACTGAGATCACATACACGCTACCGAGGCTTTTTTTGTAATTGTCACTAGCAAGTAAAAGCTTTGCGTTATCTGTTGTTTTAAGCTAATACCTTCAAGGCACAAAATGCCTACACACCAACTCAAATGTAATTGGTGAGGAGAGAGGAAAAATTGTTTGTAGTAGGAAATAGCAAAAAACCATATTGTACCTGGAGAGGAAATTTTAGTGTTTTTTTCTCATTGTTTTAGTGTGTTTCTACAGAGCTTACAGTGTTACCAGAGACATATGTCAGAAGTCTGGCTTCTTCATGTCAGTGCCTTGTGTCAGATGTTTCCTAGAGAATATCTTCTTCCATCGTCATTCCACACATGAAATTGTCAGCAATTCCTGATCAACAGACTAAACAAGATTTTCCATATTATTTTCTTCCGCTCCGCTTTTCCACCTCTTTCCCATGGCATTAAACTGCAACGATAAAAACCTTTGAAAGACCTGTATGCATGCAGTGGGCACATGCTGACCATCCTGAAACACTGATTCAGAAATGCTGAGACCTATAGATCTCGGCACAGATATTAACATGACTCAATAAACAGGAGCATTAAAGATATACGCAACCTGAATAAATACTATAATAGAACGTACATGCAGGATGTAGGAGCCCAAGTTTTTGTCCTGTCCTTTCTTGTCACCTGATGATATTCACCTTATTGACATCTCTTTGGACCTCAGTATTCCTAAACCAGCCAGAAAGTTCTGCTTTCCATCCTGTCTCCTTTTTACTCTGGTCTTACTAGCTCTGAAAATTGGTTTGTTTGTTGATCTGATTGATCCCTCAACCAGACACAAGAGGGTTGTCTGACTCCTGGCATTCGGTTTCTAGGGCGTGGTGGCTCAGCATTCTCTAGTTGCCCAGGACCCAGGCCCATAAAACAATTAGACATGATGCTTACTGCCGTTCCAGTTTCAAATGCCTTGCTGAAAGACTGAATATGGAACCTAACTCTGTTCACATGAAGATAAAACTGTGCCTGCTCTCTTTGTTACAGCCTTGCTATCAGGCTCTCTATCTGCATGTATTAAAAACAGACTTCCCTGGTGGAATGCTGAAGTTAAAAACCGAGCTCACCAAAGTCAGGAAAAACACAGATAATGTTCCACTTTACTCATCACAGTCTAAGCTGAAGCTACTGTTTGCCATTCCTTAAAAGATACGGATCTCACAAGGAGCTGTTGTTGATGCCAGATGGGCAGATCTTTCTCTGTAGATAAGTGGGTGCTGGAAGCCTTCTGCCAAAATAATGTCTGGAATGTTGGAAAAGTAGAGCTCCACATTGACTGGGAATTAGACCCAGCAGGGGCTGCAGGGCCATTGGAGCTGCAGAACTCGCTCAGAATTGCAAAATCTCTTGATCATCCAGAAAGCCTGTTCTAAATTCTTTTATGAGAAGATAAAATATTGTGGTGGGAAATGCAGTTTGACCAAAATAGAAGGGAGTGTGCTATGTCCAAATCAATGACGCTTTCAACTGAGGATGCCTTAGTTTATGGCTTGGTTGTACATCTCACTTTCAGAGATTCCAGAAAGCCATGGGATGTCATCAGGCCTCAGCTCAGACTCTGGTGGTTTGTTTCCTGGATTTGTTTTTGTTTAAGGTTAATGACAGATCAAGAAAGGGGTGGGCAAGAAATTTAATGGTACCTCTGGAAGCAATTAGTTCCTACAGTTGGTATTTTGTGTCGAAATTCATAATTCTAGGTGAAATCAGCCTTTCTGAAGAGCTGCCCAGAACATTTATGTAGGGCACAGACTTTATGCTGGCCTGCACAGAAAAAAAATCTTATATTCAATAGTGTTTCTCTGTTTGGTTTATGTAGACCATGTAGCCAAATACTTTGTATTTTTAGCTGACATGAAAAGACATTCTCAGTACAATGTGGTTTAGAAAAATCCATTCAGTCAGGAAAAAGGTTGTGATGACCCATTAAGGAAACATTTCTTAAACCCCAGCAGTTTAATTTAAAAATGTCTTGTTTCTTCAGTCTGTTAATCCTAAACAAGCCCTGGATATTTTTGAACTATGCAACTAATCCTGAGAAGGCTCACTCATGCAAATTGTTGCTCAGAATGGGAATAAAAGATTAGGCTGTCAGGCTTCATATCTAGAATATGTAGGACTTCATATTTTATATTATAGAAATGTCACTACTCTTCTGGGGTAATGAAACATACTTTAACCTTGCACAAGTACTGCTTTACTATCTTTAAGATCAATAGAATGAATAAGAATAGTAGTATTTGGGCTGTTCAGGATGGAAGGCAGCATCTATACCAAAATGCAGCTCATAAAACTGAAAAAAATCCTTCAAGTGTATTATCTATGAAGAGCTCATGGGATTTTTTAAAAGGCATGAGGCTAAAGCTTCCTCCAGCACGTTCGACATTTGCATGAGTAGAGGATGCGTTGGATTGATATGGTAATAGAATTTTCTCTGTTGCTTCTGCCTCTGTATCTGTGGGTCTTCCAGCTACAAGCTGTCAGACACGGTGGGTATACATTCCTTGTAGGAAGAGGAGGAGAGATTGAGATCATAGCCCTAGATGATATGGTCATAGTAAATTATTCATTATTGTGATGTATATATAGCATCCGCCTTAAGTGGTATTTCAGCAACATGAAACATGACCGGTTGTTTCTTTGTTTCTAATGGTTAAATAGACAAAAAGCCTGAGACAGCTTCTTTCTCGTATCTCACATGTTTGTGTTTTTATCTCTTTCTTTAACTTCATGAACATGTGCTTTATATGAAAGAATATGACAAAAGAATGAAGATGGCATTTATGGCAGGACAGAACTCCTTTTCCAACCCACTGTATGTAAAGTATCTTACATGCATTGACATTACTTCTCTCATATAAATTTAAAATATGTATTTCAAAACTTTCCCATGCTTCTAAACCATAAATATTTAATTGTTAGTATTATCATCAATCAGGTTAGATGATCTATGAAAGATATTGGTGGTAAAAGCTTCTTGCGCTGTTTGCTGTAGACCTCCAAAAGCACTCCAGGTTCACCGAGAGCTTCTAAGGAGCTGATGGCAGAGGGGGGCTGTTGATTAATGGCTCCCTGGGACACTCTGACACCTCTGCCTGGATCAGAGACAGCTGGAGTCTGCCTGAGAGCAGTGCTTTGTACAAGCGAGGCAAAGGTTAGCAGCATGGAGGAATTCCTGCAAGAAACGTGAGGTACACAGCTTCCTCTGGGGCAGGATAATGGTCTGCAAAGGGAAGTAATAGAGTGAAGGATCGTTTTGTACTACTCAAGCAAAAACAAGAGACAAGACAGATGATGTTAAAGGGTTAGAATAAAAGCAAGAACAAGAGTCCATGGAGAAATGAAGCTTAAAGTATGTCAAGTTTTGTTGTGGTTGTTTTTTTTTGAAGTATAGTTGAATTTATCATCCATAACCAAGAGTTTTTGTTATGAGGGTTTTGTTTATTCATTCTTTCATATCATAATTTACCATGCTAAACAAAGTGCACTTCTCCATTGCGGAAGGAGTATCACTAATACCCCTAACAGCACCATCCTTATTTAGTTAAAACAATGCTGACATTATAATGGTGCAAGGAAAATTCAGATGGATTGGTTAGAGTTCTTTCATCTGCAAATCTGTGTTATTTGTGATAATTGGCACAGAAAAACCCTATTGTAACAAGGCAGTTTCCATGACCCTAGAACATTGCTAGCATTTCCTCCATGTAAAATAAAATGGAATGCAGGAATCTGCAATGCTTAAACATTCATTTATCCCAGCACTGTGCCTTTGGAAGTGTCCAGAATCACGTGCTTCACAAGAAAATACAATCACTGTATTTTAGGTTCATTTTACCTTCTCCCCAGCCTGTGCTTAGAATTCCTAGTACAAAACGACTAGTCTTGTAATCAGTTTCCTCTTGAAGTCATTGAAATATTTTTCTTGTGTAAAATGTTATCACATAGGTTGCATTTCTGACCAAGCTTTGTCATTTACAGATCTAACTATTAGTAAATGCCATGCATGGAAATAAAGGTGGCTCTAAACTTTGCAAATGTCGTTTGCAGAGAAAGGCACAAGACCGCCTTGGGAGAATTCTGTAAACAGGGTTTGATTCAGAGAACCTGGGAATCATTAGAGGGAAAAAATAATTTGGCTTTAATGAGCTTTGACTTAGTATTCAAAGTAGGAACTTTTGACGCATTTGGGAGTACTTTGCATTAACACAAATGAGCCAGGAGCACAAATCCTTGGAATGGGAACTACTTCAAAATTATTGTAGACTGACATCACTGACTGGGTTTAACTGTGTCCTTTTCAGTGGGAGAGGTAAGAGGGAAAGGTCCATCAGTGCATGACAGTATAAACTTGTGTTTGGCATGGAGTCTGAAAAGGACAAACAACTACAGCATCTCCCAGACATGGGTGGGCAAAGCCTAGAAACAGTAATTAGAAGCTCCTAATCCCATGGATGCTCTGTTACACAGTGAAGTGCATTAACTGGTGGCCTCAGACAAAGACCTGCAGGTGGAAAAGGCAAAACATCAGGTATATACTGCTTGGCATGGAGGTACGTACATAACTGAAAATCACCTACAGGAACTCAAGAAAAAGTGTTTCTTTGGGCCAAGAAAGAGGATTTAGAAAGCTGCTCAAAGCACTTTTATCAGAGGATTCATTTGGAGAGACATTTTGAGACTACAAGGATGCATCTCTTAATTACATCAAGTGCATTACTTGTAAGAGATCACATGCAACCCACATGTGCCACACTCATTTTCAAAATGCAACAGGACAGCAACAAAACATAAACTTAGAAAACAATCTAGTTTCATGTAGAGTCGATCTTTCAAGAACAGCAGAGGATTAGTAAATGTCATTTTATGGAGACAAATCTTGAAGCAGCAAAAATAAAAATATTACATTCTTTCACTAAAAGCAAAGAATTTTTTTTAACACTGTTGTCATTACTGTAACCAGGCAGAATGGCCAGAGGGTACTCTAAGCAAAGGTCTTACATGCTACGTGGCATAACTGCAATCAATGACAGCCTGGACCATGCTTACTTGCTTTCCTACACTGGCTCTGAGATGCATCACTATAATACAAAGGCACGAGATTTTTAAAAAGGAATTTAAGAAACATTTGGTTTTAACACAAATGAGCATCTAGTGGAATTCTGTTGCCTTTAATTATCTTTAAAAAGCCCACCAGATACACCACAGGAGTGAAATAGCTGAAGAAATAGTGGTTGTAATCCCTTAAGTTGTCAAGGGCCTCTTCTTCTTCCCCAGGTCTGTGAGATGTTGACCGTGACTTTCTAACAGCCTTAGGCCTTTAATGTCAAGGTTGCTACAACTGAAAAGCAAATTTGTGAGAGGAGTTTTGCTACTTTAAAATATTAAAAGTACAGTCTCACTAGGGAGAAAGGTTTGGAAATAAAGGGATAAGCTAATTATTTATAATTAGGTCAGACTGGGTAGGCTGATTGCCATAATTAACATTGCCTAATGACTGTCCTCAGGGATTTTACTTGGATATACCAGGTGAAATCTGGTAAGGGTGGGTATCTCTTGAGCTTTTCTGGTGCACGAGAGCATTTGTAGCTCCGGAGCAGAGCAGACGTGTGAGCAGGGATGCGCGTGGGAGGCCGGGAGCGCTGCAGGTGAGCGCGTGGCGCGGGCGGAGAGCGCCAGGGAGATGTAGGTTAGTGTGCTGGGAGGCCGAGCTGGCTGCGCTCCGGGAGGGAAGCATGTGTGGGCTGGGGAAACGCTCCCGCGCTAGCGGTGAGGGAGCTGGGTGAAGCTTAGAAGTAGTTAGAGATCTGTGCATCAAAGCAAACGGCAGCTTTTCTTAATTGAAAAGGGATCTCTAGAAAATAGAGGAGGAGTATTCATGTGGCTCAAATAGCTAGGGGGACTTCTTACAGACTGAGTTAACCAGAGGTACGCAGACGGTGCATGTAAATATTTCACACAGTAATAATGAGTCATGAACATTTCCCTTCATACAGCCTCTTTCAGGACAAATTCAGACAAAATCCTGTGGGATTCTGTACTGAGTCTGTGCTAGCCTGACTGTGCAACGTTCGCCTACAGCACAGCGCTTTCCTAACTGCTCTTGTCTCACCGTAGGAACACTTCCTTCAGCCCAGCTGCATTAATCCTCTCTCTGACACATCTAAAATGAAGCTGAATAATAGCCAAGTGGACTCAAGAAATAATTAATGGCAAAGAGGACAGAAAAGCACCAGAGCCTGCATTACTTCAAGCCCACTTAGGAAGAGCACCATACACACCTTGAGAGACAGCCAGAGTGAGCAAAACCCCTGCCATCGCCCTCGTGCAGCTTTCCATCTGGGTTTTCCAAATTTCAGGAGACATCCAAGCCTTGGCCTTCGCAAGTGGTATCATGCCAGCAGCCCTCATTTGTACCTCAGGGGAACACTAGCTCAAGTGTTTTGTTGAGCACATGGTAGCTGCCTGACGAGGAATGAGAAGGTATAAAAATGACCGGTACAAATCATTTAGTCCATAATAGCAGACAAGACAATTTCTTCATAGAGAGACTGACAGGCGGATGGCAGAGGCTGATTGGTGTTACTCAGTTTTTAATAACATGTGTAGCTCAACATAAAAAACGGCTTTTCCCTCTCCATCGACCTCAGGCTCAAATGCTTTTAAGAAGGCCTGCAGGTCTTCCATAGGTATTCAGTGGTATGGTGAGGGCAAGTAAATACACCCAGCTGCATTTCTCTGATTTAAGCTATATTGATGCCTCTCTACTGCCTCTTGGGGAAATGTGACTGGGTTTGAGGTTCTTTATTCAGAGTTTAAAGTGGCTGTCTGAGGTAACAAAACGGTGACATGATAGACAAGACCCACAGCTATCAAGGTGTACAACCAAAAGACAGACTATTACTAGAACTGTGTGAAAAATGCAGACACTTGATATCAATATGTATTTTCAAATCACGTATTGCTTTCATTGAAATTTTTGTGCCCCCAAAAAAACAAACACAAAACTTTACAAAAATCAAAATGTTTAGTTTCCAGAGATTTTAAACACATCTCTCTGTTTCCATTTGCATTAGTTCTTATTTGCAAGTTTATTTCAAATTTATGTAAACTTTCCCTCTGAACCATACAAAGGTGTTCTTAAAATACTGAAATCCAAAAGGAGGTGTTCATTGCAGATCAAAGGAAATGCTTTCGTTCCCTAGTAAGCCTTTAATCTACTCTTGTCCCCCCCAAAACGTTAAGAACATTGTTCTGACAAATCTATCAATTTCTTCAATTAAAAAAAAAAAAAAAAAAAAACAAACAGCCAGCCACTTAATTTGGATGCAACATGGGCAGCGTCCTGATCAAACACAGCCAGATGCTCATGGTGCCACAAGCTCATATGGGTGTCTAACGGAAGAGTGACTGTTAAAAATGACCTTTATATTGCAAATTTGGGTAATCAACAACTTCAGCTAGGCACTTGGAGGGCTTTTTTATCTCTTGCTTCCCTGATGGTTACTCTCCACATGTTACCATCAGTCTCACCCATATGTTTTTAGAAGTCTTTGAGGACCTGTCTCAGTTAGCCTCATTTTGCCTCCCACCTGTGTTAAACATTCCTGTTCCTGTTACCTTCTTGCAGGAGAGGACCGCTGGGGTGCAGAGTTTGAATTACGATGCTGGAAAGGACATTGCCCTCGACCCAGTGAAAACCAACACGCCATTGTCATAGAATTACAGAGCGTTTCAAAGCGGCTCATTGTAAGTCTGCGGTTCGCAGGTACGGCTGTCAGCTGGGAAATCCCACGCTGACGCCAAGGGGTATGCAGCAGCCACTGGAGGAACTGTGAACTAAATGAATGAGTTCCATTGAAACTGATGCTAAATGAAAAGACTCATGCACTCTTAACCAGCACAAGATTGTTCATTATATATATATATAAAAAAAAAAAAAAGTACCTCCACATTTTAAACTAATGATGACTTTTAGGCATGGTGTAATTATAGCACCATTGGGAAGCCATATGTCACCGAACTTTCAAATGTAAAGGTTGTGCCTACAAAATGAAGCCATATATTCCCATTAATTGAAGCAGTTGATTTCCAGTTACACAATATTAGTTTTAATGGTGAGACTATTAGAAAGTCTATGAATTTCTTCTTGCTATTGATCTGTAGTGTGAAGGTGGCACACTTTAAACTGATCAAAGTTGGTAAGAGAGTGACGTTTGTGCCAGCAAAGTTATAAATATAAGTGACTCTTAGAGTTGTCGCCTGTAAGTTAGCATTAGAATAACCTTGGAGGAATGGTAGTTTTGTGCTGTCAGCACAGCCTGCACAGCTAGAGCATAAAGGATTAGCAACAGAAATTTTGATGAGGGTATTTACTACTAATGACTGCCTTCAAAATTGCCTTTTATCTACAGCTTTTCAAGGCATTTTCCATTCATTAAGCCTTATAAAACCTTTGTAAAATTGGTAGAAGATATAGAAATGCAGATAACTTTGTGCCAAAACACACAGTAACACTTTGACAGAAAAGGGCAGCAGTACATGCTAAACATTATTTAAAATAGGAATTGCACAAAAAAAGTGATGCTATCACTTTGTTAATTAGAGTTTGACCAGAACAGGGGAACAGTCTTGCTCTTAAGAAAAATGGTGTGGAATAATCGGCAAATAATGCTCATGGCTTCTGGTTTGTGTTGTAGCAGCAAGACAGATGTATGTTATGCAGTGACATATAAAAAAAAAAAGAGAGAGTTAAGTATATGAATGGCACCTGTTCTTTTATTGTAATGAAATCTGCTTCCCCAACTGCCAACCCCAAGAGATCAAAAGCAGTGAGTCAGGCCTACTAAACTGATGAGCTGAAAACCCTGAGATTTAAAAAAATAATAAATGTAGGGGGTTTGGGGTGTGGGGGTTTTTTTGAGGTCTTTTGAGCCTTTAGAGATGGATTTCTGTTCTTCTGCAGCCACAAGGAATAGAAGAGCAAGCAAGAGAGCACTGAAGGCACATCTGTAGAGATGTTTGGTCTAGTGGTGTACAAGAGATGTCAGAACCCCACGTCATGCAGCTGCTCTAGAACACGAGAGGTGGGAAGACCAGGCTTAGGCTGATGCTATTACTGGGTTGCAGTGGGTGAGGACGAGTTCAACCTGGCTGCCTTAGCTGTACCTCAAGCATGCAGACAGCCACATTTTTTAAGAGAAATTAGTAAAGAACAACATATGGACCAGAAGCAAAACCAGTGGCTACACAGCATGCTGCCCAGCAATGCAGGAGCAAGCTCTGATGGCACCAGTATGGGACTTCTTACATTGCTTTTAATTTGGGCAGCTCCAGGGTGGTTTACACCTTCATTAATGACCTGGGTGCTGGGACCAACCACACCCTCAACCTGCAGGTGACATGAAAGTGGGAGGAGGAGCTGATACATCACATGGGTGTGCTGCCTGTTTAAGGGGGGCTGTGGCAGGTTGGAGAAATTGGAATTTGAAGACTGTTATGGCAGAGTTGTGAAGTATAAAGCTTTAGGTGTGGGATTTTTTTTTGGTAAGTCTTTTCCTTTCTTTTTAACTACGCTAGTTATTACTGTTTAATAATGGGTTAAGTATCAATGTTGCTGTTTAAATTTCTGGTTACTTGAAGCACCTCAAAATTTTGCAGTTGCTATAGGAATGATGTCTAAGGGCTATCAATACAATTAGTCAGTTCTGTAAAAACACAAGTGACTTAATAATGTGTAACTGAAGGCTGCCAAAATATACAGTAATCTGTTGAAAATGTGAAGTTATATGCACATGTGTCAGTGTGAGTCAATGAGTGATATGTGCATTTAAAAAAAAAAAAAAGTAGAAACACATTTTTACTTAAAAATTACTTGTGGAACAAGCTTTGCAGTATCCCTGAATATTTTTAGAAGGAAAGATGTATAAGATAATACACAGGATGACTTGCAGAATCAGCCATGCAGTGTTCAAAAGGCTACCGGAATTTTTTGCGTCAGTAAGTGATAGTACCTCCCTGCAGTGATCAGAGGACTTGGTAACAGTGGAGGGTCTTCGTCACAGTGAGTAAAAGGTTGCATCCCATTTGGGTGGCTTCCAGGATTTTTTGTTATTTAGTTAGTTTTCTTATTGCTTTATCATTTTAGCTCATTAAACCAGACAGAATTTAACTCAATTTAAGAAAAAAATAAAAATATTCCTACCAGTTAAATGGCATAGAAGGATGGATGGGCACCAGAAACGGCACATTGAGAGTATGTGGGAGCAGCAAGACGGTGCAAGAAGGCTCTTTACAGATCCTCCCATAATTTACCTAATAGCTTGTAGAGGGAACCTATGGAAATTTGCTCTTTAATTTTTGTTGGGTGTGAAAATTAAAATCCCCACTAATGTACTATAAAGGCCTAATCATGTCAATAATGGTTATAATAAGGTTGTTATAAAAACTAAATTAAGTGTTTTATAGGTAACTTGGCTTTTAAGTACTTGGGGGGGGTGTTGTTTCTTAAGGCTGTAAAGTTGTTGATTAAGGATTCGCTTGTTTGGTGAGAAGAAGCACTCTCATTGCTGCATGTAGTACAGCAAGCTAGATTTCAGTTTGAAGTGGTCAGGCTGGTAAAATATTCCCATTCTGCAGTGTTAATCTATTCTTTAATAGCCTGGGTCTGGCCATTGAAATCCACTGTAGGATTTTTTTCTTTCCTACCCGGTTTGATTCACAGCATTTTCAATTATTTAGGTAGGAAACAAACAAACAGGCAAAGAATAAAATTGCTTAGTTCCACAAGGAGATGGAAACTTTCAAATAGGTTCATAGAGCACAAATCCTTTTACAAGGAGGATCTCTGGAAATGCTTTGAAAAAAAAAAAAAAGACACTTCAGATTTAGGGGTTTTTTGAAGCCCACACTAGGCATCAACAGAGCTTTGAAGTCTTTTAAATGATTCTTTTATATAAAATTGGCACACAGTTCAGTTAAAACACTGAGCTAATTTTTTTATCAGATATATGAAAAAGCATAGAATAAGCATGTGGATTTCTTTTATAAAGCTTGTTGGTTATTGGAGTACCGCTGAAAAAAGGCAGTTAATTTCAGTGCTTAATGCGACTGTAATAACTGCAAGGCCACAAACCATTAGGTTCTTCATCTGATAGGTGATTAATTTCCAGGGAACATATGCTAAGAGAATAACATATTTCCCCAGACCTCTTCCCCAAAAGTTCTCACAAAGCAATGTCAGTGTATTTACTGACAGAGAAATAAGGAGGGGGGAAAAAAAAAAAAGTTTAAAAAAATGTTCCAGCAAAACTAGTTGTGGTGTTTTGGTCACTACAAGGGAAAACAAGCATTACTACAATTTCTGGAGAGATCTGTAAGGTAATACAGCGGTCATTAGGAAAAGATGGTTGCAACTGACTTACTATGAGCATTGAAGGTATTGTAGCTGTTCCCTGACTTTTGAAACTGGTAATGCGGGTTTAAAAAATGACTATAGTTTCTTAAGAAAAGAAAACTTATTTGAACTCCTTTAGAATAAACAGAATTGTCATTATTTTGACCCCTCCCACATCCTGTTTTAATGGCAGCTCAGTGCTCAAGCTTGTCTGGGGGGAGCTGGTGCTGAGCCTGGGGAGGGCAAGGAGAGGGCTGGAAAAAATTCTGCCCAGACTCCTTAGAGAATTTAGCTGCCAAGTAATAATAGGTCTTCACTGACCATCTGCAAACTGTTTTGTTTTATTGTTGTTGGTTTTTTCCCCTCTGAAGCTTATACATTTTCTACATTTGGATGGGTTTTCTTAGGGAGAGCTAAGTGGAGATCAGGGATGACATGATTATCCTCCTGCCAGTTTCCACATCCCAGTTCCAAATCTTAGCAATGCTGAAATTTCATGACAAAAACAGTTGTCAGGATTCTTTTAATCTTAGCTCTCAACATTTTCACAGAAACTTTTCACCTACTCTGTTCCTCCAAAAACTTGACTTGTTTTTAAGCTAGTTCAGGGGGGAAATGAGTCTAAATACTTTCTATTTGACAGTTTATGAGTGTGTGTCCGTCCGTGTCCATCCAGGGTGGATGTCATACTGTGAAGTTACGGTACTGTCTACGGTGTTATTATGTAAGAACATGTCAACAGGGCTTTCAAGTGTGTCTTGTGTCAATGCAAATGTTTGAAAAATAGTGAACAATTAAATCTGTCTTTCAAACTCCCTATTTATTGTGCAAGATTTCAACATATGGACTTAAATATCAGTAGTGAAGTCATCTATTTCACCTGTCTCATTACAGAAGTATATGTAACTGTTAGAGGAATATAAGGGTTACATAAAATTATATCCACTATTTATGTATTATTGTATCCAACACATATGTCCTTTCCATATGGGATGTTCTCACTGTACAGAACATGGTCGGTTCCAAGTATAACTCAACAGAAGCATTCAACCTTTGATTTTAAAACTGTTATCATCTCCACTTCAACAACCCACATTGAAAGGAAATTCCAGATTGTGGGGGGGAAATGGCTGCCAATCTGAATGAGGAGGAACATCGTCAGATGGCAGGGAAGTATTTGTACTAGTTGTATTAACAGAAGCAATGACCTTTACACACTCCAAAACAAGCCATATGGGCCTTGGATCACAGCAACCGTTTGTCAAGCAAAACTCCTGACTCACTTCAAACAGTGTTCAAACACAGGCGTAAGAAGCCTGAACACAAAACGCTCTTCTAAAATGCGTCTCGGAAAGAGGGGCGATGCACCAGATTTTGAGGTAACTGCTATTTAAACCTTCGAATCCTAGAGCAAAATTTTTTTTGCATAAATTTTGGTCTCTCCATTGTTGGGAATGGAAAACAGATGGGCTGCGGTTTAGCATTGCAGCAAGAATCCAAATTCAATTCTCTGGCTTGTTCTTAGGAGAGCTAATGAAAGTTGAATAATATGCACTGGCAGTGCCTAAAACCCTCTGTGTTTTTCTTTCTCTTTTCTTTGGCAGGGTGAGACTATTCTGCATTAAATTTGCATATGGCCACCTTTCTCCCTAGCATAACCCTAGTGATTCCTCTGACCTTATTTGTGATTAATATGGGCCCTAAACTTTACAAACTGCCCTTATTGCTTAGGCAATATCTGTGCTCCTTGTAGCCTCTGCAAGTGAACCAGAAGGACCTGTGGAAGTGAGCAATGAATTAATATTCACCCTATTTATTCATTAAACTGACCAGAGTGATATTCTGCTCCTCCATGGCAACACTGATCTTTAACTGAAATTATCCCTAAATTTTCTTGACGGAGAGTAATACACTGAGTTCTGGATGCTTGTGGCAAGGATATTAATAGAGTACTCAGGGTGGCAAGCAGAACACGTTTTAAATGTACTCTAAATAATATCAAGAAAGAAAACAACAACAAAAACCAGACGCCAAATCGAGCATGTAGTCTTCCCTGTGAGTAGCAGGAATAGAGTAAAACAAGCGTGCTGAAGTGTGCTTGGAGAAACCTCAAGGAAAGGAGTTCATGTGTCAGAAATCAGGTCTAATAAAGCAATGCAAACAATGAAGTCTTCTGACTTTAAATGATGATGTGATTTGAAATGACAGACAATGACTAATTCTGAATTTTCTGAGAAAGCAACAGAGGCTCTTTGGCAGATAAATAACTCTTAGTTTGGCCCATTAAGTGCAATAGCCTTGTACCTGCTGGACACCCCGCTTCACTGCTGTTCAGCTGTGAAGAAGGAAGCTTTGGTGAGTGGAGCACTTAAAGGCTATCCCGTGCTTTGCAGCAATGTTCTGCTCTGACTCCCTCAGCACTATGACAGCAGAGATGTACTAACCCAACAGGGGATTCCCAGAACGTGACGTGATGCTAAAGCGACCCAGCAGAGAACAGATGAAAGTTTTCTAGGGGTCTGTCACTATTCTTAAAGATCAATGGGGTTATGAGAGAAAGTGATTTTAAGAGCTGCAGGGTTATGTTTGATGTCAGTAGTGATCTTTTTTCTTTAAAAAGTTGCACCCCCAACAGATCTGCAGGGCATCGAAGCAGCCCTATTCCTACTAGCACAGAAGCAAACTTGTTGCCTGCATTGATTTGTCTTCCCTGTCCATGCTTCGGTGTCAGACCTCCGTCAGGGCAATGCAACCAAAGTGTTGGCTGGGGAATGGGGGCTGAGGAGAGAATTGAGAACCGAATCCCTTTTACACCTTCGTTCATGCTCAGATTATCTTGCCTGTCTAGTAGACTTCTATTTCTCTCCCTATGTGACATTTTACCAATCAGCCGCAAAATAGTTTGCTTGAATCTTTTCCCACTCTTCCCTGAAATGGTTTTCAAGACAGATAGTGAAGGAAGCACAGGGGGGCCGGGGTGGTTGAAGGTGAACCTCCTCCTCCCCCTGCTGCCTCTGCTTCAGCCCCTCTGCTGCTGCCCAGTCCTTTGCATACAGGCAGTGTTCCTAGAAATGCTTCTCTTCAGCTGTTTCCTGACTCCCCAAAATGAAAAGTGTTTTCCTAGCCACGGGGGTGGTGGGTTTTGATGGTTTGGTCCCAGTGCATTGTTCTCCTGGCAGATGCATCTCTGCCGCTGGCACACCTACGCTGCTCCCAGGACAGCCTGGGTGCCCCGGCGCTGGGCAGTGAGCCCTGAATTCCCCCTCCATCAGTGACTATTCCAGCTTGTGACTCCCGGGAATAGCTCATAAATTTTGCCCTTAGACTTTGCAGCCAACATAAATTGGTAGCAAAGAATGATAACGCCTGAGGCTTGTGAGGGAGGTCACAAGAAAGGACGCAGTCCAGGCTCTTGGAGACAGGTTTTTGCAGTCACCTGTGTGGTGCCAAGTAAACAGAAGAGCTGACTGCTGAAATCTGGCTCACCTCGGGCATGCGTGATGGGAAGAGGCCGTTCTGCAGTGAATTGCCAGCACGTGGCTTCATGTACAGCACTGGAAGGGTTAGTTTGGGTTCTGAATTTTATAGGTGCAGTGGGAGTCTAATGCACTTTCATTAGCACAACTCCATACTGACCTCTGGACTAAAAAAAGCAGGGACTTTCATATCATCTCATAATCCACCAAGGGCAAATAAACATTCAGAAATTCTAGTCATTCTTTTTTCCCCAGCTCTCATTAAAACTCTGGTCTCTGTTAGCATCATGCAGACATTTTGCACTAGCTTTTTATTACAGTCAAGTACAGATGCCCTCTTTATTTTGTAGCAGAGTTAATAGCAAAGCTTTTTTGCTGAAGTTTCTGATTATCCGCTATGGCTGAGAGCAGTTTACCAGCAATAGTCTCCTTGGAATATTCAGGGTTATGCACAGCTTTTAATTCTTTAAAGAGTTTGGTGATAAATAGCTTGTTTATACTGTGATCTCACTTGAAAAGCAGCCAGCAGATTTCTGAATGTACTTGTCCACTTCTACCGGGCTGCTGGGCCAGCATCAGAAGCATGAAGATGGTAGTGCAAAAGCCATGCCATGTATCTATGAATCGATCCAGTTAGTATTAAGTGATTTTACAGTGCACAATTGGGCACATACAAAAAATCCAAACAAAAAAAAAAACCCACACCAAACCACAAAAACAACAGCAACAACAACAAAAAAAACAAACCCAAACACAAAAACCCAAAAAACCCAAACAGATGAAATGCCTCTGATCTGTGTTCTGGGTGCTGGTGTGGTGGCGTGTTCAGTAAGGTGGCTTCTGACCTTGCATCATCTCCGCACTTGGAGAAAGTTTAGTTTTGTGAGCAAGACGGGAAAGGGGAGGAGGGGACAGCAAGGAAGACAGACTTAAATTTTGATCTATGTGTTATAGTGGCTCAATAGTAGGTGCTGACCTGGCTGGTGATTTACAGTATCTCTCAATACAACGAATTCCTGCTGTTGTCTTCTTGCTTTTTCAGAATGTTTTAAAGCAAGTCCTATGGCTTTATTTACTTTCGTCTTCTATATTTTTTCCTTTACTACAGTTGCATATTATTACTTACATGAATGAAACATACAATCAGTTCTCTTTGGGTGGCCATGACAAAAAAAATGCCATTTTAGTGATTCTTAGTGGGATGCTTACGTGTTATTGGAGGATTTTTTCTTCATGAAAGGAATTTTACATGACACCCGGCACTTCAGAGCAGTCTGCAGTGGAGTAGCAGTATGTGTAGGCATATAAAGTGTTCATATTCTTTCATTTAACGATGTTTCAACACAGTGAGAGACACTAGCTTCCAGTAGTGTGGGATCACTTAGATTACAGTAGTGTTACCACATTATACTTACTATTATGTGTGCTACTATTTATTCACAGTAATAAACATTGTCAACATGCTAAATAGTAAGTGTATACAAGATCTAGGCTTTAGAAAATAATACAATTCTGAGTACTGAGCCATCTTAAGAGATTGTGTTTAGTGAAAAGCATTTGCTGGACCATTTTGTAAAGCCACAGGAATAGGCAGTGCTCAGCTGTCAGAAACCTTTCCCTTTTGAATTTTATAATTATTTTCCCCAGAAAGAATTCTGAAAGAAATTAAATGTCTGAGCTTAAATATGATTCATTAGCGACCAAAACTGCAGAAGCTAGGGCACTCAGCCATTCTGTCTTTGACCTCTTCTGAGACTGTTAGCAAGGGTGATAGATGGTTGGATGATGACAGTTTTTGAAGTGTAGATTTCTGCTAAATCAATGGACAAGATATGTCAAATTTCTAGTAATTTCCAAAAGCTTCTGCCAGACCCCCACAAATAGCTACTTTTTCATTCACTATTGTAATGTCCTAGAGCCACGTAAATTAACATGGGTAAAAATGATGTTCTGTGAGTTTTTACAGTTTGAAGCATCCAACTTTCCATTTTAGAAAACAAAGAACATAAACAACAGTTTTGCTTATATGTCTTGATAAGGTACAACAGCTCCATAATCAATAATAGAAAATGTTACTGAAAGGCCCAATAGACCTCAAAGAGATAATGTGAATCGGCCATTAACAGTAAGTCATTATAGAACTTATTAAGTGAAGCCTTGGGGCTGTCATAGAGCCTAAAGGTTGACATAAATTTTTCATACACATTGAACTTTGCTAAATGTGCTTGCATTTGATTAATGATGACTTTCTTCAGTGTGCTAATAAGAAGGAAAATATGAGCTCAGGCTGCAGCAGGGAGAATAGTCTCCTGGAAAGAAGGCCATCTTTGGCGACAGAGGAACAATGGAGCTTTCCAAAGACACCCTGCCAAGTATGAGGGAGTATATTACTCCCTGAAAAATTGCTCCTTACCACCCAGAGATAGGGCAATGAGCACAGCGTGCAAGCATGGAAAAGCAATTTTATAGTCGTGGAAGTGAAAGCATTACAGCTCCAAAACAAACAAAAAAAAAAAGCCACACACACTCCTGGGCCCCTTAAGACCTCCATATATCATAAAGAACAATACAGAAGTGCTTCATATTTATAAAGCAGCTTTGTGAGTGGAGTGGTATGTCTGCAAGGCCTGCTGGTGCTAGAGCTGGAGGAAATTTGCCTTGGCAGCCAAAGTAATGAGTCATGGATTCGTGGAATCGTTTAGGTTGGAAAAGAAGACAACAACAACAACAAAATAAACCCTTCACTTGCAAAAAGGCCTGGAGAACAGCATATGGATTTGGTCAATAAAAAAAAGTGAAAACCATATTTATTTTTAAAAAAAGGAAAGCAGTCAGTAACTTCAGTCCAAAGCAGTCACAAAGTTTAAGTCTCTTTCACTAACCACCAAAAATCTTAGGCATGTTTTAAAATTTGGGGATAGCTTTAAAAGTCTTTTAAATAATTTTTTTTTCTTTCTAGTTTTTAAAATATTAAGCTTTTCTATTTCTTTTAAAAGAGCATCCCTACAATCAAGAGCCTAACAAACAGCCCTAGCCAAGAGGACTCAAGGTAAACCAGACGTCTTCTCCTAGACTTAGGTAAGTAATTACATATCTGTCCTGATTTTAAAAACATAAAAAGAAATGCAGCAAATGACAGATGTGTTTACTTCTTCTCACCTCCTGGCAGTGTGGTTTAGCAGATGATGTTTTACTCCCCATCCATACCAGCTATGAATTTGTCACTCCAAAGCAGCTTCCCCTGCCCCAGCCATGGAGTGCTTTGCCCATCAGCCTGGCTGGTGCTTCGGCTGGTTTTTGATGCAGTTATAAGCAACCACAAATGGATTAAACAAGTACAACTTAAAATAGAAAATATAAATCAGGTTTTGAGTTTGGCAGTTAGAGCCCTCACAAGGACTTTGATAATCTCAGGTTCAATTCCCCTCCCATTTAACACTTAATTATTTATAGAATGCAAATTCCAACAGAAAGTCTGAAAGACTCTTGAAAAGGGCACTTCTCTGACCTGGGAAGAGGTCTTTGTAAAGCCACACACAGTCCAAGCAGGTCTCCCCCTCTTTGGGCATATGTGTTTTCTTTCTTTCCATGGAGAAACCTGAAATGCTCCATGTACCCTGCAGAAACCCCTACATGTGTAAACACTTGCCCCTGTTATGCACAGCCACCACCTCTGCCCAGGAGGTAGGAGGTCTTGGATGTACTTCTCATGTACATCCAATGTACAATGGGCAACAACCAGTGTGTGTATGCACATGTGAAGTTATGGTGTCATATGTGCAAAGCTGCTATCTGTGCATCAGGTTGCAGCTTCCGTGCTCCCTCTGCTGTGAGAAGGCATGAGACCTAATCTGGGAAACAGTTTGCAGTTACTAAGGGAGGGAGTAACAAATACTGAGCTAAAGCTGGTGTGCAGGCAAGGCCCAGGTCATTGTATGGAGCTACAAGCAGCATGATTTTCAAATGACTATGAATCTACAAATCAGGGTTGGTGAAAATTGTTCTGCTTGTGACTTGGGTATTCATAGTCAACCCAGCCTGGTCAGTCAAGGATTTGAAACAGCCTTCCTTATTGAATGCTGAGATTAGTGATATTAAATAATGGAAAACTTTATTCACTAGCCTGCCTGGGCCAGTTCACTGACCTGGAACTGGGTCAAACTTGTTGATCTCCAGTCTCAGCCCAAATTAGCGAAAGCAATAGCAAACCTCCAGAGACTGGCATTTAACTAATTCTGACAAGCTCATGCATTACTTCACAAGCCATTCTTTTTTCCTCTCTTTCTCTCTCCCTTCTGCTCTCTCTCTTTTTAAAAATATGGTTCTGGTGCTGATCGTTCAGATTTTCAGTAGCTCAGTGCCTTGATCAGCCACCAAAGTGGAAGCCTGCACAGAGCCTACCTTGATTGTTTGTTATTGAGGTACTCAATGAGAATGTGGAGTTCTGAGAATTCTGCTGGGTGGGGAAGACATAAAAGTATTCCAGGCTTTTGGTTCCCATAAAGCTAAGGCTGCCTCTTTGTGAGCCTGATTTAAATTCTTATTCTTCGCTGCTTCTGCAAGCTTATCAGCTCCAACATGGTAAAATTCAGCATTTTATTTTGTCAGTCAGTCAATGATATGGAGCCAAGAAAACATGCAAATTACTTAGATGTTCTCATCTGTGGTCGTATCAGTTTCTGAGGCGTGATCTCGCACAGGATTACCTAAATGTTGGTGGCAAGCTTGTACCCCTTGACATGGTATCAAAAACCGCTTGACATAATGGCAAGAACATGACAGAGGCAATCTAAAATATCCCAAACAAACCCTCTTCTTCCATATCAATGTAAGTTTTGAGAGTTCCCTTAGCAACCAGCGCTGAACTTGCATACCTAATTGCTTCTTGCCGGTGATGAGAGGAATTGTGTACAAACGCATGGTGGATATATGTGAGACGGGGAGCGTGTCAGATGCAAATGCTCCTGGCAATAAGCAGCTAGACAAGGAGCTCTGTGTTTTTGCCAACAGGAGCACAGGCATGTGCTCAGTTCGCAGAATAAACATCACTTCTGGTAGTGTCACACTGCCTGTTACTGAGGGTGTTTGGGGGGGTTTTGTTGTGTCCCCCTGCCAAATGATGCCTCAGGCAGGACTCACAAGAAGGAAAGGAGAGGCCAAAACATCACCTGCACTTGCTTCTGTCCCTTACCTACCTGGCTTACTCGTAACAATCCTCCTTTTAAGTAGGGTTTGTCTCCAAACCCACTGAAGTTGTAATTAATCTTTCCGTTGCCTTCCATGGACGCAAGGCTCGGTCCTTCCCTGAGCTCAGTCGGGAAGAGTGCGAGCGCCTGTGCTAAAGTAATTCAGGCAAGTAAATCCCTTCTCAGGCTGCTCAGATCCCTGGGATCACCGCAAGGAACTACAGCCCCAGCCCACAGTCCTTTCTGATTTGTGTCAGGGACT
Organism: Falco biarmicus; assembly: GCF_023638135.1. Classification (NCBI taxonomy): domain Eukaryota; kingdom Metazoa; phylum Chordata; class Aves; order Falconiformes; family Falconidae; genus Falco; species Falco biarmicus. Next base: position 10,167,668 of record NC_079302.1, read on the forward strand.
AACCCAGCGCTGCTGGGCTGGTTTTATGCTCTCAGATTATAAGCCTGAGACTCCGGTGACCACTGCTGTGAAGTTTAACACAAATAAATGTCCTGTCGTAGTGCCAAAACACGCTGTTCATTTGGGGTGTTGCAGATGATACGTAATGAGTATAATTCCCAGCATTTCAGCGGTAGTGTTGGCTGAGATTAGCAAGACTAACTTAATAAAGCAGTATGATAATTGCATAGTCACTGGGAAGGGGAAAAATAATCAAATGAAAAAGGACAAAACCAGCAGGGAAAGAAAATTTATTTCCAAGCATCTATGAGAGTGCTACAAACAATAGAGACTAAAACTCAAAGCATTTAAAACTATTAAAAAATGTAGTCGACAATGTCCTTCTTAAAAATTAAACATAAAAATGTAGAAAATGCAGTTATTAATGCTAAAACTTGCTCAAAAGTGAAATAAACCCAGATAGCATCAATGAGGATGGAGTCCTACAAATGACTTTTTTAACTTTATTTCAATCTGTTAATTTGTAAATTGATACTCATTTCATTTTTTAATGTTTATTTAAATTTATAATGGAGAAATGTGCAAATCTAGCAAAATATTCTTTGGATTATAAACAGAGAAAAATCAACAACCAAAGAAATTTGAACCAAGTTAATAATAAACTATAGAATTATATAGAATGCATACAGCTATAATAAGGTGAAATATTACAATAAACATTGTAGAGCAAATCTGCTGATTTAGCAAACTCTGCCTTATAAAACATAGGGATATAATGGGACAAGTGAATATGTTATGAATATAGAGCTGAAACATCATTCATAATTTTAACAAGTTAAATTTTAATCTAACTACATATATGGGGGGTCTTCAGAAAAGCAATACACCAACAGACCAGATTTCCTCTCAGATCGAGCAGTTTGGTATCTGACTGCAAATGAAGGACAGGGTCTGTAAAATGAACGGTAGAAAAATGTATATCATTTCTATTTATTGCCTCTTCCCATATTGCAGCTGCTGATCTCTGACCCTAAACAGCAAACTATATTAAATTTAGCAGAAGTACAGCTGTACACAGCTGCTGAAAATGTTGATGCGCAGAACATATTCCAATCCCTTGCTCATTCTGAACTAATATAAAAAGTTATAGATCATTTTTCGATTAAAAACATACATTACAAAGAACAACTCTGAAAGCACTCTGTATTTCTGCCATCACAAATTAAAATGCCTTCCTATCAGTAGACGATGCTATTCTACTGCAGTAAATGGAAAAAAAAAAATCAAAAGAAAAAAAAAAAAAAAGTGCCAGAATCTTAATTACTACTCAGGTAAGGTAATTGTCAGGTAGAATAATCTTTAGGGAACTTATAGCTAAACTGGGTCAGATTTAAGTCTCTAGAACCCGCAGAAGCTTAGCACAGATACGGAAATTCACAAGCCTGGAGTAAATTGTAAGTACAGAATACTCCTGTCCACTTACAAAGTCATTTCTGAAACCTCTGGAATTTCTAAGATATAAGATAAATGCATATTACATGGGAAATACTGAAAAGTGTTACACCTAATTTTATCCAGAAAACACAGTAGTATTATATGCAGATTATTACTGTGTTCTGGGAGCAGCCACAAGCTGTAGATAGAGGGTACAAAATGTTCACCAGACATTACATTTTTTTTAATCTAAAAAACATTTGTAAAATGTACTTGATTTTTAAATAATCACTTAACAAGGCAACAAACCAACTACAAACACATAATAAATAAGGCTATTAAAAGGTCACAATTGTAGTAAATTAGTCAGAACTATAAATGGGACATTAGAAACACTATGTTTTTCCTTATATGCTTAATAACCAGAACAAGAATTAAAAAAGGATCAGTTTATTTCAAAGTCTGCTTCTTATATTGAAGCACATATTAAAGCAACAGTACAATGTTCATAAAATATAAGTGTGATGTTGTAACATTTCTTACATGTCAGAATACTGATATTTGTATGTATACTAAAATAAGAATTTTAAAATTGTACAAATAGATACATTAAAAATGACATAGAAATAGGGCGCCTCCCACTGCAACAAGACAGAGTTTTTATATCTGGCACGTATTAGTTCAAGATGAAAGTATAAGCAAAAAGATTTACAAGAATCAGCAGTAACAAGTTTGATGCTCAAGAGACATAATAATTGTACATTGTACTGTACATACATCATATGGGTTTAAGCTGGCTGAATATTATATATTTCAAGTTTAAAAATGCACTACCATATAGAGTGTCCATAGTTTAAGGCGAAATTACAGCTCAGAACTGTTATCTTTTCTAATTTGTGGAAGCTTCTTTGACATAAAAGATTTAGATGTTCACAATACATAAAAGATTTCCCTTATTTGTAGGTTCACATTTAGCATTTTCCTTCATTTAAATATTTTGTATTTCTTAAGTGGGTTTTTTCCTTTAGTGAAGTTGGCAGCCAACTTCTATATTTGCCTTTTGTAGGAAAAGGTACTTCACAGTATTTACCACTTTTATGTCCTTTTTTATCAAAGGAATCCTCTCTGTCAAACTTAAATGTTTAAATGAGATTTTTCTTGATTTTTAAAAAAATACCTGCTTACATTTCTTCTGGATTCTTCAGAACATTGGACACAGTTCTTAAGGCCAAATCTTAAACTTTATTGTTAAGAATCATCATCGAAAGTGTCTTTGGAGCCATACAAGTCTGCAAGTTTCTTAAATCGAGGTCCCCAATTTTGTAGATAGTCGTAGTCCAAATCAGAATCTGTTGTTGCTGACTCTAAGGAGCTAAGTGAACCAGCCACTGAGCCTCTTCCTTCATAGCCATAGATCTGAATAGAGTCATAAGGAGGAGCAGTCGGATCATTATCAGCCTCTTGTATTCGGGTGTTGATGAAATCATCAACATCAACACTATTAGGAGCTGGCCGAAGCCCTGGTCTTGGCATATACTGATACTCAGGTTTTATGTCTTTACGAGGAATAAATCCATTGATGCCATCAGGGTTCTGCAACGTAGCTATGTCAAAAGCTTCAGTATCTTCTTCTCCTCCACCTTCGTCGTCATAAGTAATAATGTTCTCTCGGACATCTTCTTCTTCGAAAACAATCAGAGGTTCTTTTTTCTGCCTTTTCAGTGTTACAAACAACACTACAATAACTACAGGGGGAAAAAAAGCAAGTTAGACTGCACTCTCAGACAGTAGTAGCTCCTTTATAAACAGCTTATCGCATTCACTGAAACCTCAGCTTTTGTGCTGTGCTTCATCATGTGTTTTTGCAAACATCTGCATTTTTAGCATACCTAGCCAGGTAAAAGCACTGGTGTTTGTACGCGGAACTGAACATACAGATTTGGAGGTTTCTATTTGGGCTGAATACCATCGCTCTTACTAATTGCTCATTATTGCAAGACTAATTCAACAAAAGCATTTGTGGGCCCCCAGCGCTGCATGAACACTATGACACTGCCTTTGGGCAGCCCAGTCATGTGTATATCTGCAACAAAACACAGATGAAACTTTATTCTCTCTTGTACGCTCAAAGCTTAACTCTAATTCTATGTCTCATTTCCACAAAAATGGAATTTTTCTTCAGCAACCTCAAAACAGATGTCTTTGTTGCTGTGTTCCTTCTCATTTCAAATTTCTATAAAATAACTTTAAAATACATAAGAAAAGAAAGACTATAAATTCCTATGAGCAAAATAAAACATTTTATGTATTTTCAAATAATCAGCAAATGCTTTACAGCACTTTCTTAAAAGCTAGTCTTTAGAGCCAATCATTTGTCTTCAACACAAGAGGAGTCAGAGGGAAATAGCTGGTAGGAGCCGTTAATCCTGGCTGACCTCAATAAGGAACTTGTCATCCAGGGAAGATCACAAAACTTAAAACTGTGTGTCACGACCTCCTTTAAACAGTGTCCCTGATTAACTGATATTAGGCCACAAAAGGACATTCTCTGAGCACACCTAGACAAATTCATTGGTGTCTGCTATTGCAGTTATCACATACTGCATTTCAGCTAGGCAGATTAGTAACTCCTATAAAAATAAAAGCTAAGGAATTAAGATTTGGTTCTCCATCTTGGAGCCAAAGGCAAGGTTAATTTTTTTTAAACACAAACAAGTGTAGAAAAGTAATGAGTAAAGAACTTTCTTACCTAACAAAATCACAATGCAAGCAAGGATGGCAATTAAAGCTCCGGTGCTTAATCCAGCATTGAGGATGTAGGCTTCTGCATTGCAGGAGAGCAAGGAGCCATTGCTGTCACAGGCGCAGACCCGAATGGTGAGGGTGTTGGTGCTGCTCATAGGGGGGACTCCACCATCGCTTATTACAATAGGAAGAAGGTATAAATCTTGCTTTTGGCGACTAAATCCTTCACGTCTAACAAGAACGCTTGCTGTGTTATCTGTTTAAAGAGAGACAGTCTTCATTATTTTTTCCACAAAGTCATCCTCTTATTAAAAATATAAAAAAAAATCTATCTTGCTGCAACAGCTCTGGATTTTCAGATGCCTTAGCATTATTTGTATAATGGAGCAGTACAAAGTATCACCTTCCTAATGACCCCAGAGCAATCACAGTATAGCCTTTCATTCATATAGTACCACGCTCAACTTTAATTATTTTAGGGTGATGAGGGCAACACAAGGAACACAAAATTTCTCTGTTAGTACCTCCTTCTGGCACTCCAGTAACTTTCTGGGAAACTCACAAGATTCATCAACTACCATCATGGCTTAGCCTTGGTGTTGCTCTTTGGGCTGGTTCTAGTCTCTTTCCAGAATTAAAGCCTTCAGTGGAGGGAAAAAAACCCCAACTCTCTCTGATTTACAGTTTGTGGTGTCAGACCCACAGGAATGGCAGGCAGAAATCTGTACAAAAATGGTCTGTGTTAACAAGACTTCCACCCAAATGAAGCCAACATTTGCTGTGTATTAGCAGATCTGAGCCTCAGTGTCGACCTCTTTCTGTAACGCTAACATAAGCAGTATTTTATCAGACCCTGTGTTACTCAGAAAGCTCGATCGTGCAGGCACAGTGTGTCTGGGCACGTTTTGAGCTGTGTGGAGGGAGGAAGGGCTGCAGTGTTGCTCCATCCCAGCGGTGGCCTGCCAAGGGCCTCCTGGGGCAGGTGGGAGCCCAGCTGCTGCCTAGCCACGGGGGGTCGTTTCGGAGGGTCCTTCACACCTCCTGGGGCACAAGCATTTGAAAGGGAACGTGTGACATGAAACGCTGGGATGAGACAGCCAGTGCTTCCTGCTCCTGGCCGCACCGGACACAGGCTAGGACAGACGGACAGCGTTTCGTTATTGTGCTCTTTGTTTCTCGGTTCTCACACCGAACCAAGTTAATAAAATTGTAAACATCCTGAAGTAAATAAAATGAAACAATCATATCTGTGGCTTTCAGACCTTCAAAAACTATTTTAGGATGAGGATTTACTTCACACAACCTTTTCTGTTTTGCTGTGTTCTTTATTTTTCACTATATAACAGACAGGAAAAAAATAAAAGAATGGTTCTTTTATCTACTAAGGGAGGGCTAATTCACCTCCGACGGTACCCATTTTACTATTGCCTCAGGATACTGCAGAAGATTAATCATTTTCCTGTTGAAGAGTCAGCATAAATTCCAGAATTTAATAATGCAAATCATAAAACCTCTCTTAATGATCTAATCACTGCTATTTCCATGAAAGTTTGTGAATAAATTATACCAAAAGAGAAGTATTCTTGCTTTATACTAACCAGCCTTGCAGGCAGTACCCCTGATGGAGGACAAGATCTGAAACCGTCCCCAGATTTTGTGGACAGGGGTCAATTTATGGAATAAGAAGGATGTTTGCACTAGGACCCTGCTTATCTGACTCTCCCACTAATAACTTCTATCAGCAAGGATGAAATTTTTGTAGGACTGTCCTAGATCAGATCTGTTTGTTACATGCCAGATTAATTCATCTCCCCATATCTACACCTCTCCTTCCAGGGCCACCACACCTGATGCCCAGCAGTTACCTCGGCGTGACAGAACTGTAGTCCTTCTGATACTGAAGTCTCACAAAAAATGTCTGGATAGAAAACAGCTTGTTAACTTCTCCTTTACAGGATGGTCGCGTTTGCTAAGGACAGAGAAGCTGATAAAGATCTGATCGGTTATTACTTTTAGGTTTTGGAGGTGCCCTTCATCTCTTTTCAGTCCTTCTAACCTCCTAAATGTTTACATGTGACATTTGCCCAGCTAGGCTTTGTAGCACAAATTTTTAAAGGACTTTAGTGATATCAGTGTCTGTGTGATAGGACTCTTATTTTAGGACTTTAAATTAATGGACTTATAACAATTTGGTATAAATAGAAATGTAACATCTAATACCTATTAACCTATCAAGTAATACTTGAACCAAAATATATTGATATAGAATAAAACTACTCCACAGAGTTCTCTAAAATTCATTTAATAATTCATTTCCTCAATATGAGAACAAAGATCTGCTCTGTTAAATAAAAGATTGTAATAGGACAGATTATTCTTGTAGCAAAAAAGTATGAACATTAGTAGTGGGCTGAGCTACAACTGCCTAGAGGCTGCAAAGGCAATATGGAAGGAAACACAGGCATTATCATATATTAATATATTTAGTCTGCTGTCTATGTGTATTATGTTATATCACGTCACATCATGTCATATTTTTCTTAAATTTTGGCAGCTTAAATAGTATTCCTAACTAGAAATAAGAAAAAGAATAGCATATTATTCATTTATACAGACTGGCCAATTCCACTGCAGTCAATTACATTACACTAAGGCTCAATTTGATCCAATGGTTGATTTATCTGGTTTAACTTGCAGTCATTTCTATTTTAACATTTTTTAAAAAGAAAAATCTAATCAACATGCCTGGCTAAACTTTACAAAGGACTAGCATATATCAACTCTAAAAGGTCATTTTTAAAAGTTTTTTTTGTTTGTTTATGTTCACTTCTCACATTTATAAGAAACAAAATATCTGTAAGAGGAAAAAAACCCAATCCTCTTTCACCTAGATAAAAGATAATATATAATCCAAGCTAGTATTCTCATTCTTGCTTTTTCATTATTTCCAAGTCCCAGGAGTTTAACTATAATCCAGGTATAATGGCATTTTTTAAGCCAAGAAACAGAAGTTAAATGTCAATACCAGCTTAAAACTACTACTTAACACATATGGGAGCTACTTGACTGACAGTCTTAACAAACACATTGGGGGTTAACACCAGACAGAAGGAAGAAAACAGCCATCTCAACACCATCCGGAAAAATACACTCTCATTTTCCAGCTATTATTGTCTGGGATATCCAATATCCAACACTATTGTAAGTGAAGATTACCTATACTCTCCATGAAATCTTCACAATTAGAAGTTAAAATTGCATGACTTCGTGGTGATCTTTAGAGTGATCTTCCTGGCCTTTGATTTTCATCTTTATCTCTGGTGATCTTCTTGAGAGTTTTCCAGTTTTTTTCCTTTACATACAGGCAAATGTAGCTTAGCTTTTGGAGCTTGTTAGCATATATATTGTGTAAGGAGGCTTCTAGATTTAAGCAGCTGACTGTAGTTGTGAACATTACCACCTATATCAGAATATGAGTGCTGATTCAGCAGGAAACAAGCACTTTCAGGGGTCCAACTCTCTAAAATCATTACCCGGCAGTAGCAATTGCTGTGGCTAATCCATGGCAAAATCCGGTAACTTTCTTGTACATATGTTTCAAAATGTCTTGATTACGAAGGTCTGAAACTGAGAGCCAGAGGACTTGTTTCTATTAAAACAAAGTGGATTTTAGTCACCGATTTTAGGGGACTCGCAAATTTAATTTCAGTCTTTGTGAAGCACTATGCTGTGGATTTGGGAACACGGCTACACCTAGCCTTTGCCACTGAGGTGTAACTCGTCCTTGTGCAGCACGGTAAAGCAAGGTGGCTGCAACCCTTCCAGCAACGCTGGCTCTGTGCCAGGCCTCCACACAAGGCGAGCCAAGCCGAGTCAAGGGCGTTTCAGTTTAGGACACAGCAGGATTAAAAGCAGGAAACCCACTTGCTGAAAATCCATCTCTTTACTGTGAAGTGCCACGAACCTCCACCACTCTTTTGAAGCTCTGACTTCAATGGGAGTAAAATTGAACAGGGCCTGGGCAAACACAGTGCTGTTTATTTATGTGGTATAATGTAAGTAAACAGTGCAAAAGTAATTCAGTGTTTTATCACAGCATGTGATAAGCCATTATCTCATGTTTTCTATGGAAGTATGGAAGATAGTCTCAGCTGAAAAACTTGGTAACACAGTAGGCTATTAATAGGATGTAGAATGTGATTACATTTTTTGCATTACTGCAATATGCGATTACTTTTAGGAGTTGGTAGAAAGAAACTCTATTAAATGATAATTATGGATTGTATTCACTTTAAAGTTCTGTAATAGACCCAGACATTGGAGTTTTCATTAACTGTTCTCCACAGTAAATAAGGCTGTTTTTCTTTGAAACTAGCAATTCCCTCTGAAAGCGGTGGCCTGGTATATTAGACTACTTGGATTTATAACTGAGAAAAAAAATATTCAAATAGTCATGTAAATTATTTGACTTGCAGATGGTAACACACTCTCTCCGAGAAGTTTGGTTGGGTTTTTTGGGTTTGGGTTTTTTTTTTTTTTTGTATGGAAGTATATAGAACTTTAACTTTTTTTAATTTGCTCTCTACCATAACTTACTTTAAAACAGCCGACAGAAATAGTTAAATTAACAACATGACTGCACTGAAGACTGTACAAAAATGAGGGACAGACAGGATCAAAATGGATGGATTTCATTACATTATTAATTTCCCAAACACTAAACTATGAGAGAAGATTAGATCCTTAAATAGCATCTTGTTGAAATAACCTTTTGCAGTATTGTCAGGTACAATCACTGCATTCAGCTGACATCATCATTTCAATTACAAAACATTTTTTCCTGGGCTAACTTTTTTATTGAAAAAAAAAAAAAAAAAAAAAAGAAAGAATTTGCTGGATACAGAAATGAAAGATTAGTAGAATTGGCTGGAGTCAGAAACCATAACAGCATTTGCCTGCAGCTGTATCAGAGAGTCTCAATTCTGACCTATGCTTCCTCTGTTAGATTATAAAACCTAATTCATCTTCAGTTTGATATGGTGACCATAAAACATCTTTTAAAGAGAAACTTGCCCTCAAGGTCTCAGGCAAAGAATACATTTTTATTTACTTTCCTCTAAAAATATATTCATCAGTTTTTCAAAAATTGTGGTTTACTACTTTAAAGAGAATAAATATATCCCCTCCACTGGATCTGTTACGAATCGCTTATGTATGTACAAGTGTCAAGCACTAGGCAACAGTATTACTTTGACCCTTCAAGAATAACAGAAATTTTGTTTGGGGACTCTGATGATAATTGCCCTCACTTCAGATGCTGACAGAGATATACAGCATGCCACAACATAATACTTGAGAAAAAGAAGTTTTTACTGAAATCATGCATCTGGATTATGTTGCCTTTTGTACTTCTGGCAATCTAGAAGAAATATTTTGGATTTGTTATTTAAACCAGTTCTACTTTTCTGAAAACAGTCAAGTTTCCTTCAAACATTAAAGCTTGCTAATTAAAACCAATTTCTTAGAAGCTGAAGCAGTTTTTTTCCCCATACAGGAAAATAGCAAATGAACATTGAATGACAATATCCTACTGATTATCATTAAATAAATAGAATAAATATGTATAATGGCAGACTTGTCTTTTTTCCATTTACCCCCTTCTGCCTTCCTCAACAAGTTAGGTTCGCTGATGATTTTATGTTAGATGATCATATAAATTTGGACACTCCCCTATGCCTGGATTTTTCCCAACAAATTTCTTATATCTTAACGTCAATCTGAATGCAAGATTTATACTATATTTCATGGATAGAAAATTGGCAAAGGAATCAGGATACCCGTCCTGAGATACACCCAATGTGGGTATGTTTCACAACAAAAATCCAAATTTGTATTTCCTACAAAAGGTTAGCATGGCAGTGATTTTATTCCATTAGGAATCTAGTCCACATCTCACATGATCCATAATTTACAAAAAACAGCAAGCAGAGTAAAGTGAACAAATACAAGCAACCTAACAATTTTGGCTTAGCAAGTACGTTTTCTCTAAATCGAGGTGATTTGCCAATTATATTTAGTGAAAGTTTTTGTCATTGTTTTTCACCCTCTTCCAGGAAGATAAAATGGCAGTGGATTCTTCATGCAGGGTATTATTATGTAATTTTAAAAATGTATTCAAGAAAATGAAAGCGAGTTAACAAGCATCACATTATTCCAAGAACATCCTTGTATTTCAGCTGTATGTTTTCTGCCTTCCTCCCCTAAATCTCTGGAAAACAGACACTCTGTCCAAGTTAATGAAAATGCTGTTGCATAACATTATGTTGGCCATTAGTTTTACTTTGTCATTTCTTTGGACTCTAGTATACAGGGAATCTTCACACAAACCTCTGTTGTCTCTGAGTGTAAAATTTGGATTATGAATAATTTCAGGTGGTAAAGTGAAGATAAATCTTGGTCCATTGGCCGAGTCATCCTTGTCATCAGCACTAATTGTAATAAATTGCTGTAAAAGAAAAGTACTCTGTAAACAAACAGCTCCTTCTCTGGATACATCACATATAGACAGCATTCTGAGAAATCTCTTGAGTACAAAAAAAGGGCAGAGCCCCCCTACATGCCTGAAAAGTGTCTGCAATTATAAACATAGAGCAGACTCAAACCTAGAACAAGCAATCTTTATTTACTATTATATTTAACCAATGGAGAATTAAAGATGTAACAGTATACGCCACAAATATGTGTTAATGTTAACTTAATAGACTAAATAAAATTCCGCATAAAATTCAGCAGTTCAGAAAGAGGTAGCACAACATCCTTTTCAAGCTGCTACACTACATGCAGAAGTACAGATATCATGTAGGGCCGTATTTCTCTGTGGTACTCACCCCTCTTCCTCACAGACTGTTCAAGGATAAACCTGCAGGCTAAGCTCTACGAGCACTGTACTGTGATTCTTCCCAGGAGGGACTGAGTATTTTTGTAATATCCGAAACAGGCTCACAAATGGGGAAGCTGCTCCCAGCCCGCTTTGTTGCCCATGGGATGGTGGATACTCACACTCAACATCAGTCACCTTCAGCGCACAAAGCACTGTATCTATAACTGTTGATAGTAGTTCAAAATAAAAACACAGGAAAGTGCCTTTCTGTGTGCTTTGGGGTATTTAGGCCAAAATTTCAAAATAAACATTTGTTTACTACCACTTATTTGAGTTGCCGACACAAAACTGGGCTAACACCCTGAAGAAAGCAGTCCGTGCGCAGGGAAGGTGGTGGGCACAGGCATACCTGATTGCTTCTAGCATTCTCACAAACAAACGCTTCATAGGCTGCTGCAAATTTTGGAGCATTATCGTTGACATCGATGACCTTAATTGCAACTGGAACTTTGGCTTCCTGGTGTTGTTTGTCTATAAGAATAAGCAAACCCAAAATGAAACAGAAGCAGGAAAACTCCTCAAAACAAACAAAATCCCAGCAGTATCCAGCGGAAAATGGAATAGGCTGAAGCATTTCTACTGGGATTTTTCACAGCTTGTCAAACTGAGACAATTAGAAGACTACAGAATTTATATCATTGATTATAAAATACCTCAGTGAAATACTTACGGACTTCAACTGCAAAGACAGAGATATTATGCCAAGCAATTTCTTCCCTATCCAAAGCTTTTATTGTCTTGATATTGCCATCCTCTGCATTAATAATAAAATATCTTTCAAGGTCAGTGTGACGATCAATTGAATATCTAAAGCAGATTGAAAGTCAGTAATTAGATGGAAGGACTTAGTTTCATGCATGCAAATTTGTTCTATATTGTTATTATTTTTAAATAATTCTTAGTACACTTATTGTTATCCTTAATATCATTGTCAAAGGGGTGATATGTGCTCTTTTAAAAGGAGATTCACCTGACTGGTGTCTACATTTAGAAAAAATATTACATCACAATGTTTATAGTAAGTGAAAACTGGTGTTCTTTGAAGTCTCCATTAAAGCCCCAAAATACTCTTCATTTTCCTCTCTTATAAAACATGATAAAAGTATCTACTGAGATATTTAAGTTTTCTTCTGTTTCATGTTAATCATTAAGATCTTTTAAGTCTTCTGATCTTTGGGTTACTCAGAATTTTAATTGATTATACCAGATTAATAAATATTACCCATTATCTACACATTCATACAGTTTTATACAGCTCCGGTTTTCCTATCTTTACCTTGCAATTCTTTGAATTGTCAACTATACCCACAAAACAAGAGTTTCATAATTTAAGTTACATGGAGAACATAATGAACAAAAATAAACAAAAAGAAAACTATCCAATGTAACAGTGGAAAGTAGGGGTATGTGTATTTGTACATTAGCAATTAATATTTAACAATTACCCAACATAATCTCTAATCTACTGTGTAGACTTGTATCTTTTGAGAAAGAAAAAAATGCTGTGATATTTTATAGAAAATGTAATTTAGAATAGAGCCTAACACAGATGTCCTATTTTAATTAGACATAGCTATGGTACCACTTGCTTAGTGATATAGGCTTTGAGAAGCTAGTAGCTTATGGAACAAGTCATTAAAAACAATGCTATATGGTTAAATTTATTAACATCCTGGGTGAATGTAGAATATTACTGTGCTAGATCTATCGCACTATCTTAATAACTTGCATAACAATTCTAAAAGCTAATGCTTAGAAAGAAACAGCTCGCTCTGATGAAGCATACCTTATAGCACTGTTTGCAGCATCAGGGTCTTTGGCATGCACTTTTCCAACCACAGTACCAGATGCTGCATTTTCTTGTACTTCAAAAACATAACTTGGCTTTAAAAATACAGGTGGCTCATCGGCATCTTCCACTGATATCTTCACTGTTACTGTGTCCTTGAATGGCCCATTACTGATGAACTTAGGGTCAATATGTACATTGGCTGCCTCTACCTTCAGACTGTAGGACTTTTTGGTTTCAAAATCTAAGAGCTGTGAGAAATAAGACAACACATGCCACAGTTAGGAGAAGTAGAGTGTAAAAGCAGTAAGCAGTCCCCTAGTATTCAATGACATAAAACAAATGTGAGCATCTGTCAACAAGCTTAGACTGAAATGTGTGTATTTAAAAACATCAAGACTCAAATGGAAGGAGCTACATTCTATGTATGGAGCAGCATAGGAAGGCGCTCAAGATGTCACGACACGGTCCTTGTCTTGCTCTTTGCTTGCTGTATCACTCAGGAGACCATCATTATTGGGAAAATTAACCTTTTCTTCATACAGCCTCCCATGTAACACAAAACAGCAATGGATAGGGAAGGGGTTCCCACAATATGCCAGCATTGGCCTATCCCAAGCTGGCATGTGTTCCTTTAGAGATATGGATGTGGCTTGAACTGGGAGCATCGTGAGAAGTTAAATTATGGACCCAGAGAAGTTAAATTATTTAAGTAGTAGGGGAAATGTGCAGATGCTTTGCAGTGCTTTCATTTCTGTCTGTCTTTCAATCCATAGATCTCGGAGCACTTTACAATGGGGAGGTGAAATAATGCCCCATGAGGTAAGTCCTTTCGGGAGGCTGGGAAAAGCCACAGCACACCTGTGCTGTCAGTAACATGGCATGGCCGCAGCGTTGCAGCACTGGGAACCTCAAAATGATCATGCAGGTGCCAACCACAAGTCACAGTCTGCTAACACCATAGACTAGTGGTGTGACAGTTCCACCTGCATTGTAAAACACACAAATAACACACTCCCACCTCTACAACAGAGAGAGTAATTGAACCACAGCAGAGTTTTGACCAGAAGAGACCTCTGGGTGTCTTTCTGCGAGACCATCCCAATGTGCAAGGCAGGGCTAACTTTCACATTAAATTGCCCAGGCCTTCTCCTTTCAGTTTTGGTTATCTCCAGGACAGATTAATAGCTATAAAGATACAAAGGGCAAAATAATAATGCTGAAATAATGAATAAGATTTATGATTTATCATTTGTAATTTAAAATTCATTTAGTAACACTTTTAAAGAGCATGCTGATGGATTGTATCCGAGATCACCTCCGTATTTTTGCTGCTTTTCTCATAGCCTGTGACTCCTTCAGAACAATATTGTGGACAATGCACAGTTGAAGAATTCAAACTATAGGGCATGAGGCTATTCAGACCGAACATAAAGCAACAGTGAATGTGTGCTACTTATCAGCACTAGGCAAAACTTCATTAACAATGAAGCTGATGGCATTGTATTTTACCGTGACGTTTTATTATGAATTCATTTAGTTTGTGCAATTTATCCACTGTAAGTATTTATGTAACTCTTCTGGGTTATTTTCTTCCATTCCAATTCAGCTAATGGGGAAATGGAATATTAAGAGTTAATCACAGCTCTAGAAACAAATTAAGTGAAATTGCATTTACTGATATTTGATCTTAGGTGCTAATCCATTATTACCAAATCTTCTGTCAACAACAAAGAATGCTACACATTGGTAGGTAATACTCACCTTCTTAAGCTTTACAACACCTTCCTGAGTCTCGTAATCTGTTGTAATTTCAAACATATCCATGCCATCTCCGTCAATGATGCTGTAAGCTACTAAGCCATTTTCCCCAATGTCTGGATCTTTGGCCTTCACTCTTCCTACTTCCTCTCCTGGAACAGCTGCTTCCGACACTGACATCTGGTACACACCTGGTGGAAGGAAAAAAGGCATCTGCCTTAAGTATGCAGTCTGCTCTCCAGTTGTGTATTTACTAGTTTAACTTGTAAGTTCCAAATAAACACAGTAATTTTTTACATTTTCAAATCCCCTGAAGGAATGTTACATTATAAAGAGCTCTGAGAAGCAAGTCAGTTGTGAAATCTTGAAGCACATTGCTAATCTATGTAACATTACCTCCCTACTGATGTTTTACAACACATCTGTGTATCTCTCTGTTCAGGGTAGGGTTAAAAAGACAATCAATTATTCCGAATGCAGAAATTGTTGTAACATCAAGGTTATCATTCATATAAGAAACATTATTACAAAAAAGGAAGGAAAACTCTCTTTCATACGACTCATAGTATGACCTTCAAGTCTCTAGAGTCCAGAAGCATTTCTGCCCATTCATTCAGGAGCCATAAATTTTATACAACAAATTGGATAAGACCTCTCTGCTGTGCTGGCTAAAGAATAGATCAGTTGCTTTCTATGGCTTAAATTTGGAGGGTGAACGTACAGTAGCAATGATGCTTAAAATTCAACACAACAGAGAATACATACCAATTTGTGTGGCATTCCATATCAAACAGAAAACAGCTTTCCTTCATCAAACTCCAGCAGGAAAGCCATCCCCAAACATCCCATAGATGTGTTGCCGTACAGTTTTTCCCTTGTGTATTCAGGGGCACCAGAGGAGAGCATTACTGTTCCTGGATAGATCTCTCTCCAACAGTTGTCCTTTAGGCAGCATTGATTTCACAACCTTCCCAACCCACTCCACAGTTTGGATAACATAACCTCATCCTAAATGTACAAATCTATGTAAGCATTTTCTGCTACTTCATCAGCACATCAGCATTAATGAGTTGGGGGGGGGGGGGGGGGGAAGCATAATAAAATAAAATAATCTAATTTATCCTCCGCTCCATAATTGCTCTTTGTCGCTACACGAGCACCCTAGGAACATCAGGAGACTTACACCAGGCAGGGACTTGGCTCATTACCCATAAAAACAATTGGCACATGTCATTGGAATAGGTCATTAACTCCAGTCACAAAGAACCCAAAATGTAAGCACATAACTCATTAAGTGCTTGAGCAATGAACAACAACAACAAAAAAAAAAGAACAAGAAGAAAGAAAATAATAAAAAAAAATCAATCATTTGAATGTCTATATGAACAGGCCAAACCTGTTTCTGAGATACAAAGCATTCCAAATTAAGGTTTTAAGTTGGCGTTAGATGATTAAGTTTAGTAACTGCTATTTAACATTTCTGATAATTTTAAATATTTTCCCAAAATACTCGGTAAAGTGGCTGGAATTTCTAGAGAAAAATCCATCACTTGATGGAATTAATCAACAAAATACCATGTACTGGGGTTCCAGGTTATGATTTGAGTGAAAAGGTATGTTTGTGAGCTATGTAAAACCTGACATTTTTAGGATTTAATACTTTCCTATTAGAATGGTAGAAAATGCTGACATAGATTTTTACATTTAGGGACTGGCTATGTAATTTAAACTTTTGCATGAGGGTCCAGGAAGCTGCAACATCGGAAAAAGAGCTGTTAGAGAGATGGTCTTATCCAGGGTGTATCAGTGTCATACCAGTTGCTCAGAGGAGAAACAGGCTGGGCTGGGCTGGTGTGTGCACTGCACTCCAAACAAACCCAACAGAAACCCATGCAGAGATAAGCTGCAGAACAGATGTGTGGGTCCACTAATGTACTTCCACCCAACTGTGAAGACTGAATCTGTTAATGTCAGTCCTGATTAATTTTATGTGTGAAAAATAAATAGCACAGGTATAAAAAATTGCTTTGTTTGACCACCAGCAATACACTTCAACCATCAATTTAGAAATGTAATTGTACTAAATTTAGCTTGGACTGTCATGGTAAATATAAGTCTTGAGGAATATCCAGTCTTAACCTTTATTCTTACGGACATTCGCCATCCACAGAGTGTTTAGAGAAGTAAAGGATAAAGCATCAACACTTAAAATGAAAGGCTATGTGAAATAAAAAATGATGCTCACTCGCTTGAAGGTCTGTCAAAGACCTGAAAGGGCATAATCAGGAGCCATTAATAGATTGTACAACATTTTCATCAAGGGCCAAGAAAAGCATGAGACTTCAAGCCTGAGAAATACAGCTTTAAGAACATAACGTAGATCTTTTCTTTATTCATCTTCATCAAAAATCAAATTGGATTTGTTCCTTGAAAATGACTACCATAACTATGCTTGCAAATAGCTATGAACTTGGAGTACTGAAAGGCATGACACGAAGCCACTTGGAGACTTCTTTCAAATGCTGTCAGTCTAATTGGAGAGATTTCTGCCGTGATTTTTTGTTTTAACCTCCTATTTCCCTGCAATGATTTCTAAAAGTTCTTGTGGTCTGAGCAGAGTAATGAATGCTACTTGCTTTTTTATAGTGTCTTTCACCATCCACAGCAGAATTATGAAAAAGGGAAAAAAGGTAAACCAGCTAATCCAGCACTGCTGCAGGGCAGGTACATTTTCTAGTATTCTTGACCAATTTGATTTAACACACAAGATGGCCCTCAAGAAATAGGGCTTCTTTCTCCACTAACAGAAAAGTCCACACTATGTCTCCCTGGTCATACCATAGGTGTATTTCTAATATAACATGGTCCAGTGGTTTAAAAAATGAACTGTAGGGTTAGGAATCCTTCTAATGTAATCTTAACCTTAAAAAGCGTCTCACTTTGCAACACAAAGGAAATAATCCAGATTCTAAGGCTCTGTATGTTACTAGCAGTATGTAATATTTATCTATTCACATGTGTGCTGTGATAATCCATCAGTTACTGCTTTTTGAATACATCTGATAGTATACAAATACAGGTACTGGTAGTAAATGCAAAGAAGTTGTTACTTACTCTGTGGGAACTTTGGTGGGTTGTCATTGACATCTGTAAGTGTAATTGTCACTTTGGTTGTCCCTGAGAGGCCTCCCATGTGTCCTCCCATATCTTTTGCCTGTATTACAACATGATACTCTTCCTTAGCTTCTCTATCCATATTTGGAAGGGCAGTTCGGATAATTCCTATAAATACAAAGAAAATATGGCACATACAAATTTTCATATGTTCACATCAGGAGAAATTGGACACTGCATTTTTAGCTTGCATTAAAACACAGCAATATTTGCAGTGTTGGTGCAGATTCTGTTTTCCCTACACTGTGCATCATGCTATGCAAGGAAAGTAGCCGAAATATTCAACACAGCTGAACACAGAACAACCCTGGAAAAACTACAGTTCAGCGTTGAAACTGCCGTTTTTATCATATCATATCATAACATATCATATCATATATCATATCATACCACAAAAGAAACAGCATCATTGCTCTAGTGTAGTGTAACCAGAAGCTCTATTGAATACCAGGGGACCAGCCAGCAAAAAAGCTTAGCTGGAATCGAGAGAGAATGAAGGAAGCTTTGCACAAACACGTCAGTAGATATATCCAACTGTACTGCCTCAGTCAATATACTTAGTTCTTCATTTTAATGTATTCCAGTTATGAGGTCCTACTCAAATAAACTGCTCAATAATACCTGTTTGAGCTTCCACCGAGAAGTACGGCTGACCTTCAAGAATACTGTAAACCAATTTGGCACTGTTCCCATAGGTAGGATCATCAGCATCTGAAGCTGTTACCTGAATAACTGATGTACCTAAAAGTGGAAAGCAAACACAGAAGGAATACAGTCAGAAGCAAATGTGTCTGTAAGAAGCGTGCGGATGCTTTCAGTCATACAGCATAACTATTTCTTAACTTTTTCCCAGATTCGGTAAATGAAAAAGAAATGTACTTGGCCATTTATATACGACAAAATAGACTTGTGTGATCCAAAAAGATTTGTCATCAGCTGTGATGTGGATTCATGTTCTAAACACTGAATATATAGAAGCCAGCAGTCACTCTGTACCAGTATAGTTTTTTTCCTCGGTAGTTTAAGCCTTAGATTGTTTTTGTCATTAGCCAAATAATAGTTTTCTGTTTACATTTTCCTCAGTAAGCTGCAGAGAAATCTTTCCTGTAGAAATCTCTGAGATAGACAGAAGCTTAAACAGAAGACGAAAATGGAATAGATAGTGTGGCAGTAACTCCTTAGCTTTGTTATGCAGCTCTGCCAAGGGAATGATGATGTTTACCCCAGAGGATTCACACCCCATAAATTCCAGGGGACACTCACATTCCTTCCTAGAAGGAAATAGTCCTGTTCTAGGAACCATCTAGAGACACTTCAATCGTGACAGCTAGTAGCTGTGCAGGGTTTGATTTGGTCAGCAAAGTAAGACAAATTGACTGAGCCACTGGCTGAGCATGAAGTAAATTTTACTTCCCAATAAGAAATAAAGCCATGATGTACTGACGATGCAACATCTTCCATAGGGCCAGGAGCTGAAGCACATTTACGAGTACTTACCTACGTTTGATCTCTCTGGCACATTGGCATGGTAGTTTTCATGAAGAAACTCAGGCGGGTTGTCATTTATATCTTGAACTTTAACAATGAATTCAGAAGGTGGTTCCAAAGGTCTGTTAGTGTTCCTGTCTACAGCTTGTGCTGTCAGAGTGTACTGAGCTCTCTCCTCCCGGTCCAGTGTCTTTGTTGCATGGATGTTCCCTGATTTGTCATCGATAACAAAAATGATTCCTGCTCCTTCACCTGAGAGAATGTATTTAATGTTTCCATCTCCAGAATCAATATCTGAATGAAGCTACAAAACGAGAAACAGACACACCTTAACAAGATGGTATACTTGTTATATATGCATTTATGAAAGAAAAAAGTTCAGGAAATATTATCATTTCATAGTTTTCAAAAATCTTGTCTTACATCAGGTGATAATCCGTACGCAGGCACACGCTGTGAACACATCTGCCCTGCGCTCAGAGAAGCTGCCTGCGCAGACTTGCATGCTACTGCATGTAGTGTGCTACTGAGACCCAAGCTTTAAGATTTAAGGTTTAAGATTTAAGGAAGAGAATGCATGAGAAGATATTTAGAAAAGGTTCTTTTTTCAAATGAGGTTGGAAGGAAGAGTCACTTTTACAAAGATTTTGTACCCTACTTACTAATGTATGTAAAAAGCTGTTAAGTGACAAACGGGATGTGACAAATGAGCCAATCGGTGATTGCCAACAAGTTTTTAATTACAACCTCTTCGTTGTAAAGGAAGTAACAAAACCTTACATTCTTATTTTCACAACCATGTATTTATATTTATGTATTTATATTCTGTTTGTGTTAGACACTAACAGAATAAAATATTAGTCCAGGATGCGTGTACATAGATATATATCTTCCTCTATACATAGCCTTCATATATTTAGTTTTACTGATAACATAACATTAAAGAAATGAAGAGATACCTACTGAGCAGTACACTTTTACTGAGCTGCTGGGTTAAGGCATTACATTTTAATGACCATTTTTAAAGACCCAAGGATGATACCAGATATTCTTGATGCATATTGTTGCTCAAGTGGTTGCTGTGGTTCCTGCTGTCGTGTTAGATAACAGCTTGTACCCCTTCATTCAAAGACTGTTGAGGTCAATGGAAAAGTCTGTATTGACTTAGGTAGTATATTGCTTAAGACCTTAATTGAGCTACAATAGAACGATTAATTCTTAGGTGAATCAGGCAGCTGCTGAAGAAGCAACTAATTCAACAGAAAAGCAATGGCAAGGAAAGAAAGCAACTCACAAAAAATTCAAGAATGAAAACCAAATTCTTTCTTACCCTTCCTACCAGTACAGGATCTGGTCCTGTATACTCTTCTATAACAAAGAACTGATTCCACACCCAGCCTCTTTTTGAACGATGCAGAACTTGTCCTTCTTTTCCCTTTTCATGGTGACCATGAAGTGATGGCCTTGCGTGGTTCAGTTTGTCTGTAGTTACGGCATGGCTGTAATACAGCACACCCAGGCAGATAAGAGCGGCATGTAAACAATTGTCCTCCTTCATTTTTGGTTATTTTGTAGGCACAGGAGTATCCAAGAATCTACCCCTTCCACCTTGGAAGTCAAGAAGTTTGGGGCTACTGAAAAGTTTCAGATAAAATGTTCTGCACATAGGATGCCACCACACATTAAACACATCACCTTAATGCTCTGTAGCTTCCCAACTTAATTCCTGAAAGAAAAAAAAAATGGAGAAGATAGTTTTGTTATGTCTTTGAGGTGCAATTCTTTTTTATTAAGAAAATAAAACTAGGACTGCCTTGGGAAATGTCAAGATAATAAGAAGATTAAAATATATTCATAATTATTAATACTGAGTAATGAGTATATTTGGTGTTTTGTTACATGTACCTGCCACCTTGTAAAATCTCCTGACTTGCTTGTTAGGGCCCTCATTTGGGAGTTGAAAGATAGAGAATCATATTCTCTCATGATTCTTCCAAATGGATTTAGCCCAAGATGCAAGGTAGCTATAGAAACACCTAATTTATATCGACACCCTCTTTGGAGCTTAGATCCAAGCTGTTAAGCCATAGGTTTAGATGTAAGATAGATACCAAGATACTTGCTTATGAAGAGTGGACTATTTCTACACATGCCTTTTCATGACCAACAGACTTTCATGTCGAAAATAACTACCTATGTTTTTCTAGGCAGGAGCAGCGGCTGACAGAACTCCAAGGACCTACATTTTGGATTTAGACCCTACCCTTGAAGTAGCCCTTCTGCCTCCCTCTGAGGATCAAGTTATCAAAGCAGAGAAGCAGCACTGATTGCCAATTCGGCTGCCTTTGTGCTGGTGATGACAAATGCCACAAACAAATAAAAACATATTCAGGTACCTTTGATAATATAACAATTGATTTGGCTATTTGTTCCTACTTTCCCTGTGATTTAAATTACCAGAATGATATTGATTTCTTACTTTCTAATAATTCTTAAAACACTAGGTCAGAATTAATATTTGAAGCAAAAATTGCGAAATACAGTGAAAACTGAACTGAGGTCTATACCTCCAGCAGCTAACGATCCATCAAAAAGGCCACTTTCACCTACCCATGGGGTTTCCAACACATAGTACTCCAATCTCTACAGAACAGCCAAGTTTTACAAGGTCCCTACGATGTTTGGTTTAGCTTTCAGTGTAATTCACTTTACTCTTCTGCAAGATAGTAATAAAACATTCAAAGTTATATTCATACAGGCATGTGTATAAATATATGCTACCACCTTCTTTAAAGCAGCATGACTTTTTAAATGAGAAATAAGGAGATCTTACACACGGTATCTGTGGTGGAGAAATTATGAATATAGGGAAAAGCTTGAACATACATCAAATTCTATAACTCCAGAAACAGATAAACAACTCACTAGCACCCTTTGCACAGCTACAGAAAAATACACACCCAATATTGACAGACAGGGGTTTATAAATAAGTAATTCATAATTAAGGAATGAAATATTTGGGTTTGTTTCCTCAAAAAATGATGTTTTTCTTTTTATTTTGTTGAAAACTGAAATCACCTCAATTACAACACCACAATGGCTCCAGCATAATGAATTAAACGAAAGTCACACGTATAGATGCAAATATAACCTGGCTTTCCTAAGCATACTTATTAAGTACATTTGGTGTATCCATTTAATTTTTTACTATTGTTGTATGATGTCACATTACAGATGACTCATACCAGCATGGAAGACATGAAAAAGAAAGCAATATTATTTTGGTCAGAAAAATGCTTTCATTCTGATACAATATAAGCGTGTGAAGTGTGGAGCATTAGGTCTGTGGTGGAAGTGGCTTAAATATGAAAAGCCCTTCAACACTAGTTATCATAGTGCATTCATATGATAATAGCTACTCCTAAAAAGAAAGGACACTTCTTTTACCCCCCAGTTTGGCACAGAAAAAATAAAGTTGAACCCCTTAATATGCAACATTTACTTACTAAGTTTCCGTATCATTTAACTTTACTAAACAATAGTAAGTTTTCTTAAATATAAGCCATCAAATTCTCTACTAATCCCACAGCTGTAAAATTAGTTATTCTGTCCTGTTTAGTAAACACCTCTGGGTTTACATCCTTGTGCCAGGTGTAAATTTAACACCACAGCAAGCAGGCTGTGAGGTCACCTCTTTTGGCTGCTTTGTCTACAGAAATTTATGGATGCAACCAAATTCTACGTATTAAGGCCAGTTCAGTCTGCTTCATAATCGCCTTCTGTTAACCAACGATACTGCTGTCTGAGATGTAGTGTGGTATGGAGTCTCCTTTGAGCCAAATGGTCTTCAGTGCCACGCACAGGATACCTAATTACACTGGGCAAGTACAATTGCTATAGGGATCTATAGCATGAATAATATGCTCCAAGCAGAAATGAAATAGGAAGGTATGCTTAGGCAGCTGTGCATTGTTAAACCTGTTGTGAAAAATAAATAAATAATAATAACCTGCTTGCATTAATAGATTTTGGATGCACTTGAAAATTAAATTCACTGATAATTATTCATCATTAACATCACATAATGATCTCAATGATGAAAATAAGTAAACAAATATGACCATTATTCCCAAACTTCTCGATACTGTTATGTAAATCAGTAAACACTTTATAAAGATACTTACTTAACAATAATGGAAGAGCCAAGCTGATACATAAGCTGCTTATTATCAGCTATTCAAGAGTGAAGTGCTGGAAACAAAATCGTAATCACAAAACCATGCTTAATTTACTAATAAGTATTTAAAGCAAAAACTGTTTGCTACCTTTTGTTTTATCCTCTGCATATAAATGTACAGAGAGGAAGCCACAAGGCTAACATGTCTTCAAGATAATAAAAATATTTCTCATTCACTACTTGGGCTAAAAAGAAATCACTAAGTCTCTTTATGGTAATTGCTTCTGTTTTGAGTTATAATGTGAAAGGACTCCACGCAAGTCATACCAGGTTGGCTCTTTAGTGAGTGACCTACTGCTCGATAGGCTGCAATTAAGCTAGAGCTGCAGGCAGTGTGTCTCCCTGGCTTCCCTGTGCCCCTCTCGCCTTCTCCCTTCCTGAAGTTCACAGTCTCTGTCCAGTTACACAGCGGCTGCCACAGCAGTGAGCCCTCCAACTCCCATCGGCACAAGAAGAGCCAACAGAATAAATGAACAGGGTTCCACTGAACTTTATGAAATTACTTACATTCAAAACCACTACAATTTGGCTTTTTACAAACTATATTCCTCCTAAAAGGAAAGGTGCAGAAGACACTCTTAAAAAGTTAAAGCTAAAATAAACTTAATTAAAAGCCAAAGCAGTATTATTAACAACAACAAAGCCGTCTTCTATCTTCTTTTTTTTTTCCCCAAATAATCTACTTAAACCCTTTCAAACATTTTAACATCAACTTGGCTGCTGAAAGCCTACAGTTTCCTACTTCTTCAAGCTGAAAATATGGAAAAACTGTTAAAGAACTTATAAAGAAATTCCTTTTCTCTTGTGGAAAAATACCTCATAGCCCTGTACCAGTGGAATACGGATCTGAAGACATTAGCTGCCGCAGCTGCCAGGACCGCTGCTCTGGTAAGCGTCCACAAATTCTGTGTGCAGCACTTCTACCCAGGCACTGCACAACACTACACAGATAGCGAACTGTCAGAATCGTTTGCTGTGGATGTTTCTCGTCTTTTCACAAAATCAGTCTTGCAACTATCCTCAACATTATTGTTATTTCTGCACATGGATTATATTCCTCAATGACAGCAAAGCCATCTCCGTGGGCAATTGACCAAACTGCAACATCCTGATTTTTTCCATTGTTATCTAGAATTGCACAACATTTAATTTTGAAATCCTGTTTTCCTAAGAAATCTGTAAAAAATCTGCTTCCCACTTCTTTAAATGTAGTGGATGCCAGGTTTGAACTAAGATGGACTTTTTCTCATAAGGAAGAATTCCATTAACATATTTTAACTGCATACAAGCAAATGTTGGCAATTTTGGTACTGAATAATAGCTCTGCAGGGATAAAGGGAAAAAAGACTTAAGTGGCCACCACACAAGGTCAAATCACATCAGAAAGGCACATGAGTGCAATAAGATTCCCAAACATTGTCCGTGTAAGTTGATCAGTTGAGGTATGCAGGACTGAGAAATGTTAAAACAGTGTCTAGTCACATACATGGTGAGGCGTATACACAGAATGTTCAGATGTAAGGAGAGATCTCTCTAAATAATTGCGAGAGCATGCTTTCAGGGCACTTGTACCTACATAGATGGTATGTCTATGTTCCACACTTGCAGTCGTTACTGAATTTTGGAAACTAAAAGCCAGCAAGTTTCAATTTTAACCTAAGTCTGTTCTTCTGCTGTTAGAAAATAAAATTCATCAATATTCCTAAAGAAGGTATGCTAGTCAACTAATTCAGAACACATCTGTCATCAACTTGAAAAACTGTATAACCATGCCCACAGACTATGGCACGGAGTAGAGCCAGGGTCTTGACTCCTCCAACACATCGCCTCCGCTGCCCTTGCCCTGAGACCGCAGAGCTCCCAATGCGCAGCACAGCCCAGCAGAGGTGGTGCGACAGGCTTACCCCTGCTCTGACAGGCTAAGCTAAAATGTCAGTCTGCTCTACAAAACTTCACGCACAAATCTGAATGACTGTTCACGGATGACTAATAGATAAAACTAAAGAGCCAGCAAACACTGTTCTAATGACAAGACCAGTCGCGGAAGTGAAGTCTAGCCAATTTTAAATTTCTTTCATCATATTTATAGCAAAAATAATCCCAAACAATCATGATGACTTCCTGTGGGCTATTAAATGACCATATGCCAAATTACAATAGACGAAACAATTTTTCTGATTTGTCTAGGCCATAACTTCTGGATGATACATTAAAATAGCAATTGTTCTCAGGAATACACTTGGCAGAAAGCAGTCAAGAGCACAGCGTAGCAATATAATAATGGATGATTATGTTCTGAAATGCTTTGCAAAAGTATCAAGTAAATATAGTAAACTCCCAGACCAAATGAGATTTTAGCTGTAATTAGAATTAGCTGAAAAGATGAATGATCTATTTTACAATAATTTTATCATCAGACAAGGAAATGAATAGTTTTTTAACGACAGAATAAATATTGTATCATATTAGTTCTGGAGTTAAGAGTGCCTGAGATTTGGGCATAAGAACGGAGAGGTGGGCACAGCTGGCTGAGCCCCCGGTGCCTGTGGAGGGAGAGACCCACTGCGGCCAGGCAATGCCCCCAGCCCTGCAGGGGCCCTCCTCCCTGTAATCAGGCATAGCAAAGCTAACAAGAATCAGGGCATTTTTGTGCTTTTGGGATAGGGCTGTTCTGAGCAGCCTCAGGGCTCATACTCCTGGTTTAACTTAAATGGTTAGCTAAAAGTCTCTTTCTTCCTTGAATACTGTAATTGAGGTCATGAAAAATAAGCAGTTCACATGGAAAGAAGGTAGGAAAAAGATTTCCAGATCAAACAATCAGTCGAGTCCCACTGAGCCCATACTGGTCAATCTTCAGGATGTCTAATGAATTTAACTACTTCGGGAGTTTTTAGTAAAGTACATGAATTGAGGGATGTGGAATAGTTTTGTGCACAACTGTTTCATTACTCGTGCATTGGTGAACATATGCATAGCAGTGTAAAAGCAGAAGTTCAGTCTAGCAGGTATTTTTATCCTCTTGTACACTGCTGCATTCAAAATACCTGATACCTGATGCCCAAGTATTTTCAAGAAATACATACAAATTAATATAAAAATGTTTTTTAAGGATCCTAGTTCTTGCTGCAGAAAGCTATTCAGCCCTAACCAGTTTAGTTTCACACATCTTGATAACCTAACATTTGGTTTTAATTTTTTTTCCCCTGTTTAACAAACTTTGTTCTCTTCCCTTGACTCATTTCAAGAAAACAGTACGTAAAGGTAAACAAATAGCCTGGTCCCTTTTGTTTATGAAACAAGATAAAATAAGAACGAGTACCTTCCACATTTAAAATTAAATTAAGTTATTCTCTTAATTACTTTTTGATTTTAAACTGTTCTGCATTATCAGATCAATCTCTGAATACTTTTTAGCTTAAACTCACTATACAACATACTTGTTGAAAGGAAAGGATCTCATTTTATTTACATGAAATAAAATTATGCAACACATCAAGATCTGCTATACAACACATCTAGTTTCCATGACACATATAGCAAAGCCAGTTCTTAAAATAAATCCTTTAGTCCTGAAAAATGCCAAGCTTTCTGTGAGATACCCTATATCTGGACAAAACTGGAATTAGGATTATTGCATTTTTCCACTGGAACTAGAGTATGCCTGATTTTTCCTTGACAGAGCTACTTACATGATACGCAGAATTGAGAGAGGTACAACACTGGTGTATCATCATTTGCAAGGTCTACTTTAAATGGAATGAGGCAACGTCAGCTTTTTTAACTTTCAGCTGCACCCCAGCTGTTAAGGGCTTTCTGCATGTCTTTTCAGTCAGGAAATCAGCCCATTAGGAGATGGAGTTCTGTTTCTCCAAACGAACCACTTATCCCAGGACAGCTCTGGGACATAGAGATCTATTCATACACCAGCAGAGCTCCCTCCCAAAGTACCAGGACCGTGGCCCTTACCCATCGCATACAAAAGAGGAAAATTAAAAATGAAAGGACTTAATATATAGCAAACTGACTTTATGAATATGACTAACCCCATGAGACTAGTCATGTATATATGTATCTACTGGGAATCAAGCATTAAAGGCCCATATGCAGTAGCCTAATGTAAAACATTTTGTTTAAATGACAAGAGCTCTGACTTCTGATACAAGAAAAGATTTTCATGCTGTGTAAGTAACTGGTAAATCTCATTCTTCCCAATGTGCAATTCTAAAACAGACCGCCAGAAACTAACACCCCGTGAGCCCTTCTGAAACCCTGAATCTTCTTGCTGAAGCATATTTCAGGTCTCACTGGAGTGAACAGCAAACAACCCTCATCTGAATGCAAATTGATATAAAGTCTTTTGTGTCATTCACAAAATATAATTAGCCTTATGAGACAGAAGTGTTTAGTCAAGAAAAGGAAATTTTTCATATTTAAAGATATTTGGGAAAAAAAGTCTTTTAGTTATTCCACTGAATGCTGAGAACCTTATACTCCCCGAGTTCATACTCTGCTGTTTTGCACAGGAACACAATGCAATTGTAAAGGATTATAAGCAGAGGCTGCAGTTCTGCAAAGTATATATATATAACTTTATATATGGTGTGCAAACAGCCAAGGTACTAGGGTATCCTACTACAGAGGGATTCTAGGTCATGGCAAGATTTGTATGTACTAAATACATAAATAAAATCTTTGCAGAAGTGGTGATTCTCATCTTTAGCAATAGAAGTTGCTTTAAAAATGCTAAGTTTTGTAGAATCCTATTCTGAGTTCTGTAGAATCCTATGAAAGGAAATCTTAATCCTTTGCATTTTTAAATTATGTTTTATAGCACTGTATTGGATTACTGAGATGTTTAAAGCCAATAATCCCCAGTTGCTCCAAACAATAGGTTTTGAAATGTAGCCATATTTTCCTGTAGCAGCTTTGAGACTCAGTATTAGGAAGCCATAGACAAAACCATAAAATGATGCCTCTTTGAAAATAGAAGTCATTTTGCAGGGAAGAGGAAGAAAAATAACCTCCTGACTAATATGATGCGATATATCCTTCAGTATCCACCTCTGAAATCATCATGGAAGGAAAGTATTTTCATCAGGCTTTGATTTAATTTGTACTCATTCAAGATGACTGAAATTGCTGTTTGGTGTGCTTCATACAAAGCAGTAGAAAGTAGGAAGACAACTTCGTACATTATGAAGTGAATGACATAGAAATAAGCCTGAGAGAGTGATATTAAAAGGCTTGGGAAATGAAAAATGGCTGTAAACAGAGTTTTACATTTACTTGCTGCCCTGGGGAGATCCACTTAAGATAAATGTGACAGAGGCTGTCTGTTTTTA
The DNA here is from genome assembly GCF_023638135.1 of Falco biarmicus. NCBI lineage: Eukaryota > Metazoa > Chordata > Aves > Falconiformes > Falconidae > Falco > Falco biarmicus. The sequence goes on from NC_079302.1 coordinate 10,196,579, forward strand.
AGCATAAACTCTACGGGAAAACAACTAGCACAAGAAAGGTAGTCTTATTAAAGAACGTGGTGATTGATAGAGTCATTTAAAGTAATGACTAAGCTCTTGGTAGAGTTTATTTTAAATAGTAATTGTGTTCTTGTGCACCTCAGACAAAGTGGAATTCTCATAATTTCCTGTATACTCAAAGGCCAATATAGCCACAGCCTACGTCCATGCTAGTTTCAATATAGTTTGCTATTATTTAAGTGGCTATAAGTGACACCCTGAGGAAGAAATAAAGGACAACTAAAGTCACCTTACATCCAACTACAAATGCTGTACTTACATGCTAAGCCAACCTTAAATATATTTTTTTCTTTAAGAATTTATACTTATGAATAGCTAAATACCACTTGTGCTGTGACTGACAGTCTTTTTGGTTTATGCCAAAAGCGAGACAGAAAGTCACAATTAAACAGCGATAACTGAAAACCTATCAAAACCTAATGACTACAGCCAGGCCTCAATCTGTGGTGCTGTACTTACAGCTTCATTTCTAGAGGCAGCTTCAGCAGTGCTGCTGAAATTCCCAACTATTATAAGCATCTTGTGTGGTCTTTATATGACTAGTGTCTTCCTCTACAAAACATTTTTCCACTTTGAATATAATTCTACTAGACTACTCGACCTGCCAGTCCCTTTCAATTTGGTCTCCCTCAAGTAGGAAAGCTTCTGATAAAAGATTGCCACTTCGGAAGCACATGCAAACCACCCTGAAGCAGTTTGTTTAAGGCTAGTAACCATTGTGACTCTCATTTAGAGAGGTTCACATAATTAGATTCTCTATAACACTTATCTTTATAAAACTTGACAAGTTAGTGAATTACGAAGAGTCTCTTTTTTCAAATAAATTTGCTAGAGAAAGAAAGGTGAGAGCTACATTTCTAATCAAAGAGCCTTCTCCTTTTCTCAGTTTTCTTGGAGCTGCAGAGGGAAGAGTTCAGATCCTTCAGCCATGAACATGTAAGGTTCTTTTTGATGGTTTGCTCAACTGTTCCAGTTTAGTGCAAATTTCTTCCATAAAGAGCATAAAAGCCACTTTGAGATTTTCTGAATGAAAAACTGAATCAATAATTAATTTTTTCATAGGCAGAGATTGTCTGTGAAGAGACCTATTTTGGCTCAATAGCATGAAATAGTAACATCAGAATACTCAAACACATTCCTAATACAGTGTCAGTAGTTCTAATAAAGGAGACCACCACTGTTTAAGTACCTAATGGGAGGCTACAGCTGAAAGGACCAAAACTGCAAATTTAAATTATTATCTACAATCCAGTAAATCACAAGATTGTAATTCAAACAATATTTGCATAAATATCATCTGAGATGTCTGGTTGTAAGCAGTCACCACAGAATATTTCCATTAAACTTAAAAAACAAACACAAAGAAAACACCACCTTCACTAGACACAACCTTCCCTCTGGCTTCCTGTGCAGCCTGACCTGCTTCGACTACTAATCAGAGAAACTATGCATTTTCAGTGTTCCAAAGCTATAAGGACTAAGACATAATTCCCAGTATTATGCAAAATAATGCATTATCCCAGAAACGCAACAAGAGGTGCTAAGGTGATGCAATTAGATGCTAAGCGTATAAATAGCACAAAAAGATAGGCTTGTCAGCTTGCAATTAAAATTTGTTTTTCATGCAAATGATACATTTGCAGAAAAGGGCAAATGGTTCAGCATATTTTGCATGAACGTAACTCATTGTGAGTTAAACCTGTTCATTACATACCTCTAACTGATCATATGAAACACTAATACATACCAGAGATCATGGATTGGCGCTATTTCTGACCTGTAAACAGAGATACTGCAACAAAACACTTCATTTCTGTTCTTCTGTTAGAAGCCATTAACAACAGCAGCTTTAAGGCAATGCCTTCCTACAGTAGGAACAATGTCTGGCACCATGAAATCATGCAGTAGGGGCAAAATTCAAATACCTCAAACCTATAGCTGCTCTTGCACAAAAGCTCTAGTTTCAGAAAATGATGTTCCACAGAAAGCCGGTCATAGGAAATTGGCAAAAATAGACATTTGTTTAATTAGATTAATGTTACTCACAGCTGAATCCAAGGATCAGCTGGAATCAGATGTATCCTGGAAGTGCATTGTATGGTTTGGAGATACAAATACCCTAACTTTTGCCACCATTTCCCTGATGTCAAGGGTAAGTCTTGACCTTAAGAGTGCAATAATCAGGACTTGTAGCATATATCTGCACCTTAGATCACCAACACCTTTTTTAACAGGACAGTATAAAAGCACTTGAGCGTGAATGAACATGTGTGTGCAGTCAGGTAAAGCTTTAACTTCCAAATCAATAACGGATAGTTTTCTCCCTAATTAAGACCAATTAAATGTTACTTAAAAATGAGCTTGTGAAAGAGGAAAACCACCTGACGCTTGGTAGAACTGCTGGATTAAAAACAGTCTATTTCTTGGATGGAATGACCTTAATATGAGACAAATACAGGGGAAGGGATTTATATTCATAGGAGAAAAACAGAGTCCAGTAACAATAACAAAAACAATTAACACACATGAATATATATATATTCACACACACATATATATATAAAAAGACTGAAATCTTTGGTCAAAAGAATAGGATAAGGCATTTTTTCCCATTAAATATACCCTTACATTCAGCAATATTTCCTACCAAAATGCTCTTTTCAAAAAGTTGCCAGGGTGATATCACTATTTCAATCCAACCAATTTCCTTTGAAGTCTCCCATAATGGTAATGAAATAAATTGCTCTTGCAGTAATTACGTTTTTTCTGGAAAGGGAACTATTAGGGTGAAGAGAGAGATGAGAGTCTGTCACCAAACATAATCTTTCTAAATACATTGGTACTTGTTACACTTACTGGAATAAGAATGGAATACTTAGAAACTTTGGACCTTCCCAGTTTTTGTAAAGGAAATGTCAACTTCACAGTTGAAGTAAGAAACAAACTAAAATCACTGCTGACAGTCCTGGGAGTGCATAGAGAAAGAAAATGGAAGTTGTGTCAATAGAAAGCTTTTAAAGACCATATGTGTTAAGCCCAAGAGAGCTAGCATGAGCTAGGAGCCCAAATTATATGTTGAAGCAAGTAGCTGGTGGACAAGTTGAAGGTGACTGAAAGCCCAAGACTAATGAGCGAGTGTATTGTATAAAATGGCACTCTCCACGCGAGCACAAATACATCATGCTTGCAAGAGCACGAGGCTTTGGAAACCAGGTTACTATAGTTCTGTTAAGAACATTCTGTGTATGGCAATTCGTCAGATCAAATACCTCTCATCTCTGTGAATTTTATCATCTTTGATAGAGAGAAATGAGGCTTTCACAGTTCCAAGTAGTTTCAAATTACATAACTTTATGTTTCATCTGTACTTTTCCTCTTGTTTACAAATCAGGCTAAAATCATTAGTTGCAGCGTGTTGAGTGTACCAGGAGGTTTGTTTATGTTTTTTCCTCACTTTGCTTTCCCTGTCATTTGTTGAAAATTGCCATATACTTGCCAAGCAACCTGTAGCATCCACTGATTTAACCATCAGAACAGGTGCCATAACCCTCTACCTTGTTCTCCAGTCTAGCCTGATATCTCAGACTTCACAGAATTTATATCGTACTTTATATACAGTATTATATAATACTGATGCTCGCTGATTTTGTTCACATTACAAAGAATCTGGAGTTTTTCATTTAAAAACCTATGCAAAACTTCATTTCTTTGTGTATAATAATAGAATACTTTGCTTATTTCTTTGCATATAATGCTGAACACTTCCATCTTCCTTTTTCCTTCAAATCACTTTGGTAAATAACATAAGGTTACATAAGACTAACCCATACAGATTAGTATTTGAATTTCTTTATGGAATCTTTACAGTATCACATCCAAGGATAGTGATACAGTGCTCTTCTACAATGCTAACCCTATATTTTCTTGCCACTCCAAAGGCCAAAAGACAGTGTTTTCAACTTAAAAACTCACAAGAGTGAGCAAAAGGAAAAGGAATGATTTGGTACTACTTGTACTTCACCTACAATCAAAAATAGCTTCCTGGAAATGCAGTGGTCAGAGAGAATAAAGCACCAGACAGGCACCAGCTGGAGAAACTGGATCTGGGGATTCATCCAAGAACTGGGAACACATCTTTCTGAACAGACAGGCATGTTTCTTGTTCAAATGTAATGGCTGTCAGGGTAAACACTGCCTTAACATGTTTTGTTGTTTTTTCTAAAACTTTTTGTGCCAATTTTGTGGACACCTTCTGGCTTAAGCTTCAGTGAGTGAGCCTAACCGGAAGGATGATAAATGCATATTATAAAGCAGGGAGAACTCATCATGAAGGTCATAGGCAGGCACTTATGCTATGCTATTTGTAAACACAGCTATAACTAAACCCAACTATAATATGTAACACGAGTGATTATGTAAGAATAAGACTGCCAATATGAATGTTTAGTAAATGCATATTTAATAATAGAATTTAATTAAACAGCATAAAAGTAATTTTCCATACGCAAGATGAAATCGATAAAATTTCAGAGATTTGCCAGCCAGTAAAAGTGTTGCCATTGTTTGCAACATGGCAAGGGCTGCTTGTGAAGCTGACAGCACAGGCGTTAGGACTCATTCGTTAGGCTTCATGGGGACTTGTTCCAGCCTGCCTGGGGCTTGGGTTTAGTTAACTTACGTGGCTGTAACAGGTTATCTAGGGACTAGGTGACTACTGCCTGATTTGTTTTAACTTTTTGCTTAGCTTTAGGTGGCTGTGTGTTGTAATGCAGTTGGTTAATGTATATGGAGCTTCAAGCACCCTGTACTAGTGGCAGCTGTCCCTGCCCTTGGCAGGGGCGTTGGAACTGGATGATCTTTATCCCTTCCAACCCAAACTGTTCTGTGATTCTATGATATGTATTGTAATGAACAGATAACAATTCACTATTCCATATAGAACACAGTACCTATGACCCCTGAATAAAATGCAGCATAGATACAGACATGGGATGATATAAGGAGATTTGAAAGCCCAGGTACAAGAGGATAGTGGAGGCCCTAGGGCTGTAAACTGTTCACCAGGGGTCAGCTACTGGCTATTAAAGAAAGCAACCTTGGAAGCTGCACAAAACCAGGTTTAGAGATAACGCAGAGAACAAAGGACAATATTCAATATACATAAAAACACACCATTGACAGTAAAACTGGATGTAAGCGGAACTACAGACCAAGGAAGAACATGCACGGTGTGGAGATGTGCAGTATAATGTAACAAAAATTACTCCAGGTGGGTATCAGAGCGAGGAGGAAGAAAGCACCACCATTGTATTGCTCTGGGATGCAAAGGTCCTGCATCCCCATCCCTGCCTGAAGATGTCTGCCTGAGAGGCAGTGACATGTGACACCTGTGAAAGGGTAGATACTAGAAAGTTTCTGTATATCACTTTTCACTGTATGTAACTTGTATAAGAGCTCAACATGGATGAACTAATAATTCTTTGGTTAGACTGTTAAGACTTTACAGTGCATTCTTGGCTTTACATATACATTTCATTCCTTTGGCCTAAACAAGCTCCACAAGCTGTAGCGTAATAAACTGATGGAGACTTCAAGCAATGTAGTCTGAAACCTGGATGCAGCACACCAGTAACTGCTCACAGGCAAAGTATTTCAGTCTAACAAAAGACAATGTTGTCAAACGTGTGAGCAAGCTCACATTAGAGAAAATGGAGTTTCTGCTGAAAGGAGGTAACAACATGTGGGGAGCAGAAGTAACCTGGATAAATAACTGGGCCAACGGAACATCAAACTCTGCTTAGGAAAGCTGGTTTTGACAGTCATTAAAAAAAGCCATTATCATTCTAGCCTTTGCTGGGAAGTTTTCCCACTTAAACATTTAATTGGTCTTTGCATTTGTTAAATGAAAACACTCTTTAAGCAAATCAAATAATTACAGATCTACAGGGAAAAAAAGGTCATTCCATTTGATGCAAGATTTCTTGAATACACAACTATCATATTATTCTGTTTATCCTGCAAGCAGCAAAGTAGCAGTAACCACTGGGTCACTAGCTTTACTGTGAAACAGCACAACACAGCCTTTGTTGAGCTTTCCTTGGGGTGAGTCATTGTGACTCACTGAAAGCGTATTCCCTGGGATGGGGCTGTTCTCCCCTGTGTCTTACGCAGGGCACAGAGGGAGAGAAGATGGAAGCGGTACCTTTGGACATGTAACCAGAAGAACATGGCAGTGAAGTTTGCAGTTAGTACCTAGTCTTGAAATAAACAGCTCATTAGTGAGTGCTAAATGTTCATGCAAGCACATTCCCTTTAAAAACTAAGAGAAATATTCTTCTCTCAAACATGCTGCAACTCATAGATGTTGCCCACAGTGAAAGTACGAAAACAGCTCAAGAGGTCAAGGAAGAGCCTTTTGGTTGGTTGGTTACTTTTGCTTCAGTGCAGCCTTGGTTCACAGAATAGCTTATAGCATGAAATTCAGCCAAGATAGCTGGGAGGCCTCTGAGTGACTAGACATTTGAGCTTACGTTATCTGTTTTTCTGTTTTCGGGGGACAGAAGGGAGAATGGAAGGCCAAGTACCCAAGTTCAGTTGCAAATGCAGGTATAAAATTTTAAAAGTACAAGGGGATCAGATCCCAGAACCATGACTTTTCAGTATTTTAGGCTGTTCTTTCTAAAAGAAGATCATGTTCATAAACAAAACCAGAGAATACCCTAGAGGGTCAGTCCTGTATTTGATTCCAAACATTATATTGGCTCAGACTACCCTTTTTCTGGCCTCTCCTGTTATGCCATTGAATTCATTAGTTTGTGGCTACCGGCCAAAAAAAATGGTTAATGCATCCCAGAGCCCATATTCTTTGAAATATCTTCTGAGACAGGAATTTATAGCATTGCTATAATAAAACTCAGATTTCAACATTAAAGTATAAGTCTGTGTACTTGCCACACATACCAGAATTGTACAGAAAATTTGAACCATGAAACCCTGAGGAAATTAGGAAAATATGCAGCAACATCTAGAAAGAGGCCATTAGGACTTGGTTACACCTTTAGGAACAACCTTAAGCAAGAGATAAATCACACATGATGTTACACAGGTAGTGGCAATAGACCTAAAAGAAATGCCTCTGAATCACAAATACTCCACTTTTTGCACACCTAAGCATAGCAATTTTACACTGGTCTAGAGCAGTTACTACCTTTGGTAAGAAAAGACTGGACTGAGTCCTGACCCTGCACTCGCTTTGCCCCTCCATGCCTCTGTCCAGCTCTGAGAAGTTTGGTTTTTTGCTTTGATGTGGCTGTTCAGTATGTTGTAGTCTATTCTCTTTTATATTATGTCTGTTATTATGCATTGAAAGAGTATTAAATATGTGCTTTCCATCCCAAAAAAGTACATATCAATCTTCTCCAGGCATTAAAAAGTATTGCTTTTATAGACAAGAAACTGTACAGCTTTTTCCTGTACAGGAATAGAAGTATAGACTGCCTAAAACCTTGGAACAAACCTTCATTTATGAGACAAGGGAATCATTTTTATTCCACTACATGAATTCAGTGGGCTGCCACAGGCCAGTCATAATCTGTTATTGTTTCCCTGCAACCTTGTACTATTAATTTTTCTTTTTAATGAACTGTCCAGTCTAGTTTAGCTATGGGAACTATGATGGAGCTGCAATATAAATGGTTTATGTCATGCCTTTGTCAAAAGGCTTTCCCCTTCAGCACTAGAATGTAATTGAAAAGCCATTTTAAAATAAAGTAACTGAATGGTTGCAAATGCAGGTTGTCAGGAATAAAGTGGGAAAATCCTTTGCATTACATGAGATTTTACCAATCACAACTTGTGTAACTTTATTAGTGTTTATATAGATTAGTAAAGCCACATAAACTGCATATGTTTGCATGGTTATATTAGCAAGTATTCCTGAAAGACACTGAAGCCATTTTTGAGAAGTTTTTCTTCAACCGTGACTAACAATGCAGTAATTGGATTGATTAAATACCTTAAAAAATTAAATACACTAATTATTTTTTTTATTTTATAGGGTACAAATATGTCCACATTTGAGATGGCAAACTAGCTTCTGAGTAGAATTCAAGACAGTTTTTCTTGCATATGAAACCTTGAATGGCTGAGTGCAGTTATCTTTTTATATATAATATAGATGTGCAAGACACACAGTTTATTTTTCTGTGATGTTTATTTTTCTAGCCCTGAATGTGTGTGTGTGTTCTTGGAGGCATGATGGTGTATGTTTTAATATATGCTATTACCATCATCACCATGATTATTATTAAAGCTCAAAGACAGCAACTATAGAGAGCATTTATAGTTATAGCTGAACACGTTTTTCTCAATAAATTCCCATCAAAATTGTTTCTGAAAGACTTTGATTTAGCTTTTGGCTTATAGGTCTCACTTTTAGATTAACTGGAAATTTTGTCAGAAATTTTATCAGAACACATATTTCACAACTATTTGAAGTTGGTTTGACTTGCAAACAACTGGATTTTTGGTGAGTTTTTTAGACAACGTATCAATCTTTTAATGCCTTTTTCTCCTCTTAGGACCCATCTCTGCAGTTTGTGCAGTGCAGTCTCTCCTTTGCTTAGGTAAATCTCACCCCTTGGAAGAACCTCAGGAGTTTCCCATGACTCAGCCCAGCCAGGCTGCTCCAGCCCCAGGGCAGAGAACACTACAGGGCTGGGATTCCCCAGAAGGCTGGAATGACCCAGAGATAAGAGGTGACTCAGTTTTCTCAGCATTTGAGCTGAAAAACAAACTTTTTGTCACTGAGAGCTGAATTTCAGTTCAGGTACCACTTAGTTATTTCCAACAACAAAAGACACATTTCAGAACACTCAAGATTCTTTCAAGGCAACAGCACTTCATAGAAATAATTTTCTATTAAAAAGCAGATAGGAAAATATAAAATGTTCATATTACAAGGTATTGAGATTATAAAAGGACAGGAAATATATTTCCCCGCTGGATAACTTTTAGAAGTCTTTGTAATTTCTAAGAAAATAATAATTCCTCTTTGGTATCTGTTTGACCAGGATATGTCTCATAATTATAATATACATAATTACAATAATTCCAACAATATCTCCAAAAGTGTTTTAGCTCAAGCAAGTCTTGAAGAGCTCTAACAAAGCAGATGTAACAAATTCAGACTCCATCTCATTACACAGACTATGTGAGATGAGACTGACACAAGCAGATTACTCTTAACGTTTCATACTCAGGCCTTACTTTAAAAAGAACCTAAGGATTCAATGTATTTTGGAGAGTTGTCCTACTAAAATCAAAGCTTTTGCCCTCACATATATGAGCCTATTTCATTTGGACTACTAATATCCATCCAAAAATATACGTAATAAACTAATCCTGCACATATATTAGGTGTTTGTTCTGTGTTGTAGTCCTGTGGGTTGAAGTTGAGAATTCAAAAATTCAGGTCTTAAAACCTATATAAATGGCTACTTGCATAGAAGCCAAGTGAGACCGTAATACAGAATAATGCAGGCGACTGGAGACATCACCTTTTCTGTTTAGATATGTGGGCCTCGTTACATGTGTTAGCACTGTAATAAGACAGGGTGACTGTAACTAACTAAAAATTAATTTTCTTCCTACATGCTATTTGTGCAGAAACAAAACTGTACAGCAATTTCCTTCCAAGATCTACTTTGTATGTCAGGAATGTTTTCCCCATCGTAGTCTAGGCTTACTATGTGAGAATTAAAAACAAATAGTAAAAATGTTAGATATGAAAGAGGCAAAGTATACATTACAAAAGACTGATTCATATATTTAGCATATGAACCTAAGTTTCTCACCCTATATGAGAAGGAATTTTAGATATGGCAGTATTCTTTTTTGGGTGTCCTGTGGACTTTTTATTCATATAAAATGCTTTGTAGAATAATATAACTGAGAAGAAATTTATCTGTTGTGCCTACTCTCACTCCCTCTAAAACTTCAGTATAGAGAATCCAAGCAGTATAGGAAGGGTATCTCTAGTCAGGATAGGCCCAAGTAAGGAAGCCACTGGCCATCTTCTTGTATGACTGTGTAGCCAAGTCTGTGTTTTAGCTCCAGATGAGCCTTTCCGTCCGCCTTCTTGTCCTTTGTTCCACTAACAATAGGTAAACATGAATATTTTACCTTCTTAACTGTTTGATTATCTAGATACTATAAAAGGAAATTTGCATTCCTGAACAGGAACATCTGGAGACCATTTACAAAAGGTCCTTTAACAGAAGAGAAGTGAATTTAAGAAGAATATGGATGTCCAGGTTTACATGATAATCAACAAAAGCCATTCCTTTTCCTCCTCTTTTGCAGGGAGGCACTTCACACTCTAGCCAGAGGGAACATCCCACAGTCACTCTGCAGGAAGCTTTCCTTCACAAGTTATTTGCTTGAACTCTGAAATGTTTAAAAGTCTATGAAAACAGACACGGTTTCTCAGGTAAGACATGAAAAAAACTTGAGTAGGGACCCCACTTGTTAAATTAACTTATCTCATACACTAGTGAGAGTGATGGGCCTTCCAGTTTTCCCTTCCAGTTATTCCTCACAGTCCTTTAATTTATAAAAATTAAATCTATTTGGAAGTCAAACTCTAAAGTCAAGAACAAGGAGACTAGAAAGATGCCTGAACTAAACCTTGAACTGAGATATAAGAAAATGCCAGAAAAGGCGAACTGAAACAGTGGTGAGAAAATGCACATAACTGTGCATGGAGGGGAGACTCAGAGAAACTGAACACGTAACTCATTTAAGATATTTTTGCTATGCCTTCTTGATACCCACATATGAATTTGGAACCTAGACAGGAAGCCTTCAGCCAAACCAAACTGTTTTTAACTGCATTCTATTGAAAAGCTGTATCTGAACAAGAACCAAGCATTGGTTGCAACATTTGGCCCTTGTGTTTATGGAATGACAACACAAGAATCTGATGTGCTGAGGTACAGGCCTTCCTGAGAAGCAAAGGAGCTTACACATCTCCCACCTAAATTAAATTGAATACTGTTGGTATCACTGTCAAATGTGCTCTGTTTCAGCCTGATATTAATTGCTGCAGTCTACCTTAACAAGTCGGTGGATAGCATGAACACATATCCGATATAGCTGCTCACAAGGAAGTAAATGGCCCATTTGGCTGCCAGAAATAAGATTATCGCTATTCAAGGACATTTCCACAGAAACGAAGCGTCTGTCAAGCAGGACTTGAGTGCATTGAATGTAAAAACTGTGAATAAGTCAGGTAGACAAAGAGCTTTAATATCCTGGCTTTGTACTCTTTGTCCTAGACAAATCAGATGGGTTCATACCTTTGACTGTGTAAAAATGATAGGTTTTACATATTTATTATCTATTACATTTAATCTGCTTCTGTGTTAATTTTAAAAAAGCATGGATACTCCTGCAAGCAGACAGTTCCTACCTCTTTGGAAACAACTGGTTTAAGTAATAACACAACCGAAAGTCACAGAGGATATGAAAAATTAAAGGCATCAGAGTAGTGGATATAACTATTTTTAGGTCTAGGGTTTCCCATACTGCTCTGTTTCCACAGCCACCTTCTCTGAAGCTTAAGGGTCACCACCAAATTCTTTTTCTAACCCAGGTCTGAGCAGTTACATTAAGCTCAGTGGTATGGCCCAAAATACCAGAGAAATACACCGAATATGGAATTAATCACTCAGTAGGCCTAGAATAAGAAAAGCGTGAATCTTTTTGAGTGATAAAATCAAGCTGGAAAGCTAAATAGTTAAAAATGCCTTACGTTTCTGCTCTTCAGTGCTGCATTGTTGAATTTTTAAGAGGTTTTCTGATGTTTTATACAAGAAACTAAACAAATGTGATCCAAAAATTACACCTTATCAAACCATGTTTTTCAGACATAGAAGGATGGTCAGAGTCCTACAGCATCAGCTTCCCTGAATGACAGTCAAGACCAGTGAATAAACTCTATGATGCATGAGAAAAACTGGTTGCCAGCACACATCAAGCGAGGGATTACTCACTGAAGATGTGTTCCCTATATTGCACAGATACTGTAGACACTACAGAAACAAGAGACGAGCTATGCATATCTGACATCACGAAGAGGATCACACATTTGGATGTGCTACTTACCTTCACCCACTGGAAACTTGTTGCCAATTTATGTAGCATATTCCACACATTTGAAATGCCACTTAATGAGACTATGATGACAACGGAGATGTAGGTTTTCTGCTGTCACTTATCCAGACCTTCAGCTCTGGCTGCAAAGAATGAAAAAGTTCATTTAAAATCCAATGAAATGTTGGCACCATAATAAAAGAAAACATAGGTCTACCCTATAAACTATCACAGTAGCCTAAAGAGAGTTTAAAAACTAGCAATTAAATAATACTTATAATTCCAAGGAGAAAATGAATAAATAGCTTTTACCTTAACAGACTTACTATTGCAAGAATATTCCCATAACTAAAATGCTGGAGGCCATATCAAAATTCCTTCACATCTTTTTTGTTAACTCCTGAAAAAAACAGAGTTCTATGGAAAAATCTGCTCTGGGAACATTATCCAATACAAGACACACTGTAGGGAAAAAAAGTAACAGCTGCAGATACCATTAGCCAACAAGATGTGCTGTGAACATTTCTAAGTGCTTTAAAGGCATATCAGAAAATTAGTATTTTTGCCATCATGATGGAGAAGGAAGTAGATTATTTTGGTAAGTAGAACTACCACTACAGTAGGGAAAAGACATCTAGGATAAAAAGAAACCAGCTGAATAATTTCTTATAAGGCGAGGTAAGTCTTTCTTGAATTTAAATTAGTAAGTTACACTTACTTCCTAGACCGTGAATTTTGCCAAGGTAAGCTCTCTGAAGTAAGGTATGCTTTGGTGTGATGACCAAGTCACTAATATATAAAGAACTTGGTTTATAAAAATACTCTACACATGCAACATATTTATGCAATTTGCTGTGAAGTACATATGGTATTTTAAAATATGTTCATTTTGCAAGCAAATGTTTGGGGTTTTTTTTCATAGAGAAATCTTTTCAACTAATTCACAATTCATATGAAGGAATGAAAAGAGACTAAAACTGAATAAACTTTCTCATTTTGATAATCTGTTCAACATCTTTGCACATGACAACATCTCTACAAAGGCAGCTCAAGCCTCCTTTTTGCCCAAGACATTTAAGTTGCTTAGGTAAGTATTTCTCAAACTATAGTCTTACTTTAGCCCTATGGTCTAATTTTTTATTGAAATCAGCTTTTGCTTTTAAAAGTAGCAAATAGTTGATAATAGATACTACAGTCCTCAGCCTGACCTGCCACATTATTAAGCTTTTTCCTGTGTATACGCCTGACCACCAGTGAAGTGCCCATGTACATAATAATTTAACTGCCAAGTAAAGGCTCCGTTTTCCAGTTACACCTCACTTAAGCAGACATCAGAGGTTACAATTTTTATTTTTTTTTGGTAGGACTAATAATTATTTGAAGCAAATAAACCTTCATACTAATATCAAGCAAAAAGAAACTCTTCCATATATCAATTTTCATGAAAAACATGGTTTAAGACTGCTGAATGATTTCCATCATCACTACAGCACAAGGAAACGTTTAGCTGATTGATGCATAGATACCAGATACTACTTTTACTACAAATTATGTTTTTATTTTCTTATTTTCTGCTGTAGTTAAATAAGGCTTCAACAGGAAGGTTCTACTAACTCTATAACCCTTACAAAAGGGAGAAAAGCCAAAAGAAAAACAACTGCTGTATTTACAGAAGGCTGTTTCAAAGTCCAATTATAATTACAAAAAAAACTCCAAAAAGCATCCATTAAACAGATCCAATGCTCCAAATAGATTTGACACAGTGGCACTTTAAATCAAATCTCCCAAGAAGGTTGTTTTTTTTCTTTTTTTAAATAAGCTGTGGCTTCAGAGCTGGTTTATACAAAGTGACAACTTGAACAATTTTGAAATGTTGCTGGTTAGAGGGAGGGGGGGAACCCCCAAACCCATTGTCACTATGGTAATTATTTCACAATGCCTGATGTTAAATGGGCAGTCCTGTGGCCTAAGAAGCAGCTGAATCCTGCATTGTCCTTGCATGATAAAAAGATTTGAAAGTCTGAAAAGCAGAGGAACGGAATCTCACAGCTTCTTAGACTTTGCTCTGAAAGGGCCATTGTAACATCATCATAAATCCTGGGCTCCCCAGGCACTTGACAACTAAAGCAGTGGACAATAGAATTCTTGTGTTGAACAAAACAGTCCTTGTCTGCCAAAGGGCTTATCTGCTTCATTTACAAATGTCTTTCATTGTACCAAAATAATTCCCTATTAGAAAAACTATTAGGAACAGAACTAAATAAATATTCACAGCCTTGTGGTCTGTTTGGCAGAATGAATAAACTAATACAATCAAGGAGCATGCAAAATATGAGATTTAAATCAAGGAAGTCCAAACCAACCCCAAACTTCTATTTATTTTCCTCTCTTCGTTTTCAGTTTTCCTGATTGCAGGAAATTACACTGAATACACAATTGTCTCTGTAAAAAAGACCTAGATATGTTACGCTCACTAGAAGGGATGAAAAATATTAGAAATCTGCAAAGATCTCAGATTGGAGCAAAATTGCATCCAACATGCTTTTAAATCTAAGTATTTCCAGAAGAGCAATTACAGAAATAATAAAAAACATATCTGAGAGTTTAATGACATAGAGACAAAATACTTATAATCATAAAAGGATTTGAACTGTGGATTTATAACTACATATGTTTAGGTCCTTGTTACTGAGAGATATAAAGGCATTAGGGATCAGTTTCTGAAATGAAATGGTTGCCAGATTATTGCAACTTTTTTCAAGCCTAATGAAAATTCAGGCAGCTATCACAGGAAAGAGTGAAAGGGACTAAAATATTCCAATTTCAAAGAGCATTTCTAACATAGTCAGAATTCCATTGCATCAGGCTTCCACGTAAACAGTTATTTGATAACAATTTACTAGAAAAGTGCTTATGGAAAGACAATTTACCCCATACACAATTATTAAGGAAACACCCGACCAATCTAAAGTATCGCTCAAGCAAACAGCATGACCACATTCAATCAAAATGGCAGAGTAATCTCTACTTCTGAATGGAAACCTGAAGTAGTTGAAACTTCTTGGCTGAATTATTCATCATAAACTACTTATTCAAATCCGATACCACAATGTTTTTACACAACCCAGGCAAACTGGCTGAGGGGCTGAATAGTTTTCTCTTCCCGTGTCGAATTATTACAAGCCTACTAAACATATAAATATTTCTAACCTTCGTATTAAACAGATATTTAAGTGGGAAAATGAAGTATTTAGAACAGCAATACCGTTAAGATGCAAAAGAGTCTTAAGAACATTTAACATAAAAATAACAGAGGTTTAATCTCACAATCACCAGGCAGAACCCAAGACTTAGCAACACATGAGGTTTACATGCTTCTACCATGACCTTGCAGTCTGACCCTACCACACACCACTTAACCTTGGAGCCATTTCTAAAAGTGAACAAAGGCACTGTAAAACGTTTCACCTATGAAAAATGTACTAATCAGTATAAAAATCAGAGGGAAAAGGCCTGAATTCAGACCTCCCACATGCCAGCTGAGCATCTCTACCATTTGGGTGCAGGGCTTCACCATTTTTTCTCTCACCTTCTCTTCCTCAGTGAATAATTCACTGTTCTAAAGGTATAGGTATAAGTTCTGATTCCACATAAAGTTTAAACTTGACTTCTTGTATACTAATTTTAATGTTTGCTATTCTATGCTACACATTGCCCAAAGCCCCCTCCCTCTTGAAGCTGGATCATCTGTATAAATATAATTTGTATAATTTTATTCTGATCATTTAGGCAATTCACAATTCAGGAATATGTCTTCAACAAAATCTGTTTCCTGCCAGCTCTCATAATTTTATTCTAGGCCCTACTACATGACACACAACCACACCATATTTTTATATAGTCAGCAGTCTCTGTTTAAGTATAAAAAAATGGATCCGCACTGAAGTTTAAGTCTCTTGGAGCAAAACTGGCATTTAACCCTGCTAGAGAATATATGTCTGGGTGCCTTGACTAGGAGGGTAGTGTCCTTGACTAAATATAAATTGCTCCTGCAAGCTATTATCTTAGGATCTAAATAAGCTTATGCTTGGAATCACCTTCCAGGAGAATCTATCTTTTTCCACTTACTACAGGCAGATAAGTCAAGTAATGTGAATCCCCACAGGCAGCAACCAAGATAGCAATATAGCATCCTCGAATAATTTAGGTGGGAAGGGACCTCTGGAGGTCATCTGGTCCAGCTCCACCACTGAAAGCAACACCAATTTCAAAGTTAACTTTAGGTTATTAAGGCTGTCACTTCATTAATGTTAATAGCTGAAATTAGCAGCATGACCAAGGTGTCTCTGTGTGGACACCAACGCTTTAAGGGCTTACCATCTTATGCTGAAAGACAGCCACGTGAAAACCAATAGAACAGAACAAAGGGCAGGAATTGCATCAGAGAGAATAAAAAAGCAATCTTGTATAATCTGCCTTATAAATACATACATATGCAATTACAGGGTCTATTGGCAGGTCAGGGCCAACAACTGATGGCTGACCACATTTCAGAGTCTGGGGGAGGCTTGCACCGCTCTGTGTGTGCTCCTGAGCACCCAGAGAGCCCGCAGCAGACCTCAGGTATACCCCATGCTGAGCAGCAGTGATGGAGGAGCACACATTTCCTGTTTCTGTCTTTCACCACCACAATACTTGAACACTTCAGATTTGTTTTATTACCTCCTGGTTCTGAGGTAGGAAAGTGTTAATATCTGTATTCCACAGCACAGAGTTCAGTCCTGGGGGAGGTAGGTTTTCAACCCATGGTTTCCATACGCAGACTGTCATAAAATGAGGCTTGAAAACAGATTTTGAACTAAACAGTTGTACCACCCTGTAGCTTCCTCCAGAAGGAAAGAAAGACCTTGCCACCCAGGGGTGATGCCTTCTGGAAGGCAGGACACGTGTGAAAGGCAGGACACGGAAGAAAAGGCCAAAGCCCAGGAGCTGCAGAGGAGGTTTCACAGAAACAAGATTCTGTTCAAAGCAGGCAGACAGCCTGTTTCTCTGTCTTATGAACTATTCTGATTTTACATTATAGTCTACCAAAATATCGTCCCTCGGTGTTCCCATGCCGTCACCATGCTGTTGAGTGCTGACCAATATTCTGCAGGTTGCAATACCACAAGCAGGGAACCAGTGAGATGGACTGCTTCCAATTACCATGCATTGAAAAGTAGTCAACTGTCCTGAATGCTAAGCTGTTAGATGTGAAGGCCACGAATAATGTCAGAAATTAAGAAACTGAAAAGCAGAATAGCCCTATGCTCCCATGAGAGACAAAAATATATATCTTAACACTTTTTAGAATATTAACAACTGTGGACTAAAGCCCAAAATCTCTTCTGTCCAAGGCCAAACCAAATAGCAGTAAGAGAAAAGGTTCATGTGGGCTCACAAGGAACAAATTGGTCACCCTCAAAAAAGCTCTTTACAGATCACATGAGTGCCCAGGCCCTGTGCTCACCCAATAGAATATGACTTTATCAGGGTTTTTTCCTTGCTTTTGGGTCACAAGTGCCTGAAGGTAGACAACAGGCCCTTGAGGATAAAGTCTGTATTAATTAGCTTCATGCTGCTCCAGTCCCATCCTATCCAGGTACTAAGAATACAAGTGGGTTGGGAGGCCTGAAGGCAGGTATGTTCTGTCATTTTAAATATCATAAATCAAGCCCACCATTTCAATGCTTCCAACTTCTGTGAGTTTCTTCCAAATCCTAAATTTGTAAGAAGAGGATCCACAGCAACTAGATACATACTTTTTATACATACACGCCTATACAGACACATAAGCAAGTAAATAAGTCAAATTATTTTTTGCAACTTTTTATGCATAAACAAATAATTTAGTGTACCACACTGTATATAATTTGAATTCCCTGCACTCAGAAAAAGTCTTTATTTGCCCACTAAAAGCTTGGTATTTACATTTGCTAACAGACTAATTTAAATGTACGTTCTTGAACCACCACCAGTAAAATGCTCACATATATTCTCTCTTGAAAAAAAAAATTACACGTACAAAGCATACAAAATCAGTTACTACTATTGCAAGAGGCATACAGAATTGCTCTAATGCATTCTAAGTCACGCTGGAACACAGCTTTCACTGGCAGCAGATGTCAGAGACTACTCATTAGAGTGGGATCATGGCAATATTTTTATGGCCAATTTTCCCTGCAGATTTTTTTTTTCTTGTTTGTTTCCTGCCCTTGCCATTTTCATACTCCTGTTCTTTGGAGCTTTTCTTCCACTAAACACAAATGGCCAGATCCTTCCTCTACAGCAAAACTGTAGCAAAGACTGTCTTCACTAGCATTTGGCACATTTTGTCTTTCTCTTCCGCTGCCAATTTCAGTAGGCTGTTCTCTATTTCTTTCCTCTAGCTTTCTTCTGCTTTCTTTTATCAACCTCTTCTAGTGACCTGAAAAGAAAAACTAAAAATTGAGAGCCACTGAAGTATATGCTGAATGCCCCTATTAGTTAAGCTGTAGGGGACACTCAGCACAGTAAAAAAATTCAACTATCCTTTCAAAAAATCTTTATATAAATGTTCTACAAAATCATCCTGCTGGTTCCAGGTCCACTGGAGACGCCCAAGAAAGAATAATTCAGAGATACCATAAAGGAGAATAGCTCAGAATTCATCCAAGAGGCTCAAGAGAGACAGAGTTCTTTGGTCTTAGGGACATTTTTTTCCTACCTTCTCCCTTTCATTAATAAAGAAAGAAAAGAGGAGTTGTTCAAAGTCACTACAGAGATCTGATGTTCCTGTATTCCTGTGTGCCTTATTCAACTCTGAATATCTCTGTCATCCCAGGAAGATACACAATTCATTCTCGGAAGCCGATTGCAAACCCAGCAATAATCTTCAAAGGTTTGTAAAGCTTTTTTACAATGTTTAATTCAGCCTTATTTCTGACTGAATACACCTCTTTCCCTATTCCCTCCCGTCCTCCTCCCAAACTCCCATGGGTCATAGCTTGTCTAGATCTACAGAGAGTGGAAGGAAGGGAAAATGGATAGTAAACTCATTTTAGGTCAACCAAAAGGCATTCAGTGTCTGTCTTTCCTAGTCGTCTTTTCCTCATTTCCTTTTGTGTTTTCTCAAAGGACATTACACGGTTGGCTTCTCAATCAAGGACAAGGCAGTGTCAAACACATTAATTTGTCCATGAAACACTCTTTAAGTGTTGACAAAAGAAAGCTTGAAAAATGAAGACAGACAAACTAAACATTACTGATTCCAAAGACCAAGCCTCTAAAGAATACACTTCAGTTTTCAGGACTGAACAGTACTGATCAGCTGATGTTTTGATACCATCCTCAAGAGTATATAATTTTTAAGAAATGGTAATTAAACGTATAGCAAAATATCAATGAGTAAGTATAGAACTTGGAAGATGTGCAAGCACTAAGAGTACTTCATGGTGCCTGGTATGCAGTTTCTACTCACAACTAATACACATTTCCAGAATTTCAGTGCTGTTTATAGCCAGGATGATACGATTTTCCACCACGTATCATTTCAGGATATTCCACTCCAGAAATTACAACATATTTCTATTTTTTATTGAGTTACTTTGTTATTTAGTAACATGCCTACCTACCTGTTCTTGGGAGTTGAAACACAAACACAGATTTGCATTTCGGCTGAATCATGTAATGAAGTGCTCGTAACACTGACGTTCACAGTCAAAATTAACCAGAATACTTGACAACATTAATATTTAACATTTGTCTGCTATTCATTATGCCTCCCAAATACCATCAAGACTTTAATTTTCTGTAGTGTAATTATTATAAGCTATGAGCAAGTGTATTATGAGTTTTCTTCAAAACAATTATTGTGAAATAGAAATATGCATAACCAAATAATAACAGAGCAAGTGCTCTGCATATTCGGATGAAACCACATAATTAGGAAAGAATTTCTACTGATATTGAAGGGAGTTTTGCCTGATGGAGATAGTCTTAGGTGCTATGAAGGCATTTGCTTTAAATAACAATAAATAAGCTCCAGAGAACTATACCATCTAGCAATCATCTAGTAAACTCATATTCAACAAACCAACAAGATCTATTTATGAAATAATGACAATAAAAAAGTATTTTTTAAAAAAACAACAAACCAAAAAGCCTCTAGTTGGCTGAACGCTGAGAACCTATCTCCACTATCTTAAAATATTTCAGAATTTCAGCTACTCTATAATTCAGTTGCTTTCTTTTGGGACTCAGCCAGGAGCGTCCAATGTTAATACAACTAGACAAAAAGACAGACTGCATATGGAAATAACCTAATGCCTAATAAAAAAGATATCTTTATAACAATGAAAGAAGTCACTGCCAACTGTGCAGAAATGTGACTTTCCAGCAAAAGCATGGAAAGGTCTATTTGCCAAAAGCTTATCTAAAAACATATAAGTGGAATAATTTTTGTACAGAAGTAACTTCTTTCCTTTCAACTGAATTGGACAGGGATGGAAGAATATTCCACGCCATGGCTTAAGTCTCTTGGGTGGCTTTGGACAGATTTGCTGGGAGTATCTACGTAGTATATTGCTGGCAGATGTGAGCTTATCCTGCCCTAGTTCCAAGCTGAGTTGAAGCCGAATAAATGTGGTTAGCACAGCACATTGTGCCCAACCCACCAAGTCCTACTGTGAACCGAGGCATACGAGCTTGTGATCAGACCTGCTAATTCAGATTTGGCACTGTGATAAGCATGTTTGTGTAGCTCCGGTGGGCTGAGGTTCTGCCTGCCAACAATGGACTCTGTCAACATGCCTTCTGCTCCTCAGCTCCATCACTAAACTGGAAATAATAATTAACACCTGTATCTGAAAATGGTATTGTGAAGGTAAGTTAATTTACTCTTGCAGAGAACGTTAAGATGCTCTCAAACTAGAATCATACAGCCATATAGTTATTACTTAAGGGAGTAAACCTTTTTCTGCATGTAAGCTATGGAACTGAGCCAAAATAAGACTATATACATAATTAATGTTCCATTTGCTGAGCTCTCCATTCAGATAACATAAAAGGATCGTCATGTCTTTGGTATTATCTTCAGGTTTGTGAGACTTATCAGTATTTGACAACTCCATGTATCTAAACAAACCTGTTATTTTGTTTTCAAAAAAGCATCAACCTAAGTGAGTTATATAGAAACAAGTCACCTAGTAAGTTACCTAAGAGAGTGAACAACTTTGCTTCAACACCTTGCTGATTCTCAAGTCACAGCAATTGTAATTATAATGTAGTCTTTTTTAACAGACAGCATTCTGCATGCTAAATTATGGCTGAATGCTTCAGAAAATTCATTTGAGAAGTTTCAAATGACAATAATTAGCTTCCCCACTCCCCTTTTAAAAAGAAATCTAATTATTAATTCTGTCAAACTCATGCAAAATGTTCATGTTTTTACATTATTGTTTACTTATTACTGTAAGTAACTGTAGTGCATGGAGAAAGAGAGAGGATGAGGAATAAACCACAGAAACTTCACTAAATGTTGGATTTGTCCTTTTATATTTTGTACTTTATGTGCTTGTTTTATGCTTTTATTTTTCAGGGCACAGGAACTTCCCCAACCACATTTGAGAAAATAAACCTCAACAATCCCCCACATCAGGACAGTATAATTTTATGAGTGGTTACATAAATTATCCCCCAAAATACTTTGTGAAGAAATATCTTGTGGTATTGAGAAATACACAATGCTGTAACTCAAAAGGTCAAGATCTCCTGGTCTAGAGCACTGCACATCCACAATTATGGTACAATAGACAAAATTGACCAAAAGAAAGTTACAAGTTTCAGAGCACAATCCTGTGTGGCATCAAACAGATAAATTTAGGTGACAGTGAAGAAGCCTGCACATCTGCCCACATCAGGGAAAAACACCTTTTCATAATGCACAGTAGGGTTCCCCCCACGCCCGTACTGGCGCACTGCATAACCGAGCCAAGCGCAGTCACGCACTGCTCTCCTCTCCTCTTGGGATGTGAAAACCCGCCCATTTAGCCAAGCTTGCATGGCACAGGCATGGCCTGTACAGCCTCTGGAAAGCCATAAACCTGCAAAACTGTACTTCGTGCTACACAGATATTAGTAAGTACCTTAGAAACAAGTAGTAAAATTGCATATCAGAAATATGAAACACAGACAGTTGGAAATGGAGTTGTTGAGCTGTACTTTTCCCCTATTGATTTCTTTGTGCCCTGAGTTTCCAGTACTAAAGTTACCTTATTCCAGCACAGAAATATTTCAATTAATTAAAAATAACACTTGCAGGAAAAGATACTTACAGAGAAGAAAAAAACACCAAAGCATCAAAAAGATTTAGGAATATATATTCTATTGATAGTTTTAAGTTTTCAGATGATTAAATCACATTGACTTTGTAAAACCTTGTGATCATGTGCATTTGAAGATCTTCCCCCATAACAGCAAACTAAAACCTCATAGTTAAATGCAATAAACCCACATTTGCAATGAAACTTAAGTGCAAGTGTTCAGTACCTTTCAGCAAATGTAATTTATTTTAATTTCCAAAGTCAGAGCCAGCATTAGGTCGGTGCTCTAAAGACTGTACTTTCCTAGAAACTTCCAGGGAGGAGATTGCTATCTGAGCTCTTGTACGTACAGGGTG
Organism: Falco biarmicus; assembly: GCF_023638135.1. NCBI lineage: Eukaryota > Metazoa > Chordata > Aves > Falconiformes > Falconidae > Falco > Falco biarmicus. Next base: position 10,219,488 of record NC_079302.1, read on the forward strand.
AATGACTGTCTAAAGATACTTCAGGGATACACCAAGGTCAGGAGCATTCTCAAGGGACACCGCATCGCACTGTACCTGTGTTTACCAATCTGCCACCTCTAGGAACAGACGTGCCTGCTCTCCCATAGCAGGCTGGGGGCCGTGCAGGACCCCAGGCTTGCTAAACTCGGCTCGGAGTAGAACAGAGCAACTTGTGAAATAGAAAGACAAGTTTAGCTGTCTTGAGAAAAAAAAGCTGGGGCGGGGAAGGGGGGGAGCCTTAAGAATGAAGCCAGCAAGCTTTGAAGAGCCAGCAGGCTCCCATGTTAGCCATATGCCTTCATATGTCTGTTCTGTGGGAGTGTTACAGCTCCTGCTGTTCCATTCTTCACTTTTTAAAGAAAATGTTACAAGGCCACAAGGACTCACAAACATTTGTTGACATTTCTTCTGGGTCAGCCTTAGGAGGCCTGCAAGAATTTAAACATATGGCAGTATTTAGTTGCATAAGGGAATGGGTTGTTTCAGAGAAAAGCAGTATTTAGTTGCAAAACAGTTTAATCCACCATAAAGGTTTTAAATTTTTTGGCCAAAATCCAAGCTTTTCTGATTATGTTTTTCACATTATCTTTTTAAAGCAACAGCAGCTTATCAGTTGAACTGGTATTATGAAATATTTCACAATAATTTCTACTGTCTTCCACACAAATAATACCTTGATCTGGGGTTCCACATCAAACAATTGATGTGTGTTTAGATTTGAAAAGGGGAAAGAAAGAAGACACCAATTGACTACTGAAATGAAGGTGGTTTCCCAAACCTGTCGAAGGACACAGAACCGTTGCTATTTTGAACCACAAGGTTACTTAAATTGGGTTCTCAATATGTTTTAGTAGCAGTACATATGCATGTGCAAAGCAGAAAAATGGGTTTTCCAAGGCTTTACCTTGTTATCCAGATAATATTGTTCTAAGTCAGTTGCTAGTAAACACACAAGCGCTCACTTGCTGGCATTCTTTACACCTTGCCGTTAAAAAAATATAGTAATAATACATTGCACACAAAGATCTGAGCTGAGGTTTCTCTTAAGCCATGAATAAAGGGCAGCCCAATGTTAAACTTACTTAAAAGCACACTGGGAACACACCTGATACAGCTATACTGACTGAGCTGTAGCATCAGGTGTGGACCATAGCAACCTACCTCACAAGGAAAGATAAAAGCCCTGTGAGGACTCTTTTTTTTTCTTCAGTGCTTATTTCCTTCAGTATCACAGCCCACTAACACAGAGGTCCTGACACACTCTTCACTTCTATGCTATTAAATAGGCCACAATATTGTGTATTGATTGTATAGGACAGTATTTAAAATTAGTATTTTAAGCAATTGAAATGGAAGGTCTTGCATGGGAAACAAGAATACAAGAACCGTTCTCTGCCAAAAAAAATATTATTTTTTCAAAACTACACAATATGGTTTTTAAAAGGTAGACCTGGCACAGAAATTTTTTTTCCTAAAATGTTCTGTTAACTAATATCCAATCTAACACATTAACTAATATGAACCAGAAGTTGTCAAACAAGTAAGTTCTTGCAAGCAGCCACAGGCATCAGGAGTACTCACACGTGTCCGTGCACCCGTCCTTTCCTGCGTGGCAGAGGCAGAGCCATGTCCTGCACCACGCAGGGACAGGAGAGCAGGGGAGGGCTGTCTGGGGGCACCACAGCTGCCTCTGGGGTGGCAAAGGGGTTGCCCCAGCAGATAGCACATTAAAAGCTAATATTGAGGAGACCATGGATCTTGGTAAGGTTTCTATGCAAGAAAACATGCTGCAGAATTTTGAAACAATACTGTTTAGCAAACTCATCTGGTTTCAATCAACATTTTGAAGCCTAAAAAGAAACCCAAGATTATTTTGGTGAAAACAATTGTAAGAAATTAATTTATAAATGACTGAGATGGATAAAGAAAATTTTTAGAAACTATAGGGAAAAGCAAGGTTGTCTGATTTTAACAAGTCTATTGTACAAATAAATGAAACATCTGGATGAGGCAGTTTAAAAGACAGAGATAGTAAACTTTTAGTATGCACTTCCTTGGGAGTTTATTAGCTGGTAGCAGGCAGGGTCAGGTGCATTATCTGTGTTGTTAAGCCAGATGAATGAAAGTTGCTTGTATGTGTTATTTAAACCAATTATAGAATGGTAAAGCATCAAACAGTCTGAAATTTAAAATGAGTCAGAGGACAAAATTTAGTTATTAACAACTGTGTGGACATATAAACGATGTGATTAAAATTTCAAGGTCAAGTTACTTTGATCTAACTTTTATACTCTCAAAACTATCATCCAAATTTGGTTAGCAAGATAACTATCTAAAATGTTGTGAACTTTGCAGTCCTTAAGAAATAGAGCATGTTACATCTCATAAAGCTTTGCAAAAATAAGTTTTTATAATCTTGCTAAAATTAATTTGACATTTCCTGAAAGTTACCCACCTACATTTAACCTTTATCCAAAATTACCTTTTATTCTAGTAATAATTTTCAGCAATAAACTGCAAGAGGCATTCTGATATTAACAGAAGGTAAAAATGGATTTTCAGAATCCTGCTATCAGCAATGATCACAACCAAGTAAACAAAAAATACTATGAGTAAGAACCAGTAACTTCAGAGGAAACAATAAATCAAACAAGTATTGATTGTCAGTTACCACGTAACAAATCCTGATGACTTAGGGATGGGAAGATTTGTGCTCAAAGGCTGAATATGGCCATGATGGAAGGTCCTGACTGTATGGAAGACATGTAGCACAGTATGAAGAAACTAGCGTCCTCGATGGAAATCAGGTGCAAAGATTTTAGTCAAATGCACATTTGAAGTAGGAAATAAAAATTAGTAGTTGAAAACAAACAGTCTGACACTGTAGTGCCCAACTTTGCGGCTGAATTCAGAGCTTGAGTATGTGAGCCAGATGGATCAAATGATATATCAGCAGAATAGGAAAAATAAAATAACAATTAATAAAAGGGACTGTATGACTCATCCAAAAGTCAGTAAGAAAATGGCATCAGAAAGCTGAAGCCATCAGCTTGTAATAATAACCAAAAGGTTAAAAATGCTTTATGTATTCAAAGAGTGGCAGGAAGACTTAACTGCAAACTTTTTGTTGCCTTCAATGGCAAGGCCGTAAAGCAATTAAAGCTGGGAATTGTCAAGAAATTTTTATAATGAAATTTTTATACAAGCACTTGGCATTAAATTCACATTCTTGCCAACGTTATGATAGAAGGCAAGACACATAAGTCCATTTTTATCTTTGAGTAAGGCAAACAATGGAAATATTTTAAGTACCCCAGTGTGAAAAAAAAAGGAAAGTTACATTCTTGAGTGTAAAAAAAGATGACATTTTGTAAGAAAAATTAAAAAAAAAAAAAAAAAAAGATTGCATTCTGCATCTGGACAGAATGTAAATAGATGTAAAAGTGACAGCATGCAGTATGGAAGAACAAGGCTGCAATGAGCAGGGAGATCCTGCAGGAGTAACAATTTCTTATAGGATGCCGGTGGTATACTAAGGATTTTCTCAAACATTTTGGTTCAAAGCAGTGTGCAGTGCAACGCCTGGGTGGGCAGGCCGCTGCAGGGAGCCAGAGAAACTGCTCTGCACCGGCACAACAGTCTGCCTCATGCTGTACTGCAGAACCAGTGCTATTTATCACAAGTCTTTGTCTTACAAAGACAACCAGTTGTGATTTGGACTCTTGGATAAAACTTTAGCTATCCATTGTATTGAGGAGAATCTGATTCCAATTATCGGAAAGCAGAGAAGAGTTTGTTTCTCTGTTTAGCTACTTAGCCCCATCTAAAATTCACTTCTCTTCTGCATGATAAGAAATCAAAGATACTCTGATACATCCATGAGCAATTATAAAAGCTATGCAAATATTAGCAATGTATCTATAAATATTCATTTCATATTAAATCTTTTCTATCAGATTCACACACTTTCAGATTCTATTTCTGCAAACATTTCCCTAAATTCAGATTATCAAGTATGTTTGCTGAAACAGCATATTTTAAATAAGTATTCACAGCAGACTTTCAACTTGTAATTGCTAATATTCGTGTCAGAAACCTAACTCAAAGACCTTCACATCCATTTAGGAAACTGAAGGTTATCATATTACTGGTACCTCCCATCAACACAGCTCACAATGAATCAAATGGCTCAAAAAAACCTTACCAGAATAAAATACAATTATGCTAACAATGCATGTTAGCAACCTTGTGCAAGCAGTTTACTGAGATGAGGAAAGCCGATGACTTACAGAACTGTTTACTGAATATTTTGGTGAAAATAACTAATTTTCAATGAACAGATTATGTATCTATTGCATGAACATACTGCAAATAGAAAAGCAAGATGACCCTCATTTAATGAATTCTGTTACAAATTAACTACCCTCCTATAAAAAAAATCTTTAAAATCTAACTATATGTACACAAAATGTTTCTACATTAAAAGGATTCATAATGCTTTATTAAAAGATACAATACTAGAATAAACAACTGAAAATTGAGTCAATATGGTTTAATATTGTTCTGTGTAGATCCGACATACCTCTGGCTGAAATCAATGCAAGCCAGTTAAATAAATGCTTTTGGCAGATACTTGCTGGTGCCTTAACATATTAGCCATTCTTTTGATGAAATCAATAGTTATTAATGATTTTTTTTTTCCACTTTTAGAACACTGCAACTGTTTCTGAAAGTCACCAAATGTACACTGTCTTCTCTGCAAACAATGTAGGAAAAAATATCAAAAAACTATCAAGTTCATAGTTAAAACACATCAACTCATTTTCAACTCCTACACTTCTATATTATTCTTTGGTCAATATTTGTATTCCTTTGCCTGCTCAGCATGAGACAGTGCTTCAGCTACTTGTAGAGACTCCCATCCAGCAAGGTACCTTTGAGGCAGCATTTGCTCTTATTGTTTTGTTTTCTTAATATAACCCATTCAGCTGAACATGCTTCCATACCTCATTAACACAGCCATTACAAATCTAAAATTTCAGAAAGAGTTGTACTGCGTCTAGTCATATATTTCATTTATATGAAGGGTTATGGAACATAAAAAGGCCTAGCTAATATTAGATCGTTGTAAAACTTCCTCAGCTGTCTGTTTTCATTTCAACCATTTGTAACAAACATCCCAAGTTTTTTTTTTAAATCTCTTGGTAGCACAATACCTGCTAGCTTATGTTTCAACCTTTCATACCATGGCCAATATATGCCGTGACCCAGATACCATGGAGATATACAGCTATTGAGAAAAAAATGTAAAGCTCTGTCACATGTGAGATTAAATGTTACATCCACTTGTTTAATTTTAAGTTATATAGTCTGAGTATAGGAAAATATGTGATCATGGAAAATCAGGAGCATCTGTTAGGATAAACAGTTATAATCACAGTTAGGAATTCTCATTATCTATGTCCAGTTGAAAGCCCAACACTTCTGCTGTCAAATCTAAACAAACTGCAGCTCAATCTTAAGCTACAATTAGCAAACTTGATGGCTGTTTCAATCAAAAACATCAGAAGCGAGGTTTTGTAATTCCCTCCATTTGGGCCGAAATACAGATTTGGTCAAGATAATTTCCATTAATACAAAACCCAATAAAATATATCAGCTCAAGCAACCATTATTATTATCCAACAATATAAATGGCTTTGCTGCACTGAAACAACAAACATGATGACAGCCATTCAGGCAACATCTGATTTATATTCAAAATTTAGTCCCACACAATTAGGAAAAAGTAGGTAAGCCAAGCACAAGTTTAGCTCACTACTAGAGTTTTTAAGAGGTCAAGCCATCCTGACGTATTACCAGTACTACTCTGTAATCATTGCAAGATACTTGCAGAAGCTCAGTTTGATGCCTGTAGTCTTGTTAGGAGCATCTCCACGGTATTTAGGAAGTGCTTCATTACCATTTAGTACAATCCCAAATAAACTGCATAGTTCAAGAATAAATTCTTCCTGCTCTTGGAAAGGAAGAACTCCAATTCAATAAATATATATTATTTTTTTTACTGTCTTCATTAAATACTACTAAGTTTTCAGTAACAGTTGCAGCTCAGATTTTTCTCAGGTACTTTTTTGCTGGAAATAAACCATCTTCTAACTGCTATGTGTTTAACAAGAGCTAAGGATTAACCAGCTTCAGCTGGAAGGCAGGCAAGATGAAGCTGACTGTGTCTTTAAGAAGAGCACAACTTTTTCAGGATGGCCAAAATGCCATTGCTAGAATCTCTTCAGTGTAGCCACTGTGCCAGTATGTCACCCTCCTTTCATCCCAAGCTAAGCTAGTTTTATGTGCTTTAAAATTGACATTTCTTTTGATTTGTCATTTTCACCACCTTAGGTATCTTTCTAGGATCTGTGTTGGTCATTCTATTCTTTTTTTGGCCTAACTCATCATCTTATTCCTAAATTCTGAAAGCAAAGAACATGTTTTTCCCATAATTCACAGGATTTTTGTATGTAGAAAAGGGAACAAAATATAAAATTCATAGCAGTCTATTAAATACAGAGCAGTTACAAAAATATGGAACATACAAAATTCAGTCAGAACCCTGTCACATACATGCAAAGGAAAAAAACATCTCTGAGCCCTATTTTCATTACATCTAATTTTTGGAGTAAGAACAACAACAAAAGAACAAGAAATCATGCTAAAGGACAATGCTAGCAAAAAGAATGTGTTTGCAGAAAAATGAAGCTGAGTTAATTATCATTGATAACATACAGCTGTGGGCTGGCTTCAGGGGCGGTGGGTTGGCCGATGTAGAGAAGGTGCAGCTGTGGCTGGTTCTGGAAAGGGGTTGGGCAGCCAAGGAAGAGAGGGAGGAAGAAGCAGAGAGAACACACGCCCTGGAAGAGAAGAGCCGAGGAGAAGGCAGCAGAGGGGCTGGCATGAAAAGTATGCTGGTATGAGATGGTAAAAGACCTTGTTGCAGCTGGCTAGTTTTGAGCACTGCGACATTTGTCCAGCACTTTTCTCAACCTACCGGCAAAGAGAGTATCTAGTGTCAGCTGATTCTCACTCTCTGTATTTAATTTTGATTTGCATTAAATTCCCATAGTATAAACTCACAGATGCATTGCACGTAAACCAACAACAGTGAAGAGGAAATAAACACACAAAAGCTTCCATAGAAAGGAATGCTCCCAATATTTGTATCTCATGTCACTTGCCTATTTTCTGTATTTTAACATCTTCCTTGGTGTCTTATTCCTGCTTAGCAGCTCTAGCACATCTTAACCCAAGACATCCGTAACCTGGGACACCTCTGGCCTAGAGAAATACTAACCAGCTGATCTCAAAAGAATGAGAACCTGGCATTGATAGTTTCTCAGTTACCAGCAATAAAGAAATGCTTTCTGCACAGCAGAAAAATGCTAGAGTGCCATGTGTGCTGCCGTAATACCAGCTTTCTTGGTGGGCAAGAAGCAAAAAAGGTGTACTGATTGAGCAGTTTTATCCTCACGTAACTGCTATTGACATACCCAAAGACTGATCTATAACAAAGAGTTTGAGAGGTTTTTTACTTATCCTTTTGTCCTGCCTCTCCTTTAAACAACCATCCTTCAGACACAGACAGAGCAAAGCACCCCTGGATGTTTTACACTTAAAACCTTATACACAGAAGAATGGAAAATGATGCTTAACCGTAAGTACTATGGATTGTATCATACTGCATATGAATGATGCGTATGTTCCACCTGCAAACTATTAGTGACATTTCCAGGCAAAGCAGTGCTTAATTTTGACAATTTAATGTTGATGTGTGTAGTTAACTAAAACTCGTTCTGCAGGTTCTGAACTGAAGGCCACTGCTGGCCATATTCAGTTGCACTCAAGCAGTTACAGCCATGGGTTTTTAGCCTCCTGCACAAAGCTTTTATGTAAAAAAACCTTCAGACATTTTATATTACTTAATTGGAAATTATTCCTGATTTGACAGTGGTACCTATTTCCCTAAAGGCTCTTGATTTCTAAAACCATGTGCAAACATATTACAAGAGACGGCCACAGCCATCTGGGAAGGTGTAAAGAGAGGAATGACCTGAATAAAGTCCATAAAGCAAGTCATTAAAAGAATCCACAATGGTAGGAGAAGAACCCACATTTTTTTACCAAGATCCCTCTAGATTAGAAAATGTGACATTAACCCATATACTCCAACAATTTTTTTTGTTGGTTTTTACAGGATCTTAAATCCCTCTTCATTAAAAACTTTTTTCTATTGGTGAGATCAGTTTTTCTTTAAAATTGTGACTTTATAAATATTTTTTTTTAAAAACCAGAAACTTTCGAGACATGTAAATTAGTAATGTCTCACTTCCTCTGGCACCCTGAAAATATGGGTCGAGCCTATGACAGAGATGTATGGTTTCAGCCCCTCCTCGCTGACAACGGTGTAAGACAAAAACCTGAGAATGGAAATATTTCAGTTGGTAAAGACGAGTCCTTTCTGCTATATGAGTTTTATTCATGAGCTGATAAAAGCATTCCTTTGCCAACATATGCTGTGCTTAAAATAAGGATTGCTACCAATATAGATATCCTGGCATAACTATATTAGCAAACACTTGCTACCACAGAACAAGACCAAAAACATATCATCTTCACTAGAATTATTTTTTTAAAATTCAAACCACAAAAAACTTTAAACTTGGAGCAGAAGGTTTGAAGAGAGTTAACGTCTTTAAAACGTAACGTGTTTTACTTTTGAAGCAAATTTTGTTTTCTGCTCCTGTCCTGACCTAAAACTAATTTAAAAAACTAATCTGAAAAAAGGAGTCATTTCAGACATCTTACCTGTAATGGCCACCTCTATATTCTGTAGCTCCATGAGTCTAATCTAGTGGACTTTCCCTGTTCTCATTATGCTGAACAAAACCAGCTACTACGATGTTACACAAAACAGAAGTCTCCCACTAACTGTAGGTACATATGTATACATATGTCTTCCAATATATGCACATATTCTGCCCTATGAAGGAACAAGAGGCAGACAAAGAAATACATTTGGAAACTAGTTTCAGTTGAGTCGAACTGACAGAATGTGGGAGCTAACAATTCCTCTTAAGTTCAATCTTTTATCTTACCAAAAGAAAGATTTGCTAATGACTTTGAAAACACTTACATGAGTCATTTGGTAAGAATACTAAGGGATGGAACTAATTTTCCTCTGAATTAAAAATTTCAGATTATTTTTTTTTATTCCTGGAAATAACTATCTAAAAATCACAGCAAATCTGTAGAGCTTTATGATTTTTGCCTATTTTATCATGAGAAATAATAGTGTCAAGGTGGTAAATGCTTTTAATTTCTGCATAAAGAACTGTAACTATTTGGCCTATGAGTGTAACAGAAACTTGGTAACTTTACAGTTTGTTATATGTTAGAAACATATAACATATGAGAGACATAACCAAGACAGAGAAAATAGCAACAGGTCAAGAACAAGGGAAAAAAATCTATTGAAATTCTATATAATAACATCTGGAGAAAACACTTGGAAGAAATTATTAGCCCGTATTGATTTAATGTTGTTTCTTTTTAAAACCCTACCATTCCTTGGGAGACTATTACAGCCAGATTTATCTGAATTTTGTCTCATTCTGTGGTACCCTCACACCTCCTTGAGGAACAGTTTGTTGCAGAAATAAAATATTTACATTTCCTCCATTTAAAAGTCTAAGGAAAAAAATAATCAGAGCTGAATTTAGTGGTACTGAACTTCTTAAAAAAAAATAATGGAAAAGAGCAAACAAAATGCAGGGAACATCTTGTGATCTGATACACTCTAAAGGTTTTTCACAAAATTTACTTTTCAATGGTAAGAATAAGACTATGGATCTCAATAGAGGTCAGTTAATCAAATACATGTCCCTTGGTTTTCTCAGATTCTGTGACAATACAACAAACATGAAATTAAATTAATTCAAAAATTTAATTCGAAAAAGCACAAGAGTTATTCTATACAGAAAAAACACTGAAAATAGAAGTCATCTTCTCTGAGCTGAAATATGTCAAATAAATCTGAGAAGGATAATTGTAACAAACAAGTTTTACTCTTTATTTTCTTATTAACAGAATCTTTTAAGGAAAGTGTTGGTATTCCCTTGCTTAAAGACCCCTATTCCAATAGTGTTTCTTCCAACTGACTTCAGAAGCAACAACTGACACCAGGATGCCATTGGGGGTAAGTAATTTAATGACTGTAGTTCAGAAGAACCAGACAGATTTAGTGGGTTCAGTCCAGGTTGAGGTAATTAAAGCTTGTACAGCTGAATGAATTGGAAGGACTGTAGCTGCTTTGTCTTGATCATTCAACAGGAGAAACTCTCCTAACAACCATTTAGGCTCAATGCCATGTAAATATTCTGGCATAAGTAATCCAGTCCTCCTCACTCAGCTTCCTTGCAGCTATCTATGGCCTATTCAAAAGACTTCTAATACTGTTTGTTTCTGAGGATGATAAGATGCATATGATCTGCCTGTTTTAGTATTTTGCGGATCATTTAGTACTCCCAAAATTCTGAAGTACATAATTATACTTGAAATAATTAGAATCCCAGTTTAAACAAAAATCAACAACAACAAAACACGGGGGGGGGGGGGGGGGGGGGGGGAATGGAAAGAAGGAAGAAAAAAAGGGGGTTCCCTGTAGTAAGTATGCTGGAAAATTTGAATTGAGTTTGGGAAACCACCATAAGGCACTCTGAACACTTAGACCTGACCCATTAAAGTTCAGCAGTAAAAATCTCAATGAGTTCAAGCAGTTCAAGAATGTGGAAAGGGAATCTGTGGTATTAGGATATTTAAAAACAGGCAATAGAGACACAGATTAAAAGAAGTATCCAGGCACTAAAAAGATGAAAGACTAAGCAATATGGTGGTAAAAAGTCAAGAATAAGAACGCATTTTATCTCTGTCTTTAATTCAAGAGGAATAAAAATAAATTTTATTTGACAAAGTGCATATGGAGCAAAGAAAATCCATGCTCTTCCTGGTTCTGGCACTTACTGGCTTACTCCATCTTTTATTTCGGCTCTCACGATGGGAACCCATAAACATAGCTTGCTGCAGAATAAAACTTCATATCAAACACAAAGTTTAAGTACAACACCTCCATGATCTTTCCCTAGGCCTATATTCAAGCATAGTAATCAATCCTCAAAAGTACTGATGGCTGCCACACAAATAGGTATTAAGGTTGCTTTGATATCCAAGAACATATAAAGCTGCTTATCATCCTCTATCACAATGCTATACCCTGCCCAAAATTCACCAACAGCACTTCAGAAAAGAGGAACCAAGAAAGTGATGTCAGTAATACCCCCTGCTTTAATCACATTTGGAGTCAAGGGTCCCTTTCCCCACAAACACTTAGAAATCATAGTTTCAGAGATAAATTCTTTGGAAATTTCTTGAAGGAGCACTGATGCATGTTCTGTATTCAGTGACATAAAGCAAAGCTGAGAGATAATTATCCTGTGAGCATGGAGTCAGTGCAGTGTTAAAAAAGGTGCCAAAAATTCCAGTGCTGTCATTAACTGCTGCTGGCTGCTTGTCATCTAAGAGTGGAGGACAGCCCATCAGCCTGTACTGGTAGATGGGAAGATGAGAACATACCTGTACACAGTAGGATATTTATAAAATCTAATCATGCAAGGAAAAAAAACCCCACAAATTGCCTCACAGAGAGTTGTAGCACTTATTTCAGTTACATGACATTTCATTTTTCCTTTAGAGCCAGCAATGCCATATTGCTGATCTTTCCCTGATTTAAAACTAAGTATCCAAAAACCTATTAAATACTGAAATTTTGTATAGTCCCTGGATCAAAACAAGATCAAGGAGAGAAAGAACTAAATTAGTGGAATATTTTGTCTATTTGTAGCTGATACATCTCCTTTGAAAGCTGTCAACATTTATATTTTTAACTTTTTTTCAAAGTACCCTCTAAATGTTAGCACTTAAAACAAGGGACTTCTGCTCTGGCTTCTGTGTTACCAGGCAAATAAGCAAAGAAATTGTCTCTATGCATAGGGTGTTGTACTAATAAATAAAAAAGAAGAGGGGAACTATACGTTTGTAGTCTCTGAGTCCAGCCACCTCAGGCAGGCAAAGCAAAAGTACTTTAGACAGGTGCATCCACTCAAAAGCATGATCTTATGTATGTAGCATATAGGTTTCAATGCATGCTATAGTAAACCTAAGACATGCAATACCAGAGCAAAAATGTAAACGTATAATGCACTATAAGAAAAGAGCTTGAGAAATCAAAAGGTTTCACCACTGGCGTAGGTCCTGGAAGAGGAACAGGTTTGTTATATAAAAGCTCCACATGATACTATTAAAAAAATCATATTCCATGTTACAGAAGAAGAAAAGTACAATTTGAAAAATTGTAAGTCCTCTAAGTCCAAACTGAGCTTGCCTAAGTTCTGCCCAATCTGCAACATCTAAGAGCAAGGTAAACCATTCCCTTGTTCTCTTGCCTGGGTGCCAAACTGTCCTTCAGGAGGTTGGAAAGGAAGTGCTGCTGTTGCTGTTGGTCTTTTAATTACCATAATCTTAGGCATTTCTCTAACTGGATTAGCCAGAGCTTTTTCAAACAAAGACAAGTTATGAGTTGATAGTAAAACTATTTTGGTTTGCAGAAAAAAAATCCTGTTTATCTGTAGCATCACAGTATTTATAATCAAGATCCTAATCTGCTGTTAATGTACATTTTATTTTATTTTACTGGCTGGCCAAGTTCTGTAGCTGTTTCAAGAGACAACTTACTAAACTTCTAAAGCATTTTAAACTATTTGATTTCTCTTTCATCTCTCACATTGAGTTTTAAAACACGTATTTCTTACAAAAATTGCCACAAACAGATTTCAGCTGAAGTCTGATCTAGATGACAGCTGCTGAAGCCATGGACAAGGAATACTATATATCAAGTTGAATGAAGCGGAGCATAAACAATAGCACCTTCAGTAGTAGGTGCATTGCTGAACATTGCTTCAGCAGAGCTGGTTGAGATACATTGCTTTGACTATTCTGTTTTATTCTCGTGGCAATAGCAGTTTAGGTGTACTTCAGCTTAGACTTCAGCAGGTCTTATTCTCCTAGAAAGCTCACAGCAGCAGGACTAAGCCAACTCTGGGGTGAGAGCCTAAAGTGAAATTTCCCAAACTGAACTCAGTAGCTTAAATCATCTGTGTTAGATGTAACCATAGAGCTTCACTTGGTTTGATTAACGTCCAGGTGCAATTCCCCAGAGAGCACACATCCTCAGATGGTCTGAACTGGCATTACACGTAACAATTCATATATTTCCACCCTTCCACTTTTCTTCTTGGGCTTTCAGGAGCATCCATTCTCTCCTACGCAGGCAGGCAGGCTCCCCCCAGATGGCTAGGAGGAGCTCTAACGAAGAGCTTTGGTGACATTTCCAACTGACATTTTTTCAGCTGATGCTTAATCAACAGCAAGATGTGCTGATGCTTGGGAACATCAGAGTCCAAAACCAGGTGCAGTTCAAACGAGATTTCAATTTGACAAGAATATTCTGCAAAGCTCACAAAATCAGTTTTGGGGTTCATACAGCTGTCACACACTGCAGATATAAAGGAAGTCTTTTAAAACACGTAGCACATTCCCTCACCCCCTGTTCTACAGCTCATACAATCAGAGTGGGTCCACTACAAGAGCATGAATACTGAGCATAGATGTTGTTTATTGCTGGGAATATACTGGGCAAAGAGACAACCAATACAATATTACTTGCCCTTGCTACATGCCTCTATCTGTAAACCGACCCCTGTTGATAGTTCCTTGCAAATTTTTAAACAATTTTCAATGGATGTGGAAAAATGGTAGGAAAATAGGTAAGGAAGAAAAAAGATAGAAGGTAGGCAAAACAGTCCTTGTCAGAGGAGCTTGAGAGCAGAAAGAGATGGCATTTTCAAGTACTCTGCAGCACACACAGCAACCTCTGTGAAAAGTTGAAAAACAAAAAAATCAGCCACTGTTAGTGCTTCATAATCACTTTAGCAGGCCCTTTTGTTGCTGAGTTCACTTGCAAAATGACTCTCCCCTTTCCTTGGATTCTCTCTGTCTCTCAAAGGTCTTTTGCACCTCTCTCAACCTACCGAACATAATCTGACTATCTATTAATCTTGAAATTTTAGTAATGTGAACTTGGTTACAGTGTTCACTCCTTTTTTATGTACACAGCCGTTGCATCTACATTGACATAACACTGTTTAGAAGCATTTTGGCACAAGTAGGATGTTAACAGTTACTTAAACCGAAGTTCCATTCTGATTTCATACAGAAATTGAAATATTCACAAATGTCAGATTTGTGTCTGTTCTGTACTTATATAACTTGAAAATACAAGCCATCATGTATGTAATACACCCACACACCCTTTTCTTAGCACAGATTAAAATGTAATTCAAATACAATACAGTATGATGGTTTTAAAGTCAACATCAGATTAGGGATTCAGCTATGTATTAATAAAATTATGCGTATGAATGTTTCGGTAGAGGACTGAAGCACCTGCCCAGATAACCTCTTACTCGAAGCATAACTGTCAACATCTAAATATATTCTGCACTTCTGTTAAGAGGTTCTACAGAGATCAAAGGTAGATAAATCTCGTACTACTTGAATCTCTGTACACACTAGAACATAGAATATACTTGGTTATACTGTTGCATTAGAAGATAGTATGATATAATAAAAATAAATATGTTCTCCTGCATTTTAGTCTGAATATCCTTACTCGGGCAGCAAAAGTAAAGGGAACTGTCTGATACATACCACATATAAAATTCAGTAATTCAACGATCTAAATGATAAATCTTATGATATGGTATCTCTGTGACACTCTGTACAGGACCTGTGCATCAAAACCAATGGATGCATTATCTTCCTCATTTAGATAATACTTTTAGCTGCTACAAATTATTTCAAAATTCTCTATTTTTCCCTCTATTTACTAAAATATAATAATTTCCTACAAAAATGTCTTGTTAAACACTTTTATTTTCATAAAGCAAATATGTTGTTTTAGCAGGCAACAATCAATGATGGAGGTTTACGTTTATAGCACCTTAATTTCTTAAGTGCTTTTTAGTTTCTAACTTAGTTTTGAAAGTTTTCATTGAACAGATTCTATACAGTAACTGCAACTAAATTCACAGAAAGGTACCTTTCCATTCAATCTGTGAATGATTGCCTTTGGTATACAGCAATAGCAGACACCGCAGTGGTTTTATACCAGCTTTCTCCTGAAATCAGGAAACACGCTCCAGTTGTCAATGCTTTCCTTTAGCACTTCTCATCTTTCAGTATGACATTTTATCTACTTACTTATTTTTAAAAGGATACTTCTCCCTAAAAAATGTTCTATGGAACTCAAAAGCTTTTGTAATTGAATTAACAAGTTTATAGAAAATAAGTTATAGCCAAAATTGCAAAGGTGGGCATGGGGAAGGAAGGAATATTTCAGCAAGATGCAGCCTATTATGCAAATTTGTCACCACATGCCATACATAATGAATAAACCTTGTGCTCTTAACACTTTGATTATAGACTATACAGACAATGCAAATTAAAATTCCTGCTGCTCTATAAACGCAATGAGAGGAAATTATGTAAATTTTAACACATTAGATTGATTTGGTTGAAATGAAACCTGTTCCACTTGATGTTTTAGGGGAAGAGCCACAATTACAATGATTGAGAAAGTGCAGTGTTAATGAAGTGTGTTATTGCTAATCAATTCCTCCTCCTCTGGTAATGGCACAGGCATGTGCACTGTCACTACATCATTCACTGGCAAATGTAACCACTCGCACCACCACGTAGTTTATATGGCAGAAATTAAGGCTTCCATAAATTGATGTGTATGGTCCTGTTTAACATCAGTGATTTCACAGTAAAACTATGATAGACATTCAGGAAAGGTGTGTGTTCTCATGTGTATGTATACACATGTGCACAGAAAACATATGTGTGTGTGTAAAACTTTTTGGCAATACTGCCTGGGTGACTATGATACTGCTGTCTTGAACGCTACTGTAGATTTTGGTATGACATCAACCAAGTAACTTCACTTTCAGGGAAATAATCACCTTTCTAATTGTCGATCTCTTGGAAAACATGGAATGAGATTATCACATGGTAATAATTTAAATGTGCTTAGTTAATTGAAATGAAAATCAAGGTCTTTCAAGCTTAAAAGAAAGTTTTCTGTCTAAATCAAAGAAACAGAAAAATCTGACTCAGTGGTTTCAAAAGTTTCACACAAAAAATGTCTTCTTCTGATAACTGAGTTATCTGGGCTTTGTGGCAGGAATTAGGAACGTCTTTACTACTGAGTAGAGTTGTTTTCATTCTGTAATGTTATTGTAAGGAACTGCAGCATGCATAGCTGACAGAGTTCTACAGTTAGCCAATATGTGAAGTAGATCATACCTTCTTTTCATGAAGCAGAGGAGCATGGCTCTCCAAGCATTATGTCACCATTTCAAACAAAATGCTTTGCAGAGCTCAAAAGCATGACAATGAATTCCAGAATACTGCATTGTTATATTGTCTTGATTATTTACTGTTTTATATGAGATAATTAAACAGACTTTTTATCAGAATTTTGCAGTCCTTTTGTTTTATAAAAAAAATCATGGTATTTTTAAAGAACAATTTTCATTTGCAAAAGGATCTGCTGAACTACATATGTGTGGCACTTGTTATTTCACAGGTAAATATGAGAGGGTGGGATGAGCCAACCCATTTTATTTTCTATCTATTTATATAACTTCTATGTTATTCTTGGAAACATATAGTGCCTGCACTTGTTTCCTGTCTCTACTGACTTGTCTCCCACTAATTTATTTCTGTTCCTGCTAAGACATAAGGAAGTACTCTGCACAGAGACATCTCCCTGGTTTCAATAGCAGTTTGACACACAGGATTGTTGCAAGTCATGAATATAACACATACAAAATCATGATGACACAGGCAACAAGACAGCTTTTATGCAGAAATGGCATAGCAGATAAACATACAACACACACACACACTAAGAGCAGCACTTACCATAATAAATTTTAGTCTATTATGTTTGGTCCATGAACACAGAAAAAAGAGGGGTCGGGCCCCAGCTGTGAAAGGAAATCTGCCAGACCAAAAGAAGAAAATGTGAAAATAACAGGGAAAGATACACAGGAATTAATCTTTCCTAGAAATAGTGACACTTACTTTTGCAGGCTGAAAATCTATCTTGTAATCAGCATGCACATTTCTGCTATGTTTAGGGTTTAAAAAATGCCAACCAATTTTTGCTTCACTAATCCTGAACTAACGTGACTGCCACCGATGGTGAGAAGCGCTTGGGACTGAGCACTGTTCTTTCAGACCATGGGCTTCTCTCACCACCCTAAATTTGTTCTGACTTTTGGCTGGGCTGCTGGAGGAATCAGCTTTGAACTCTCTCCTCTGCATTAGGGTGCACAGTCTACATTACACTCTGCTAATTAGAATCTCAAAGCATGATGTGGTCAAAGAGCCACTTAGAGCTCGGCAAACAGAGATTTGCAAAACAAAATACGAAAAAAATCACATAAAATTGAATAACTGGGAAAACAACATCAAGTGAACTTACGGGAAGAGTAGGAGCTAAGCATTTCAGTTTGCAAGATTTGGTACAGATGTTTAGTTATATAAAACAAACACAAAGATTCACAGTGGTAAATATCTCACCCCGCAGGAATCAGCTTAATTTCCAGCTCACAAAGATCCTAGAAAACTGAAGCTCTCCACACCAGCTTTTGCTTGAATTCTTTGAATTCAGACTGCTTTGTTTATAGGAAAAAGATCCCTTTGATGTTGGAATATTAGAAGGAGTGAAACAATAAATTTCCTATATTCTAATATCCAGACATCCTGAGCTTGTTCAAGGACCCCTTGATTCATGAAGGCAAATAATTAAATTACCTGAGCTTTGATCAAGGACTTGCTGCAGTCCCTTTTTGATGTAGAATATGGCTGTTTGAAGCTCCAGACAGATAACTAGCCCATATGTCTTTTAACCCTTTTGTCACTAGCAGCAGATTTTATGCAATAGTCTGGCATTTTAAAGTGAGCACCACAATATCATTTGGGGATGCTGCTCCAATAGGAGTACAGTAGGTCCAATAGAATCCATACACCACAGGCTTGATGGGATGTTTATTGAAAGGCTGAACCTTCCCCTCCTAAACAAGCTGAAATTCTTTTTCAGTCAAGTTATCTCACCTTAATATGCTTTGGAAGCTGCTCTTTGGATGGCATGCCACTGAGACACACAGAAACACTCCTGAGAAGCAAGGGGTTTGCCTTTGCAATACAAGAGTTTTCATCATGTTCCATGCTTTTCAACTATTTCCCCCAAAAGAAATGTGAGTGGGCACACACTCATCTAGTCAGGTGAAAGAACACTCTTAAAATAGGAAAAACAGAGAGATAGATTTTGGCTTTTCATTCTTCCCTGTCCTCAAAAGCAAGCACCTGGATGAAGTCATCTTTGCCATTAACAAGTCAAAGTCCTAGCCATGCTGCCTGCAAAACAGAACAGAAACTAGGGTCAATACAGATGCTGTCCTCTCAGCTCATTTGTAATTTTGAATACGATTACTGAAAGAACTCCTCTCCACAAATGAGGAATTATGCTCCTCTTCATTCATTCTAGGATTCTTTTGGGACATGAGGAGGTTACTAAAAGGGAATAATTAGAAGGCATAATTAATGTATAGGGATCTCTTACTCAGTTCCCTATACAGCTTCAACAGAACCATATATGTGTATGTACATACCCCTAATTTTAGAAGCAGTTCCATGTATTATGGAAATGACCTCACTAGACTACTGAAAAGCAGGGAAAAGCAGTTTTGCAACACAACTTTTTCTGGTACCATTCATGGTAGAAAGGCATCTGTCCTTCAAGGCACAGCTGTGGAAAGGACTCATGTCATCCACACTGACATCTCAATTCACAAGGATACAGGCTTAAGAAAGCATGATGAATATGTCTGGCTTACTACAGATAACAGACGTTATTTTGGAGCAGAGGATGTAGACAGACATTCATGTCTTTATATTTAAAACACTTGATATGTTATTAAAAAGTTGGCATGTTTCTAATTTTTTGGAAAATAAAACTTGGGGGCCTATATAAAGCCCAAAGGGGAAACGTGTATAATCAATTGGTAAGAATGAGAAAGGAATTTAACGTGTATACAGTTTTATCTTTTTCCTGTTAAGTCACAGGAGCTGCATATATAACTAACACAAGAAAGAGGAAATCATTGTATTTGAGTGATTCAAAATACTCCTTGTAACATTATTGAAAAGCATGAAAGAAGGAGATGCTGATCTCATATTCCAGAAAAAATTAGCATCAATTCAATGAAAGTAATAAATTGCCCAAGGCATTTATGGGTTAAAAATAGTGTATTTTTAAGCACATGGAAACAGTTAAAACACAAGCTTTTCTACAGTTTATTTTGAATTATTTCATTTCTAGTAAAAATGGATTTAACTTCCAGATGGGGTATACCTCTAGGCAAAAACATTCTTCTTGTCTCCTCCAGTAGGCAAAATGATTTAATACAGAAAAGTATTTCGTACACATTATTAATTCCATTTAAATTACTTTTTTTTCTTAATAAAGTATCAATGACCTTCTGTAAATTTTTTGGAAAAAATAAATAAAAGTTTAAAAAGTCTCATTTTTGGTAGCTCTCACATTATGCACAGCTTTCAAGAAATAACTTGCTAATCATTCATTTTTGAAGGGAAATATCATAAAGGCTAAATTGTTCCACAGACTGTGTATGGTGACAGAAACGGGATTTAACCCTTACGAGAACGAAATACAGATTTGCACCCAGTTCATCAGTAATCTGATACATGTACACAATCTGGTTCAAGTCTGCTGCAGAGGATGGCCTACAGAATCTTACAAAGGCAGTAATTACAGCTAGCATGCTTTCTGACCTCTAGCTTGTCATAAAAAAAAGCCAAGGTCACAACAACGAGCAACTGTCAAATCTTGGTAAGTATCAGAGCTGGCCCTTTCTCTACAGACTCGATTATTTCAGCCAAACTCATTTCTTGTTTAATTTGATTGGATAATTAAACAAGTATTAGTGCAATTTCTTACATATGGTGGTGTACTGATAGCGTTCCTAATGTTAGTAGGACTAAAAACTGCCTTAACCCTGAAATGCACACCTCCGTGTACTCTGTTTAAAAACATGAGTTAACGTGATTGCCGAAACTACTTTAAATTTCCATATCAAGGATGTTCAATAATACTAATGTCAATTGAATAACCCCATGGACTCCAATAAGGTTACACTGTTTTATATCAGGTTGACCAGACAGAATTTTAACCAGTAAAGTGCAAATGTCAGATAGTTTAAATTTGCCTGCTCACAGAAGCATTTAAAAAAGCCTGATAACAACAATAAAAAAATTCTGAGCATATACTAAGCAAAGTGAACTTTTCCCTAGCCTTCTAAATGTACAAATACATACTGAAGGCCTTAGAGATCTCACTAAGGTGGCACTCAATGTCAACTCAATGTCATTAAAAAAATACATAAATTAGACTTTTGTAATATGACTTTTGGTTGTTGTCATGCATTTTGACTTCTTTAAAACCCAGGCCAGCAGCCACTTATTAATTTGTGATGCTATAGAAGCACAGGACATCACTGTAGCATGGAGTAAATCTTCATGTTACTTTTTTCAATGGAGTTCATCACGTCCTAGTTATATAGGCTATCTGCATATTGCAAATAAACGGTCTAATGCAGCAGTGAGGCTTGTTTCTATTTCCTTTTTCATGAGATTGCTTGAGTGTTTCCAGGTCACTCTAATGTCACCTTATTTAAATGTGAAGTTTTCTTTGTTATGAAGTAAATATATAGGAAGTGATTGAACATATTGAGAACTAGTTTTTTTCAAATCTAACTGCTCCCACCAGTTTGACATATACCTAGCCAAACACAAAGAAAGTAAGACTTCTGGTTATGGATCCAAAAAGCTAAGTAATATGTGCAGAAGACAACTGGACATTGCTAACTACAAGATTGTAGTAAGAGGTAGGGTTACATAGCAGCCTAGGAATGGGAAGGCCTTGTTTAGTTCAGCTAGAAGTAATAGACAAAGGAGAAGGCAAGTGTTGAATTAGCGTGACCCAATCAATCACAGAACAATGCTTCTACATTTGAGGATAAGTGGTGGTGGCTGAATAAAGCAGAAATATGAAAATAAAAAGGAAGGCTAGAAGAGCCCTCTATACCTGATAAAAAGGAGGTTATGGGAGGGCAGAGCGAAGTCTGTATTGGAAAGTGGGAAACTTTGAAGGTGAAAAGTTCACTGGATATTAGATTCTGTGCTGTAGAGGGGGAGCAGACGCTAACAAACTGCACAAGAAATATCATCTAAACATAAGCAAGTTCAGTGACCTCAAGTTGATGACGATGCAGGAACCTGAGAAACCACGCCTGGGAGCACAGGCTATGCTATGTACCAAGGGCGTACAGAGTTACCTTACCCAGACCACGCAGATACCCCAATGAGCTCCAAAGTCTCCAAATCAACTTTCTTTGTACAGATCAGTGGACTGCAAACTGCAGTGCAGGACTGGGAATCCTTGAGGAAGGGATCATCTTAAAGTAGCTTCACTACAAAGGTATAGTCAAAGACTGCACCATAGATAACCACATACTAGACATCTCTAAAAGGACTGTTAAGTTTAGTGACTACATATTCATAGTTTATTAACTTTTTTTTTCATATAACTATTGCAAAATTCACAATTTTAAGGACAGAAAGAACTATAATGACCATCCTAAGTCTGACTTACTGTCACTTGTATTGCTACCTAATCAGCCCTTTTGTATGTAAATGATAAATTGTTTGTATGTAAATGCCAATGCCTACTATGTTTTTTTCTTGCTTTAGAAACAGAAATGCTATGTAAATTGCCACCGTGCTAAAAAGAATTGAAATGCATACTAATCAGTTGTATTCTCTGAGCTACACCAGCTATAGCTGGAATGGTAACAAATAGAAAGGCAACAATCAGTGGTAGATAAAATTCTCGATTTGAATCACAGCCCCAAGTAAAATTATTATTCAACTGCTTTTCAAAATTTTGGAACCTCTTATGTCTGGAGAAATTGGGTTTGAAACCGTGAATGAACAGTAACTTTCACTAAAGTGAAATACTGAAGATCTTCACTGGAATTTCAATTGCAAGGAAAATATGCTGAAAGAGAATATGAAGGAGACATTATCTTTAAAAATATCTGTTCACTGTGTGCACTGAATAAATGTTTGAGTGCTTCTTCAGTTACATCAGCTTGGTAATCTCTGTGGTTAAATAATGATGGTTACATGCAATATGAAACTGGAGGTTTTGATCGCTGCACTGTACGTATTGAACTAACCTGGCAGCGTTCAACTGTTTTAATACTGGCCATTCCTCAGAAGAAGTTTACAATCATTTCTGCGCTGACCAGAAAGCTCTCTGTAATGAAGAAATGCACTAAAATCTTGCCTTGAATGGTGATCTAAAATGAACTGATACTTAGATACACCTAACTGCATCAATACATGGTCTAGTTTGCTGAAAGGGAGGACTGCCTGTTGGAAGCACTGCTCTGAAAAGGACAAGATTTAATCCTAAAATTTCAAGTGTGTTTTCTAGTGCTAATGAGACCATTTTTTTACTTTGTAAATGCTATTCAAAGTCCTGTGTTTACCTCAGGATTTTCCTCAGATAAAACTAAATCATTTCCAAAAACTAGGTATAAACTTTTTGAATGTCAATTTTCTCAAATAATTTATAGGTTGCATTTTTTACCTGTTGCTTCAATAAAAATTTTCTAGTAACACACAAAAAATTATTTTAACTATATAAATGAAAATATACTTAAATGTGCACAAAGTACACATAAGATGCAGGCAGGTACATGATGTTATATGACTCTAAAAAGGTCTGAGAATCCTTGTCCAAGGGCTGGTATAGCTGCAGGTATTCTGCTCTGGGTAATGAAAATACTTTTAGTTTTGGTTCAAATTCCAGCCAGCTTTGCACAAACTCTGTTTCTTTTGTTTGCCTTATAATGTTCACGTGCAAAAAAATAATTTAAAAATTAGTTGATAAAAGATGAAAGGTGTAATGCAGTTATTCCTTCAGCAGCCAAGATCTTTGAGATAATTACTTTAAATCAAGAAGGGACAGACCATTTAAATTTATGACTTAATGCCGACACACGCATGTATTAATAAAACAGTTAGCATTAATGGAAATGGGGTTTAGTCTCCTGATTCAAATAGAGCTATCATTTCTAGTTTATACTGAACTAATGACTTATCCTTGGCAGAATGATATGTATGCATGTATTTAACTATTTAACTTAACCACTGAGACCAATTAATATGTTTCTGAAGTTTTATTTTATTTTAAAATATATTTCAGCAGCCTCACTGGGATAAAAATTATGTTGAACCAGAGTTTCTATGGCACCAGTTTAACCTTAAACGTAGTACTTTCACATGGAATATCTGATGATCACACTGTATAAAATGAAGAGTATGAAATGCAGAAGAAACAACTCTTCAATGGGATCTACATCAAGTTAAGGACCTTTTCTTTTTTTTTGCTTACCAAGCCAGCATAGACTCTGTGTGATTAGGAGCTCATATAAAAAGAAACGGTGGCTGCAAGACAGTACACCATAAATTCAACCTCTACCCCACATGCTAGTGTGAGGATAGAAGCAAGGAACAAACCTGTGCACAGCCATCCAAGCCAGGCTGTTCCCAGACTATGGAGTAGTCCTGATACACACTGGTAGGGCAAGAAAACCTGCACGAGTTGCACCATACAAGGATAAGGGAGCTAAACGCATGGTGCTGTGAAGCTCACAAACATGGAAATTCTGTGAATTGTGTTTTAAAGGGTTATTGAATACAAGTCCTTCTGCTCATCACCTGTGTGGGCCTGTGTCTCCACAGCGTCATTGAGAGTTCATTGGAATAGTGTCAGACTGCACCAACACAATTAAATAAAAGCCTAAGTGTAATTACTGTCTAGGTAGGTACTCCTACAGCTTACATTCATGTATCAAAGTTCTGTTCAATTTTGTCTAGTCTATAATACTTCACGATCCACAATTGCATTTTATGTTAGTTTGCCTATAACATGGCTACAGTCTATTTGTTGATGAACTATAAAATCATCATTATAATAACAAATTATATTTGGAAACCTATTGCTGCGTTCTTCAGCAATCACTCTGGAAAATCCTGGCTCCTCTTTTACATTCAGTTACTTGGTCCTTTTCTTTTAATCCATTTACATTGATTTCTACTACTCCAACTGCCTGCCATTGCATTACAATTAAGAATTCTGATGAACTCTGGCTGATTCAGAAGGGAGAGGGCTCTTACTCATTGCCAAACTTTGGAGGAAAAAAACCCCACAAAAAACCCTTAGAATTTGCTTCAGCCAGCACTTTAAATTTGAAGAGCTAAATTATGGCTCATGGAGCCAGCAGAGCTCAGTGGGACTGGGATGCCTGAAAGCCACCACACCACCCAAGCAGTTATGGAAGAAGGCCTTATGCCTTTGTCAGGCAAAATTAACCATAATGTCACCTTCCCCACAGGCACTGCTCAGCAGCAGGGCTGGCTGCTCCAGATATTTGTCTCTGAATTCCTGCTAGCCTGCAAGGCACTGCTAATGTCCCAGCCATGCATAATGTTCTCTGAAGGGCCTTGAACATGACTGGCAGCTCTAGCTTTTCCACCCACCCTGAGCACATCTAACAGCTTAAGGGACATTCCCTGTCTTGGAGGACAGAGGATGGGCAGTTTACCCTTTGCAGACTTCTCTTGGCAGCACAGTGCTCCTCAGCAAAGCGGCATTCATTTTCCAGTGTACTAGTTACTAACCCTTGCACCAAGAGTTGTTACTTTAAGGTACCTCTTAACTAGTTCCCAAACCAGGTGACTGACAGAAAACTCTACAGCTAGTATGGTATTATGGTGCCCATTTTTGGCATCAAAGTTGTAGACAGAAATTTCTATTAGACACATTAGCTTCTCTGGCTGCATATCTGCCCAAGTGGATATAATACATATTATAAAATTCTGCACTCTGGAACTTACGGTATGTTTGTTATACACAGAAATTTGGTTAGTCTATCAGTCAAATCAGAGATCAGTGCAGTCCAGCACTTGCCTTTAGCAATACCGCAAAGTGGATGTCTAGGGAAGACCATCAGAACAGGGCAGGTAGAAATGAGACTTTTTCCAACCCTGCAGCCGTTTCAAATCTATACTGTCATGTATGTCCTTCTTGGTCAGCGCTTGCAGCAATGGGCTACAAACATCCTTTATGTTCCAAGGTGCTACGGAATATACAGAAATTATTCAGACCAATCTACTTTTCTCGGTTCTTCAGTTGTAAGCTCCACTGACCTAGATGTGTACAGGTAAAATTAGACCAGTTTGGCCTAATATGTCTTTTTTCTACCAAGGACATCTTAATAAGATCTCTCAAGCATGACAATATTTTTGAAAGAGATACTTTTTTGTTTCACCGTGTCATTTTTTTCTTGTCTTTAAACTCTTTTACTGGGCATAGCAGGAACTGACACCGTCTTTGAAAAGGCAGAGATAGCAAACCCCTTAAAAGCCACAGCCACTGAGAGGGCTGGGCTGTTTGTTTTACACCTAGACTCCAGCTGTGGCACTCTTCAGACGAGCTGAAGTTATAGCATTCCAAAACTTCGTAGCGAGCGCCGAGGCGGTAACGCCACGCCGAAGGTAACGCGATCCACTGACTAGAAAGATGCTAATCCTGACAAACTGCCTGAGCATTAGCCCGAACCGCAGCGAGATTGAATCCCGCCTCCCCAGAGAGGGCCAGCAATGCCGGTGGTAACAAAACGGCTTTTCATAGCGCCCTGGCAGCGGGCGGCGGCGGGCGGCAGCGAAGAGCATCAGCGCCCTCTAGTGCCCGCCCCGCCGCCCGCCGCCGACCTGTTGAGCAAGGCGGAGCGGCAGCAAGCCTCAGCACCCGCCGAACGGCTTCCACAAATCCCGGCTCCTGGCGTCAAAATCTCTCCTCCGGGAGCATCCCGTGCAAATTTGCTACCCTTCGGTAATATTTAAATGACTTTAAAGTCCTTACTTACACAGGAGAAGGAAATGAATGGGTTTAATAATTCGGCATATGCAGGCTTGCACTTAAATGAATCGAGAATTTCACAGTCTAACAGCATCCTAGTCTTCAGTATCAAAAACCAAACACAGGACTACATTTTCTCCTAAAACACTGCAAAAGAGTTTTAGAAGTATATGACTACAATATTCCTTAACTGATAAGAGATGCAGTAAAAAATATACAGAGATATGGCATAAAATGGCAATACTCAAGTGTGAAGTAAGTCGTCTTGATTCCTAGGGACAAAGTGCCTGATCCAAACTCCGTTTAAATCAACGGCCATCTTTCCATTTATTTCCCTAAGCTTTGGGTTGGCCCCAGCAAAGAGACAATGAAAACTGAAATGCCATTACACAAAAAGAAGAAAAAAAAAAAAAGAAGGGTGGGGGTGTGGGTTATAGCATAGAAAATTATACACAGATTTTTTAGCTTAAAAGGCTAGTAGAAAAACTCAGACAAAAAAAAAAAAAAGTCTAGAAAGTATGTTGCTAAACTGTTTCAATTTAATTGATTCCAGATGAGACCTCTGTTTCTCACACACTGAAGACAGTTCGCTAAACATCCAGCTCACAAAATGGATTCACAATTGGTTCAGGGGGTTCAAAAAAAGGAAATGCTAGCTTTAAGTTTGAAATTACATTTTTATGATGTCTGAGCTAGAAATAACTTCTATTGTGGAAATCTCAGCAATAAAACATTTGTTTCTCAAGTTACACTTTGTTTAGTCACAGCATTTACAGAAAAAAAAAATGTTAGTCTGCTGGAACTCTGAACTTCACGTATGTTTCTTACACTAAATTAAATCAAACATGTCAAAAGTTGTCAGAATAGCATGTTAATTGAAGCTGAAATTACATGATATATTTAAAAACATTTTATCAAACAAATCACAGAAATCATTCCAGTCTTTGTAGTTTCCCCATATTGTTATGCAAAAGAAAAATTAATTTAGCTGTCCTGTCTCTCAATCAACCAGTTCCATACATATTTCCTTCTGAAACTGCTGACAATAAATCGCAATGACTTATCTCATTTCTTGACATACCCTAGTGTAGCAGCATTTCTGGTAATGAAGTAATCTAGTTCTAGTGATTTTTTTGGACAGGCAACACTTAAAATTTTAGCAAAGTTAAAGCTGATGTGGAGAAGTCTATTAATAGCATTCTCTGTCCATGCTCATTCTCTGATGCTGAGGTGAGGAAAAAAAGATAAATATTCAGTTCCAGGGCCTAAGAACAAGAGCCTGCAGAAGAAAGATGTCTTTTAGGCAATTTCCTTAAAGAATTTCTGAATATTTTATGGAAGATCTTATTCTTAGTTCTGTAACTTTAGTTTCCTCTTTTCCTGCAAGAGGAAGGAGAACTGCTTTACAAGTACAGCCAGAACCTTCTGTTTTCTAGAGTGTAGTAGACTAAGAATACACTAGAAGAATGTTTTGTGCGTGAAGGTATGAAGCTCAAACCAGACCTTCTGCTCTCTAGTCTCCCTACTGTTCTTACTGCCCATCTCCCAGCAACATGAATTGAGCCGCTCTGCTATGAAAATGCTGTTCATAAGCAAACATCTGCAATTCCACTTCCATACTTCCATATATCTCTTCATATAAAAACATCCAAAGGATTGAGTACAACCATCAGTTTGTGTTCCAAATCTCAGTGGACAGACCTGAGCCAGATGTCAGATTAATTGTTGCAGAACTTCTACACTGAAAGCAAATTTATTTATTGGTATGTGTTAGCCAGTGTAGAAAAGGAGAACAAAGTATTTAACTGAAGAATCACATAGGCTTTGGAAACATTGAAGCAAGCATAAGAGCCAGGGAGGGGGAAAAGAGATGGGCATTCAGTAACGTCTGAGTCCATGCCTCCCTGCTTTTGAATCTGCAAGTGCTTTTCTCATTCAACAGTTTCATTATTAAATAATTAAAAATATTTAATTTCTTAATAGAGGGGTGCAGAGCCTGTGGCATTCTCATTGTATCACCATCAGAAATCAACAGGAAGAAAAGTCTTTCCCAGGGAGTTACTCGTCAATGGAACATGGAAAAGAAATGAGCATTCTCCTTATAGAGGGCTAATTTCTGAATTAGTGACCTCATTTGCTAAAGAGGTTACTTTGTCACAGATATCTTAGTAGGTAAATACTGTGTTACACAGCTACACTGTCCTTTGTAGCAATGGTACAAAGATCTCCTAGCATATATTGGTTCTCTCCCCACCAAATGAATATTTAAAAGAGTAGACAATAAAGGGGGACTTCTATAGAAGGTAAAGGCATTTGTATCATGATGTCAGACTGCTATATGTGCTCCCGAAGGACTGCACAGGAAGCACTTTTATTCTAAAAGTTAATGGTATTTATGGGGACCCGCAGCCTGATCTATTTTACCCTTCTTGGGAATGTGCTTATGCATGTATCACCCAGGAGTCTAATGCTTTTTGGACTAGCCCATATTAAAGACAGATACCATTTTGGTATCTTGTGAATAGTAATGCATTTGAAAACCAGCAAGCAAAATAAACTGAAAAAAACCAACAAAACAAACCACAAACCCAACAACAAAAAAAAAAAAAAAAAGAGAGAGAGAGTAGGAGGAGAGGAAGATATAAATCAAAGTCTTTCCCTTTTTTTATTCTGGATAGAGTATTCATCATTTCGTGCACTCAGAATTTCTGCATATCCATTTCATGCTTAGGAGCTACAGTACAAGTAAAAGATTTTCAGTTCGGGGCTTTCAATATGCGCTTATCCGGAGGAACATTTTAAAACGGACAAATGCTCGCTCTCCCCCAACCCTGCCGCCGCCCCCCCCCCCCCCCCCCGAGCAAGAACTGAAGGAATTAAAAATAAATAAATAAATAAAATACCGCTTGCCACAGCGTTTCCTTTCTCCCTCCGGAGAGGCTATCTGGCCCCTGCGGGGAGCCGGCCGGCCGCCTCCGCGGAGCTGCCGCCGGGCGCCGCGCACCTCGCCCGGCGCTGCCCGGCCCCCCGCTCCCGCTCCCGGCGCCCGCACCTGCCTGGCCCCCGCACGCCGCAGCCCCAGCTCCGCTGCTGCTGTCAAGTTTCTGGTGCGCACTCAGGCATCCTGCCGCCCGGTCCTCCGGCTCGCAGCGACGGGAGGCGACCATTGCCCCAGCCGCCCCCGCTCCTTCCCCCTCGCCCGGCAGCCCCGCCGCCCCGCTCGCCCGCGGCAACTCCGGCGCCGGCGTGCCCCGCTGCCCCCCGCGGCTCCGGCCGCCGCTTACCTGCGGGTCCGGCGGGGCTGGCTCCTTCCCTCGGCCACCTCCGGAGGTGGGAGAGGAGGCAAGTCCCATTCACAACTAGACACCGAGCAGGCACGGCAGCATCTTCAGCCTATTACACTCCACCGGCAGCGGCTGCTGAATGAGGCTCCGAGCTAGCGGCAGGAATTAGAAAGAGGGAGGGAGGGGAAAGGGGAGAGGAAAGGGGAGAGGGAGGGAGAGGGAGCAAGGGGGAGTGAAGCAAGATTAGAGGAAGGGAAAAGCTGGAGGCTGTTGCTTCTCTGTTTTCTTCTCCCTTCCCCCCACCCCACGAGGAACGCAGACCCCCGAGCCTGCCCTCTGACGCCCGCAGGGGAGAAGTTGGGGCTGGAAGGGGAAAGGAGGGGGGTAAGGAGCCCCGGCACCCTCTCCCTCCGCCTAGGCGGCCCCGGGGGTGGGCAGGGTGCGCTCTCCCCGCGCCAGGGGTGGGTTCCGCACCCCCTCAGCCAGGCAGGCACCCGCAAGCACGTCTGCGAGGGGCACCGGGACACCCATCCTGCTGTGCTGGCAGGCTGCGGGGAGGGATGTCCTGTCCCTTCCCTGTCGCCACTCCTCTGCAGGCAGCCCAGGACCACCCCACGGCGGCAGGCGGCACCGCGGGTGGGCTGTAACCCCCGCCAGAGCCCCGGGCACGGCCAGCTGCGGCCAGACTCCGGCTTGGGGGGCTGCCCCAACCTCGCAGCACGGATGGGGAAGGCGTCTGAGCTGGACACGCAGCAGGAGTATTTTATGCTGAACCCAGTCGTGTTTCCTGTCATGATCAGACATTTGCCCCAGGAAAAAAAAAAATTATAAAGTTCCCCAAGCATTTCTGGATGTGGAAAACCTTGGTCGCTGGCAGCCAGAGGCTGAGGCCAGGCCTCTGCCCAGGCAAGCTGCTCTCCCGTGGGGGGTGGAGTGGGTGACCCTGCTCAAACACACCTGATCCAGGGGCTGCAGCTCGCGCTCTCCGCTTTTGTTACCAAAAGTGAAAACCCCAGGTACGACTCCTGGGTGGGGCTGAGCTCTGTGAGCCCACCGAGAAGTGCCCTGAGTCAATGCAAACCCAGAGGCAGCATGCAGCCCCTTCTCCTGTCATGCCCACCCAGGCACACGTGAGACTGCATGTCCCTCTCACCCATCAGGGAGGCCAGGACCTGTGTGCTCTGAGGTGGCTGTCAGCACAGTCAGTGCCATCTGTGTAGCTGTGGAGCAGCACAGAGCAGAGCCAGGAAGGATGCAATGCGCAGCCCCTCAAGAATAAGGATTGCATTCGCTGCTGGAAATAACTAGGTACCTCTTTGTGAAGATAATCTGCCCATCCTCAGGCAACCCATCCAACCGTTCATCCCCCACGCCACAAGGCAGCACTCACGCTGCTCTGTGACCACCCCACTTGGCCCCAAAGAACAAGGCTTTTATATTCTGTGGTTAATTAGCTCTGCCAATAACTCCGGGCAAAGAGAAAAAAAAATTGGCACAAAAGCTGCCACTGTATAAACAAAGAATTTGGAAGGAGGAAAGCTGATAAACAATGCATCCTAAGGAGGCTGAGGGACAATAAACTTAGCACAGCAGAGAAGCAAGTCATACAATCATGGAATCATTTAGGTTGGAAAAGACCTTTAAGCAAGTCCAACTGTTAACCCAGGATTGCCAAGTCCATCACTAAACCACGTCCCTGAGCACCACATCTACACCTCTTTTAAACACCTGCAAGCATGGTAACTCAGCGCCTCCCTGGGCAGCCTGTTCCAATGCCTCACCACCCTTTCATGAAGAAATTTTTTCTAATATCCAGTCTAAACCTCCCTTGGCACAACTTGAGGCCATTTCCTCTTGTCCTATTACTTGTTATCAGGGAGAAGAGACCTACCCCCACCTGTCAGGTGGTTGTACAGAGCAACAAGGTCCGCCTGAGCCTCCTCCTCTCCAGGCCAAACACCGAGTCCTGCCTGATGTCAGCCCCAGGGGAAAAGCAGGAGCCGCCCGACTGCGGAGCTGGGGCCTTTGGAGAATTAAGGCTAAAAATGGCTTCAGCGAGCCGTTGAGAGTTCACGGTCCCACTCACAGGCACCCAGGGAAAGGCCCGCAGCGGGTGGGAGCACGAGGCTGGAGGGCTCCGAGGCGGCCTGGGGCAGGGATGCAGCCCCGACCCAGAGAACCCAGAGGGCTTGGGACAGGCTGGGAAATGGGGAACAAACCCCGAAACACCCTGGGCTGGGCTGAAAGCATCAGGGAACAATACAGCTAATTAACTGGTACTGAAGTACTGAGGGCTTTACTTTGATAGGAATAGGGCGGTGGTGCTACGAAAACTAGTTTTAGGAGTGGGTTTTGGTAGAAAATTCAAGGAGTAATACATTTCTATCGAGAAATAAAAGATGTAAAAGATCACTCCAGAATTTTTTTGGGGAGACGTAGCTGAGAAAGGAGGCTCGTGCACATTAATTTGGAACAGTTTTGTCAAGAAATTGGTTTTGGACAGAAAATATGAGAGGAAGGGAAATATGTCTCAAAATAGTTCCATATAGTCCCAGTCCAAACCTATTGCCTTTAATGGATACCATCAATCTCCTGTGATGATAGTGTGAGAATTACCATTTGTTTTCTTTATGGATACCCTGTAGTGAGTACTACTCAGTGCAGCTCTGCCAAAATTGTCACTAAGCTGAAGCCCAGAGCTGGGCAGTTGGCTGAGGATTTTTTCCCTTTTTTCCCTTCTCTTGCTGGCTTTAGCAGCACAGCGGAGGGGATGACTTTTGTAATTCTCTTTTTTTGAATTGCTGAGATCAGATTTTTTGTAATATATAAAGGAAATGTGAATGCAATTTCAACCTAATTAAACATATATAATAGGTACCCATAATATTCTCTAGTCAAAGAGCATATTGATCTATAATGAAAGGTTTCATTAATTCCATTCAAGGAAGCACGTTAACAAACGAGCATAGTAAAGTCTGATCTGGTGAGTGGCTTGTTTCCTCCCTTCCTTCTGCACTGAAATCTCAGTGTAAACTAATCAGATTCTGCTATTATTTTCTCCCATTTGTTCATCTTCCTATAGGATCTATAGATAGATCGTCCTTATCTGCAAACAAAATTAAAGCAAAATTGCTGCTGAAATCTATGTGTTTGCACCTCTGGCTAAGTCCCAAGTCTGATTACAGTCATAACCACTGTGGAATTAATTTCACCTACTTAAGCCTTTTTAAAATTGAGTATCTAACATGCTATCTATAGTAAATGTTCATTTAATGTCAACAAAAAAGAAGTCCCTCTCATCAGGACAGGCCACCAGCTGCAGATGCTTCTCTATATACCAAAGGGTTCTTAACAACTTGCTCAGACTACAAACCTACCTACAACCATCTAAAAGTCAGATAAGATGAGTCCTACTTTTTATGTTAGATACAGAGCATAAGAAGTAGTGAAACGAAAATCAGTATGTGATGCTGATAAATGAAGACATTTGGTATATTCCCTTTAGCCATTACAGTTTACGTTCAGGCAGTTCCAAACTATGCTGCCATCATTTCAGGATAAGAAATGCAGGGAGGAAGGGTACCCTAGAACATCAGCAGAGCTGCTCCACTGGATGGCAACCAGTTCTTGTGTGCAGTTTCTACTGGTTGGTGACTCTTCATCTGTGAAGCCTTTGGCTAGATGGTAATTTCATGAATGGCACGCAGAAGCCTATGTAAATTCAATGTGGACAGTATCAGATTAACTAGTGGGAAATCTTTCTAAATACAGTTGCCTCCTCTCTTCACAAAGTCTTAGATGCAAACCAAAAAAGCAGGCTTTAACTATCCTGCTGCCTTGGAAGTCATGGCAGAGCAGCAGGGGAGTACAGTGAGGTCTGGAGTTAGCATTTACAGCTGCTTCAAACCTGGTGTCAGAATGAAATCAATGTCAGACATAAATAAAGGAAGTTTATACATATTTTAAACAGTAATTGTTTTTGCATATCCATATATTTAGGTTAAGAACATCTGTGATAACAAATCTGCAAAAACTAAAAAAAGATTTCTACTGTGGGCTTACAGAATCTAAAGTTTGTTAGAATTCTACTCATTGCTTGGTAAGTTAACCCATTTATCATTTGAAAATAAGCTGGCTGATTTGTTTTCTAAGCATCTGAAGGGGTACATGCACTTCTGCTAACTGAACCATGTTCTAGGAAACATTGCAGCTTAATGAAAAAAGCAGAAAATATAATACAGGTTTAAGCTGGACATTTGTATTAGGGTGCACGAAAAAGCCTGAACTGTGAACTTTGGAAACTGAATTCCTAAAAGCCTTTTGCAATTCAAAAGAATTTCTGAATGTCCCATTTACTCAGTAGCTCAGGCACATCTACGAAGCAAGTACAAAAGAAGAAACTTCTTTCCATCTTTTGACCCTGCTTCCTCCAGGCCCTACAGACTTTTCCCACTTGGCTTCCAACAGACTCTCTTCCTTCTCAGCTACCTTTAACAGACCTGCAATTTCCTTCACTTTTCTTCTCACCTGGAAAATACTAGGGATTTAAAAGACACGTGAACATCATATTGCTATCTGCAGGAGCTGGGAGTTTAGGAAGAAGCAGCAGAGACAGTGAAAGAGAAGAAGAGTTTTATAATAACGTATCTTCCACATGGTCTGAACAAAGTTTTTGTCCAAAATGTCCTTCAATGTCAGTGTCATTTTGCTACTAAAACAAAGCAAAATTTGACTCTTATGTGAAAATGTGAAAGGTGAGCAGGATTGAAGGAGAGAAAAATATTGTTCTTCATGATTCAAAAAAATTGGAAGACTAATTAAACCCACAGTACCAGCACAGTAAGAAGTGTGTAAGAAGAGTATAGCTTAACAAACATGCGCATCTTGTGTCAAGGAAACAGGGCTTTTACACAATGAAGAATGGATAGATCAAAGCAGCTGGTACCTAAAGATGGGGGGGGGGGGGGGGGGGGGGTCCCAATAACAAATGTCTTCCCTATAGAAATATAAGAATATAAGTACATGCACTTACTTGAGAAAGGTTAAAACAAAGGCAAAAATTCAACACAAAACAGCTGATCCAGAAACTATCTCCACAAGTTAGCACTGAAAAAATCTTTCTTTGGCTATACCAGTGGGTTATACTTGAAGCATTAAAGCCTGGAGAGAAAAGGAAGTTTTGAAGTGGGAGGAGGGTTACAATAAAACCCAAACTGAAGTACAGAAATACTACAATCTTATCAACAGTGCTATGCAGGGTTTTAGTTGTGGTTTGGTTTGGTTTTTTTTTTAAATTTGAGATTTGCATACAGAGCTTTTTGTAAGCACACTGATAAATCATCAGCTTGAACCAGCCATTCCAAGTGATACCTAGGGTGATACTTTCAAATACAAGGCTGATATGCCTGGTATATCAAGGAAGAACCCATATTGTGGGCTTGGTTATTTCCTTTCCCCGTTCATTACAGGAAAGAAAGGTCTCATTCCTATACCAGACTGAAGCAAAGTTCTTCTCATTAATCTGCTGATGGAGTCTGGCCTTGATGGCATTTCACATTGTAATTCATTTTTATAATGACGATGGAAATCCTTATCTTCAGTCAAACCCAAGTGGCCAGACTCTGGCCACAGAATAAGCATCTTCCTACCCATAAAATACAACAGAATTGAGTCCTATTTCATTTAGGCTGCAGTAGAATAGTCAAGTTTATTTTTTCCAGGTTTCAGAGACCTTTTAAAGCTAGGTCTGTTTGCAGTAAGACTTTCATGAGGGGAACTACTTTTTTTTCCAAAATCTAAATAGTTTGGCACATAATGAGTATGGATGATTAGCTATTTCTGTCACTGAGCTTTGAGACCATCTTACCCTGACACAGTCCTCAGAATGTTTTGAGGCTATTTTATTCAGTTTTAAAAACTGTTGGGATAAGCCAGGGTATAGCAGCATCCTGGGCATCATCTCACTTCCTCAGCTTTATTGTGATTTACTGAAGACCAGGTAGGACAGGACTAGTCAGCTTTCATGTCCTGAAGGGTTTCCTCAGGCTTGGGAGATCTCCAGAGGCACTGAGACAGCCTTTTGGTTGCCTTGGGTTACAGATTAGACCCAGTCAAGGATCAAGGCCCAGCTGGGTCGTTTCTACAATACTGAAGTAGATTACTAGAGAACAGTATTCATAAGGACATTAATTGAAAAATGCTGTATGCAAAAGGTCTGCTGAGCAATGTAGATTTGCAACTGTAAACTCTATTTATAGTCCCAACCTAGTATCCAAAAATTACAGTGCAAAAGAATTCAGGGGGGAAAAAAGGACTAAATGGTTAGTCAGACCAACCTCATAAACTTTTTAATGTATCAATGTCTTTTGCTAATGGGTTTTTAGAAATACAGATCAGAAAATTAAATTTCTCATTTAGACAAGGTATTATTTAGTTAGTAACCTGATACTCATTTATTTCTGACACTGTGCATTAAAAGAAAGTAATGCATTTTTATATGTATGTGTACACGCACACATTTAGGTGTGTGCACCATCTGCATATGCTGTCAAGCAGGATGAGGCCTCCAAATATAGTCCTCTAATGCATTCAACTTATACCTTATATATTTTATTAGAAAAGAAGTTTGAAAAAAGCCACAGCATCTTACTAGAGAGTATGCGTGGCTTGTATTATCACTCAATAGTAAGATACAGCATAGCTAAATAGCTGGTAATAATTACGGCTTTTAATTCCATTTCTGAGTGTCACTTATTTTGTGCAGTATGTGCTGTACAATTAATGATTAAGCTTCTTCCAAAGCCTAAGAAGAAAATACACTGTCCTCACAATTTTTTTCTGTTTTCCTGTGTTTTGTTTAAAGAATACACATTTATCAGAATGTACTTCTGCTCTGCTACAAATACTCTTTACATGTATATTGGGTATATCTAACATCACATTGCAAATAGCCCAAACTGTGCCCAAGAAGATTTAAAGGAGAATGATGTTCCTGTAATCTCAGCTGCTAACCCTTCTGTACTGATGAACACCAGGCAGTCATGCTTATCTAGCACAAAGATCTTTCTTCATTTAATGCCCACAGCTTGAGATAGTCAATCTTGCCCAGCATGCGCCTGAAGTATTTCAGATTGTTATTTGTGATTTTTGTTTATGTCCCCATGCTATTCCAGGTACTATGAGTTGGTAGCTACTTATCTGTCTATACAAGGCCATAATCAAAGGCATTTTTACATCAGTATATGAACAACCATGTTGCACAGATCCAGGAAATCAATCACTATCATGATTGCAAGAGTTTGATAAACAATTATAAATTGAGCTGTTTCATATAGGCTTGCAAAATAATGACACAATTATAAACCTTTTGCCATAAATTCTAGTTTAAGCCATACATAATACTGAACCCAGGGATATGCTATTGCTGCATTAACATCCATCTGCTACTGAAAAAAACACTAAGTGACTTTTCTCTAATGAGCTGGAGGAAAAAAGTTGTTAAAAGAAATATAGGTTTGCTTGACTATTTAAAGTACACAAGATTATAATTCTTTAATACCTCTTTTATCACAAGATAAAAATATAACAGAATTTAGAGTTTGTCAGATGAGTCATAACTAAAAACATTAGATGATTCACACAATCATCAATCACAAAACATGAAAACAATCTCAGTTATTAAACCTGTTGAAAAATAAAATGGCATTGCTTTACTATAAATCTGCCACGTGGTTAAAAATTTCATTGATCACTAAAATACTTTTTTTTTTAAATCCTACATATAATAAGGTATCACTTTGCTTGAGTCCAGATAATCATTTAAAGTGTCCTATGTTGGGTTTTTTCTGTATTTCCCAGTAGCATAAAACCAGTATTGCGTAACATTTTTAGTTCCACGTACAAGTAGGTCAAGGATTATAAATCACACTCAGAGAGGTGATTGAAGGCATGCTTGAAAACGATAGGCTTTACTTCAGGAAGTTCAGGTATATATTTACCTTTAATTTGTGTCTAGATGGGTAATCTAAGAAGTTTCTACCAAAAGAAAAAAAAAAAAGTGTCCTTTCGGTATTTATTAGAAATCTGTACAAACATTAAGGCTCTACTTCTGAAGGAACGTGAGATTCAAAGTGATTTCAACAGGGCACTTCCAATGACTATATAAGTTGGGGAAGGCTCCACATTGGCTTCTGTAAGCTTTAGATCAGGCCTTATAGGTTTGCAGTACCCACACATGGGAGAGGGCTGAATGAGCTCCTTTTGTCCTTTGACCTTTGACTAATAAGTGCTCATGAGAAGACCTGTGTTGGCTGGTCAGTCTTCAACCACACAGCTGAACTCATCACACAGGCACGCTGTGTATCTTTACAGTCAAACAGCCACTACAGATATACTACCACTGTTGTAAGAATAATGTCACAGCACCAGTCATGTAAACTAATGTGAACAATTCTTATGTGACTTACATTTTAGATGCCAGTTTAATTTTTTATATTTCCCTATTTAAAAAAAAAATAAGATTTCAGTCCCCACTGTATTTTATGACACCAGCGAGAAATACAGCTTCTTATAATACATTTCTGTCACTTGGCCATTTGAGGCTTTTGGTTATTTGTTCTGTATATTTGGTGATGTTTCTTAGTTTTTGAGAAAAAAACCCCACAAATCTTCTGCTGATTCAATAGCTGAGATGTGTTACCGTTTGCCTTCCATTTTTCAAAATCAGAAGGTAGATTAACACAGATGCTTAATGCATCAAACAATGTCAGGGTTTTTTCCCCAGTGAAATATTGTGGGTGCTAACAAATTGTGGAAAACATGCTCAAACTATGCTGCCACACTGCCAAATACAACTAGAAGAAAAACATATTCCACGTGAAAACCCAGTATACCCTCCCCATTAATTTAATCAACAAAGGAAGAAAAATTACCTATTTAAAAAAGAAACTAATGTGAATTCCCACATGGGCTAGGCCTCTTCAGCTTATGTTCAGGTTATACAACACAAAGAAATGCTTCACATAAGCATTTCATACAATTTAACACATCTGAATGGCTCTTTCCTAGGAGTATTGGAGAAAATTACATATGTTCTGGATCTACAGAGCCCTTAATCCATGGAAAATGGTTTCATTTCCATAAGACCTACTCAGAGAAAGCCTCATCTTTCTCCATTTTCCACCGCTGCAGTCTAGGAATGTGCAAGTAGCCCTCACTAAACTGTTTAGCATCTAGATGAACTCATTTCCATGGAAAGCAGTACCTGCAGCCTTCTTCTGTGTAGTAACCCCTAAGAGGTTCTCTGTAGTTGCTTTCTGCTTTTAGGGATGTATTTATTACTCTGACTCTCAGCTTTTCTAAGCATCTTCATGGAAAAGGGTTGCCTTCTGTGACATTTCAGAAAGAAGCGTATTTTCTCTTCTATTGCTGCCTACTCTGTATTCCACACCAGGCACTGAGATCTGTCCTGAATGGACCAAGACACGGGTCTAAAATTTCAAGAGCATACCTACAAGATGTTAAAACAAGCCACTTAATAGATTCCTGATTTTAAAACTCAGTTATTTCAATGGAGTCTCATCTAGCCTTCTGCGAATAAAGTCATGGACCTCGTTGATTTGGACAAGCTGATTTTTATGGCACCATCCATAAAGCACATGATACTATATTGTAGGTCTAGGCATTTTCTTCTTCAGTTTGATAATGTAGTTTAACATTGTTTGG
The DNA here is from genome assembly GCF_023638135.1 of Falco biarmicus. Taxonomy (NCBI): domain Eukaryota; kingdom Metazoa; phylum Chordata; class Aves; order Falconiformes; family Falconidae; genus Falco; species Falco biarmicus. Next base: position 10,258,821 of record NC_079302.1, read on the forward strand.
AAGTTTTAATTGGATCGCAGTGCTTGTGGTAGATCATAGTATTTGAAAATTTTTACTCAAGAATACCAGAAAGAGAGAATTTAAGAACAGAATTGACAAATAACACCCTTATGTTCCCAAGAGTTACACATGCTCACACATTTTTAAAAAAAGACCGGATCCTTTTAGCTTTTTAATTGTAATACTAAAATTGATAGTAGTGATGGCTATAGGTGTCCAACAAAACCAAGATTAAAAAGTATGCCTAAATGTTTGAAGTTTCTGATCCTGTAAGGAAAAGTGAGATATTTTTTCTTTTATTGCAGTGATTCAGGCCATTAAATTAATACTGTTCCTGTACCATTTTAGTATCTGTTCTGCTGAAAAGCTAACAGAGAAAGACTGTGTAGAAGAACTGCAAAATGAAGAGGCAAACAGGTGATGTAAAGAAACTAGAGAACATAATTGATTGACTATTAATGTAATTAGTCTTCAGATCAAGCTCAAATAAAGGAAACAAACCTTTTGGCTAGTAAAGATGAAGTAGGAAAAGTACATGATTCAGAAACTTTTACACTTGCTATTTCAATGAGCTAAAACATAAGGATGCTATGCCAGATTCTGTTCACATGCCGTAAATCCAAAATAACACCATTGGCTTACTTAGATTTTACATTGACTTCAAGAGAGTTACTTTGAATTTACATCACTGTAAGATCAGGATCAAACTGCTGAGAGGATATTAAAAGGAGATTAAACATGATCTTAAACAGTGATATCCCAGGAGATCCAAGGATTTTCAATTTGCAAGATTTTACAACTGTCTGAGAGTTGGATACATTTCAAATGCAGTTGCTGATAAGAGCATTTGCAGCTGCCAAAAGAACCTGTTTTACGGACCTGGAAGCTGGCAGAGAAACTGAACATCATGGAAGAGTGTAACAGACCAAGCAAGGCTGCAAGTAAGTGGAAGGGAACTCCAAGGGCATTTTTAACAGCATACCTACGTTACTGGATTCATTTAACTTCAGTTATTGGACAGGATTATTCTATTCTTCTAGACATTTATTCAGTAAAACTTTGAGTATAGGATTAAAGCACAGATGTATGTATTTTGATATCAATGTCCACATTCTGTTACTTAATTCCTGTTCATGATAGACTCATACTGACATCAACCCAGAAGACATTTCAATATCTTGGTCCAAGTTATTTTGCTTTTTTTCTGGGCACAAGAATGATTCAGCACTTCTGTGTCTGAATATTGATTCCAATTATGATGTCTCATCTTGCTTTCCCTCATTTATTAAACAGTGTTCCTATAGAATGTAATGGAAAAAAATATTTTTCGCTGTAGGCCTGTGTTCTTAGACCTTTGTAGCTGTTATTTTCAGGATACTCTACGAGCATCAGTGAGATAAGTGCAACAATCTAATATAATTCTTGAGCAGAGGATGATTTTCGTTTCATTCAAATTAATTTCTCATCTGGCATAAGAGGACACAATATCCATCTTCTGATACTCTGCAAGTCACAGGCTCAGTTGATAAATTTTCCTGAATAAATGAGAATCCCAAAGAACTGATTAACAAACAGTGAACTCTGTTTTGGTGCTGATCTATAAGCAAGAGATATTGAGAAGACATTAATGCTACATTCCCAAACCAAGTGTGTGATTTTGAGTATGTGTGTCCTTTCAATTTCCTTATGCACACATGTACAAAATGACTAGTTATGAAGTTGAGTAGATACATATATATGATTTCTGAGCACAACTATAATGGTTCTGCACACCACAATACTGAATAAATCCCACACAAACGAGACATACACTTTTTTTGCACATTTTACCCTGAAAATAAAGCACTGTAAATCATCCTTTTCAGGGATGTGCTGTAGTAACTGAAGTATTCAGATTTTAAAGATACCAAGAGAACAATTTTAAATAGTGTAAACTACATATAAGCATTATACATTAAACATGAAACATTCTGTAATGGGCTGATTTGAAGAAGTCTCCAAATTCTACTGCCTTTAAATTTAAAGAGAACATCTCTAATTCAGCAGTGATTTTTTTATTATTATTTGAATTATATGATGCAACAGTGCTCTAGTTCACATTTCATAAAATTATGTAGCAGTTTTTCTGAAGTAAAATGGAACCGAAATGCACACACAAGTGAAATAGTTTGTTTTTATTGGCCAGAGCCATTATGGCCTGCAATCAGACATAAAGGCTGCAGAGGCTGATCTAAAAGGCCAAAGAAAATATTTGCATTTCTGTATAACTTTAATTTCGCAAATACAAAGTTGTCACTAGGAAAAATAAACTGGTATTTTTAATTCATTATACTATAAAAAACCCAAAAAGTATATACCATGTACTGAAGCATGTCCTACATGATGTTCCTGAGTAGTCCATTAAATAAAACTATTTCTGCAGTACAGTATTCCTAGTCTGTGCAGCCTGAAGTTATATCCATGTCTCCATGCATTTCACCTCTCTGTCCTAAATCAAATAGCCCTCATGGCACTCAATTTCTCACCTTTCAAAGCATTTGCCACTTCAGCTTTTGTTAAAGTCCAATTAAAATCCCAATTAACAAAAAGAATATTTCTTTTCAGCACAAAATATTCAGTGCCTTGTTTAATTTGCGCCTTAATTTGCATGCCCGTTTATCAGCCACAGTTTAGAATGGTCATTTCTATAACAGATTTACATGTAGTTTTATTTGTTGTTATTCAAAATATTAAACTGAAGTTTTAAGAACAGCCTATTGGTACATCGACATTAAATCCAATGTGCAGGTTTGACTGAGAGGACCGGGGGAAGCGAAACATTTTAGAGAAGTCAAAACATCTTTTCAAGTATTTTAAACCAAATGTATGAAAATGTTTTTTATAAATGTAAACCAAAATGAAATGTAGGCAATATTAAATTTTCAAATCTAAATGTTTAAAACCTACCTGCAACACCCTCTTTGAGCAGGATACAGCATTTAGGTTCAACTGTAAAAGTATTTTGAGAGTTTCATTTCAGTGAGAAAAAAATAAATGTTTAAATTGTTGCATTCAGCTAAAAAAATGTGAAAAATTAGTTCTCTACCCAGTTTAAATAAGTTTATGAGAACACCTATGAGTGTTTGTATCAAGTAATGTGATAAGGATGTGCACAGAAATATTCTGCTGAACTTTCAATTTATGAAGTTCACTGGTTTGATAATAAAGTATTTCTATGACTTTGCTCCCCAGGAGCTTATTGATGGGTTCTCATGCTAATGTATCCAATACAAATATATAATTTACATATTCCCAGAAAAAAAGAACAACCCATTTTTATCAATCTTCATACATATTAGATATGTAGAAGGCAATGAAATGTGAAAAGGCAGCAGCTAAAATGTGTAAAAACAAACATTTATAATGATATAATCAAAACTAAGCGCAAATGTCAGCTTATTCATGGTGCAGATTACATGACATCTGATGAGTGATGAAGATGGTTAAGTAGAGTTCTATTAAAAGCAGTGCAATATGGGAGATAACGAGGTTATCATGCCATTATGCATTTCCTGGATGGAATTAACAGGTAAGCCTCATTGACCATCAAAATACTGTATTGTAATCAAAGTCCTTGAAAGCACATATTTGAAAACCTGTGTATCTAAATGACAAGGAGAGAGGATTAGATAATCCATTGTCTTAAATGGTTACGTAACTACAAAATTATGGAAATGCAGAAAAATAAGAGGAAAATATGTCAATAAAGCGTTGCTCATAGCCACACAATATGGTTCTTCCATAGAAAACAAAAGTGCTGTATTGTTTTCTAATCTTCAAAAGGTGTGTTCAGGAAACAAAATAAAAAGATTTGACCCATACATAAAAAAATAGACCTTTGTTCCAATTACAGAGCTAGGTATGCAAAACACAGCAAAACCATTAAATACACTGGTGACCCGTGTTTTGTGCTACCAGATCAAACTGGGGAAAAAAAATAAATCAAAGTGCTTCTGGTGGTGGCTAAAATCTGGGAAGAAACTTCATCTCAGTGCATAGAAGAGTTACATGTGGCTTCTTTCTAAAGATGAAGGCCTTGTGTTCAAAGTAAGAAGTTTCCAATGATTTTTTTTTTTTTTACGTATGTTGAAATACTAGCAGTGGCAAGTGAAAAGAAAGCAAAAATGGCAAATCTAATCAGATTCCTAGCCATACTAATATACAGAAAGATGATCCACACCAAGAACAGAGAAGAATAAGTTAAAATGAAATGCTATCTAAAGAATCTATGGACTTGCCAATATCTTAAAAACTTATGTACTGCCTTCTCAACAAACAAAATACCTTTCCTCCATTAAGCATAAATGCTAAAAATCTGTCTCCATAACAAAGCAATTATAATGAGACTTGTCATTCATCTCCTTTACAAGGGTGTTGTGAGGCATGATTCATTATGTTTGTAAAGCACTTTGAAATCCTGAGATGAAAGATGCCGAAGACATGCAAAGTATTAGCATCATAATACAAAGTAGTATTATCACTGTCATCAAACAAAGTGCCTTAGGAAAGGGCACTTTTACACATGAATTAATTTATGATTTTAACAGCTCACTTATTCCAACATAAAGCTTCTGTTACTATTAGATACAAACCTGAATCCAGGGAGTGAAACTATCAGGACTATATTCTTGCATTCCCAGCCCCAAGATGTCATTGCTATACAGAGAATTGCATCTGAATTACGGCTCAGCACAGTGCAGGCACATTTAGTCTATGTCTGTAATTCAGCATCTACCTCAGCAAGCGGCTGCTGCAGCTCAGGAGCACCATTCCTCCAGGACACTGTGCATATTAATTGGCTTGTCTGAGTTCATGCAAGTGCTGTTCTATAGAGTATTGCAGAGCACCAAAGTAAAAATATATGCGTATGCAGAAAATAAAAAAGTGAAAATGACTTTTTTTTTTTAATGACCCTTTTACTCTGTATTTTAACATTCCCACCCAACTCTGCAAGTAGTTCAACTTCACAAATACATTGAATTCCTCCAAAATGTCTTGATTATTAGCTGAAAACTGATCTTTTTTTTTTTTTTTTTTTTTTTTTGTGGAGCAACACAGACTCACTTTGAGATCTATGTCCTTAAAGTAATGGGGCCGTGCTACTTCTGTTGAAGGAGAAAGTCTAGTTCCATATATCAGCACCAGCTCCTCTACTGTGATGCGGCAGCAGAATTGCTACAGTCAGCACCTGTATGCAGACACAGTTGTGGGAAGAACTGCAGATGCTCCCCACCAGCGACAGAGATCTAACAAATCCCTTTGCCAGGCACACTTGTGGCTGACTTATGGCTTTTGCTACTGATGCTTCCTACTGATTCAGTATTAATGATTCTTTCCAAGGTTCAGCTATACCATGCTGGTAATCTGTCACTCTACTCACTTGTCTAAAAGTAAGCAAATCATATCAAAGTTTAAAAGGTTACATTTTTTAATTGATCTTAAACCATGATCTGACAGGTATTACTTTCTTCCCATAGGTGCTGGTTTTGGCAACATTCCTCACTGAATAGTACTGGAATGAAATCCCGCTTTGGTTCATTAGAATATTCACCAAGTTAATACATTTATAAATCATAATTAACTACTCTTTTTGGTTTCGTTTCTCCCCTGAATTGTTTTGCATTTGTTTGTTTCTGTTTTGGGGCAGAGAGAAAGTATGTAAAATAATGATTTTGGACCTCTCCTGGATAAAAGTAACTTTTATTGATTGCGGCTGATGTAATTTGTTTCTGCTTGGGGAGGATCAAGCTCTCTCATTATTTTCCTCCAGATAAATTTAAACCAGTCTCCTAACTTCAACAGTGCTGTCCAGTCTTCACATACTGGGCCTGTCACAACCTGCACCTACAGCTGTTAAATCCTGTTATTAATTCACAAAACTGTTGTGAAGTCAATGGAGTTGTGCCAGATTTCATATACAGAATGTTTGGCACATTATTTCTGACATCACAGAAGTATAGAAAATCTTTACCAGGCTCCTTGGTTTTTATCAAGAAACAGTTTATTTAAATCAAGCGTATTGTATTGTACAACGCTTTAGAAAAGGCTTAAAAAGCCAAGGGAGTATAAAGAGTAGATTACTGTATTACTTACAATATGGGGGTGGAATAACTTCATTTTTATGTAAATTCCTCTAAGGAATGATGGGTTCATTTTGCCTTGATAATGTTCCAGGTAACACTAATTCTTTGTGGAAACATCATATCAGATATACAGAAAAGGTTTCCGTTAGCGTACACTGGAAAGAACATGCTTGTTACTTTTAACAGAATAATAGATGTATTAGTTGGAAGCAGTTTCTTCTGCTTTTACTTTTTCTGATGGTTTGGAAAATAATCATCAGCATTCTCAGCTCTCAGCACAGAATGGTTTGGGGTAATTAAAGGACACACATGCCATGTACAAAGGGTGAAAAGCAGATGACATGGCTATTCATTCTGACCCTAACCAGCCATCAGAGCAAATTGGACAAACATGCTCATCATTCAGAGGAATGATTAGCACAGTGCTAATCCTGTCTGCTAAATGGTGATCATAGTGCTAATCCTGCAGACTGAGGAAATCTAGGATTTTGTTCCTGGGGTGGTTCAGTATCACATCTCCACACCATAAACACGCATCTGTCAAACACAGTCTGGCCTCGACCCGTTTGCTTAGTAAAGTATCTTTTTACAGAACAGTATCTGACTAATGCTCAAAACACTATTTCCAAAGACAAATACAAAAATTTAAAAACTTGTAACATCAGTCTATGCTCTCCCTTCCTCATATCAGGACAAATAAGGGAACAGATAAATCTCCATGCTCTGCAGCCATACAAACTTTATTCCCCTCTAACAAGACCAGTGCAGAGCACTTAGGACATTCTATGGCTCAGAAGTCAGAGGAGACCAAACCACCCAAATTCTGGGATGTTCTGACTGAGATGCCAACTCAACAACTGCTTGTAGTTCCCACCTTCTTAGCTAAGAACAGTATATATATATATATATATGTTAAGAATATATACACATCTTATATATAAGCAACCAGCAGTTCCCTGGTTCTTGGCTTACAGACTACCAGGTCTTTATGGAAAAGGCCACAGAGTACACAGGGAAGTTAATGTTGCTTGAAGTACCATTTGCTCTCCATAACTACTTTCTGGATCTTTCCTCTGTTTCAGAATACAATTTCTCTTCTTATGTTGCTATTCTTCAGGTCACCACTACACTCATTTACATTTATGCCACTGACAAAAAGAAATACTCTGCTGCTTTACTTATATTTTGATCTTTGTCCGTCTCCATTTCACAACATTATTATTAGAAATAATTGTTGCTCCTCCAATAAAACTTAGAGACATACGAAACACTGTTCAGGAAGCCAAATAAAACAATATAAAGTGAAGGGAAAGGTACAGAAGGAAACTACATATTGCTGCTTCTGTTCAAAACAGAGACTGTCTGAAAGAATCCAGTATGAATATAACATTGAAGTGACCTACAAAAATCATAAACACTTGATGTCTGAATCACAAGACAGAAAAAAACTAGGCAAGACATCAAATGTAGTATAAAACAGTGAGGATAATAGCTACAAGGCAATGTACAAAGGTGAAAGAAAAGATATTACAAAAATCCTAAAATAAAAAGGTGTTAATTGCCATTCTGTAACTAGTCATATTCTTCCTGTCAGCATGGAAGAATAACATTTCAGGTGGAACGCTCCAAATACAAAGCCAAAAAAAAAAAAAAAGGCAAATAAGAAAAAAAAACACACCAGAATCCTCTAAGTAAATTACACTTAAACCCATTGGATTTGTAGAAACAAAACATTAGAACCTAGTACACGGTCTTTAATCATTACACCATCATTTGTCAGTAACATCTTAGTGAGTAGGTTAATATGATTTGTATCGTTTAGCACAACCATCTGGAGATGCATGAAATAGTATTTTAAGAATCCTTGGACTTATTCCTTTATAATGCTTGTCATAGTTTTGCTTAAACTATCACTTTAAAAAAGAAAATGTTTGCTTTTTAACTAACTCTTATATTTACTGTTAAACACATCAGAATGCACTTTCTTCTTGATTTTTCGGTATCATGCTCACTTAGTCAACAGAAATTTGCAGGAAAATATACTCTCAGCTGCACAGGTTCCAGTCAAGGAAATACGGAGCATATGGAAGGTCAGAGCTCTTTTGATACACTTAGAGCCCTAACTGAGTGGCTGAAAATTTCTTAGTCTTAGAAAACACTAGTTAGAGTTCTTTCTTAGTAGCTCTTTTGGGAACTAGTCAGACCCTACACTGCAGTCCTGTCACTATGGAGTAGGAGTGCCTACAGCCAACCACGCTTTTTCAAAGTGTTCATACACTTCAGTGTCTTCTGACAGGAGAATTAGCTCTGTTTTCCTCCACCAATGCTTTAAATGTGGTAAGATGTCCATTATGATAATGTTTAAAGTGAAACATTCCAAAAGATCAAGAACAATAAAATTCATTACCTATATTAGTAAATCCTAAATCACATTTCTATGTTTTGTTCTCCATGTAGGTTAAAAATACTATGGTACATAATGCAGAAATAAACACAACCTCCTTCTATTGTTTTTTCTCAGTCAGTGTTTCACAGATTTGGGGATAAAAACTTACCGTTCTCAGTTCTTACACCTGCATGAAAGGTGAGGTGCACCTGACTGTCTTGCTTTTCATGACCTGATCTACATGAAATCTTCCTGTTTCAGGGACACCAAAGGAATTTCTCTTCACCTTGAAATGTCCATCCCATTTCAGTGAAAATATTTATTTTCAGCTTTAGTCACTTATCCAGGGTTACAAAATTTCATTTTTCCTCAATCCTTTTGGTACAGGCCATTTTAGGACCTGAGTTATATGTAATGTACGTAACTAGAAAAGCTGTACCATGGCCAGTTTCCTCTGAATTTTCTTGTATAGAATGACTCCATTTATTTGTATGAGAAAAAAAAGCATATGCCCCACAAGTCATGATTAAAACCTTCTATATCGTCATGAGAGTTTGTAGTCTTAAAAGTCTCAGCATTTACAGATTCCCTAGAGGAAGCCAAAGAAATCCTCAGACTTTGACAGCGCTAAGGGATTTATATAAACTGAAATATCCACCAGAACATAATAAAACATCCAGTGAAGAAATGTTTGGTTTAGACATTCTTATTAAAATCTCTTGTTAGTCTAACTCCATCTGTGACCTGTTGATATTGACTTTCTCACTACAATATAGCAGTATCAACTAACCCTATCCAAAACCATCTACGTGTTACTAGTCTTGGACTACTGCTATAGCGAGCAGTGCTTCCATCCAGGAAAATTCACTGGGGAAAACGGCAATGGAAATTTTATGAAAAAAATGCAACACTGCCTCCATTTGAAAAGCATTTTGTTATGCCTTGAATGAAGAATACAACATAAAAATAAATTGGATTCTACATTGTAGATGCAGAACTGTCTGGCTGCTATAAGAGAGAAAACACTATTGCGGCAGCAGGAGATAATTATGGATGATGATAGAACATCTCATAAAGTCCCCCGGGAAAAAAAAATAATTGATCTAGGCTATCAATAAGATAATTCTACTCTACTTTTCAATCTGTTTCTCTGCTTCTTTTTCTTCCTTCTACTTTACTACTACTCTTATTTAACCTTCAGCTAACCATTTAAGTAACCGCTGAACAACAGTAATAATTGTATTAAATCAATAGTGTGGCATATAATCTTGCTTTTTGCATTGATGTCAGGAGGTAGTCTTCTTTTTAACATCACTTTCTTAATGTTTCCAGTATGATAAGAATGTATTTTCTATTTTTTGCAGTGCTTTCAATTGTTACTGCAACTGTACTTATTATTTTCCAAAATCTGAAAAATGCTTCAGTGACAGGAACTAAGATCCTTAGCTTAATTTCGTCTTCCTGCCAATGATTTATTTTGGATCCGTGCAGAAATCTAGATCTGGCTGTATGACAGCAGAGACTCAACCCATTGTATCCTTCAACATTTAAATAAGAATTACTTAGAAGTCCTTGGAATTCTCACTGATAAGGTGACAGGAAGGTACTAGAATACTGCTGCTGATGTAGCCCAGCCAATAAAGGGAAGAAGTACAAGCTTAAAGAAAAAAACCCAACACTTACTTCCCAGCTTTGTTGTAATTCTGGATATACTGCTATATTACCTATTAACAGGGACTTTTATGAATTCAGTTCTGCAGAGTATAAACACCTTAAGAGAATTAATAGCTATAGGTATTACGGCTACTAAGAAAGTACTAGCAAAAAATGTTGTAAAGCATTAAAATAATTAACATTAACGCTTTAAACAAACTGCATATAAGCAAACCAGTGAAATTAAATAAGATTCTTTCTGCTGGGTCTTCAATTTAAGGGAATACTTGAGTTTCACTCACAGAAATACTACTAGAAAATTAACTTAAGCTGACCATGCATGCCAAAAACAGCGTGGTGTTCAGATGAGAGAGCAGAGAGGTGACTTAGGAAACATTATTCTAACCAGACTCCCTGCACAAAGACACTGAAATGCACAAGCAAGACCAGATTTAACAGTTTGATTTGTAGCTAGAACTGCACCAACAAACTGTTACTTTGTCTCAGTAATGTCACAGTGACAATGGGAACTTTCATGACAAATGGAGGACATGCACGACCAAACACTATTTTTTTACAGAATAGTATTAAATTCTTCAATGAATACAGTGAACTTAACAGACAGCAAACTTAGCTAGGGAAATTCTAAACGCACCTGACACAAAACATGCTGAAATCAGACAATTCCAAACTGGGCACATATCTGTAACGGGTAATTGAACACAGTAATAATTATGGAAGGATGGTGCCTTCATCCTTTCCCATCTAGATGCTTTTCTTGTTAAAATGCTGCTGCCTCAATTGCATCATGGAGTTCAGTAAAGTAAAAAGGCAAGATTTATTGGCTTTTATTATTATTAAGGTCAAAGCAGGTAATCTAATGGTTGCATTCAATCCTGAAATTAAAAACATTTTTTGATTATTTACCCTCTAAACTCCTTACACATGCATGTCTTCATAAATGCCTGCACTACAGAAGAAATTTCCTTTATAGCATTCCTAATTTGCTAGCAGTTGCTATTAATTTCCATGTTGGTGGTTGTTGTTTTTTTTTTTAATGAGGAAGAAACAGGGTAACAAAAAAGGTCTATTAACTTTTTGTTTCGTTTTGTTTAAATACAGTTTATATGACTAGTCCTGTTATGGCTTTATGGCTGATACTTTCAACATTAATATTCCTCACCAACAAAGCGTGTGAAGCATAGAATCACGGAATGGGTTGGGTTGGAAGGGACCTTAAAGATTAGTTCCAGCCCCCCCTGACATGGGCAGGGACACCTTCCACTGGAGCAGGTTGCTCCGAGCCCCATCCAGCCTGGCCTTGGACACTGCCAGGGATGGGGCACCCACAGCTCCTCTAGTGAATGTTCTACGTCCTGATGAATGTATGCAACAGGCAGTCAAAGGCTATTCACACTGAAAAAAATGAATGTTGCTTAAATGAAAAGTTTAAATTACTTTTTTTTTTTTTTGCTTATGAAAAATATCCCATTTAAACTTTTTTAATTTTTTTTTTCTGAATAAAAGAATGTACCAGGATGCATTCAAGATATATTCTTAGAATTAATAAAAGTAGGATTTAAGCACTGTCTACAAAAATATCCAAGATTTGTCTCATCAAGTTGAGTTAAACATGACATAAATGTAAAAGGAAGAGAAAAATTACATAATTTGGTAAAAAAAAAAAAAAAAGGGTGAAACAAAAAAAATCCAAACCCACAACAAGTCACCACCGAACTACCAAATCTAATTTTTAGATATCTTTCTACAGTAGAAAAATACATGAAACAGTTGATGGGTCCCTTCCATCTCAATTTTTATGACTGGGAAACTGACAGAAAGGAGTACGGAAAGGGCCAATATTCCCTGCATAAATCTATGGAAACTATATTCACCAATACTATTTTTATGTTAAAAAAAAATTGTGTTTTCATAGTGTATTTCAGCCTTTTTGTAGATCTCCATCCAAGCACATGCTGAAAGAATGTCAATTTGAGGGAAATAAAAATGTGTTCTGGATTAGAATTGCATATAATGAAGAAAGAATTCCAGTCAAAATAAAGCAAATCTCACATTACTTTCTTGTGTTGAAGAATCAGATACATTGTTTCCCCTTTCAACTTATGAATTTGAAAAATGTTTCCTTGTTGGGATATAATCATGAACATGTGTGAGAAAGATCTAAACTGATGATACTTCACAAAGCAATGGAAGAAAAAGATTTTCAGATAGGAGTCTGATTTTGTAATGTATATATGTAATTGCAACTACGAAGGTGAAAGCACAAATTGCTACAAACACCTGTATTCAATCTAGTTTAAAAAGGAAACAGAGCAGTTCTAAAATTCCATATTTAACCCCTAAAATATTTAAGTAAAATCCTGCAGAAAAAAACCCACCCTTAAAATATACCTAAGTGTCTAAATATATTTTTCTATTTCTATTTTTCTATTATCTTTATTTATAATATCTTGATTAAAAAAAAAACCAAAACAACCAAACAAAAAACCCACCCGAAAAAATCTCCATTGGTCTATGATTTGACAGAAACATAATTTAAGGATCTTATTACTCATCCACTTTAAAATTTAATTTGCATGTTTTTCACCAACCATGTATTTTGTTCTTCTATCTAAAAGCCAGTGGTGAGAAATCTCCCAGAGCATACAGACTTAGTATTTGTGTTGGGTACAACATCCAAATAATATTTGATATTTTCTGGCAAGGTTTCATTTTGCAAGTTTTCAAACAAACCTCTATTGAGAGACATGGACATCAGACACGGACATCAGGCATGGACATCAGACATAGGCAGGATAAATTATCTGCCACATAGTCCCTGGAACCCTGAGCGGAGCAGGAGAAATAACATCACGTAAGTGACTCAGAAGACAAGAAACCAAGGAGCAGAGGTAAAGTAACTCAATTCATTTCTGTTCATATTCACCTTCATCCCCTTATTAAGCCATATTTTAAGGCCAAATATGAACATTCAGAAGCTTCTTGAGGGAGCTGAGGTCAGAGAAGAAAGATGTGCAAGCACATGCTTTCTAAAGTACAAACTACCAAAATTTTCTTCGAGTTCTTATCTGCAACGAAGAAATTCACATATTGGCCATTATTCTCCCTCTTCCATGCACTTATTAGCTATCAGGATAAAAAACTTTAGTTTCCCTTCTTCTCCTCATTCTTTCCAAGCAAACTTTGAGTTTTTAAACAAGTAAAGCAGATGTGATAAAAATATGGATTTTGGGGAAACTTGGATTTAACTAACTACACTGAGGACAGGATTTTCCACCCTTCAATTTTTTAGGGGATATGTATGACATAAAGCACAAAAACACAATCATGCATCAGGTAAAGCTTAAGAAGGAAAAAAACCCAAACCAAACTGGCTTCAACGCTGTTGATACTAAGAATGCTGATACTTTGTTTCTCTTCTTGGCCCAAATATTTCTGGAAATTTTCTGAACATAGGTAAGATTCTGTTATGGTGCAACTGGAAGTCAGTAAATATGAGCTAGCTTTCCTCAGCAGATGTGCCCTTATAAGACAAACTTGAAAAATCATATAAAACCGAACACAGTGTGAAGGATGAACCATAATTCCAAAAGTAACTATACCGATTTAAAAACAAACAATAGTTCTGTTAGAAATTGGCAGCATTCCCAATAATAATATTTAACACAGAAAGACAGAATACAATGGGCACAGGCATACTCCAGCTATCTTTAAATGACATATTACTGTATACTTTATGAGAAAAGTTCAACCAGATCTGTCAAATAACTCAAGGTCTAGCTATTCAAATGCTCGCTGCACAGAAAAATTGCCTCTTTTTTTGAGAGCTGACTTTCTGCATAGTTATTAAAAATGCACTTAGAAGCTCCCATCTGAGGGCTACCATCTTGAGAGCAGCAGGAACGTCATGCAAATTTTCTTGCAACAGGAAGGGTTTTAAGTGACCAATACAGCGTACTGTTAAGACCTGGCTTACACACTGAGCAGGCTGTGGACAAGCTGATTCCTGTCTGCTTATCTCCAGGTATTTTGTTGTTCAGGGAGCAAATTTTGCTTTCCCTAGAACAAACATCTGCTCTGGTGAAAAGTCTCTGCAAGACTGCTCAAGGACCTCGAAGCTGCCTGGGAAGCTGCTAAAGACTCAGAACAGTTTCTGCCAATGAAAACTTCCCCAGCACAAGGTCTGTTAGATTTAACTGCCTGACACCATTTGGGCCCCAACTCATGGCATAATTGGAAATTTTTAGGCTGACACATATTTGTAGGGTCTGTCTGATACTTGAAGACGTACAAGAGTTATGGCTCCACACTAGGCTTTTGGAAGATTTCTTTATCAGCAAATAACAAAGTGAAACCCATCAGTACAGACCCATGGATGAGATTAGATACGTTTTTAGGTCGCAAGCTAAAAGCTTGCTAATGCTTACAGGCATTCCTTGTCTAGGAATGTTTGTTAATTTGAACTCCCCTCCCTTGCTGTGTTTCTTTAATCTCCCAACCAGCTGTCTCCCATAAAAAGATATTTCTGTTTTTAGTTACAAATCTGTTTAGAGATAAAACTTGCTCGTAAATACACAACTGCATCCATGGTCTTTTTTTTTGCTGACAGTAGAAAACCAACTCCAGATGAAAAATATTAAACTTTATTTAGGAACAGAAAATGTATTCTACTTGCTTGAAGCATGGTGCACGTGTTACAGATGCTCTGGGTTTTAGGTCTTAGCATGACACTGTGAGAGAACTCACTGAAACAGCCGTTTTGGTCACCTTTTCAGATTTAGAGCTCCTGAGATGGGATAAACTGAAGCACTCTCAGCACCTGGTAGCATTTTTACCTGCAGAACACCTGAACATATGAAATGAACTCAGTGTAAACAACACAACTCTCTCCCAAACTCCACAACCTTTGCTTTTCTAATAACAGCAAAACAGCATGTAATTTCTAACTTGTTTTCCCTTCCCTTGATTTCTAATTTTTAACTAAATAAATTGCACTTATTTCTTTGTTGTATATTCACTATAGTTAGATCAATCCAGAGTTCAAAATTATTTGGAACAATAATTTTGATTACAATTAAGGACTGTAGTGCAGAACCTCTAATTAAAATACACACACATTAAGGTGGGTTTTAAGCACTGTCACCAGAATATGTTAAGAGTTCTTCAATTTACCTCTGCCCATACCACAATGCTCTTAAAGTAACCTCTATCTTCTGAACAGTTCTGGCTTCCACTAAAATTATTATTAGGTATGTTATTAGAGAGACCTTGAAATACCTCTCCCTGTAATTCAAGCTAAGTGTAAAAGAGTGACAGATTTCTGACACTGAATTTTACTGCTGCAGAAAGTAGCATTTCAGTGATACCCAAACAACATTCTGCAAAATTCTTCTACCCATCATCCCTTGTACCTGCAGGAAAACACATACTGTCCGAAATCTATCATTCCTCTATTTGTCATCTGCTACTTGAGGCTCTAGAAACTCATCTTGCAGCATTTCTTCAGAATTTAGCCAAGTATATTTTTGTATATATAATCCTCTGGTATTGCCCGTATATCTTCATTATTAAAAGATTCTATCAAATGTATTTTCATTAATATTTGCTTTACTGCTGCTGCAGTTCAGCATATAGTTCTGTGGAAAATTGATTAAAAACACAGATGCATGAAAATCAAATTCTCCTAGTCTCAAAATACCAAGATTTTATAGACAATGTGCCAAAACTCTGTTATACCACAGAGTATAAATATTTATAATTGAGTTTATATATTAGTACTTAGATGTTGTGGGATGTATTCATTCTCCCAGGTGAATTCACATCTGAAGAGACTCTGCAGTCTGTCAGTCAGTTATTACATGTAGTTATTTTGTCTAAACTGCCTTCCACAGGACGCCTGTGCCATTTAGATCCAGAAGCAATAGGTGCCTTATAAACACCCGAGATAGATAAAGGTGACTGACAGGAGCTAAAAGGAAGCAGCAAACTACTTCAAGATGAAGAAATTCTTCCTTGGTCTTCACCTCAGGAAAATACTTTTCAGACACAGAAACTGCCTTTTGCTTCTGCCAAGGCTCATTCATCAGGTTTTCTAACATACCTATGTTTCCATTTATTTGTTTCCATGCAATGGGTACATGGTTTCAAGGGCCCAAGCCAGGAACAAGGAACTTCTGCTCTGGACTAGGTGTAAAATTAACTGAACTTGGAAGGTTTGGGGCAAACAGCAATCTCCTTGCAGTCTAGCTTCACACAAGTCATATGCTAACCCTGGGATTCCTGCCCCTCTGAGAAGCATATTGACTACTACCATTCATCTGGTCGTGTTGTGCTCATACTTACACCAGAGCAGAACCATACAACTCTCAGTTACTACATGATCATAACAAGATTACTCAGGGCAGAATGCACCCTTTAATAAAAAAAAACAACAAACCCTGACAAAATGAAAACTTATCTAAAACGTACTTTAAAGACAATGATAATAATAGTAGGTAGCAAAACGGAGATCCTAAGTGCCACATCTATAAATTAATTAAACAACTTGTTAGAGGGAGAATAAATATCACACAAAGGCCTGTGTGGCACAGCTGAAAAATGATCTGACAAACATGATGCCTCTAGAGGAATGAGCTAGCAGTTAAACAAGACAGGTTAATACCCTACTTACAGCCACAAGACATTCACAATGCTCCCTTGTAACTGCTGTGACTTGAGACTAAAAGCTTTAACCAATAAAACACATTAAACCTAGGCAATAAAACAATGCCAACCACAAAAGACCATGTGACTATGTATCAATACATAGTATTTCCTTTAGAAATCATGTCATAAGTTTTTCAGTCTGAAATTTGTTTTTCCTGCTTTAAAAATGCAGAGAGAAAAAGAAAATTTGGTCATGTCTAAGTTTAGAGAACTAAAACCAGAGAGCAACAAACAGAAGAGATTCATGACATCATCACTCCCAAAATGATAAAAACGAAACACGGACAATTCACAACACTTGTTCTCACAGGTCTGTCTTTGTAGGGCCAATGGACCCATATATTCATCCACAGCTACACTTAGTCTTTAAGAAGATATATATACATATATTAAATAACAGTCCACCAGATATTCTATAGGTCTTCTTTAACTTTTATCTAACGTATAGTAGCGGGACTAATACTAATGAGAGCTGGTGTCACATAATTGCTTTCCAGGTTTCAGGTACTGCATAAAAAGATTCACTAGGCCAGTACTCTGCTACCTAGTAAGGCAAAACTACCTTGACATTAAGCAAGATTTCTCCTAGGAATTAGGCCTTTTGGTTTTACACCACTGAGCTCTCGGCACAAGGCAGGGGATCCAGTCAGAGCTTCCTCAGCACACACGCTCCTCCATGCCTATGAACAGTTGATTAGAGAGAGGCGTCCTCATCCTTCACCAGATCCTCATCACTGTGGTGACTTGTATGTTTTCCAATACATTCTTTAGCATATTCATAAAGTATTCTTTGTATTTATGTACTACTTCAGTATCAGGCAATATTGCCCAACAAAGGAGAAAGAGCTCAAGACAGAGGTCAAATAATATCCACAGAAGCTTGCATAATTTTCTGTCAAACTCCCTTCCCCTTCTCACCCTTTTGCAATGTCTCTGATAAAAGCAAAGACTCCTAACTTGACTCTCTACATTTGAAGAAAATTGAGGATGAACTTGCCACACAAATCTTCTGTATCATACTTCAGGAGGACTTCTAAGCCAGCTTCCAACTCTGCCAGGCTACTTCTGTGTCTTCAGGTAAAATGCACATACTGCCTTTTAGCTCCTGAGAATCACTCTGTTGTTCAGCTTCCCCTTCTGTAAGAGGAAGATGATCTGTACTTAACTCTGAAAGCTGTTGCAAAGCTTCATTTATGAAGTCTGACAGAGATGGGAAGATAACACAGATCCCTGGACACTCCAGACCTGCGATTTTCCAGCTCTACAATCCTTCCTATCCATGTTATTGCTAACGGCATGGAGATGTTATATCTACACAGTCAGTACATTTATCTTACCCAAATGCTTGAGTCCAGCTAGGGCAACGCCACATTTTGTTTCTTTACGGAAAAAGAACCAAAAAATGATATGAAACCATGATGAAACCTTAATTCTTAACTGAATGACTTATTTGACATCAAATTACTCTGATATTTCAATTTCTTGTGCCTTAAGAGGGTAGCAGCTTTCTCTGTCTCAGTGTTAAAGGCCTTGGGAAGTTAGATCAGCAATCAAAGTAATAGAAAAAGCAATACAGAACTTACATAAACTGAGCCGAATATCCTCAGATGTTTTCTCAGCATGTCAGCTCTTACAAGATCAGGCACCTGGATAGCAAATTACTGGAGTCTGATTTGTGTAACAGGTATTTTGTGTGTGGTTACCACATTAGCAGAAACAATCCAAAAATTCCCCATAGTTACTGGCACCATGTTCTGGTTTTGAAATGTCATTGCAAGTTTACTTGGGAAGGAGCTTTGAAGGGCAGCTTTCCAGAAACAACTTAAATACATCTTCATGGGTCAATTTCTGAAGAATATTATTGTTTCTATTCTGAATTGTTTGACCTTCATGTTATGAAAATCAAAGTCATGCAAAGCCTTTTTTATATAAACTGAAATTAGGAAAATGTCACTTCTTCCATTGGTAAGAAAGATTCAGAAGCATGCACACACACATATACACACTGCATTTCAACTCGTAGCCAATTTTCTATTTCAGTAAATAGAGAAAAAAGGAAGATTTATGGCAAGAATATTTTCCATTTCTTTCTCCATGATTTGATTTCCCTCCCCTGTTATCCATGTATTAGAGAGAATACAACCAAGTAGAGTAACAACACAAAGTAAATTAAAACTTTATCAGATATAGGAGCAAATCTTCTGGACATCCTCCTTGTTTGTTTTTTTTTTTTTTGTAGATAATACATGGTTGGGGTTGGGGACAGGTATTAGAGCACTCATTTTGGGCAAGCAGGAAAAAGTAAGGTGAGGATTTTCTCCTGCCGAGAGAAAGCATCAGGTCAGAAAGAAGAATCCTCCTCCATGCTACCTCACCTCCCTGTAATGTCTGAAAGATTTTCTTCCGTGATTCGAAGTCAAGAGATGCAAGAATATAATAACTAGTTTAACTTAATGAGTAATAAGAGACTTGCCTTGTTTTTTCCTGTCACTAACAAGTACTAAAAATTCTTCTCGCTTTAGTATAATTTCCCTTCCTCTTTCACTGCTTATCTTCCAGGGTAACTGAAGTTCATCTTTATTAAAGAGTGCTTCTGCCTGTTTCTAGTTTGATAATTGGAAGTCAGCTAACATTAAAAATTTCTACTACTACTGGTTGTTCTAGAACTACAGTCAAGGACAGGTCAAATAAAAAGGCATGGAAAGAGAGAGAGAGCGAGAGAGTGAGCAAGCGCAGGAATAACACTGAGGAAACCAAAGATGAATATAGGAAGCTACTTCCTAATAGCTCAAGTACGTCACAGTGGTTACTCCCCTAGAAAACCTTGATTTTGCACTTTTGACTATCATTAGTACAAGTCAAATGATGCACAACTCCAGATCTCAGGGGTTTTGGGGTTGTTTTGTTGGTTTGGTGGTTTTTTGTTTGTTTGTTTGGGGTTTTTTTTGTTTGTTGGTTGGTTTGTTTTTTTTTTTTTTAAGATATGCAATTGTTTATTGATTTGTAAAGACAGCATGACTTGAAGCTGTACTGACCTTGGAAAGGTTGAGAAAGCAGTCATTTAAACATTTTTACAAAATGACCTCCAGCAGCTACAAGGAGTGTTAGTTACATCACTGACATTAAACACCGGGGAAAGCCTGTGCAGCACACTCTCACATTTCCAACTTTTGATCACTCTTGGGATACAACAACAAACTCAACTAATCTGGAATTGCAGTGTCCAGATGCTGAAAGTTTGGAAGGGATGTGCAAATGATACATCTACAGAGAAGGTAAAAAAGCATTTTGTGGCAAAGAAGAGGAAGAGGGAAGGTGAATGAAAAAATGTTGGTTCTTCTAAGGAAGTTTTTGTTTCAGTTGGCTAGATTAATGGCTGAAGCTGAGATATGGGAGTTTAAAAGCACTCAAAATGCACACACACACACACACGCTTCCAGACTTCAAAATCAGGAGTGAGAAATGCAGAAAATTCTGAACAGGTGTTGGTAAGACTTTTGTACCCTGAACCATCTCATATATTCTGTCAAAAAAGTATTTATTGAAAGATAAAAATCAGTTTTAAAATACATTATTGAAACTGTTTATTTAGCCTTTGCCCATAAGCTCAAGTTTTACAGTGAGTGCCAAGACTGAGGGCTCAGAGGAAGAGAAAAAATGTGAACCAATAAATCCCGCTTTGCTTTTGCAAGGCACCCCCTCCCAACCTTGTGCTGATAAAACGTTTATGCCACTCCATCGCATATTCTCTCTCTCCCTCAATTTTAATTTGAGTTTTCCCACATCATATGTAGCATATGCAGAATACGTGATGCTGCTTGGTATAAAGGTTTCATTAGCACTCATTTGGGATGCAGCATAACTCCCTTATGATTTCACAACATGGAAGTGAGGGAGCCATTCCAAATACCTCCTGCTGAAACATTTATAATGCAACAAGCTATCACCCACTTTCTCTTTCACTCCACATCCACCCTCCGCCCACATACACTGCCTACCCCATTACAAACTGAATTTTGTTTAGTTTCTAAGACCCGAACAAACAGACCACTGCCATCTCATGTGCATCCACTCCCTGTGTCTTGTTGTACATTAATTCATTTTAAATCCTCTATTTGTGTGGGGTTTTGGTGATGGATTGGAAAAAAATAACTAGAATGACTCTACCAAAGAAACTGATAAAATTCCCACCTTTATTGTAAGTGCCCTTTCAGTTTTTGCTTTTTGTCCATAGAAATACCATGGAAAGCTATTACAAGAATTCAGTCAGCATTATGTCTTTAAATACAATATACATTCTGAGGAATCTGCATAATTGAAAAGGTTCCCCTTTTATGTATGAAAAACATAACATTTCAGCAAGATGCAGTTGTGTGTCTTTGTTTTGCTGGCCATGGAAATTAGAAGGAAATACGTATTTGTTTTAGCTAATCGGTAAGTAAGTCTCAGCAACTTGCCTTTGAATGTATCTGTCATTTTAAAGTTAGGTACTATACATAGTCTCTAATTGTACTAGGGGAAACTGTGTTGGTATGAAAAGCTATTAGGAAGAGAAACTTTTGGGTGGAATGCAGAGTTAATGAGAGCTCATTACTTTATTGCAAATTTTGACATACTGCATGTTTTTCTTACAATCCCAGCTCCCCAAGCAAAGTAAGTTTTATTTCTCTAAAAAGGTAAAATAGAAATATGCTTCCCCTCCGTCTCCAACAAACAATAAAAAAAAAAAAAAGCAGAATTAAAGGATATATAATTTAGATCACTATTACTTGAAACTACCCTAACTACTTTGGATAAAGCAATTTATGCCTTCCAAACAAATACAATTAGCAAAGTAAAGAATATTTAATATCTTCCAACATAGAAAACAGCAAGGAACTGCCTGTCAGGGGAAGTTGAATTTGGCACTCCCTGGCACTAGGCTGCAGCCCTTCTGGCACTGCTTCGCCAACCACAGCCACATGACTCATGTCTTCAGAGTTTACTTTCCAGCTTTACCTACTGCAGGAAACATGAGATCATTGCTTCTTCTGATTTCAAAACTAACAGTGATCTAAGAACTTATGGTATTTTAATTCATTTTAGGCAGTTTCTTGATACACGATCTATAGAGGCTATTTTGAAATGTTAGAAAAATGTACAAAGACTTCTAGGTTATAGATACACTGGCCCCGAGTAGTTTTTTAGTTATGTGTTTGCCAGAAGATGGGACTTTCATACAAATTCAGTTTAAGCTGAAGCATCTTACAGGAAAAGTCTGAGTTTTCCTTCTTCTTAACTTTTCCAATATTAAACAGTATTGGAGCAAATCAGATTTTCTCTTCCATTCAAATGTCTGACTGAATTTGCTGTATAATAAAGTGCAAAACTGTAAACAGAACAAAAATTATACCAGTACAAAATTTCCTCATTTACATTTTTATTTATTTTGAGCCCTTATAGTAAATAAATTAAAAAGGGGGGTGGGGTGGGGAGCGGACAATGGGGGGACATAGCATCTCTCCTAGGATACATCTTTACATTCTTTACATCAGACTGTGTTTCTCACTTTACTTTCAAATATGCATACCGCTTGCATGGGCAATGCTGTATTCCCACCACAGATTACAGGCAATTATGTCAGACTTTTTAGAGGGACACACATCCTTTCTGCATCTGCTGGGTGACTAACGGAAATGACCTCATTTTACAGTGACATCACAGTGACACAGACAAGACTGTACCAATCTGATAAAAATTCTATTATTCCTTGTCTTACAGTTGGACAAGAAATGAGATCAGAATTTAATTCCAGCTTACAATGGTATTTTTCTGCCTATTTGTATCCTTTAGCATATTTTACAGTTTTTTTCCCCAGAAAATCAAAAGCGATTTAGTCCATTTCTTTTTTCCTTCAATACTCAATTTAAGGCATTCTTGTGTGCATAACTCCAGCACAAGTTTGTTTTGAAAACTTAAATTCACCACTCCGTACATTCTAAATTTTGTCTAATTACTGTTGCTGTGTAGCAGATAATGCGTTACACAGAAAAATCCCAGCCCAGATCTATCTGTTCTTCTCTGCTCTGCAGAGGTGAGCACAACAGTGCAAATACTGCATTACATAGTTATGTATAATGTAAAGGAGGCCACACATTTTCCTGCATCCTCTGTGTTGCTTGGTATCCAGCCTGTCTGCCTACACCACGCAATGTACTTATAAAGGATATACAGCTGAGAAAAAGCTGTAAAATTTATTCTAGTTTATATAAGGTCTAACGCAAGTGGAGTCAATTCTAATTGGTCTTTTTGGACACTATCTAAACCCTATAAAGAACAGTAAGAGTGGCAAACCACACTTGTTCCTATCAGTTTTTATTCCTGTTATTTATTTCTTGTGCCCTTCACCGAAAAGATAAAAAAAATATTTTGCTACTAAATGTTGGTTTGTATTGCAAATCGTTAGGACAGAAGCTCTGGCTGACATTTCTAAATTGAAATTTCTTCATTCTGGGGGACCTGGGTGGTGATATGACTCAGCATCCCCTCGGGATACAGAGGTTTTCCACTTAGATGTAGGAACTGCTAATGCAACCAAGAAAAAACAAATCCCCAAACCAAAACCAAGAGAAGTCCCCATAAAATGCTTTGAATAAATGAGTTTTCAAAATGTTTAACAAGTATTGTCTTGTTAAGACACTCTTTAAAGTGATGTGATTGGGTTGACATCAGGGAGTTTCCTTCAATGACTCCTACAGGCCTGAGGAGGCATCACAGATTTTACCACCTGTGCTCCAAACGCAAGGCACACTCCCGTCCAAGATAAACAGTTTGTGTATAAAGCAAACCAAATGACAAACCCTACCAAAATAAAATGCTCCTCTGCACATACCATTCTCCCTTAGGGAGAGGATCAGAGAACAAAACACACGAGACATGTAAGTCATGTTGCTTAATGCACTCCTGGAAGGCACTCGTAAAAAGCCTATTTTAAAAACAGAGTAATTTCCTGTTCCTACTCCTTTTTATCTACACCATGACAATAACAACTCATTTTGAAATTGAGGATAAAGTTTAGTGCAATTATGCTAGGCTCATCCCATTCAGCAAAAGAACCCAGTATTTCCTAAAAGGGTCAAAAAAAATTCAGGTCAACCAAGCCTGTGACAAGCTGCAATAGGTACACGAGGTCTGGTGTTACTAGGAGCAAACGTGAGGCCTCTAATACCTCACACATCACATTCTGTTAGAGGAAGATAAATTAATTTGAAGGAAATATTTTGATTATGTTTCTGCACAAACACAGCAAAGCTCTTATTTGCATAGCCTTAAGTATACACTAACACCCATTTACTTAAATAAATATTACTTTTTACAACAATTTTTTTCCTTATTTTTTTCTCTCACTAATAAGCAGAGATGACAGCAAAATAAGTGATTAATTTGACTTCAATGAAGCCCATTAGCTTAAATGATAAAATACACTGATGTAAGCATTACCTAGTTTCACCTATGGCTAATATACTTTTAAAATATAAGTACCTTTGGTAACTATGAAAGCCATTCACCATTACTATGTATTTGTTCATAGATAATCAAATAATGTTTTGGCAACAATATAGCAAATCTAAAAATCTCGGGCTTTTTTCAGACTTACAGTTAGATTTATAGCCCTGCAGGCTGGTATGGCCAGGGGTTGAATCCCCATTCTGCCCTTTTATCACACATCAAATTGGTTTTGAGAACATCTACCTGACATGGGATGAAAACCCAGGTGTGAATTGCCATACTGAAAGACTGCAGTGTGGTACAGTCATAATCTGCCCTCATTTTCAGTACAAGTTACCTACATTTAGCTCCCAATCTCCATATTAATAATGAAGCCTTCCATTAAGAGCAGATTTCAGAGGAACTCCTACATACTGACTGATGCATGTTACAGATTTTCAGCCTAAAAAGGGAAAGCATGGAGAGAAAAAAACGGCCCAGAATAAAAACAATATATCAATCGGCAAAGTTTCTGTTGCTAATTTAACTGGTAGTATACATTACTGTATGCCAAGCTTCAAAATACTGCCTGCAAACATACATGATTATTGAAAGTATCACATGGGAGCCAGAAATCATCATTCTTGGCAGTGTGTTTGGGCCAGGGGTGGGGCAAAAAGAAAACACAGTCCATGAAGATTCCCTGTCTTTTACCAGCGCAATTAGCATGAACTATTTCTCTAGGGTATGGGTTGCACAATCACTGAATCTGATCCAGAAAATTGTACATTTATTCAAACTGCATTAGTCAATACCAGCTACAGTAAACATTAACATGCTGCATAACGTGCAAAACAAATTATGTGTTCTACTATCACAGAAAGTATTATTATGCTTCATCTGCACAAAAAGCTTAAGAGTCTTTCCTAATTTGTATTGCAGGCAGGCATGGCATTGTGTTAAACAATTCTTGACTTAGGGATTAAAAGTCATCTGGACAGGAATGTGGAAATTTCTTCTGCAAAGCATTCTGTTTTTCTAAATAAATTCACATGGTTTTATTGCCTTCAGAGAAGAAGTCACAGAAATGGGTGTAAAATGTTGGCATGTTTCTGAAAGCATAAATTGACCAAACTTCATTAAAAATAGCATTTTTAAGATGCAGATGACTGTTGCATTGGTATTGTTCAGGGCTTTGTCAAACCCCCACATTTTGACTTTCCCTGTGGCCACCCTCTGGGTAACCTGGCTTTCATCTTAATCATTAAACAGATGACTTGCAGATTGCATCCCTTTCTCTCTCATATGTCTATTCTGTTCTTTTTTATCAAAATTTTTATTTACCAAAAGTAAACTTCCATGTCATGCTGTATTCATAAAAAAATATAATTATTTACAATGGAACCACAGATCTGTATTTAAATATAACCAGTTGAAGGCTGTTATTTTTTCCACTGGAAGATGTAGATTTCTTGGGATACAGGATTATGAAGAAAAGATTTGATTCCAGAACACTTACAGAGTAGTTCCTGAAAGCTCATTAATATACCTAATTGTTTGCTCTCCTCAAGTGATCAACAATTTCAGATTTCTTTAGCCAGATGTGTCATAGGCTTCTGTCTTGTTCAGCTGCTGAAGAGGAAAATCTCAGGCCATGGAAACAAGACAATGTGGAACAAACTAAAACTGGCTCAGGAAGACCGAAATCCAAGTTTTCAGCAGAAAACAATCCCTAAACCCCAATTTTCAGACTAGAAAACAGAATGAAACAAAAAATGAAACCATTTGAACATTTTCAGAAAGACCCCACTTTAATTTCATAGGTACTAGGAGGATTAGTGACACAAAGACTGCTTTGGAGAAGGCCTCTGCTATAAGACCTCATTAAAATGGGCAGACAGATCCAATTGTCTGTCATTGTTATCAGGGATCATGTCACCAACTGAAAGCGTTAGTTACAGCACTATCAAAAAGGTAAAGACATCCTTAATCTGTCAATTATAATAAAGAAAGTCTCTCCAGCTGTGGTTCTTAAAAACTTGCCAGTCTCTGTCTTACACCTAACCTATTTTAGATCACATTAGACATCTACCGAACACACCGACTCCATTAAAAGTAGAAAGCCCTGTCCTCAGTTACAGCAGACCTTTGCAGCTTCTATGCAGTCCAGAAAATGACAGACACCCTCAATCCCACTAAAAATTCAAGAGTCCAAAATGCTCAACGCTTTGCCTAACCAGGCCATTTGTCATCCAAATTACTGCTTTACCCGAGGAGCAGCACTAAGCGACATGCAACGGGATAATGTGCATACCTTTCAAAGGCTATTTTAGGCTCACAAGACTCAACTGTCTTAGCAAGCTCTGCCTCTGGGTCATTCAAACCATTTTACCAGGCTGAGGTTTTTATATTGGCTTTATAAATGTCTTAAGGGATAGAAAAATATCTTGCACGAGCTAGAGATTCACTGAATATGCTATATAGTACACTTAGGCCCAGCCTAAAATAAAAGAGCTATAATTGGTCTCTTGTCCATATTCAAGTGCCTAGGTTTTAAGAAGTGAGAGCTCAGATCACTCATAGTGAATATAGAAAGTGCTGAACAGTTTTGAAAATGAAGACAAACACTTTTTTCAGCCTAAATATGAATCAGGATCTAACCCGAGGCTGCAGTTCTCCAAAAAATCCTACTGCCCTATATTTGTTTTTTACTTCTCTTCTGTTTTCACACCCATACACAAGGAAAGAGTCTTCCCTTTCTGATCTCCATCCTGCTCTTTGCCAATTTCCATCATAGTGGAAACTGAAGATAAATGAGTCAGCCTCCCAAAGCCATGAAGTTGAGTAACTACACAAAACCAGTTCACCCTTTACTAGTTAAAATGCGGACATGATTTTTGCAGGAAAAGCCATGATGAAAACATACACATCCAACAGTTACAGTTCAAAATTTAATTACTTAATATTCCACTGGGAAGCACATCCTATTCCCGCTGCCCCACGTTTGTTATTTACTGCTAGAAGAAAGGATTAATATCCACAATAAAAAATCAGTAACACTATAGTTTTTACATATTTCCATTCTGTATTTAAAGCAGCACCATTCACCAAGGAGTCTGAATGGCTGCTTAAAGTCTTCCGAGATGGGAGTTTCAGAAACTTAAGTTTTCAATTAATAATTTCAGCTGAACAGGCACAATAAGTGAGAAGTCTACAGCTTTTTAAGCTTGCCTGACTATAATGACTTTATAATTGCTAGAAATAAAGATTCATCTACGTGGCAGATGAATCTGCAGCATTCCTGTGTTTCATAAACTGTCAACATCTTTTATATAATCTCCTAAGGACCTTTAAATGCACAGCTTGAGGGAAAGTACGGCTCTGGAAGCTGTCTGTGTACATAGTAGATTCACCTCTACTTTCAAATAAAAGATGAAAATTGAACCAGAAATTTCCCTTTGCCACTTCTCGGAACACAAATCTTTGTCTTACAGTATTTATCAGAAGTGCCCTTAGTTATCAATGTCTGTACAATTTCTCCACAAACCAAAGAACACAATTACTAACTTCTATTCTCTTAGAGAGACAGAATATCTGGCACATATAATTGTGCTACATTACTGTCACCATGGTAGGGCACAGAAGCACTTGGCAGTAGGCATGACCTTATCCTTCTAATACTGGTTAGACAAGGCACATTTCTTCACACTAAATCTCGAATTTGCAATGTTATATAAGCTCATTCCTTTTATATTTTCTTCAGCATCTGATGTTGCATCTTAAAAGGTCAGCTTTTTATGTTTGCTTACATAAAATCCATGTTCCTATTTAGGTTGAATTAAGAAAGCAAAAGATTACATATGCACCTTGCTGGTTAGAAGTAACGTAGGTTCACATTTTCTGATATGAGTTTCCTTCCCAGTGTTGAGCCAAACATTATAAGTACCCAGGGATTCAAAACAGAATGGAAATGACATTGGACTGAAGTGAAATGGCACTTTAAATGACAGAAGAATTAAATAAAATTATTTCATATCTGAAAATACAGCAACTTAACATCAAGTTGGTAGAAATTTGGAAGTTTTGTCCCACACAAAACTATCATTTTTCAACCCCTCCCCAAGTGGTATAAAGAAGGTTAAATATGAAGTAATTATGGAATAAAATATCAATAATGAAATGCCAATTCTAGTATGGAATCAGATGTTCTAAAAATCACTAATATAAGGGGTGCTCCCCTGAACTGCAGGAGTTTGGATAAGGCTCCGTTTACAGACCCCTGAATGTCTTTTTCCGTAGCTACGCTTATATATCACCAAATATCACTCTGGTAACAGAGTCAGTTAGGCAAATCACATGAGTGTCCTGGACAATTACAAACCTTGAAGCGTAAAAGGTTTAAAAAGAAAACACAAATGTTGTACAGCCCTTAAGCAAACTTGTAATTGTATGTTTTTTCACTACAGCTCAAGACATGTATAATTACCTTTAAACATTTCTAAATTTAAAGTGATGAGCATTGTTGAATACAGACTAGCCAAGCATAAATTACTCTTAAAAAAATAATCATTCTACCATTATAATGAATTGTCCCTAATTACAATAAGAACATTACAGATATTACATTTGAGAAATAATTAGAACTATTGAGGCAGGTTTACCTCGCTATGAAATTGAGTTTATAAAATACTCAGTAATGTTCCTAATATTTTGAGGTCTTGGGGAAACTAAAAGAACATGGGATTGTATTTAATACAGTAATAGAAACTAGCATTTATAAAACAACAAGTGTATATGTAAACCTACATTAATTCCTACTAAACTACTTACTTGGCAACTAAATATTTTTGTGAGTTGAAGTTACATGATCCAAAATTCTAAAGATTTTTAAACACCCTTGCTGCTTAATTCACTTGTTGATTTCTACCAGGGCCTGTACGTTGCAATTAAAAAAAATATTGATCTAATAACTATTGAAGTCAATAATATTCAGCGGGATTTAGGTTTAAAATGCCAGGTAAGATTTTGAGGGGGTTCACAGGGGAAAGGAGAAAGGAAAGTTATACAACAACAGCTGATAAGACAATGTTAAAGCTAGAGACAAGAGAACTTCACCAGGCTCAGAGTTTGACTTCAGGTCTGATAAGCATTCAGAAGTCCAGGGTCTTATCTGGGCTTATCAGAAATAGCTAGATCCTCTTCGTCTGCAAAGCTTAGCTGTAAATCTTCTAAGAGATCTCAGTTTCTGGTTGGAAACACTTCACAGATAGATTATTTCATTGCATTTTAATTATCACTCTGATTGGGACTCGGTAAGCATATCAAAGTGAAAAGAAACATGACCATGCCATTTTTAGAATTTCTGTAAAGATTCCTCAATCAAAGTTCAAATTTTCTAAAAAACACCCCACCTTCAAATTTGGGATTGGACCTGAGATGAAATGCAGGTTTTTGTTTGCTTGTTTGTTTTTTTATAACTCTATTTATTATCCAGACCTAGTCAAACTAATGAACCATGAAAAACGATATTAATTTCAGAACTCACCTGGCATTGTTCTGGGATCTGCTGAAAATACCATCAATAGTAGAAAATATATCTAGCGTGAAGGCAGCCTGTCAACAAGATGACTGAGTCCTGCACTCTTAAATTGGTTATTTTAGCTCATATAAAATGTTATTGACATGGATATATCTGAAACAATCCCCTCAGACATAGTCATGAGATTTGGCAAGGTCTAAAGCCAAGATAAACTATTGAGCCACACATTTCCAGAAGTCAATATTATTTATTTCCTTCAAGAAAGGAGATGGTGATGAACTTGCTGAAATTTGTGTCCTGAACATATCACACAAGCTATACAATAAGACAGTTTTTTATTTAGCACATCCAATATTTTGGTCAGAAATTTTAGTTGCTATTTGTTAACGCTTCAGTCTGTTATTGAAGGGATTTCTCAAGGATGAAGATAAACAGGGTTTCTAAATCACACCACCTGCTTTTTAAGACGATTGCTTTTGAAACCCCTCAGAAGCTCTGCTTAAGCAGAGCCACTGGTTTGACATCCCCTGCTTCATCAAACCCTGCGTTAAGAGATACGGACCTGACCTCTCGCTATCTGCCAGCACTGCCTGTTGCAAGACTATTCTGTCAAGAGAGACATACTGATATTACTGGAAGTTGGAAAGCCCCACTATTGCTACTGCTTATTTTGAAGTTCTTCCACCAGAAACTATTGCTGTTTTCTTTCTTCTAAAAGCTCTTCACCAGGCTTTACTTCCCAGCGAACAGCAATGTATAGCTTTTGCACCTATCTTGCCTTTCCCATCTACTTCCTTCTCCCTGCAAGAAGAAAGTATAAACACTGTGGGTTCACGGTGAGATTTCATTAAGCAGCTGTTTCAATATGCACTGAGGCCAACAAAAAGTTCCCGTTGACCTCAGCATACTTTGATTTTATTTTTTTTATTCTGCCATGTAACAAAGTTTTATAAGGAACATTAGAAGACTCTCTTTTTTGCTATTAGTCTTTTTAAAGACACAGAAAAGACTGAGGTGTTACCATTAATTTATATCTCTGGTATATCTTGTAATGTCTTACATAGTCTGCTATCTACAAATAAAAACATGTTTGCAAAAATCTGCATCTCACCCACCACTGACTTTAACCGGCTTCATGCAAACATCTTCAGGTGTCTCAACAAGCATTATGCAGACTGGATGGATCTCAGGAATTACAGTACCTACTCCAAGCCTTGGATGGTGGAATTCTTGGGGAAGGGGCTATTCTACTCGTAACATACCAAATAGTTTAAATGCAAAAATAATATTCTTACTGCTGTATAACACCAACCACTCTTGGGATCATACAGATAAGAAGCAAAGCTAAAATAGTTTTTAAACACGAGGGAATATATTTAGACACCAGCACTGCCATGAACATCTTGGTACTAGTACCCCATTGACCAAGCCTAAGCTACAAAATACACACCTGATTTCAGACCACGGCACCAATTACTACGTTCAGAAAGTTATGACACTGTCACTTTTGAATACAATAGAAACCACTGAGCTGTCTCTGCATTCATAAACAGGTGCTTAAATGTTCCCTCTTTCAGCATTTTACTGCCAACAAACCTTAGCTAGGACTCAGAGGTCATTCTGGCATGTGAAGATAATTCACATAAAATTATCATTACTCATTTGAAGGAAGATAAATGATTGTACAGACTGTGCTTTTCATAGGAATCCAAAAGGCACAGAATATGAGCTGAAATGTCCAATTCCGAGTTACTTATTTCTAATTCTATTCAATTTTCAAGGTAAAAAAGATATATTAAGTTAAAATATCAAAACCAGTGTGTTTTAGGTGTGGGAACTGTGAATATTTGCAAACAGCACACTGGTATCAGCTGTAGCTTTCTTTTTATTAAAATAAAGTTCTTAAAGTGATGTTAGAATGACATTAGACATTTGCTTTCCAGTCATAGCCAGGTGGCGTTTTCCCCTCTGTGAGCCAATAGTGGGGGGAGTATTTTTAATTTTTTTAAATGTATCTGTATATACACACACATATATACATATATATACCCACTTATTTATGCATACATAATTATACTTACAAATAGATACATAAGAATAAATGCAATGTATAAAAATCATTTACCTTGAAAGCCCAAGCACTGAAAACTAGAAGTTGTCTATTGAACATAAGCTACACAGAGAGTGTGAGTAGGCACAATACTGACTGCCTTGTAGCATTCCAGTAAAGGCTGACCTGTAGACACTCTTCTGTATGAGTGGGAGGTAAATCTGCTTCTATGTTAACTTAATCTTTGGCCTTTCTCAAACAGACACTGTGATTGCTTTGCTGTGCTGCATTTTTTTTTACATTTAATATCTTCACAGGAAGAATACTGTTCCAGAAGGACCAAGCCTAAACCACCAAATAGATTTCACACTGGACTGGACCACCAATTAGATGGAAACTTCAGTCCCAGGGGCACAAGTTTAGTGCTTTATTCATTCTTCTGTATCTATTATTTATCAGCAAGGAGATACTGAAGAAGAAATGGAGAGAAAGCAAGATCTTGCAGTTTAATGCAAAGTCTTAATCTTTCAGATATCAGAGTAAAAAAATAAGCTGAAATGAGTGATTGAAATGTGGTCAGTCATTTCATTCAGTCCTCACTGGACAGCAGCGTGACATCAGCCTGTTTTTCCCTTCCAAGGATCACTTAACTGGAGGGACATGAAAAATTAATCAGTCCCTTCTCAGTGGAGCATGGGTTACAAGGACACAGCCCAGACCCACTGAAAAAAATGGTATTGGCAAAACTGAACTTTAAAAGACTTGTTAGACAGAAAATTAATCTTGTCTTGTTTTACCTTGTCTTAACAAAGATCTTCTGAAAGAATAAGCAGAAATGGTTTAGTTTAAAAGCTTCCTCAACTAGAAGGATAAGCAGGTCAGAAAGGAAGAAGCATAACTTTCAAGCACACCTGCTGAAGGAAGAGTACAGCTCATGTGCAGAGCTGACGACACCTTGCTATTAGTATTCAAAGCTGTATTAAAGGGCTAAGATTCCAATAAAAAACCCAGGGTCCCATTACCTGCATCTATTCCTCCCGCTCTCTACAGAAACAGATTGGCTGGAAGAGTGAAATTATTTCACTAGCTGGAGTGAAACTTGCTGCAACTGTTCCCTGATAACTAATCAATTGAACTCCCATGATGGCCACAAAGTATCCTTCAGATATCCGGGATGTTCATGCTCTTTATGAACATCCTGAATTATACATGGAAGCAAATGGAAACACATCACAGTTCTCCAGCTGATACAGTATATTCACATCAAACTAATGCTACCAAACATATTGGCAGTCTTACTTTGC
Organism: Falco biarmicus; assembly: GCF_023638135.1. Lineage (NCBI taxonomy): Eukaryota > Metazoa > Chordata > Aves > Falconiformes > Falconidae > Falco > Falco biarmicus. Next base: position 10,292,068 of record NC_079302.1, read on the forward strand.
ATCAAGTGAACTTCAAGTAGATTTCCATGTAGAGTGCAGGAAGGTAATTGGACTTGTCCCAACTAAGCCATAGATCCATATGCAGAGGCGAAGATTTAATGGAGGGACTTGTAATTACCTAGCTGCATGCAAATTATAGTACATTTCTCCCCAGGCTACTGTTGCTGGCTATCTAATCTTAGCCACAGGGCAGATCCATAAATTCTACAGTTCCCTGGTCTCTCTCTGTGAGAGGAATCTAACCTTTTTTTCACTCCCTTAGCGTAGACTCTCTTCAAGTAAATCTAGTCCAACAGTCGGACTTTAAGCGTTATCACAAACTATAATAGGCAAACATCTCTGGATCTGACATTAATTCCAACTCCTACCCAACACTTCACCAGCTCAGTCCCTCCACCCCCAAGAGAGTTTATTATCCTCCCCATTTGGCTCTGAAAACAGAAAAGCTGATTCATCTCCAAGAAAAAGTTTTCAGTGATATCTCAGCAACATAAGGAAACCTGGAAACCAAAGTTCTTCTGGATGTGGATGACAGGAATATGAATTTATAACCCAGAGAGAGACCTACCTCTACACTGACTACCTGCACAGAACCTGCGTCCATGTTTATATAACTGTTACCAAGGTCAATAGGAATAACAGCAAACCAGGCAGTTACCATGTCTTAATGCATGGTAATCTATATATTTAATTTGACAAGACAGTTAACATACCCTATTCTGTTTCTATTCTTACTTTGAATGCATAGTTACTCTTCAACTCACACTTTCCACAAGTCCCTAGGACAGTTTGCCGCTTCATGTTAATATTAATAGTCATCCCTACCTCCTAGGATTTATTGTGCAGACTTTAAGATTCTGTCTTTGGAGTAACGTCTTCACACGTAAAAGCCTTGTTCTTCAGCTGCATGAGCACTTCTACTGTGTTTCAGTTCTTCTCACGTGATTTAATCAAAAGCACCCTAACTTTATCACTTCTGAAAGAATAACCAATTGCAACTTTTGCTGTTCTGCTACCTGTAGGCTGCTGCCGCCTCTGAGGTGAAACATCATGGCAGAGCATCACAACAGGAGAAACTTGCAGTTCCCTGCAAGAAAACTTTGTCTTTCAAACATATCATTCATCTTTGCCTTTTCTGAATCTGGTGGCAGCCATCTAATTGTTCACCGATAAGCCATTCAGACCTCAGATGAATGATTTCCAGCCTCATTGAATGCACAATCCCTTTCACTTTTTTTAGCCTGGGGGGTGAATCGAAGCCCTAATGACCACAGAGACTGGAGGACGCACAAGTGCTTGGGACAGACAATGTTCTACCCAAATATCATAAAAGAAAGTTACTTGTTATTTTCTTTAGAACAGATCCAGAAGGCATATTCCTTGAGCCCTGTGACATCAAGTCAACTAACCGGAGCAGTTTAGCACATAAATATGTGGCTATCAAAGAACACAGTAAACTGTCACATATTTGGTCCCCTGGCTTTCAAAAAAATTAAATCACCGTTGTTATTACGAATTGCAGTGTTGTATTTACGATGGGATATTGATCTCAATTTTCTCTCCTTCACACTGAAATAATGCAATTGCTTACTTCACTATGGGAAATCAGGGGACTTTAAATCCTTTTGAAGAATAGCTGTGAAATCTTCAGTTTTACATAGTATTAATCAGGCCCGAAGTCAAGTGACAGAAAACCAATAGCGGTGTTTTAGAGTGAGGTGGGAAAGCCTGAAAGTCTTACCATATTCTCTGCTGTAACATTACGGATACAGTTGCCCTCAGGTTCTGGATAGGGGCAGAGTATCTGGTAGAAAAGCCACTGGGAATGCACACAAAGCAAACACCATTCCCCATGGGCCCCATCTGCAGTAAATACATGCAGAAGGGTAGGAGGACAAACACTGTCCACAGCATCACTCACAGTGAAGACTAGTTTTTCTGCTCACAGTCTCATAGGAAATAATACAGAGAGAAGACCCCTGCTCTGTTCTCTGAGACCACACCTGAAAGCAGCTGAAGGGAGCCTTATCCCAAGAGAAGTGCGGCTGTGGAAGTTTCAGCTGGAAGGAAGGCAAGGTGAAGACATTTTTCACTGAATCACAGATTCATATGGCCTCAAAGACTTTAGTCCTGCAATTACGGTGGAGACTGTCCCTTGCATGCATTGTCATGCTCCATATCTGCCCAGCTTCTCAGAGCTCAACAGGCAAGACAAACCTATAAAGATGCATAGTTACATTCTTATCACCTAGCCCAGTGAGGTATTGTTCCAGAAGATAGTAAATGTACCAAATTTATTAATGCCATTAGCATTTTCACTTTGCATTAGCAAACAGTGTTTGCAAGGAGCAGAAAAGTACATGGAATTCATTAAAACCTTCTGGGTTTGGAATACTGGGAAGTGGAAATAATAATAGATCCTGCAAGGAAGGGAACAAAATTTGTTACCTGAGACCCACAGAAATCTCAAACAAGGGGAGCAGGAGTGCTGATTTTTTTATAGAGACATTCAGCTATATTGAAGATCACAAGTAGCCTTTGAATTTTCAAACCAGCAATAAAACTCCAAGGAATTTTTTCTTATGATATGTAGCAGCTGCAGTAGAGGTTTTTCATGCCCTTTAACAAGCTTTCTGGAGGAAAGAATGAGCATGTGTGCTCTGATAGTGTGGTAAGAGAGCCACAGCATCATCAACAGCTGATGCTGCAGAACAGTTTTCATCATTTATTTAAACTGGTCTGAAAATATTTTGAAAGTGTATTTCCTTTTCATAGATCCAGCTGTGAAGATACTTATAGTATTCAACATACACTCATCTTTGGTCAGCTTCTTTCCACACATCCTTGGACCCATTCCTGCTTCTTCTCAGTGTTTACAGTCTTGAAATTTTTACAGATTGTTATCACATCTATTAAGCTATACAACACAGAACTGCAGGCAAGAAAAACACTAAGCTGACCTTACAGGGGCTGCATATGGCCTCCTGAATGACACAAAACCCACACAGGGTCGGGACAGTGAAAATGTTAAAGGGAGAGGAGTACAGGGAAACAACAGTTTAGATAACTGTGAACTGCTTACTGAGAAGAGCACTGTAAGATAGTCATTAATTTCATGGGTCTGGGGAAAGAGCAGAGAGAATCAGTGATCAAGTCAAGAAGCAAGTACTAGAGTTTATGAATAAGGCATTCATTTTGATTCAAACACAGCAGCTAAACAACAGACCTACTGGATAGTTTCGTCTTATAGCCTTACTTGCTAAGCCATATTAGATTTATACATGCATTTAAAACAAAATAGGATAATCAAATAAAGAAAGAAAACTCTGCAGAACAGAAATTTCCTGATTACCCTCATGAGACTTTTTAAAACTAAAGCTTTGCTGTCCTTTTAGTCCTGCAAGCCCAAACACCAGAGATCCTGTACTTGGTGAAACTGAGCTTCTTCTCTGCAGCACAAAATCAACCAATATGGCTGGAGGGGAGCTCTACTGGTCAGCTAGTCAACACTCCTGCCCAAGGCAGGATCAGCAATACCTACATAAGTCCTGGCAGACATCTGCCTAATTCTTTCTGAAAACCGTTAGTGATAGAGGTTCCCCAAGGCAATGTATTCCAGTGCTTCACCCTCTTTGGCATTTGGGTGTCTTTCCTAACATCTAATCTAGTTCTTCCATGCTGCAGTTCATTAATGTCTACTGTTTCTTTTCCTAATCAAGAGCAAAACAGCTTCCTCCTTCCCTTACTGCAAACACCTTTAATAAACATCAAGACTCTGAATATCTGCTGCACAATCCAGAAGGAGATACTGTGCGACAATACTGATGCCACCTGCTCGTGTGCTGAGTGAACATGTGTTTAGGGACAGGCAGAAAGAAACCTCTTTCAGCAAAAACTGTGCTGCTATTGAATTTTGCACTTTTCCAAGTGTGGGGAGACGGCAGGAAATTCCACAATAAAACACACTAAGCACTCATCAATTCCCAGACCTCCCAAAACACTAAGAATAAAACCTAACAGAAAAAACTTAACCAAGCATTAAGACAGAATATATAAATAGGGGTACTGATTGTTCCTTTTGTGGATTTTTCCAGTGCTGAGACAATATGAAAGTGATTTTTGAAATACAAAGTAAGGGGCAGGATTGTGCTTTGGGGATAAGGTTGAGATTTTGGGGTACATGTAGATATTAGGGACATTTTCTTCAGGATCTGTATACCCTGTGCGAACTACAAGTCTCAATATATCAAGTCTGCTGTGTCTAGGCATTTAGCCGTCTTGTAATTCCTATGCCAGGGAGTTTGCTAAGAATTGTGGCAGTGATTTTAATAAGTAGGTACCAAGCCCTTCATTAGTCTATGTTTGTTCCTTCTTACCTTCAGAAGCCTGGGTATGTGATGTGGGTCAGTCTGTAGCAGGATTTTCATTGCATTGTGTACAGCCCTTTCCTTCAATTTGCTGCATTTCTGCCCCCTATTTAATAACCCATGTAATTAAGAAATGTAGAGAAAAAGGGGTCTCTTGGGTGTGGAGTTAGCAAGAGCTGACTGCTTTGTTCATCTGAAATCAAGCTAAAAGCAACTGTTAGGGGAGAACTTCATATAGAAACACTCAAAGGAGCAGAGGCTATAATTCTTTAAAAGCAAAACCTTAAGAGCACTGGAAAAAAGAATTTTCATCATGACTAAAATAACAGGCCTTCAAATTCAGTATTGTGCTGCTACGAGTAGTTAGCTGAACATCAGCATGTTCACTCTCTCAGCACATTCATTCCTTATTGCAGAATAGTCATTCTAACATCATAACATTAGAATCTTATCAATATGTTAGTAAATAAGCTCAATCTCTGAACATTGCTGAAACCCTTAAGAGCCAAGAGCTTTCTCTATGAAGGAAGGACATTTGCATAGCACATATTTGAAGTCTTCTGTATTTTTTAAATTATTGTGTTCATTATAACACTCCTGTTAGTTTTATTTTTCTGCCTTATACTAAGCTGCATTTTTAACTCATGTTTCCATAAATGAAAGATGTAATAGTCTTACGTTATAAGGTTGATTCCCACTTGTTGCAAACAAGATGATGATGGCCCCATTTTCATATTGATCTTGTTTTAAATTGGATATACAGTGCTTCAACAAAACCTTAACTATGATTTTCATTCCCACTGTAAGCCACATGGAGTCTTCAGGCTCAGAATAAAGATAATGGAATAAAAAAATTGACTTCTTAAAATACCTACATCCTTCCATGTCTAAATGTGCTGATAATTTCCAACCACATTTCTACCTGTAAAATTTATAATTACCGAGCACATCAGATAGGTTAGGGTTAAGCCACTTTATGGAGTGAAGAAAGTCCCAACTGCACAGAGATGACTTGCTCCTCTATTGGATAATTAAAATCAGAATAAGAGGTGGGATGATTCTCGTCCTTTTGCCATTCCATTTCTCTCCCACTCCTCTGAAAAAGCTTCCAATTCTATATTGAAAAGATTTGGCAATGTCAACTATGAGCTTTTGGACTATTTCCTACTTTCCCTGTGTCTCTCTAGCCCTGTTTTTTCCAATAATAGGCACGTACGATCTTGCCTCCCCATAATTTTTATCCATTTACACTCCCACCTTCAAATATTAATCTCTTCTCTTCAGCCTGCCAAAAAGTATTATAGTCATACTCCCTTCTGATCAACAGGCTACATATAGTTCACTATTGTTTAAAAAACTCTTTGGGTTGTTCATTGGTTGGTTTGGTTTTTGAATTACGAAGACTCTCTCCAGTTCGTGCCACCTCATACACACATAAATATTTCACAGCTCCTGAGCACAGGAGATCCTCTGCCTTCCACAATGCCATCCTGCCCTTCTGCCTCTTCCACATTTCATCCAGTTCTTCAATCATATTTTAAATATTCTCTACGCCAGCTCTTGTATCTCTAATGTCAGTCAGTCTTCTTATAAAATAGCAGAGGTAGAATACAGAAGAGAATTAACAGCTCTACCCCACAGCTCTTCTGTCGCTATGAAGTGCAGGACCCATTCTAGCCACTAGTACTACTTTTTCTCGTCCAAACTATGAATCAGGACAGAGACAGAAATGAGGACTGGACCGTGCATGCAGTGATTTGCATGTGCTGGTACAAGGAAGTCTGCCTGCACCAACTGTGCGGTTCTGAGATTGCAGGATTTGACTAAGCAGAGGATGCTGCACACTCAGAAAGCAGGACCCGGACATGTGAAAGTTAAAAGGGGAAAGAAGAAAGCATGTACAAGAAAGCAGAGACAGAGGCATGAATGCAAGCTCCTGCTACCAGAGAGTGGTACATGGTTCCCAAAGGAAGAGCCTGGTACTACGCTGGAGGAAGGAAGAGAAAAAATTCGGCTAGCTGTTAGCCCCTGGAGCCAGAGTGGAGCAAGGCGACAGAAAATGAGCTGCTGTAGGTGCTAACGAGAGTTAATGGAGGGCTGGACTTGTGCCACAGAAACAGGAAACACTTGGGGAAACAAAAAGCCTCATCCCTTGCTTTTGCCATGGATTGTATTCACATTTCTGTTACACAGTCTCAGACTTTCCAGCTTTTAGGGTGCATGTTTTGTTTATACTTTGCTCCATATCTGTACCACTAAGACACAGGCTTTTATTTTCAAACGTCATCTCTGGGACCTGGGGTTTTAAAGAACCCACCTTCCCATTGCAAGCAATAGAAGTCACCTAAGAGAATAATAAAATTATGAGAGCTGGCAGTAGGCCAGTACCATATGTTGACAGCACTACAGTGGCAATGCAGAGAACTGCTCTGGGAATTTGTCACCATGCATTCTTTGCTACAACTGCCACAAAGTAGTTTCCTTTGCATTTAAAGGCCACTTCTGTTAACTGTATTAAATACCAGTATTATGACACAGAAGCGATATAACTGACTAGCAGTACAAGTTCTCCATGTGAACCCCACCTTTCCTACGGAGCTGTTTTGTTAGCTGTGCATTATTTTTCAATGGTTGATGCAGCAGCTCTTGACAACAGTGATCACAATAATTTTCAACATGCCTGAAAATACTGTAGCTTGCCCTGAATGTCCTCTGCTATCCGGATCCATTTGAGGAATGATTACTTCAGGGAAGCTTGGATCATTTCAATTGCCTCCCAGTGAAGTAGCTGGCCTTAACTGTTTTACAAATAGACATCCCAAACATTGATCTTTCTTGCTGCAATGGATCAGTCCAAGTAATAATGCATGCTTTGTGTCTGAGCACGATCTGTATGTTGAGCTAAGTAGAGGTTTCCACATTTTAGCATGTTTGTGCAGGTTTCAGCAGTTTCTTCACTGAAGTTGGCGAGAAATCTCAGTGTTTGTAAAGTTTCAGTTTTGCTATGAAATGAAAATTGACATTTCAGCACAACACTAAATTCCAACAATTAGGCTTAAAGTTAAGTTCTACTGTACTGCCTAGAACTTAGGTTTTCAAAACATAAAGGAAAGCAATATTATGCTAAATGGCAATTTTGTTCTCTGTCATGCAATAATCACTTTGCAATCACGCCATTCATTCTGATGGCTTTGCATACATTTCTTGTTAGAACTGTCACATAAAAGGCTTACTTTGGAAACCAAGCAAGTTGGCTATTTCTCTCTAATTCCAAAGGTATTCAGAAACACTGGTATTAACTGAAATTTATTTTCAGGACTTGATGACACAGTAAATTTCATTACAATTGATCAAAGAATGAAATAGCACACACATAAATATAACATACACAGTTCGCTACTAAGGTTGCAACACTAAATGCTTAAAAGTTAGGAAGTGCCATTAAGGTTACTGTGTAACTTGAATACCTGTCCATTGTGTCTATACATACACATAACACATAAAGATAACACTTATAGTTATGCAATTTCATTTTCCCTACAAGACCCCTGCCATATTGCCACAGTGCAAGAGGCAGCACTTAATGAACAGCTCTTCGATATTTTGTTTTCTCATCACTGCTCAATGCATGACCTAAATCTTATTTATTGCTCCCTGTTTAAACCTTGCTCTGCAGACCATTATTCTTGAGCTTCCACTGTACCTGTCAGTACCGTATTTAGCACCTACTATGGAAATTTTCAGTCTGTGCAGTTAACATCTTGGCAAAAATATTAAGCAACAAACCCCAGTTATTAACAGAAAGCATCACTTGACTAACTGCAGACAGTGCTACTGGGGCATCTTCTAAAATGTGAACTCTTGAACCACACGTACGCATTTTTGCATGCATACCTCAATAGCTCAAGAAACATATACACTTTAAAGATGACCAAATTCTACTGTAGTTTTGCACAGATTTAACTCTACACAAATTAGGAAAAATTAAATAGTGATCTATTCAACAAGAACCCATGACCACACTGTTATGCTTCATAGAAAACCAGAAATTGCCATATGTGTATCTGTGCACATGGAGGAATGCAACAGAGAACAAAAGGTGGAATCAAAAGAGGAGGGGAAAAGGTGACACAAAGTGTCTGCATGTCCTATAAAACACAGCGATTTTACAGCAGGGCCTCTCTGCATGCCTGTGCTGGGTGGACTCAGCACCCCAGGAATGTCCTTTAGTCTTCCTTATTTTTCCAGGCAGACAACTAAAATATTCTGTGCAAACTTAAGAAGGCAAATGAGAAAAAAGCAAGTCTCAAGAGTACTTGTGTTACTTAGCACACCAATAGCAAACTGCAGCCTTCCCATCTCCTCCCAGTCAAAAAACAAACCACAGCAGTATTATCTCATGTAATGTCTCAGTACCCAAACTGCAGCACCAGTATTAACATTTCACACAGGCAAGCTTTTTTATCCATGCTAAGAAATAAAATAGAATAGAGAAGTCCAATTCAACTCTCTCTCAGCATACAAAGTTTCCTTGGCTAGAAAAATGTTAATTTTTTTAGAAGACAGGTTAGAGCACACCTGCCTTATTCTAAGTTATATTCCAACTCTCCACAGATTCTTTATTCAGGCACAGAATATTTCCAGACTTCTAGAGAGCTTTAGAGCTCAACACGTCAAAATAGTAATTGTGTTTGGGTTTCTAGAGGCTAAAGATGATCCTACAGGTGAGGTCCTGCACTACAAGACTACTAAAGCTTTTACAATGACTTTACAATGCAGAATCTGCTGCAGCAAAGCAAAGATAAATAGTGGGATGTCTATTCTATATGAGCACGTATGTGAATGTATCCATCTATTCATCTACATGGACAAAGTACCAAATAAAATTTAGCTGCTTACCTATCATTATTACAAGGGTCAGAATCGTTTAAGAGCAATGGTAAAAATCATACTGCAAACTGTTTTAACTGGAATGACCACCAATAAGAAGCTTGCTGAATAGAAGTACACAGAAGAAACTACAATTTTTGAAGCACAGGAAAGGTTTCTTAAAATACAGATAATCTGTACATTTATCAAACACATTAGACTTCTATATACTTTAGCTTAAAACATAAAAAGCTTAAAAAAAGTTTCTAAAAAGTTTTGCAGCTTCCTACAGTTATACATAGTTAAATAGGAATAATCTTATCTACTTTTTGGAAAGGATATTAGTCCATCTAGGAAACAATATTTGTAGAAGGATGTGTGTAAATGAATACAGTAACCTAACTCACACGATAGCTGGATAGCATACCAAGAGGATGTTTTTACAATAAATATTAGGAATAAAGAGCAGAAGTTAATTGTTTCCTATGCTGCAAAGTGGAGATCTTAAAAATTAGTTCCATAACCAGCAAGATAATGGATAGAAAGGTTGCACTGATTACAGCATCTCTGGATTAACTTTGCAAAAATTCAGAACTTACAAAGGGCCAGAAATGGATTTCATCAGATGAATCTAGATTCAGGCATCTGTATTTGGATAGCGAGAGACCAGTGGTAGTTCCATCTAAGTGTGTGAAAACACACAAAACAACAGCATGAAAGACAACACAACATGCAACCCCACTATCTCTCCTGTATAAAAACTGCTTGGAAGGTGCAAGGTTGTCATATTTATTTTTTCTTGCTGCATGCCTTGGGGCAAAAGGTGACACCATGTTTTCCTGTCTAGGTTCCACGTTTATTCAGAGGTTTTGGCTCCCTTCTGATCATGATTCACGTAGTAGTTGTCTGACATCTTTTCTCTGTGCTGTCACTTACGCAGGAATGGGAAGAGCTTTGCTTTCCTTTGAAAAGTCAGTCAGTCAGCCACCACTATGGACTGACAATTCATAGCAACTTTCCAGGCATACTTTACACTGGTTAAATATAAATAAATATGACAACAGCAAATGATGTTGCTGGAAATATGCCCTCTCTTATTAATGCATTCAGTTAATTTAGCATCTGGTATATAAATATAATTTCCTCTTTCCACATAATCTGTATTTCCATACGATGATGAGTAGTACTGTAGGGAACTTTGTAAGAAAGGAATTTTCTACATTATGGGATCATGTAAAACAAAGAGTACTTTGTACTGCAAAGGGCCAGCTAAAGAATAGATCTTAAGAATTGCATTCCCCCGAATCTAAAAAGACAGCACTGTTGAAACTTGGAACCTTTTGTCTTTAGCACTGTGAAGTTTTTGTATTTTGCCTTTGGAAGGTATACATCCCCTCTGTTTCTCTGAATTCATCTTAGAGTCAGTCTGATGCGTAGCACAGAGAGAAGTCTTAGATGATGCATCAGTTTGCCTTCCTCAGATAGATTAAAAAGGCTACAGAGGGTAATGTGAGAACAGTGCTTATGGAACAAAGCAGCAAAGAAAGGGAAACACTTCCACAGTGAAAATTAAAGAGAAATGCCATTGTAACAGACAAATTAGAAATAATTAGGCAGTCAAAAAGACCAAGAAAGCAAAAGTCTGTTTCTACAATAAAATTGTGACCATATAAACCAGACCGACTAGATGTGACACACAAAGACAGCAGTGGATCGAACACGTCAAGGTTCATCCATCAGGAAAAGGCATTTGGCTAGTATCAGTCTTCCTTTGCCTGAATCATTTTCCTTGCAAAGCACACTCATTTTTCTGATCATGTAAGTCCTTTTCTCTTCCTGTTGTTAGCTGCCTCTTCAAAAGATGCTAGCATTTAATTTCCATGGCAGTCTAGAAATATTTCATTGTACTACAGCAGGATTCTCTAGGAACCAGGAATACATGTGCCTCCTCTTTTTTCTACCCCGCCCCCCCCCCCCCCCCTTCTCATTGAGGAAGGCCCTGAAGCCATGTTCTCATGAAATCTTTATGGCTTTTTAAAATAGGAAGCTATTGTCCCATACACCTCCTTAATTATGCACCAATCAAAAAGTGTAAAAGAACAGCTCTGCCAGTGACAACTAGGAGGCAAGTGAAAGGAGAGAAACCTAACTTACAAAATACTGTTTAAGATTTTCCCTGTAAGACAGGAAGCTGTGTAAGCATGAGGATGGCTTAGCACAGGAAAGGGACTAAAGGCTCCTGAAGGAAAAAGGTTCTATCTAAGAATCTATTTTTTGTCAAATTTATATTCTTACTTAGGGGACATATAAGCTATTATTTACTGCTTCGGGTAGGTTTCATGATACTCATGAGACAAACAGATATTGAAAACAGACTTTTGAAAATCTCTTTAACTTCAAGTGTCCATTTTGAGACACCTGGGGCTCAAACATTAGAAGTGAGTCACTTTAGAAATAAAGCAGCATTAACTAGCTGCTGACAATTAGCTAAATTGTGACATGTGCTGCCTATGTGCATTGTTTTGACTTCAGTGACAGCTAGCGGTGCAAAAAACAAAAGAAGAAATAATATCAATAGTATAATCAGGAAAATTTCCATGTCTACGTCCAAATCGGGTTTGTGTTGATCCACACACAAGATTTAAAAGCAACATTAGTGCTTCTCACAGGCTTTCCTAAAGCTTTTAGTCAAATTGTAGAAATCTCTAGAAGACTAGTTTTTTCTACCACCTTCCACCACAGAAGGAGTTAACGCTGCTAACAGTCTCACAGGGTCCATTTTGACACAAGATGACACTGCAGAAGTCAATGATCCAAGGTCTTAAGCCTGCGTGACAAAGATCAGGAAAAAAACACCTCATCTAGTTTAGATTTAGGTACTAAATATCAAGAGTTTAGGTTTAAGGCTTCTTAACTTCAAGTTTGAATGAAGGCTCATAATAAGGAAAATTTAAGTTATCTGTCCCACATACTACAAAGCCACAACACAAACGGTACTAGCTACACACAGTTCTACAGCTCTAAAGTTGGACTGCCCAGAACTCAGTGCTGAGCTTATTGAAATAACACTTGTTTTCTGTGCAGCTGTATTCAAATTTGATGAAATTGCAGCCTGGAGCCTGAAGCTAAGATTCTCTAGGGATTAAATGCTTTTCTAAACCTAGATGATATTAGAAATAAATTAACGTAATTATTCAAAGTTACTTTTTCATTAAACCATTAGCATTTACACTCAAATTAATATCACTTTTTGTGAATTTTACCTATTTAAATGACTGGAGGCACTGTATGAAGTGTTATCATTGACTATAGTAGTGCTGAACACAGACACTTTGTTACGTGTTCCAGTACCAAAAGGTGGTGAAAATGTGGACAGCAGCCCTGGGTATCTAATCAAGCACAGGGAGAAGAACGGCCAATCTTTGGTTCAGCTGCTAATCCAAGCTTTGGCCTTCTCCATCCTTAGTCATGCAACTCTTCCAGCAGTCACAGTGACAGATGTTTTGCATGGGTAATCCTTCATCCTTCTAATCCCGACTGAGGGTTAGAATTGATGGACACTGGGTACACATAAATAAAGAACTTAAAAATACATAACTTTGGGCTTGAATAAACAGTATTAAATAAACATATTAATAACAATACAGGCTTTAGAGTAAGATTAGCTGTAGACACAATGTGGAGCAATACTAAATAAATAACCTGAAAGTGCACAGACAAGTGCTGTTAAATTGAAAAGGCTTTACACAAAGCAGCAAAAAAAAGGAAAAAAAGACACAACAAGGGAAGTGATGATATTTCCTCTTTTTTTAACTGCGTGAGAAAATTAAACAGCTGTAGTAGCTACAGGTGCAAAGTAGAACGGAAAGGATCAAATCAATTTATCTTTTCAAATGTTCACAACAAACTTTTTCTAGTACGAGACCTGAATAGACAGGGCAACTGGTTGGTTATACACAACCTCATAGTTCATAACTAAAATTGGATACCATTTCCCTTTGTGGCACAGAGATTACCTGTTTAGAAATGTCACATCAGAAACAGAGTATCTACCTTCTATTTTCTCTACGTGAATCAATGACGCTTACATCTGAACACGTGCTTAAGGTGCTCTGAATTTGTTGTCTAATGTTCCACTAAACTTGGTTGACTCAAAGTCAAGGCTTCAGTTACAGCTGGAAACATCAGGCAGGTCTGATTTTTGCCAAGTTTGGCTCCTAAAAAACAAATTACCTCCAAAGGAGTGCCAGCATCTAAAATCTATTCCAGTGACTTGTAATTCATGCAGCACACTGAAATGTGGGTTTATCCGAAATTTTTGCTCACAGACTGCAAAGAACAATTAGAGTAATTTATGGGTGGACTGGAACAAAGAGTTGGGAAATGATTGGTGCAGCAGGAGTATAACATATGTGATGGATACAAACTTTTCAACTGGGTGGAAGGGCCTGATGGAGCCGTATGTTCCGAGAACTACTAAGTTTTTCTGCTTCAAATGAAAGAGACAGATGGATTATTTTGACCGTAGGGATTAACCAGTGTTCAGGTAAGTACTCAAAAACATCCAAACCAGAAAATTCACCCTGAATTGCAAAATGTGTTCTGTTGCAACAGCACTGAAAAAAAAGTAGTTGTGCATGCTCAGCTAGGAAAGGAAGGACAGGAGGGTAACAATGGGAAGAAATTAGGAAGTTCTACTTTTTTTATTGCACTTTCTGTTCCTAATTTTGCTTTAACCAAGCATCTGCTACGTAATATAGTCTCCATATGCAACAGATACAGAATTCCATGCATTTAAAAGGACTAGTGCGGGGTTTCAGTGTCAGATCTCTGAGCAAAGCTTTTCACTATTTTCAAGGCACAGCCTGAGTTGTGAGCGAAACCTGACTACTAACTCCATAAAAATTACATATAAAGCTCTTAATTGCTTTGCAGTCCTTCAGCTTCACCTTTTCCATTGTTTACCAAGGCAAAAAAAGGGACAGAAAGAACACAGTGGTAAAATACCAAGTACTCTATCCTTCACACACCTTATGTTCTGACAAGCCAGGAAGATGATTGAGAGCCAGTGAAATTTCCCAGATTTAACTGAATATTCCAAGCATTCAGAGCAAAGCAAGGACTTTTTTTCTTCAGTGGTCCCACAAGGAATAATGAAATTAAGCCCTGGTTAATAAAATGTTTGGGTACTGTACAAACAGAATTGAGTAAACTTTCTTTCTCTGACAGATTTAGCCACAAGTAAATTGGAATCTTCTTACATCCCAAGAAATAGCTTTTATAGGCATATTTCAATTTTTCGTCATGGAAATGTATTCTCTTTGACCTACAGGACAGAAAAACTGAGTTTCCTTAGATAATTCCAGTCAACTCAAAACTGACAACTTTCAAGGAAAGCCTGATGTATTTTAAAACGGGTCAGGCACAGTGTCCTGCTGTCACTCCTTATTGGTGATGTGGTTGTTGTCAGGGACTTGCAAAAACCTGGGACACCAGACCTCCATTCTATCCACAGGTATCCTCACTGAATTTGACTAAGGCACACAGTACCTCTGCATTTAAAAAAACATAGCTATAAAATGGGAATAAAAGTCCTTTCCGATTTCTCAGGGATACTGTAGGAAGGAGATGTACAATAAGAATTTACCAGACTCTCATCTGTAGTCTTCACCCTACACATCTGAGACTGAGAAACTTCTGCCACATTCTGATTTGGTTTAGCACATCCCTAAGAATACACACCTATAAGGAAAACAGGAGCATAAAGTTTCCTCTGTTTTTGAGACCTCGGGGCAAAATAATTCTCATCCCACAAAAAAAACCCCAACCAAACCCAACACCTTCCTTTTGCAATGGGGTGGCATAACCTGCCTTCTGGTTTGACAGTCAGAACTAGGTCCAAATGTAATCCTCATTACACAGACTGAATTTTTCACAAACTGCCAAAACTTGTCATAAAAGAAAAAACACTTTAGTGCACCCACCACAGCTGGGGAAAAAGATAGTGGACTGCTTCCAGAGGAAAAACCATCAAATCCAGTAGTAAAAACTCTGCTGAACTGCAGTTACTGGAGGGATTAGGAGAACTAGACTCTGCTGAAGTATGAACCAGTATCATAGTATTTTTCTTATCAGAAACTATAATGCAAGGAATGAAGACTCTGAATTCCAGCAATGTAACAAAAATTGATGCAATTTCAGCTGTGTAAAGCACTGTGCACACCATCTCATTTAACTATTCATTTATGGCTCCAAAACCAATGGTAAAAAACACAATAAGATAGTGGATCTGTGAGAGAATCTAATGGGATTTTTTTCCATACAGAAGCGATCTGCTGGTTTTCATGATCAAGTTCAGATTGGCAGACAAGGGAATGGAGCAGCTCTCTGCAGCAATGCTGTGTGGAGGGAGAACCACTTTTGAAAAGCGTAGATTTCTGTAATATTTGCATTCCAAACGGGTCACATAACTTACTACTAAATTACTCTTCCTATGTTCTCCAGGTCCTAATAGAACAAGTAAAAAAACATTGAATGAAAAAGAAACAATGCTTTTATGGAAGGTCTCAGAGTTCAGATCAGAGAATGGCAAAAGTCCTTTCATCTGTGGTACGAAACCTCCCTGTTCTCATTGTCACTGATCTCCTGTCAACTGAGTACATGGTGAAAAGTGAATTGTGGTCCCTAACTAGCTGTGATACTGCTTTCCTTAAGATACTAGCTTTTTGTACAAGTTTTTCACTAGCCCTGTACAAAGGTTATGGGCACAGCAGCAACAGCAGCAAAATATAGTGTACTCTAAATCTAGGATGCTTGATTAGTTGCCAGAGACCACTGAACAGAGAGTTTCCATGGCGTTTTGACTTCTCCCTCTGCAATTTTATTACTAACCTTACTTTGTCATCCAAGCTTTCAAAACAAGCAGAAGTACAAAACCCCTAAATGAGCCTAGCTTTTCACACGATTACATTGTCAGGCACTACCCTTATGTAAGCACCTAAAAGTAAACCTTATAATCTAATTTTCCCACTTATTTGTTAAGCAGTAGCACTAATGATTTGATTGTGAAACACATGCATATGAATGACCTTTTATGTAAGACCTGATTTTAATTTAAAAAAAACCTCAAACCTGATCTTACTAACTTCAGAGCTAGAAATAGGGAAAAATTCTGTGGCAACTGGGGCAGCAACAGTGCAATTAGTACCAGCTACTGAACAGTTTTATATTGCTGTAATTTTATTAATTCTTTAAGAAATCACAAAGAAATACACAATATCTGCCAGAGAAAAGATAAACTACATTGAGGTAAAGAGTGGGAAATCAGAGGTTACTTAGAAAAGGTGTTTCAAAGAAATTCATTCCAGGGAAAGAAAGATTTCTGGAGCAAATGGCAGGCTGCCTATAGCATGTGTAGGGTAAGGTCAAGACTGGAACAATACAGGCACCAGGAGGACTTGAGACAGAGCTTGAAATGCTTGGAAAAAATGTCCAATAGCAACAAGAGAAAGTAATACATACAGATTATCAAAGTGGTTTCTCCTGTGCTGAAGTAAGCCAGCAGCAGGACACAAGTTGGATCTTCACCCCATAGACAACTGACGTTGACAGTTACTTTAGGGGAAAGAGATATGTCCTCATAAATATCTACACATTTAAAAATCTGAGGTTTAAATCAGGTTCCAGTTTGCTTACATTATTACAAGATTCTTGATCCCAGTAACCTGCACTTTCTACTTTCTTCACTAAGGTGTAGTAGTACTTGGTTTCTAATGAACAAATTCAAACAAATATTTGAATAATTTTTCATAGTTTTTAGAAATGAACAAAATACGAACAGAAGTCAAACAACTCTATGTTGTCTGAAATTGTAGATCTCAATACATAATGAGGCCAAATTAATAGTATATGTACCATTTCAAGCATTTAACTTTCCGTGTCTTTAGAGATTTAAGAGTTCTATAAAATTTCAGTTTAAGTTATTCCAGCCAGCAGACAATGGTAGTAAAGCAAAGCCTAGTCTCTTCATAAACATTCGAGCATTTGTTCACTATTTTCTATGCCTTTAGCCCCCTATCTGCCCCATGCTGCAGTTAGTTTTCCCATCCTTTCTTCAGAAGTGGCCGTCAACTCAAATATCTGCAAAACTGCCCGTTTCTTTAACATGCTTAATCAGGTATAGTTGTACTGTTTCAAAAGATGAAAGCAGCACAAACACAACTTTTATTTATTTCACTGTAACCAAACTCCCTGTTTAAAAAAAACTCTTTTTTTTTAATTTCCCCACAGAGCAGGCTTGTGGCAATATCCTTCTCACAGGCAAAAAATACCATTGGGCTCCAGACTGTTAAGTACTGCTGTATTGCCTTCCAGCTTGTTTCTGTGTATATCACTAGAGATGTGATCCTCATCCAGTCCCATATTACTTTTATACCTTGATTCATGTTCCAAGTCCAGCAAGTTACTTAAGTGACTGCCTAGCGATATGAACGCAAGCACTCCCATTGGTGACTGAAACAGCAATGTAGTTTCTTTATTTATTTACATTTTCCTCTATGTCCATCACCGTGTTGGTCGATCAGCTCTGATCAATGCTAAGGTGTCAGTTCAGATGTAAACTCTTTAAAAAGCTGCACTTTGGGGCTTAACAATAATCGGGAGGTCTCCAACCAACATATTTATTGAGCTTGAAATCATCAGCCTCAGACCAAATGTGTTTGACCCTTAATTCATGTCATTGCAGCAGAACCTTAAGCAGCCTTTTGCACTAGAATACTCCTAAATGCAGTCCTTGGTAATTTCATTGTAATCTTCAGCTTTCAAGGTTTCCCTGCTTCCTTGTGTGCTGCAATTTAGGCTGCTATGTAAACTATAGGGACTCTAGGGACCATCCTTTGCCTCGCGCCAAAGAAAATCTCCAAACCAGAAACCCCATAAAAAATATTTTCATACAGTCCTTTAAAGCACACCTGCAAAAATTTATTTTCTTTAATGCTCTCTAGAGACTTTAATTAATCTCTTATCAGGTCATGAGACTGCAGAACATTACAAAAAACATTTTCCAGGTGCAGCGTTTTTAGCTGTTCTTTGTGCTTTCAGTGCAAGTCTTTACTGACACCACTTTGACCTAGAGTAGAACACATTTGATTCTACATAGGTGAAAATCTGTCATAAGCAGTGTTATAGCCTTTCTGAATACTGATTTTTGTAAAACAAGTTTTGTAAGTTTACTTTTCTATTTCTTTTAAGATGGAATCATAGATATTCATTGGGTAAAATATGGTCTCACTGATATGAAAACACAAAAAAGAGATTGCAGGTGACTACTAAGAACCTCCACTAAATATCTCCTTCGCATTATACCAGTACCTGCATTGAAGAGAATTTGGCCACAGAGTGATGCAGAAATTCTACTCTAAGTAAGCACTAAGTGTAACCCACCTTTGAAAGCATGCAGAGCAAATCAGTCATCTGTAAGCTCACATTTTGGCATGGGGAGAGGTAAAATGTTCCATTGATTTCCCAAGTGTCTAAAAAGTAGATCAAGTAACACTAAAATAAAATTGTCAAACTGGAAAATGATTTTCACTGAGATAATCTTTATACTTTGGATATAAATATTACAGATGATTCCTAGTGCAGTCCAACTCTGATGTACAATACCCCTTTACCAATTCTCCCCTGTTGTCACATACTCATTTCTCCCCCTTTTCTAGAGATTCTTGCAATCAGACCATAAAGTGATACTTATTAGGGTCTGATGAGGATTTGAGATGGCAAGATTTATGGCAAGTGAACCAATGAACAGATGCAGAACGTTTTGCTTGCCTCTACTGTCTTGATCTTTCCCTATATACTTCATCCTATCTTAAATCAAATTTCCACTGATGTTTATCACAAGATGTAGGAAGAGGCCACTCCAAAATGTATGTTGCTTCTCTGCTCCTTGTATCCTTCACGTTCATTTGCTCCAAGTTGTACAAGAACTACAAAATTAATATTAAAGTACTGTAAAACAAGCCTGATCTTTGTGTACTTAACTCCGTTAGGAAAACCTTCTGGAAGATTCTCCATTTGTATAAATGCAGTACTCTGACAATCTGTACTGTCAAACATCAGTTACCTAGTCCACTCCTGAACACAGAAAGCACGTTGTATCACAGTGAGAGAGATCTGGGCCATATGGGAAAGCCTGCAGCCCAGTAAGCCTACAGAGGAGCCCAGTGACACAAGATCTGCCCTTTGTGCCCTGGGTTTGGATGGTTATCTCTGAGATGTAAGCATTTTGTTCACTCTATTGTACCACTTAGGACACTGAAAAAGTAAGAATATATTTTTCTTCCTACTCCATGATACAGTGATATAGCATCAATGCAACGTCCTGGAATTTGACCAGTTGCAAATATGAATATCCCACTTGTGGATTTCCATTTCTGCATGTCTTACCTAGTACCTGCAATTTGGGAGATGCATTTGGACCCTGAGGGCATTAAAAATAGCATTACAATTTCAGAATGAACCACTGTAGCTTCTTATCATTAAGGGAATATGGGGGGACTGACATTCCTAAATGTAACATCTGTGCTAAATAGACACTGGATATCACAATCTGAAAGCAAACATTATTTTTAAATCAAAGCTACCATATACTAAAAAGAAAACTCTCCCCTTGATTCTACAGTGTTTCTCCACACTTCTCACAGGATCTCACAGGATCTCACATGATAATTAGTGATGTTTCAGGTTACTGAAGCATTTCCTAGTCTCCCATTCTGCCACAATGGGGAATGACAATCTGAATCACAAGATTAGAGAGAAGACAGAGAAAAGAACAGCTCTTCATTTCAACCTTCTTCCACTCCAGAACACATGCACATGCTGATCTAGAGACTGTACTGCTTTGTTCCATCTAGCTACATGATATTCCAACAACAAGAAAATACTTCATAGCATCATAGTCCATCTGCAGGGAAATTTTCAGTAGGACTGCTCAATGAACAAAGAAATTTACAGTCAATCTGTCGCTCTTATCCTCTTTGAATTCTTGCCAAGCTACTCAGGAGAAAGGTTTGGTGGGTTGTTTTTTGTGGGTTTTTTTTTAATATTCCACTGCATGAAATACTGTCCTGCTACTTAAAATACCACCTTACTGCTAACTTTCAAATGCTAGCAGACAACAGCTACAGTGGCTCCAATTCTCAACTTCATGCCCACTTTGCCAAGGCCAAGTACATCTGAGTACTTTTTCAGTTTTGTTCCACTTCTCTGCAGATCAGGCTGTAGCCACATCACCCCTCCATCTCACTGAGCATGACTTGATCCCTAAGGAAACATCAGGGTTTAGGCTTCTGTAACCTAGAAACAATCAGGATGGTCATTGCAACATACAGCAAGGAAAGGAGATGGGGCAGCATTTTTGGTATCAGATACACATTTTTATACTTGGCTACAATTTTCCACCTGTGGTGCTCTTGAGTCAGCACTAAAGTAAGAGCTGCAGGGAGCCAAGGACCCTCAGTCCCTCAAAATCAGCAGATTAAAAAGTAGTTTCCTTTCCTCCCCCCACCCCTCAAGTCCTGTGTCAGGAAAAGTTAACAGAAGTTGATGAGACAGGATGGGGACAAAGCAGTAAGCTGCTGAAAAATTGGAGGGTTTACTATGGAATGTGGTACACCAGCCAAGCTTTGTGGCACTGGTTCAGAAAATCAATTACAAACATTCCTAACTCCATCCCTCCTCAGGAAACGACTTAATAAGGTGCTCCTCTTTAAAACCTGTACTGTGTGCTGGGATGTATGTTTCCTGAACAGGGGGCTGCATCTGGAGATAAGATCCATGTGGAATAATGGGTCTCTCCCAGGTCTATAGAACAAAAAGTTATTTTGGAAAGTTAAAAAAAACCCCAAAACATTAGTTAATATTTTTTTTTTTTTAATTATTCCTGGCAAAGGAACATAAGAACTATGATACAAAGACACCAGAATAAGTAGCCTGCACAAGTGCTTTTCAAACACAGCCTTCAAAAAGTTGTCAAACACACACTCTGGTGCGAGCCTGCACTTTGGTCTGTGCTAGCATGCATGTATTGGAGAAGGTGGCCCCGAGCCTTTCTCCCTTTATTACACCCTCACTCTGAGGCCCATTTCAATCAGAAAGCAGAAAGGCGATGTATATGTTAATGCCCGAAAGCAGTCCCTGAAGCAGCCTGCCACACTGGTCCCGAGAGTGGGGCTGCGGCAGTGCACTGGGAGCCATTTTGGAGCCAAGCACCTGGGTGATGGGCCTGTCAAGCTGAGCTGCGGGGTGGAGCCTCTTTAGATCTTTATAGTTTATGCATATGTAAATTCACTTCACGTGGTACGGCCTGTAGCTCCATTAAGCTATATCTTGCTGTGACCACATCTGTAAAGGACACGGCAGTTCCTGGCCATTTTCATAAAATTTCTATTATTTGCCTATTTAGCAACAGTATTACAAATAAGCTACAAAACAGTCCACACAATATCATCTGTGGGCCCATGCCATGTTTTCAGAGGGCACTAGGACCATTGACATTGTCTGAGATACCAACATTATTTCTACCCGGCCTAGATATAGGCATAAACAGTCGCAAACTGTTGCACAGACACTAAACCGCTGAGGAGCAGAGGGGCATGCAGAGAGGACCGGGGAGAGAAGCAAGGGAAGGGCTGGGGCACACGGTGCCCCGCAGGGCAGGTTCCTCAGATCTGCGGAGCCGGTCAGGCCTCAGGCCACAGCAGCCACCTCTAAAGAGGCCCAGTAACACTAGGCCCACAGAGGCAGGCCCAGCAGGCCGCTCCCTCTCAGGGCCTGATTTTATTCCTGCTTTCATAGACAGTCCCTCTCCTTTATTCAACAAATTTCCTACCTCTTCCAGTACAAGCAGAAGCACAGAGAATTCCTGATGAGGAATGGCATAATGCTTAGGTCAGTTATTAGCAAACACCTACCAAAAATAAGGATGTGAAACAGCAAAGAAGGAAACAGCACTCAGACTTTAAGGGTCTAAGGGCCTAACTCCCACCAAAACAAATGAGAATAAGGGATCCAGACACTTTTGAAAGACCTCTGACCCTCATTTTCAGCTGCTTAAAGGAAAACACCTTGTAGATTATTTACAGCACTGCACCTAAAAGCACTGTCACTCAGTGTTCCTTTGGTAGCTGAGGATTTTGGAAAAAGCTGATCCTGCTCCCTCAAATTTAAACATTGTTCCTCATTTTAATATAATGTGTATACAAAACTAGGATCAGGACTGAACTAGCAGAATATACATGAAAGCCGTTCAAGAATTTGCAGAGGCTACTGCTGTCTGTGTGGGTGGGGTGAGATATTTACGCCAGTCTGTTTTAGAGCACGCCAAAAAGAAAAAAAAAAAAAAAAAAGAAAAAAGGCTGAGTACTGCAGTTCAGTGAACAGGCAGAGGCAACGGAAGCAGATTCAGTCAAAAATCAAAAACTCTTGAGAAGAATATAAAAGTTTCATCAGACAGGGTGCACTTTCACGAAACAGAGCAGTAAAACAAGAATAAACATGCAGTTTATAGTGTGCTTTTGCTTTTAACTGTAAAACTTCCGATCTGTCTTCTGCTCTGACACATTTCGAGAACAGGCAAATAAAAGGAGGAAGACGGAAGTCAAAATGAGAAAGAAGGCTGACTGCAGCCTGCAAACGGAGCGCTACAAGAGACGGATGTGGTGTGGGCACGAAGTCAAATTGCAGCAGAATAATGAGACAGGATTTTTGTCTGGATATAAACACTGAAGGAAGAATTGGTGGAAAAGAAAGAAAAGAAAAAGAAAGAAATTTTACAGAACAGTGAGACAATGACCGAGACATTCCTGTACAAGAAACATAAAACCCTAATCTCTTTCTATATATTTATAAAGTAAGCAACACAAAAGCTAACCAGGAAAGTCCCAGTGTTGCGTAAGGGAATATTCACACAGTTCCTATTAGCTGTATGTTTTCCCACACTACAGTCTTCAGGGGAATTAACACATTTCCTACTGAGAAAGACAAAAACAAGACAGTTCATTTATGTGAAGGAGTGCACACATATTATCACAGTATCTGAGCAGATCAAAGCCTCCAGGCACTACCAGTACTACCACCAAAAACTGTGGAGTGTCTGAGCAAACTTTTCACTCCCATATGTAAATTTAACAGTAAAAAAAAAAAATGTCATGGCATCACTGTCCTTAGCAATGTTTTGCTGCAGTGCTGACACAGTCACAACGAATCTGGGCCACTGAATTAGGGTGATACTGTTACCATTAGAATACAATGGACTATATAGTAAAATCTGAGAGTCCATACCTCCTGCTTAAACCTGTGCGACATGCTGTCCTAAAAAAAGTGGTGATGCTTAAAATACCTGGGGTCCTGCTTGTCACTGTGCTTTTCCATCTGTTCTAACGGGCTGCATCTTGCCTGACAACTCTGAGCCGAAAGGGATGCCACAGCTTTTTATTTTCCACATACAGTTCGTGTGTGTGTGTGTATGTATAAATATAAATACTTTCAAAATTGTCTGGATTCTCAAGGAATCCTAGGCATGTCAAAATCAATTTTTAGAATGAAATATAGCCTTCTCAATCACACAAGCACCTTCTAAAACATTATTCTGACCTTAACACTATGTCCATAAAAATTCTTTAAATAAACTTCATTTTGAATAAAAGCAAAAAATGCCCATAGGCTCACCTCCACAAAATGACAAAACAAGTTTTAGTTTATTCAATTAGCTGCACGTTTGAGAGATTAAAGCAGTTATCAAAATTGTTGATGCTATAATACCTATAATGAACAGCAAGCTGGGAAGTCTGACTACCTTGAATATATCTGGAAGGTACACTCCAGCTCCTAGTATTTAAGTATTATTTCAACTAAATAGGAACAGCAATAATTAGTTAACCTCTCTGATACTTTGAAATCTGGAAACCCAGGGATTAAACCCGCAAAGTGCTAGCCATCTTCTGTTCTGAGTATAGTCAGGACAGAGTGCCAGAAGCCCATTAGGTAAATTTGCAGTAATCTTCCGTAATTAATGGAAAAATCCCACAACTTTTTGACAGCAGGTGGGTTTATCAAAAAGACCTCATAACACCACCAGAAGCCAGATGAGAGATTACAAGTGCCATAATCTGCTGTAACACTCCTTCTTTAACTCCTGTGTGCTGAAATTCTAACCAGGGAATGAGATGGAGGTATGTCTTTTAAATTGTCATTTGATTAAAAGTAAGGAGCTGCGTCATCTGATACAATACAGTGCTCATGCTGGGAAGCCACTAATGTAAACTGCACTTTATTAAACCAGTTAGAAGCTGTTAAAATGCAGAATGCTGCTGGCACACCTTTTAGAGCAGACACTAAAATATCCATCACGTGGGCACCTTAAATGAGTCATTTTAAAAAAGATTTATTTTTCAATCATCCTATAAACAAGAATAAATCAAAAACAATTCAATCTTTCACCCCACTGAGATAAAGTAAATGCAAATACTGTTTCAAAGTTAATTTTCTCTGAGATACTTAAGCCTGGGAAAATAATTTTGAAGGACAGAACTTTTGCAGAACTTCTATATTTTTTTCTATATCCATCATATTCCTTTAGATTTGTAGCTCATGAGGCATAGAAATACTTTTAATAGGTTAGCACAACTACATGCAAATGCTAGGAAATGTATTACTTCTCATATGAAATCAGGTTAATATTTGTCCTTATTCTATTGCAGAAATAAAATGCAGACACATGAATAAAAGGGAAATGTAAATGGTATAAACGTGGCTGGTGACAAAAATTAGAGCTTTGATCTACTGCAACTGAAATGGTTTTATCTAGGCTATTTTAGTTATGCTCGTGTGTACTGTAGGAGCGAAGTAGCAAAGCACGAACTAATCTGTCACCTTTGAAGCAAATTTTGTAGTACTGCTCATACTCATTGACCTGGATTAATGTTGAACATTGATCCAAAACACACAATATAATGAACGTCCTTCAAATAAGCTCCTGAAGGATGGCAGCTGGGGTGCAGTTTAGCTCCCCAACCACGCTGACAGGCACTGCTCCTGCTGTTTGGCCCTGCTCAGCACCTCACACTGGGAGGAGCCCGGTTCGCTCTCACAGGGCATTAAAGGGCCACCGAGGCCCTGTCTGGCACCAGCATGGGCACTGGGAAGGCAAACCTGCCACCTCGGACACTCAAAGTTCCCCAGGTCCCCCAGAAATCACCCTGGCTGCTGAGCTGTCCTGTCTCAGCAGCCCTGCAGCTGGAGAGTGCTGCCCAGTGTGCGCAAAGGCTGACAGCAGCTGGCTCGTGGAGAGCAATTTGCAGGGCTGTAGTTTACGCATTTAGTGCTCCAAAACGCAGAAAGTGCCTTGGACTCTTTGTTTGCTTAATAAGAGCAGACAGTGAATGGCAGAGAAAATAAGGATAATTCTGCTGATATCTTTCTCTAAATTCTGTCACCTGCATTGCAATGAGCTGCAGACGTTCCTGGCAGCTCTTCCGGACAGCCCCGAGATTGTGCCTGTCTGCTCTGTCTCTGGTGGCGGAGACAGGTTTCTTGCCTTCCTCCTTATGCTAATTAGAAGCATGCATGCTCTGCTGACCAGACTATGATTGAATACAAATTCTGCCTACAACCCTTCTATCAATCCCTGCATGCTCTCTTTCTCTCCCTTTTTCCTTCTATCCCCAGTCACAAGATGCTTCAGGCAAAAGGCAAGAACATTGTAATAAAATGACATCTCCAAACACAGAGCTGTTTTTTTCCCAAGGCCCCTGGCTATCTCAGTTTCATTACATGTCTCAGGAGGGGGCATCACTCCCTGACAACTAACATCTGGCCCGAGAGACCTCCTAATTTAAAACAACAAACTAATTATTGTCACCTACTCTTTCCTGTAGCTTTTATCTTTATTTATTTTTTCCTGGAAGAAATATGTCAGCATATTTTTCATTTGAACTACTAATGCTCTGGGTTTTTTCCCCTTAAGTATGCTTAACTTTCTTCTAAGGGGAGGAAATCCATATTTTATCAATCAGTTTCAATTACCTACTGTACTTCAGCCTGTGTCGTTGAATTACAAGTTGGAAGAATGTCTTGATTAAAGACCTTACAAACATCTAGATACCAGAGCAACCAATCTTCCTGCCCGCACGACATGTTGTACAGAACACTGTGAACTGACATTATGTTAGATTTTGTGTATTATGATCTCTTTTTAAAGTTGGGACTATCGGTCTCTTTGTTACAATGTTGATATAAGCAATAAGGAGATAGAGGCATTTACTTAAAAGAGTGATTTGTGGGATATTTTTCTTTCTCTCAGAGTCCTGTGGAAGACACTAGAGGCCAGTTTAACATCTTTTCTGGTTAGGGAAGAGCTGTATTCTACTGGAACAAACACTACATTCATGACTTGGACATAAGAAATTGTAACCGCTCTCTTGCAACCAATTTTCCATGCCTCCTTGGTAAGTTATTTACCGGCATTTGCTCTTCAGTTTTCCTGCCTTTAAATTGAGGTTCATAGGTCTAAACTTCCTGGATGCAATGTTCTTCAGTGCTTTTAATACTGAACAGTTTTAGAAAAACTAAGCATTTATTATGAGTGACAAATTCCATTACCACACATAATAAATATTCACCAAGATTTACCATATAGCTATGTCTGAGAAGATGTTTTTTGGTTTTTGGGTTTTTTTTTCAGGTTTGGTGGGAAAAAAGATCAGTGTAACCAGGATGTAACAATAGAAAGTGTAATCATAGCTCACTAAGTTAGTATAATTTTTTTAATTGATATCCATGGAGTCAGAATTTTATTTTTGACCTAGTATAGAGCCATGATCCTGTCCCAAACTAATTTCTAGAATGCCACAGACACAACAGCAGCTTATGCTGTTTGGTTGTTGGGTACATACTGTCTACCAAGAAAATCTCAAAAATCATTTGGCAGATTGATACTCTTCCCTCAGGAACCATCCATCCAACCCACAAAACACCAGATGGACACAGTTTTGGATTATGCTGAGAAAAATAACCAAAATTAAAAAAAAAAAAATTCTCTTTAAAGGAAAGAAAAAACTTGAAACAAGAAAAAAAAAACCACCACCGAAGCTGTCTTTTAATATAAGGATAATCACCATCATACATGACTTTTACAAGAAAGAGGAAAAACTGTTCTCCATGAAAATAAAACATTGATACTATCTGACAAAAGCAGGAAGCTTATGGAAAGAACAGGAAAAGAAGAAAACTAAACACTGGGTTTCTGAACTTAATGGGAAGAGAAAAGTGAGGTTGATCCAGTCTTTTGTGCTCCTGACTGTTGTCACCACAAGAGCTATTGATCAGCACCATTTGCATACACTAGTTTGGGGTAAGAGACAGGGAAGCCAACCCATCACCATCAGTGTTCATTAAGGCTGATTTATTTATTTATCACATACCAAAGTTCCTGCCCTTTGATGCAGACCAGAGCTGCTTCTCTAAGCAAATGTTTAAAGGGAGACAGAACTAGTAAATACCTAGCCTCACACTGCTCAGACCCAGTTAAGGTTGAAAAAAATGTTACAGACTTCTCAGAAAGCAGTTGTATTTTACTATATACACTAATGCCTTATCACAGAGCAGGCTCCTTTCCACTGTATGTTTATAACTGAGAATATGAGGTTTTCAGTAGAAGGTGGTAGAATTTAAAACCATCGTTTTAAAGCTATTTTTAACCTAAATATGTTGTTCTAAATAAAAGTAAATAAATTTAAAAAAACCCTTCTGTTTACCTCCATATTTTCACTGCAGGAATGATAAAGAAAACTGCATGACTAAATTCTCTCTTTTAAAAAACCACAGAGTTTATTGAAAGTGAGCAAACTCCTTGCCTTGTGCTTTGCAGGAGAGCAATAAAGGGCTCATTTAAGTTTAAACTGGATATAGAAGTCTTTATTAATATTATTCTTCTTTATGAAAAGCAATTTTATCACCACATTTTTATTCTAGTATCAGGCGACATTACCTCAGGTGATTTTACATTCCTCAATGAGGTTGTTTTCAGTTCCCACATGCCGATGGCACAGGGCTGAATTGCGTACTGCAGCCTGACTTTTATTCAGTGTTTCTGCAACACTTTAGTAGAACATGCCATGTAAAGAAACCAGGATGGGGGTGAAATATTTTGGCAGATCATCAATCACTCTGAGGCCAGGGTGAGGGGGTGGTTTACAGCAAAATGAGTTTTTGGATATGATGGGGGAGATAAAAAATGTTATTTTAGGCCCAGGAACTTCAGCTAGGGAGAATTCAATAGGAATTGGGGGTTGACCACATGGAAGCCAGATGACAGTAATTTAGCCAAGGCTTTCAGACTCCCCATGACTTCCATTTAGTAACAGAAGGAATGGCAATGCCTCCACATTCACTGTCTCCCCACCTTTTATGCTCATTGTCCAGAGTGAATTTTAGCACACACAAACCTAAGAGTTAATGTGGCCTTATTGCTAATTATTGTAATACGGTAGTGAGGAACTTCATTGTTCTAAGCACCTTAAGGACCTAGCAGGTCTCTGCCCAAACCTGCAGTTTAAATATCTTCTTTTTCTATTAACTAATTATGTAGTGTGTCCTGGTTTCAGCTGGGATAGAGTTAAGTTTCTTCCTAGTAGCTGGTACAGAGCTGTGTTTTGGATTTAGTATGAGAACAATGTTGATAACACACTGACATTTCAGTTGTTGCTAAGTAGTGCTTACACTAATTCAAGGACTTTTCAAGCTTCCCAGGCTCTGCCAGCGAGCAGGTGCACAAGGAGCTGGGAGGGAGCAGCCAGGACAGCTGCCCCGAGCTGGCCAAAGGGATATTCCATACCGTGGATGTCGTGCTCGGTATATAAACTGGGGGGGAGTTGGCCAGGGCCATTGGCTGCTTGGGGACCAGCTGGGCATCGGGCAGTGGGTATTGTGCATCACTTGCTTTTTTTGTTTTTCCATTTGGGTTTTACACCTCTCTCTCCTTTTCATTACAATAGTTATTCTTATTGTTATTTTATTTTATTACAGTTATTAAATTGTCTTATCTCAACCCATGAGTTTTACCAGTTCTCCTCCCCATCCCACTGTGGGGGGAGAAAGCAAGCAGCTGCATGGTACTTAGTTGACAACTGGGGTTAAACCATGACACAGTGACAAGGGCATAAGACTCCATTATCCTTCTTGTAACTTCATGCAGACCTTGGGTCCCAGAGAAAACAGCTCTGTGCTCCTGCCAAGGAACAATCCAGCACACTAGTGCACACTCAAAACTCCAATTCTGCTGGGCCTGATATCTAAGCACCCCAAGGACTATTTTAGGACAAGTGAACCAGATTTCCCTCATGTATATTTGAAGTCTAAGTTGAACTGAGAGGCAAACTGAGAAAAGACATAATGCGGTTGTTTACTTAATATGTTTGAGTGCAGGAAGTTACTTTATCATGTCCTAGATGGTGACATTGAATTCCCCTGAGCTCCCAGCACGTTTGTCTTGCCTTTGGTCTGTGTGATGTGGATATAAGTTAGTTGTCATTTAAAACACACCGAGTTAGCTGGCACACTCCAAAACAATCTCTGACTTTTTTTTTTTTTTTTTTCTCTCATGGGATTTGCTTTCAGCTCCTAACGGCACAACCTTGATGCAGTTCCAACAAACAAATTTAAAATACTTAAAATACTTAATGGCATAAGTCTAAATGTATCATTACTATAACTATTGCAAGAGTGCAATTAGACCAGTTCTTTTAGGAGAATTGTCACACAGCTGTTTCAAACAGCTCTGAGCTTTGAAATACACGGAGATTCATGTTTATTTTATGCATATAGCTTAAATATTAAAGGTCAGACAATAGGAATAATATTTTAAATAAATAACATCAGAAAATCTGGCTAATCAGAGCATTTGCACTCAAAACTAAGAGACGCTACTAAGGAAATTCAATAGGATCTGGGTTGCTGCTTGTTTTTACTTGAAAGGTGCATAGATACTAGAGTTATGAGAAGTCCTACGATGCAAAGGGAAAGGCAGAAATAACTGCTGAATATTCAAAGAACCCCATTTCCCTGTTTTCTATAATTTTCTGGGGTCAGATTCTGCAGGGTGCTTAGCAACCGCTCTTTTGGATGATATCCCCAATTTCAAGCTTTATTAAAGAGCCCTGAATAGAAATCATAGCACACAGCAATTATTTAATTAATATGGTTATCAATAAATATAGCATGAAAGCTTCAATAAGTGGCACCCTTATTTTTGCATATGTTTCAAAAGAAGGTGAGACACACTAGCTGGCATTTAAGAATACTGTTCCTTCCAGATTTACGTAGACTAAGCAAGAAATATACCACAGCAAATTGAAAAGAGAGAAACAGCAAGAAAATGAGGGCGGGGGGGAAATCCACAGCATGGAAATCTTTATCACTTCTTACAGGTCCCCAAGTCACACTTTCATTCACTGCTATATGCATCTACAGAATTCATATCATATACTATGTGATACTTCTCTCAGAACATACTAAAAAGATAGTTGAGAACTATGTTGAAGAAGAGAAATAACAAATTAAAATATTCTTTATCAAGGTTCTAACACTTCCCTTGGTGGGTTTAAAATGTTTTCCACAAATACTTAGAGAGATCCAAAACTTGACTGCATTTGTTCAGTGAATACTAGGGCAATACTACAGCATCAGGAGGCTAACAACCTCAGAGAGGTACAGAAATAATAGAAGGACAGGGTGAAATGATGATCCATGAATGAAGAACTGTTTTGTTGGTCTCCCCATAGACAGGATAGTCAGGGGACATTTGCACAAAGAATTTCTGACTAATCACCTTGGCTAACATCTTGACCATTCATGCCTTGCCTATTCAAAATTATCAACACTGCATTTTCTCTCACAACCCCTTGATCACATGAGCAAACTTCCATCTCAGGAGTAATCCCGCTGTTCTCAAGTACTCACAAAGTACAAATCTTTGCATGGTGGGATCCTAAGTTGCAGAGAAATTCTCTCCACCATTTCAGACACAGGCTCCTCCGCACTCCCTTCATGGGACTCTGACCTTTTGGGAGCAGAGCACCTCACCCCACTAAAATGAGCAGACCGATTTGTGGTAAGCGTCCTATAGTATGTTTAAACAACGTCCCCTTATTCTCTAAGGACCCTCTAAAAATACTCTCTTCAGACTGACACATGGGGAAACTATTTTGAACTGTAGCTGATGTGGAAAAATCAGGTTTTGAAATCGTGTCATTCAAGAGATTACAGCTATTTAGGCATTAACTTTTACTAGCATAAAGGTACCTTAAAGTGAAAGGTGGGAAGATGATTGAAAAATAAGCTAAGTAGGTCCTATGGATTCAGAACTACCTAAAAAAGTGGGTTATTTAAATCTGTCTGTTTACAAAGTTTCATCTTAAGGAATTTTTATAATCCTTTTGATTTCTGCTTGTCTCAGTATGTAATGGTTGCCACAGTCACAAATTACCATTTGAAGTGGACAGTGGCAGAGTGGCATGAGACTGTACATATCATCACCTGAAAAGTCCTGGCACGGTACACCTGAACTCCTGTAAGCTGTCCTGGTCCGCCTCCTCTTCTTTCATTCGCTCTCTCCATCTTTTTCTCCCTCCTTGAAATTCTGACATTTTGAATCTATGATATTTATTTCAGCCCTGGCCAAAAGTAGTAAGACATGCCTTCTCCCAACCCCTTTTTTTTCCCCTTTCACTACAGAGAACAAATGGAAAATAAGATTATTCACTCCGTTCCCAGCCTTCTCTTCCCCACATGCAATTAGCACTATACTTACCTGTGGGCTTGATATATGCCCCTTTAACAGCAGACCATTCAGCACAACAGACTTCTCAAAAATTTTTCAGCTGGTATTGAAGCTTACATCTCCAATTGTAAACTTGCACCCAGCCCCCTCCCATCTTTGCTAAATTTCTAGAGCTACACTTTTTTTTGTTTTCTCCTATTTTGCCCTTTTAAATGTAACTTCCTTATGTAACTTTCTCCCTTGCAGTAGTCAGTTTTGGTAGGAGATGATTACCTTGAGAGATCACTGTTTCTTATACTATTTGGTGTCTCTCAGCTTACTGACATTAGTCACCTGCCCTTGAATCTCCCAACTTGTGTGGTACCATTTGCTTTTTCAATGCAGTTATGAACTCCCTGGTGGCGAGACTACCAGGATATTGTACAACTCTTGAAGCCATCAAGTTCTGCCCCCAAATCCATATTCAACTTAAACGAAAAAAGGCCTATGACTGGCCAAGTTCAAGGCCATTCCTAAAACAGTTTTGGAAAATTGTCTGCTGCATGAGTTTTCAGGAATACATTTGTATTCTAGATACATCCTAGAATCTAGATACATTTGTAACAAAAAACCCCCAAAAACAACCAACAATAAAACAAGACAAAAAAGTATTTTTACTGCAAAATTCCTCCAATTCCCCACTGACCTAAAAGGGTCTAAACCCCTTTTAAATCACTCCATTAAAACAAAATAATATACAGGATATCTTTCATGTTGGAATGAGGCAACTAAATAGTAACCTGTCAGACATGCAACTCACCCTAGCTTGTTGAAAATTAAGAGCACTAAGAATGAACAGAATCAGGATCATAAGTGAATCTACACTTTCTCTGATGAAGAATTAAAGATGTAGGACCAATTAGAAGCTAAAACAGAAGAAAACCTGTGATTACCACAAATCAGTGTGGATTCACCCAAATCCCCTGTGCTTATCCATTCCTGTATGTTTTTGGAGATAGTTTCTGCAAAGCACAATACCCACTTTTTTTTGTCACTGAGTTATAGCCACAAATAGGAAGCCAAATGTTGAGTTTCTTCCTTGCTCTTTGCAGTAGCAAATTGCAATTTGCAAAAGGTTTTTTAAAACATTTGGTGTTAATTGGACTTAAAAAATGTTAAATCTCCCAAATCGCTGTGATCTTAAAGACACATGTAAATGATCTCAACACGTAAGAGAGCAAAAGTTCAGATTGCATTGAACTTCTCAAGATATAAGTTCTTTCAATGTACAGCTAAAAGATATGAGGGT
The DNA here is from genome assembly GCF_023638135.1 of Falco biarmicus. Taxonomy (NCBI): domain Eukaryota; kingdom Metazoa; phylum Chordata; class Aves; order Falconiformes; family Falconidae; genus Falco; species Falco biarmicus. The sequence continues at coordinate 10,325,426 of NC_079302.1, forward strand.
GATATACTGTTCTTGATCTTTCTCTCTTGTGTGAAAATTAACAAAGCAAGCATACACTATATTTAACACACATAGATAACAGTTTTAGATGTTGAAAACATATAAATACGTATTTTTTAACCAAACTATAGAAAATCAATTTTTGCTTTCAGCCCCAGAGAATGATCTCCTTCATTTATCCAGAAAAAAGGTGGACACTTCCTGGTATAGAAGCTGCCCTCCTTTATGATATGCTAGCCACATAAGTACCATATAGAATCATAGAATCATTTAGGATGGAAGATCATCAAATCCAACTGTTAACCTAGCACTGACAAACCCACCACCAAGCCATGTCCCTAAGCACCACATCTACACCTCTTTTAAATACCCCAAGGGATGGTGATGCCACCACCTCCCTTGGGCAGCCTGTTCCAATGCTTGACCACCCTTTTGGTGAAGAAATTTCTCCTAATACTCAACCTAAGCCTCCCCTGGCACAACTTGAGGCTATTTCCTCTTGTTCTACCTCTTGATACTTGGGAGAAGTTTTGTATCTCATCTTCACCTTCTTACCTTCACCTCACTACAACATCCTTCCAGGCAGTTAGAAAGAATGATAAGGTCCCCCTGAACATCCTTTTCTCCAGGCTAAACAACCTCAGTTCCCTCAGCTGCTCCTTGTAAGGCTTGTGCTCTAGACTCATCAGACTTGTGTTCCAGACCCTTCATCAGCTGCTTGCCCTTCTTTGGACACACTCCAGCACCTCAATGTCTATTTTGTAGTGAGGGGCCCAAAACACAACATAGTACTTGATATGTATATGTTTAACCATTAAGATACCATAAACACAACGTGGAGAAATCATCAGTGTTATAAGCATTTTGGGTTGATATTCTCAAGAGTAAATGAGAATTACAATGGTTTGTTACATAGACTCTGTCCCCTTATGACCCACCAAGCCTACCTACAACCCAATTACCGTGATTTCATTGCAGAGGAATAACATGGCTTATTTAGCCGTTTCTCCATTTTAATAGTTATGAAAATGAGATCAGGGTTTTTTCTTTTGCTTGAGAGAGTAGTGCATTCTCCATTTTTTGCTGATCTCTGCATAGGCATCCATTCTAGCAACACTTTAACTGTTTTACCTATTGCTCTCAGTCTGTCCAATTTAATTTCACTAGCTCTTAATCAGCTTCCTCATTAAATATAACATATGCACCATCATTTCAGAGACCCACATATATCTTTTCATAGTTTCCTACAGCTTTTCGCTTGCTATTTCACAGCTGTGCTCAAACATCAACATTTATTTTGCTATACTTCATCACAACCTTCCTTACCTTAGGTTCTTGTTACTGTTCCTAAATTTCATCTCCTCCTGTTTTGAAGCCAGCCTCAAAAAAAGCATGTTTCCAACAGACACTATTGCCTGGCTTTAAAGCTGTGTATGCTAGAAAAACAAACCAACCCAACTGCCCCCAGAAAAGGGTATACTAAAAAATAGTTTGGCTTGGCATCAACCCATACTGTAGCCTCCCCCATCAATCCATAGAAACCGCTGTTTAGTCTCACCCCTCACAGATCTGCCTGAATACAGACCTTGACTTTGCCATACTTATTGACACTGAGTTTAGCCCTATTTATTTCTGCATGGTGCAACTGAATTTATAGAACTGGTCTTTTACTTCTTCATGAAAAAGGTTCACAAGATTTGGTCATCTCTAAACTGCTATCTATGTTCACTTCAGTTAGTAGGATAATAGAAGTAATAATGACTTTAGGTTGCCAGAGCTAATAAAAAATACATTGAAGTTTCAAAATTAGAATCACATAAACTGCAGAAATGTAGAAACAACATCCAGTTAATTCTAGCAAGAAATCTTTCTTAGTCTATAAGAAGATAATACCTGAAAACATCATTAAGGTTTCTGCAAATTTCCAGAGTGGATGTATTAATGCAGAGCTTGGCAGATGAGCAAGTCTAAAAATCCTTTGAGATTCCGACTATCAGAGCTACAGTTTTCATAATGGAAAAATGAAAAATATATTTTATGCTGCAGATACATTTCAGATTAACTGTATTTAAATATATTTTTAAATATTATAAGTTAAACTCACTTTTTAATAGGATAAGTGAAAGAAAGGCTACTTCTTCAAGTGTTACTGGGTTATTCATATTTTCTTGGAAACTACCACATATCTACCCCCTTGAATCAGTCTGTCTTCCTTGTTTTTGAGGGATTGAGATGTAAAGGCTGCTCTTCCAGGCTATTATGGTGTTCAGGGAATGTGAGTCAGCATTTCCAGGTACATAAAAGTAATGTTTAATTTAGTTGCAGAAACAAACCAGTTGTACCCAAAAGTCTGATAAAGACCAGACGGGGCAAACCGCTCAGGGGCTGGCTTATCATGTTGGGTGCGAGTGCCTTGGTACCTACAATGCAGTGCCCAGTTCTGCTAACCACAACGCTTTAAGAAAGATGATCAAACATAAAGGCTTCAGAGGAGAAGCACAAGAATGGGTAAAAGACAAGTTATTGTAAGACACCCAAGAGCACAAACTGTAACAGGAAAGCTAAAGCTTGATTTACTCAGAGGCTATAAGCACATACACATGAAAAACGGAAAACTGCGAAAGGAAAGGTCTTCTAGTAGGTATATATAGCAAGAAAATTTCAAATTGAAATTAAGAAATACACATAACACCTATGTGTAGTTAACCACTGGAACAATTCACCAAAATCCACAGCAGAACATTGGAGAAGAAAAACAAAACAAAACAAAACAAAACAAACCACCAACTAAAACCTGCACATCTCAATTTGTGACCTCTAGCATAAATTCAGGACTTCTGCCATATACAAAGCTATAATAGACAGTCCAGCCACCTTTCGTGGTTGTACAGTTTCTTCAACCTACAATATACTACACAGACAGATACAGAGACGACACCTGTTTATTTAGACTTTCTTATCTTATACCAGGTTGTTAAATTAAATTTAGATTAACTAGCAGTATCTTTACCACAAAGAAGATTATTTCAGTGTTACTTCAGGGATTTGATAAAAATAAGGCCACAAGATCAATCAGATTACTGGATTCAACACACATTATTAATTTTGATATAGTCAGCTATTGTTCAGACATATTGATCCTAGTACACTTTAAATCCATATGACGACGGTGCTATAAAATTACGCAAATCCGAAGACTTCACTTAAATGCATTGACCAGACCGAATACGGGGCATATGAAAAATTAAGCATATGCTACACAGGCAGAGATATTTTTATGACTTCAGGCATTATAAGAAATAGTTTCAGAAAATAAAACTGGTGTTTTTAAGACCTTTGTATCAAAGACAACAAGCCCACATGCAGAAATTAAGGAACAGGCAGCCTACTAATAAAAGCCTAAATATTATCCACTGAGAAAAAAACCTCAACAGCTATGAAAATGATGCATTTTTTCAACTATCCCACAGAGCATACTCAGATTTAATGTGGATACCTGACCTAATGTACTGTACAGTTATGCCAGGTTTAAATAAAGTTGCTTTCTCTCTTTGTAAGATGCTACACTGGAGGAACTAAGTGAAGGAACCTTGTGCCCAAATCAAGGGCTTCTGAGGACATTATGAAAACCAGAAAAAAAAAGCAGCATCGATTTGTCACTTCATAAGAAACTCACTCCGTCTGTGCACTAACATATATCACCAATGTCCACTACCTAGTACATTCTAATAAACCAAAAATCTGCTATGAAAATAGTAGGTTTTATTTGACAGTGACAAGTTTGTCCTAAAGGATTAATCAATTTTCATTTACTTGTGAAGCTGGTTCCCATGGGTCAGTACCGCATGCATGATGCAAACATTCAACCACACTTAGTCATCTGAGGTACCAAATTCTGAACTAAAAAAAGCAAAGATATGAAAACTGTTCACAGGTTGCATAGTAAGTCTATGCCAAAATACTGCAGCAGGCTTTAGAGAAAAAGTCCCAGATTTCCAGAAGTGTGTTCAACCATTACTTTTATAAACAATTATTCCAGTTGTGTGGGTCCACTTAATGTAAATGTACCTTCAAGACTCCAGCTAAATACGTAATTGGTCTTTTGTACATACAATTACCGTGATGTGTACACTGAAGAAGCTCTCTAAAATACAGATAGTTAATACAAATTATAGGAGCAAATATTGTGCATTGGGGTTTAAAAATGTGAATCCCATTTTAGAAATCCAAATGCCAATATGACTGTTCAGATACAAAGCAGGTTTATAACCACGATACTCAGCTTTAATAAATAGAACTCATAGTGCTACTTAAAATAAAGCAATAAAGCAGTCTTATATTCCATCAATATTTCCTGTTTTCATTTGTATTCTGCTCATTTGTGCAGGCCCATTTCATGTTGCCTTTTTTTCCATGCACATACCCATGCTAATATCTTCATGGATTTGTTTATAATAACCTTTAAATCCTTTCCTTGTCATTATGCTGCATAGCTGTTCCATTGTATGTACACTCTTTACTTCGGTTCATTGCCTACACATTGATTATTTCACATTTGTCTATGTTAAACAGTGAACAGTATTTTCCATTTACTAGTCCAGTCATTTAAAAATACCCAAGCCATCTAAATAAAGATGGTTGCTTTCCTCTTAGTTATTAGTTACACATTTAATTTTGGCAGTATTAGCAAAACATCAAAGTGGGTCATAGAGAATTTGGTATTCATCAAAGAAGTGATCACAAAACCAACCTCCTCCTTGAATACTATTATTTTCAGTAGTAATAGTCACAGAACAGTAATGCTGAAACTGCCGAGTTCTCCATGCTGACTTTAAAAGACATCTTGCATCCTGTAAGAAGTGAGACTAAGAGGTATTAATATGAAGTACGAGATTGCAGAACATCAGCTACTCTGCAATAACTCTACATGCAACTCTTGTCCTAACGTACTTTAAAGCAAACAGGAGCTAGCTTTCTCCCTTTCATTCTTTAAACGGTATAGGGAGCTGGATTTTTTTTCAATAATTGATTCTCTCTGCAATAATTAAAATATTACTAATCTTACAATTCCAGGAATAGTACAACATGCCAAAAAACCCTTTTGGTCTCTGGTAGTTCAGTACATTATTTTTTGAGAATGCCGGGGCATGCTGGATTGACTGGTGCATGGATAAAGCCTGGGCTAAGCTTATACCACTTTGCATATGAATTGAGTAATACTGGAGTACTGTATCTGTGATGTCTGAGCATGATACTAAGGTCCAACTGCCTTTCAACTTCCCATAGCTTTAACTTGCCAGTAGAAAACAGTATCTTTCTAATTTTTCTGCCCTTTTCATAATCCTGAAAGTAATGTGAATAAAGCCTGGTCAGCTGTTCTTGTTAAGTAATTGCTGCTATACTTAAGCTGCAACACCTTTTGAAACCAACGAGGTAGTTACCCTGGGTATAACATATTAACTACAATTTAAAGACCAATCTAACCATCTTTCATCTATTTTCTCCCAGGCTTTTGGTACCCACTGGCTGAATTTCACCTTTCACTGGTAATGTCACTAGCCACAGTATTTTTATAGTCTTCTTTCTCTACTCCCACTTTCAGCAATATCAAAGGCAAAAGGAGGGACTATGACAGAAACTAATTAAAGCCATCATAGCAACCTGAATTTCTGTGGTGGGCCCTGTTACTTGCTGGAGATACAAGGCAATTTTTAGGACCAAGTGTCCTCTAAGCATGCCACCCTCAGGTTTTCTATAATACCAGCCCCCATTTGCAGCTTTCCCAGTTACTGAGCAAAAACACCTGCTTTGCAAATATAATGGCCATAAACATAATGCTTCATCCAAAAATACCAGTATCATCTCAAAATTCCAAGTTCCTTTTGTCCATTCCCAAAACTACTTCAACATTACCACATATATTGTCAAAATTAAGTAGCCTTTTCAGGTTTTTCCTTTCTCTTGTTTCTCTGTACTACTAACCACTATTCTTTCCACCTCAGCTGAGTAAGTAGAACTCAGGCAGTTCACTGAGGCAGTTTTACATCCCATCCTTCATCTGTTTGAAAGGCAAAACCCAACAAATGGAGCTGTGCTTTTATCAGTCTTTAAAGAACTGATTTTTCTCTTTAATGAAGATAAGAATATGTGTGAAAAAACCCACAAAGTTAAGTAATACAGAAAATGTAATTCTAACATTAAAAAATTAATTTGTAAATTGCCTTTGGGCTGACTGTGTCTATATGAGGTGTAACCCAGTGCAATTTACAGTGATGGTTACAGATAAACCTTTGGAAACAGAGTCAGAATTGCTGCTGGAAGCAACACCATTTAGCAGTAGTATTGCTACGACAGGAGTTAATTTTGTTCAGTTTGTGTCATCAAACATATTCCTAATGCAGACCTGAAATTTCTGGGGACTGAGTGAACAGATTAAAGCAGCCTAAAAAAAATAAACAACAACAACAAAAACATCTTAAAAGCATTTTTTTAAAACCTTTTAAAGATCAGTTCTCTGCCCTCCATAAATATTTATTAAATTTCTTGTCTTCTCCACCCTTCTTCCTCTATTCAAGTCAAAGCCTATCTTAAAGAACTGGCTGTTCTAGGTAATATGATCATTACAAAGCAATGCATTTACCTTGGACATAGTAAGAGTGAAAAAAATACAATGAAATTTTGGAATCAGTCATCTTGGAACACTGGCAATCACCACACCATACTCAGAAGCACTAAGCTATCACAGATTTAGTCACTATGACAAAGATACAGAAAAACAGAAAATAGATAAAGTGAGAGAAACAAAAGTAATGAGACAATGCAGGTGATCTAGTGTTTATCATTTGCCTTCTGCTGTTTTTATTTCAGGGTCTTGACTGCTATTGCACCATGCAGTGTGCCCCAGCTTCCCTATTTATGAAAAAACAAAAATATCATCGTTTTATACTATTTCTATTCTTGTGTTATCTTTCTGAATGTTCTCCACTGCCCTTTCAGCTCACAGGAAAACTTTAACCAGCCATCCACCATCATCCATACCATTTAGTACTTAATCTTTGGATTATTGGCTGACAACTCATTTGGAGCTTCACCACTCTGTATGCACTATGGTAACGTATGAATGAATGGGATTCAAAATCTGACAACACAAAGGGAAAAGCTGACTAAATTCCACCCTGCTAGTGTAGAACATAATCTCCAAATCAAGAATCATTTGTATTTTATTTATATTGCCAGCTAGAATGTTTACTGGGAACAGAGGTAGGAGGAAGGAATATTTTGCCAGGGATACAGAAAAATAGCAATTTATATTTTACAGTTCATGAATATTTACCCCTAGAGGTTATATGACAGTTGGGTGAGTTTTCTTTAGGGAAAAATATAATCAAAAGACAATTCCGCAATCAAAAATATATTCCCACTGTGAATTACATTCACTTTGTAATACACAAGAGAAAGCATTTCATTTTTTCAATTAATCTGACCTTTATCAAGAGCTAGCATAGAAGAAACTCTCACAGAACTAAGTACTTGAAGTGAGAAGCATTGTGGATCTGTACAGAGTGTACTACACAAACTGATGCGTAAAAGATATTGCTGTGTACACTGAGTAACCGTTTCCTATTTACAAAGGTGTACAGAGTCCTGGACCAAACTGACCAGAATCTTTGTGCCCAAAAGCAAATGAGATGCCTTCAAGAGCAAAGCAAGTGCTGAGAAAGGCCCGCCTTTGCTCCTCAAAGTCATATCTTTCCAGGCAGGACACTCTTAAGCCTCAGCACCAATTATTTTGTCCCACTGGTAGGGATCTGAATTACCAAAAGGTGTGCAGGAGCAAAGCCTGCTGTCACTCACACAGTGGAGCCCTGGCTGGGGAACCAGACTTCAAACTGTCTGCAAAAAAAGCACGTTCACTCAAAAGCCCTACCTAGAGCTACATGGACTAGAATGTCAATATTGGGGTTTTTTTTATTCCCTCCTAATAACAATCAAGAGTGAAAAAGGTAAGGGCCAAGTCTGAAGGCTGATCGCTTTCACTAGCCAGAACCACTCTCTCAACAGAATTGGGGGGTATTTGGTTGAGAGGTGTGAAAATTAAAGGAAGCTCCAGACACAGAAAGGAGGATTACTGGACCACCACGAACTCAGAATTGCCTCAAGTTAAAATACAGCCTACAGTGTGTTCTGAGAACACAGTGATTGCTCTGAGAATAAAAGGAATAGTCCTGAGAAAAGTAAAAAGACTAGATACTGATTTTGCTGTAAATGACCCAACCTTGTGCTAACTCAGAGAACTTGGTCATTTTTTATTTAGCTATTTTCAAGTAAATCTAATATTCCCTCTTCCCCAGCATCACCACAACACATTTTTCTCTGGTCTGCTGATGCACAGCAACATGGATATCTTCCTCAGCCACCAAAACATTCATCTTTTATTTGAAAACCTTATTTCATTCCAAAAATACCATAAAGTCTTAAGTGTGAATTTTACATAACCCCACCTGTGTTACACTGGTAAAGACAAAAAGGTTGAGTTTAATTAGGCTGCTTTCCTTTAGGGCTGTTCTCTTAAAAAAGGGGCATATTTTCAGTTTCAGTCATTCCTTACTCTTTTAGGAATATCAGCTTTCAGTACTAAACAGTTTTGGAAAATTATGAGAACACAATGCCTGATAACATTCATTGAGGGTGTATACTCTGAAGTAACAGATCTTCCTTCCTCTCATAGGCTGAAATTATCAATCTGAAAGCCAATTTAAAAAAGTGAAATTGGAAAATGAAAAATCCCACTAGAAACTCAGATTATTTTTTGTTCTTCATTAATTCCTGACTGCAACCTGTGTAACTGATCGCAAAAAAGAGAATGCCTAGTAAAGGAGCAGAGATGTATTAGAATCAGGTATCTGCATCTGTAAGAAAGCTATTAAGCAACAGGTCATGCTGCATGCTTTTTGTGAGTTTATTACCTTCCGTTCAATCTTATATTATATTTACTTAACCATAAAGAGACTGCGGGATTCTGCAGGATCGACCCCTAACAGCAAATGTATAAAAGCATGTGCAAATGCTGTCAGTACCATAGTTGCCAAGTCTTTTTGGCTAGAAAGCCTAAATTGACTCATAAGTACTGCTATTCCCAGCCAAAAATAAGCGTGTATTGCCTTACATTTTCCTTTCCACATTTCTCATAGACATTTACATTTATATCAACACATAATGAGTAGAGGAAACACAAAGTCATTTGAACAGAGTTTGCTTTAGCTTGTCAAAAATGCCTTTTTCTCCCTTTTTTCTCCACATTAACATTAAATGGAGCTAGGCAAAAATCCTCACATTAATAGCAATAAAAGTAGCACTAATACACTAAATTTAATTAGCATCTAAACTAAAGATCCTACATCCCACAAGCAATTTTCACCCAGGAGACATTTTGTATGACAACCAAATGCAGCCAGTTCTGATGTGTCATGGGGCAGCTTTTCCAGATGAACAAGAATAAAAGGGAGAGGACACAAATTCAACCAGAGGGGCAAGGACCAGGTAAGTAGGTCACATTAAGCCTTAAATAGAACAGCGGGGCAAAACGTTGCCCTCCTTATGAAAGCAGCCTTCCTTATGAATAAAATGAAAACATTTGTCAAAGATAATTGAAATCATGTTTACTGCATAGATCCATAAATCTGAAATGTAGAGCTACACAGACACCATTCAAACCTGGTAGCATCATAATAAATCAAAAGACCGGTAACTTGAAAGTCTTTTATGCTTTTTAGAATAACCCAAAGACTTATTCACAGCATTTGTTTTTTCTAGCTTCCTTTATTTTTCTGCTTTGTAGAAAGCGTGTTGCCATCTATATTTAACAGCAAATGCAAAATACAGACAAGTCTTACAGATCAGAAAGGCTAAAGTTTCTTCTTGTTCTTCTGTTCCCTTCAGCTCACTCCAATACCTCCACCCGCCTCCCTGGCTCTTGTTTTTCTCATCTCCATGCTGTTTCATTTATCCTCCCTTCCTCAGTCCCCGCAGTTCCCTGTTGTTCCTCTTTCTCGTCTTTCAGCTCCACCTCATCTCTTTCCAGCTCTTGTCTTCTGATCTCCTGTTTTCAAAAATACCAGACAAGAAGGTACTAAAAAAATCAAAAGCTCTTGGTAAAGCTGCTGTTCTTTGAAGACCCAACTGGACATTGTACTACTTTTATTTTAAGATTTTTTTTTTTAGGACAAACCCAAGCAGCTCTCCTTTTTCTTCTAATATGAAGATTTTTTTAATCTAAACATTGTCCAAGTGACAAAGCATCGCTTTTTTAAAAGTGACTTTTTTTTAAAGATTATGGACGTTTGTAGCTCTGCTGATGGAATAAGACTGACTAATTCAACATAACACAAATTTATCAGTGATTCATAACTTTTCCAGTTAAGCGATGTCCATTAGTCACATCCTTTTTTTAAATTTATTTTATATATATATTATGGAACTATAGAGCTAATTTTGGCTCTGGGTCAAAAATGAACAGGCTTATTTTCCCAGGTCACAGTTCAAGCCAGATCTCAGGCAAGTAATTCTTTTAAACGTGGTTCTGGTTCATTTATGCTCTTGAGTTGACTCAGCCTCCCATTCTAGTTCTTAATGAATGACCTCAGAATCACCTCTTTGGCTCTCTTGCTAAGAAACAGGGACAAAATATCCCATCATAAAAGATTTCAAATTAATTTAGTACTCAGTTGTCTATAAGAAATATGAGCACATTGGCATGCCTGGTTTGGAAATGTCCCATGTTGATTAAGGGAACTGACCCTTCCACATACAAATCCCCGATTTGTGTATGCAGTGATGGTAACTGGATAGCTAACTTGCTTGAAAAAACTGGCTTAGCTTTTCCTGCACCTAAAAGCACATATTTTAAAGCACATCTGAGTATAAAGTTTCAATTATTTTCTTTTGATGGGTTTGAAGGGTATTTTTTTTTTTCAGTTGTTCTTCCAGGGATACCTAAACAATTCTGTTGTCACCGATTAGCGTCACAGAAGTGTTAACCTCCATAGCCACACTAAACCACTACGACCTAAGAAAAACTTTATTTCCTATTAATTTTTGATTACTTCAAATAATGGACCTTGAAGTGGTCAAAGTAGCGCAAGAGGGGAGATAAGAGATTATGTTTCAAAAAATTCAAATATCCACAAAAATGGAGGAAAAATCTTTTTAGTCTGCCCCAAGCTTTTTAGAGAGCTTGTGCATACCATAATGTATATCATATATATCATAATCATATATATCTAATTTTAAAAGGTACTAAACCAAAATAAGCAGCAGAACATGATTTCAGAGTATTTTTAAATCGACATGGAAGTTTTCTTAGATACATTGTATAGAATAAGGTATTGGACTGTTTTTTTTCTCACCATCCTGAAGTGAAGGTTGTTTTTTCCTGGGAGGGGGTGCGGGGAGAAAGTATGTTAAGGATCATCTACAGCTGTAGCGTTGGCGCTATATACTGCGGCTCTTCGTGTACTGTCAGTTTGCTGTGACAACCGATATCTTGGATGAGGATGAACTGTGACATTGTCAGACAGCAAGGACCTGAGTTTGCACAGACTTCTGCCACTATTTGAGACTGATAAGATTAAAACTGTTGTGATTTTGTTATGATGGGAGCTACCGTACAAGCACACTGCATTGTCTTCAGGGCAGGGCTGTGCGTTCCTGGGTACAATGTGGGAGGAGAGGAGGATGCACTGTGGTGCAAAGACACTGTTTTTCTAAAACTGAGCTCAGAAGCATTGAAGAGCTGGGGATATTGTGAATGTAGCAAATTTTAATGCATGACATTGCATACAATCCAGTGAAATTTCAAAGTAGCCAGGTGAATGGGCTAACCAGATAAAGAAAAGCATGGGTAATACAAAACATATGTAAATTAGGATGTATATTCTCATAAGAGAACACAACATGAGAACATTAGAGTATAACAGGAAAGGAAAGGTTGTTGTTGGCTGTGCAGAGAGCAGAGATCTTCCAGGTTGTGCCAAGCTTAGCCAGAAGAGTCAAATACCACACCACCATGGGAACGTGGTTATCCTGTTCCTGGACATCCTGCAGTACCAGCTGGCTGCCTTCACATCATGCAGCCCATTAATTCACAGTCGTGATATCTGAGTGTTGACAATGCATACATATCATTATGACATATTGTATCTTATGGAAAGCACAGCAAGCAAACGGGGAGAGAAGAAAGCACTAACACTACTAAGCTCTGGTTAATCTTTCACTAACAGTTGCACTTGTCTTTTCTCAAAGAATCAGATCCAAAAGTTTGTGAAATGACTAGAATAACTCCAGAAAAGTCAACAAGTCTTTGAATTAACTTATGATTACGTATACTGCGAAATGTAGAGCAAGCTTCTTGGGACCAGTAGGATTGGGCCGACTCCTGTTGCTTTAATGTTTCTCATTCCTTTAGCTAATACTGTACAATCTTCCCCTTATTTATCTTTTTCAAAATGGAAAGGAACACAGGACTGGAGGGGATTTCCTGAGTAACCAAGTGTAATCTCCTACCACCCACGGGAACAATAAGATAGCAAGCCTTTTATTCCCGTTTAGTTCTTCAGAACAGGGACTGGCCCTTCTTTCTGAGGAAAACTCTGCAACTCAAAAATATACACAAATGCCAAAAAAAGCCAGAGCTGATAAACAAAGAAAAAGGAGGGAGATAAGTGGTACAGATGGTTCAGGCTGCCCACTCCAAACACGTTATGACCTATGCCACTTGCTTATAGATTACTTCATATCTTATCTCTGTCTTTGTGGCTAATGGCCTGGAATAAAAATTTCTCACGTTCAGGTATAAAGACAACAAGCAATCCTACAGAGAAAATTAGTAGTCATGTCTATAGCTTCTCCTCTGGACTTTCCTGTGTCGAGTCTGTAGGTTTTCTAGGTTCTTCTGTTGTTACAAGTGAATCCACTTGCAGCTGCCTAAGGAACAGCTGCTGTGATCCGGTCCAGCATTGTGGGAGCTCCTCCCAAGCGAAGCACCATCAGAAAGGCAGTGCTGTACGTCAGCGTCAGCTGCTGACCTGCAAAAATCACCGATTCTAGTGAACAATACATAAGGCTGTCTGAAGCTTCCTTTGGCACTTGCTGAATAGATAAATGTTAATTAGATCAGAGGCATTATTGCGGACCTCATAGTCACTAAACCAGGGCATTTGTAACAGGCTGGTTAAATGCCAACTCCCTCTAGCCTATGCAAAGATAGGATAACAATTATTACTGCTATCAATATTAGAAATAGTGCTGCTTGTTCAGGTGGTTGTAGCTGAGACGTATGGTTTAGTTCCTACATGTCTTAGGTTCTTCTCCTGCTAATGATTTATGACAGGGGTCTTTACATAGGCATAAAAATACTCACTATGACAGGAGATGTTCTAGATACAACTGCCCCAACTAAGGACCGTTACGGTGTCAGTAACATTTGTCTGAATAGTTTACAGAAATCTTTTTTACTGGTTGGTTATTTATTTATTAGCTCCCAATACTACATCAGTGCCTAAGAAAACAAACTCTACTGTGACTCTATATGGGTGAATTTTTGCTTGACATATGGTCTGCAGTTGTTAGAAAAACATGTTGATTTTTAAAGAATTGAGAAATTGGCTCTGGCAAACTGCAGTAAAAAATACAGTTTTCTCTGCGTTGATTTTTCAATATTTAGTGTGTATTCAGAATACAACTTCCATGTCATGCTATGCTCTATAGACGTGATGTATGATTATACAGCTGTGACTAAGAAATGATGTATGAAATAAAAATCCCTGAATGATGCATTGGGAATACAGAGTCTGTGAGCTACCGCATGTGCTGGTAGCTGCTATTTGTTGCACTTGGAAAGAAGAAGGGAGCCCAGTGTGTTTCAATAAGGATCCAAACACCAACTATATTAAAAACCTTTCAGAATATACAAATGTCCTCTTTAATGTGCATTATGCATCGTAAGATAAGGCTGAACAAGGGAATTATTTGGGATCTTTGTTCAACCTGGGAAGTCAGGATGCTGAGTATCTGTTCTAATCCCCTGTAAAGGGCCAAGCGCCGGCGGCTCAATGCCAGCAGTGCAGCTAGGCCAAGCTCGGCCCCTCCAGCTTGTACCAGCATTTTTGCCCAGTTGCAGCAGTAATGAAACCAGAGTGACAATGCTTTACATGCTTCTAGTATAAGCCTAAAATACAGAGCAATGAGAAATTAATTTCACTGACTGCTAGCACATTACTGCAATTTTTCAACTTAAGCTGTCAAAAAAAGAAAAGGGGGGGGCTGGGGGTGGCGGGGTCAAAAAGAAACAAACCCTTACGCCCTGGTCCCCGTCTTCCCAAAGCCTGAACTGAAGCTGGCATAGCAGAGCCTGCTCTTTAGGTATCAAAATCACAGCTTCAACAACCAGCATCCAACTTGTTTCTCCCAACCGTAAGAAAGAAACTACTGCTCTTCTGAATTTTTTCATCTGATTTTAGTTGGAGTAATCAGATGAGACATCATTGAAGCTGCCTATGCAAGTTTTGATTTCCTTGAAAAGTTCCCTAAAAGTTGCTCTTCTGAGACTCACATACCTTCCCCTGCACTGTCAGCAAAACAGTGCCCAGACCTTGTGACTATGCTGTTGCCTTTGCATTATTTCTGTTTCTTTTACCAAATGCAGCAGCAATTTCTGCCTTCAGCTTTGGTTTATACATTTCTTGCTGCTGAGAAAACTTCTACTTGCTTCTGCATGCTTAGAACACCTGTGGAAATAGTGGAATATTTTCATTTCTGCGAAAGAAGCTGATCTTCCTGCCTCTGCTCTCCCACAGACCCCAAATGTCAAAGCCTTATTCCTCCGCCTCCGTCAGCACATACCCAGCAACGCTCCGCACAGAGCACAGCCCGACCGGTACTGACAGCACCCTGATGCCAGCAGGCCCACTGGCAGTGTGGGGGTGTCAGGCCCGATAAGGTGACAAGCTGGGTGCAAGGTCAGTCAGGGAGCTCCAGGTGCTGGCCAGGGAGCAGGCTCAGGGTGCCCTGGGACAGCGGCTGCGTGGGGCAGGGAAGGACTCGCAGTGCCCTGACAGCTACAATGGCACATTTTCTCTATGTCGGGAAAGGAAGAAAATGCTACAAACAACTATCTCCTAACAATAACAGACTTCAATTCTGATTCTAATTGTTCTATCAGCATTGTTTAATGTATGGGATTCTAAAGTTTAAACAAACATACCATTTGTTAGGTATACTTACTGAACAGACAAGAAAGTACTTTTGCCTAACTGGGGCTGGAAGGGGATAAGCAAATCCACAGTACTGCTGCACCGCCTTTATACGCTTGTGGAAATATGGTTTGAAATTCAGTAGTGAAAAAAATACCAAACTTTATTAACACCCACTTTTATGAAGGCAAAGTTGGCATATAACTGTTCACAAAAAACCCTAGTACCAGCAGACAGCATCGGAGAGGCTTGCAAAGGAGGATTAAATCAAGGGTCCAATCAGTGCATGGCTATCAAACCAGATTCTCTAATAATCTGTTACATATTGAATGCCACCATCATCCTTCACATGGTCCTGCTGGAAGAGCACTGTTTATCGTGTATATCCTCTTTACAAAGGCTGCCTTCTGGAGATGCTGCATCAGGTTCACACCATGGATGCACTACTACAATTCAGACAGTAAAATAATGACAGTGTGCATTTCTGATCCTATCGTTACCGTTTAATGAAAACTTCCCAGAATGCTATTAATAACTAAAATAATAGAATCATATCACATAGTCCTCCCCAGCAGCTTTGCACTGGGTTCACTGCAGTAATGGCCCATAAGGGCACCGTGTAAAACAAGCCCAGTACAAGGCGAGGGCAGTCACAGTATGGGTTCTGCTGTACTGCCCACACTCACCACTGCCCCTAATGCATTCACCCACATCACAGAGTGGAATAAAGCATTCCTAGCGCTTCAACAGACCACCGCAGACTTGAATGGATTCAAACCTTTTGCCTGAAGACTGGCAGAGAAAACCAAAACAATTTTAAAGTTTTTGCCTTTTGCTAATAGCATTCTCTGAGCTCTTGTGTAGCTCAGCAAATGGCCAAGACTCTCAGCTTTCTTTCTCCATAAAAAACCAAATTAATTCAAAATCAGAGTAGACAATGGTAATTCTGTGATACCATATGAAGGGAGTTTGGCTAACCCTTCTCTTTACAGACAAACTTATATTCTCTTTCTGTTCTTGTACCTCAGTAGGTCCAGGTCCTCTTGGCTATTCTCTTCAAGTTTCTGTTAAAGGTTTGCATCATCTTTCTCTGAACTCTACCTGAATTTCTCACATCCACTTCCTCTCACAGTAAAGCACAGATCGTGCAGTGGCAGTATGTGGAATACATTTCTAATTTTGTCTTCAGATGAATACTGCTAAGCTGATGAGAACTTCTTAAGACACCGGCAGCTTCCACTGACGTCAACTGGAATTGCAAGTTTGCAGTCAATTTAGTCCACTGCAACTAAAAGCACCCTTGGGCCACTGATCTCTAATCTTCTTCCTTCCTTACCGTTTTCCTTCTCCAATTGCACAGCGCATTCTGCATTTAGGGCACACTGACTCCATATGGTAATGTGATTCATATTACATGCCGACTGGCAAAATGTGTTTTTTAAACACTTGTCCATTACAAATTGTAACATTATAATGATAAATTACAAATATTGGTAAAAGGATTGGTAACAAAACAGTCATTGTTATTTAATTATTTTAATATCAATCAGAATTAGGCTTGCAAATTCTCATGAGTTATGGAATAATAGCCATTAGTTACCCCATTAGGAAGCTATTACTGCATGCCGGTGTTGCAGTCTAATTCCCTAAAAGCCCTAATACAGTGTCTGTACGCATGCAGACAGAGCAAGGGTATGTGAAAGTGCAGCACAGTAGTCAGAAGGAATACTAAATTAACATACAATGATGGGCACCTGTGTTTATGAACAGTGGCTTAGAATGTGAAACATCAAAAATAAAAATTCTTCTTTCGGTAGTATCAGGATGTACATGACTGAAAAGTCCCAAATGAAACAACACATTAAAATAAAAAGAAAGATCAAGTAATTTGTGAAGTAAACTTGACCTTCTAATTTTCTGAGAAAATTTTGTGTACAATATATAGACTACATAAGAAGCGTAATGACACTCACAATCCAGAAATTATACAGCAAATATGATGCCACTAAGATGAGAAGGAAAATGATAATTCACCAGGAGATTTCAAAAGAAATAGAATGATATATATTTTTAATGAAACTCCACGAAACAGCTTGGCATTAAGACCATAAACTGCCATTCAGTGGAATGATAGAGAAATATAAAACAGAGAACTAATTCAAAATATGCATACAGTTTGGGAACAGGGCTTTGTGATGGGTATGATGTATGAGTGTCAGCCTCAGAAAAGAAATATGAGTAGCAGTAATGGGAGCTGAGGCTTAAGATTTCGCAGTATGTCCATTTTAGTTACAAAAGATTTTTATGCTTCATTTCAGTCATTATTTAAACATTGTTATTTCTGCAAACTGCCACACTGAGATAAGGTTTCATGCTGTACCACATCAAAATGCAGATTGGTGCAGAACATCGGAAGAAAGTGCCTTTATTGAGGTAACTGTTTATTAAGCCGTAGAGAAACTGAAATTGCAAATTCTTAAAAGAAAAGGAGGCAGAGGGAGAGATATGTTACGTTCTCTTTAATCATGGGATTTGCACAACATCAGTACAGTTATGATCTAAATAAAGTTTCTCGAGTCATCAGGATATTATACTATAGCTGCTTCATTTAATCTAATGGTTCCCATTTAAGTAATTTTCATGCATTTTGATGTATTTAATAATTCACCTTCCCTTGGCTGATTTACTGTCTCTGAAACTATCTTGTACTTTATCTGCGAGATCTGGGATTCCAGACAATGGTACACAGAGAAAGATCTAGAAAGTTTACTAGAGATGCTATTTTGCAACTTACTAAAGATGCTATTTTGCATCTTAAATTCCCATTAATCATGCTACTTTACAAGTGTGCAAAAGCCCGAATATAATTTCAATCTGTAGAAAAACAATACTCAAGAGACTTACAGAGAATGAACTCTACCTAGATTTTGGATTATTTCACTCTAAGAGAAACGGATAAAATTTCAGACCCTGCCAGAACATGAAAATGAGCAGGAACTGCAATTCTACATTCAATATTTGGCAAATATGAACCCATGCTTAGCTCCACAGCAGGCTGAAAGGAAGCCCATTCTCTGGCTACAGTTTTAGGTGTGGTAAGAACCAGTACACAGCTTACCATACCACGCTTGGCACACTGCCTCTGAGCTGCTGCTCAGCACAAACACATCTCTATCATACCAGCATAAGCAGTGCAGCCTTCTCACAACAGGTTGGAAATACCTTGGAGGCTCAACAAGGAGAAAACCTCTTCCTCAGCAGAGATCCTCCTTCCTCCCCCTGACATCACGCGATTCTGGATGGTCCAAACCCCGCAGGGCAGTATCCCCTAACCACCAAACACCAACCAGCTCTCCAAAACTCTTTTATCACTGTAACACACAAAAGTGTTGTCTGAATACACAAAGTGAGGGAATAGCATTGCACCAGACATTTGTAAGCTAATTAAAATGCGGAGTTGCTATGACTGCATGTGCAAATGAGGTCATTACAAATGCAAACTAATTACGTTCACCTGCTTGTGCAGTTACCCACTTCTTGTTGGGCAGTTGAAATAATTGTGTGTGCAAATTAGACACACAGCTGGATGCAGACTTTACACTGGTAATTACGCATTGAAAGTTGGGTGAGGATTCAAAGGGGGTTTGAGTTATGGTTTTAGTTTTGTATTTTAAAAATACCACCCTGGAATTTAATATGATGTAATTTCACAGGTACTTGAACAAAACCTCTGAGTAGTTCAGTAACCTGAAGGATCCAAGGAAGGAGTAGATACACATTTCATACACATGCTTTAGGAAAGGAAAAATTTTGCTAAAATTATGAATGGGAAAAAGAGAAAACGCCATCCAATTTTGACTGTCTGGATAGATTTAGCTAGTAGCAGATAATAAGTGAAATTCACACTATAAAATGTAAAAGCAAGGAAAAAACATGTCTGTCGTGTGTGACAAGGTGGTCAAAGGTTTGCTGGTTTGGTTTTCCTTGGGGGGGGAGGGATGCCAAATTACATGCAAGGGTGTGCTTTTAGACATTTAGAAAGGGCAGTAGACATCGCAGTAACTGGAACCCTTGTTAAGCTTTGTGTTCAAGCTGAATGTCCTTCTAGATGCTCTCTCTACTGCTTGTTCAGACATTGCAGTAGTTCCTACAAATTCTTTTCTTTATTCTAAACCCTTTAGGATTTATAGTTCTCATATGCTAATCTGTGGTTATTTTAAGTCCAGCTAATCATTCAGCATGCATGTATCACAAATATTTGCCACACTCTAGGTATAAAACCAACTACTCTTCAAGGCACATACGAAGTTCATGGTGAGGTTTTGATTATAATTGGAAATATTCAATCTGGCTCATTTCTGTATTATCAGTAACAAAATAGCTCCCTTGTTGAAAAAACACAAACATTTCTGTTTTCTTTTAGTTCCTGATGATAACCAGCCTCTGACAGCAACAGTAGCTACAGCACATTAACATTTTAATCTAATGTGTTTCAGAGAAGGAACTTAAAATAAATAATAATAAAAAAGAAGCATTAGATCTTTTTCCTTAGCCCAAAGCCTAGCATCAGCATATGGATGGCAACAGAAGTCAGAATCTCCTACTATCAGCCTCTAGCAGCCTCCCAACAGGAAAGTCAGTTAAAATGTACAATAGCGTACACCCTAAATTAACAGAGAGTGAGCCAGCGCTGACGAAGAGCCTTCACAGAGAAACAGCTAACAGAGTCCTTGAACAGGCAGCGGCAGAGCCACTGTCCACCCATACCACATCCCATTGGCAAGTCAGCAGGTTTTGCCGTCAACAGCCTCAAAAATTGCTAGTTACATTGGCAGCTTCTTTAAAATAAGTATCTTGTTTCTTGATGAGAACACTATATTACACATACATATTTTAAAACAGGCTTGCAAGCTGGGATTTTGCTCAGCTCTAATGCTTGCTTCGTATTCTCTCTCACACATGCTCACCCGCCATCAAATATAATCCATCTCCCTTGAAGATAAGGGGTACACTGCAGAAAATGGCCAAGGGCTGGCAGCACGGCAGTGTTCGTTACAGCCTGCGTGCAAACTATCAGAGCGCTGCCACAGCTCACACGGAATGTACGATGTAGGTCGGATAGTAGCTACCAGCAGCTCACTTGTTTCAGAGATCGTCTCTGATGAAAATACAATCCCAGTACATGTTGCAGGGAAATTTTTATTCATTTGTTCATTTCTAAATCTTAATAAAAACAAGCTAAAGGGACTTGATTTATTTTTATCTTCATTCTATTAGAACATAACATTGATAAAATAATGCTGGGTGATTAGTCCTTTGGTAAGTAAACTTACTGGTAATTAAGTTACAAAACCAGATACAAAATTTTGGGTGAAAAAAAGATGTAATTCTTCAGAAAATAATTCAACTCACTATCACTTAGAAAACTGGTTAGATTGAAAAATTTGGTTTGTCACCAGAACAGATTTATTCTGAGTTTATGAATTCTTAATAAGGATGTTTTTAAGAATAATTAATTTTAATTATCTTCTTACAGTTTAATAATTTACCTGAGTATTTCCTATCTATTAGATACCATGACTATGCAAGAATATCTCTTGCAGTGAAGGTCTCCTAACTGTCTCTTAGTTTGCTGAAGCAAAGACACAGCAATTAATCTTGGAAATACTAAAAATTTTTTAAACCACTCTTGCAAGTCTGAAATACAAAAGAATGGACAATATTCCTTCACACCCTGCACCCTACTGAATAGTAACAATTAAAGAATGACAAGGAAAGGAACATTTTCCAACAGAAGCCCAAGAATAGGTCCCTTGTATAAGTCCGTAGGAAGACAGAGGAATCCACAATTAGCTACTTGGGAAAAGAATCCATGTGAGCAGCTCTCCCATGCATTCATCTCATTCCTGCTCCCTCTTCTCTTGTGCTGCAGCCCAAACTAACTGAAGAACTGTAGAAACAGGGAAAAGAAGAGTGCATGCTTAGAAGCTATTCTTTTTTTCCCACTAAAACCACCACTTCTGCTCACCAGCAACAGCAAAACTGCTCTCAGTAAGGAACAAGAATGACAACAACAAAAAAAAGAACAATTCAAAATAAATTTATCACTGCCTTAATTCATTGCATTCAGATGTCCATCTCTTCCAAAAAGACATGATAATGTGATTAGTACGACCAATATCAGGCTAGTTATAGTTCATTTAGGAATATGGGACAGTATTTATTTCACACAGCGCAACATAGCTTTCAGGTTTTGTTATCCCCAAGCAGGGCTGTTTTGGTTGTAAAGATAAGTTAAAAATATGTTCTACAGTCTCCCTTCTCTTTCCCAAAACACTTTTTTTTTTTTTTTTTTTTTTTGGCATGTGACAGCACATTTTGCTGTAGGAAACAGGGATATGTTTTAATAGTGAAATGAGAGATGTATTTTCGTGGAATAAGCCATGTTTTTAGTGTTTTTCTTTGCTCTCAGTCTTTGAAAGGCCTGGAGAACTATTTGATCTCTGCTCTTCCCTGAGTTTTGCAGTAGTTTTTTCAAAGTCCAGAAAAGCTGGAACTAGGAGATCTCTGATTTAAGGCAAATAATTTTCAAAGACAGCACTCTTATACTTACAGTGGTAACTCCCTGAGGAACTGTTCAAGAATAACAGGAATACAGTCATTCCTTTCCAAGTTCAATCCTAAGATTCTTAATCATACATATTTCCTTATTTTAACTGTGATGTGTTGGACACACACTTCTTCACAGCTTGTATACATCAAAACCATACTGAAATTGCTAGTGGAATTTGCACACAAAGTGAGCCAGTGGTATCAGACTATAAGCAAACGTGGTCAGAGCATTCAGATGAAGTATTTATCCAAGCTATTTGAGAATAAACTGAATGCTTAAGTTTGGGTAATCAAAAATACATAGTTGGGCTATTTAGGACAGGAATGGTTTAAAAATACCAATTACACCTAAAAGTAGAAAAAGATACTGTCCTTACAGAAAAGTACCCTTCCTAATTAAAAAAAAAAAAAAACAACAAAAAAACCCCCCAAAACACCAAAACACACTTTAACAGATTAGAGATACTTGAGCATTTTATTTTTTAAAAAAATTGAGCTAATCTTCAAAGTCACTAGTTTCTCAAATAAAAAAAAAAATCTTTCAGAATATTAAAGTTTTTTAATTTTACTCTTAAACTGACTGATGAATGCCAGAAAAGCAAGTCAGAGATGTGTGAGATTGCCTGCACATATCTCAGAGAAAAAAAAGAAAAGTAACTGTTAATAGTTTTTGCAGTACAATATGACTACATTTGTGAGACTTGCAAAAGGGATAAGTATCTGTAACTGTAACTATTAAACTAAAATTAAGCATGCTTAGTTTAACCTAAAATATAATGGCAAGAGCCTGGCCATGTTTTATTTTGGAGCATACTTCAAGTTGGATACAAATTAATTTAAAAGACAGCAAAATTGGAATAGCTCCTTTGGAAATATTTTCAGTAAGGAGAACCAAGAGATTATGTTTTATTCCCTACCCTTAGAAATTGTTAGCAGGTAGGTTAGATGATTTAACAAATACTGTTTTAATGAGACACCACTTTAATTCTTGCTGCTGCTAAGGTCATATATGTTCTGTGTGTCTAGTGCTCAGATTTCTTACCCGAGAAGATTCTTTATGTTTAATGAAGCAGCTGCATGAAACTGTCATTTTTTCCTTTCATAATTGTTCTCAACCATGGAATACTCAAGGTACCTAATGACGTCGACTTAGCGTTTTTTGGAAGCAAACAGAACCAGCTAGACTATAGGACAAACTACATCCTCAAGTATGTTAATGTAAATCAGGGTGGGGTGTGGGGGACATACCAAAAAACCCCAAAACAACCCCTAAGAGAGATTCTGGATTGCATTAATTCAAGTCAGATGAAGAAATATGGTCACACTATTGGACCAAGAGATGACATACCTTCATCTCACTCTGCATCAGAGGTGAACCAAAGTACCATCAAGAGCAGGAAGAATTCATCCCTGTCTGATTTAATATCATAGAAATCTCATGTTTCCCATGCTCAGCAGTGACACAGGAGGGTTTCCACACAGACAGAGGAACAAGTGTGGGCCTTCTACAAATGAGAGTATGAGACTGAGGTTCTGGCAAACAGATGAAATGTAGCGGCCTGGAAAAAAGTATCTCCTTGACCTCAGTATAGTTTGGATCAGGTCCAGGTAGAGCAAAGAAAGGAAGAATGGCACAGCCAATGGAACAATAAATTCAGCACAAACTCCTGCCAGAGACCGGTTAGTTCCGATTGCTATGTGAAAATAAGAAAAAGTCTGCTCATTTTCCACTTCTTTAGTATGAAAAAGGCTAAGTATAGCCCTCAAAGGCTTGAAGAAAGTCCTCGCTAGTCTTAAGATTTTGGAGCGTTGCAGTAATGAACATTACAGTAGAAAAGCCTCGCAGTAAGGAAGTGCTAACCGTCCAACCATATGCTAGATTTGCTCTTTTCTATTTCTTTCTCTCTCAAATATTACTTGTAAAAGATTATGCATATAACATCTTTTCAAAGTTCAGTGACTGTCCAGACATTCTGTTAAATGTCTTTCTCAAAATGGTTCTAGAAATCCCTTTGTCATATTGATTAGTGTTCAAAAGCACCTTTCCCATATCCTGAGTAATTGAAAGCATCCCTTCAAGCTTCACTTTTCAGAAATAAACACTCCGATCAACTTTAGCTCTTTCCCACATTTTTCCCAGGAACTGACTCTTTATGACAAGCAGGCATTTCCTTTTACTGAAGATCATTTGTCAGAACACAATGATACGCCGCAATACAGGTAATAAAACTGAAGAATTAAACCGAAAAAGAATCTATCATTCAAACTTAAGAAGGAGAAAAGAAAAAGTAGCACAAATCATTTCAGCACTACTAAAATAGTAGTTTATTTCAAGGGGTTGAACTACTTTCTTACATGAGATACTGGGCATCTTACCCATTTCAGCATCATTCCTCTAACATACTGTGCCCTTTAAGAACACATCAAGGACATACAGATGTAAATAAGCATCTTCAGAGACTCAAAGAAATTGGCACTGGTACAATTCTGCCACATTATTATGAATTCAGAAGGGCTGGGGCCCTCTTGCCCAAAGCCACACTGCTGTACAGAGTTCTGAGAAGGCTCTTTAATCTCATTTTCTTGCGAGGTAAAGGCACAGGTTACTATACTGCACTGCTGACCCTTTTTTAAAAACCAAACTGGTTCCGCCACTGCTTCATCCCATTCCTGTTTAACTTCCCCAGAGCCCTACTTTAATTCTAAGCTTAGCCCGATTATATGCTTATCGCTTTGTTTCTTTATATTGATCTCACTTTTCTACATTCCTTCCTATTCAGCAGAGAGGAGCACGCCGGAATGTATTCTTTTGAGTCTGTGTTTAATATACAGACTATATATAGACATGCATATAGGCATTTTGGAAAGCAGCCTGTTCCCTTAATGAGCATAACTGCTGAGCATTTGGAATAAATGTGACTGAGACCTGAGTGATCTTAGAGCACTGTAGTTAAACAGTTTTTCGCAGGACCAAGCATATACGCTCAGTACACATCTGCCTTAAATAATTGTTTAGCTGTTGAAAGGCTTCTTATGATAAAATATCAGAATGGCTCTCCAGGCAGCACGGGCTGTGGGAGAAGACTGAAGTAGTTAGCTCTACGTTTACGTGAAATCAATTAATTTATAGCTACAAATAGATGACTTTGTTATCCAGTTACTTGCACTGCACTGTACAGGAAGCTTACCTTTCTGCAATGGTACTTTTATGAAAAATAACATATTCTTGTAGTCTACTAAAGCTCTGTTGTAACTACAGTCTATTGCCTTGATTTCACAATAACCCTTGATCAAGGGAAGCCCTAGAACAACTGCTCCATGCCTCTACAGGCTTAAGAAATGTACCGGAGCCTTGCCTTGTAAGCTCAATGTTGCTGTGTCCAGGGAAATCATTACTGTAAGTGCTGGAATACTAGTGGGCTCACTGATGCCACCGTTGTGCTCCTTCTTGTTCTGCTCTTCATTGGTAAAGGACCAATTACAAAAGAAATAAATCCTTTACAACAATGACTTAAACCATCAAAAAAACCCTGTCTTGCTTTTTCAGTAATTCAAGTTGCAATAGCTAATGTGGAGACATGTTAACAGGCAGACTCTGGGCTTCTATACACCGAGATAATTGAAACATCTCACAACTAATTAGCAAGTCAAATTGCTTTTTTACAAGGTGACTTAATAATGCAGTCTGTCAACACAGCAATATGCGCCATCCCAATCTTTGGCACAAAATCAAAGTTGGTAAGACCACTGCCACATATCATTGAACATCTTCTGTTGTTCTTCTCACTCTTACCTTCTTTGACTAAACTAACATGCCAACAGATACGAAACGTGTTCAAACAATGTCACAGAACAAAATTCTGGCTAACGTTTAATTAAGTTACAGTTTATCATAAAGGTGCACAGTGCCTTTAAATACCATGATTATTGTGCTGAATGAACTAATCTCAGCTTTTTATTGTGAACATGAGTCTACAGCATGCATAACTCAAAGATAAAAGCACTGTACGATGCAAAGATACATCACCTGAACGAGAATAAGCAATACCCTGAGCTGAAAAATCTGTAGCAGCATTCCCAGATGCAGGTTAGAATAACGACAAGGACGGAATGCAAAAAAAGGGAAAACTAATCTAAGTCTGGGTCAGGAGAATATGGGGTACTTTTTATCTCTTTAAACACATGGTTCCTTTTAAATAGTATATATAACTTACAGTATTGAAAGCCGCCCTCAGAGACTGAGAGCAATAACTGAACAGATTGATGAAGAGTATCAAAAATACTCAAAGCAATCCCAAGAATCTGCTAGACACCCAATAATTTGTGGTACCTGCAATAAGCATCCACTAACATAACAAAGTACATGTACACATTGATACTCCTCTAATTATCAAACACATCCTCTTCAAATTGCAGTTTAGAATACTTTGAACTCTAGGTATTCTTTGTTATTTCAGAATATTAACCGTATCTATTTTTAAAATAAATCAAATCAGTTCCTAAATATAAAGGAACAGTATATTCAGACTATTAGTCTTAACAAAATATGCATCCAAAATTATTACTGTCAGATCTGCAGAAACAGCAATAGCATAAATGATAAACCTAATGCTATTCCACAGTTAGTTTGCCCTAACATTTATTTTTATTTTCCTTTCTGAAGATATCAGAATTTTCATTAAAAGGTATAGAATATTTATACCACAGTAATAATATCCTTGGTATACAACTCCCAAATATATTTTAATGACATAGTGTGACTTATAAGAAATGTATTGAATTCCCCATAAACCAGCCATATTTATGAATCTGTTTTCAATAGAGTATAAAGGGATTTGTCAAGAAACAGTTGCAATATCAGTGGTGCAGAAAAACTGCAGCGCTATTTGCTGAGCTAGTTCTATGACTAAGTTAAGGATATAGATACAATTTTTCCACCACATTGGCTATGACCATCTCAAACTTTACTTCTTTGCTCTCTCTCCAGCACACAGCTGTGGCTTTTTGCCCCACTGGTTACTAGTACTGTTACTGTTTTAATGTGAAAAAAGTGAGGAAGTACATGAGCTTTGTAACTGATTTAAAAAATCTTAAAGCTGCCCTATCAGAGTATAAGTGCTAAAGGGTGTTTTGAAAGGCTATGTGAAGTATAGAGCCAGATTAGACCATCTGATAGAGATTTAGATCACAGTATACAGCTAGCATCTGTGTTTCAATCTGCACGACAGTAATGGAAAAATTTCAACATATTTCATTGTAGAATCCCCTGAACAAACCAGAAGATCCAGCTAAATAAAGATTTAAATCCACTCAGTGCATTCACAGCATACTGATATCATAGACATTTGAAAGAGGACAGGCAGGAAAAAAAAATACATTGAACTTTCAAAATCTAGGAGTCTATTAATTCATCTCCATAATAAATTCAGGCCCTAATTCACCATACCCACATGTTAACCAATATTTTGAGTATTACTGACAGGTCTTGAAACAAATCTGCTAGTCACAAACAAGTAAAACTGATTACTCCTTGTACCAGCACAAACAGCACTGCATTCCTTTATTAGCTGAGTGAAACAATATTCCTTCAGAGTCTGTTTGCAATTGTCTCGTGAAACTGAACCTCCTCTCCATGCAAATACAGACACAGGCACACAGCCCCACTTCTATCACCTCTCTGATGCAGACAGAGACTGGCTTTATTTCCTTCATCACCGAATATACCTTGACACACAATATACCTTGGCTAAAAACTGAATTATTTAACAACTCATGGTACAATGCTATGTGAAAAACGCACACGAGCCACACTCAGAATTTCTTTGACTAAAGCACTGTAGTTGGTTTCAATTTGCGCTCATTAATTCAACATTGAATCGCCATGTATGTTAACCACTCACAGCTAGTCCAACCTTTTGAAAGGAGCCAAAACTTTGATCTCCTTTAATAGAGGATCATATTGCATTCTGCAGGGTAGTGGAGAAAATTTAAGAAAATTCTAAAAAAGCTGTTTCATGTACTGATACTAGTCCATCTAAGGTAGGAAGAACAATTTGATTTCTTTGCAGGGAAAGTTGACTCTCTTTTTCCACATTTTAGCCTGAGAACACTAGGATAAAGGAGGCAAAAAAAATAATGAATAAGAAAAGATAAATAGGGAAGTACTGAAAATTAGTTTGTCAGCGTGGTTGAGAAAGGATCCACACTGTAGAAACAGAGAACAGAGATTGCAACAGAGACAGCAAAGGAGGTAAGATAATACCGAAGGTAATAACAGATTGTGGAATAAAGACAAATGTCTTGAGGGCTTGAAACAATAAAGTAATTCTTGAAGACATTTTATAATGCTACAAAACTTAACATAAGGAAAAATACAAAAGTTATAAAAGCAAGAGAAATTGTAACAGAGAGGATAAAGATGAGACAACATAAAGATCAAAGAACATGATGCTTCAAGCAATAGAGAGCAATGTCAAAGATTTTCCAAGCTCTGAATAAGTAAGAAAAAAAGTTAAAGCTTGTCTCTGAACTGACCTGTGCTCCTCTTTGGATGAGTTTACAGCTATAGGAAACTGTATTGCAAAACAGCTCTTCTGGTTTTCTACGTTTTTACGGTATTAGCAGTTGAAGCCAACTCAAAAGCCTCCTGAAATCTATGACTACAGTACGGCGTGTTATGACTCAAAAGGAGCAGATGTCACAAGCAAATAAATCAGCTGGTGCCAAGTATCCAACTTGGACACTTAGACCACTCCACCATGTCAACCACAGCAAGTCACTAATGACTCTCAGGTGATTCCTTCAAAGTTGCACTTCTGCTCTGAGCTTCAGGACTGATGTAACCACACCTTGCAATGGTTGCATATATGAGATTTAAGAGCACTGAAAAGGCAAAGTCCATTTTATTCAGTTAAATCCATCACATATTTTTGCCTCCATGCACACTCTTATTTAGTATAGCACAAAGATACACAGAGTTACAAAATACAGCATTCTAGCTGATTAATTTTGTAAATTGTTAAATAATTACCTTAATTAAGGTAATTCATAATGCATTTTTTTTTTTTTTTTTTTTAGAAAAGGCAAAACTTTGCAATGGAGACTGGCTCAGAGTGACAGCTCTAAAATCTACTCAATCAAATGAGAAATTCTCCCTTAAAGATTTTTCTGTTACACAATCTTTCAGAAAGATGACCTTGTTATCATTCCTCCAAAAGGTCATCAGGATTTTAATTTCATCTTTAGTTTTAAAAAAGAGAATACCTTTACAAAGAAAGAGAAAGGGGCCAGATGAAGTACCCTGGCATTAAGATAAAATCCGTTTGTACAATAACTGCCTCAGAGCATGTGTTTCTGAGAGAATATTTTACTGAAGAGTATTTCAGTCTACTGTACAAACGCTGCTGCCTTTAAGAGTTACAAACCAAAAGGTTGAAGAATTGAATTAGTGTAGGCCCAACAGCTCTTGAACAGTGAGGAAGATGTGTTGTTACACACTTGGACTAAACTTCCACAATAACATCCCTGTATTTATCCAGTATCAATATGGTACTCTGCATAAACCAACAACAAACTTGGTAATGATCTGGTAAACTGTTCAGCGCCTTGACTTGTAGGTTTATGTCACAGAATAAATGCAAACACATTGCATGTAGCAATGTCATGGCTGTTACTGTATGCAATATGTGTATCAGAAAAACAGGATCTTGATCAAGATTCTAATTTTCTGGTATAAAAAGCGTGCTTTATTTTAAATTTCTCATATTCATCAGAAAAGTATCACTAGGCAACGCAGAGAACAATACCTTTCCTGCAGAATTTCATATGAGTATTTTAAACACTCTGGAAAGGACCCTCTAAAGGGCTGGAGTCACATAGTGCCTCAAACTTCCTTTTCCTCTTTCATATAGCAATCATGTCTCCCCTTTGTAGATTTGTCAAAGTCTTGCAAGTTTACATTGTTTACATTCCTGTAAGAATTCATTTGACAAGACATAAAACTATACTGCAGTCCAAAACAACCAAACAAAAACCCCAACAACAAAACCAAAAAATCATACACCGAAAATATCAACAGGACTCTCTTTATACCTTTCAGATATGTATTTGTCCAGAACCACTGAGTTATCTGTTGGACACAGGAGGAACATTGGGATCAGCCTTGAGATGTCCCATGATACTTGGCCATATACAATGTCAGTACTGGGCTGATGATTAACCACACCAGAGTTCAGCTCAAGTTCCTTTCAAAGGCAAGCCAAAGGCATTATCAGTTTTAATAACGTTCATAGACACTTTGGACTGGTATAACAAAGCTGCTGTATCTCTGGTACACAACCTGGAATTGCATGGCTTTCTCTGGAAAAAAAAGGAACAGAGATCAAATGCTATGCTTACTATGACCAAAGTTTAAAAATATGTAAAGACAACAAAACCCCCTTGAAACGTATATATGAGAGATACCTTTAATATCGGAGATCTCACATGGAGGATCACTACATGTGTACACAGGCACAGTACTCAAAACAGGATCTTTATCCTGTGATAAACAGTATTGGTTTAAAACTGATACAGCAGGGATTTTTTCAGTCATGTGTGGAGAGAACCAATTGCACCCCAAGGTATTTGTTTTTAATATTGAGCACTCACCCATTTGGTCCTACAGTGATTACTGCATAAGCCTTCTCTCTCTTAGTATCAGTCACGCAGTACCACATTACTAAATTTAGGCAATAAAAGTACCAGTGCATTAAAATCTTTTAGAACATGTGTTAACTGTTATCTTGATGAATCAAAACACTAACAGATATGCATGAGTGCCACTCTGGATTAGCCCTTATACTTCTAGTATTTCTTCACTTGCTTTAGTCCAAGTTATGGGCATGTTACAATGGAAAGAAATCAAAATGAAGACTTATACAAAAAACTCACTTGGACCACAGGAAAGCTACGTGAAATCCAAACTGTTTATGCAAGGCTGCATAATTTTGCATGTTGAAATTTGTAGTTATCATTATACTTTGATCTTTAGAAGAATTGCTACTCTTTCATTATAATTTAATTTTTCCTTGCATTATCTACTGAAGATATGAGAGAGAATTATTTGATTACATACACAGAAGCACCCATGCAAAACCATCACAGATAAAGATAACTTGTAAGTTAAAAGGCAGGGAAAACTACTGACATGTACTGGGCAGACTTGTTATCATGAATTTAAAACAAAATAAAAAGGGGGGCAGGGGTGGGAAAAAACAGTACTGATCTTCAGCCACAGCTCTGAAACTTTATTTTATAGGAAACTACTTAGAGGTTCAGAATATCCAGCTGGTACTTTTGTGAAGTTTTAGCCTTGTGCTGCAGAGAAAGACTTTTATATTAATATAAAAATTGGTTTTTATTAATAACACTCAGGACACAGAGTAAGCCAGTATGCTTGTGGTACCAGTGGATTTCATTTGCTGTTGTGTAAAAAAAGGACTCATCTGATAGGCTTCATCTTCTCCTTCAGCATCTCTTCCCAGAGCTTTTATAAAACCAGCATACTCAGGAACAAGACATACACTCTTCTGCCAACAATGACAGACCCAAGGTTAGTTTTCTTTGTTCTCCCCACTGCCAGGATATTCAGTGACTGCTCATATTTTATTATCCACAACCTCAACATTCTGGAATGTCTTAAAAAGCACATTAAGTTGCACTCAGCTGATCTTTTGTTTCAAAACCATATTTAGAACTCTTTCTTCAAACTACAGTAATTCAAAACACTTGAAGTACATAGGTTTTGACTAAAAAAGTTTGTGTCTGAGCTTCTGGCTGTGTCTCACTATAGGCAGATTGCGAAACTCTCTTCAAATACACTAAAATCAATATTTTGTTGCAAAAGTTTACAGCAGTTCTCATAAAAGGTCAAACTTTTAAAATTTTATTATTATCTACAGCTACTGGTCTAAGTACTTGATGAGAAACTGACTTTGTATTAGAAAAAAATCTACTCACCAGATACTACAAAATTCAACGGGAAGAGGTTTATCAGAATCTGGCTTTCGAAGAGAAGCCGTTGTACTCCTGACTCGATGAAGAGCAATGCCATCACAGTGGCACTGATTCATTTTAAATGTCAATGCTTTAAAATGCCATCAGCTGAGAGCACCTCTGGACACTCTCGACTAGCGTAAATCAGCTTAGCTTGGTTGACTTCAGTAGAACTACAGTGATCTAAACCAATTGAAAATCTAGTCCTTTGTGCTGAGCCTTCATTCTCAACAGGAGGAAGAAGGAAAAAAAAAAAAAAAAAAAAAAAAGCAGCACTGCACAGCCCAGTAAGTTTTTTGCAGATCCTCCTACTACTTATTATCTATGAGTGCAGTTCTACTGCTGTTAGCAACAATGAGAACGACTACAAACCCGAGTCACGACTTCCCTGCACCGTGTTAAAAGCCCCTCTCAAAGAGGAGTTTGATGACACAGCAGTGAAATCCCTCTGGCTGGCATAGATTGTAGCAATTGTTAACACCGATGCCTCTCCAGTCATCACTAATACCAAGTAAAAACCTGCTGGAGTAGACAAGGCCAAAACGGGCCTTTAATCAGGACTGCTCTCAGGTCTGTATTCCTGGAGGCTCCCATGGTACCCAACTCGGTAAAAGATAACATGATAAATTTTTGATGTGAAAAGTACTGGAGAAGTGGAAGCAGCATTAAGAATATTCCCTTGAACTGCTGGATCCTCCCAGCACCCCCGGTTGTAACCTTTACTCAATAGCCAAACTATTCTACCTGGAAGCCAGTGGACATTTAACCTACAGATATTTTCAACTCAAGGAAACTTAAATAAAGACCAGTAGAAAAACTAGATTCATTTGCCCCTCAAAATAGCATCAACTAATTGTAACCTGCAAACCAAGAACAACAAAAGCAG
The DNA here is from genome assembly GCF_023638135.1 of Falco biarmicus. Lineage (NCBI taxonomy): Eukaryota > Metazoa > Chordata > Aves > Falconiformes > Falconidae > Falco > Falco biarmicus. The sequence continues at coordinate 10,358,207 of NC_079302.1, forward strand.
AAAACAAAATTAAGGATGGCTCAGAAACTAACAATAATATTTTGCCAGCTTCCTTTTTAGTGTTTCAGCCTTGTGGTTCAAAACTCCACCCATCCTACAGAACTCTATTTTGGGCTTGGTTATCTGTACACAGAAAAAAGAATCGATTATGATTCATATTTATTTGTTTATATGAAGTTCCTTTATTCATCTTTGTGTAAATCATGTTATAATTGAAAAGTGCTTTCTATGTAAAAAACAAACAAACAAACAAAAAAAAGGTAAGGAGGGTTCTACTTCCAGAAAATCCTGCCAAATAGCTCTACACTTTCAAATGCAAAAGTGGCTAGAATTTCTCACAACACCCATTTTTCTGCAAAATTGCAAAATATTTTCCAGATGGTTGTCCTGTTTTCAGCCACGAATGAGCATGTTTAAAATCATATAAAAATGGGCATTTAAACCCTTAATCTTGCATTAAGGTCCCTAGTTTAGATAACTGAATGCCATCAGTATTGAACTTCACAACAGATAGAGAAATTGAAGTTCCCAAGTATACTAAGTTCACGTACCATGTTGTTTTTCAAATAGATCTAACATATGGCTCACACCATATCGCACTGATGATAACCATAGGATTTAGCTTAGGCTTTTTAGTCCTCCCATAACCTCTTTTCTCCAAAAAGGGTGTGTGTGTGTGTGTGTGTGTGTGCGAAATGCCTTTCCAGACCTTGTCATGTCAAATTTCCTTGCACGGGTGCAGCAATATTAGCAATACTCTCAGCTTTTAGGAGCTGGCTCCATGGCCTTTTACCTACACAAATTACTAGCCGTGACCTGTGGTGAACTAAGCCGAATGTGGCATTTTTACTTTCTTTTCCAATTAACCTATTTGCATGCATTTCAGTAATTATACAGCTTTGCATACCTAACAAGATATATCCCACTGTGCAATGCCAACAGTTGATATAGTGCAGTAATCTGTCTCCACCAGTGACACAGGAGATTATGATACAGGGAGAGCACAGAAACTTGGCCATTACCTGTGGCCACTCCAATCATACTCCCACAGCGCCCAAAGGTTCTGCACGAAGGTGTCAGGGGCAACATTCCTGTTCATTCCTGAGATTATCTACTTTGAATCTTGTCCATGAGTTTGCCTAATCTCTTTCTGAAAATGATGTTACTGTTAATTTCCCTCCTATGGCTTCATCAGGTACTCCCAGATCTCTAACTGTGGAAGCTGCTTTTCATTCACCTTCGCTTCTGCTTTTGTGACTTCCCAAAGTTCAGTCATATTCTCCCCCCTCAGCCTTCTTCCTTCAAAGCTGAGAAGTCCCAGTCTCTCCAGCATCTTGTTGTATAGCAAAAGCTTCCTATCCTTGACGATTTTACTTGCCCTTCTTTGCCCCTTCTCTAACTCCACTGCATCCTTCTTGAGATGGGGAGATCAGCACTGCACACAACACTCGGAATAAGAGGGCACTAAAGTCTTATATGCTAGAAAAATAATGTTCTGTCTTGCTCTTACAGTACCCTCTCTCAGGGTGCTTGACATTGTGTTGACCACTGCACGCCAAATTGAAGACTTAAAGAAGCTGCCAATGACTTCAAGATCACTTTTCTGAACTGTAACTGTCAGTTACTAATTCAGCATCATGTTAGCTTAGTTTGGGTTATTCTTTCCTAGAGCACAGTCATCTACACTAAAGCTTCTTTGCCACCTTTTTGTCCAGTGACACTGTTTTACAAGATCTTCCTGAAGGTCCTCACCACCCACATAACATTCAACTACCTGAAAGAGCTTAATACTTTGTAGGTGAAGATTTCACACAGATGTTACACATCCCTTCTTCTGGTCATTAATTAAGATGTTGATTAAAATTTGTTCTCAGCACTGTACCCTTGAGAACTGATCTTCATTCATGATACCCTCCAAACTGGCAATAGAATACACAGCTTTTCTTTTACAGCTAGAAAGAGTTTATTCTTGCCCTAAAATCCTCTACCATTGTCTCTCACCCAAAAGATGCATGACCAATTGACCTAAAATTGGCCACTGCATGCCTAATCAAAGAGTCCTCTGTGTCAGTAAGGAAACTCCATCAGGCCCATATGCATCTATGCTGTGTTTCATACTTGGCTCCAGTAGCCTCACTAGCAGACACCAGGCACTTGTCTGAGAAAATATGGTATTCATTGAGAGCCAAGTAGTCCCGTGAGACCCTCAGGAACTTATCTCAGACAGAGCACAACGCTGCTGTGTCAAAACTGCTTCTAAGGCCTGAGGTAGCTAGTGTACAGTAGTTAGTCATGCAGTCAGGAGACAGACACATGCAGAGCAATGAAGTCCATTCACTTTCAATACAAAAAAATTACTAGTCTCCCTCATAGTCTCCAGTCTGAAACACTAAAGAAGTAAGTCTTCTCACCTTTTTCTTGAGAAATCACATGATTTTTCTTTTTTTAAATGTATCATTATGCTGAAGCAGCTACTTCAGGTGCATCTAGCAGGGATGTATGTCAAGAACAGGGAAGATGAACATTGGGAAACATTTGAGTAAGTGCCTGTGGTACAAGATAAGGCTTCAGAGGGAACTTTCACTCCAGCAGCTCCCTTGAGCTGCAGCATTTGTTTCTTAGCAGCTACGCATCACGTGAAGTGCTGCAGTCCAAAGGGATTTCAGTTCCTTTTGCAGAGCCAAAGCCTACAAAAAACTGGGGAAAGAGGGTGGGAGGGGAACAAGGGAAGAGAGAAGCGCAACAGCAATATGCTGTGCTGGTGTAGTTTTGCTGCACTGCAGACTAACTTCAACGTGTGAAGACTTAAAACAGACTCTCCAACACTCAGCAGGACAGAGACTATAAGGGTGAGAGCTGGCAAGATCACACTATATTCCCAAATCTAGGAACGGAAACTAGAATTTTTTAAAATGATGATTCTTGCAGCAAACAAAGAATTTGCTGTTAATAATTTAGACTTGTATGAATTAACCTCTCATCTGACCTCATTTCTGAAACACTTTGTTTACTATACTGTGGGGATTTCTGATCAAAAAGTTTACAGCTAATGACTGCAGTGTATGACAGACTGTATAGTATTTAGCAGTTATTGATTATTCTGAAACACCTGATGAAATAAAAGTACTTATAATTTGTTTTCTTCTTTACAAAACCAAAATTAAACAAAATAGGAGGACCATAAAGGTTTAATCTGCTTTCGACAGCCATAGGGCTGTCTCAATTCTTGAGTTGGGAATGCTACATTTCAGAACCCCAAACCTTAAATAACACTGTGGAGATGGCTGCAGTGTGTAAGAAAGAGCCAGACAGAACTGATTCGTCATTTCTGAAAGTATAATAGGAATAAAAAGAAACCCTGCTAACAAGGTGGTGCTTTGATTTGGATATCCTCCCTCCAGCCTGACCGACCCTTGTTGCACTGCTTTTATGGCGAGCAAGCTATGTCTTTTAAGACTTTCAACAACAGCCTGCCACTGCCAGTTTTAATTCTGCGGGACAAGGTTATGAATATACTACCGTGAGCTCCTCTCGGGAGGTTACAGGGTGCTGATCTCAGGTCATTCAGAAAAGTAGGAGCAAAGAAAGCAGCATGAAGGCAACAGTTTCTGCTCAAAACTTATTCTACATCAATCCAAATCGTGACCCAAGATCACGAGACCTTATCCCACAAGACAGCAATTATAATAGTACATTCACAACTCCACTACTAGGAATCAAAACACAAAATAGTTGAGTTACAGTAATAAGTGGCTAAGCCTGAACGATCTCATATAGAATAGAACAACAGAAAATAAAAGAGCTGAACTGGTTAAAAGAGAATGAAGACAGAGCAATTAAATACAAAACTCTTTAGGATATGACTAATTTCACATAGCCTAATTATAACACCAGAAAATAACATAAGCAAAGTATTTAATGGGATTTTTCTTAGTAGATTCAGTGAAGAGAAGGTTTTGTGTTGACCTTTTAGCAGTCTTCCAGTACTTAAAGCAGTCTGCAGGAAAGATGGGGATTCTTTACCAGGATTGTAGTGACAGGATGACAGGTAATGGTGTTAAACTGAAAGAGGGCAGATTTAGACCAGATGTTAGGAAGAAATTCTTTACTATGAGGATGGTGAGACACTGGAAGAGGCTGCCCAGAGGAGCTGTGGATGCCCCATCCCTGGCAGTGTCCAAGGCCAGGCTGGATGGGGCTTGGAGCAACCCGGACTAGTGGAAGGTGTCCCTGCCCGTGGTGGGGGGCTGGAACTAGGATGGTCTTTAAGGTCCCGTCCAACCCAAACCATTCTGTGATTCTACGAGCATGCTGACAGTACATCAGCAAAACTAGCTCTGCATCAACTGAACCAGCTGAGATTTCGGTTTGCAATATTCAAATTTTAATACATTTATTTTTTCAATGCAATATGAATCAAGAATTCCCAACCCCGTTTAGTTTAAGAGGAAGCTGTCCTCTTATTTACTGCGGTCTTGTCCTCACTGCAGATACTGAGGCCTTAACCTGTTACATGAATGAACACAGTTGACTTTCTTAAATGCTGGCATACACATTTTGAGAAATTACAGTTCAGTTTTGCACATGTAAATCCCAATAAGCACATTTGACACAGAAAATATGATTTTGAGAAAAGATGATTCTTAAGAATCTATTTGAGCATAACTACAGTACTGGGCAAAGCAATTATCATCTTCTGATTGTCACCAGGACTAACATACCTCCCTCCAAAAGGCACCAGTGGGATCTAGGCACAAATATTGAATGGGAAAACAGAATTAGTGCAGAAGGAAGTCAAGAAGAAATATTATTATGAGAGTAATATTTCTAGCAAAAATATGCAATAACGTGTTTTAGGATGTATTAACAAACAATTAATGTATCTGGTGGCATATGTCAGTGAGACATCACTGAAAAAAAAATTATGCTAAGTAGTGAGAAGGCACTCTATAGCAAGGCAAATTGAAAATACTTCTTATCATGTGACATCAAGCATATGGTACATTGCTGACTGGTGAATGACAAAATTTGAAAGGTTATTATTACCCTAATGAGCAAAACCTGACATAAAGGAATTAATTAGCTTTTAATTTATTTAGTAGGAAGAAATAGCAGAGACTCCAGATGGTAGTTTCTAAGTTTGGGGGGGGGGGGGGGGGGGGGGGCAAGTCTTCTGTATCTTGGTACTTAATTCTAGGATGAAAAAAAACAGAAGTTACACAATTCCTCCAATTCTTATTTGGTATGAGAAAAAAAAGCAATAGATCTACTAGGTTAAGGATTTAAACCTGATGGGGTATTAGAATATTTTTCAAGACAAGCTACTTATTAAATAAAAATTACGGCTGGTTCTTTTCCTTTGACAGTAGCAGCAGCTCATAATACTTGCATAAATGTGACTTTCCAAGCCTTCAGTAGATTTCAGACATGCATAAACTTAATTGTATCGCTTTGCAAAGGATCAGCCCATTGAAAGATCAAGGAGCTTGGTTAGGTTTTCTTTCTGAAATATACACCCGTATTGTATTGAAAAATTGTATGATTTCTGAAACTTCAGATAATTTGAGCATTAAAAAATTAATTATAATAATGTATAGACAGGTTGTATTTTATGTGTATTTATAATCAGTCTTATCACGTACAGCATAGCCCACAGCTGACTCTCATGAAGTCTCCAGGTACATCATTCTGTATTTGAAATGCATATGGGCTTACCAAGACCTTTCTTAATGCATCTGAAAATGAATACAATCAGACAGAGAACATCATCACAGAACGGTCAGGGTTGGAAGGCACCTCTGGAGATCATCTAGCCCAACCCCCTGCTAAAGCAGGGTCACCTACAGCGGGCTGCACAGAGTCGTGTCCAGGCGGGTTTTGAATGTCTCCAGAGAAGGAGACCCCACAGCCTCCCTAGGCACAGGGCTCTGTCACCCTCAGGGTAAAGAAGTTCTTCCTCACGTTCAGCTGGAACTTCCCGTGGTGCAGTTTGTGCCCGTTGCCCCTTGCCCTGTCGCTGGGCACCACTGACAAGAGCCTGGCCCCGTTCTCTTGACACTTGTCCTTAAGACACTTGTATGCATTGATAAGGTCCCCTCTGAGCCTTCTCCCGGCTAAACAGGCCCGGCTCTCCCAGCCTTTCCTCATAAGGGAGATGCTCCAGTCCCCTCATCAGCTTCACAGCCCTCCACTTGCCCCTCCCCCGCAGTTCCCTGTCTCTCCTGAACTGGGGAGCCCAGCACTGGACACAGCGCTCCAGGTGCAGCCTCACCAGGGCAGAGCAGAGGGGCAGGATCACCTCCCTGCACCTGCTGGCCACGGTCCCCCTCATGCACCCCAGGATCCCACTGGCCTCCTTGGCCACCCGGGCACACTGCTGGCCCACGGGCAACTTGCTGTCCCCTAGAACTCCCACTGGATTAGCTGGCTAAGCAAACTCTCCAACAAAAGATACAGATTAATACAGATTTATTAGAAAAGAGCGTAGCCCTAAAAGCAGTGAAAAGTGACTGTTCACCCTGTAGACAGATGAGGACAAAGGACATATGAGAACAAATTAGACTATCCAATAGTGCAAGCACATCAAAGTCAGTATTTTCCATAGCACTAAGTACAAAGATGCACTCATACAATCACAAAAGAAAACCCACCCCTAATTCTTTTCTCTGTACAAGTCTACAGCCTCAAAATCAATTATGTTTTTACTGCATACAAAGTTTTGGAAATTTTTATATCCTTGGGAGGTTGAAGGTTAGGTACAAGGTTTCATAACTACAACTTCCCCCAAACTTCATTTCGCCCTCACAAAGAGCTCAGCTTTGCCTTGGTTCCATTTCTGACTAAAATACCTCATGACAGGTTTATAGTATTAATTTCCTTTTCTACTGCACTCCTTATAAATGTTTTCTTTATAGCATAAATCACACACCCAACACTAGATAAGTAAAGACTCATATAGATCACTTTACTGGATTTTATATCACAAGTGTTCTGTAACAGATGAGAGTTCTCTATTGATTATTCACAATGACAGGCCTTAATGACCTGAGCCATTCTAACAACCAGAGAAATGAAATGGTGGTAAAAGGTAAAGAACTTTAAATTAAATTATTTCTTGGGACAATTACTAATATGGTCACAGGGATTTCTAAGGGATATTGCTGGTTTTCAAAAGGAAGTTAATCCTGCTAGTAATATTTGTTTTCTTTCAGATTTAGTAATGTACTTTCAGACACATGGATGAGCTTAAGGTCTATTTGGTTTTCAGAATAAGTTTATCTCCTGGGCTCTTAAATAAGAGGTACTAGTTTTGTGGATCAGGGGGAAAAAAAAATCTGCAGTCTGAAATCAGTCCACACTACCTACAGTTTTTTTTCAGCCTGTGCTACAACCCAGATTGTTGATTCAAGGACCCTGAAACTAAACAGCACCATCACTCACCCTTGTCATCAGCATCAATGCTCAACTATAAACCCAGCACCAATGCTCAAATATAAATCCAGCCTCTGCAGGAATCCCTAGGCTGCTGTGCCAGGGGAGGTCAAGTGCCCAGCCAGCCATGACTCCCATACACCCCTACAACACACATCACCCAGCAGGTGAGTGAGACCCACGGACCCAAGGTGGGAGTCAGGACCATTATTCCAAATATCCATCTAGATCAGTGGCTGAACACCTGCTGTTTCTAGGACACCAATGCTTTGTGTTTATTCAATGCCCTCTCTGGCTGACTCTATGTGTTCTTCAAATATTCAGCCCTGGTGGTACATCAGCACAAATGCAGAAGTCTCCACCATACTGAAGACTACACATCCAGTTCAAAGCACTTATTTAGCCAAAAAAAAATAAATCTTTATTTTTAATTGATTCTACTGAAGTAAAACCTTGTGACTTCTGGATGAAAACCATGGGACTCTGTAATAAAATATATGTAAACCTGGACTGTGGCTGTACTAATAAGAAAAGGTAAGTTTTATTGCCTTTGCCTGAAGCAGACCCAGTCCCCTCTCACTGACCTTGGGGTACCACTTGGAGCCAACCAGGAAATCATAATTAAGTGGAAAGAATTTGCTTAGCCTGTTCTTTGAAATCCCTGAAACTGTACAGTATATAATCTAGTGCTTAGTTTGCAAATTGGTATTGTTCTTTTCCATTTTTATTTCTCACACACACACACCTCTTACCTCTCCTTTTTTTTCTTTTTTTTTCAAATTCTAATTGTTGAGATGGGGACCAGAGTCTCTCCACTGGTGACCTCCTTGAACAAAGAAGATCCTGCAGTTCCCAGAAGTGCCAGGTGCCTGTTCAATACTTGTTCCCCTGCCAGCACAGCCTGCAAACAGCTCTGCTTTCATCACTGCCTTGATGCTGCTCTTTGAACAGGTCATTAGGAATTCCATGACCCATAAGCCAACATACATGATCTCCACGACCTTTTAGCATTTTCCCGAGACATAAATTGTGAAGCTTGAATCTTTGTCTAGGCCTAGCTTTCCCATGTGGCCAAGCAAACTCCATTTATTCAGACTTTGAGAGGATAAAGCAGGTGTATCAGCCTCAGGCTATGAAATGAAAAGAGCATTACAAAAATATGAAAATAAAATGTTCCATTAAAAGAATAATTTCATTACAACTCAAACCTATTCCTTGTTTCAAACTGGGGCTAAGATGATGATGATTGCTTTGCATACCGCTCTGCTGAACTGAAAAAACTTTTATTAATGTTGTGCTTCTGTTTTTTAAAATTATCATAACAGATGGATTTATAGATCTAAAATAGTAACCAAATTCTAATAATGAAGCCATTTAATATCTACCTCAGCTTCTGACAACTTAATACTTGCTTTGAAAGCAACAGTCCCCAAACTGGTATGTTTATATTCCAACATAAGCTGCATGTATGCACTCCCTTGCTAGCTATACGTTGTGTTGTCCTGACAGTTAAAGCTGTTCCACAGATTTTGTTTCTTTACTCCATTTTGCAAATGAGTACTTAAATTATGAAAGAAATTAACGATCAAATTGATCCTAGGACATTTGTAATAAATAACATGAAAAGATTTTTAAATGTTATCTGATTCTTTGAAAAAACTGTTGAGTTCATGAGATGCACATCTGCATTTACATATAAATGGAAATACACATACACCTATCCATGCATACAAGCAAAAGGTATTTATAAAATATACCACATTTATTCTTCATCAGATTGAAACTTAATAAATGAAATGAATTTTTCAATAATGCTTTATTCTAATTGGATATTTCTTGAACTATTTATAACATGTTCTGCCGCAAACCAGCTTTTACTCACGTATTTGCCAAAGACAACACTACCAAGAGTCAGCAAATGGCAAGATAGTGGAAAATAGAGCAGTTAAGAACAGATTAGGTTTACCAAAGTAATTTTCATCATGGAAATATAAAACAATCATTAAATTAAACCATTAACAGCTACAAAGAAGAGAGAAAGGACCAAAATCTGCTTTCTGTTTCAGAACTGCAATTCTCATTTATTTCAAGGACTACACAGCTGCAGCAAAGGATCACTGTGAGCCCAGGAGACAAAACTAATCGGGAGAGAAAACAACCCCGTTTCTGGACACATTCATCTCCTTCAAAGGGGCTCTCACCTGAGCTGCCTCACAGCTCTATGAGCTAGGTGATCACTCACACAGGTGGAAGCAGAGCAGTCATTTTGGGACATTGCGCTGGAAAAATTTAGGGAATTCAGCTGAAAGGGGAACAGCCAGTTAAAGAGATTAAGACTGATTTCATAGAAGGAAGTAATCAGGTGGCTTTGGATGTCATGTTTAGGATGTTCTCTTCATGGAGCAGACACAAAATTGAGCATCATGAACTTTATGAAACAAAGTCTATGAAGGGACTATGCTTTCTATGACCAACTAAGGCAGTCAAAAAAAGAAAACCACAAAAAAACCCACACCAAAAAACCATGCTTTCTTTGCCAAGATCTGAAGATCAGCACCATACACTGTCATGAGAACACGGGCAATCTGTCAGTCTCAACACTGTCCAACACCAACATCCATTTTAAGTAACTTTCAATTCTTCATCTTTACTGACATATTTCCATTTTAATTCGTAGCCGAGAGCATCAGAACAGTTACACACACACACACCGCCCAAACCTTCACTTGACACACAGAACAAGGCATCACATACAAAAAAACTCCCAAGAAAATCTGAAGCATGTGATTTCTATCAACTAACTTGCCAAATTGGCAAGCACTTTTTGAGCTCACAAGTAATTACATCCAGAATTGAATTTTGGCACACAACCACCAGTGGAATAACAATATTTTAAGGAAATTCTAAAAAGAAAAACACACCCACCCCACAAACTATTTCAAAACAGGTCTACATTTCATTTCACCTTACATTTCTGCTCCTCACTGAAAACATTTATGAATAGTTTTATTTCCATTTCAGAATTATTGTAAATGTGTGAAATTAAAAAGATGTGTGAGTCTGTCTCCTAACAGTTACATATGTAACACTCATCACTAAAGTTTAATATCATGATTAGATTTGTAAGCCTCAATGCACATTTGCAGGACTATACTTTTGCTCCTCTCATCTGCCAGAAAAATTTTGGCTTTTGAACCTGGAGCATGAAAGTGGGGGTACAATTAGAATCATAGAATCATTTAGTTTGGAAAAGACCTTTAAGATCATCAAGTCCAACGATTAACCCAGGACTGACAAGTCCATCACTAAACCATGCCCCTAAGCACTGCATCTACATGTTTTTTAAGTACCTCCAGGGATGGTGATTCCACCACCTCCCTGGGCAGCCTGTTCCAATGCTTGACCACCCTTTTGGTGAAGAAATTTTTCCTAATGTCCAATCTAAACTTCCCCTGGGCCAACTGGACCCCATTTCTTGTTGTCCTATCACTTGATACTTGGGAGAAGTGACCGACCCCCACCTGCCTACAGCCTCCTTCCAGGTGGTTGTAGAGAGTGATCAGATCCCCCTGAGCCTCCCCTTCTCCAGGCTAAACAACCTCAGTCCCTCAGCTACTCCTTGTAAGCCTTGTTCTCTAGACCCTTCACCAGTATCTTTGCCCGTCTCTGGACATGCTGCAGCACCTCAATGTCCCTCCTGAAGCAAGGGCCTGAAACTGAACACAGTATTCAGAGCTACAGCCACAGCAGTGCTGAGTACAGGGGGACAATTGCTTCCCTTGTCCTGCTGGCCACACCATTTCTGACATAAGCAAGGATGTTATTGGCCTTCTTGGCCACTTGGGCACACTGCTGGCTCAGGTTGAACCAGCCATCAGCCAGCAACCCCAGATGCTTTTCCACCAGGCAGCTTCCCAGCCACCCTTCCCCAAGCCTGCAGCATTGCGTGGGGTTGCTGTGCCCCAAGGGCAGGACCCGGCACTTCTTGTTGAGACTCACACAACCGGCCTCGGCCCATCGGTCCGGCCTGTCCAGATCCCTCTGCAGAGCCTTCCCACCCTCACACAGATGAACACTCCTGCCCAGCTTGGTGTTGTCTGCAAACCTACTGAGGGTGCACTCAATCCACTTGTCCAGATCATCAATACAGACATTAAACAGAACTGGCCCCAGTACTGAGCCCTGGGGAACACCACTTGTCACCAGCTGGATGTAACTACATTTACTACCACTCTTTGGACCTAGGACCCTTTTCTCTTTTTGAGACAGGTGAACACAGAGATTGGCAGAAATAAAAACGCTCAAAAATGTAAAGGTGGAAGTCTTGGTCCTTTCTCCCTCTCATTCCTGTCCTACAAAGCAATTTCATTCCACCGAAAGCCTGAATGGATAGGCAAATACTGGAGACCAACATCTCCGGCATCAGCCAGACATGGTTGCTATCCCAAACAGTAACTGATTTAATGCATTTTCAGTTTAAAGTTGTAAACTGTCAGGCTGCACTTAATTGTCCCATATTCTGTCAGTGGAGTATTGACATGGATATCCACATGGTTCTCTCCATTGCCAGGGACAATCACATGTGAATAAGTGACATGGGAACTTCCAAAGCTCAATCAATGTACATTTTTCCAGCTACCTTTAGTGCTGTTTCAAAACTACAGAAGTTTTTACTGCATTGCAAGGACAGCGACAGATTTCAGTCTGGAAAATAAAGACAACTGTTCTCATAAAGAATAATTTGACTGATACACATATATACACAGACAAAAATATGTATACAAAATACATGCATACACTCACAGAAACTACACAGGAAAAGTCAAATGGATTCAGAGTTTCTATCCATAGGAATATTGATATATTAATTGAAAATGGAGTTTTACGGTTTACAATAATTACTTTTGCTTTTAAAAACCCCAAAATAAATAGCTCCCTAAAAGGCTCCTTTTCTGATATCCTCCTTTAATGTATTCCTCTAGCTTCATGACTGCCTAACAAGACGCAGCACTATTGATCTCATATTGTAGATTATGATGTACTGAAGAAAGATTCTGCTTCCAAGACATTTTGCTTTATCCTGGAAAACATCTCACAAGCCAAACATATTGATTCAAATAGTAATAAAAGAGAAATTGGGACTACTCGTTTGTTTGTTTTTGTTTTCTTCTTTCAAGAGACAATATCCCAGTCTCTTGGACTCTAACACAGTTCAGGTGAAAACCACCTTATTTTGAAATGGATAAAGAAGGGCTGAAATCCTTAATACTCCCACTCCTAAACTATAATAATTAAAAAATTGAAGTAGAAATTAATTTTCACTTAAATAAATAAATAAACCAACAAAAAGCGCCACATTTACTTCATAACCTTCCAAAGGAATTTGCTGGATCCAGGAATACTGTAGATCTCTTTATCAGAAGTCATTGCATTACCTGAAGCATGAGGTCTCACCTTATCGCTACCATGAACAATAACTCTTTCATATATAAGTTACCTATTTCATCTTATGTTTAGATTTCAAAACTTCTTAGGTTACTTCAATACTCTACAATATGAGAAAGCCTATGCATATTTCATCTTGGGGTCTCAAAATCAAGACCATATACACATGAAATACACTAAAAAATTGCATTTTATTTCAGGTTCATTATTTCCTGGACAAGATATTCCTGAAGATCAGAATATATATTTATAAATTAAAGAATGAAGTAACTTGATTTTAGCTCCTGAAGCATTCAAACATTTAAAAAAAAAATTAAACTGCTTTCCTTATACATAATAAAGTTCAGTGATGAGGAGATAATTAAAAGTACATGCAAATCACAACAACTTTGATAGGCATACATCAGCTCAGGCATAGCTGAAGGTCTAATTCTGCTTACGTGGCAAGCAAACCTTTTTTTCTGTTTAGAGGATGTTCAAATTATGGATATTGCAGAACGAAGTAAGAGATTGCACAGTGAACTCAGTAAACCTTGAATCAGATTCTTAAATCCAATTCATACTATAGCCCTGAAGTGTCAATCAGTGGTGTTCTTCATAACAAATCAATATGGATGGCAAGCACGAGAGAGATGCATATGGATTAAATGTTCTGAGTGTTTCTCCTTATCTGCAGTTACCTCTGGGTCTGATTATTTTAAACAACAACAGCAAAAAATTAAAACCCCACTCCCTAAAACCTCTAAACTACTTTTTGCAAGTGTCCTTTTTCTCTATTCTAACAATTGAACTCTGTATTAATATAAAATATCTTTTAAAAAGAGATGAGCTTTAATCATTCAATGAATTACAGTTAGTCGTAACAAAAGAATCTGTTCTCTTTCTAGCAGCTTTCAATAGAAAATATTTCTAATATAACAATATCTCATTTACCAATATATACTACTCAGTGTCCCAGACTATTCACCTTTAACATCTGTGATGTTTTCACAGGGCTCTCAAACCTCACAATATTGTCACTCTGCTTTTAACTATTCATTTTAACCTTTTGTTCCGTAATTTATGCTCCACTACTCTGTCTCATCTTTTTCTGTAAATTAAAGAAGAGCCTTACATTGCAGCTTTCACTCTAATTCCAGCTATAAAAATGAAGATTCTGCTATTGGACAAGCCTCTAGCTAAACTCAGGAGACATTCAAGCTGTGCTCAGAGGAGAAGTATCATGAATTAAGCTGTACTATACAAGGAAGAGGTAGCTACACACATTTCTTTCATCTGTTAATTAGAAAAAATATGTCTGGTGATGAATTAGAGCAGTTGTATACTCATTAGGAGCCGGCAGTGAACTGATGGCCCAATGGTAATCAACTGCAAAATTTCAATTAGGTCATGAATTTATCTTGGATCTTTGCACCCTTCACAAATTCTGAGTAAACGAGATCTGCTTGTAGAAAATCTGAAGGAGATATGTTCCCAAAATCTGCCACGACCAGCAGGGTGGAGTGCTCCCAGCTCAATATGCTGAGCACCCACCCCAGGAGCGTTTAGGGCTTCATCACATGGGTTACAGCTCAGCAAGGCACAACAGCACCTCGGCCAGGCAGCCCCAGCCAGCTCTCCCCTGCTGCCCCAGGCTGCAGTAGCAAGCTTTATATATTACAGCTGTGCCTGCGAGATCCTGCCTCCACCATGCCGCACAACCGTCTCGAGACATACAGACACGTTCCCTATAGCAGTTCAGCCTTTGGCAGAGATCAGCAAGGGAACTATGCACAGCCAGGATCCTACTTCGTTCTTAAACATTTCATCACTTTTTCACTGTCCTTACACAGAAGTGAATGTTATCCCTAACGTAAACTCCCTACACTGATAAAATAGCAAAAATTATTCAAGGATGTTCATCCTTCCAAATTAGTTTTCATTTAATGTTATTTTAAGATATTGTGTTTTGCATAGAAAAAATGAAACTGTTTTCAGTATAGATTAAAATACCTCTGAAAGGTGAAGAAAATTTATTTTCTTACAGGTGATAACACTTCTCAAGGTGATTCTGTGCATTATTGCTCAAGCTTTCTCTTTTTGAAACACCACTTCTCTGAGCTCCATGTGTAGTTGTTCATTTGTCGGAAAATAAGTGTACACTTTTAACATCCACATATTCAAGTATAGTCAAAAAAACCTTATTTTTGTGTGTTTAAAAGCACACATTAGTAAACATCACTCTGAACAAACTCAAGATCTCTTTGCACTTGGTACATCAGACTTTTTCTTGTGCCAAGTCCCTTCTGTTCTGCCAGAAGTGTGCAGTGGTTCTTTCAAAAAATGAATTTCCCAAAATGTTCTTCCTTTATTTCAAAAATGAAAGGCTCCTTTCAGCAATGTAAGCTCAGAATATATTAAAAATGTCACATTGAGTCTCACAGTAACAGATATACTTATCAGCCCTTTGATGTATGTTGCATATTCCTGAGGAGGTCTGAAGCACTTGAAGGACACTCGGATAACGATCTACAAACGGGACTGTGTGTCAGGAATGCTTAAGGGTTAAGCTACATGAAATGCCAGGTGATAATCACTCTTGACTGCAGTCTGGGTATGAAACCTGATTTCATAGGCTTGCAGTGTTCCCAAGTACTTTAAAAGCAGCTGGAACTATAGCAATTTTGTAATTTTCTTATATCTGGGGACAACCGCTTACAACCCTGTTACTGAGCTTGTAGTTCGTGACATGTAGCTATTTGATTTGACCACGTTAAGATGTTTCATAATCTTTATTAACTTTTCCCTGCCTGTATGTTTATCCTGCTCCTTTCATTGTACTGTATAATAAAGTCCTTGCAAGAGCTGGCTTATGTTATTTTACAGTATTTTCTCTCATCCCATTCAATTACCAGCAGTCAAATCATATGACTTGATATAAATTTAACCAGTCAAATTGTTCATTGACAATTCCATTGCTTCGGCTAAATAAATCAAAATGTTTAAGACAGCGCAGGAGTTTTCTCTTTTTTAGGCAGTGGTATTTTGGAGGAAGAAAAAGCCTGTCGCCATGGTTAAACTATGGCTATCTGGACTACTCTATTTGTTCAGTGCAGCTGCAGAGAAAGAGACACATGGGCAACGTGACCGCTCCGCAGCCCTAACGGTTCTATTGCAGCTGTAGCAGGAGGTTTCTTGGTCCCAGCAGGTATGGGGCCATGGCAAGTGTGCATGCCCAATGGATCTCTGAACGAAAAAGTGCAGAAACACACATCGGAAACAAAGAGCTTAAAATTTCAGGAATTGCCATATCTCTTTTCTATACACGCTCTTGCTGGAGGAAAAGAAAATGAGAAGTAAAGGTATATGAATGTTGGAATAATTAAATGCATTCCATAACAGGCAGAAGCATATTTTCCCTCTATCATGTTTTAGAACTGTCAGATTTGTTCAGTGCCACCAATGCACTTGGAGAAGGCAATACCTCCGTGAGTTATACATTGCATCTAGAAGGGACAACGATGACAGGAGTCACACAGAGACACACATAAAAAATGAGCAAACTTCACATTATTTTTTTTAAAAAAGCTACCAAAATCACAAATCACTGTCAGCTAGAAAAGGCTTCAAGAATAGTTCTGGATGCACCAGATAAACTTCTTTTAATTATACTTGCAACTTGTCATAATTTTGTGTGTTATGTATCTGAAATCGATGTACCTGCCATCATGCATTAAGACCTACATCCTCAGAGGGTATATCAGAACACTGAGCAGTACACCACCTAAATCTTCACTGAATCCAGAGCATCTGGGTAGACGGCTAGGCTGCTGTACAAACAACAGGGAGACAGGCATCTAAGAATGAAATCTACAGAACCCATTCATTCTATCTGTGCAGACATAGAAAATATAGTAACAGTAAATCTTAAAGAAATAAATGCATCCTAAGCTATGCTCTCCATTGACTCCAAGGCTATTTCAGGATTATTTTTTTTTAGATACTGAAGGCATCGGAAAAGAACAGAGAAAAATATCGCCTCCCTACCTTCTGTGGGACCCATCCAGTAAGCAGAATCTGAGAAAGTTTCCCAGACCAGATAATCAAGGGGATGCTCATTTTGTGGTTCTGAATGGGACTTAGGCACTTATGTCTCACTCTGTCAACACTTTGGCAGTGCTGGGTATGAACAGTAGCAAAGCTTTTACACCTAGACAACTTTCTTGGCAAAAAACACAGACTCCTCCAGAAAGCAACTGAAAGGATACACAAGGGAAAGAGTTGCTCAGGATTTGTAATTTGGCCTTAGATACACCTAAAAGAGAAAACTGTGCTGTGCAATCAAGAAAGCTGCAAACAGAACTGAGCAAATTAAACTAAGCTAATCTCCATGCTGGGTCAACTAGACTATGACCAATATCCAAGTTAGCCAATTTCAAGCTGACTCAGAAATCTCTGTTCTGCTGTAACTGCACTATAAACAGCCCCTGAAGGCCCCTTGATTTTGCAGCCTCAAATACAGAATACATAAGCAATAAAACTTCTAGGTAAACTAGGAGCAATAGTATAGCCAGATTCCATTTCATATACTTATGATTTAAATTCCGCCTTTCAAGTTGATCCTTTAAAACACCCATAGACCATCCAAAGTAGCTAACTTGAATTTGAGAATCCGTTGTTTAGGCTGTATCAGCAGTTACGATTAGAAACACCAAGGAATGCTAAATTATTGATTCTGAATTAATTTAACTCAAGGAATACATGGTATCTAGCTAGAATTTTCTTTTAATTTACTTTCAAAGATGGGCTTAAAAAGGAGTGAGATGTAAAGGTGCAGAAAACCATTCATGGACTTATTTACAAATAATTTTTGAACAAAACAGGCTGTTAGAAAGTAATTTTCACAGTAATATTCACTGAGATAGTTGCCACGTGAACTACAGCATCTAGCCTGTTTGCAGAAGTCAAGGAAATCTGAAAGTTTTCAAACCTTTAGCCTAAACGTGATAAGTATTGCAACATTTCTTGCTTCTTGTTCAAGGAAATCTCACTGGAAAACAAACAGTAGAGAAGATAAGCTATTAAGCTGGGCCCCTGGTGCTGCTAGCTCTTGCATCAGGTCTTATATCTGTTAACCTTTCATAAATGTCAGTCTGAAAAGAAGGAGTTTCAACTACATCCCAGTGCCAAAATTTCGCATACTCATTCTACTAGACCACAGGATTCAAACACAGCTGCATTACTCCTATAAAGAACTGAGATATGGAGGAAGAATTAGTAGTAGTATGCTGTAGCTTCATTTTCCACAATAAAAATTAGGTTGCATGTTGCTTTGTCTTTGCAGGTGTAATATAATTACCAAAACTGCATGAGGAACATAGCTTTCACTCAATTACAAAAGGAAAAAGTGTCACTATGCATAACAAAAGCTAGTTCTATCTTCTGCTAAAATCACTGTCATCATCTACTTTCTCCCGAAATTTTCTTATTGATTTTCATCTCTTAGCTACAATAAACTTAATTTAAAAAAACATTTTGCACATGCATTATGATGGAACTACTGCCATTACTGGTTTATTATTGTTATTTTAATTTATAAGTTAAGTTGAAATACAGAGTCTATGAATAATTTCATTACTTACTACAAAGTAAAGGTAGTTTTAATGAACTGTTACTACCCGCACTCATTACTAGTTGCTCTCAGAAAGTCTGCCTCACTCATCAATAAGAATAGTGTCTACGTAACACAGTAAAACAAATAGCTTTTACAATTAAGCTTCTACCCTTTTCTACCCCTTCAGCAATAAAAGCAATTTTCTCCTCCTCTTTCAGGATCAGCAAAAACTACTCATGCTAAAGGCCTTTCTGAACTATCGTGTCCACAGAAACAAAATAGCACAGGTAAATACTAAACTACAATCTGCACGCAAAGGGGTCCACGCTCCCCAGCTGGTAACCTCAGAGAGGGAAGAGGACACCAAATAAGAACGTGGCTATTTCCCCAAAGCAGTGGCAAGAATTAGATATACCTTCTCATCATCTTTGAATAATCAAGCATTAGACATTGTAAACCACACTGAAGTAACAAGTGAAAAATCAAGCAAGCAGATATCAAGACTGCAGTGATATCCCTTCCACTTTTTGGTTAGAGCAGACACATCAACCTTCCCTAGGTTATCATGTCTACAGCATACTTAACAGAATACTAGTATTGGAGTCCATTCTGGGTTTAGGTATAACAAATGAAACTTAATATTCAGGAAACTCAAATCATTAAAGGAGTACGTGCCTGAAGGTCAGCAAGAATTTTTCTCCTCATCCGTTCTCTTCCCTTTACAGGTCTTTTAGAGGAACAGAATATTAGTAAAGGTCATTTGGTTTCAAGGCTGATGTATGCGGTTTAAATTCAACTCCCCGAGGAGATGGTCAACACCAAAGTAACACACTTCTTGGTTTAAAAAAAAAAAAAAATATAAAAAGGATAGAGTCCATTTATATATCACCTTGGATTTCTAACACTGCCATTACCTCCTCCCCTGAAACACTGAAGAAGTTAGAAAGACAGTGTAGAGAACTGCACTGATTTGAAATGGAGATTTAATACCCAACTGTTACCCTGGCCCACTACAGAGTTAATAGTAGCTGTATAGGACTCCGTGCTATTCAATAGCTTAGAGCTAAAATAAAGGTGTCTTGAAATTTCCTGAGCTCCAGCTCCTCAGAATCTTACAGTTTTCATCACAGTTTGAGGATTTTCTTTATTTTGTGTGGGTATCACCTGCTCTAAGTTGTTCTCAGAAAATAATATTCACCAAGAAATCATTCCTTGGGCAGCAATTTACCCTAATAACAGTTCTACTTTGCACATTCTTTTTGCTGATCAGGTTTTGCTTTGTTGCTCGAGTGCCACAGTACCAAGAGTATCAGAGCTCACCTTGAACACTGAGAAGGGTCTGAAATTGATTTTGTTGGTTATTACAATGGTGGCAAGAGCTGACCTCACGTCCAGCACTGTGCAGAGTGTAATTTTTGCACACAGTGTTGAATTTGTCCTTGTTATAGGATTCTACTGCTTTGTAGGAATCAATGACATTTGGAAATGACAGTCCTGTTACCACAAAAGCAAGACAGTTTAGTTTTATAACATGGATGGTAATAGCATATTACTGCTGCTTATACAACCAGCTCACATCCTTCAACATCCCTGACTCCGTGGAGTGACTCATAATAGTTAGCCCAGGAATTACTATATGTCTGTATTTCTGGCAGCGCATCCATGAGAAGTCCTAAGGAAGTGACTACAACAGCTCACGCAACTTTAGGCAACAGGATAGCATATGTAAGAAAATGTTTCATTTCATAAAGTGCCATTATCAGTCTTTTCTTCCATGTAGAAAAGACAATGAAGAGTGCTGAGCTTCTCCAGCAAAATGGAGTAACAATGAAAAAGAAAATCATAAGCAAACAAAAATTATTCTAGGACTGTAAAATTGAAGACACACGCTCCCAAAATGTAATTTCCATCTCATCAAAATACTTTCCCCCTACTTAAGTTCATCAGAAGAAGTTAAGAAACAAAAACATATCTGTTTGACTGAAACACACTGGGGAATAACAGATTCCTAGCTTGTGCTAAGTGTACTTCAAACATTTACAGGATTAAATGGCTCAAAACCTCATTACAATAGTCAGGCAAAACAGCCAGTGTATACCAGCACTCTCTCCTCAAGAAAAATGCCTTGATTCAAAATGCCTTAATCCGCTAGTTTATCCCAAGTATATAAATTAGTAATGAAAGAGAGGTTAAAATTATTTCCAGTCTGTTAACTATAACTGACTATAGTAATAACAATGAGCTCAGTATAATGTGAATAACAGTTTTACGTGGCGCTCCTTAATGGTAGTTAGTAACTATTTTAATTATGCTTTTGTTTAAATATTCATTCTATTGGTTTTTTATTAGTAAGGAAAAATATAGTCACTATTACAACACTCAAAGTTTGTATTCTTGGTATGATTTTAGACAAAACAAAAATTGATTTATGTATATATAACTGGCCACCAAATATCTTGAAAAACACAACAAAGTAATAAGATGCATTTCATCCAACTGCTCCCCCCACCCACCCCACAGCTTCAATGCTGAACTATTTCATACTTCTGGCTCTGCACTTTATTTTCTTATGATGTGGAGACCTCTGTACTGCTCCCACACACAGACAACAAAACAAAAGACACAGATTAAACACAGGAATCTCAGCTCTGTTTTGGTTAACTGTAATCTGAAGCATTGCCAGCTACACCCACCTATTCACAGGCAGCACCACCAGGGACCTCCTACCATGGAACTCAAATTGTTCATGAGGCCTGAAGCATAGTAATTCCCACTGCATCCTTGGTATCATGTGTTGGGATAGTCAAAAGTTATTATCTTATCATTATTAAAATCACTATTTACTGGACACAAAGTCACACACTAACAAATGGTATCTCTCCCTAAAATGTTTACCACTGAAAACTAATTTTTGTAAAAGAAGATGAAGCAAGTAGTCTGACAAGCAGGCAAATCAGGAAAGAGAAGATAAGATTAATCTTGATAAGAAAGGTTATGATAAAAGTGAACATAGTGCTTAACTTCCCAGTTCTGAGATGTCTGTAGATAGGCAGACAAACAGCAGTCTGAGGCCAAGAGTCTTTTTTTTGCATAGTGAGATAAATACCCATGTATTTGCTCAATATCCTAAATAAATGCAAATATCAGCAAATGTAGATAATTATTCATCTCAGAAATACTAGCAACTTGCTTTCTATATCCAGCATGCCAGTGGTTCCCAAGAAATAACAAAGGCGTAAGAGGATACAATGGCTTCTCAGCAAGCTTATACAGAGAAGACACTAGGGTGTTAATTGTATCCAATTATACCTAGAAAATCTAGCAGTTACATTTCATAGGCATTCTCAAAGCTAGTCCATTGCAATTATTCTTAGTTGTAGATATTGCCAGAATTTTGGCATGCTTAAAAACCTCCTGGCAGACATAGGCAGAACCAAAATATTTTTTTCAAAATACAGCCTCAGACTTAATATCTCAGAAACATAGCCTTTCCATTTTTAGGGTCTCTCAGACTCAAATAATCTACAAACTAGTAGTCAAGCAGGTATCTTAATGCTGGTTTTAGGTTCCTCACCTCTCACTTGGTTCCACAAATACATACATGATTTTTACTTTAAGTCAGAAATTTGATACACTGTTTTTTCAATTAGCAAGCTGCTCTTTTTCTGCATATTAGCCACCGAGTATGTATCAGACTGAAATACATTTAATCAAATTGTTCGTGAAATGGCCAAGGAGAATGTTTCTATACAGTTCACTGAGCAAAGAAGTGAAAAGGCAGGAGGAAATGATTTATTAAGTTGGACTTCATATACAGAAATAATTACCATAATACATACATGAATCCAGCTAAGTGCTGTACTTCCGAATCTGCCTTCTAACACAACGATCTCCTCTGCATCATCCCCCACAATCTTTCCAGGTCACCTTTGAACCATTTTTATCAGGGCTGTACAATTGGTAGCTGAGTATGATTAGTTAGAATCACTGGGACTTTACAGTGTTACTGTCGTTATCAAATATTTTTAGTTAGTAACGACCACCCATTTATTGCATGAAAAATATTTAAAAATAATTTTATGGAAAAATACTCCACTTGAAAGGAAATGCATTCTGGTTCCTGTTCATACTGTGCTCCAAAGAGCTGGGAGGTGACACCTTGGCCCACCGGTTACATGCCTATGCTGCCTATATTCCTTTTGCCTGTACCAGAAAGCACGATTCTCCATGCTGACCTTCGGGCATAAAGCATTTTACAGGGCTCTGGAACAAAAGAGGAACCTTTTCACAATTAAACACCAGCAAAATCTATGAAATTGCAACTGCTACAGGGAAGTTTTCATCCCTCTTGGTGTAGCAGCCCCCAGATCACCTCTCCCTCTTCCATCAGTTGCTGAAACTGCCTCTGTCTGGCATGCTCATAAAAGAGCTCCAAACCAAAAACAATCTGCTGTCCTCCTCATCAACTTCCCAGCCATAGCTATGACTCCCTACAATTAAACCACAAACTACGCAGTAATTACAGTAAATTAACTCCTCACAGACAAAGAATTCCTGAGTTGTGGCTGAAGCCACATCCTTAACTCACCAGGGACATTGATGGGGATTAAAAAATAACAATAATCTAAAACAGCTTTAAAGAGCTGCCTTATGCTTGTCAGATGCTCGGCTAATATTCCTCCCCATTTACAAACGCCACCCTTACATCTTCACTGTTCCTCCAGCACTGAAGTCTGAGTACCAGAAAGATTTTGTTTTCTCTCTGCTCACCCAGGAAGGAGCTGCAGGGAGCTGTCATTTAGGAAAGGAAGAACAGCAGGGAATGGGCCTGATCCCCACTCGTTAACAAGACATTTATACTTTGTCCCCACAAGGACTTCATAATGAGATTCCATCTCTGATTATTTATTTTTTTAAAATATCTATTTTTTAACAGAAGCCAAAACTTAAGATTGCTTCTAAGGATTCTTTCTCAGGATACTCAGGAGTTTTTAGTCTCTTGGACCATGAAATACAACTATTCTTTTAAGCAATTCTAGACAGGAGAAATCACTGTAGAAAGGTCAGGACCAGCTGGGAAAGGGAAAATGGAGCTTGCAAGGTCAGTGGTATGTAGGCAGTGGTAATTTCAACCCTGATTGCAGTGAACTGGTGCAACCTTTTGCAGCTGATGGAGATTGCATCCACATGCTGCAGCAGAGGTGCTTGTTTCTTCCACTTTTGATACAACACACCCAAGCGACAATATTAGGATTTTGCACAAAACAATTATGATTAAGCTAGGAAGGACCTCTGACATTAACTTCTGCCTGTTTTGGATGCCATGAGATTTTCCACCTGCCAGCAAACACCACTAGCTTGTCTTGCAAGAAAGCCTCATTATTCATAATTTAGACTGGTCATCTAAGATGGGACTTTGGGAAACAGGCCTTCATCTTTATTCCTGTCATCCTCATAAATCTTGAGAGGTTTTGGTTTGTTATTGCTGTAGGGGGTTTTGGGGGGTTGTTTGTTAGGGGTTTGGTTTTTTGTTTTGGTTTGTTTTTTAGTATTACAGGTCTGCACAGGTCATTCCTCCAATGCTTACTACTTAAATTAAGGTAGTAGAAGTGGATGTCACCAGACTGGGTGACCTGTCCTTCACAGAATCCCTTCTCCAGGCATCTTACTGGTCTTGTATGCACAATTATGGTTTTAAAATATAGTCACTTCTCATGCAATAATCCCATTCCTCCCTAATTGATCTGTAAGGAATACAGCTGCATGGACAACACAAAGTCAATGAATTCAGAACAGCATTGCCCTGCCCTGTCTCTGAACACTAGTTTACTTTAGGAGCTTTTTTAACTGTCTGTCCAAACAATATATGCGTACAAAAAACATGATGGCAAAACATGAAGCTTTGATGCAGAAAACTATACATCATTTTCGTAAACTGTAGCTTTTACACAGCTTGAATTAAAAGATTTATTTCATTGGTTTCTATTTCAAAAGCACAGAAGAACTCGGTCTTATTAAACAATATTATTGGCTTCTTTGGTATAAACACTATGGCAAGCAAAAATGAACACTAAAGAAACTCAGCTGACTTCATATGGTCAGTAAATATTGACACTTTGATTTATTCTTCATCCTGTATACATTTTTTAAACCTCTCCTTGGAATCCATTTTGTTTCCATTTTCCACATTGGATTTTCATATTGAAATTTGCAAGAAAAAACAATTTGCCAGCTAAATGAGAATTTATGAGAAGCACACGTCCTCACCAAGGCTACACGTATCTGAATGGGTCCTTAACCAGGAAAGAAGTTCCACGATTGCAACAAGATTGCGGGTATGTTTACACTTAGACACGAACAGAAACATATTGCTGAACAGGGGCTGTATTTCCTTTTAGACTTTTTAATTGCTCTATTTCTAAAAGTTTTACCACAGCACTGAGAATTTGGTTCCTCCCCTTTGCAATAGATTATAGGTTTTATGACTAACCATAACTTTATATTCACTGGTGCCAAG
Source organism: Falco biarmicus (assembly GCF_023638135.1). Taxonomy (NCBI): domain Eukaryota; kingdom Metazoa; phylum Chordata; class Aves; order Falconiformes; family Falconidae; genus Falco; species Falco biarmicus. The sequence goes on from NC_079302.1 coordinate 10,383,193, forward strand.
ATATAGACTGCATCAATTTTCTTTCATTTTTGTTTCTCAAACACTACACACAAAGACAACACTATAAATATGTGACACGACTAAATGATGAAACAGCAGCTTCCTGCTGAAATTTTAAAGCGAGATAGACATTGTTTTAGCTGAGGAAGCCATTTAGATACCAGCTGTTCCCACTGAAAAGATGTGGCAGCCATCAGCAGAAATAAGAAATGCTCTCGCTGTACATATTGAAATTAGTTTTATCTTTCTTTCCATTCTGTTTTGTGTTCCTGCTGGTGAAAAAGACAAAATTCATTTCACACTCATATTTCCTTGCAAACACAAACGTTAAATGAAAGGAATCTATATCTTTGCACCCATACGTGCACTTAGGCAAGATCAAAACCAGGAGCTACGAAGCATATTACTTCTGTGCAGTAATAAACTGATCTACAGTTTCAGAGCTGAAGTTGAAGGTAAAAGGAGAAACTTGTGTGCATCTTCCCAAATTAATTTTCCATATTTATTTGCTTCTAGGTTGCATTTAAGTTTTACATTCTAATTAGAAGAAAATAACATGGTATGTGTCAGATACCACTGCATGAAATCACGGAATAAATATGGATAGTTTAGTGACACCTGAAAATAATCTTTATTTCACTGTATCTTAGAATTAGTACTTAGATTAGCACTAATCACTACAGCCATATTCTAGAAAGTAGTACACTATTACTGAGATCACAGACTATATCAATAATTTTTCATATGGCTCTATCTGTTCAGAATACAATCTTCTTATGATTGTGACAAAATACATGTTGTGCTTCGCATCCAAAAAAGATGTTATGAAGTTGACAGAACTAACATCTCTCCCTGGAGATGGTATAAAAATCATTATATCATATTAAAGATTTTGCCTCTTTTGCCACAGGCAATCAATTCCAAAAATTTGATTAAAAAAGCATTGCATTAGCGTAGTATTCTCAAGCTGCTTCTTATTAACATTTTATTGTAGCATACTCTAATGACAGCCAGTATCAGTTCTCATTATTCTAAATAAAGAGTATAGTAATTTTCTTCTTAATGACTGAAGTGAAATGTGTCCACAGGGACATTTTGGTTTACTCTTTCTTACAATGTAATATTGTCATTATTAATACTTTTTGACGACAACTTGTAGACTAAAGTTATCTTTGCAGAGTCACCAGATTTTAATTTTTAAATACGTGTGGTCTCAGTCACATGCAGAATGTTGGATTCCTTCAAATACAAATAACACCAGCCATGCATACGATACACATTTAGTTCCTCCAAATGTTTTAGTGCAGCAATAAAACAATTTGCATTATGATGCCTGCAACAGAAGACCATAAGAAAAAGTCACAAATTAAATTTGACATAATTGTGAAGCAAGTAATTGCCACAAAACTCAGGTAAAAGAGATATTATGCAATTTGCTCATTGTTAGGCTAACCAGCATGTCAAATAGGAAAAGAGGACTATAGTTACTCAGACTAAATGCTACATGAAGACTTCCATTTTCGTCAGTGCTGAAGGCAATGATATCCTGAACCAAGTGAGATGCCTCTGTATATATGTATATACACACATATACACACAACAGTATAAACAAATCGGGACAAATACAGCTATTTTTCTACACTTTGAAAGCCATGCAAGAGAAATACCTATCCCCCTCGGGTTCTTAACCAAATATCTGGTTTCACAATACAATTAGAGCAACCTAGCAGCCACCAAAGGAGCTGCCTCTGCCCCACCAACACTTGCTCTCCTTTGTGGGACTTGTTGGCTCCCTGAACCAGGTCACCAAGAGGCAGGCCTGTCACTTACACCCTAATGGCTTGATTTTCAAATTAACCAGCTACACTTACTTTTGAAAGGCACTTTAGAGTCAAAGAGGGCAGAGGTGTGCTTGGGGGCATCAGGGAGTGTTTAAAGGAGGCTGGCATTAAGCCCAATTGATTTCCAATCTAGACAGGGACCTGCCCAACTCCTCTGCATCCAAAATAAATCCCACCTTGTACATATTTCCATTTTGGGTATGTGACTAGCACTAAAAATACTTTCACTATAAATTTTCGTAAAATCAATGATTCCTCAGGACTTTGGTAAACATCCATTAAAAACCTACATTCAGAAACTTAAATAGAGACTTCAGAGCATGCCCCCTGGTTTGGTTATTATTCTTGGTCTTCGTTCTGAGCCCCTCACCAACATTTGCAAGAGCAGAAGCTGGTTATTTATATGACAGGCTACTGATGTAGTCATCAGCTTCTTGCAAGGGTTATACGTACAGGTAGAAACAAATAAACAGTTAATGGCATTCAAATTTCAGAAGCCACCTTTGTCAGCCAGCCGCCCCTTTCTCTGCTAAGGGTCCATCTATATTTTAGTTCTTGTTCAGACACAGTGGGCCACATAAAGCATTACTAAAAAAGCCATTTTGGATGGTGGCTTTAGTAGTCTCCAGCTATCTTTTCCCATTTACCCACTTTGGTTGCTGCCTTTGTTAACTCTGATTGACCTGCATGAAGTCTGTAATTCTCTACAGACCATACATGCTTCACAGTAGCTGTTACCACCACCTTGTAGCAATATCATTGCTCCAGTCCACACAATTTTTACCAAATCCTGGCTTTCTAGAGGTCATGACTCCTTTTGCTAGTATTTAAATAAAAAAAATATAAATAAATAAATAAAAAAAGACCTTTGTATTCCCTGAGCAAAGAAATTTAAGTTTTGTGAAAAAAACAACGTGGAACCCATGGTTTCAATGCTGTAAGACTGAACTCCCTTGCTTCCTGTTATCCCATGGTTTCCAGTAAACATCTAATGTGTTAATCATCACTTTATTTGCAGTGTTTGTTTACATTTTAAGACTTGTTTTGGGGATTATTGTTGTGCTGCTACTACTACAAGGGTAATTAAACTCAATACACAGTGTTAGAAAACTTGACACCATCTGAAGTACATCAACACTGCAAAGGAAACAGAGTATGCACAAAATAAAGGAGGTTGAGCTGGAAAGTAAAATAAAGAAAAATAAAGAGTACACGATAAACAAAGAGGGTCATAAATTTCAAAAAGATGCTATGGGAAGCAGTGTGTTGTATTTTCTGATGCCAGATTAAAAGTATTTTATTATCAAATATTGCAGCTTTTAAGTGTCTAAACCCTAACTAATCTGGGAATCACTAGCTGAAAGCTTCTTTAAAGCCCTGAGCCTACAAGATTAATTTTGACTCCTGTTGAGTGAACAAGTGTACATTCTCATCAACTACCATACCATACCACTATAACATACAAAAATTCCCTTTGGGTTTGAAGAAATGTCCGCAATTACAAGGTAGATAGCTGTTGCAATTAACGGGACTATAACACTTTGCACCAAAGGATCCCAGGCTTGGGTCTCATTCCAATCACACAAATCAATGAGACTTGCACAAATTTATAAGGAAGCAGTATTACACATTGAATCTTTGAAGACCAGCGCTCTAAACAGCTTTGTGTTATACAGGTTTATTTTAATTTTAAACCCATGTCCACCATCTGACTAGCTAGACATCTGGAAATCAATAAGTGTGGCAGAAATCACAGCTGAATTCTGAGATTTTGTACTGCTTTTACTGTGTCTGAAATGAGACTCTAATTTGGTTTTAATAAAAACTAATTGAAAGTAATTTAATACCAATTGATTGTTAAGGGGATACAGTTTGCAGTTTATCATGTCTATAGAAATGCAGTATAATTAACTCAAAACTGCATAGGCAATAATGTAATTATAATCTCAACAACTTTAAACTTCCAAGCAGTTTAAACAGTTAATTACAATTTTAAAAGATAGTGCTGTATTACATGCCTTTAATGTTAATTGCTAAAAAGCATTAATCGATATTTGTTAAGTAATCCAATTGAGTAATCTAATTTCTAGCATTTTTGAAGCTAAATAAATGTAGGTTCATAAATCTGATTTACAAACTATAAATATCCCAATACTCTTTTAATAATCATTTACATATTAAATGACTGCACGTTATTTATTAGTTGCAGACACAGGGCCAACTTGAAAGCAACCAGAGTAAGGTTTTGTAGTTTTATTGTTCAACATGCTGTACAAATACAAATCTTAGCTAACCGCTCTAATATCCTACTTCTGGGTATGCTGAATGAAAAGGTCATTTTTTTCTTCAGTTTGGTATGTTGGACGTAAAGTTGCAACCTCAGAGCATCTTCTGTGTCACCTTTCAAAACATGTTAACTCTGCTGAAGCACAGAACTGATATTCCCTAAAATGAAGAGACACAGGGGCCACATTTCCAGGGCTGCTGGTACCAGGGGAATCCTGCATCCAGGAGCTCCTGGTGCCTTGTGTTTTAACAAGGCTCCATTTTCCAGGTCCAGCTCCCATTCCTCCTTGGCACCAGAGAGCTCCAAGTTACACAAAGGAACCTTCCTAGCACAGCAAAAGATAGCAAAAGCTATTTTTCAAATTTCCAGGTTTCTACTCTGTGCTGTTAAATCTTCACTGCTGGAGAGAAAACATTCCTTTGTCCTTTCTTCACTTGCTATAATGACACATTCTGAGATGGTAATTTCTAAATGTAAAAAAGCTTTATGCTAAATGAGATATCAACTTGTGTTTACTAGTAAGCATTGGTAGCTGTTACTGTCTGCTGTTTTAACATACTTCCAATGAACCACGATTAAATTATTGAATTCTCTTACTGTTTTTCTTTTCCCTCATCACTAAATTCTGTGTTTGTAACACACTAAATACAGCCAAAATAACCTCTTTATCTGCTGCCCCAATTAGGTATTTTCTCATTATACCCACGTCAGCTCTAGATTGAAAACTCACCAGGACAGAGACTCTCATCAGCTATATTTGCAGTTCTCAGCATAATGTCAATATTTTCAGAAAACTATGGTTTCTAAATAGCACTACACAACTCAGTTTTAATGGATTTGACAAAGCAGTGTATCAGCAGAAGGAGTCAGGAGATGTTTTGCCAGATCAATTCTTAAATAAATATGTTGTATAGGAGAAACAAAGAGCTGCATGGATAAAGATAGTAACACAGTAAGAGGTGGCATTTTGTTTCTGGATTTCAGTTTTGCAGTCTAGCCACATTCACCGTTCACATACTTCTTTTGAGGTTCAGTACTTAAAGGACAGACATTTATGTCATCACAACCTCTTCATGGAAACAATACAGATAACATTGAAGCATCAAAGTCCACAATGTCAAGCTTGACAAAGGCATCCTGAAGTTTCTATATAATTTAATCTAAAAGAAAAATAGAAAAAAAAAGTATTTCTTAACCCTTGGGCTTATTCCAGAGGCAAGACAGTAAATGGATTACTGTGACATCTGGGCTTACTGATTCCTTTTTTTATTATTATTATTTATTTTTAAATTGCCTTCTAATGGCCAAGAGGTTAAAAATAAATAAAAATCAAGAAGGGTGGGAAATGAAATAGAAAGTAAAAATGTACCAAGATGCAATATTTAACACTGTCCGCAGTACATGACATTTCAAAGTGTGTGTTGTCCACATCATATCAGAAGTATGGCTCTGACAGGCTTTTCTAAAAACTGTGTGACAGTTTTCACTGTAAGCAACACTGAAGGACAGGAACTTGATTCCATCATTTCATGGTTGTCAGCTCTACAGACAGGAAGGTATATTTTAGGACAACACACTTAGCAGCAGCTGCTTGCATGAATAAGAACACATTTCCATCATTAGTCATTTAACCCATATAATGTGACAACAACATTTGTTATAGAACCTTGGAGATTCATGACAGTAGCAAGAATTCAGAATTGTTCTTTTCATAATTTGCATGTGTTGAGTGCTTCAAGGAGACAATGTGTTTGCACATCAATAACATTTGTCTTCCTCCTTCCGTAATTTACTAGGTGAAGAAGTGCTGAGAGAGGATAGCTTCCAAGGCTTCAGAACCTTGGGAGAAGCCACCATTGGGTCACATAGCCCACTGTGAATGCTACAGTCTGGCAGCAGCTGGCTCATGGTGTTGTCTTCTTTAAAAAAGTGAAGTAAAAAAGGGCACTGGGTTTACTGTATATCTGAAAAATAATAACCCATGATCATAAAGATTTATCTAGTTTTATCTATGGCTTGGGAACAATTCTGATGATAAAGAAACTATCCCTCACTCCGCCTTACAAAGCCCATTCTGCAGCAGCTACCATCCAGCCTTCCCCAAGTGCCTCTCAGTGACACTTGGCTTATGGCAAGTTTACACGTTTAGTCATGCCTCCTACAATTTCTCTTCTGTGTGGAACAGGAATGACTCAAATCTAAATGTACTGAAATCAAATTGCTTTGCTGAAGTCTCAATTCCATAACATCAAATACATGAATATGCTGTTTGGGTTGATCTTGTAATATTAGAATGCTGCAGCTGAAAGCAGCTTTGATGAGAAAAGCCTTGAGTGAGAACTGAATGCTGTAGAATTAAGGTAGCCATTAAAGTTTATAAACTCGTCAGTATTTACCTTGCAGCTTTCACAGCCCTCATCACGAGTCTGTGACAGCCTGATAAATACAGACCAAGCACTTGTGGATTCTCAGATTTGGCAGTCATCAAATAAGATAATAATGAAAGCAAAATTTAATCTGCTGAGATTGCTGGCACTTTCCAGACTATTAGACAAATAAATGGTAAGAAGGTGGTTCAGCACTGCGCAACTAACTTTAGACTGAGTCTCAGAAACAGCATCTCCTTTTAACGCCCACAGCTCCTTTGCACATCATGCTCACACACAGGAAATTCACATCTGTTTCCCTAAGTTGGGTGGCAAACCATCCAATTGAAATGACTGCATTAAAAAAGAAACCCAAACAAAGAAAAAAAACCCACACCACCAACACTCCAAAACCCACCAAGATTACCCTGAACAAAGACAATAGGTCAACAGTGAAAAATTCTTGAGTCCACATCCATATTGTCCAAGCCTGACCACTGCACACTCACACCAGTCAATTGGGCAAGAGAAGACTTTCTAAGGCATATATCAGAATTAATATGCTTTCTTTAGAAGTTGATTGCTACCTAAATCTCAGTTGTGCGTGTGAGCATCAATCAGTGCCAAAGCCCTGATAAATTTATGTTGCATCTCATCTACAATTCAAAACACAGTTATAAGTCCTAAAACAAACTGCACTGCTTGCCATGTGCTACATGGTTTTCTGTTTGTTTTCCAAGAAGTTATGCCAGAGATGCTTCAGGCCTACCAGAAATTTCTCAACAACTGATGCACAATGAAAATATTTAATGCAGCATAAACATTTGTCTTTTCTCCCACCCTTAAGTAAAGTGATAACCAAAGCACAGTTCTGTTGTATATAGATGAACAAGGGCTGTTCCCAGCCAACTCCTTTCTAAAAGATCTTGAAACCAGCTCTAGAGACTTCCCATCGGAAAACAGAGAGAGCTGACACAGTTCAACAAAAGGACACTGTGTGTTGGTGCCGGCATTCACAGTGTTTCACAGAAGTACAAGCCATAATCATTACATCTGGAACTCCATAATTTCCTCTCCAGACTGCCGATGTCCAGATTACACACGTCCCATCTACCTGCAGCATCAAAGTTGCGGTCCCAGGTGATTTCCTTCTTCATCCCAACTGTAAAGCACCAGGAGCAGTAGCTGATGAGAGATAAATACCCTGTTTCCAAGCCTCCTAACTTCTCCAAAGGGCACGTAACAGAATGCTACATACATTTTACGCCTAAACCACCAGAGCAAATAGCTGCATTTACAGAAAATTTGAAACTATGCAGTGTACATCGTAGAAAAGTTGAACTGACTTGCTATTTTTTCTGACTTCCTTCTTAAATGGCTTTTTATTGCAAAATTATTCCCATCCTGAGTTTCCTACGATAAGAGGTCTCTAGCTACAGATCTTCTTGAAATATTACACCGCCACTCAAAGATGAGCAGCACGAGTTTTGGGAGTATAGGTGATAATGCCATTTACACTTTAGATTTCACACTTTGTCCATCAAAACAATCTACTTAAAGATAAAGCAGATGAACGAGAACACCACAGCAGAAATTCCTCAGAGACATGTACATATAGAACATTGTACCGCTACTGAAGAGCGCACCTCCAAGAGAGCAGGTACAAACACAGAAGTTATGAAACTAACACTTCACATCCCTACTGCAGCAAGCCCACTTGAGAACCATGCCAGCCACTACTGCAGCCTACAGATTTGGTGTAAGAGTAAGAAGCAAGCACATTACAGAAAAAAAAAAAAAAAAAGAAAGAAAAAAGTATAATCTACTGGTCAAAGCTCCAAACACATTATGAGGGTCTGGGCTTCAGCATTGTGAACACGCATGACAATCAATTTTTGCTGGTTTTAGGGCTGCAGGACCTAAGCAGACTGATGGATACTATCTCCACAATGCCCTAGCAGATCTGCTTCAGAGGCAGGATTAGGTTCCCATGCTCCAAAATGGTGCACATCACCCTTCTAGAGGAAAATGCTTCCAATCTTCACTGGACTGCTTCCAAATGAAGGCCTGCAAGACCAGGATGCCTTTCAAAATATCACATACCACATGATCTAAAAACAGCTGACAAAGGTTTTTCATGCCATCCCATTAAAAAAATAATTTCAAAAATTCAAGGTTCTAGTGTCTTATACATTGTTGTCTTTTAAGAAGGCCTAAGAAGAAACATTACTGAAACAGCTATGTAAATATAGTTCATTTAATAAAAATGTAAATAAGATTCATAGAACAGACTTAGAAACCTTGAAATATTTGTTTTAAATTAAAGGGATTAAGTCCTCAAGGTAAGATTTGTTTCTGAACTTGCAACTCCAGTACTGTAAGGCTACTGTGTTTTATTTTGTTTTATTTATTAAAGAGACAGTTCTTCTAAGACAAATACTTTAACCTACTCTAGCATACTTACTGCTACTTTTTATTTACTTTTAAGGACTTTTGATTGTTGCCATCCTGGCCTGGATTCCAACCAGCACATTACAAAAGAGATGTTCAATATCTCATTACTAGTGTTTTCCAGCGTTACCCATTTCCACAAATGCATTTGTCCCTTCGCATTCATACTTGGTTTGGCTTGACAGCATTTGACAATGAAAACCTGACTGAACATGAAGGGAGAAAAAAGGCTAAGTAACCATCATAGAGAATTTATTTATAGAAAGACAAAGGAAGAAAATTGAAGTGTTATTTTAAACCTGTTTATCTGCGTAACAGAAACAAATACTGATGATCTGAGCCCTAGATTTACTGACAACACATTAAAAAATACTGTTTTACAATGTCAGAAAAACTTAAACAGCATGTTAATCGTACTTTCAATGATGGACCAAACAGTGAACTTTTATTTGTACACTTCAGTCTGTGAAAAGAAGCTGGTGCTTTTAGGAAATGTGTGTTGGGTACGTAAAGTTGTTTTTATTAATTCACTTTTAATAACACCATTTAATAACACCGTCTCACGTGGAAGTCAACTGTGCTTCCTGCTAAAGCTTTGTCCAAAAGAGAAACTGATATCTGCCTTCAAATGTCAAAGCTTCCTTGAAGATTTGGGAAAGATAAAGGACTGATAGGATAATTCTAAGAAATGGATGAGGTAGATTCTACCCAACGGATAAACGTATCTTGTGAAGATTACTCAATCTGAACAAAATTTTACTGCTTTGTCCCACAAAATACATTATGCATAGACACAAGCAAGCAGTGAGGTATAATAATAAGCGTGCTATAAACAAACATGCCAGATTTGTAATATGTAATTCAAGTCAACAAACGGGTGCACGTTCATTAGGATAAACTAACCCTTATGACCTTCATTTCCTAAATGTTACTAACCTACTCAGACATGCAGCTGTAAAAAAGACTTCTTATGCAACAAAACCTGAAGATCAATACAGCATTTAGCTGAAAGCTATTGTAGAGCTGCAAATGCAGGAGCGACATGCTGACAAGCTCAAGTGCTACAAAAGTGATTTCCAAACATCTCCACACCAGCTTCAGTCTATTTCTTGGGTAAGCAAGGACAGGGAGAACTGCAATCATCAATCCCAGAAAAGAAAAAGACTTGAATCAGAATTTCAGGATCAGCAGGAGACAGAACTATCACTGCAACTTAGAAACTGTTTCTCAGATGGCAAAGAGAGACCATAGAGCCTTCAGGTACATGAAGCTTGAAGGCTGAGTCAAAAATAACCTGAGGTTTGCCATTAGCTGCTGGTCATTGAAACTAGGGTTTGTGGAGTGGCTTGTAAAAGTGTATAGTACTGAGACCAAATCATCATAAGCATTGTTTCCCCAGAACTGCACTGCAGGTAATTACATTACACTTCTTACTCTAGATATAATGCAAGCACAAAGACTGCAGCAGAAAATGCACAGAAGCTTTGAAATATTTACAGCAGCAGCACCATTTATATATATATATCACGATAGTCAAGTTAATGCTGGATTTTTAATTAGAAGTGGGGTTTTCTGGAGAAGCACTTATTAGCTATAGGAAATTAAAAGTAATGATAAGCAGGTAAAGAAAAATTAAATAGAATGTTGAAATCCACAAATAACTACTAGTGAGAAAAGTTCCAAACTCCTTTGTGCAAAAGCAGAAATTCAGTGTGTTTTGGGAGATAAATGCTTCAAGTAGATTTTTCTCATACTCCTTGTTTAGGTAATAAAAGGACACCTCAACTCTTAACATGCATTCAGTTCTTAGCTTCCTTGCTCAGAGTATCAACAGGGTTACTATTTTATAAATTTTTTGGTAAAAATATGTATTGTAGTAAATTCGGGCTACCTAGTTCAATTGCAGCACTTTTCCTATGGCACAATCAAACCTGACTCTATTCCATTCAGAAAATACTACACACTACCGAAGGAACCGATACACAAAAAATTAAGTTCATTCACTCAAATTTATCTGATAAAATGTTGGCTCACCAGCTGCCTATCAGATTACATTTAGCTACATATATGCAACTATTAGTTGATCCAGTTTGTGACTGCCTGCAGCTGACATAGAATGGCACATACCTCCCAGCTATACAGTCCCCTGTCCAACTTACAGCCCTGTCCCTGCGTCTCCTGCTGTGGTTAAGGACGAAGTGGCAACTAACAAACATGACAATCAGAACCTGGAATAAAAGGGAGATTCCAGCCAGACCCCCGGACTGGATCACTTCTAAACTCCTGCTACTGTTGGGGGAACTGCTGTCAAATCCCCCACCCCTCAGCAGCTCGAAGATGCCCTGTTACAGTTAATTTTGCACCTGATGTAACACCTGGCACCATCCCAGGCACAGAGGGAGGAAAGGGCTTAAATCTCATCTGGTGCAAAGCTACAGGATTCTGTCAGCTCTCTTGAAGTCTTGACAGCCTGTACCAGCTGAAACACTGGAACACACTCCAAGAAAAGCGTAATTCAGATTTATGAGAAGACATTTCATATCCAATATAATTGATTACCTACTGTAATGCAAACAGAACCTAATTTGTACTAATGAACCCTATGCATAATACAGAAAAAGCGTTTAATAATATGAAGACCACAAAATGCCAAGCCAGATGTCATTGATGGTGATAACAATTTCCCCAGATGGCTGTGTTTCCTCTCGCTTTTTGCCACCTTCAGGTTTGAGAAGATGGCATTTAACTCAGGAGATAGCTCTGATATTCCATGTCTATTAGTTTTGTACCATCACAGCCTGTGTGCTATACCAAGACACTATCCTATTACAGTTATTGTTATAGCATGGAAATGCTTGTCTGCTCCGGCAAATTTTGATAAATGTAACATCAGATTAAAAATAATATAACCATACATGGAGAATCTAATCAAGATTGAAGCTAACAGATCTTTCAGTCTTTTGCAGAAGGAAAACAAGATTAAAACTCTTTAAAATTTAAAACATTCAGTCATAGAATTGATGTGGAAATGAAACAACACATATATATTATACCAAGAAAAATGTGGCTGAGTGGGGAGAAAAAAAAAGCTACGTATTTTTAAAATTATTCCATTTGCTTGATGCTTTTTAAAAATTGTTCCATTTGTTTGCTTGAGGTTTTTCTAATTTTTTTTTCTTTTTACATGCTAGGACCAGTGACAAAATTAACAAACTGTGGATTCTTTCATGCAAAATAGTAATCAGCATGAGGGCTAGCCATGAACGGCATGCATTTGTAATAGGAACACTCCTTTGTACACTACTTGTTAAAATTACAAAGCCTTTTCCTAAATGTCAGGATGTATTATAAAAGGACACAGAACTGCTCAGACTATAACATGGAAAGCTGAAATTCAGTTTTATATGCCAGAATGCAAACCTAGACTCAAGTCAGTAAAAGCCTGTAACAGATCAGCACAGTGGGTTCATTACCAAACACATTTAACTCACTAAATCAATTATTTTTACAGAAGACAGTCTGCACACATTCTTTCCTGTATATGCCATCAATCCTAGTGAAAATTATATCAAGTAGGTTGTAAATAGATCTTTTCTTGACTTTGCAGGCTTCACCAAATTATAAGACTAAAATGTAAAAAAACCCCGGTAGGCTGGGTAGCAGATGAGGCATTGCTATTAATGAAGAAAAGACAAGTATTTAAATTGAGAAGTCATCTTGATGTTTTCCGAGTAAGCTGAACAGGAGAACATAATAGGAAAATAAAACAGCTATCAGACAAGATAAATAGGAATACATCAACAGGGACTGTACAGAATTAGAATGGCGCAGCAAGAGAAGCAAATTCTTTAGAAGAATATACTAAAATTTTTACTTTGCATTATAATGTCATCTTAGAAACAGATGGCAAAATGCCACTAGAACAGGAAGATGTCAAGAAATAATAGTGTCAGCAGCTATATAAAGAGCTAAAAGATGCTTCTGACTACCTTGTGTTTGGTAAGGCCATGCTCTACAAAGTCTTAAAATAATTTCATCTATGCAAGCAAAATAAGCAAAGACAGTGAAAACTTTTCCCTAGCCCACCAGCCACTTTTACAAACAGAATCTGTGTTCAGGATCAGCCCAGATTCACAAAACCAGGAGAGTGGTTTTGACATCTTTTAAAGAAGCAATATTGTCATAACTCATTATAAACTATACACAATTCAATACATATTTAGGGATGCTTATTAAATTTGTCATGACTAATTAGGAATTGATAGAAAGAGGTAGTAGGGACTAATTTGGGGAAACACGCTTTAAATGTGAAGGCCATCATCAATGTTATTAATAAATCCCGTGTGATCTCCGAGGAGTTGAAAATTAACTACAGTGTGAGTCTAATAGCACATAAGGATTCAGAATGCTTTATAAAAGGCAATTTGTACAGCACTCTAAGTCTCAAAACATTAAATTGCCTTCCTCACATTCCTAGGTAAGCTCTGAACGCTTGGTTTGCCAGGAATAGCTCTCAGTGCCACATGCGCTGGAATTTACTCACATGAAATGGGAAGAAACAACATATAACAAACAAGGAAGGGAAAACACGATAGTAAGCAGCTATATATGCTATGATTCTGCTTATTTAGGCTGCATGCTGTGGGAGGACAGACTCTGAAGAAATTGAGGCAAGAAAGAGACAAAAGACAGAGAAGGACCAGAGGGAGAGCTCCTAAAGCCAACCTGCCTGGCATGTCAGGGTCATACACTCAGGTGCCAGGTTGACTTTAAAGGCTGATTTTGGGAGGCCTTGGGAGCAAAGATGAGCAATCTTCTCAGTTCCGTAACCAAGAGTATGCCTCCAAGAAATCCTACAGAGCACAGAAGAACTAGTCAGATATATTTTAAGTACATGCATTTTTGGTTTTCTGCTTATTGTTGTAACTTTGCTTCCAACTTTGTACAGTCAAGAGTTTATCCCAGACTTCCTCAGAAACACTAATGTTTAGGCCTGAGCTGTCTTTAAAATTAATTGACTTCTAGATATGAAAAAAATATCTCAAAAAGTCCTGTTTATATTAATTTTAGTTGTTAATATTTTGCATTTAGTTTTTGGTTTGTTTGTTTTGCTTTGGTTTTTTTGTATTTGCATATGTATTTATTTGTATTTAAACCAGCTAGAACAAGTCACTAATTCCCGATTGTCTTCAGAAGGGTGTATTATCTCAAACTGCAAGGGAATCTGAAGTGTGGGTAAGAAGTGGTATTTTGCAGACTTTAGCAAACAGAGTTGAACTCTCTAACTGAACTGTTTTTCCATTTATGATATGGGGCTTGTTAGATCATGTGGGTAATAAAATACAGATTGTTGACTGGATCAGTTATTTTAAGGATATAACACATAAAGAACATATATTTCAATTTATTACCAAAGGCTGTAAAAGCAGCCATAAAGCAATTCAGAAAGCAGGTAAAGAATGACTTTTATGGCAGGATAAATGAATGATAATTAGGCAACAAAACAGGAGGCATAAGTAGTTGGAAACCTTTGTTTCCCTTGTTCCATCAAGCCTTCAGTTTTGAAAATCCTGCTGGCAATATTGAAGAGTTTGGGCAAGTAACTATTAGCAGTGACACATTGCCAAGGCCAGTATGTTATATTTTGGCTATTCAAACCAACCATTACATCCAGTAATGACTCATTAAAGCAATAACAATAGAGGGGACAATGAGGGAGGGAAGTTCCATCTACCAACACAATTCTCACATTCAAAATGGAAATTCACAATATGTTGTAATACAGAAAACTGAAGGCACGTAAGTAATGAAACCCTTTTCAGTATAAGCACATCACCATTTTTCTAGCCATCTCTCTGAACCTCAGACAACTATTTGTATATCTCCCACCCCTTCACTTCACTCCCCATGCTAGCACACTGCCTGTACAAGTGGAAGAGTACAACTCTGTAGTACAAGACACAAAATAAGGACACTTCTGCCACCACCACATTCCCACTCCTCCTCCATCTCAGTAGCCAGACGCCCAAACCATTCTCGCCCCCAGCCCATTCTCATATCTGACCCCTGTGCATTTGCAGAAATGCACGTCTTCAGAGCTATGTATCTATAGGTCACCAGCAAACTGACACTCCTTCATCCACACCTCCATCCTTCATTTTATTGCACATACTATACTGAAACAAAAACAGATCTTTTGAGTTCAAGATCTTCAGACGTAAACAACCCATTTAAAGCAAAGTTTCCATAGAAGGTAGAAAATAAGAGCGCATGACATTTCTAACATCATTAAAACAAAATAAAAATGTTAAGCGACTCCAGCAGGCATCTGCAGTTCAGTCGTGAACTAGAGATGCTTCAGAGAGACATTTAGACCCTTTGCACAAGAGCTGATCTAGCAATTGCTGTATAATATATATAGTGCTCCAGCAGTATGGAGTCTTCACCCAATATCCGTATTAAATGTATTCATAGTGAATTCATATTCATCTGCACTAAATGCATTCATAAGAAGTCCCATTTGTCCTTGTGCTAATATCTCTTGGTTTACCCAGGTCTTTTTTTCTCTTCGGCTAAGAGGAGGCAGCAGCACCTGCTGGTCTGACACGAGTCGAGCCTAAGGTAACAGGGCCCTGGGGAACAGCCTTGCAGGTCGGCTGTCCCGAGATACCCAACGTTCTGCATCCCCTGGACTTTGCTGTAATTCAGGGTCTCAACCCCCACTATCTCAGTTACGATTAATCTAATGCACTCTTCTATGAATAAACCCATAGATGTTTTACTATATGACTTCAAGATTTGTTCTAAACTTTTGCAAACTGCTGCAGTCAGACTACTGGTTTTAGGTCACAGGTTTGAATTAGATGCTACACTTGCTTTTTTCTGGTTGTGTTCTACTATGCTCAAGTTGATAGTTGCGCTGATAACTTTTGCTACTGAAGGATGCATGAAAGCAAACTTCCGTAACAGCTCTTTCAGAGGGGTTCTTCTACTCAGCAGATAATTTTCATTCTAAACTTTCACTGCTATCTTAGAGAATTTTACCACAACTAATAGCCTTAAAGCCTGAAGTTATTTTAATTTTAAAATAAAAATTAATTCATTGCAGCATCCTTCCTTATTAATTCTTTTTTTTAAAAAAAGAGAGAGGTAAAAAAAATAATAGTGTTTCTAACTGTCAAGGCCACAAAGGTGAAAATCACAGACTTTCCATCTTGTAATTCAGCCAAAACATAGTACAATATTTAAGGTGTTGTAGCTGGACATCAAAGGCATTCTAGGGAACAATAGCTTTTGAAAAAGTAATTTGCACCATATTTCACAATATAATGGAGACATTTATTTGTGTTGATGTCTTCAACACCACGGAACATGTCTTGCGCATAATTATATCCAACTCCTCCTCACCTTTTTTTTGTAATAACAAGCAATAATTTCTCCTATATGGTTTGTACGGGTTTATTTGCCTCTGAAATCCGTGCATCTGTATCAAACAAACCAAATCAGAAACCCTCACATCATTACCATCGAGACACTGGGCAAATCAATAAATAGCATTTTACTTCAGGTAGGATTGACTTCTTTCTACTCTGTCACCCAGTCAGCAACTGAAGTCAGCACAGCTGGAGAGACTGAGGATGTGGTTTCCTCAACAAAAGAAGAGACTGTCCTGGCAGGTCTGTCACGACTACATGACAGTGACTATTTTTTGCTATGCAGCATTGTTCACCAAGTCAAACATTTGGCAACACACATATATGACGTTTCATATTGGCCTCTCTGGTGGGTCATCTGCTTACGTACAATTCATTATTGCTAATGACCACACTAATATCCTACAAAAACACAAGCTTCACATTTTTAGTGTGATTTCTTTGTATGCTAGCTTTATGAATGGCCAACACTTAATTTCAGAGCAGATTAATTTAAAAACGTCTCAGCATCAGGCAAGATTACAGTGTTCTACAATGCCTTGCATGGCTTGAGCATCCCAAGGAGAAAAAAAAAAAAAACAAACAAACACCAAAAACTAGATTTGTGTGTCTATTTCCTTCTGTCACAGAGGAGTTGTGTAGTGTGTTTCATTCTCCTGCTAAGGTCCTTTAATGCCACACAATTGTTTCAGGTGAATTATCTGTGTCTCCCTCACAGCTCTGCCCACATACCCTCATGGGTTTGTAGCTGTCCCAAAAAAAGGCTGCTCTACCTCTTCAACCTGAAGTGATTGCATATTAGAAAAAAATGCTTCACTATGGAGAGTGTTCAGCATTGGAACAGGCTGCCCAGGGAGGTGCTGGAATCACCATCCCTGGAGGTATTAATATTGTATAGATATGGTACTTAGGGACACAGTTTAGTGATGGACTTGGCAGTCCAGAGTTGATGGTCCCAAAAGTCTTTAACCTAAATGATTCTATGATTTTTTGACAATGAAAACTTCATTGTACCACCATCATATAATCTTGTCACTGTGTATTACATTTTCTTCTTATAATAAAAGAATTTGATAAGCCAACACTGCAAGAATGGTCTTCATGAATTTATGCTGACTAGCCCAAAATGAGATACAGATATTCCTTGCTCCCCTGTTAATTATCCATTGTGCTGCATTAATACATCTTCAGTTTGATGATGCTTCCAATATTTCCTAGGAGCACCCAGAGACTTCAGCGCTCTCCCTGCACATTCAGTCTAATCCTTTTCAAATTATACAATTATTTTAATTTCTTAAACTTTACTAGTCGAATAGATCCTATCCCTTCTTTTACGTACCTGTGTAACTTGTCCAGAAAGATGGGGAGTCCACAAGAGATTTCCCATGGACATACACTTTTTGAAAGACTTGCTGCTTGATGGATAATCTTTGCCATAAAGCGTGATAGTCACTTACTACACAGTGAACACATCTTGAGCTAGAATATAACAGAACTGGACACTACAGTATCTTCTCAGAAGACAACATCCATAACACAGACTCTGAATAAGACAACCAAGGAGAACAGAATTTCACGAACAGAGCAATTGGTCCAAACGGTGACTTACTCTAGCATCCTGGTTTTATCAATGTCCAAGTTGTTTTGCACAGTATATCCATATCTATGACATCTATTTCCACTAAAAAGTTAGATCTACTTGATCTTCTCTAGACAAAATTCCGACCAACCTGGTTTAACTTTGAGGCTAGCTTTGCTCAAATCAGCAGGCTGACCTAAGGCAACATTCAAAAGCACCTTGCAATGAGTATTCTGATATACCAGATAAAATAAAACTCACTATGTTTCCATTTCTGTAAATAAACCAGATATATTTTAATCTTACTTTATCATATCACTGATAAAAAGACCACAGAGCCTATTCAATCAGAGTTAAATATTGCAAATTAAACAACATCAATTCATCTGTTTTCATCATCATTATAACTGTTTCTGAGTCAAGTGTATTTTAAGTTTTATTAATTGTAACACAAGGCTATTTATCAGATTTTTCTTTTTACTTTGCTTGTACTCTACAGAATACTAAAGGAACACAAGAGTGAAAACAAAACAGTTTCTAGATGAGTTTAATTTACACATGATATTTTCATGGTGTTATGCTAGATTAATTCAGCATTAAAACTCAAGTAGGAGAGCTTGTGCACTCATGCAGTACAGCACAAGGAATTACTTTTGACTGCCTCACTGCTATCCAAAAGAAAGCAATTCCCAAACTGAGTTTTTGTGTCCACTGTCCATCACCTGTATTCTTGAACTTTTAATGTTTCATAAGAAAGAGTGTAATGGATAATCACTGACTTGTAGCTCATTTCAGCCTAAGTCCTTTATAAATCATTGTCAATAATATGTAGTGAAACATATTTAGAAGCACACAGATTATGGTATTGATCCTCCTCTCACATTGGATCACAAACATCTCTCTTATACCTAGATAATTTTTCAATTTGATATGTGCTTAAATCCACTTCTACATGTTCCTTTGATGACTTCACTGAAAGGCTTGAAAGATTTAAAAAGCCCTGTTATGTCAATAATACTCTGGTAATATTTTTTCCAAAACATTTACATTGAATGTGACTGCTTTACAGCAATGCTGCTGCTGTAGCACCCTTACATTACCAGGTGTCTGATCAGCGACTGCTAATTACTTCAGTTGTTTAAACCTTTTTCCAGAGTTCTTTCCATTTCAAGTGAACCTGTCTGCATATTGTGGATGGAAAACTACCTGTATTTCTCTGACAAATGGCTAACAATAAAAAACATATACACACATATATATGTGTATGTTAGGATAACAGCAAGTACATAGCACCTGACATTAGGCCAGATTAGCAGGAAAGGTTTTGAAGAACGTTATTAAAATGCAGTATTAGCAGTAAATAAAATAAGAAATTACTGGGAATAGCTGTTATTTACCTATGAATCCTAATAAAAGACAGTTGAACTACTGACTACAGTTGGAAATTTATTAAGCTAACAACAATATTAAAGAAATTATGTCAGGTAACAAAGTCAAACAAGACCTCCAAGAACTATCAAAGGGTAGTAAAAAACTATTTTTTTGCAGACTATGTAAGATGGTCAAGTGTAGACTACAAAGAAAAAGAAATACATGTAAAAAAGATATACTGGAAAGTCAACGTTGCTTTGTCAAAAGAAAAGGAAAATAAATCTGTTTAGGTTTTATCATTAAGGAAAGAGATTAGTGAGATACTGAATAATCTGTACTAGCATATTTGCTATTCATGATATTCATAAGCGATCAGGAAAAGAGTATATAATAATAAAAGAGAGCCTGCAAACAAAGAAATGCTTCTGCTCTATATATTAAACCCACAATTAAAAAAACTAATACACAAAAGATAAAATTATACTTATGGCTGTCACCTCACTGAAGATCGACAAGAAAAAATATGATTTTACAACACAATGGCGAGTGAAAATTAATGTAAACATACACAGTAACTGCTTTCTGAAGAGCCAGCTTCTTATTTTGCATAAAAAGTGATGGACCCTTAACACATTTTGGGGAAAAAAAAATAATCAGGAATCATCAACTCACAGTTTTAGTGGCAGTCAAGATGTCACACGCTACATTAGGAAATCATTAGGAAAGGAATAGGGAATAAAACACAAAGCATCATTAGTGCTCTAACTATGGTATACCCACATCTCAAATACTGCATACAGTTTAAGTCATCACTACTCAGAAAGATTATAGTGTAGAAGAGCAGAGTACAGAAGAATTCAGAACAATGAATTTGTTCAGAAGAATGGAATGGATTTCATAGAAAGAAAACTACACTCAGTAATTTCAGAAAATAAGTGGCTAAAAAGAAATATGATAGAGGTCTATAAAACGATGAGTAGTATAGAGATAGTGAATAGGCGATGATTTTTCATTATTTGCCATTATTCAAGACATAAGTGGTATAAAATGAAATTATGAACAAGCAGTTCAAAACAACCAAGAAGAAGGACTTTTTCTTCACAACTCATAATTAAATCATACAGCTCATTACCCCAGTATGATGCTTCTGCCAAGAGTATAAATTTTTTCAAAAGGAATTAGATAAATTCCTGGAGGGAATGTCCACCCTCAAAGCACTAGAAGCAGCTACTCCATATATTACTGGAGCTGAGAGAATAAAATGAAAAAGGCCCAATCTGCAGAAACATCTACAGACCCATCACGTCCTCTCATCTGGTGTTGTCCACACTGGAGACAGGATGCTGAGCTACACCAGCATTAACACATTGATGCAGATCTTACATTCTTCTCAAATAATCCTATAATCACATGGCAGGCCCTCAAGTCTTATCTTACAAAAAGTAGGATAGGGAAAACCAGTGAGCCCTATAGCGATACAACTGATTTCTAAGACTCTTAAACTTAGATTGTCCTACATACACAGAAAACACAATTTTTGCTCAGTTATGTCACCTTTCCAAAAAGTACAACACCACCAACCTGCTAGGATATAGTTTCTTCAACAGATACAAGGTCACTTCAAGTATACATGAAGCTTGAGATGTAACCTAAAACATTTTTAAAATTGAAATTAAATATCTTTGTATTAAATACCTTAAGTATAATGGGATGTTTGTGACAACCCGAATGAAACACTTTGTAAAAACTGAAAAGGTTGCAAAGGTATATAAAATAATCACCATGTTCTCATTTCATGTTAAAGTACATAAAAACATACATTTTCACCGATTTTTCAGTTTGCCTAGCAAAACTGGAAAACCTCTTCATTTGTAGAGATTATCTAATACTTGAGCAATAAAATGCTTAAGCACTTAATTACTGAGATGACTCCATCCTCCATTAAGGCAAAACACAGTTCATCACTCAGTGCTGCCACAGTGAGCTTCACAGAGATAACTGTCCCAAAAGGATTCTCTCACCTCGCAGCGGGACTGTTCCTGTTCTGATTAAGAGTACAGAAACGGACCGCCTGTGCACTAACAGAAGAAAACCCTACTGACAGTACAAGACTATAAAATAATATGCTACAGTTAGTAACCAGAAGCCTGGACTGCAGGGTTATCAATCTCAGGACAAACCCAGCATGGGATGAAATTGATGGATCTATAACCAATCACATTCCACTCACTTTTCACTCCTGCACTGATAATCTCCTCCCAAAATATCAGCTGCAAGAATATCGTGCATCTAACACTGCACTACTGAATCCCAACTATATCAAATTCAAGGGAAGTGTGACCGGCTGTTGACTTCTGCCATTTGAACGAACAGAAAAGGGAAGAAATCCAATAGAAGGAGGAAATAAAAAGTGTTTGCTTCAACAAGGTCTCTGAGTCTCAGTAGCAGTTTTCTTAGAGGCTTTTATTATGATGACCCATTTATTGATAGCAAACCTTGGGAGCTCAGGAAATGTAGATTAATTCTGGGAATTGCCTGCCTCAGATTTCTTGTTCTATTTTCTCTTCCTTTCCCCCACATTTC
Organism: Falco biarmicus; assembly: GCF_023638135.1. NCBI lineage: Eukaryota > Metazoa > Chordata > Aves > Falconiformes > Falconidae > Falco > Falco biarmicus. Next base: position 10,405,104 of record NC_079302.1, read on the forward strand.
TAGTCAACTACTTCGTGTTGCTGTCAATGACAAAAATAAAATCAAACAAAGTGCTTATTTTCCAAATTCACTTTGATTCAAGAGGATAGTAAGTACTCCCAGAAAGAGAAATCTACCAGATTGATTAATGTTCTTATTCATTAACTGACTGATTGTTCAACACAGAGAAGATTTACAGTATCATCATGTAGTAATATTCCCTGCAGTTAGCCTGCTGTCAAGGAAACTCACCAAGATTAAGAAATATGCATAAAATATAGTTAACATCCATGCAATAAGACCGAGATTAACAGAAACCCCCCAAAATACCACTGACTCCCAAAACACTGTTTAATTCTGTAGTATCTAAGACTCTAAAAGCACCTTTTAACAGCTTTGGTGCTTCTTATGTTAGCTCAACACTAGCAATACATTAAATTCACATATGGTAAATTCAACATGGGGTCTTAAGAAAGAAAAGTGCATAGGAAGTCCAATTAGACATTTAAAACCAAATTTTAGATGTGCTTTTATAATCAAACAATACACTATAAAACAAATATTTAAAACTTAAAACATAGCTACCCTGATAAGCATAACTTGGAAATCTTTAATGAGTTCACCTCAATTAGCCTTTAATTAAATAGCTCATTAAAAACTGATTTGAATATTGCTAAAGAAGTCCTTGTTCAACTATTACGATACAATAGGAAGTCAATGTAGGTAAGGTTAAACACATTTTGAAACAGTTTGAAAGTTATATTTGTTACAGGGGAAAAAGCCCTCTACTGCTTATGACATCCAATACAAGATAAACTAAACACATGACAGATAAGCACTGGAAAATATAGGGACTGGTTTGTTTGGTTTTGATTCTGCTAAGAAGGAAAACAGAACTAGTAATGAACAAATCCATTTTGAATGTCAGCTGTCTTCAGAACTGCTTACTGTCAACTCTGTCCTAGCCTATACTGCCAGAAAAACAAGAGTTAATTTTAACTTCTCTTTTCAGTGGAAATATAACCTTACAAATTCCTACACACACAAATACAGATGCATGGAGACCTTTAATTAAAAGAGCAAACACACATTCAAGGGTGCTTGAAAAACATTGCATAAAACCAAATGCAACTCATGTGCAGGAGTCACACTGCAGCAGCCACTGTGGCTTAAGGGTACGGGGAAGGAAAGTTTAATAGAGGTACAAGGTTTTTTTTATTAAACTAATTGATCATATCAGTGGGAAAATTCCCCTAATTGCCTGCATGTTACTTCAGTTGATCTAACAAGAGATTTTTTTTAATCTGTGACCTTCACTTCAAATACAACTCAAGGTTTTACACTGTTTCAGATCAAGTTAACATGAAAACTTTGTTAGCTCTAAGTGGAACAGAATGAAGACGCAGAGAGTGGAACACAAAAGAACAAGGCCAGGCTGGAGGCAGAAAAGATATAAAATGAAAACACACCTTTACATGCTACTTTAATAAGTGTACAGCATGGAACCTGCTTCATCGAGGAAGAAACTAATGCAGAGACAAGATTACATCACATTAGCATGGCCTTGTATCGAGAATGATGTTTTGTTGCATTGCTTGAAAGAGGTCACTAGTGGCACAGCTGGACTTGAAATTGTCTAAATCTAAGCCACCTCCTGTCATTTACTTATGTTGCAAAGTGTACAGAGCCAAGAAAATCATTCTCCATCCATAGAAGAAAAGCTTAGGAGGAGTGTTTGCCTGCTAACTCCTGCATGGTGGCTTTAGGCAGAGTCTCTACTTCCCACTGTACTGCTGTGCTCCTACAGAAAGGTCAGGAAGAAACCAGCCTCAAAAGAAGAGCTGACACCAATTCAAACTCTTCACGTGCATGAAGTAGCAGCATTATTAGCATATAAATCCAATACAATGCAAGAGTAAACACTAATAATATTGCTGTAAATATTAATAATTTAAATCCAATAGAAAAAACATCTCAAGAATACATATGTTATGAACACCACTAATTCAGCTGAGTCTAAAAATACAATTTTGAATTGTTTCATTCCATCAGTGATTAATACATATGGATAGACACTTAACAACTTATTCATATGGAAATAAGTGGTGACATTCCAGGCCCCTTAAGAGATCAATAACTTTTAGCCAACATGTGCACTTATTCTCTGTATATCAGAATTCACAAGGGCTCTCAGAAGCACTCAGGGACTAAGGAAACAAAGGTTTTATAGTAACTATCAAAGACCATTAAGCACAAACATATCACCTCTGACTCAGAAAATCCATGGATCCTAGTGGGCTCATGCAAAAAGCTGAGGAAGTGCCAATGCATTACTCTTATACTACTCCCTACAACTCTCCTGATCACTGTAGACAGATATACTGGTCTGATACAGTCCAGTAGTCTCATCTGCTGTTTGGAATAGAAAATATTAAATCCTGTATTTGAGCAAAGACAAATAAAAATAACCAATCGACAACACATGTTATTTCAAGAGAGTCAGCACTACATGGCAGACTAAGGTTTCCCATACGCGATGGGCTCTGCATACTTCTTGCATCCACATGAAATATTCCTAAAGCTCCGGTTCAGTAACTGAGCAAGACATCAGGATTGTATGCTGTTCCCATGAAAGACACTCACGCATGTGGCTCTTGCCTTTTCATTTCACAAAGAATGACCAAAAAAGCGTTCAAGGAAGCACATTCCTTCTCTTCTCATCAAGGCAAAGGTTGGCATAAACAATATATTGCAACACTCGCAAAATTCAACTTCCCTGTTCTTTCCTCCTCTCTTCTGCCTGTCCACTGCACTCAGGGAACATCCAAGAGCATGCAAAAGTGCTCGCAGGCAGCACGATTTCACAGCAACTGAACCTCTGCCCCACAACAATCTTGCATGCTTCTTTTTTGTTGGTTTTTTTTTTTTTTTTTTTTTTTTTTTTCCGGTGTGTGTTTTTTTTTTTCTCCTCCTGAGGGGTTCATGACTTTAACATGCTTTGTATATATTTGGTATTTTCCTCTTTTAAAAGACCTTCAGGTAGATATGTCAACAACTTACACTGGAAATAAGAAAGGAAGTGGATTGTTAATATTAGAAAATTACCTTCCATCCAGGTAGGCTTGATGGAATAAGATGAAGTTTTGAAAGAAATTCGCGATGGTTGATCCCGAGATGGAGTTCACTCATTCAGATATAGCCACAGATTTCTTTACCTTCTGATCACTTCACAAATCACATTACCATAAATCACTGAAATTTCATCAACAATGAAACACCTTATGAAAAGTAATACAAAGCACAGGTCAGTCAAACTGATTGTAATGAATATTACTTTTCCCAGTAATAAAAACTGTAGATTATCTGAAGTGTACTCAGAGAACGACAGGTAGAGGCAGCAGTTACATGACTGAAGAAAACCACCAATGGCTACAATGAATACATTCAAAATTGTGTACAATCTTAATTAGTTACTTTAATTCATATTTCATTCTACTTGCAATTCTGAAGAGCTGTAGTCAGCTGTGCTGACAGCAAATTCATGCTGAGAAGCTTTTTAACACAGAGATATGCATCCCTCCCCCAAAATCCCCACTCAGAACAATAAATGGCTAAAGAGATTGGGGGAAAAATAAAATAAAAGTCACAGCACAGAAATTACTTTAAGACAAAATGGAGATGCAAAGGAGTATTCTTGACTCTATTGTGCCATAGAACAACATACAGTAATCTTATTTTTGTGACCCCAACAGGTAACGAGCAAAATATCTGATAAAGCAGAGAGAGGCACAGATCAATAACAAGACATTAAGAGACAGTCGTAGGAACTGAGACAAAACCTCTATCTACAGCTCTCCAAACCCAAATCCATGGGGAAAAATAGGCAGAAAACACGGCAAGCTTCAATACCCTTAAATCCACTATATTTTTCCTTTCCATAATTCTGTACAATAATTACTATTCAAAATATTTAAAATCTGTAAATTAGTTTTCATTTATCCCGTACTTTTTTCATCCAACACAGTCAATAAACACATCTGCTGCTCTGTTTACATAGCATGACCATTTGACTCCACACCTTCCCCAACACCATCTTTTTCTGTCAGTTTTGTCCATGACTGTTTTGGATACTTTAAGTTTGCATTCAGGTGTTTGGAATCCTGAACAGAAACAGCAGCTACTGCAAGAAAAGATGCTTTGACAACTTTATTTCACTTCAGTCTGTTCTGTGAATGAGCCCATGCCCAGAATAGAAGCTGGCATGGGGTGGGTGGTGTTTGGGATGGGAGAATTGTAGCTGTAAAGGTTGGGAAAAGCAGGCAAAGAAAAAAATGGGGCCAGGGTGGAATTCTGGAGGTTACCATGACACACTCCAGGGGCACATGCCTTGGGGCAGAATTTGCTGCTCCTATTGCAGTTTCCCCTCTGCTTCCACTTCTTAGTGTCTAATATGCAGGGGGGAAAAAAAGCCCTACACTAGATCTATTTGATTTATGTAGCTACATTGTTATGTTTCTGGATTAATAAACAGCCTGTATCTATTTAGCAGTACAAATTGACACAGGTCTTGGACACTTCCTTCTTTACAAGGCGGCTCTGCTTCGAAGAAGTTAACGAGCAGTAATACAGTCTAAGTAGGAGTTGTGCACATCATTAAGAAAAAGCAGTGAGCATTTTAGCAGGAGACTTATAACTGGACTGGGAACTCACTAAAGGTTACGAGTCCTCCTGCACTTTCTGATAATATACTACATGTGCAGCTCAAGAATTGACCTAAATGACACAAAATATAATTTGATGGTAGAGGGGAATATACAAGAAGTGTGCTCTATGGTTGTAAGTCTCCCATTATGGGAGAAATTATGCATAATCTCCCTATTATCACCACTTTTCTTTGTTGTTTTTAGTTGGATTTTTTTTTGCCTTTTTTTTTTTTTAAATAGCCTTCCATATATGTCTGTAAAGGGCAAGATCTGAGAAGTCCAGGCTTTTTTATTCCAACACTGCTTTAAAAATATCTTGAGAAATTTTATACGTACTTCTAGGATAGGGGACTTACTTTCCAAAATGCAGATAAGAGTGAACTGAATCCCTCCAAACAATTGTGAGGAATCACTACACTGATTCATTCAACTTCTTCAAACATTTCAGAACCAAATCCAAACTTTGCCTCCATCAGTGGCTCTGATGTGTTGCTGGAGAACGATTTCCTTTTCCATTTCATTCGCATTTTTCATGCTGTCATACACTGAAAATACATAACACTGTATACCTACCACTGAAATAAAGGATCACATTCAAGCATTTCTGGCTGAATTTATTAGTGGAAGCACTGAAATTTCCTGCTAATGTCTTCTTGTATAAATATTGTGCATCCAGGGGTTTTCTTCGCTGTTATTTGTTTTTAATCTCCATGTAATTCAGAAGAAAAATGAAGAAACACCCAATGATTATGATTCCTGATGCTAATCCAACCTAAATGGGACCCATATAACCTGAAGTATAAAGTTGTCTGCTTGTGTGTATTAGTGAAATTTCGTTGGCATACATAGAGGTATGTTACTTATAGTTGAGCTCAGAATTTGGTCACACATTTCTTTCAAAGCAGTGCTATTAAGCCTGTTTTTTATGAAGCTTGTATACATGAAGCCGTTGCCATTTTGCAAGGCAAAAAATCAATACAGTATGGAACAAAAGGAGACTTGCACATTCTCTAGTTACTGAAGTTTTATACCTCTCCTCTTCTCTACCTCTTTTGAAATTGCTCCCACTTGCATCATAATATTCTTCACAACACACAAAAAAATATATTCCTTTTCCCCAAAGTTCTGTTTAGCAGTAAACACCTCCAACAGTTCTCCAGTTTTGAAGAAAATACAGTGCCTAACTGACAAATCTTGGTTAAAATATGTCATGATCAAAGATTAAGTCCTCATCATGAAAAAAGCAGTTCTTTGTAAGATGTTTAAGAGGATAAAACTTTTTGTACGACAGATGTCACAATAAAACAAAGTAAAACTGTAGGATCCAGGAAAATATAATTTTATTCTTCTAGTCAGTGATAAATGGGGGGAGGAATGGAAAATAACTTACACGCATTTATCTTGACACATCAGTTTTGGTGCATACAACACTAAGCACTCAAACTGAAAAAATCTTATCAGGTGTGTATCAAATGGATTTGTCAATGCTTAGTTGAGTTATATTACGAATTACTGTTGCATATTAACATGTCTCCTGGGATTTACTTGTGCATCTGCAAGCCTCAAGGAGTGAAATATTTTACTCTCTGCATCACTCAGCTCATGCCATAACAATGATACTTTTGCTATGCTTCACCATTCCCAACTTTCACTGTCTGCTGAGATTAAAAACAAGGTGAGGTAGAGGAACCATCACCAGCTGAACACAATCTTTAAGGATTCTCTGTTCCTCGTCCCCATTCCACCACCAAAGTTCCCTTCCTCTGTTCTTCCCTTCTCTTACCTCCAGCAGGGTCAGATGGTCAGAGGAATGAGAGATGCAACACTTGGCCAGACACCTTTTGCACCACCAAAATCTGTCTTAAAATAGCATTAGACTGAGTAAATTTAAAGAGACAGAAACAAAATGTGTGTTCAGTGGGCAGGCAGATTGCCACAAAGGGCTATTGGACAAACCCAGGTCAAGCACTGTCAGACTCCAGGTATTCAGTTCTTCTTTCTTGACATGCAAGTAGAAGCTTCAGACATAAATTTACCAAGTTGATTTCTAATGCACAAAATTCTAGTTACACAGATATTAGTGAAGTCCATACAGGTTATACTACTCATGTGCAAACAAGAAAAAAATTAATATTAGTTTCCTAACTATATATGTTAAACCCTCTTTTATTTCTCTTCTTTTAAGATTAAGGAAAATAGTTCCAGTAATAGCAACAAAAGCATACAATTACAGCGTATTAACACAGTAACACCACTTATGCCTGCTATTTTAAAGCCTATACTTGTTTGCCTTTCAGTTTTGCAGAATGAATTATTATAATATTCTCACATTTCAGTTCCTATAACTGAACCACTGGCCTTCCCTATTTTACAGAAAGATGCAAGAAGCTCTTTCATCAAAAAAAAAAAACCCAACAAATTATCCTGAGCTTTCTCCTACATACATCATCACGAAAATGTGGCACCTTAAGAATATTCTACAGATTCTCACCATCTGACCCCGGAGCAGAAAATGCTTTTAGTCTGAATACCAAAAAATTACAAAAAATATTAACGTTTTGCTGTTATAGCAACAGTCCACATAGAAATGCCAAAGGCAGAAGAAACACGTTACTTGATTTACACACACAAATCACCAGCTCCACGATAGAAGGGAAACATCTCCTAGGAGTCCTGCTGTACTGCACTGAGCGCTAACCCCTGCCCCAGGCGCTCCTGGAGCCAGCACTTGCACGAAGGCTTTTTACAGACAGTGCACAGCGCCTTTAATGTTTGGCTTAAAATCAAAACTACCTGGCACAGATTTGCAAAGTTTCTATATTCAGCTCACAGCAAACCAGATAGATGCAAAGAAGTATCCTTCCTTGGAAAAACCCAAGAAAAACCTGTTCGTTCACAAAGAGCTACTACATTTTTTTTGTCCTGACTAGCATACGCATGAATTACATAACTAAACCAATTCTTCACCAAAGGAGTTTTTCCTCCAGTCAGATGACATTTAAAGCAATTTATTGCATGAAGGCATACATGATCACAGCAAGGGAGAGAATCTGACCCTAACCCTTTTAAACCTTTACCCAGGATAATATAGTTTATTGCCACCACAGAATTAGAGAAATTTTCTTCTATTGTGCATGCATAATTTATTTGTACTTTTGTATTTCATGACATAGACACAAGGCGACTTTTCCACTTACTGAATGAACCTTTCTTCTCTGTGTTCAGTAGCTTTAAGTATGCAAAAGGATTTCAGGATTACTTAAAGAATGGTGGACAAGACAGTGTGTCTATGGTTAGATGAACTTGCCCCATGAGGGATCATATAATGGCTACTTTTCATACTGTTGCACTAGATTATATCATCTACAAAGCATCTAACACATCCTCCAACAGCATGATCAGCTTTAGCTGAAGATCCATAACAGATCCACACAAGAAGGCTGAAGGCAATAGGAGACTACCAAGTAACTAACGCATTAGGAACTGAGAATCTCATGAAAAACAGTGCAGAACCAGAACTCAGACCTTACAAAATCTACACTTATTGCAATTGTGAAAAATATACTTTTAGGGACAGCTCTACCAGAAATTCTAGCATAGTAAAACAGATCTACTAGCAAGTATTGAATGCTAGATGTACACTTTTAAACACCACACCTAAAAAGCAGGAGAGAGGTTGTGCTCATTTTCAATCCTGTTGACTGCAGTCTTTTAATTCATGTCTCTGTGATCAATTGTATGTGTTTATCTTCTGAAGTGTCTTCCCATGCCTAGCCCAAGAACGTAAACAGTGAACTTGTCAGAGACAGGGAATACATCATTAAAGAGCATGAGTAGCATTTGTTTTTCTACAAGACACATAAAATCATGTCAACCACAGACAGGAAACATGCAGACAAGATACAAGCACTTCTCAGATTTGGAAAAAAAAATTAACTAGTTTCTACACTGAGATTCAGATCGTCAGTTATAGTATAAGCATTATTAATAACACAACACCTCTAAACCATACCCAAAAAGTTTGTTGATCCAGTATGGAAACAGTTGAAATAGAGCCGGTATTTCTCTACAGTTTAGGATAGGAAAAGAAAAAAATGTCTATTCAAGCTGGAGGGCAAATATTTAAGTCAGAATTTAACAAGAAGAATTATTCTGTATCTGTCAAAACCCTTGAAATCATGAATACACAAGGCTTGGCTTCCTACACTTAACAAAAAAAACACACACCACAAAAAACCAAACCAAACCAAAAACCAAACTCCTTTTGTCTTAATACACAACTCACCTTTTGAATGCAAAACAACCGTTCTCCATTTTCTGGCAGCTGAACAACTTTTTTTCCCCACCTCTTATTGAAACCTTTCCTGTACTTTGAATGCCTTGAAACACAGCTTTGGTCAACTTCTCATTCTTAGCGATTTACACACATTTCACTTCCTGATGCGCATTATTCCTGGTGCTCAGCGGAGGTGAGGCAAGGCAGACAGACAATAGTTTCTCTCCTTTCAAGTATTCCTAGTGATTAACTAAAGGATTAGTTTTCTGGTTCTGTCATGATTTCATTTAAAAAAAATGAAATAATCTATTTGCATGTTCAGACTACGTGCTTAGGGAATGGGTTTACTTCCTAGAAAACAGATGTGAAAAGAAAACCTTGACAACCCACTTAATAGATTAGTATTAATGGGGCATGTATACAGCACCTACATTCCTCAAGTACAGCTAAACTGCATTCTTCATGGAATTCTATATATCAGAAAGTCAAAAATAAACACTTTGTGTTCTTGTAACTTCATCCAAAGGGAGAGGAGCCCCAGAGCTTGCAGCATCGGCCAAGCTGCTGCAAAGCAGAGAACTATTAAAAGCCTTGTCAGAAGCCGTTATTCTGAGTTTGTCTCATAAATTGGCCAGGACAGTCAAGAAGTATTCCACCAGCACGGTGGAATTGCCTTGTGTAGAAAAACTTCCAGTACATTCTTATCCCAAGGTGAGCAAAGAGTACAGCAGACCACCACTGGGCCCGCTGTTTTCCAGCGGCATGCGAAACGGCCTTCGCCGCTGCCACAGGCACAGCAGACACTGCGGCCAGCAGTTGGGCCTTCTCCGAAGGCCTGGCTTAGATTTGTAGCTCTTCTCAAGAAACCAAAAATTTCAAATTAGCAAGAGGAAAATATCTCCATAAAACTAACTACAGTAATAACACACTATCCAGTGAAATGTTTTCCAACATCTTACCTTTAACATCACCAGTTTTTTCCCAATGAGGAAAAACATTCCTTTCCATTCCTGAAAGCAGGCTGTTTCACCTCCTCTTCTGTGCAAGGAAAAGCACACATGTCACTCCTAGAATATTGTATAGGAAAAGAGAATTCAGAGAAATTGCAGTTTATAACACTTTCTTACATTCCATTTAAGAAAAGGTAAGAGATCTCCCTCAAATCTGGGACAAGCTTATGTAAATCAGAATGTTTTTCCTGATACCTGAGCTATGTGAATTTACATTCATGGGCAGAACCACGATTCTGATTTGAAATGTAATTGCTTAACATCCAAAACTAGCTTTGCCATTAGTTTGAACGTAACAATTACAGGATCTAATTTAATTTTTTTTAACAAATTTATAATGCAACACAAAAAAGGTTTAATAAACAAGTATATTTTTGAAACAGTACACACTTTCCTCACTGAGATGACTGCAATACCATTAAGTCAGAGATAATCCTGTTTACTCAGCTATGGAAGTTAGACATAAGTAATATAAAGCAACCAATAGACAGGAAAAAATATACTCTTCTGCATAGAACATACACAAACTTATTTATTATATAAATAAATAAAAACCAGAAAGCAATCTTGGTGAATTATATATATACAAAACACACATAATGTGTAATGAAAAACATGAATCAACATTTAATAAGCCTTAGATATCTTTTCACAAAACAGCTGATAAACATTCACCTATCCTTTCCTCCCACAAAAGCATTAAGCTTCAAGTGAGTAAAATATTTTTGGACACGTGGTGATTTGATCAAAATCTCCTGAAAGGTTCTCTTGCACTTCCTCCATTCCCTGTAATTTACATCCAGCACAACAACAACAAAAAAACCTGCTGTAATTTCAGCTGGTAATAATTTAACAGCTTTGCTGTAAATTCTGTGCAAACTTCCAGAAACTATTCTTTCCTATAGCATGCCAGTCATCAACCATCTTTTGCATTTGTCAGTCTCTATAGTTTCTAATAACATGTAACAGTAATGTTATCATAACGTCACACAATAGTTAATGACCAAAATAAATCTGAGTAAATAATAATCTGGCATATTTTTAATGATGTTTAGTCCCTAGCCTGTAAGTGCTATACATCATATTACCTACAAAATATGATCAATTTGGGCCCAACCCAACAAAAAACATCTCTGGGCTCTTTGACTACAGAAAGATAACAGCTGGCTCAGAACAGCTCCATTTCCTTCAGGGGAAGGGTCACGGCTGTGGGCATCAAGGTGTAGGCTCATGTAGCAGGCGAAAGCTGTGGAGCAGAGTGGGTACACAAAGGGATAAAGCTCAGAGAAGTTCAGATTCGCTGCCATCAAATGCCAGATCCCAAACATCAAGTGGAACGATTATATTACTAGTCCCCACAGCTTGCAGAAAACAGAATGGATTATTTTACATGCTTCTGTCCTCACAAGCTTTTAAATTAAGATCCGTGATCTAAAATATTTCGTATATATTTTTTGCACTCCCTTCTTCTGTTCAGTTCCATTTTCCCCACTTAACCAAGTGACTAAAAGTTTTCAGTTGAAGGCACTAACTAGATTAACAGTTCTCCTCTAGCCCCCCCGTCTCAATGCTACCAGGCTCTTCCTTTGGACCACACAGCTGCAGCTATTAGATGAAAGTCAGTTATAATGTCTCCTCTGCAAGCTACAAAAATCAAGGAAAGCAAAATGTAAGATATTTTTCCAGAAAAGTATTATAGCCAAATAACCCACAGAGACAGAAGAAAATTCAATACATTCTCAGTTAGGTAATTTGGGATTTGAAAGAGCGTGTTGACATAATTCTTATGATACTGCTTTATCTCCAGGTTTTTAAAATGGAACTTGATAAATGCAGTAAAACTTTCTGTTACGTGATAGCAAAATAGGAAGGCACCAGACCTCATAACCCCCAGATGTTCTAGTCTCTGGTTCTGTATTTTCATTTATCATCTTTAAACTGGTCACCCTAGAAATAACCTAGAGAAATGCTTCCAAATAAATCCTCTGGCAAGAAAGAAAAAAAACAAACACAAACCCCCTAGTGGTTGGAAAAGGCTGTGTTTTGGAGATCTATGATCTCGCCTATTGATAAAATCACATTTTGAATTACCGGTGGTAGGAAGTCATACATTATGGGAGGAAACCTCCTTATAATTATGAATGAACTCATTTAGCTATATTCTAAGATGTAAACCAAGCATTGATAATGCATTAAAACCTTGAGCAACTTTTAAATACTCTATTTATGAGGTCAAAGTCTAGGAATATTTGAAAAAAATGCATCAGGGATGTGAAATTTTATCTCAAGTTACAAAATAATGCATAAACACACACCCATGATAGAAGCTAAAAAACGCAAGACATTTGAAAGGCACAAAGATTTGTTTCTGCTAAAATAATACAACCCTGCAAAATTTCATAAAACTTCAGCTTCATACTTTGATAGAAGTAATTCCAGCTAATAAAAAGCACAGAAAATTTGCAAAAAAAACGTACAAAGAGATTACAAAAAGATAAAACACCTTTTTATGTTCAACTATATATTAATGAAATACTGTATTACAAAAATATCTAACACTATTCATTAAACAGTGACATCAGAGAAGACTGAAAGGAAGATATGTAAAGACTAGAAGAACCAAGGAGAGCATGTTGGACTCCCACAGACTACACAGGTAACTGCAGCAGTTCTGCAGTGCAGAGAGAAGATTGTTTTGGCTGTTGGGGGAGAACCATCAAGTTCAACCCTTTTGGGAGGAAGCTACACAGAGATGGTGTTGCTCTGCTGCAGGATCTGCAGTCAGGCTTTGGAACTGCTGTGTTCTAGCTGTGACTTAACCAGCTGGCTCTATGGCCTTAAAAACAAACAAGAAAAAAAAAACAAAACACACACACACAAAAATATATCAAAAAACCACACCCAACACCACACCAAAAAACCCAACAACCAAAAAACAACCCAAGAAAAATAAAACAAACAGTAATGTCTTACACATATTTTGACTGCCAAAATCATCACCTTCTCAGCATTTAAAGCAGACGGGTTTCCAAATACAACCAAATGGTGCAATACCTTCTAAAAATTCCAAGTATAAGAAAATGTCTTTCAGAGTAAATAAAGTCAGTAATGACAAACACATGAGGCAAAACTTTTGTAGAGTAGAATAGTGATTAAATCTGAGTACTGTGCTTAGCGCTTCAGCTAACTCCAGTGCCAGACACAGTGTGGTTGACATCCTGTAGGCTTTGAAAATTATTTCCTTTGAAGAGGATTTCTATTATTTGTGGTGATTAATAATTAAAAAAAAAAAGGCAATTCCTTTTTATTCTCTTGCTCCTAATGCAGGGATTATCCCTACCAGAATACTGCATGACCATATACTTGCGCAGTTACGTACTTTGTTTGCAAAAAGTTTTAGAGCATGTATATGTATACACTAACACACACTAATTATACAAACAGATTAGTTAGCTATATAACAATATATGTTTGCAAGAAAAACTTTGAAAAGGAAATTATATATTTCAAAACACAAAATTAATGGTTCACTTGCAAGACAGCTGTCCAAATTATCAAACAAGGGATTAGTATCCAGAGGTGCAAAAATAATCTTGAAGTTCTTCTAAGATGAAGAACACTGAAATCTGACAAGTTCGGGGATTTTTTGTTTATTTATTTATAACATCTTTATTGTAATTTAGCTAACAAATCTTGCAAAGAAATGTTTCTAAGAGTTATGAAGCAGAGTTCTTTAACTTCTTTGTTCGTTTTTCTGTTGTTTATTAATATGACCCAGAAGTTCCAACCCAACATAACTCTCAATAGCCTTTACCTGATGAGAGTAATAACCAAATATAACTTCACCTTCCCAAGTTTCTGCCATTTCTTCAAAAATGCCTAGAAGTTTATATTACAAGACACTCTGAACTGCATAGTGTTTTCAAAAACACTTAGACTTAAACTCAAAAGGGATCTTTAAAGGCTCTATAAAAATTAAATATATTTAAGGGGGGGGGGGAAGAGACAGACAGAAACACAGTACAGCAAAATCCATCTTTCAGTCTAGGCATTTTCTGTGCACAGGAACACTAAGATGCCCTAGAAGCATCACACACATCCCAACACAGAGAAAAAACACTGTGATTCTTCAAAAGGATATGGTCTTTTTTTTTTTTTTTTCTTGCCAGCAGTCTATAGCCATGAACAGGACAGAAGTTGAGGGACTGCAGAATCATATTTAATAAGGATTCAGATACTCAGTATGTGCCATTGCTTAAGCAATGGCAGAAGAAAGAATGGCAATCTAAAAAAAGGCACTGTATTAGCAAAAGTGAATAGAGAAATGTTATGTTGTTGAAGCTCAGAATACAGAAAATGAACTGTATGAATTATGTAGGTAAATTAAGTTACTAAAAATACACATAAAATCTCAATTAAGTCTAGAATCACTTATATTCTTTTAGCAAATTATTTTTAGGCTGCAAGATTGCTTTTAGTGTGATGCAAAGACCATTACTTGCTGCAAATAATAACAGTCCAAAATTGCACTTACATAATTATGAAATCCAAATTTTTAATTTGACAGAGAAAACTTCTGCCATTATTTTACCTTCCTCAGTCTCTAGCATTTTTGTGTTTTTTCCTCAGTGTGTTGGTGTACGCAAGAAGCGGTGTGTGTGTGTGTATAAATTGACTCATACACAGAAGTCTTTACAACCTGTACACAATTAATAGGCACAGTCTGGACTAGAACATGTTGACTTGTATCTTACAAGCCCATTAACATACACTGTCTTCATTAAAGATGAAACCACAATGAGGCCAAACAGAAAATCTGTCCAAGTCTGCTGTCAGGTGACAGTATTTTAGAAAGAATTGTGCAAAAATCCTGTTGTGCTACTGCAGAGAAAAACAGCAACTTCAAATCAATTCTACTGTGAGACTCAGGATACATAGACATTTGATACGATGCAAAGCCCCTAGTAACAATTAAACAAAAAGTATACTGTTTGACAAGTGCTACTGTAGGAATTGTCCTATTTGATGCTATATTGTATATTTACAAATTATGCAACAGGCTGTTTAGTATATACGCTTGGAAAAATGCCCAAGTCCTCAGACCAAATGTTCTGCTTGTGTAAATTTACGTAACTTCATGAATCTCTATTTGCACATATCGCTACAATCCATTTTTGTTTCCTCAACAAATTAGTCTAAAATGTACAGGTTTCAAAGGATATGGATGACTTGTTCATTTCTTAGCAAGAGTGAACAACATGCAGTCCCTTGGCTGTAAAAATGAGTGATATAGCATATATGCATGTGAAACAGTTCTCCATGAAAGAGGCTCTTTTTTTTGTGACGATTAAATGATTAATGGTCACAGAACTGTGATACGGATCACTAGCAGTGATTTGGGACATGGTTTAAATCAGTAAGAAAGTCGTTCACACTTTTAGCACCATAGTGTAAATCAGGGCTGTTTTTTTCCAAGGCTCTTTTCTAAGCTAGAGTGCATCAGAACGACCCCTGGGACTGGCTGGGCTCTCAAAAGCATAACTGTATAATTTAAACCAATAAAATTAGGGTTACAGCCTATTGGCAAATTTGCATATTAAAACATAACAGAACTAACTACAAGTTTCAGCAGAAATCATGCACAGATTCCTTTAATCCTATAATAATTCCTCAAACAAGTGATAAAATTTGCACAACAAATGGATGGCACTTGAAATATTGGTGTTTCTCTTAACTGCTACTTCAATAATGTACACTGTTTATTAATTACTTCAAGACTCAAATTATTACTAATGTCCATTTAGACATTACATGATAATTTCTTCTCTGCTTAAAAATAAAATCCAATTATAGTTGCAATGTGGAAATTGCAATGAAGAGAAACGCTGGCAAACAATGATTTAAGAAATTTTTTCAGCCTGTCTTTAAATTTTGCTAACAGGTTTTCTGATGGAATGTAGAGATGCATCCTTGGTCAGTCACCCCAGCAGGCTCCCAATTCCACAATGCCAGCTTTAACTTCTTGAGTTTTCCAAATTACTAATGCTCGGCAAGACTCCACGATGACTTCACCTGGCAACACATCTGTAGGCTGAATGCCAAACAAGACTTGGCAAGTCTTGACTACCTGGGCTCTCCAGCCTTCAGTGGGGCATATGCAGCAGGAGATACAGGCACAAGAACGAATGCTATTAGGGAGGGCTCCCAGATTGACTGGAAAGCAAGGAAGAGGCAGAGCTCTTGGTTTTACTCAGCATCCTTCTGCACCTGGATCTCGAAAGGGAAATACCAAAGAATCCAGGATAATGTGAAACATGTAAAAAGCACTGCTTTACTGTAGGAGATTTATCTGGTCTGTAGAGTAGATGGCAGGTCTAAAAACCTATCTACCACATTTCTGTCCAATGCCAGAGAACAGGGCAGTATGTAGTGACAGCTTGTGTTTTTACCCCAGCTATAGGGTTCCTGACTTTATGACCAAAATGTAGTTTTGCTGCTCTAGCCCCAGCTGCGAGCAAAGCCCAGTTGTCACCTTCGCATACACCGCCACAGAACACGAGGGACTTTTCCCACTGTGAAAGAAGTCACAGAACAATTATCTCAGTCTCTGATTACATTAATAACGTACAATTGGTTTTGCTCTGAGGAGCATAACTCTTCTTTATTGCCTGTAGTTAGGAAAGCTCTTTGGATCTGGACTAAGCGATTATGAAGTCAGACAACCAGGTTTCTGTCTGGCTCAGCTGTGTAAAACCTCTTAAGCAGGCTGCTGGTTTTGAATTATAGCTGGTTTACCCCCCTTCCTCACATTCTCGTGGCCAACTTTGTGAATGTTGCTTTATAAGTTTAAAGTATTCACTGGATTGCAGACGGTAAAAGCACTTTTCTTGCAGTACCTTTTCATGTCCTCCTGCTGAGATGTTTCTGAGCTAGGAAATATGAAACAAAGGACAAGTCCTGCTGTTGATTAAATAGCTGGAATTTAACTGGTAGGAAGTTTGCACATCTGTTTCTTTGTCTCCGATTCTGCTGCCTGTACTATTGCAGAGATTATGCACTGTGTGAGTCACATTGTAACTTCTAATATTAACAGCCTGATTTCCCACATTTGTTGCTTTTTTCTCTAGAAACAGGAATTACAAAAGATTTCTCCTACCCCTCCACTTTTGAAAGCAATTAAAACCAAACTATTTAACAAATCACTAACTGCCAAGAAGTGTTCGAATTAGATCTTTTATTTTCATGGCCTTCTTGCTTTTGATTTGGAACATAACCAACCAGCTTTTGGATGTCTCCTCAAAAAGACACTTCTGTGAACATTTCAAGATATTGAAAACAGTAAAACAAGAAAAATAATAATGTTTTATGGCATACGGTTTAACAAGCAAGAAGAATTTCTAAAGATGTATTCTTACACCAGGTATTGTTTGGATTTAATTCAAACATGAATCAAACACTAGACTCTAAAAGATAGATGGAGGTTTGGTAATATCATTCTTTCCCCATTATTCAAAATAGATGTTGATGCAGAGCAGGGGCAGGAAAGAAAAAAGAATGGAAGGGAAAAAATAATCACCCTTTCCCTATTCCTTAATAGTCTGGATAAGATGGATTTGTATGTTTTGGCTTTCAGTAGCAGAAATAGAATTGCTATATAAATGTCAGTTTGAGCAGAAAGGTCCGACAAGTCACTCCCCAACCCCCACCACTTAATTCTGATTATTGCCAGACAGAGAACCGACTCCTTCCAAATACCATGCTCAGAATGGTTTAATTGTAAATGGAGGAAAGGGGCTCACTTTTCCAATGGAAACGCTGTTATCTTGCAACAGCTGTTTATAGTTAACTGCAGCCATACTTAAAGCCTTTAAAGTCTGCTTCTTGTTTAGTCTTGTATGTATGGGAAAGGCTTTTTGGGAGATTAACCCATTGTCATCTGCTAGGACACCAGCAATTGAATCAAGGGCTAAAATAGGCTTCATGTTTGACATGACACAGTGCTCTAATGAAACCTTGTGAATAAATCCTCTTGCATTCTGTCTGCCTTACTCAGCAGTTAAAACTAATGAAAGGTTAAAATTTCCAGAGCTAAGTCAGCAGAAGCCTATCCAAAACCATTTACACAATACTAAAAAATATACAGTGCAGAGCATTCATTTGGATACCAAAACATAGGAACTAGAGGCAGAAAAAAAATAAGTCAGTTCTTTCAGGCCATTTTCCTTTCCCTCCCTCCCCGCCCCCCCCCCCCCAAAAAAAAAAAACCAAAAGAAAAAAAAAGAAAAAGAAAATGCTGTCTTTTCACATTTTCATTCCTTTTGATTTCAAACTATTCCTTGCAGACAGATAACAATAGTTGGTTAGGATTCTTTCAGAAAAATGGAAGGATTTTTGCCAGCAGTATTTCTCTCCTGTTTTTTCTGACAAATCTCAACAGAGAATAATATCACCAGTCAAACTACTCCACACCATTTGGCTGAGTTGTAAGAACACACAGAAGGAGGCGGTGAAGGCTTTCTGTAATTAAAATGTGCTGCTACTAATGGGACACAACAAAGGGAACTGGGAAAGAAGAAATGCTTAGATGCACATTGCTGTATCTGCAAGGAAGCTATAGCTTCACTGACAGTATGAACACTTTAGTACTACTGAAGCAACACTAAAGAGTTGTCTGTTTTTCAGCAGGACTGAGCACAGTTAAAGCACCACGTTTTTAAGTGACCCTAATTCGAGGTTAGAAGACCCAGTACTCCTTATAGACTTTCATATAAGTGCAAGTTGCTCTGTGAAATATTCAGCCTAACTTCACCCTCTAGCAGCTTACGGCAACTTTCAGGAAGACACATGACACTTGATGACTCTGCTCCCAGCATAACCTCTACAACTATATACAGATGGGAAGGAACAAGAGGTTTAGCATGATTTAGTCTTTCCTGTGCCATCTTTTTCCATATTCATAAGTTACACTTTTCAAATGATGTATTTTTATCAAGGAGACCTTGTGTAGCACAATATGCCTTAGAATTTAGGCACACTCCCGTTAATGTAATAATTTACAAATTGTTTTGAGCATGCAGTTGAAAAAACCCAGCAAGTTACATTTGTTAAGCTTGCAGATTCTTGATATGACAAATAAAGAAAACTAATCAAGTCTAGCAGGTTTGTTTTAATTCTTTAATTGTAGTTGTCACCTGATTTTTAACATTCTTCAGTACTGCCTCCCAACCTCTCCATTACAGCTATCAGGCAAAGTGGCACAGACGGGTTTTTTTATTAGATTAGACCAAGTTATTAGGTTATACTTTCTCCTTTTGCTCTACTCCCTAGAAGAGCATTGTAATACCATCAGCTATGTTTATCAGCCCGTGCTGCCATTGTTTCTAGGTTCAAAACAATCCTGGGCAATTTTGCATTGCTTATTCTTCCTAAGAATTATTTAACGGGTCAGCAAATTGCTCTGAACACCTAGAAGTCCTCTCTTAACTGTTTGAATTTTTTTTCCTTTTACAGCCCTGTATATGCCAAGAATAAAATTCTTGGGTTATAAGATTTTTTAGAACTGGCTAAGCTGCAATCAGACTGGCTGCATATACCCATCACACCACGGTGGTGAGAACGCAGAGGATGTTAGATTCCATGTAGTAGACTGCCGAGCTGACGTGAACCATAGCATCCCAGCCATCTGCTCAACAAGTATGTTATGGTCTGTGTTGCCAAAATAATCCTAAGTGGGATACGTATGCCTCTAAAAGAGTCTAATGCAAAAGAGTGCTGAGCTCTTTCACTTTCCAGCATCTTCACTTGTAGCTGAGCACATTTTAAGCTCAGTCCCCAAACTTTAAAAATACTTTTGTTACTACTTACCCAGTTAAACAATGGAAATTCTCAGGGGGGAAAAACCCACCAAACAACAACAACAAGAAAAAACCCCACCCAAAACCCTCAATCCACCAACAAATACACATGCAGATTTGAGTGCACCTCTAAGCAGGAAGAGAAATTCACATTCCTACTGGGAGCTGAAACAATACCTAAAAACTGGTCCCAGGTGTCCAGTGTGGGTGATGATTAATGCAGAGCACTGGTCTACCCGGAGAAGTATGTATTAACACATATTCACAAGTTATTTTTGAATTAATACCTTGTTAAAAGCCTGGCAGAAGCACATCTGTATCTAAAGAAAGTAGCAATTTTTTCAGCCATGACAAAAGAAAAACTACCTATAGCAGTTACAGTGTTACAAGCTATAAACTATCAAACAGGCCTTCCTTTCTTCTGTTGCCTTGTTCTTGGGTTGCCCCAGTTCAAGGGCAGACATTTGTTCTGCTATTTTCTTGATTTGTTATCAACTGAAATTCTTCTGTATAAAGGAATTGAGGGCTGTCTTCAAATAGTGCAAAACTGAAGAAAGCTATTTCTGATTCAAGAATCAATACCAACACACAACAGAGCCTAGAGAACACCACAAGTAAACCAAGATTATGCTAGAACATGGACTTGCAAAGCTATCAGTAAAACACATAGCAGAATTTTCTGTAAAATAATGATATAATTAGAGAGAGATGAGCTTTTCCTGGGAACAGTGAGAAAGACTTGAAGAATTGACCTTCAGCATGACAAAGAGCTGAAATATATCATATACCCAGAGTACAAGCAATTGAAGTGTTCCCAGAAATTTCCTTCCAGGAGATAATACTAAGGCTGCAAGACAGAGGTTTTACTTAGAGTAGTTAGACTGGTGTCAGGGTGCCCAGATGTCAGGCTCAACTACCAATTTATTTTCACAAGGTTTCACACACTAAGAACACATACAATCAATTAATTGCAGGTCTGAATGTCCTGTGAAGTCGACAGAAAGGTATCTGCTGACTTCACTGAGTTTTACAGCTGATCCTTCAATTCCATTGCTGTTGTAATGAATGCTGTTTACAAGACAGGACATATATTTTGTTTATAAATGCTGCTCTTCTCAAAACTACATAATTTTGTAACATTTACACAGAAAAAAACCCCAATGAGCCAGATAAATCACGGCAACATTTACACAGAAGAAACAAGATGGATGCCACCAAATGTTCCCCTTACCTTGATGTTATAATAATTAATGTTTCATTTCAAACATGACATTCATTCTTAGAAAACATTTTGCACTGTGGTTTATGAAATTAGACTTCAGCTTTTTGCACTGTAAATATGCCAAATGAGCACGCTCTGTTTTATTTCACACACACAAATCAGTCCAGCCCAGCTTCCCCAACCTTTAAGGAATGGCTCTACTTATCAGAAAAAAAGTTACTGTATTCAGAAGAAGCTGATGACAACCTCTGCAGTCAGCATGGTTTACATGCTATCATCTACAGAACTATTCTTTACAATTCTGGAAGACAGAGTTAACAGCTAGCTTGACATGAAAATTGAGAAGTGTCCCTGAGCCTATTCCTTCATAGTGAAGGAATTTCACTATTAAGCCAGCATACAGGAGCAGAGGATCAGAACTGTTAACTAGGTGAGAAAAGCCTTACATATTTTTTTTTTTCTATTTAAGTAAACATAAATCACTTATTTGTTGGGAGTTACAGGATGAGAGGCCACAGTTGTCTTCACTGTTGCACCAGTGAAAATCCAGGGCAGCTCTGCTGACATCAACATAGCATTAAACCACATTTATACTAACATGTCTCCAAGTAAAATAGCTCAAAGTGTTTGCTGATTAACTAACTGCCTTACTACTCACTCATCTTTGTTGTTTCTTTTTAATCACAGGGTGATGTGTGTTGGAAAAATGTAGGTTGCATCATTCTCTACCACATGCAAAGACCTTGGAAAGCTTGAAACATTAAGACACACAAGATTTTTGCAAAGTTTAAAGCTGGCATTTGAACCCAGGATGACAGAGTACATCATTTGGAAATAATGGATTAATTACATTGGGCCTTAGATAGAGGCAAAAACTTACAGTAACGTCACAAGACAAACCTTCCCTTCTTTCCATACAAAGACTTGGGTATATTACTCTCAAACCTTTGAGGATACATTTTGCACTACAGTTCAAGGGTAAAAAAGAAAAAAAAAAACCCTATCAAAAATACAGAAGGCAACAAAACCAACAGTGCAATGGAACCCACAGTGCTTAACAGTTAAACATCTTGAGTGTTCTAAGGGAGTCTAACATGGAAAGACAAAGGGAGACCATTTGAGTTAGGTCAGAGGAAGAAAAGGTGATTTCCAGTATGTTTTCTGCCCCAAGGTGAGCATTTTACATCCCAGTGAGACAGCCAACGATATCCTGTGGATGTACAATTACAGGAAATCCATTCACTACACAACAGTTTTATGCCGGACACAAAGCCCTGGCTCACCGGACTTAAACAGGTCTTGCTAACTATATCATTTGACCCAGAATATTCAGTTTTAGGGACCTGATATTCAGGATTTAAAGAACTTCAGCTGGCCTCTCACATGTAGCTCTGTCCCTTCACAGCACAGGCAGGCACATGTGTTACAGGTGATCAATAACTGTCTTGCTACCCATTCTTCTGCTGGAGCCTTTTAGCTGTTCTTACTGAATACGAGGATTTTGCTTGCCATCTGATATTTCTGTAGGTAAAAGCAAATATGGGACTGCTGTTCCAGCTTCAACATCTGGATCATCCTTTGCCCAATGTTTTCAAGCCAGTGACTGTACTGCTGCTCCACAAGCGCTTAGTATATACACTGCAGCAAAGCATCTGCACCACTCCTCCAGGTCAAAGCTACTTAGTCTACTTCCAGCCTTTATTAAAAATCTGCTTGGGAATAGTAATGATTACTAGGTAACAAGAAGAGAGAAGGCCTTGCAAAGATCCCTGCACCAAAGAAAGGAAGGCTGATTCAGGACTAGAAGAAAACGGGAAACAGCTGCCAGTCACATGCAACTGTGGATTAAAACAATTACAATAAATAAATGATCCACAGGTGAGTATAAGATCAACAGCTAGGGCATAATGGCTGACATTTGCTTGATCATACCACTATGTGAAGTCAGAAATGGTATTTGCAATGAAAAGGAAACACTCATGCTAGAATAGAATATTTCAGTTGGAAGGGACCTATAATGATCATCTAGTCCGACTGCCTGGCTAGCTCAGGGCTGGCCAAAAGTTAAAGCATATTACTGAGGGCATTGTCCAAATGCCTCTTGAATGCTGACAGGCATGGAGCATTGGCCACCTCTCTAGGAAGCCTGTTCCAGCACTTGACCACCCTCTCAGTAAAGAAATTCTTCCATATGTCCAGTCTAAACCTCCCCTGGTGCAGCTCTGAGCCACTCCTATGAGTCCTATTCAATGGATCCCAGGGAGAAGAGCTCAGCACCTCCCTCTCCAGCTCCCCACCTCAGGAAGCTGCAGAGAGCAATGAGGTCGCCCCTCAGCCTCCTTTTCTCCAAACGAGACAAGCCCACGTCCTTAGCTGCTCCTCACAGGACGTGCCTTCCAGCCCTTTCACAGCTCTGTTGCCCTTTTCTGGGTGCATTTGAGTACTTGAGCATCCTCATTAAACTGTGGGGCCCAGAACTGCATACAGTACTCAACGTGAAGCTGCACCAATGCTGAATACAGTGGGATAATCACAATCTCATAATACTTTTAAAAGAGAAAGTGTTCTTTTGATGGTTGCAATGGATGGTTATTAATGCCTTTATTTTCATGGCCAGTTCCGTTACTTGTCTCATTTGCCTCCTGTGTGTGAAAGAATTGCATATTCTGTTACAAACAGTGTGAAAGATCAATAGAGTTTGAAAAATCATTAAAACTTCACTTTTTATATTACTTCTATACAATAATTTTACAGAGATTTTTCAGCTTTTTTTTTTTTAAAAAGATTATCAAACTCTTTTAGTCTGCTTTCATCCCTATATAGCCACCACTACTCATGGATCATCTGAGAAATGTATTGATTGAACTTTTTCACAATACTCAGTCAAAAGTTGCTATAACAAAGGAAATATTTTGAATAGAAAAAGCAATTGTACTTAGTAAATAACCATACTGAAGCCTAGCAGTCACCTTTCTTAAGATGAAAGTGCCACGCATAATAACAACAGCTTCAGTTCTGTTTGAGTTCACATGCGTGCTCCCTCCCCAATAAACCACTGACATTTATCATCAGCTGAATTTAAACCATCCTTGTTATCAAAAAGTCATAATGTCTTAGAAAGGCTTTCTTTGCTGCTCATTGTTTCTGCCCACATGTATTTCATATTTCTAACATTCATGTAACTACAGCATCTTTCCAGCAGCCCATGCCCAGTGTGCACAAGCTGCAGCCCGTTGCTGGGTGTGCTGCCTTTCCAGTTACGCAGACTGAACAATAAGCCATTTTTTCCCTTTACCAACCCAGACTTCCAACAGATTTCATTAAAATTACTATATAAAATGTAATCGTATTGGTAATAGGTCACTTACAGAAGTGTGATTTTGCTTTCAGGATCTCTTTCCATTATGCTAATTCCAAATCTAAGGCCCATGAACATTATTAGACCACACTTTTTATTTCTGTAATGCTGTGCAGTAGGGCGTTAAAGAAACTGTCAGTTAATACTATGAATGTGGTGAAGTTACAAAACTAAAAAAGCACTTTTAGTAATGTTATAATGATCAAAATGCTGGTCGTGACTGTAGACTACAAGCAGTTATTAAGGAAGCATCAAGCCATTTACTAAAGCTTTACTTTTTTCATCTCTCTGCCCCTGTGTTGTTGTGGTTTGTTGGGGGTTTTTTTGTTGTTTTGTTTGGTATTTTTTTCCTTAAATGAACCTGGAATCTCTTGCTAAGCTTGTATTATGCAAAGAAATTGAGTTTAGTTACACCCTGATCCTTCAAACAAGTAACATTCAAATTATATTAAAAAAAAACAGGCTTTGAGATTACATTCACACACAAACAAAAAAACCCTCAATTTTTAAAATTCTCTCATTTCTTCTTAAAATAAAAGATTTGCTTAAGCTTCCATTCTGTATCAGACAGTGACATGAGAGAACTCTGCACAAATACAGTTTGTTTCTCATGCAGAGCTACTTTCAGGATTAGAGATGTAAATTAGCAACTACAGTATCAGTTGAAGTTGTTTAGTCCATTATGTTTATATGATAGTTACTAATCTAAAGCAAAAAGATACACTGGGGAAACAGTTTTGATGGAGGAACTGCCCACTAATGCTCCTAACTTCATTGAATCATCAAAAACTAGAAAAGGCAGGCTGATTTAAGAAACGTGTCTCCATGTAAAAAGTGCCCGTTTTCCTCATTAAGCACAGATTTGTGTAATCTTAAAAATGTGAAAATAATCTAACAAACTGTGATGTATTCTTCTGGGATTTAACTATTCAGAAGTGGTAAAATAGCAATTAATATTTTCAGAGCTGATTGTGTTTGCTGGCCCTTTGTTCTCCTCTGCTGGCCTAAGGCAATCCAAAGGCAAGAAGAATTTCCCAAGTTAGGAAGAGGGATGGAGCATATTAATAATAAGATCAAGATTAGAATTGGAAGACAATATTGCACTGAGCTGGCAAAAGTACCCCACAGACATGACCATTATTTGTTGAACAGAAAAATGTACTGCTTAGATTGCATTACAGAATTCTGATTTGTTGCATGTGATGGTGAATTGTAAAGGGGTACGTAAAGTGTAATTCTCTTAAAAGGAATCAAGCAAGGGAATGATTCAGATCAGGCTGTGGCATCTCAAGATTTTCTCTTGGATACAGAAATACATATTTAAATTGAGTGGCACCAGCTGTATCCCGATGTGACATGAGGTGAGAAATTGAAAAAAAGAAGGGGAAAAAAAAAGTCAACTTCACTTCCAGTTTGACTGCGACATTTTCTAAACTAAATGAATAAAGGGAAGGGATAAAGCCCTTGGGTAAGTTCAGATTTCAGAGTAAGTATTCTTAATACATCCTACAAAGGAGCTCATGTCCCAGAAGAGAGATCTGCCTCAGAAACTTGATAGCCGCCTACTGTATCTTCCCAGGCAGTTCTCCAGCACAGAGATCTTAAGTACATACCCTCCCTTTCAGATGCACCATTCACCAACAGAATGAGACAGCACTCAAAACAGCCTTCGATGGTTTAATGAGCAGAATGTTTGGAAAACTGCTATTCACAATATACCCCTGCGACTAGAACAGCCCATCGGTGTCCACCCTGACCAAGAACAGTATTCTCACTTCAGTGCATCAGAAATACAGGAGAAATTATGCCTGTCACTGTTACCTCCTATACTCCCTACAGGCCAGAGCTAATCCTGCCTGCTTTTCCTATGCCAAACTGAGAAAGCACTAAAAGGGCAAAAAGACCTAAACAAAACATGCGGGGTTTGTTGTTTGGTTGGGTTTTGGGTTTGTTTTGGTTTTGTTTGGTTTTTTTTTTTTTTAGTGACATACAGAACAGCCAGGCTCATCAGTGTTAGATATCTAAAACTGATACATTGTCGTGTTTTGAACATTGACAGAATCATAAAAACCAAATCTACGAATGACTCTGCAACTGCTGTGAAAGACCGTACCCCACACACTGCAAACCACTTGTTCTTGCTGGAAAAGAACATTGCATTATGGTCCTGGGCCCAAAGAGGTGGGGTACGGGGCATCACAACCTAATCCCAGCAGCACACTGCCTTCCTGAAACTCATGGTGTTATCTGGCACCCGCCCTCCTTTTGAGATCATTTGACTTATCCGATTCTGATAGAGTAAATGAATGCTTCAAACTTTTGAAAAAAAAAAAAAATCAAAGCAGACACAAGTACATTTGGGCCTGACTTCTCCACCTTTTCAGGGATGTTTTCCCTATTATACCTGAAGACACCGGCACTTCTAGGTAGGGCATTAAAACTGATTTTTTCTACCCTGTGATATCACGATCTCTAAAAAGAACTCATCCAGGAATGAATCTGCTAAACACATAAACCAAGGTAATCGCATACAATAAAATCCCAGAGGATATATGTACTACCCAGACTATTAAAAACTGATTTTGTTTGGGCTCCCTTCCTAACTGCTGAGGTGTTCACATGATAAACTCTTCCTTGCCAATAACACTGAAAACTAATTATGAATACAACCACTAAAGTTGTTCCCCCTTAATATTTTGCAATTATTTTTTACTTTCCCACCCCACAAATTTACACAGTTTGCCTTGTAAAGATGAAGTTGCAAAATGAATAGCTGAGACCATTGTTTTTGTTCAGGAAAATAAAAATCACTCAACTCCAAATACGTAATTAAAGAATAAGTGAAATTAACAAAGCTTCAAATAAAGATGTAAAGAGACAGGGGAGAAAGGGAAGCTTTAGGCTGGAAATACTGATCCAAGTTGAAAGAAAAGCATTTGAAGGCAAGTATTTGACACCTTTCAGGGCACTACACTCGCTAAGGAACATATGGAGGTTGTACAGGGTTTTTAACATGTATTTGTTTATAATAAATGTACTATTTACAGATACAGTCTGACAGGTTTCTGACAGCAGTCTTTCAGCTTAGTATATGGTCAATAGCAGTCTATCTTGCCAATACGTATTTTAATATGCTATATCTATTCTCTGTTATCTTCAGATTTTGCTTACACAGAAACTTTTTGTCCTGAAAACTCTGGGAGCTCTTAACTAATTAGCATTTATGTAAGCCTGTCTTGTTTCTGTAAATTATTTACAAGATTTGCTCTGATTGTTCTTTAGCATCCGATTATTACTTTCTACCCAACCATATTTAATACATTTAAATAAAGACTTGATATCACAACGTATATGACTCAGCTATCTACTTTGTCACACACTACAACACTGAAATTTTTTCTCCATTCTGCATTGTTTAATTATGAATGTTTTTTCTAACAGATGCATTTTTGGGACTAATGAACAAAAAAAGATGCGTTTTTCATATAGGGTGACAGCAATCATCGTTAAATGTTAAGCAGGCATCTAAAAAAGCAGTTATCAACAATAGGACTATTAAAGGTTTATAGGATATGGCTTTTAAGTGAGTATCTGTTGTAACTGCATGTTTAAAAGATTCCCCACTTCAAATACATTATAAGCAACCTTTTGAATTCAGATGGTTTTTCTCGTCATCACAAATATGCAGATCATTGTGGTCCTGTCTTAAGATAGCATGCCACTTCCTGGCTAACATATGTAGCAAAAGATATTTTGGCAGATGTGACCCTTTGAAACAACAAATTGCTTAAAAGAAACCATCCTAAAAGCAGATTTGGTGATTGTGGACAGATGTAAAAAAAGGCAGTCACTCCCTCCTAACGCTGAAGGATCACTTTTGTCAGATTTAGGTGAAAAAAACCCCAAACAAACAAACCCACAAAAAAACCTCAACCCCTAGTCTCAAAAGATACAGATAAGCTAAAGAAAAAAGAAATTCCTGTAGGTAAGCTCTCTTCTACCATCACTGCCATCATAAAGAAACTGTTAATATTTTTATGTACCTTGAGTTTACATATGTGTGTAGGTACAAGTGATCTCTGCAAAGAGCACTGTCCTACTGTTAATCTGTAAATTGAAGTAAATTGGAGGTGAGGCTTTGGTTACTAGCACTGCTCTAAGACTGTTGTTAGCAGGTCTAAAATCCAGAAGGATATAAGGAGTAACCAAGTCCCTAGACTAAAGATGGCTGAGCAGAACTAAAAAAAGATTCAGACTATAAAAATGAATGGTTTTAAATTTAGTTTAACCCATTCTAGAATTATGATTATCAAAGTTACATTTGCTCCAGATTGCCAGGGATAATAGTGTTTTATATCCTATACCTATGTTTCTAAAATCCCAAATTAAGCCTTATACCATGCCTGCTCCTGTTTTACCAGGAAGGAGTGTGCTTCAGAATTACATGCATTTAACCAAATCTGAATCTGTCATCACCATCAGATTATCCCTCTGCCAAAAAAACAACGCAGTTTTTAGTGACATTTCTAGATCACAAACTTGTATCATGTTTCTTAACACATAGGTGATCTAGTAAAAGAATAAATAGAAAAAAATCTAGGTTTACACATCCAGTAATAGGTCAGTGCCACCATACATTCAATAATCGCAGTTCTACATTTACGTGTTGGTAACAAAACCCATGTTTATGTAGTCTTTGAAAAGCCTTTTTAACACATTGCACTTATCAAGGTGTCTCCTCAACTTCCTGAAACAAGAAGTTTAGATTATACTGGAAGCATTATGTTACCAATACATAAAACTGGTGGCTTGTATCATGGCAATGACCAACCACTGCATATAATAAAGCAGTGAAGATCCAGCTATAACAACCCATTTTCAAATCTCCAAGAACTAGAATTGACCGATTTTGTAGGTAAGGCTGTATTAGGAGAAACCACAGAACAAGACAAACCTTAAAGCTAGTCTACCCAGCAATAATCCTAGAGCCATACTGATGGCATGATCTGAAAGCAGCAATCCTTCAGCAGATACAAGGTTTAGTAGAAGCAAACAACTATACTGCTTCTAGAACACATTTGACCCTTTCACGCCTGCAGACAGTGCACAGTGGCACAGCTAATCCACCAGTTTTCAGAAAGTATAGCAAGATGAAGAGAGATCAGCTTCATTTACACCCCAGTGATGCCCAAAACTAACAACTAGCACTGAGCATGACCAGCAGGAAACTAGTCACCAATCATTAATAAAATAGCACAAATATCGTTCCCTACACTGCAACTGGAAATAATGTACTTCAAAATTACACCTATAGTCTCAAATACATATTTATTAAGGAAAGTTAGGAAAATAATACACCATCAGCTTTTAAGTGTTTTTATACCAACTATTTATCCCATTAACCTCTGGTTATTTGTAACAAGTAGTCATATCTTTAACACAGTAAGTCAATAATTGCTGTCACTACATTTTTAACCCTATGCTCACAACGGCCTCCAACTTCAGCAAGATATGTAATTAATGAAGCTTTTGCACAGGCAGTGATACTTATATGCACTTTATCTTTCAGCAAATATTAAGTTTGGTTGTTCACAGTAGATACTAAATTTCCCTTTTTTTTGCCTCCACTGCAAAGAGAACCAGGATGGCCATACATGGAAAGTTATTTCATTTCACAGTACAATGGAACAGGATAATAAGAATCAAATGCTTGCCAAGATCTTTTTAAATTAGCATTTTCTTCATATATCTGTTTTCTGTCAAAACAAGCCTTCATTCAAAAAAAAAAACCCTAGCTCTCTTCACTGTAGAAATAACCTTCACAATGCAAATCAATTCAATTTTCCAATCTTGCAAATAAATGCTTCCAGAGGCAACAAAAATAGTGAGAATCTTATTACCAGCTTTTCTGCTCCTTGCACCTAAAACTCTAAATAGCTACAACAAAACCATCAGGAGCAACAGAGTTATCCAGTGTTGAGCACTTTTGAAATCCAAGGTGGCAACAGTTTTCTTGATCACATCATTCAATGCTTACTTAAAAGTTAGGAGTCAAAGCTTCTTATCATTTCACTGGTCCAGCAAGAAAGGGAGATTCACATAGTTTACAGAAAAACTGTAAAAGCTAAATAAATACTGAGATTTCCTTACCACAGTACTCTCTCTTTTCCTGTTGTGTTCGGAGCTGAATTTATAACAGACATCAACTGAGAAACAGATCTGTTTTTCCATAAATGTGTCATTATATTTTTTTATTAGGGGCATATTTTATATTGTTATGAAATCTGCCAGACTCACTGCTCCAATGTAATAATACACTATGTTTAAAGGAAATTCTTATCTATCATGTTAAACCAGTAACCATGCCATGAACCAACTTAAGTCAGTGCTTTAAGCAAAGCAATCCTCCAGAACAAGTACTTAATAGATGAATTTACATATGAGAGAAAATTCAGAATACATCATTATGTTTTGTTGCAAAAGGCTTAGGTGCAGAATAAACAATAAAATCCATCAGTGGTATGAGCTATACTGTAAATGTGTAGAACAAGAAAGTTATGTAAAGACATGCTTATACACTACTATATTTACTAGCAGACCAGGTTTTTATGCAACTTGAAAGGTTTAATAAAAAAGGTAAATTAGTTACAATAATTTTTGCTTGGTAGGTTCCTTCTTTACTGGGAGATATAGCATTTAAAAATACTTCATATAGATAACAGTTATACTAAATGCTGTTAAGTCACAACACTGCTAATATCAGGAGCAAAAAAGTTTAGTTTTAGAATCTAGAGAACTTTTACTATGGAGGTGCTAGTTAAATGTATATCTCTGAAGGAAAGGACTGTATTTTTCTACCTGGTTTGACTGTTCTTCCTGCACAGACTTTCTACAAAGTTTTCATGTAAACTTGTATGAAACACTAATGGTAACTGGTGTCATAAAAAAACCCCACCCAACCATAAACAAAAAAAAGCCACCAACAAAACACCCCACCAAACAAACCAAACACCCCCCCCCCCCCCCGAACTCCCAACTCAGAATTAGTGATTCAGAATTCCTGTCTAAAAGCCAAAATTTTCTTTCTATTTAGAGAAAGCATGCATGCTTGCATCCTTTCCTAAAGCATGAATTACAGTATCTTATATTTGAGGACGACTTTGACAGAGTTTAAAAATACATCACATATACATTCTTAAAATTTTATTAGACAATTTAAAACATCTATGACATTTCTGGAGACACACATTAATGAAATACTCCAGAGACTATGCTTTATGTTAAATTGATCTCCTCCAAGAAAATCCAACAATGATGTAACACTTTCTGGCACACAAGAAATATAAAATAGCAGTGCTTATTGAATGTGGAGTGTTTTTATTCTTTTCCTTTCAAAACCATCTTTTGAACATTTGCATTTTCATTAGTAATATTTTATAACCCATTGTGAACAAAGCCTGCATGTTACTATTTATTCAAAGGTAGTTTTCAAAAACTTCATATCATCCCCATAAGGGCCTTAGAGTAGTCGTAACAAAAGTCTGTCTCAGCGTGCTAAAGATGACATGACCCACTGGAAGGGCAGAAGAATGGCACTAACTCACTGCAACATTTAAATTCAAAACTGAGACTTAGCTGAGCCCCTGAACACCCAGTAAAGCGTACTTTCAGGTCAAAAACTTCATTAAACAGCTTTATTCATTTTCCTAAGCACTGTAGTAAAATCTTCCCTTATACTGAGCTAAGATCCAAGAAGCAGAGCAGCAAGCAGAAAGGAAACAGAAGCACCGACTGGCCCAACAACACCCTGGTGCGAGTGGAGGATTTCAAGTAACTCCTGTTTCCAAACAGAAATAACAGCTTAATCTGATGTTTGAGTCATACACTTTTGATAGTAGAGAGCAAGAAGTTATTTTTGATCACACAGAATTGAGATACCAAAAGAACCCCCAACAAAACCACCCTGCTTAGCAGTGGAAGTGCTGCGTGGCTTATTCACACAGGACTCTCACCAAGAAACAAACCCATGCGTGCATGCAGTGCTTGCTTTCTGTTTACTACCCAAGCGATGTACCCTGGAGCCTCCCAAACTCCCACTGGCAGGCAGCACACCTCCTCCAGAAAGGTGGCTTGGTGAACTACAAGTAGACCTGGGTCATCTGCTGGCTTAAGAAATGCTCTCCCACCAAGATTTGGACTAGCAGATTCACAGGGAATTGTACACAGAAATATGTTCATGGGCATCTTTTTGTCATGTTTCCTGATCACCTCTGGACAAGGAAGAATCAATAACATGTTCCACGTTGCATAGAAAATCCACTTAACATATATGTCCCTGAAAGTTCTAGCCTAAGATGGGGAAGAATATTTTTTTAAGAAGTAAATTCGAATCACTTACATATCTGATGTGTGTGTGCATCTGTAGCTATTACCTTCCTTTCACTTATACTTGGGCAAATAAAAGAAAATAATATGATCTGTCAGGTGTTAACTGTGGGTTTGTTAGAAGAAGATAAGCATGTTTTATTAAACATAAAGAAGATATTTTAAACAGATTATATCTCCATTCACTAGACAATTCTGATTCCTGTAACAGGTCTGACAGGTAAATGACAAAGGTCTGTTTTCACACTGGAGGGGGAGTGTTTTCACTACCAACACCTGCACAGTGCAGAAAGGATGTTGACTTTCATGTCAAAGTACACGCAAAGTTTGAAACCATTTAAAAAAAATATCAAGAATTCTTGTTTCATTTTTCAATAAAACATTTTCTTTTTTTATATATCAAAATAACACCTTTAACCATCTTTTTACTGTTTACGAGTAAAAAAGCATGCAAAAAAATGTAGTAGGTATGAAAAAAAGAATCATTGTGCACCACAACCTGTACCCCTCATTCTGTCAGTTCTACCATTCTCCAACCAGTCTTTCATAAAGGCAGCCCCGAGTGAAAGATCCAGTGGGAAGCTAAATTAACACCTCCCATGAGATTGGGGGTGGAAAGATTTATTTTCTTTTTTTTAAAGGAAAGAAGCAATTAAAGATTAGATGTTATAAAATTCAACTTCACTAAACTTTGAAGTCTGGATATTTTGTGTTGGTTTAGAGTCACTGTAACACATCTGTATTGGGAAAGAAAAGGAAAATCCCAGAAATTACTTGATGCAGTTATCTCATAAATCAAAGAATAGAAGTACCCCTTTTGCCTCGCTAGAGCACCCATTTCAAATCTTCTCCACCCTTCACACTTCCAGTCCTCTAAGCCCTACAAGATAAATGCCTTCTCTGCAGCAAGACAGAAGGTTATTGAATTCACAGCGTTATGGAAGGAAGGACACTATTATCCATGGTCCTGAGGCTCTTCCAGTGAATGTGCAGCTAACGCCTTCTCTTTGTGGTTGGGAATATCAAGCCTCGGCCACCCTGCCAAAAGCGACCTTGAGGCATGGGCAGAGATTGTAGATGTGTTTCTCAAGAGCAAAGAACTGAAAAGCTGTTTTGCTTATTTTGTGTATTTTGTAACACCATAATGAAGCTGCTCTCCTCCCCCACTTTGTTACCATTTTATGGGCCTACTTTTAGGACATCAACTGGCCTTAACTTTCTGCCAGACACTCACAACTAGGACGTCCACCTACATATTTCACTTTAAACCACGAATGAGGTGCCATAGGACTTTCTGTTGTTATTGTTTGTAAGTTTACTAAACCAAACAGCGTCTGTACCTTCCAAACATTATAACCCGATACAGAATATCCCTCAGATTCAAGCTGCCAGTTTATCTCCCCCAAACATCTACCACAGTCATACTTTTGAACACACTTCAGAAAACGCTACTCTTGCGTGGATGACATTTTTATATAATAGCCACAATAACTGTGTTTATGCAAAAATAAATTTGCCATGTAGAGGTAAAATAATCACGTCAGAAGTTTGATCTCTTTCTGCCTTTAACATAGGGCATAGCAATAACGAAAGCCCCCATTTCCTGCACAAAGCAATGGCTTCCTTTAATACAACCTAGCTGTAGGTTTTAATAGGAAACTGTAATAGATGTTAACCTCTAGGTCATCTTACAGACATAGAATCCATAAACTGCTTTCTAAAATAATAAAATCTAAAATTGAACAGGATGTGTGCTCAACATATCAATGCTAGGATACAAAAAAGCTACTAGGGTTTTTTTTAAAGAAAAAAAACAACTCTTTGTTTCACTCCCTATTAATTACCTCATTGTAAATATTTAGTATTTCACTTTAGGCCAAGGAAACCCAAAACCTAAGAGATCATTTGAGAGGAAAATTACCTTTCAGTTATTTTGGGTAAAAATCCACTTACTGAATGAAAAAGGTTTGCTTTTTCTTTTCCTTTTATAACCGTTTCCCTTTCAGATATCATATGCAGGAAGCTTGCAAAAAGGCACAGTATGTGAATTATCTTGAAAAGAGGCTGTCGTCTTAGGTTTATGGAAATGGAATAAATCTCAAGCTTAAATAGAACTAGAATAATGACTTCCTTTATATTCTTCCAGCATAGCCTTAACAGCAAACACAAATCATCCGGGTGATATTTAAAAATCAAACTGAAATAAAGGGGTAT
Source organism: Falco biarmicus (assembly GCF_023638135.1). Taxonomy (NCBI): domain Eukaryota; kingdom Metazoa; phylum Chordata; class Aves; order Falconiformes; family Falconidae; genus Falco; species Falco biarmicus. The sequence goes on from NC_079302.1 coordinate 10,440,105, forward strand.
ATGTTGCAGTCATCGTATAGTTGAGAGGCTTGTACTGTTCTTTGAAAATACGATTAACTGAGTTCAACAAGTGAGCAAAAAGCCAGTTAAATAAACACAACTTTCACGCCAAGTAATACTTGCTCAGCTAGTCCACTTACACCACGTATTGAAATTGTTATTTTTATGCCCACAAGGATCGATGTGGCCACAATTTAGCAAAGGCAACAGACTTGCAGTGCAGGGACAGCAAACTGTTCCAGAATAATTCAGGACTTGACAGTTGTTAAAGATGCCGCTTTCTTTATGGAGAACACCACGTTAGGCACTTTACAAAGCATACACCAACATGAATCCAAACAGCAGGAACCATGTTTTATTGATGTCAACGGCAGAACTACACTTCACTTAGTGGAGTCAGGATTGCACCCAAGAGCCACCTGTACAAAGACTCTTGTGACAGAACACATCCGTCCTACAACAAAGGGTGATTCCTTTAGGGGGTCCCAATCCTCAACGGAACTAAAAACCTTCAAAACAGCCTGAGTACTGAACAAATAGCAGCAGTAAGGATCAGCGCGTTCTGCTGCCTTTCCAGAAAACTTGTTACTGCAGTTTAGTAAGGACAAAAATTACAGAATAAAATCTATGTTTTGACTTCCGCTATGAGGAACAAGCTTTTACCTTTATAAAACTAGAAAACTACCATGTACAAAAATACTTGTAATAAGACATCTGCCGGCCTGTGATGCCTCCCTGGCCCCCAGAGCCGAGCATGGTCTCCGGCCAGGCATCCTACCACCAAGTATTCAGGACAAGAGGGAGACAACACAAATTCTTTCACTGATGTCCCTTTTGCAGTCATACAAGCAAGACTTTGTGTTCCTGCATAGCTGGAGTTGTTGCTTCTAAAATAAACGTAAATAATGTATCTGTTGCTGTTGCAAATACAAAAGAACTTACAAATAGTTGCTAAGTGAACTGTATGCACCAGTTCATAATACCATATCAAAAGCTTACTAAAAACCATTCATCTCAAAGTACTGTTTGGTACCACAATCTCCTTCTGATATAGATACAACCAAAAGTCCTCTGGTAAACTTAAAAGCTACGCCACCCTCAAGGTATCCTACAGTAGTGAGAACTATACATACAGCGCCAATTCTTAAAATGGCATTTTAAAAATATTTTCAAGTGAACACTTACTGCCACTTCAAAGATTACAAACGGAAGTGTTCTCACTTAGTGATTTCCCATACACTGAGAGAATTTGCATTGCTTGAGGTGATTTCCACTTTGAAGAACTTTTAAATCACAGAGGAGCTGTCCCTGACAAAGATTTTTACATCTTTGGGTAACTGCTTTCCCTTTGAGAGTTTTCTTGTTATTGTGTAATTCCCCTTTTGAAGATTTGCATATTGATGAAGCAGTGCCTTTGAAGATTTTTCACATTGTTGGGATGGGAGCAACCCTTTGAAAAATGCTCACATCATGGACAATCTACCTTGAGAACAGTGTGTATCAACAGGGTATTACCCTTCTCAAACACAGCTTCATTGCCATCCTAATTTAGTGGGATAGCCTGTCCTTTCTTAATGCATATAAATCTCTCACTTGGTAAAACTCTTGGAAAATATGTTACAAAAATAATTAGTTCTTTGTCTCCAGAAGTTCTAACAAGAATTACCAAACAGGAAACTGAGCACTAATAAAAATTTAACCATTTTTTACAGGCAAAACAAAAACCCTGGCTCATTCTTATAACAGTGCACTGCAGGATGAGAGGAAACATCCATGCGAGAGACACACAAAGCCAACTACCTGTCTGGAATAACATGGGCTACCACCCGGAGCGTTTGAGTTCTGATCCTTCAGGACATCAGCACTAAATTGCCGCTCACTTGTTCATTCAATTTTCTTCAAGTGTTTTTACTTAGCTATATCAACCCATTCTAAAATATGACATTTTACCATAAGTACAACAAAATAAATTGGCAAGCTTGAATTAATAACAAAATTACCCAGAACACTATTCACAAGATGTTTTCCATTCCCAATTAAGCCCGAGTGTCCACTAGCATTTCCAAAAGCAGCCAGAATCAGAGGAATTTTCAATACTTTGTCATGTAGCTAATATCCTGTACACGGCAGTTAAATCTCCTGGCTTGTTTTACATGCAGATAAATAGAACAGTCACTCATGTGAGAAACCTTTCTTTTTTGTATACCATTGTGGAATTCTAAAGTCTTCATTTAAGAAAGTGTAACAGAATTCTCGAGAAATTACTAAAAGATTCATTCTCCCTACAATCCACATGCCAATGCATTACGACCAGTCTGAAGTTAATAATGCCTGAAGTAAAGACAGGAACATGAGAATCCTCTGAAGAATCCTCACATACCTTGATATCAGAAAAAGCACAACAGATGTCAGAGTCATATCTCCAAAGCTTTCTAAAAAAAAAATCTGGATTTTTTTTTTTTTAACAGAAATTAGGTGCTTGCAGTCATTAGATGTGTTCAATAATGAGAATCTACAAGAAGTTTATCTGTGCTTATGTTGCCTGAAGTAGCATGAGCACTTCAATATAATAGAGGAAGAACTACTCCCATGAGATCTTCTATTGGGCTAACGCCAGAAATTCTTACTAGAAGTTGTTATATTTCTAAAATGTCTGACAGGCCAAGAAAGTACTGAGATAGAAAACTGTGAAAACAAATGTGGACATATCTAGTGTGTGACGTAAGTCTAACTCCAAGACTTACCCAAATGTTACTCAGAATTCTGCCACTTTTTTTTTTTTTTTTTGTGTGGGGGGGGAAGGACAAAAGGGCACTAGTGTAGGAGTGCTGCGGGGAGGCAACGTTGGAAAGGGAATAACTTCATCAAGGAAAGGAGAGATTGGATAAATTTTGTCTGTTGATTCAGTTGAGGATGAGGATTATGATAGCAGCTGCAGCAAATATCCTGGGCACATTTTCCCATAAATCACCATCAGGTGTGAGTAAATTAATTGCTATGAAAAATAGAATTATTTTCATATGCATGGCTATGAGATCACTTTGTTACCGTAAGCAAGAGCTTTGCAGTCAGGAATAATTTCCTGAGGGTCTCTGAAGGTTTCCTATTGTAATACAAAACAAGTTGTTACAGAGCAAGGGAGGGCAAGAATAGTTAGAGAAATGAGCATTAACAATCTCCATTCATTAGCAGGAATCTGTTAAAGGTCTGTGGTAATTAATCATATTAAGTAAATATTGGCGAGCCACAATTAAAAAATATTTAGTGGCCTGTTCTAGAAAGCCGTAAGTAGATACTTCATTTATAGTCATATAAACAATTTTGCTTGTTTTTGTGAAGTAATTGGACCTTTAAGTATTAAAAGGTTTAGATTTTAGGCTATCTCCCCAAATGCATTTCCATTTATTTAAATACCATTATTTGAAGACTCCACCTCCATCACAACCTTTAAATTCTCTCTTTGAACAGATGTACCTATGTGAAGTTAGTCTCTTTTTTTCCCCAGCATATTGAACTACCAGCTCCCACCATTCATCATCCAGGTATTTCTGAATATTTCAAACTGAAACATCATATAACATTAGTTTCAAGTGGTTTCCCACCACAGCTATGATCCCTACATAATTTCTGACCAAAAAAAACCCAAACACAAAACACCAAACCACCAGATCCACCAAAAAAACCCAAACAACAGAGTTTGTAATAAAGCCTCAAAACAAAGTAAACTACAACAAGAACTTCTCAAAATGTTTCACTGAACTCCAGTTTCTCTTATTTGGATCCCATCAGTCATTTAGAAAGTAGATTTCTGTTTTCTAACCAAAAGCCCCCACCCCACTCAAAAATAAATGAACTTTAAGAAATATGTTATAGGTAACATTGGCTCCGATAGCCAGTTGAGATGGCAAAGAACACAGCTCTTTCATTAAGATTTAAGTCAAACTTTAGTTCTGACACGTTTCCCCAGTGGGGGTACGCACCTTTTCTGGACAAGCCAAGGTTCTACGGCAGCCTTATAGCCCATATAGCAAGGCTTCTCAAGAAGCAGGGGAACTGCCACTAGCAAGTCCTGACAAATCCTGGGCAGATAGGGGGGGTAAAAAAAGAAAAAACAAACAACAACAAAAAAGAAAAAATAAAAGAACCAAACAAAAATCCAACAAACACACACAACAAAAAGAGGCAAAGCTGGCAAGAAAGGCTTCTTATAACCCTAGGTAATATAATGTGATCACCATTCCCTGGTCTTACTCACTTATTTTATACTTTCTACCGATTTCAGAGGGAGAAAACGAAAAGCACTCTCATCCTTCCTCCCCTAATCACACCTAAAGACCGCTTCCCTTCACCCCCAAATCCAAACAGTTATCCCTAGTGCAGCAATATGTTACATGACACGATGTTATGTAATGCTTCTGTCTCTCACTTCAAACCAATCCTTCCAGAAACAGCTTGCTCTTCAATAAACTTTAGTTATGTTGTATATAACATGCTGACCTCCGAGAACAGCAGTAAGCATATCTTACCTCCCTAGAAACAAAGCACCACTGCCATTTCTAGTATTAAACACCAGAGCCTATTTACTAGTTTATGCTTTAAACATTACTGCAATAGTTTCAAAAATTACTACCCCCTCACAGAAGATCATAATGAGATCTTATGGCTCTTGATTGCTATTAGTCACCTTCAGGGCAGGATACATCATTTGGATCAGGTGCCAGAAAGCTCGCAATAAGTGAAACTAAGCTTCACTCACTCCAGTAAATTTTGTAATGATGTACATGTTTTTAAGATGCAATAACTGCCTAGATCTGAAACAGACATTGTACTTCTAAAGCATAGGTTATGGCTTAAAGCACCCAATGGCTGAGACTGCCCTTGGATGTTACCAGAACACAAAAGTTGCTTCATAATTAACAATAAATGTGCAAAAACGAGAAAAAATTTCAACGGAAGCCTTAAAGGCGCAGGAGCCGGCCGGCCCCATGTGCCCAAAGTCGAGCCGGTGGGGAAGGTCGGCCTGGCTGAACAGAGCTTTGGCTGGGACTTGGAGGGGGAAAGGACAGTTTGGTGACCTTTGGCAGAAAGAGCAGGCAGCTCTGGAGGACTACAGGGATGTGGTGAGGTTGGGCAGGGAGAAAAATGAGAAGGGCCAAAACACTACTAGAACTTAATCTGGCCACTGCCATAAAACACCACACAAAATGTTTCTATAACTACATCAGCAACAAGAGGGCCAAGGGGAATCTGCATCCTTCATTGGGTGTGGGGGGAACATTGTCACAGAGGATGAGGAAAAGGCTGAGGTACTTAATGCCTTCTTGGTCTTAGTCTTGAATAGTGATCGGTTGTTCTCTGGGTACCCAGCCTCCTGAGCTGGGGGACAGGAAGCAGAATGAAGTCCCCACAGTCCAGGAGGACACAGCCAGTGACCTGCTGCTCCACTTAGACACGCACAAGTCCATGGGGACAGACGGGATCCACCGGAGGGCACTGAGAGAGCTGGTGGAGGAGCTCGCCAAGCCTCTCTCCATCATTTATCAGCAGCCCTGGCTACCCGGGGAGGGCCCAGCTGACTGGACGTCAGCCCACGTGATGCCCATCTCACAAGAAGGGCAGGAAGGAGGATCTGGGGAACTACAGGCCTGTCAGCCTGACCTTGGTGCCAGGGAAGGTTACCCTGGGGGTGCTGGCTGATGGCCAGCTCAGCATGAGCCAGCAGCGTGTCCAGGTGGGCAAGAAGGCCAACATCATTCCAGCTTCTATCAGAAATGGTTTGGCCAGCAGGACAAGGGAAACGGTTGTCCCCCTGTACTCAGCACCTCAAGTACTGTGTTCAGTTTTGGGACCCTCGCTTCAAGGCAGACAGAGGTGCTGCAGCATGTCCAGAGAAGGGCAATGAAGCTGGTAAAGGGTCTAGAGAACAAGGCTTACAAGGAGCACTGAGGGAACTGGGGTTGTTTAGCCTGGAGAAGAGGAGACTGAGGGGACTTTACTGCTCTCTACAACTACCTGAAAGGAGGTTGTAGGCAGGTGTGGGTAGGTCTTTTCTCCCAAGCAACAAGTGATATGTCAAGAGGAAATGGCCTCAGGTGGCAGGGGAGGTTTACATTAGATATGGGGAAAGATTTCTTCACCAAAAGAGTGTTCAAGCATTTGAACAGGCTGCCCAGGGAGGTGGTGAGTCACGGTCCCTGGAGATATTTAATGGAAGGTAGATGTAGTGCTTAGGGATGCAGTGGTGGGCTTATCAGTGCTAGGTTAATGCCTGGACTTGACAATCTTAAAGGTATTTTCCAACCTGAACAATTCTATGGTTCTATGATTCCAAAGAAATGTCCTCAGTACATCTGTATCACCAAGAGTGTCTGCTACAGGCATGCTGCAATGGACTACCCATACTAATAGTACCATCCTCTGCACAAAGAGAAAGCAATCAACTGGCTTTAGTTACATTATGGGTCAGCAGTACAATAACCCTTCTTACTTCTTATTCAGATCCCATCAGGTCATGCATACTGTAGATTCCTATCTTCTCTTTGAAGTACAACTTCACATCAGGAAGACATTCTTCACTGTGAGGGTGGTGAGACACTGGCACAGGTTTCCCAGAGGAGCTGTGGATGCCTCATCCCTGGCAGTGCTCAAGGCCAGGTTAGATGGGGCTCGGAGGAAGCTGCTGTAGTGGCAGGTGTCCCTGTCCATGGCAGGGGGTGGGAACTAGGTGATCTTCAAGGTCCCTTCCAACCCAAACCATCCTATGACACCCTTAATACACCCACATCTCTTGTCATATAAGTGTATACAAAGGTGTTTGAAAGTATCAATGCTGTGTTTTGGTTTAGGTTTTGACAAAGAAAATGTTTCAAATTAATGAAACCCTGGAAACAGTTTTACCATTTGTTATCCTAGACATGTCTGGAAATTTTGTCATAGCTTTCCTCTGATATTCAGCATTGTTTTGACAGAACAAAAACTTCCTGTGCATTTACCTTATTTTTGAGTGAAACATTTTCCAGGAACAGTTCCTACAGTCACAGTGAAACTTATACAGGGATAAGTGACAGAGAATCCCTATGGGCAAACTGCTCCACTGCTGGGAATAAGAAAACCTGAAGTTTCTCAGGTTTTTGTCCATCCTGGAACAAACAACTTAACTGGGAGTATGCTACATCCTATATTATGCATAATATACATCCTATATTATAAATTTGGCTACAAAACCTTGACAGGTTTGTAGGTATGTTCCACATAAACACATTTTTCATGAAATTGAAATATTTTTTTGGCTCTTATTTGACTAAGAAGCCCCGAACATGCCGCATGAAAGGCTTCTGTTTCAACAAATGTTCTAACTGGTGAGCTGAAACCAACATTGCAAGGCCTGGCCCTTAGTTCCCATCTAAAAAATGAAGAAGTCCCTTTGGTACAAATATATATTTAAATGTTTTCACCTTGCTTCCTTGCCCTCACCCTTTAGACAAAAGGCCATAGAAGTAATTAAATATTTACATACCTACCTCCTCTCCACACAGTTACATAAAGAGGATAACAAAGAATTCCAGGTTTACTCACAGATCTGCCTTTTACAGAGCTTACATACCACTAAGAAATGAAAATATTTGAAGTGAAATTAGTTTTGTGCTGACAACTCATACAAATTATGGGACTTCAATTTGAGTTTCTCTAGGTGGAGAACAGCACCTAACCTTTCAGCTCTCCTATTCCAAGACAGAATCATCCTGAAAATATAGCCAAAGCAATGAATTGCCTCTTTCACTGAAAGGAAGGTGATTTACGTTACTTGGGACTGAGGCACATCTTAACAAACTATTACTGAATAGTATCTTTGATTTTAAATTAAATGTCAAGCATAGTTATACAGTGGTGAAGTACCCTCAGCTGCCTGGCAAAGTGTAACATATTGCATGCAAACCGTAAGGAGATAAGATAGAAAAAAATAAAGCAACTGGAAAACCTGAACTGGAGAAAGAGAGATCCCAGAATGGACACAGACAAGCGTTGTTGCTCCAATTTACTTTGATGTCCTGCCACAACATGGCCAGTCTGCTTCCAGGGAGCCCACATTGGCATGAAAGGGAGAGAGGGCACAAGTTTAGAGAAGGTTGCATGAGAACAGAAAGATTTACAAACATAAGCAAGAACCTTCAAACTCATGTTACTGAACAATTCGCTAAAACCCAGAAGAGTTATTTGACTGTAACTCACCCAGTTTAGCCAATCAGTTCCAACACCTAAACATTTTTGTAGGACATGTGGTGCACCAAGCATAAGGCAAGAGCAGTCACAAGTACATCTACAGGTATGAACACCATCTTTAGACACCAGAAATATCTTATGCCGCTTGATGAAATCACTGCCGAGCTATGCACACAGTACTGCCACTGAGGTATTCTAAGGCTGAACCTCAGTGTGCCACCAGGCTGTACTGGGTGTCCGTGTCCAGGTGTCAGCCTGGGGCTGCAGAGTCTCTGTGAGGGGGGCATGGGGCTGCCCTGTGCCACACGCTGAGAGCTCCAGCCAGCTCTGCAACCGCCCCTCCACAGGGCACAGCTCAGTCCCTCAGCACCTCCGGGGTTAAAGACACTCAGGAATGGCAAAACACTGTATGGAAGGGAGGAAAGAAACCATCCTGAAAACACCAAAGTGAGAGGAGGACACACATAGTATCAAATCTGTCTTTTGCATGATGGATAAAGCCAAGTTGGACAGAGCTGCGGCTCCAAGCAGCAGTGCGCTGCCTTGGTGACCCTACAGCTCCTTACCAGCCACCACAGGAGCCGCAGTCCTTACATCACCATGGAAAACTCTGCTTCAGATACCACCACCACCCAGCAGGGATGGGTGCATTTTGGCTGTGTGATGGCATGAAGACCCTCCACCTTAATTCTTTTTGTATGTAGATGCCAATAAGCAATCAGGAGCTTCAAATAATGATCAATATTACATTCTCATGATGGCCTGACTCTACGACTTACACTACGTGAAGATGTCACGTAAAATGTTTTATACAAAAGTAGTCTTAATAGAAAGTGATACTTAAAGTAAAAACCTAGCATCATTCTCCAGTCTTGTTTCAGGGGGTGAAGTGGAGGATTTCATCAGCTTACCAAATAAAAATGAGTTTCATGTGGTCGTGACTGATCTACACGGATTTCACAGTCTCAAGAGTCAACAGAGCAGTTAAAACTTCGAAGCATATGGCTTTTACAGCTTCAGTTAATTTGTGTCTTTTTACTATGAAAACATTTAAAACACCTGTCATTTTTAACTTATGAAGTTATCATCAAGTTCAGCTAACAATGGAATATTGCATATTACTGAAATAATTAGTAACCAATTTTCTCCAAAGGTTGATTTTTTTTAAAGAACATGACAATAGGAATAGGTCTTTTAATCTTCATAAACTCTTTCAGGATCCAATATTGACAATTTCATTTCCAAAAGTCACAGATGACAACCTGCTGCAATCTCACCTTTGCCTGACAAATTACCGCTAATGCCATGCAAATACTCATGCAGATGCTGATCTGTTGCTTATTCAACCACTATAGTTTCTAATTGGAGTCAAGTACTTAAGAATATTTCTATACTCAAGCTTGCATTCATTATCCATTTTCTCAAGGAAAGCTAATAACAAAGCTAGTAACTCTTAGAACTCTCATTCCACTTAACAGCAAGCTGAGAAACACAAGATTGCACTTCTAAGCATCCCTTCATTGGGCAATGTTTCCTGTTCACATCATATAGGGCTATTCTTATATCCGTGACTGCGTTGCCACTGAATTTATTATGATCACTCCTGATCACTTTACCTACAGTAAGACAGAATCTTGACCATATTATAGATATTTGAGTAGTACATTTGTCTTTCTCTGCTTTATGTATCACTGCTTACATTTATATGTGATATAATTCATAGCTACAATTTTACTGTGTAATATACTACTCTATCAGATTGTATGAACTGCATAAGTTAGATTTATAAGGTAAGTTTCTGGCCTCCATAAAACATTTAAAAGCTGTTATCGTAGCATCCTTAAGCTTTTAGGAAATGCTCAAAACCAGAAACTTGACTACAAACCTCCGCTGAAACTGCAAAACCAGAAGGTACACCATTGAATTTCAGATAAGGTTTGGATGCATCGTGATGCAACCATCTGTACAGCATGGAGATAGCCCGGATAACCTTTGGGAACATGTATGAAAGTATTATGATATTCAACGAAAATAAAGTCGAAGAAACTTATTTTACCCCAGACTGAAAAGAGAGCTGAAGTCAACAGCAGGTTGACTTCCTACTCACCAGAAGGTTTATCTTCCCACTGTACACCAAGAAGGACAAGACTTGGAATAGATCCCAAGCAGTTTCTGAGAAACATTTAATTGAATAACTACTTTTGACACAACAGGACCATATAATCAATAGTTTAGAGATATGAATGGGACCAAATACAGGTATTTGTACCTGCCATCCTTACCTAAAAGCATTATTTTAAAATTGTAATCAGAGTATTAAAGATCAAGCAAATACATATGAAAGCCAATCTATTTCCATTCTGAAATACTGCCAGGCAACCTTTCTGAGGATCTTTAAATAACACACCATATTCTTCCTCTCGGTGTGGGGGGAATAACACCTGTAGGAAAACTTTGGTGCATCAGGTAACACCAGGAGATCAGTGTAAATGAGAAGGTGAGTCATTGTATAAATATTTTAGGATCAAAATACTTTCAAATTGTTATTGAAGGAATTGAGAAAAACTTAGTGGGGAAAAAAAAATAAATATCAGCCATCCCTCATTAGCATCCTTCATGCAGGCTGTTTGGGTCAAGAAACAGCACTAACCATTGTAAAGGAATATTAAATCAACACTCCACTGTTTAAGCGGGGGAACCACACTATTTCCCTTTTTTTTTCAGATTATTATTAAAATTACTATTTAAAGATGCTAAAAAAAAACCTGTTCTAAAGATGTTTGTACTGGTTCCTAAACAAGTTCAGTTTAGATTATTATACACTGGTTGGCTTCTCTTAACTTGTTTTATTAATCTTCAGTTTCTAACTTCTTTTGTAGTGTTGCTCTTAACTGATCAGCTCCTGAATACATCAGGGCAAAGCAGAAAGAATCTCCATTTGCTCATTCTTCCCCCCCCACAAGGGGGTGAGGAGATATAACAAACTGCTCTGAAAAACTGAAATGCTGGAAGACTTCTACATAAATCCAAGTTTTTTATCTACTTTCTTTAAAAAAAAGTCAATATAGTGATTCTCCTTGAAGGAAACAGAACCCAGCCAGTTAGGGGATAAAGACCTTGCTGTTTTTAAGTTAACACCATTCAACTACTATCTCACTAATAACTTCTGGCTATAGCAGGGACTTCTAGATATTTATATACTTAATCCTGCATTATCCAACAGGCTTGGCAGCTAGCATAATTTTGCAGGGAAATGCAGGCCTCTTCTTAAAGATACAGTGTGGTAAACAAGATCAACAACTTTTTGTTTCTTACAGGACTCAGTGGCAGGGCAAGTTGCAGTCAGATATTATTTACATGTGAGGCAATGACTGACACAGTGATGACTCTGGATATGTTAATAGTCCTGTAATTAAAGTACATATCCACTGCACAGCACCAATAGACTCTAAACATGCATCGCATTAGTCCTGCATCTGATCATTTGATCTACTAAGAAAAAAAGAAGAAAAAGTAGTAAAGAGACTTGAAAATAAGAAACTTCAGTGAATAGCAAAGAAAAAGCAGCAGTTCTTCAAATCTAAAAAGAACAGCCTAAATGTATACTAAGCAAAGAAAGTTTTTTTTTTTCCCCTAAATCCAGAGTGAATTAAAGCTTTTTAGTAAAGCTTTTCTGAACTCAAAAGTTTAACACTTTATAGCTTTATTATGTAACTGTGTATTTGAGATTGCAGGGCACAGATTGGTCTAAGAGTGCAAGGAAGTTATTTTGTTGTATGAAGATGTTCACAAGGGTTTTTTTTTCCTCCCACATTAAGAAATCACAAAACCACTTGTCACATGTAAATTAAGTATTTCATAATATTTAATCTGCCCGAAGGATGCAATTTCTAAACAGTAGAAAGAGAAAGTCTTCTCTTAAGATTGGGAAAACTTTGAGGCATACTCTTCAAATTGATAAGGATGTGCCAACGTGTTGCCCATAGTATATTACACAATATGAAGGTACAGAGAGAGGTTCTAGAAAAAGGAAGGAAAGATTCAACAGTGAAATTAAATGTGAAACTAATTATTCCAGTAACTTTTGTTCAATGCACTTCAAGATCAAGACCATAGTGGGAAGGAACTTGTGTTTAAAAGCCTTCCCCCACCCCCCCAAAGACAATCCTCCACAGGAACTTGAAAACAGCTTAAAATTGTGCTTACAGAAAAAAGAAAAGTACAGTTTTTAGAAGCTAAATTGATTACATGCAGGAACATCAAACATTCAGAAGCTGCTACTAGTGCCAAAGTAAATTTTTAAATTATTTTATTATTGACCCATTGGTCAATTAAAATATCTTTACTATGCATTTTCTGCCTGAAAATAAAAGCCACTTGGGAACCATAGCATGTTTGTAAGCTAACAACACAGTACTTTTAAAATATCCGTAACCAAGTTTTCTTTTGGTTTAAAGTTCTTAATGAGGCAGGGTTTGTGTTTGGGTTATTTTTTTAAATAATTTTATTATAAGGACCCCATTCCACATATCACCACTATCCTGCTCACCACCATAACACTAGGCCAGACAGCACTTCTGCTGAGAAACTTAAGCTACTGTAAGAAATAATTACAATTTTCAGGCAGAAAATATGTGTATACTACTTTCAGCAGGCAGTTGACATTTCATTATTTAGGGGTGACATATCATTACTGTGTTACACTCAAAGGTTAAAATTCTAGCATGCTGCTGAAAATTTAAAGTATACTGAAAAGCCACTATCTTATTTATAGTGACTTTCCCAGCTGCAAAGTGTGGTGAATGACACGAGTTAAATGTTTGCTGGGAGAAAACCCTCTCTAGTACTAACAAAGTAAACAAACTATAGTCAATTAGCCAAAAATTAATTGAGGTGTAACCAGAAATGAGCCTGGAAGGCACCTACCCCTTCACTGCCACTCAGAAGTCATTCTACAATCTATTCATAAGAACAACTTGAAAATTTTTCATTTCTGAGCAACGTCCATGGAAAAAAACACTTTGTACCAAGTAAGCTAGCTGTATTCTTCCAGCTCCGTATCTTACTTTTCTTATGGGGTACAATCTCAATTGACTCATTTGCAATAATTTGTAATTTTGCCCTTTGTAGGCTGGCATAGTGAAAGCCGCTGTGCAAGGAATACAAACCACTTGGTTATAACCGACACATGCGGTGTGAGCCCTGCTACAGAACATGCCATGACACAAGTGTACAAGAGCATTCGACTTCCGGGAGGCAGCAGCAAAGTGCTGACCTCATCAAGGGAAGGCAAGCCAGGGTTGTTTTATCTGCAACTGAACAGAAAATACTGCTTACACAATGTCTGAGGACTGCACTGCAGCTGAGCACGCTACACACGTGAGGAGAGATTTCACGTCCTGGTGTTGCAGCACAATCAAACTAGTAGACTGCAACAAGGCTTTACCGTTGGTCAGAGTCTACTGTGTGTGCTGTCTCTCCTTCCTCCAGAGGCCAGACCACACTGCTCCTCCTCCAGCTGACCCCCTCTCCCACACTCCTCAGCGCTATTTAACCACTTAGTGGGAACGAGCTACAGCTGCACATCGTCCATGTCAATCAAGCCACTGTCTCTGAGGCAAGGCCACAGCTGCATGTTATCAATAATCAACCCACTGACTCCATTCTTCTACATCCTGGAACACACACTACAACTTAGGGAGACTTCTCACCCTGAAAATCACAGTCAAACCATAGAGCCAAAATAGTCTAAATCGACCCATCTTCAAACCTGCTAGTTTCACACCAACAGGTACAAAAAACCTAACCAACACACACAAAAAAAATCCAAATTCTTCTCCGCTGTCCTCCAGTTCTTTGACTTTCTTCTTGGAAATGAAAGAGAAAATAATGATCTTGGCTGAACATCTGTGTCTATTACTTCCATAGAGAGAACAATCAACTTAAACATCTCTCTACCCTCTAACAAACTTGTTCAAGGAATAATTTATTTGATGTTTCCCTGTCTGAGGGATGCAGTCTTAGAACAGATGTTAAAAAATAAACAAACCCCCCCCCCTAAAAAAAACCCTTAACAGTAACATGGGGGTATGGCAAAAAAAGTTCTAATTTCTCCCCTCAACATTCTGATCTAATGTCTCTTTTTCTTATTAACTACTTAACATTTAAGTATCCTTAAAATGCTGCAAAATAGACTGTTCTATCTTAGCCATAGACTCTTCAGACATTGGCAAGATCACACAAGTTGCAGGAAAACCTCAAGTATATTTTGACACACACTGAGCCAGGTAAAAATGATTCTTCCACGCGTTTACAGGGCAAGTGACATTATTTCAAAGTTCTGGAAGGGAGAGACAACTAGTAGCCTCCAGGAAGTGCACAGACTTGCCAGTAGTACAGCATTTTGGCATGATACTCCAAGCTGTGGACAAGCCTGCCTTCTGATAGCACTCATCAACTCTAGTAACAACACAGGGCTTCCGTCGGAGCAGTAACTCACTGCTTTGAGCGAGTTACACGTACTCCGAGATACTTGTCCTCCGTTTGTATGTTCTTTACTGTTAAATCAGCAATGTTACGGTTTTTCTATGCTCTGCTTAGTATTACAACAGTGTGGCAGGAAGTTTGCTCTCATCCATTCAACAGGCAGGTGATCTGAAACTATGGTTTGCAAAGATAATGGAGCTACTGCAGAAGCTGCCGTGAAGATTACTGCCAGCCCAGAGAAAACTGAGATTTCAGACACACTTTGGGGTTTGTATGTGTGATTTGAAAAGAAAAAACCCAATAATTTTTAAGCTTTTAAAATTCCATTTGCACACCCTAGTATCCTAGAATTTGAACAATCAAAGTATTTGAAATAATTCTATTTCAAAGCACAGAGGGAAAGAGAAAACAAGAAAAACTGAAACCCCGCTGAAACTCCCCTAAGTCAGGTTTAAGAACTGCCATTCAGAAAAAAAAAATTCTATTGCAATACTGTCATAAAATATAATAAATTGTTTCTCTTGAAATAGCAGTGGACCATTTGGTAGAGCTAGAACAGTAAAGCAATCAGCTCATGGTATTTTTGAGAAATCAGCTACAGCTCAGGCCTTTAATTCTGCAAAATGCAAACATAACCTGAATCTCCATCCAGCAGGTCAGTCTCACCTGGAGTACATATGAAGTACTGTGCAGAACAAGTACTTCTGAGCTCAGCCTTAAAAATGTGAAATCCTATAGTTTCCTTAAAGGTGGCAAATATTATTATTACTATTAAATTAGTTGAAATAACCATTCTTTTCTCACACTGTTCTCATGGTGAGAGGTGGTAATTTAAAATGTAAACATTTGAGCACATTTACATTGTTCTTCTAATATGTGAGAAAGAAGATGGTGTGTTTTTCAGAAAGCTCACAGATACACATGACTATACGTTTTTCATAATTCTAATATTTCTTTTTAAACAAAGACTGAATCAAATTCTGCCTAGACTTTCTCACATGCAAACCTACTGCCACACGAATAACAAGAATCATGACAGTGCTTACTCCTTTGAGTGGGATATCTTCTCCCATTTGTAAGATAAGGGTAGTAACTTCCGGTTCCACTGATGGAAGTGGATTTCCAAGGGACTTTATTGGAGCACCTAAACTGAACTGGACAGGTTTTGAAAATGCTCGGCAGTCAAACAGCTCCTGTTTACAATACATGACAGTTAATGGGCATGGAGAAATTAAGAAAATATTTTGAAAATTCATTAAACCCTTATGTTGGGACCATTCTTTTTCCTTTAGATCTATTTGCCCTTTAGTTTCTCTAGAATTTGAGCTGTTTCTTTTAGAACTGGTTTCTTCTTGGAAGCCTTTGTCATGAAACTCATGTCAGCTTGGAGTCATCTGTAAGCCAAAGAAAAGGAATTCAGGTTCACATATTGCAATTTTGTCACGTCTTCATATACTTTCACCCCTTTTAGTGCATCCTTGACACATCACAGATATTTCAATAGCTTCTCTCCAGAATGATCTCTTGGAGCCACCATGTAGCTAAAAAGCTGACATATATCATAAATTACTTTTGGTGCCACCACCCTTGGGTAGGCAACATTGACAAAGAAATTAACTCTGGTGGTTGTGGTTTTGTTTTACAATAAAGTACGTTTCAGCTAGGTTGACACTCTAGCTAGTTGGAACACAGAGACTAGGAGAAACAGGACGAGACCAGGTTAAAAGACTTTGAGATATCAGCAATCTCTCCTTTAACCTTGCTGCAACTCTTCTTTACAAGATGCCTAAGCCTCAGTGAGTTACAGCTGTATTTACATTTTCCTTTCCTTTTTTTTTGCGGTCCACATATATTACGTGCTCAGCAGCATACCTAGTTCTACATCAAGTTCTGCCAAAGCCTTAGAGGGACATAGCAATGAAAGGAAACACAGAAAACTGAAGTTCATAAATTTTTAATTACTGTAAATTAAGACAATTAGGAAATGAGAGGAGAAAAAATAATTTGCAGAGCTGAGAGGACATATCT